>NC_086283.1:3790561-5205012 GCF_021018805.1 Prinia subflava | reverse complement strand
TCCAGGGGGACTCTTGAGATTGTTGTAAATAAACTGTTGTGATCTCTTGATTATAAGTATCACAGTTTAATATTGAGTATATGTTGAATAATCAACTCACAAGCATACAAATAATAATGAATTACTCGTTTACAAATATTGGCTAATTATTAAACACTCGATTATTAGTTAATAAACAGAGAAAGTATTATTCCAGTGTAACATGTGAAATTGAAGATGCTTTTTGACCATTTTCTCACTGAAAAGTGCCTTCATTCCCAGGGAGGGAAGAACCAGTTCAGTCCTGGGTTCATCTGCAGAGAGTGAGGGCAACTAGGCCAATAGTGCTGCCCCACAAATTGCTGAGCAGGAGGCAAGCATGTGCTAGAACACATCACTCCTGCCCCTGAAAGGACATGGGGAGAGACCTGCCCAGGGTTCACTTAATCCATGAGGAAGAAGCCAGGCTGCCTGTGCTGAGGCTGAAGCAGTTGCCTGCTCTGCTCCTAGCTGAGGAGACAGCCCTGCCCATCCTTAAGCTAAATTACAGCTTCTGCTCATTAGAGCAGTGGAGGCTTTGACAAGACTGTAAGTCAATCAATGTTCTAAGAATATGAGCTGTCACAGTTGTACGTTGTTGAAATATGGACTAATGAGTTGATGACTGTTTTTCTGTCATGCACACCTTGAGTAAGGAGTTGGGCCCATGAACACAGTGTGAAAAGGCCAGGCTCAAAGGGGCTCTGAGCAATCTGATCTAGTGGAAGGAAGCACAGGTGAGCTCAGTGGAGAGGCAGTGTGACCCAGCTCAGATGATGCAGCTTCCAGAGGGTATATTTGTCGTAGTTTTTTGTTGTTTTGGGCAGGGGGCAGGAAACATTAGCTGTGGGAGCCTCCCCTACCATCTATCCTTTGTTGCCAGTGGCCATGCGACGTGGTGTGCAGGAATAGTCACCCTTTGATCCTTGTCTGGAGAAGCCACGTGGATACAACCTGTGACAAGAGTCCACCATTTTGTTTTTGATCCTGGTGGTGAATGCATTTTTGTAAGTAAAACCCTCTGTTTCTGCATACTCTTATTATTAATATTGTGGTTGTTATTGTGCATTTCTTAATCCTTTGCTTTGCTTTCAGGAAATTGCTATCTCAACTTCATAGGTTTTGCTTTTTTCCCCTCCCTTACCTAAAGAGGTGGAATAAGAGGAGTGGCTCATTTGGAGCTAAATTTCCTGCGGGTATTACATCACAGTGAGCAGAAGCTGAAGGACCAGGAGTAAACTCAGTAGACAGAAAAATAGTGAGTTTCAGATACAGAAACTTTTTTCATTATTTCCAGATCTTCTCTCATTCTGCTGCTCCTTCTGGGCTGTGGCAATAAGGATCAGTTTGATCTCTGGTATTCACAGCCAGGGAGCATTCGTGCAGGAAGGAGCACAAGCCATTTTTTGCAGTGATACATACAGACAAGCAGATTCAGAAATTGCTTTCAACATGTGCTCACCCAGGAGGCTGCTGTGTCTCTTGGACCTGGTGGACCTTTTCAGCCCCACAACTCTACTCCTGTGTAGCTTTTTGTGCCTAGTACAGAACTGTTTTCTAAGAGGCCTGCTTTTCTTAGCCATTTTCCTAAAATAAAAGTGGTTTGAGATTTTTCTGCCTTTCCTTAGCACACACAACTGCAGCATTTAGTGTTTGTATAGGCTATGTAGGCTGCAATCATGCCATGAAGTCCCACTCTAGACCCAGACCCTGGGCATCCACTAATCCTCTTACCAAAGTTAATATCCCCTGTGCTTCCATGATAAGCAAGAGTGAATAGAAATTCTCAGTCTGCTTTATATCTTGAAGTTCAGGACAGAAATTAACATACATGTACAATGAGCTATACTTACATAATAACAATATTGTTTTTAACTAGAAAAATGTTAGTCCCATTTTCCTCCTATAATGGTATCTCCATTTAATTCTGCTTTTAACTTTCCATGGAGGCAGACATCCTTTGATGCTAATTCATGAGCGCTCAGTGAATTTCCGTCACTCCTAATCCCTTAGCCTCTCATTCTTTATAAAGTGTCTTAATGCCTTCAACAAGGCCCATTAGCACTGGAAACATGGGTTTCTTTGGCCCCCAGCTGTATTAAAAGGAAGCAGAAGTGAGGGCCTGTTTATAGGATAATCTTGTCTGCCATCTAATCCTCTTTCATTTGGGTTTATTTCCTGTTGGGTTTTTTTACCTCTTAAATAATTGCATTCTGGCACCAGCCATTCAGAGCACATTTCTCTGACTCAGCCTGACACCTGTAATGCCACCCCTGGCACAGTTCAGGCTTTCTAATCACTACCCATCACTACTGCTGGTCCTCATGCAAACAGGTAGAATCAGCACCCCTCTGTTATGGAAGGAAAAGCTGCTCATCTGCTAAGATGGGTTACTTCCAACACAATTACAGCCCCTCTTCCCATTTCTTCCTGTATTTTCTCTTTGGTTTAGCCTTGTACAAGGGATTTTTTTAATTGCTGAAGGTCCATGTTACGTGCAGTTTATAGGCAGCTCTTGTGTTCCAAGTAGGAATAAAATGATGCATTGTTAACCTTTTTTTTTTTTCAATTGAACAAGGGAAAATTCAGCTATGACACCAACTTAGAAGCTACCAGTTAGAAACAAGTGGTTTCAAATGAACTTTAAAAGTCAGAACTGGCATGTAAAAATCAGCCTTTCCTTCCAGATTTAAAGCAAACAGAACCAAGCCAGACTTTCAGATTTTGTGTACTAAGTATGTGGTTCTTATTCTATAGAACATCATTATGTTCAGTCAAGACAGGAATTTATAAGTGCTTACAGTTGCAGTTGTGGACCCTCTTAAATGTCTAGTCTGGAGCTGATTAATCACCACTGATTGCTCTTACTTTTAAGGAAAAAAACCCCAACAACCTCTCTCCTCTGCTGAGAGTTGTGATAATTCACTGCTTTCAAGGGCAGAATGGACAACTGACTTGTTTATCCTATTCTATTAATCAAGGAGCATTGTATTTTGTTAATTTCCTATTTTCCTCATGGTTTTGTTCAGCAGTTCATTATCCTTCATTAAAAAACCCAAAACAACCAAAAGCAACAAACCAAACAAACCCACAATTACAAACAAACAAAACATAAATAGATATTTATATAGTAAGTATTATAATATCGTACAATAGATATTATCTGGCTTTGGCATCAAGATATTTTTTTCCTATTACACCTTTTTTTACTGGTAGCAAATCCTCTTGATGAAGATTCATATGAGCCCATTCCCATTCTGTGTCAGGTGAATGTACAGCACCATTCTTCTGTGACAGTCATTGTATGAGTGGGATAATGTCATTTTGATTGTGTTTTTCCTTTCTTAGAAAACCTTTGTTTTAGCACAGGATTCATATCAGGTCAGATATAGGTTCTCTGTGCTGCAAAATACAATCATGTGTCTCCACAGTGGATTATCCAGCACTAGACTCATACTTGCTGAGGTAGAAGTCTCCCTCTATGCTCTTCATCAAAAACTTTGGCTTCTAAAGCTGATGGAGGAAATCCTGGTCCTCCTAAGGCTGTGTCTCGAGGCAGAGGGAATCCAACTGGATTTTTAAACCATGCACCAAATTATCTCAAAGTCTGAAGGTTGTCAGACTTGCTGATGCAGCAGTAATGCTCAGTTTTGATGTGACTGAATAGGATGTAGAGAGCTTTGGGCTTTGAAATTCTTCCTAAATTTCAATGGGCTTGTGTGCTGAATTTTCTGATGGTCATTTGGAATGTAACAATTTATTAGAAATTAATATCCACACATCATATAAGTATTTCAGTGGGGGAGTTAGCAATTGCTGTGGTTGGAGTGTTTAAACATCTGATAAATCAAGTGGGTTTCCAGCTTCAAAACTGTACTTTTCTAGACTGACCCTCATTAGCAAATATACACTGCCAATGGTTAATGCTTAATCACTATCCATCGTTAACACTACTTATTCAAACAATTCATCTTTAACAATTTTATTCTAAATTAGCCATGAGTGTGAATGAGTCTGTGTAGTTAACACTGATGCAGCTCTTGTGCTTTCCATGGCTGAAATACTTGACAATAGATTCAAGAGCTCTTCCAGAAGGGAAGATGGAAGAGAAGTTCATGATGTTCTTCTTCCCTGTTTTGCCTTATTACCCCTTCATTTTCTTATGCTTCTTAGCTCTCCCCAAAAAGTGAAGGGATGGGAAACTCTCCTGCCAGCATTATTTATCCTATTTTTAGGATCCAAATCTCCTTCTTTCCCCACTGCAGTTCCATGCAGTTTAGACACTTCTGCTCAGCTCTACTACGAAGTCTCACCATGCTGATGGTTGTTACTGGTGGCACTGTGGCAGGAAACACTTGCACACTGTGTAGGTCAGCCTGGTTTAGTGTGTTTATGTTTGGGCTGAAGGCAAACAAATATTCATTTTATTTTTCTTTGAATACTTGTAATTTACACTTCAAACAGGCCCTGTTTTTTCTACAAGCTCTTTTGGTGGAATTTGGATGGTCAAGTTTTAGTTATTTAATATATGGGTGCACACTGGAATAGAAACTTCTTCCTTAATAACTAAGGTGGGGGAAGATGACATCTCCAGAAGGTGGGAAAATTTATCCCATTTGTGTAAAAGCATAGATTAGGGCAAGATGTTTCTTGCACTAAACTCCTTTGAGAGTCTAAAGATCCTGTTCATGTGGTGGTTTCATGTGAATACAGCTCAGCAAGATTGGGATTCTGCACTGATTTTTCCCAAGCTCATGCTGCCTGAAGGCTGAAATGAAGTTGTCACTGAGGGAGCCCACCAGGTGAGGTGATTGCATATCCTCTCTCCTGAAATATGACACGATTTAAAATCAAAGCTGATACTTTTGAAGGGCCCAGGATTTTGCCGACTCTGTGTCAGGCTGCAAACAGCTAACATTTTCACCTTTGTCACACTAGATTTAATGTATCTGGGAAAACAGTACAATCTGATAATGTATTGCTACTATTGACTTAAAGGAAGGTGCAGGAGGCATGCTCTTCTCACAGAGATCTCCTGGGGAACTCAATATTTGACTACAAAAGCTGTGAGTTCTTTTATGCAGGCATACTTGATTTTAGAGCCGATATGCAGACCACCAGCCTTGCTGTACATCTTGCCCTCAGTGAGTTTTACAAGTCTCCTGTTCCACGCTTTGCTTGCCCAAATGAGATTGTTCCCTGCCTGAAGTAAAGCATCAGTAGCTGAGGACTAAATTGCCCAAATGCCAAATTTCTCTCCTGTCCACCAAGCATCCCCTTTGCAGCTCTGCAAAATTGCATATGCTCTGGTGGAGATTTGTACCAGTAGCTCTGTGGCTTCCTGTAGCTTCCTTGGTGTTACTGCCACTTAGGTACCAAGTGGATGACAGCCTCTCTTGCCTCTGTAGGTCAAAAGAAGAATCTTTTTTTTTTTTTCCTGGGATAGTATGCCTTTTTCTTATATGGTGATGGTACAATGAAGGGATGAACAGTAGGGTTTTTGTGGTGGTTTTTTTTGTTTGTTTGTTTGTTTGGTTTTTTATTTGTTTGTTTGTTTGTTTTTGGGTTTTGTGTTTGTTTGTTTGTTTTGGTTTTGGTTTTTTTTTAGGATTCAAAGACTCAAAAGATTCAAACAATAATGGACTGACATGAAATTTAATGACAAAAAGTATTAGTGTAAAACTGAAGTGATCTGAGCCTGCAAGCACCCTCTGGGTATTTTTTTAAATGGAATACAATGCCAGTGTTCCCAGTCATGAAGCAGTAACATGTGGCAGGAGCTCTGTCAGTGTGGAAGGCCTTTATAAATGTTTTCCTGAGAGCTGTTATCTGAGGAAAAATTCTGAGCCAGCATGAATAAATAATATACTGATAAGTTTGTTCAGCAATACCCACTCTACAGTGAAGAAACCTTAGGTGATCAGCTGGAAACCAGTGGCCTTTCAAGAGTGTGTTGATGCCCAGAGCAGAGTCATAATTGTTTCTTCCACGGCACTACTGTGAGTACGCAATGCTAAAACCGCCAATAGTGAATGATAATGAAACACGGCACAGACAGCACAGAAGTGTCAGACAACTTCTCTCTCTGATGCTAAAACCATCTGTATTGCAGTACTGCTGCAGTGAAAAGCACCAGTGGAGAGATGAGTCTAGACAGACAGGAGTGAGCTGTCCTGACACTTATGGCAACCAGTGAAGAGCTGTGACTTGTAACACACCCTCTGGGCTGTGTTGAATTTCTCAAAAGTTGAATTTCTTTCCTGAAGTATGCTAGTGAGCTTTTAAACAGCCTTCTTCCCTTTTTGGCACGTGGGCATTTTCAGGGAAAGGTCTGACAACCCTGCTAGGATTTCTACCAGCTAAGGGGGCATACAGAAAGAAAAAGGTGTTGTGTGGAGTTTTTAAGAAGTGTTATTAGCATGTGCATTAGCTAGTGACAGCCTAGTTCTCTCTCTGGTTGGGGGCGCTCTGGCAGACAAGGGCTATTACTACCTTTGCTGCTGAAAAGTGATGAGGGCTGAGCAAGATGGGTCCCCTCTCTGTGTTCTTGATTCTTGAGCTTTATATCCATCCAGCCACTTCAGAACTCTTCAGTGCTGACTCCCAGCAGCCACTGCTGTTTATGTCTTGTATAATGAGAGGCTGCAGTTGTTTGGACCTTTAGGCTCATAGCAAAGCTATTAATAAAATCCAAGTTCATCAGACTACTCTGGACTTCAGCTTTGTCACTATCATTTCTGAAATAGCAGTCAGGGGATCCCACTGACTGTTTCTTCCAAATTACTTGCTAATGCAATGCAGTAGTTGAGCACATTTCCAATTAAATGCAGCTACTTTATAAAACAATGTTTAAGTTGCTGGCCTAAATTACTCCTTAATTAGGTCATTTTTTCCTAATTGATTAAAAATAGGATTTCAAATTAAAACAGAGAAATTGAGTAACATCACACAAATGATATTATTCAAATCTGAAAGGAAAAAAATAATGAAAAAGAAAAGAACCATTATATTGAATTGCAGATCAGCTGTAGCTAGGACTTTTGGGATTGTTCTCTAGAAAATCTATTATTTTCTGTCTTTGAAATTAGGGCAAGGATGCAATCAAATAAAAAAGTTTAAAGCCCAGAAGAAAAAAAGCCATTACAAGGCAGCTGATCAAATATGAAATTATTATTATATGACGTTTGTAGTATGATAGTACCCAGAGACCCAGATTAAGGCCCCAGAGAACCCACAATTAAAGTCAACAAGACAGAAGATGAGGTAAAAAAACCCCAAAAAAACAGAGATCAAGAGTTTAGCTTCCAAAACTTGTGAGAAAAGTTGGAGGTAGCTCAAGGAATAGGGCCTTGTATCTCTGAAAGGCCACAGCTTCGTGCTGTTGTGTCTACCAAAGAGTGCTCCAGCACAGAAATCTGGTGATGGAAAGACTCCAAAATACTCAGCCTAAACTGTGCTCTGTACTCTAAAATACAACACTATAGTTCCAATCTCTAGTAACTTTAGCTCTTGTCAGTGTCATAAACAACTGAAGCCACAAAGAAAACTCAGATGTCTGATGAGGCTTTTCAGAGACAGTTTCCAGTGTGGTGATTCAGTGATATTTTTGGTGAAAGAAAAAAAAAAACCAAAAACCACAGGCTGTCTGACTGTAATAGATAAAATTTAATAAACCTGCACTGATTTCTGTAATACTAGGCAATTCTGGTATATTAGTGGTAAAGTGTATTGACTTTGGTGAAGAGCTGTCAGATAGTTCATTCTCTCTCTTTGCTACTGCCACCCTGATTTATTTGAGATGAGAAACTAGTCCCTGATTTAAGCTCAGTTCTAGAAGTTTAACTGATGTTTCACAGCATCATTTCCTTAGCAGAGCAGAAATGCAGACTGTGTGCTCCTGATTTTCTTCTCTTCCAAAAAGCTCTCTCCTGGCTGTGTCTTCAGTCAGTATCCAGAAGAACTTATGTAGGGTGGTTGCTTTCATGGCCAGATTAACTCTCCATCTCTGCTCTACTTATGATTTGGCTTCAACCTTAGTCTTCTGTGTCAACAAAAAGTGTCCATCTGTTCCTGTCCCCTTAAGCTTACTATCTTCTACTCTTATTATCTTCTGGCTTTCATTTGTTCCACCTCTGTGGTGTACGGAACCACTCTAGGCAATTTTCTGCCATTGTTTTTACCTGGTCGTGTTATGCTTACGAATGCAGAGTAATGCTCCAAGAGCTGTAGCACACTACAGCTACGGAATATGTGCTGCTGAAGGACTTGGGCTGAGCTTAAGTAAACACACCCAAATGCCTCGTCTGCGAAAGCAACAGCTCTTTTGGGTCAAACCAGAGCTCTCTTTCACACAAGTAGGAAACACCAAGGCAGAGTAAGTGTACAGCAATATCTTTGCACCCTCAAGTGATCCACATCTTGGAGGTCTTCTGAGTTTGCTGTGACATCTTCCTTTCATAGGCTTGAGCTGTTGTCCTGTATGAGTTTGTACAATTACACTTTGCACCCATGTGAATTGATGGTGTACTGGGGAACATGCTGAGTTTTTTCAACAGTGTGTGGCAAAGAGTTCTTGGGTTGAAATATGCAGTGTATGTATGTTGGTCTTTTTATTTCTAACCTGAATGCTGAACATGAAATGTAGTAGCCTTTGGTTCTTGTGTTCTGAGAAACACCAAATAATAACCATTTTATTCCCCTACTCTGCCAGCTGAGATCTTTTTCCTCATAAACCCCTCAGTTATCTACTTACTATAGTACCAAAGCCTAGTCTATCATCACTCCTGGACAGGCAGCTGTCCAATTCCTTTGATTAGTCTTATAATCCATCTCCAGACTCTTTCCAGTTATTCTTCAATCCTTGCTGAGACCAGGACCAGAACTGCAGCTGGTATTCAGAGTGTAGGCACACATTAGAGTTATGCAACAGCATTGTTATGCAACAGTGTTGTCTCCTGTTATTTTCTTTTGTTTTTTCTCTAATCTATTGACTTCTTATACCAACAGTGATGTGTCTCTTTCTTAAGTGATTTAGAAATACCATTTCAGACACCACTGAGCGTGCACTGCTACTACTTTTTTCTTCATGCCTTAGTTTGCATTTATTGAACCTAACCCTCATCTGTGATTTTTATCTGCCAGTTTCTGATACATTTTTCTGCAAGTATTTAGAGTTAATTCTTTGTTTAAAAACTATGAATAATTTAGGAATGCAAGCAGACTTGTTGTGCACAACCTCTTACCAACAAGCTGAACCAGTTCACTCCAAATAACTCTGAAGGAAATCTAGCACTAAAGCTGTTTCTATTCATTCCCACTTCTTTTGTCTGTTACTTTAATCAGTGATCTATGAGAAGACCTTTTGTTTACTACAACCAAATACGGATCAGGAACTGAAACTATGAATGTCCTTGAGGCTGTTTAAATTGTTCCATAGTCTTTAAACAATGGTAACATCAGAGATCTTTGATTATTGTGTGTCTGTCAATTTAGATATTCTTGTGACTTGAACTCAGGGCACTCATTTAGTGAAGCTTAAATACCTGTGCAGAGAGTTGACAATTTCCTGTGCCGAAATTTGCTAAGATTATAATTCAGAGAATATAGGTATCTGGGAAGCAGAAAAGTACACCTCTCAGGCTGAAGTTTTGAAGAGGAACTCTCACCTGCTGAACATTTTTTGCCAACTTTAAAGTATTTACAGCGCTATCTTGCATGTGTTTGCTGCAGAGCTATTAGGATAGTGCACTCTTCACAGCCATGAATCTACATAATTCATGTTCTCATACCAGCAGCAGCTTCTTCATGTATCTGTTGCTGACAAGACTGTTCTTTCACTGACACCTTTTATTTACAGCCCCCATCTTATCACAAATATGTATCACTGCCTTCTCTAGCACATATGAGCTTTCCCTTTTGGTAGGCAGCTGTCATGCACAACAGCTTCAACCATTTCCCCAGCAAGATCTTTCTGCTATCTGGCCCCACCTGGCTAATCCCACAATAGACCAGAAAAATCTGAACACACTTGTTGGAATGGATCTTGTCTGCCTTTTTTCAGAGGTAAAACTAATTCCACAGAACATGTTGAATGGCCAAAACTCATAGGATAGTGTTCAAACAAGTCTGTCTGTCATGATTTAATTTTTCAAACCAGCCCAAAAGTAATTGATTAATGTTTATACAATTCTTTTCATCACTAAGGATTTCATGTGCTTTTCAGAAAGATATATCTATTCTAGTCACTGAAATGCAACCTCTGCTTAACACCAATATTCATTTACAGTATGAGGAAGAGAAAAAAGACAATCTTTCTTAAAATACAGCAATTTTCATTCAAAATTATGCCTTTTAGGAAAAAAAACCCATAAAAATCTGCATGATCTTGGTGCATAAAATTGGGCCAATTAGATGACATTTAAGGGGATAGGAACATTTCTCATCCCAAGAGCTATAAATACTTTTTGAATGTTTCTTGTGGCATCTTTAATTCATCCCCACATCCTGAAATTTCTGTCATTTGAAACATACTGTAATTGTTGTAGGTATTCACTAAGTTCTGCAGTGACTTCTAAGCAAACTTTGCTGGTTTATTGTATCAGAAGCCTGGACTGTGGATAAACATGAACTTGGCAGTACAGCTTGGGCTTTGTCATGTTCTGTGTGCTGAATGTGGTACCTGTGTGATCCACCTCTGTACCCTTTAAAGAAACAGCTGAGTTTCAGTAGTAGGTGAAGCACTTCTAAAAGGCTATGTCTTTTTTTTTTCAGATGTGGGTTGGAAATATAATTATTAGTCACTCTTAGAAATTTTTTATAGGCATTTGTGTACATTTATGCTCAAAGTAAACTCGACACACGTAACTTTCTTTTTTGGTGCCAGTAGAAAATACTTCCATGAGCTCATTTATGACAGTAACTCCGAGGGTGCTGACTTACACGATGTTCTCATCTCTACTTTAACAACCTGATGGGATTCCGGCAAACTAGATAATATGTTTGCTTTTTATTTAGTTCTGGCTATCCCTCCAAATCTTCTCCTGCCTGCTTGATAATTGTATTTAAATGGTTTTTAATTACATTGTCTGAGGCTTATTTAACATCAGTCCCTAAGTATTTGTACTATATTTTTGGGTGCCCACTTAAGATTCCATGAGGTGAGCAGGGCTGAAGGGCAAATTCCAGAAAGCTGCATCACTGCAGTCTCAGAGTCATTAATTTTGTGCAATGATAACTTTGTACTCAGAGAGCAATATTCATTATAAGCAGGAGGGGAAGCATGCGAGTCCTTAATTAACAGTAGGATATCATCAGCATAAAGTAATAGTTTAATGTTCTACAGAATCAGTGTTATAGCCTTTTAGACTGTTGGGTTTTCCATTTTAGACAATACCAATGTAAGACTGTAATTGACTGAATGCCATTACCTGGCTCTCATTATTACTCTCCAGGCACTACCCACAGCACCCCATTTCCTGTAAGTGACCCACAGCTTCTGTTTAATGACCCAGAGAAATGTCCTGGTTTTCAAGAGACCTCTGTGTCCATTGTGCACATGAACAGCAACTGACTTTTCCCAAAATCCAACCCAAGCTACTGGTTTGCCTCTTTACTGGCTCAAAGAGCAGGCAGATTTCTACACCAATGGACTGATTTGTGAAGTTAACATGTGGTTTATTTTATTTGTAGGACATGCTGCATCAAAGGAGAGTTGCCTTCTCTTCCCTGCCTGCGTAAGAAGCTAAATTTCTGTCACCTTACCAGCATCACCCTGAAAACAGCTAAAAGAGTAACTTTCAGGGACCAGCAACTCCTCAAGGAGTTAGTTCCAGCACTACTGCACTTGTACCAACCAGCAAGCTCTACAGCCTAAGTGAGCCTCCAAGACTCTGAGACACTGCCTTTAAGAGCAGCAGGAGGAGGCACTGGGCAGGCCCAGCCTGTTAGAGTGCGGATAGGCTGTGACATCTGTGGGGACAAAAAACCCCTGTGGATTTCTTGGCCCCATGCAATTCATCTCAAACCTGTATTCATAGTCTCTTGCATCCTTTTGCTTTGATTTTTTTTTTTGCCATATACCAGAACTGAGGCATCTAGAAATCTTCACGTGGCTGACACCTGTTCCACTGGTACAGGTTTGTGAAGACAGAAAATAAGTAATAAACTTTCTCTATTAAAAAAAGAAAATGTAATTAATACCTTACACGAGAGGGACAGTTTGAACCTGGTATTATTTATCAGGGGAGACTGACCATTCTCTTTCTGTGTGTCCAGGGTTGTATAGCAGTGAGACTCAGTGGAATTTCTCTGTGGAAGCAGACTACATTAATACTAACTTCTCAGCCTCACATATGAGGACTAGGGCTCCAAGATTTATTTTCAGTTAGGCTTAGGAGAGACAGAAAGGTGTTTCAAGGTTAATATATTTGTTGCACATTTCAGGGAGTCAGGGAAGAAATTAATTCCCAGAAGACTAATTCTGCGTGAAGGGGAGCGCTAATTTTGGAAATGCTGTACCTCTGCTCTGTGGGTGTAGCTAATACTTGTGGGTTCTTCACAGAGCTTCCTACTGTGCTTCAGCAGAGAACTGACACTGAATCCATATTCTCACCTTCCCTCTTGAAAATGTGGTACTTTCAAATGCAGATTTCATTGTTCCTGTGAGCAAAAATTATTGGTATTAAACTGCATGCTTCCTGTTGTGTTTTGGGAATATTCAGAATAGCTGGAATGAATGTGTGTCAGACAAGGCTACATGCGCCTTTTCTGCTTCTATGCATGCCTTTTCAAGGTAAATTGACACCTTTTTTTTTCCCCCAGATTGAAAGAGCTCCTAGGAAACCCACGCCTATTTATTTGGCCATTGGGTAGCATTTATTGTTATTTGAAGCACACTTAAAGCATGACTTGCTCTGTCAGTGTATTCTCTTTGCATGTCATGTTGTGGACATAAGCCATAAGCAGTTGCTTAAAATAGAGGATTTGTTCCTTTTTAAATCAAGGTAGTCTGCTGTTGATCCATTGTAGTTCATACACTTTTCTGTAGTTCATACACTTTATTTCAATTACTTTTTTTCTGAGTTCTCTGTCTAAACTAAATCCTACTTGTTCTTTTTTCCTGAAATAAAATGCTAAAGTATATATAAAATAACGCAGTATTGTTTTCAGTCCTTCATGACCTCTACACATAAAGAAGGCATATGATTGTTAGAATGCATATTTATATTTCATTCTGGCCCAAGAGTTTCCTTTACACTTATTGTATAATTAGAATATTATATTATTATATAATTAGGAGAGAAAAAGCTAAATATTTGAACTAGAATTAAAATACTGTGGAGTAGCTCTTAAAAAGGACTGAACCACTTAAAATATACTGACATTTAAACATACAAATGCTGATGTCACCTGTAGTGACTTAAAATTTACATCCTTGACTGAAAACAGGTTTACCCTCATGAGGATGGCTGCTTTGAAGAGTTAGCTACCTGAGTACAGAACCAAATACAAACACAAAACAGAACCTCAACATTTATCTGTGTCCAGTGGCCTGGAGATCTATGGGGACTATTGGATTTAGTTCCAGTGGCAAACATTCTACACCCAGCAGACAACTGTAATTAATTTTCTATTTAGTGATGTGCTCCAGGCCAATGACTTTGTCATGCAAGAAAAAGGTAAGAGCTAATTTGATCAGAAAAGGCATAATCCAGAAGCTGAGTGAAATGGGTACATAACTTTTAATTTTCTACAGTAGGGTCTGGCTAGGTCTGGGATGAACTCATGCCTCACATGGAGCTCACACGGCAGGGCTTTGTCCAAGACTTCACTGGACCTCTTCTGCCAGTATGGCATTTCTTTTCTTTAATTAGAAAAACAACCAACAACCCAGACTAGAATTTTTATGATGCATTGACTGTAGTACTTCTTTTTTCCATCAACTTGTTCTAAATCCCATTCTGAATTTTAGATTTGTTTCTGGGGTCTTTTTCCCGAATGTTTCATCCATTTGATTGATGTAGCTGGTCAGCACTTGACCACAATTAACTCAGCTTAGTTACACCTGAGGAATTTATGACAGTTCATTGACTTGGTATTTAAACTGTACTCACTGAAGTAGTGTGCTGACACAGAAAACAGTGAAAATATCTCTAAATTTTGCCTTGACATTTTAAAAATTTAATTCCTATTTAAACCTACATTACATCAGCCCAAATTGCAGACCAGCTTCATTGGGAAAAAAACCTGTGTTTTTTCATAATCCAGACACTACATGAACACACCTATTTTTTTTAGAATTCATATATTGGCAGAGATGGGAGCTGAATTTCCATCTGCAAAAGAGAGCCAGTTTCAGAAAACATTTATACTTCCTTGTGTGATTCTTGTTATGCACCCAAACCCACAACACTTACTGAACAATACCAACATCCAAATGCAAATTGAATGACTTGCACTGCCTCCCTTTATGAAAAGAATGCCATTTTCTGTGTATGAAATGGAGTTTATGGTCTGTCATTCATGAATTATAATAGTAGAACATATTCTGACATTCAAATATTTACATACACAGCTTAACAGGTCTTTTAGATACCTGTATTATTTTAATGGCTACAGACACTTGCTGACCTGGCTATCTGTGGGCTCCAGTGCAGGCCAGAAGATCCAGGTTATAAACAGTGCTGAAGAAAAGCAATAGAGGCAGCAGAAGCTGTAGCACTGGGAAACTACAGTCCCAAGCAGGGAATCTGGCCATTCTTATAAAGAATGCTCAGGCTGAGTCTCTTGAGAGATGACAGGCCACTTCTGCCATCCCACTTACTTTGTCAGTCTAAAGGAGCAGTCATTCTTCTAAAAATTCATCAAGAAACAAAGAGACACAGATTAGCAACTCCCTCCTATAAACAGACCTGAATGACAGCAGCATCCCTACAGTCACCAAAATATGTCTTCCAACATGTCACCTCATCTGCGTGTCAGGCCAGTGCTCAGCCCTTGCCACAAAAACAGGAGGAACACATAAAAATTTATCCTGCAAAGGACTGCATCCGTGGCTTGAAGCTGCCCAGCTCCTGCTAGCACAGTCATTAGCACAACATCTTCATGTTGAAAGGACGCAGGAATAAATGAACCAAAAGGTATTCTTAGGAAAAGCAGGAAGTGCAGTTGCACAATCAGTTTGAACTTGGTCAATACAGTAATGCCTCTGAAACAACAGAGATTCTTTCGGTATGATGATGTCAGTTTGTTCATGAAGCAGCAGTATCTCAGGCATTCTGTGTATATTCTTACAACCATCCTGATTAATATGTACTGCTGGGTGCTGGTGAAGCACTAGACCAGAAATCAGGAGAAATGGCCTCTTTCCTGGCTTCCTCTAACAAGGTTCTGTGACACATCTGTGATTTTTGGAATAAATAATTTAGTTTAGCCATCTTGAAAACTATTCCCTGATCCTAAGCTCTAAAAGGAATAGAGGACAGCTCTGTATGAGACACCAAACCAACAAGTAACCCAAAACACCAGTCAGATTTAGCATATTTCTTTTTACCAGCTTACATCCCTATTTCCTGAACTTAACAGTGGTTCCTTGTAAAACACTCTGTGGCTGAAACACAGAAACAGCTATTAAAGCTATTACTATTTTTGTTTTGATTGTCATTTTCTATTTCTGCTGCTCTGGTGTTTGATTACGTTTGAGACATGGGAATACAGAGAAGAATGCCATTATAGCTGTTCATTCTTCACAAGGTTACTCTCAGGCGGGCTCGCTCACACATGCAGCCACACTCCCATTACTGGTAAAATTCCTAAGGCAAGGAGATGTGCTGGTTTATGGACCATCTGTCAGGCGGCACCAGGACCCTGTATATTGATACCATGTTTGTTGCTAGCCCTTATTTGAAACAAAGTTCAAAGCACTTCCAAGTACAGAGACGGGAGGAACAAAAAAGATGTCAATGTGTTTAGATTACATTAAAGTTTTAAGATTAACTAAAATAAAGGGAAAACAGTCTGCTAGTGGGTAGAGCTCAGTGAAGAGCATTATTATATTACTTCTAATGCACATAAAGCATCTCCTATTAAAAAGGGATGGCAGTTTTACATCCTATTAAATATATCAAAGCTGTTCTTCAATTACAAATCCTTTTATATGCATGTTTTAACAAATATGTCTTTGATAATAGAGTGCAGCAGTAGTTTTTTATATGCTAAACAAGATCCCTACAACACAGCACAATGATAGGAAAGGAAAAGTACCAGAAGAAGGTAGATCTGTTTGGCAGGGCAGGGAGGGACTTATTTCAATATTTTCATTCCCTTTGTAGCTCACAAAACAGAGTTTTCACACCATTGAAATGTACATATTAAGACACTGATAAAATAGCACAACCTGCAAATGGTACACTGAAGGAATTTGGCAAGATGCTATTGTTTTTCCACATCGTTATCTTTGAAAACAAGCTGTGTGCTAATAATGCTAGGAACAACATAAATAAAAGCAAGCCGTGCTCAGCTGCAACCTGCTTTGGAAAACATAAAATTTCATCCAGGCCTGAGAAAAGCATCTTCCCCAAAGAAAGGAGAAGACAATGAGTGAAAAAGCACATGGTCCTGGCCCTATGGACGTACCCACAAACATCACTTCCACAAGCCACCAAATGCTGCTGATCCTGATGCTGCCCTGGGAAGCCCAGCATGGGAAATTGTGCAGTGACCAGTTCTGGCACTGTCTGACCCAGGGGCAACAACAGCATCAGGATGATCAAAGAAAACCAGGGAGGGACACAGTGTGATCCTCAATTAAGTTATTAAACCCCTCTTGCTTCTTCAAACAGTTGCTAGGGCTGGGCAGTGCACCACAGATTTTTCTGAGCCCTCTGTGCAAAAAACCAGCCTCTTGCATTGCCTTCCTATATATGGGGTCTTGGGAACGGAATATTGGCATTTCGTATTTCAGCCGCAGAGACAGAGTTGAGATCCCTGTATCTCACCATGCCACCCCTGGCATTACAATTATGCAAAACCCAAACTCTATTTCTACTTAGGAGAACTGGACTCACAACATTAATTAGATAGGGCAGCAGGCTGCCATAAACCCAGCTCCATTTGCACAGATCAGGTATTATTGACATCTGGCACAGGAATGGGCCCTTGCCTATGGAAACATATATTAACACACAATTAGCTTTCTCAGGCTCCTGATGAATTAATTGAATGGAAGTTCATGAATCTTAAAAAGAAATCAAAAGATATGATAATAATAAAGAGCAATAATAAATTCTGCTTAGCCTTTTGTCCCTCTGGTTTCTTGGTTATGGAGATACGGAAATCTGGAGAGATTTAGTGACATGAAATCACTTAGATAGAAAATAAAGATGAGCAACAGCACTGTAGTGTCATAACTCTCATGCCCACAGACTGAGCACCAGGGCTGTCACTGCACTCAAAGAGCGAGGTCTTGCCTTGCCTGTCCTCTGCTGCTGTTTATGCCTACATGTTGTACTTGGTTCTGCTGGGCTTCTCTGCATAGTACATGAGATCAAATGCCCAGTCTGTCTCCTCAGCAAGGTGGAAGGCAAAAAGGGAAATCTAGAGCCGGGTTAAGCCTCCTTCCTTCCCTAAAAATAATGCTATATATACACAGCACATATATATGTTATATCTACAGCAGCAAACATGCCTGCAGAAATCTGCTCAAAAGTTCAGTCAGAGAATTGGTCCCAGAACTGCTGTAAGATGACACCAGCTGTGAAGTAGAAGGATAGAACCATAAGAAATTGGCTGTTGTCCCTGACTGTCATGCTCTGTCTAAGAAAGATCCACAGAATGATAAAACTCTGTGGTGCTCCATGAGCAGTACATGCCACTTCTAGGACAACCAGGTTGTGCAAGACAGATGCTGTCTGCCTTGGCTTGCAGAAGGATGTCACCCAAAGGAAACGCTACCTCCCTTTGTCTCTGGGCCAAATCCTCTGTGTGATATAGATCAGTATCACACCATGGAAGTCAATATTGCAGATTCCAGCTGGTAAAATTGGCTTCAATCCACCCAGTCAACGAATCAGATGCTCAGCAGGTGATATACAGTGTTTGACTTGCCTAAGCAATCATTACATCCAGAGACTCGGAGATATAGCCCAGAGTCTAAGCAAACAAGACAAAATGTGTTCCTCTTTCGGCCTCATATATATCATTTCATATTAAAAAGATTTCTTGTGTTGGAGGCATCAGCATTACTTCCAGCAGTTCCTGGTGCTAAAAACTGACAGTACGTATGGCTGTGATTATTTGTGCTGATTTTTTTTCTCTTTCCAGCTGCCTCTGTTAGCACAATGGCTAAATGCAAATTGAAATCGCTGTGGTGATTAGCTGCAAATACTGCTTTTTGCAATGGATTTAGTGTCAAAAGCAAACAAAGGACCGTTCTCCAGTGCACTGCAGACAGTATGATTGTGTACTTCACAGATGTCATCGTGCAATCAGTTTTTCATTACTGGCCTAAACATAACTTTTGATAGAGCTGAGAAAAAAGAGTGGCCTGCGATGGGAAACAATAGTTCCCTTACCTGGGACACAGTATTTCTTCCCCTGCAGACATATTGATTACTGAGGGGCTGCTGAATGAATGAGGTGCTACTCAGCATGAGCATAGCTGGAACAAGCCCTGTATAATTAAAGAAAGGAACAAACGACCTGTCCAAAAACTTACAGTGACGATCCCACAGCATTGTAATTCATAGCCAGGTGCACTTGTTTCACTTTTTCTCAGCTATAGGTGAAAAAAACACAGCTGAAGGGTAACAAATATACAAAAAAGGAAGGAATTGTTTCTAGAGCTAGAGGATACTGGGGAAAATGCCCAACACCTGCTGTCTCCTCAACCAGGAGCTAAGGCATCTTTTTTCAAAGATGTGAAACCTTGCCTTTGAGA
The DNA here is from genome assembly GCF_021018805.1 of Prinia subflava. Lineage (NCBI taxonomy): Eukaryota > Metazoa > Chordata > Aves > Passeriformes > Cisticolidae > Prinia > Prinia subflava. The sequence goes on along the minus strand of NC_086283.1, from coordinate 5,186,060 downwards.
TCATTACAGCTGGGCTGTAATGCTACACAAGCTCCTCAAGAACAGAAAAGTGCAGAAGTGGCACAGCTAACCAAAAATCTTCCAGGGTTGCAAAAGGCAGAAATCAAAAGCAGAGTCTGCTCTCTTTATGCACAGTGAGCAGATCACGTAGTCATGGCTGACAGAGATTTAGATTAGACATGTTTTGAATGTCAGAAAATAATCACTGTTCTTCTACTATGGCTGATTTTTCAAGGCTAGACAAACAAGAAAAATGTAGAAATGTTCTCACCTTGAAGAACAAGACATTGGATAATCTCTTAAAGTACTGTTTCATCTTTTTAAAAAGTTATTATTATAATCTAGTATTGCATTGATAGGGCCTTAGTCCCTGGAAATCACAAAATTCCCGTCCAGAGAGAACAAGAATCCCTATACTGAGAAGGAAGCAGGGGATGTGCATCTGTGCTACTGCTCTGTGGGCTTCCTCATGAAGAAAGGTGTTTGTACCAAGAGGAATAAAGGGGCATTGAGCAATCACTCAGAACTTATTTAATCACATCAGTTAAAATCTGTGATGCTTCACCACATCCTTATGTGTCTTGCTGGGATGTAGAAGTGATTTTTAAGGCATGAAGTTGGAATAGTGGAAGAAGAAAGGCAGCCTGCACAGCAAACAGGAACATTGCAGGAAGTTTAGACAACGCAGTATGAATGACTGAGTAAATTAAAGGTAAGGAAGTATTTTAAAAAGCCAATACAATAGTAAGGAGATTTTTAAATTTATAGTCCTGGACTGTGACACTAAAGCAGAGGAAATAAGGCTGAAGATAAATTTCTGTTCTGACATGCTATTGTTCTGGTAAATCAGGGGTGTTTTTTTCAGCAAGGGGTGATGAGAAGACAGAGAATAAATGGTAGAGATGGAAAGAGGTATGGCAAGACAATCACACTCAACCACACAACAGCATCTGCTGGTAACGTGATGTGCCACTATAACTGTAACCAAAATACATGGAAGCAGGAAAGATAAAAAAATGTTTCAAAGGGATTCCCAACTGTTCCCAAGGCAAGGATTTGGACCAGGTGTCTAAGATAAATGACTGAGGAAGATACAGTCTGTTGTTGATTTTCTCAGAAGTCTTTGGTGCCTCAGTTTCTCCACTGCTTGTTTATATTCACTCTTTACAGAACATCATGAGAAAATCAATAAATTAATGATCTGAACTGAGAGAGCACAGTACAGGAAAGCAGACCATTCTCTGCCTGAGACTTTTTCCAGAGAAGTGTTATGAAGGTCCTGTCCTTAATAAAATTTCTTAGTATTGATAAAATTCTGACAACAAAATTGGGGCTTCAGTATCAGAGAGAAAACTGTGGCTATGGTAAAGATCTTCCCAAGGCTTCAAGGTTTAAGTAGTCTCCTAAATTTTTTTTTTTTTAAACTTTATCCCTTGCCTTATAGCCCAAAACAGTGAGAAAGAAAAAAAGGAAACGATGTGATCAATAATTAAAGGACTGGAAATGAACAAATGGAATTAATTGTTCCAAGAAGGGTGAGGAAAGGAACCTGAGAAATATCATCTATCTTTATCTCTCAGTCTGGCAGTAAAATTTACAAAGCATCTTGAGAAAGAGAGAGTCTGAGGCTATATATTGCCCATTTTAGGTTTCTGAGTGATAAAAATTTAAAGGTTGTTTTCAGGTTGGGTTTTTTATTTCTTTCTACATTATACTTTCTCATTTTATGACACTTCTCAGACTTGAATCATTCACAGCAGATGGCTCCATGAATACTGGATATTTCCATAAATAATGACAGATTTCCCTCTAGTCTCCCCACCCTCCTCCATTCCACATGCCCAGATCTTTTGTGTGTTATCTGCAAACACGCATTCAAATTCTGGTCAGCAAACAAGCCTATCTAGTACAATTGTCACTTCTGCAAGCCCAGTAGAATCAGTAAAACAATGAACTCATCATCCTCTGATTCAAGAGCATTTTTTTTCCCAAAGAAGTTCAGAGAAAGAAGGGAAAATCTGCTAGACAATTAATGGAATTTAACACCTCCATGGGTAACAGTAGAGGACCGCTGCAGAAAGAATTCTGCGGTATTCCACAGCATTGGTGACACAGATTTTCTGCACAATGACTTTTAGTTCAGGAGTGAACAGGAAATGTACTCAGGTCCTCTGAACACCCCGGCCACCAAAGAATCTCCAAGCATTATAGTAAGTGTGAAATTGTCCCTAAATTTAGCTATGGAAACTGTTTGCACAGGTAGAATTTCAAAAAAAAAGAAAGAGGAAAAAAAAAAGGAGCCTCAAGAGTCAAAAGGAGCCCAAAAATCCTTGATGTTGGGGCATAATATTTTTAACTGATACACATACAATAAATTATAGATGATGATACAGTCCTAATAAAAAAAAAGCAAGGTAACTTTTAGTTTGGGACATTAAGAAGAAAATATGAAAAGATTCATATCAGAGCAAAAATTTATGGTTAACTTATTGCTTCAAGTGCTCATAATCTGCCATCTATATACATTTCTACCAAATGACCCTCTAAATAATTAATAGATCTAATTCTGTCAGTGTTGCCAGGGCAGGTTTCCCTGTAGAAGGTTAATGTTATGATTTAATTATTTATTTATGTTTCTAGCAGCCCCAATCAGGCTGTTTTAATGAGGTCACAGGCACAGATTATCACAACCGACTGGCCTAGCAGGAACCTTCAGCACTGCAAGTGATTCCACTGCACAGTGGAATCCCACAGGAAACTGCCAACAGGTATTGGGAAGTAGAGCCAGGTCCCTAGCCAGGCACCAAACACTATTCAATCCTTTCCAAGGAGTAGTATCAAACCACAGTAGTCCAGATAAAACATGGAAACACAGGAATTGCTAAAGTTCATCAGCTCCACAGTTTATCTATGCAATTCCCTTGTTTCATAATGCCCAGAAAAGCACAGAGAAGAATATCACTATAAGAAGATGCAGGATATTTTGTTATTACGGCAATGCTCATCTGTAATAGTTAACATTTAGGCTCATCTGTAATTGTTAGCATTTGGATTCAATCCCAGTGATGATCCTCCCCATGTCAAAAGGGGTGCCTGGCAGTTATGAGAGTCTTCACACTCAACACTAGGGACGGAGCTGGTAAAAGAGCAGCATTTTAAGAGCTCATGTATCTGCATTTCTATGTACTCAAAAGATTCAAGCACACAAAGAAAGCAGAACCAGTGTGCCCTTCTTTTACTGCCTTGCTCTTTTTTTCCATTCTGCCCCCAACATGTTTCAGCTCTCTCCAGGCTGCTTGAGGTATTAACAGCCAAATGCCAATATTCATTTTCACAAGGACATTAGAGACCAGAGCATTCACCTTGCACTCTAACCTCCCACTCTCCTTGGGAGAAGGGCTATCCAGGGACACTCTGCTCTCAGCCATTCTGGTTTCAATGGGTTGACAATAATAAGGGAGTCCTGGAAAAGCATGGCCTGCCTGGATAGGAAATGGTGAGATCTCTATACTTTGTTATTCAATCTCCATTCAGGCTGGTTGAGAACAGCAGGAGGAACAGATCAGATGTGTCTTTTCTTTTTTCTGCTTTCCCCCTTTCTTTGCCAGCAAAGGTGTCTTTCTGCCTCTTTTACTTACCAGCCTTTTTGTTCTGTTTTGGTTTCTGCAGGGTTGGTTTTTGTTGTTAGGTTTTTCTTTTTTTAATTATTGAATGTTGTTTCCCCAGCCAAACTGCCTTCAGCTCCTGTTCTGTTTATTATACTTGGCACAGAAAGGGATGAAAAGCAATGAATCTTGGAAGGGAAACCAAAGCCTGCAATAAGCTGTATTCTGAATTACCCTGTAGCATGCTGTCTGGGAACAGGAAGACTTGCCATGCTGATACATACAGCTGAAAATTGGGTTTGCCATGTACGGTGGTGTTAAATGAAAGCCTTTCACCGCATCCCTCACAGACTGCCACTGTGCTGTGCCCTTCATGAACACTCCACTGCTTATTGGCACAGGTATAAAAATGTTCTTTGGATGACAGACAGCTCAGGTAAGCTCTAGAGAAATCAAAGCAGGAAAGCAGTTAAAAGGCTAGCGATATTTCTATCACTAACTCATGGATAGGTTTTTTCTTTCTAACAATTTCCACCTCAGAAAGCTCCAGGTCACTAAATCAACACCCAGAACAATGAATAGAAGATATTGAAAAAGATCACATAAAATTCAGTGTTCTCACAGAAATGTGGAAGCTCCTTCTATTTCCATGTGTTGGCTAACCCCAGGTTTCCATCAGGTTGAGAAGTTTTATGCCTCATTCACACACTGCCTCAGGATTCTGTGCAAAATCCCACTGAAAAGAATGGAAACTCATTGTACAAGGTAAATTGCATTAATTTTATCAACAAATGGGACCATCCCAATCCTCTGATCAGATTCCCAGGAGGCTACAGACCAAAGATTCTCACTTAGGAATTTCCATGCTGTGCACAGGGGAAAAGGCCTGGTCCCCTGCAGTCAGAGACTCAACATCACAATCCCTGGTGGTTTAAGTTACCGTTAGGGCTGCAAGTCCAGCAGCTGAGACACCGCCAACCAAATCTCTCTACACAAACCCCAGCAGAGGGCTCAGGGATGACAGCAGCAGTCACAGAGTATTTAAACTGTCCCAACAGGAATGCGACAACATAGGAGTCAACTGTCCAATGATCTGGCTGCTGACCTGGCAATATTCCCACCAGGAATCCTCTGCAGGGGACAGTCCAGCGTTGTCATTTGGGTTTGGTATAACTAAGCAGAAGCAGGTGATGTAAAGCTACATGTTCTCTGCACAATTTCCCTCACCCTTACCCTGACAGGGAATGTTGGCCCCTTGTTTCAATGAGTAACTGGTTTCCATCATTTTAAAAGAAACCACAGAAGTAGTGGCAATATTTTCCCTCAACAGGCAAATAAAAGAGAGGAAAATGCTGAGCCCACCAGCACTGTCTTCTCAGGATGCAGATTATTGCAGGACTCAGGAGAACAGCTCTAGAGAGCTTTCCTAAAGACCCAGCTGAGGCCGTGTTACATCCAGAGCAATGTCCTCGTTATTCTCAGGCAGCCGCAAACTGCTGCCGAGACCCGCGGGACTGGGATGGAGGGAGAAGAGCATCCAGGCTGCCTCTCACACATCCTCACCTGCAGCAGCCCCAGCAGCAGCCAGCAAGCCAGCCTGCACTAGCGGAGGAGAGGCAAGTGCTGCCCTTCCCATTTGTGCTGGGTGTTTTCTGGGGTTTGGATTACATTCCTTTTTAAAGGAACTGTTTATCTTCTGCCTGTTTTCTGCTTGTTCTCTTTACAAACAAAACCCATGCTTAAGATCTATTACTCCCACAGATGTCCTTTGGTTTTCAGCTAAGGGAAGAATGAATCCTAAAAGCAGAGACTGATGAGAACTTCTTTTCCCATATCTACCACTAATTCAGAGGTCATGTTCCCCTTGATCCCTCATGTCTTTAAAAGCATTGTTTGCAAATTGCTGTTTTCTCTGATGTCTTTTATCATCTGGTTTTAGCCCCTGTAGTTAACCCACTTCTATTTCAGATCCGGGTTCTCTTAAAAACAGATCTTAATCTCCAGGCAGCTCCCAACGTTGATTTTTTTTTTTTTTTTTTTTTTTTTTGTACGGTACTCACTTCTGTGTCTTCAGATTGGGAGATACATCAATGCACTGCGGGACAGCTTGGAGATCAAAGCAAGCCCATATCTTGGATCTATGCCCAGGCTACAATGAGGAAAGTGCTAGGAGTGCTGTTCTGCCCACACATTCACTCCCCCAATGCCACCCAGCTGATTAGTAAACCATGACTTTTCATCTCAAAACCCTGTCTTTTTGCCACTATGATGTTTACTGATGCTTCCATTCATTCTGTTATTATTCTGTTATTATTCTGTTATTATTTGAGCTTCTATCAATGTATTTATTATGGGGTTCTCTCAGGAAACAATTAAAAAAAATTGTGTTACACTGGTCCTTATCCTCTGGTACCAGAACTCAAGCTACAGGATGATACAATTACCACATGAACTATTTCATCCCTGAAATCTGATAGGAGAGGAATTCTTCTGTGGGAACTCCTCCATGTTCTTGTACAGCAAAATCACAAAACTTTTAATTTTTCTGAACACTCTTTCAACATATTTATTGTTTCCTGGCCCTACATGCAGCAAGCTTCCTGCTTCACATGTTTGACACAGGACCTAAGCGATTTTTTTGTGATATCTGTAAGTTTCTCCAACTCTTCTGACCTTTCTTACTGCATTTTCCCCTATAAAATGCCTGGGTTTATGAGCCTATCTATTCTCCTCCTTTGTCAAACCACAGTTATGTGAAAAATGCCTTCTTGCTTCTAGTATGTTTTACCTGCCATTCAGCCATTTCAGCTTCTTTGCATTTGGTTGGGGGTTTTTTTGGGCTTTTTGTTTGGGCTTTTTTTGGTTTTGTGGTGGTTTGTTTGTTTGTTTTGGGGTTTTTTGGGGGTTTTTTGTTTGGTTTTTTTTTGTTTGTTTGTTTTTGTTTTGTTTTGTTTTGGTGTTTTTGTTTTGTTTTGTTTTGTTTTTGTTTTTGTTTTTTTGGAGGGGGTTTGGTTTGTGGGGTTTGTTTTGTTTTGTTTTGTTTTGTTTTTTTTGTTGGTTTGGGGTTTTTTGTTTGTTTGGGGGTTTTTGTTTGTTTTCTCAAATCAATGGATAATTAAGTCCTAATGTAGCATTTTTCCTACTGAGGCCCGAAACTCCTGTCTGAGTTGCTGACAAGGCTTCTTTAAGGATCTGATTTGGTTCCAAGCCTTCATGAACACAAAGCACCACTCCTCCACCAGTACTTGACTGTCTTTTCTTACACTGTGATCCTTGGCCTCCCCTCCTCCCTCTCTGAGGCTTGCAGGCTGGTGTGTCAATACCCCAGCTTGAAGCTATTTCTTGGGCACCTACACAGAACCACAGGACCTGCTGCTCCCGCCTCCTACTTGTCTGCAAAGGACTTCAATAACACACTTAGCACTAAGTGTTGATTACCGTTCCTGATAGATCACTGCTGATTTCTGCCCTGACCTTTAATTTAAGGACATGGATTTCACCTCTCAGAGAATGTAATGTCTCAGAGGACCTGTGGTTACTGGAAGGAACTGGTTTAGACTTAAATCCTTAGACATGTTTAGATGTTTTTCTGTATCCTTTCTGCTTAGTCCAGTTTTACAAAGTTTGTGTCATAATCCTTAGGGACATCAGGGATAACTTCATCCTGTCCTGCATGCATTGCTTGTACAAATCACGTCTATAAAATCTTCTCTCATCTCCCCTTTAAATGAGAAAGGGGCAAGGAGCAGAGCTCTTACCAGACTGCTTAGTTTTTATCAAAGACCACTACACACGCTTATATTCTCACGCACCCACTGATAATAAACTCTTATCACACAGACAGATCTAAAAGAACACTGTGAAGTGACATTTAGTCTGTGAAGCCTTAATTTAGGCAGCACAATGATTAGAGTGTTTTAATATCATAATAACTGATAAATAGACTATGTGTCAGACATTTCATTCCCTTTTAATCAAAACTCCTAGTCTGCTAAATTAATCACCCCCTTGGGGTACAGTAGTAGATTTCCAATTTAGTCATAGAGCATCATTAATAATGAAAAGTTCTGGAGGCAAATTCTGCTATTCATGTTTCTTTGTATGATCCTGAAGGTTTAAAGAGACAAGACAGAGAAGGTAGAAAGAATCAACACCTTGCAACAATCCGATAAACAAACATCGTTTTGGATGTCAATCTTCTAATGATTCTCCTCCTTGAATATTAAAGATATCACAAAAACCCCCCAAAAAACCAAACAAAAAACGCCCAACCAAAACAGAAAGCAGTCAGAAGGGTTTTAATCTTACCCAAAAGGTGTTATCAATATCAAAGCTAAAATGCATGAGGAATGGAGAGCAAGGCTGCATTTTGAACAGTTCCTCTATTGTGGTGCTGTTTTCGTCTCTTTAATTGGCTAGTTTCAGAATAAAGCTGTTTCTGAGCAAGTGTTCTTTATCTGGTATGTCTTGATTTTTATGACTAGAAAAAATCGTTAAAGGCATGTTTTCTTCTCTTTTGTCTAATTATAAACAAATACTTGCACAGAGAATAAATGTCTGCCCCACACACTAATGGATATGCATAATTTTCTGTTCTTGTCTTGTCTAACTACATTTACAAATTTGTAACATATTTGATGATAGCAATATCTGAGGAGAATGACTGGCACTGATTAGCTGAGCTAACGGCAACACTAATTCTGTTGGGTTTTAGGGAAGCATTTTCCCTTTCCATACCTACTTGCATCTTCTAATTAATGCAGAAGTTCAGGCTGACTCTGAGCCTTTTCAGGACACAGGTAAAGCTACATTTTAGAGCGTCCATCAATTTCTTCCTCTTTCTTATGTTAGGTGCAGCAGTGGCACTAGAATTTGGGAGTAAGTTCATGTAGCCATCCTTTGCCATTCCCACAGTGCCAGGCCCTTTTTTTTCACCACTTCTGACAGAATAAACATAGGGAGAGCAGAGCTTTAGATAGCCACCAGCTAGTCTAGATTTACAAGCTGATAGTCTCCAAACACTTTGTTGCTATCAAATTTAGTGCTATCACATTTAGCTGCTATCACATTTAGTACCAAAAAAACCACCAAACCATAATGCATATTCACACCTTGTTTGTGCTTGGATGTCAACCAAAGTAAACACATTACTGATTCAGAAATGGCTACAACTGTTATCCCAGAAAGTATCTCTGTACACCTATATCTGTACCTCAGCTGTCTGTGGTGAGAGATCATTTAATCCTGAGGCACTGCTTGACTTTTTGCCCCATGTGGAGCAGGCAGGTCTGTGCTGCGTAAGCGAGGGAGCTCTGCCTACAGGAACAAATTGCTGATTAGAAGATTTCTTTCTGTTCTTGGGGCTTGGGGGAGTTTCTCAAGTAAGCTTTCCAATAAAACCCTCCTGCAAATCACTCTGGTGTGCTGATAGTGATGCCACTCCTGTCCCTCCTCCACCGGGGGACCCATAAAAGTCCAAGGCCAGAGACTGCTGCTGAACCAACAAGCAGGAAGGATTTACAGCCGACAGTGACATCTGACCTCATCAAACTTCACTCTGGGCAATTTATCACTTCTCCATAGGAAAGCAAAAGCATTAGGATTGAGAAGGCATGAGTGGAGACAGAAGGAAGGGGGAGCAAATCACAGTCACTTTAGCTCCACTAAAAATTATAGAAAAACCACCAGCAATACAGAGAAGTGCCTAAATGCCCCTGAAAGCCAGTGTCTTGGGTAAAAAACCCATAGGCATTAAGTGAAATGGGATTAAAACAAATGCTGAAATTTATCAAATAATGGAGCAACCCCTTGTCTCTAAAGCTACACAGCTCAGAAGAGGCAGAGTCCTGCAGGTGAAGTGAGTACAGGAAAACCTGCCTGCACTTTGTCTAAGTCTCATTGCCATGCTGGTGGTGAGGACCCAGTAGGGACCCCAGTGAGGAGTTTTCTGGAACTACAGTGTTTCAGCATCTGACCTGCTGGCATATAACACATTCAGACAGCATATATGCAGCCAGGGAGGCTGGCTCTGGGTGCGCAGGAAACAACTGAGTGCCTGTGCAGGACAGACCACAGACTGGTGAAAAAAATAAATTGCAAGGGAAAACCAGTGAGACAGCTGGACTGTGTCCTGTGAGAGGCATAGAACACAGAGATCTTAAAGGAAAAGTTTGGAGGAAGTAAATCCATCTGATCACATGAGCCTTTTACTCAAATAAATGTTTTCCCAGAGGAACATACTTGCCAGAGCCACACATTTGCCCCATCTGAGATGCCCACACCTTGGCTGCTTTTCCTCTGCTGTGTATTGAAAACTGTACACAAAGAGAGCTAATAAAAGGTTCTTTAAGGGTAAGAGCAGAAAGTCTCTGTGTACAGGGACCAATAAACAGAGAACAAAGAGCAATGTTTTAATTAAAAAACATTGACAATTTTTTTTCCACTCTCGTCTTCTAAATTTCAAGCCCTCCTCCCACTGATGCATTTAGAGAGGTGCCTAAGAAGAAAGGCACTCAAATCCCCTACTGGTTTCTAAAAATCTCAGGTTTGTGTTTTATCAGAACAATGTGAAGTTGAGATGCACTGTCATTTTGCCTGAAGGTAACTGCTGAGAAGAGGATCGTGGGAGCCCTTGCCAGCCCTCTGAACCACACGTATCAGCTTAATTAAGGCAGCTGGGACTCCAGTGGCCATTTATACTATCAGAAGAGAGAGCTGTTCTGCATCATAGCCACCCTGTTCTCATCATAGCATCAATTTCTGACAAACCACCATTGAATGTTAAGGTACAAACCCCTTGACATTAACAGTGAAATCACAGCTTCTCAAAGAATCCCAAAGGGCTGAGGATGGACAAAATTTCTATTTCACAGCTGATTCACTCACTAATATGTAAATAAAAGATACTGACAGAACAGAGTAAATGCATGTGTGGCAGTAATAGGCAGGAAAGATGTAAAGATTATGGTTTGAGAGAGACAGCATGGAAATAAAAACCAGGCAAAAGTAAGGCAAACATAAACAATCAAGAACAAAGATAATTCCCCCCCTAAAAAACACTCGCAGAAAGTTATTGGTTAGGAGAGAAACATATGTCTTGTAACCACAGTAAATAGTTCTCAAAGAGAATCTCAGCATCTGCAGATGGAAATCCTAACACAAATTCAAGGATGAGGAATTGCACTCAAGCTACCAGATACCCCCTTTAATTGTCTGAAATTTTACATCACTAGCAGATGTGCTTTTAATTCTTTTTATCTTAATAAGGCATAATATATGTGGGGCACTAAGGCACTAGAGCTATTTCTGTTGACTTTCTGCACAGCAAACCTAACACTTTTCTTGCAACCCCCATATCTTCTGTGTCTGTTTATTTCTCAGTAACATAAAAAATGCAGCTGACTTAAGTTTTGGCTACTCATATTCTCCAAACTACTAGTTACGATTTTATCTCTTCTGTCAGTGGCCTAAGACACCCAGTGTTTTCCAGCAGTTTTTTTAAAATAAAGGATCGTTTATTAATGAAGAAAAAGTGTTTTATTTATGTTTGAGAAAATTTTGTTAGGGATATGTAAAGTTAATTTATTGTTAGAAAAATTGTCTCTAAAACTGAAAGTTGTCTATTTTGAAACAGTAGTTTGAGAGGTGCAGTTTGTGTTTCTCACGTACTGATCCTCCCCCATGGATCTGGTGAGCTCTGTCTCTGAGGAAGAAAAACCCATTGCAATGCAAGGTCTGAGGATGGTGCAGCACAGTAAACACAGCCTGGCTTCTTGAGGTCAATTTAGATTACAAAGAATGAGACTGAGACTCCAGAGCTGCAGCTTCCAGAAAGCCCCATCATTAAAAAAGGCACACACACCCCTCAAAACAAAACAAAACAACCAACAAACCCAACTCTTAATAAAAACCAAAAACACAACATCCCTTCCCCCAAGATTTCTGAAAAAACCCCTTCACTCTTTCCCTAAAATACGTTATTTATTTAAAGGAGAGAAAGGAAGAAAGAAAAAAAAAAAGTATTTACCATCAAATTCAGCACTGGCTGACTTTTCAGTAATCCTAGCACCAGACAAATTACAACATTCCTCACTACAGCTTTCCAACCCAGTAATCCTACAAAGAACTGTGCAATCAGAATTTTAAATGCCCTGGGAACTGAGTTAATACCAGATGGTATCCAGCGATATTCATCATTATAATTTCCTAATATTATATTAACATTTACTAGTTTAGCGCTTGAATCATGTGGCACGACACTGCTAAAATGTATGTCCTGAACTCAATATCACACAGAACAGTTTTCCCTCTCTCTTCCTGGCTGTCATTTCTTCAAGTTTTTAATGATATTGTTTTTTTAACATTTTATGGCCTTATGAAAATGCAGACTTACACATATAATATGATTTTGTCTTTTCAGTTACAATAACAGTATTAGAACAATCTATGGGTGCTTCTGCCATTTCAAGAGGTCCCACATTTTTAATACTATCAAGATGAAAGTGTTGCTTTCTTTCAGACAATGTAAAATAGGATGTATGAGTCAAGTATGCATTTTCTGCATGGGGGAATTATAAGAGCTGTGAATTTCCTTATGTTGTTCTTCACAATACTGCATTAGAAAAGTGCTGGAGATCTCCAATTGCATGACTTTTTCTTCTCCACATGCAGGTTTATGGCACTTAAGGTAAATACTTCTTATTCCAGCTTCACATCCAGGCTAATTCACTAAATTATAATTGTCTGAAAGGCATTACAGTGATAAACTTTTTACAGAGGAATTTAGTTTTTTCTTAATTGTATCACATACTTCCAGACTTCTTTGGTGAACATTTTCCTTAGAACAGGTCTACACTATTTTTTTTAGCATTCAGCTTTGTTTGGAGAGAAAAAGCATTTTTGTCTCCTACGCTTCCCACCTTGTGCCTCTGGTGTGTGGATATAATATATTGAATATGAGCTTGAAGAGCTGACCTAATCCCTGCTCTTGCAAGAAATGAACTTTCCAAAGCAGAAAAAGAATCATCTCACCAAGCATCATTTTCTTGGCTTTTAAATCACTAGCATAATATTTTGAGCAGTTAAACCATTTCCTTTTCACTGTGGTATGAAAGAGGTTGTAAATAAACACTATCTAACGCACATGTTCACTTAATCTATAAGACAGTATCCAGCCTCTGTAGTGCAAGGCATACCCATATCCCTGTACATACATGGGAAATCGTCCATATAGTCTCTTCCAAAAACATCTATTCATTGTCACTAGCACAGCAGCAATACTGAGCATTTTTTACTTGAAATTATGCTCTTTAGGAGCAGTCTCTGAACACACTATATGTGGTGCCCTCTCTTTGCCCTCCCACTTCATTTACTCCTGGCACACTGCTCTTGCACAGTAACCTGCCCAGTCAGTGCAATTGTATTGAATGTGCATCATGTTAAGTCTTCTTCATGTGTTTCCTCATTTTTCTGCATACGAAGACTATCCGAGTCTACCATTAACATCAGAAAACACTTGGAAACAATTACCCAGTGTTGTGCTTCAGGACATAAATTGTTCAATTACAGCTCAGCAGAAGACTTACTGTAGATGATCATGGGAATACATGATAATCATTGTTATCTGTTTACAGCACAGGTCTTAACCCTTCCACTGGTATTTCTGATTCTGCCCACTGCTGGAAACCAGCTGGGCTTTGGATTTGATTCAGTCTGGTGGTTCCTGGGAGTCTGTGTATTTGGATAAAAGGTGACCCAGCCCAGTTAGCCCAGTTAGAGCATAACAAGATTTGTATTCTCATTAGAAATGCCATTGTTCCTCCTTCAGTTATCATTCTACCCTTTGACTCTCTTATTCCCAACATGAAGCTAAGAGGTATGTAAGTGATACCAGTGTGCACAAAACTGGCACGTGAAGCAAATGTGGTCTCTGCCAGCCTGATAACCCACTGGTAAGATCCTCTGCTAGGCTACACTTCTGTGCTGCTCAGGATGGCAATTTAGTTGGGGGAGGATGTGACTCCATAATGTTATCTCTGAAAGACAATGCATAATTTAACCCCACAAAGATGATTTCAGGACTGGACGAGACTCCTGTGATCACCCAGGCTAATGTCTTACAGATCATTTCACTTTGTGACTCTTAGATCATGGAGAGACAATGCACAAAAGATGGCTTTGAAACCATGCAGCAGTTTCTAAAACATCATTCTCAAACCCACCATTAATTAAAAACAAAATTTTTAAAAGAGCACGACATCATTTTTTTCTCTGAAGTTGGGTTATCAATAATGCATTATTTGTTTTAAGAGAATGGATGCAAAAGTACACAGGTAAATGGCTACAGTAATTTACTGCACTTCCTCATTGCAAAGCAGGCTAAATCTGCTTTTTTAAAAGATTTTTTTCCTGCAAGCAAGCATCTTTTCTGTTGCATGTACTATGCATTAACTCGGGGAGTTTAGCTCAAGCTCCCATGACATAAGCAAGGGAGTAGTCTGCAGTACCTATGCCTACATTTTAAGGAGAATTTTTCCAGTGCTGTGCTAACTTTACGACATATCAATGGCAGCCTTTTTAGCATGTCCATGCAGCTTAGGAGCCTAACTGCTGCTTTCCAAATTGAATTTGGTAGATAGGTGCTTCAAGATCAAAATAATTAAATTGCAAGAGTGCCGTCTTAGCTCAACTGCCACTTGAAAGTACAGTGACAGGTGGACAATCAATAAACTCCACAGGAACCTGGAGTCTTAGAGTTCCCCAAGATGCATCCAAGTAAGATGTCTGTGAGGATCTAACCTGGGGATAACTCTAAAAACGGCACACTTAGCATCCAAAATTTCGTAGCTATTCCAGAAAAAGTTTGTTCCAGAAACCACTTGACTTCAGACATTTCAGTCTGTAGCCTCATTGGCATGGATAGCATTGGCAATAGCTGGGATATGATGTCATAGCCACATTTTATTGCCTTTTTGAGTGCAATACATTTCTGGTCTGGTAAAATGAGCAAAGAATTTATCAGAGCAAAAAACATCCGCGTGAAGACATAGCATGTATATTAAGAGCATACTAAGGTTGCATAGTCAATGACTTCTGCATCTTTATTTCACCTCCAAAAGACTTCTGAGATTTTCTACTTCTGATTCAGGCATCCTTTGTATCACAGTGGAAGACGACCACCTTTCTGCATTCAAATCCTGTTAGGCACTCCCTGGAACAGCACTTAGCCCTACTCACCTTTATTCTGGACCCCTAAATTCTAACTGGGCAAACATAAAACACTACAGGTTGTTAAAAATTAGCAGAAAAGAAAACTTGGTGGAAGCTTGTAGCAGATTTCCCCTTGCAGACAGAGGTTACAAATTCTGAACCAAGTTCCTGCGTCAAGAGTCTGTCTGAAGAGCGGCAGGTACCTCCTTCAACAGAGTAATGTTTTTTCTGTTTCTCTAGCTCTCTTTCACTGGCACAAAAAACCCCACCCCGGGCACTAATTTGGCTGGAGGACAACAGAAGAACCAGCTGGATAACTGTTGATGACATTCACTGATACATAAGACCAAGGTTTCAGTCCCTATTCTCCTGCACACCTGGTGAGTAACTTGAAGAGATCAGATAAGAGTAGAGGGGTTAATTAAGAAATAGCAATTTGTATTTAATACCAGCATGATCCACAGTCCACTAAAATCAATGGAAAGGATCCCTGTAGTTAATTCAAATTAATTAACACAACTCTGACTCTTGAGTGCAGTATGCAGCAAACTGGAAACCAGAAACAGTTATATTTTGCATCACTTTATGTGAGAAGTTAAAAAGCCTGTATGGTCAGTACATGTGAAATACTATTTTCTACATGTCCCTAGAGTCATGTGCCCCTTTGTGTACTAAATTTCAGCTGTAATCCCCCAAGCAATTAATATAAGCCACTATCTTTTGCAAACCAATTAAAAATATACATGCCTCTTTTCTTTTAGAGGTGAACACACTTCACTGAAAAAGATTCTCACCGATTAATGTCTGTAGTAACAGGAATGGGAAAGCAGAACTTAAACTTGCCACTCTGAAAAAATATTCTTTGAATGCAATTGTAAAATAGCGCAGCAGTATTTAAACGTAAAGCATGAATAGTGTGGCTCAAAATGTGCTTTCCCTGCTAACCAAAGAAACCTGATCTGTATGCTAAATTGTTGGAATGATGCTTATAATTCATAATCAAGTGATGAGAACTAATAGCATCATGCTGAGTCTTGCTCTCAGCAAGGGCTCTCAGTCTGCTATCGTTCCACAGCAGAGTTGCTTCTGATCACAGTTACTCCTGCTGCCCATCCGTTCCCCTTAAACCTCTGAGTCCTTCCGCCCTAGGTGATCAAAACTTTATTCTTCACCAGAAAAACTGCTACTGAAGAGAATACAAACTATACTCTTGCATCCTATGGAATGGTGCATGAAATCAAAACTTCTAATTTAGAGCTGCTGAAATGACTTCCTTAAGCGTGGGCACTGTTTGGGATTATCCACCAGATTTCCCAGCCTGTCACAGACATGGTGTGCCAGACTGGGAACAAGCCATGCACGCCCTGACTGTCAAAGTCAGCAGTCCTGCATCCCTCTTTTAACCCGATGTTAACATTTATAAATTGGTAAATAGATCTGCCAAGGTATCGAGCAAAGAACAACTTAAGGAGGTTTATCTTTAAACATCCAGAGCTTGCAGCTGAAATTAACTCTCAAGCGGAACACAGACACAATAAAATGGATGTGGATGTTGGCTAAAACCAAAGTGATTGGTTGAAAAGACAAGTTTTCATTAACTCACCCTAGTAAACAAACTTCCACCAAATCTGGCTCAGCACCCTGCTTTTTGTGAGGCTGACTACTTCAGAAACTAGAATTTTCTGTGTATGCAGCTTTTGAGTGTGCCTCTCCCAGAACCAGGAAATTCAAAGTCTCTGGGAGTTTCTAGAGGTCTGTGCAGTTAATAAACATACTACATCTCTATAAACCCTATGTCTATGTCTTTTAAAGGAGATTGTGGAAGCAAGCTTTGGTTTTGTATCTTTTTTTCTATTAACAAATACCACAGAGTGGGGAAAACACTATGGAGGCTTTACATCCAAATCAATGAGCAGTTATTACTTCCCCAAGGTCGTTCTAACAGTTTTATTATCAGTGACACAAGAGCAAATGTTGCAAAAGCAATGTGGCAAAATCACCTACGTATTATGCTTCTGTGCATGGTCTGAAACTAAATTACTTTGGATATTGTGCCAGTGATAGTTCTGATAATACATTTTAAGACCAGACATGGGTCATGTCACATCCATGGATTATGTATGGAACTGTCAAAATTTCCAGAAAACCTTCTGCTGCTTTGTGTGCTCATCTGTGTGCTGGTAGCCAAGTCTGCAATATTATTTATAATTATAAAGTGCCAACAAGTATAAATATGAGGAAACATTTAGGATTTAGTCTTGCACATACTGAATAATAACATACAGTGACTTCTAGCTGACTGTGACAGACCTTAAAAATATGTACACTTTACATCTTGAAAAGCCTTAAAACAGGAAAGTAAAACCAAGAGGGAGTGTGTATAATCCAATACATACAGAGACAAAGCAAGGTTCCTCCTACCTGTGTATTTCCAATGAAAAGCACCATGACATTTTGACAAAAATGCTGCAAGAGTTGGCTTTCCAGCCCTAGCCTGGCAATTCCTTCTGTGGATGATGGGGTCCACTGTCTTATTTGTACATATACGCACACAGACAATCCTTGGGCTTGCAAACACGCCAACCCCAAGCTTTACAGAAGTTTCTTTTGAGAGGCATACCCAAAGTAGGTGGAAATATATCCAAGAGGACTACAAGCAGTTTTATGGGGAAATACACTGCTGGAGTTGAGCTGGGTTGATCTTTAATGTTAAAGGCTGTAGGAGCTGTTCTGCTCCTTTCATCAAGTAGCTGGGATGTCTGATAGAGGGGAGATCCTGCTCTAGGATCAACTGAAAACACTGGGATTTACACTCAGCTCTTGCCTCCATATAACTTCCTCTACATACCACTTTTTCCAAAGAACTTTGTTATGTTTCTCCAGCTGTGCTCCAGTGGCTAAAAGGCAGGAAACAACTAGAAAGGTGTTTTTAAGCACACAGAAAAACATAAGCGTTGACAACTCTTGTCTTGAAAAACAATAGCTCCCTTCCTTTGCAAATTAATTTTAATAACTGTGGCTAGTTTGCTGTGAGTTGAGTAGTTTTGCATGAACACACACAATTAAATTAATATGCAAATGCTCCCATTCCTCTGAGAATACCAAAGCACTCTTTACAATGTGTGAGACAAGGAGACGGAAAAGAAAAAAAATAGCAGGCCCCAAAAGAGTCTTGTTTAGGAGGATGGGATGTCTTTTCGTTAGCTGAGCCACTGAAAGGGAATTCAAGCCTGACTGAAACAATGCTTGTTGATGAAGCAGAAATAAAGAAGGAAGAGGAGCCTTTAGAGATAAAGGAAAGAGGAAAAGACTGGTGCATCCCGAGTTGTTAAAAACTGACCTCAGCAAGTCTAAATCTTCACAAAAGTAGCATTTACTATGTTGGGCCTCACAAAGGTTCCCATTCTTCCCTTGCCCATTGGGACCCCCTCCTTCTCCAGCCATGTTTGAGCAAGGGCCTCAGACAATTAGCACAGACCCTGGCCCCTCACCCTTTGGCTGTCAATCACCTTCCCAAGCAGATGGCAGCAGAATAAGGAAAGATGGTTTCCAAGCGACTTTGCCCTTCAGATCATCTCTGTGCGCTGGGCCCCTGGGAATGGCGGGCTGGTGGGGAGGGACTCCCTGAGAGCAGACCCCGGGATACTGCTGCATCCAGGCACGGCTCTTTGTGCCGCTGGAGCATGAGAGTGGCAGCAAGGACAGGCTTCCCAGGAGTCTCCATCCTCTGCCACAAAAGGCCCTCTGGAAGCTGAGGGGCCAGAACAACTCAAGAGTCACTAGAAGTTATTAAGGGAAAGGCAACCCTTTCACTCGAGCTTGCTGGCTTTGTAGGCTTAGACAAAAACAACTGCTTTCCAGACAGCAGCTACATCATAGGAGAGCGCATTTGTGACAGAAAGATAAATTAGAAAAGACTGGGAATATGGAGGCAAATAGATATAGATGTGGATCACCGGGGAAGGGAGATGCGACACAAAGGTGGCCCTGTGCTGCTGCTGCTGTTCTCAGCACAGAGCCTTTCTCCAACCTCTCATACCAGATTTAAGGGAGTGAAGACCACTGGTTACACTGCACTGGCAGCAGGTGGGAAGCAAGGCCAGGGGACCAGGAAGGAGGACACAACTCCCACTTCCTCTCCCACAGGCCTATCCCAGCCTGGGAACAAAAGAGAGGGAAGGATTGTGAGATGTGAAAAAGCATGAGCAGCAGGGCAAATACAGCCTGGTAGGCAGGGAAGCACTTAACCCGTATCTGAACAGCAATGGAAAAGCAAGTGGAGAAGGAGGAAAAGCCTGTTTTGAGATAGGATGAGCCAGTGTAAGTCTGAGATCAACTGGGAATGGAATGGCTCTGATCTGAAACACTTAACGACTGTTCAGCAGGTTCCAAAGGATAAATAGAGTAATTCTTTGCTGTGAAGGGAAACAAAGTAGATGGAACCCCCCCATATTCAGTGGCCTGGTATTTTCTCCTCACACTCCCAACTTGCAAAAGATTTGGAAGATCAGTGGTCTGAAACAGGAACAGACATGTGACAAGAAGGGAGAAAGCAAGGTGACACGCCCTTCACCCATCCTGCATGGCTCGAGCAGCCTGGGTGACATGCAGGGGTAATCACCACTCACAAGGAGCCATGACATTTAGCACACTGTCACTTTCTCTATTTACTCTTCACACTGTCCTTTCAGGCATGAGAGTGCTGTGAAGGAAGGGAACTCCAATTCATCCAGAAGAATGACAGTCTAGGTCAGTAGATGCAAAAACAAGTGTTTTGATAGGAACTGTAACCATTTCTTAAAATCTCATGAGCATAAATGCAGGAGAGGATGCAATTTATAAATGTTCTATTCTTCTGTTGATTTGAACCTGCTGTCCCTCATTCTAAGGAGTCCAATCCATCTGAAAATGAACATAAAAAGCTTCCCTCTACCCCTAAAAGTCTACAACTGGTTAAAGCCTACTTGAGATTTTAATAAGAAGGATCCAATTTGGTTTTTGTTTACCTTCTGGTTTTAAGTCTTTAGAAACAAATTGGTATGCAGCTTTGCCAGCAAAAAAATTAAATCATTACATAAATTAATCAACAAATAAAGTGAACAAAAATAAGCAAATCTCTTAAAAAAAATCCTGACACTTCCAAAATCCCTGCTCCCAAGAGCTGGCATAGTAAGGAGTGCACCAGACTCTACCATGCTCTCAGAAACAACAGCAAAATGTATTAACACTTTATCTATGCTGTTGCCTTTTTGCTGTTATTACTGAGTCCATTCTACTTTTCTCCTTCCTTGTTGTGCACGTATTGTCTACTACAGTACCAGGTAAACAGGAGAAGGGTATCATTATTTGTAGCCACAGACCAAGGCTGCAGCACATACAAATTAAAAAGGTAATGATAGTCAAGGTAATGCACTAGAAGGATCAGATATCAAAAAATAGGTCGGTAAGGAAACATACAGTAACAGTGAAACCTACAGAAACAGTGAAACAGAAATTCTTTAGCCTCGAGGGTCTAGGTTTTGACGGCAGAGGTGAGGCCCTTAATTTTAGTCTCTTTGAGGAACACAAAGGGAAGAAGGATTTATGACATAAATAAAGAAATTACTATGAATAAAATGTCTCTCTGACCTGCAGTGAAAAATGCCTGGCCCAGAGTTTTATTGTGTTTTTGTTTAACCTCCACACATAAGGCAATAGGAAGGAACAGGGGAACCCTCAGCCAACACCTCCATACCAGCGGCAGCAGTCAAACTCAGGCCACAGGCATGAGCTCAGCTCTTATTTTGAGTGGGTTCTGGAGTCCCAAAGGGATTTCCAGGCACAGACAGAAGGTTTTTTTAATATAGATGTGCAGGTACTAACAATATTGCTTCATGGGCACTGAGGTCCCAGCTGCCCGAGACCAAATATTCCACCAAACCACTGAGACTGAAGTAAATTGCTGGGAAATACACTATTTTCTTCGTCTTCCCAAAGCCTACTTTCTGGGGAGCTCCAGGCCTAGAAACTGAAAACAAGAATCTAATTTAAGTATAACGTCCTTTGTTGAGGAGGAACTATCTAGAGATGAAACAGAGGTGCAGTTCTCAGGGGTGCTCTATCTTCTCACACAAATATGTGAAACACAAGTTATGGTGTAGGCTCTGCTCCCCAGTTCTATATCAGACATAGTAACTCACTACTTCATGTGTTTACAGTTAGCCACAAGCTTAAGTGCTCAATGAACTAAGGCAGGAGCTCCCGCTATTTTTAAAATAAGTTTTAAATATATTTCAGCCTGTTTACTCCCTTTTATGATCACTGACTCTTTTTCACTGGATGCCCTCTAATTTTATATGGCTGTATCTGTACATCAATCACCTGCTGAGGAGCAATTAGTCAGTTTGAGAAGCTCCAGACCTTTGTGATTCAGCCTGTTACTGGGCAGCATTTATTTTTCTGCTCTGAAAATGTGAATATCTTAGAAATTATAAGCTGAGACCTGAGTGTGTTGATTACACAGAGAAATAAGACCTGCAATAACAGACAAACTGAGATATTCCTAGAATGGCTTTCTAAAAGCAGATGCATCCTGTGAGGGCACTGGTAACAATCTGTAGTGGATAAAAGCACATTACTATTACCCAAAGCTGTTGCTACTTATGACAAATCTCAAAGAGCAGGTGAGGATGA
Source organism: Prinia subflava (assembly GCF_021018805.1). Classification (NCBI taxonomy): domain Eukaryota; kingdom Metazoa; phylum Chordata; class Aves; order Passeriformes; family Cisticolidae; genus Prinia; species Prinia subflava. The sequence goes on along the minus strand of NC_086283.1, from coordinate 5,164,575 downwards.
AGTCAATTGATTCAGAGCTGTTTGCATCCATACAACCTCCAGGTACTGACATCTTGACTTCCCACTGGCCTGGGGAAGCTGTTCATTCATCTTTATGAAAGAAATAAGCAGCAAGACAGTGATACAATGAGAAAGGACAGATGAGTACAGGATAACCATGGCTGTGTGGCACAGCAAAGAACGTAATAGAAGTACTACACAGGGAATAATCAAGGCAGGTTAACTCAGCAACATGGGGGATTTAGACTTGAATTTTCAGAATCCTGGATGATTGCTGTGTCTGAAGGGGAAGTGGGATCTGCTTGATAGCTCAGTCTTCTGTATTTCCTGCAAAATGTCCTTTCAAACAAGGCAACAAAAAGACAGCTAAATTACAGATATGTCAGGATCTCTTTGTACTCATTTTCTGACACTCAGAAAATGGAAGACATTGAAAAATTGATAATTTGTGAGAAGAGAGGGAGTCACTGTGCTTGTGACCTTGCATGGAAAAGAGTACAAATAAAAAATTACAGTAATGCAATGGGCATTTTATGGTCTTGGTTAACATCCACAGAACAGGAGAAAGTAAGACAAATTTGCTCTTCTTTTTCCTTGCCAATGCTGGCCTCAGCCACCCCAAATCAGGTATCAGCTAGCTTCCAGGCCTCTCACACCCAGTCCAATGGCTCAGCCAGGCCTTTGCCTGTCTGGTTTCTTCCCCATGCAGCAAGGATGTCTGGGCAGAGAGAGCAGAGACCAGGGCAAGGCAAGAGAGCAGCTGGGAGGAGGATCCAGCAGTAACAAACCTGGCTCAGCGTCTGTTCCTTAAGAGGCAGCATCAAGTATGGTGGTGCTGGAGACCTGCTGTGCCACAGCTCTACCTCTTTCACTTGGATGAAGATGCAGATCCCAGTGGAAGCCCCAAGATACACGTTATTGTCTGTAATCACCACTGAAGTTTCGAGGCTGAGGCAAAGTTGCCTGCATTATCTCTCTTGCCACGTGCATCTTACTTAATTTGTCTTTTCCCAAACCCTCTATCTCCAGCAATCATTCCTAAAATAAACTGAACCTAGAGACTTCCTGATATGAGGACACATTATGTAGGTTCTGAACGCACAGTCCTGAGCAACCTTATTTCATGTCAGGAGGAAAGACTGAAGGCAGTCACAGTCTGCACCCACGGTGACTGAGTATGAACAGATCTACGACAAAGGATTTCAACCCTGTTTGAAGAGCAATGTTGTTTTAATGCATGAAAGAGGGTCAGCATAGGGAAGATGACAGCAGTGACATCACCATGACTCAGCTAGGAAAGACACATTTGGATTTTTATAAGTAAGGGTATGTTCTTGTCTTAACCAGCAAGCAAGGACAAACAACAAAAATACTAACATTTCAGGATGGTTTTTTCCCCCTCACAATATATAAAGTTAAAAATAATTGTTAGAATTGAAATCATTCAGTGACAACTCTGTAGAAATCATGCAAATCTTTCATGAGTAGCAGGGACCAAAAACATGATAAACCACACAAAGTCCTCTTTGAACAGGCATTTTGGCATTCTATGAAACAAAGACAACTCAGTTGTTTTACGGTACAGACTGTGTTTTTTACAGAAAGATTTCAATTTTTCAAGGCAATTTTGAACTTCCCATCTCAGACACATGAAAAGCAAGACAGCTTGAGATGCATGTTAAAAAATATATATCTGACTGCAACTTGAGCCAGTGCTGTCTATAGCAATAAAATCATGTCCTCAAAAACCACTCATTTTTCTAATGTCCTCAAAAATATCCAGAGCAAGCTCTGCTTTCTAGCCTCTCCCTGAGGGATCCATAAGTGTCCAACTATGCTATCTCACACCTCCAGGCCCGCACTCCTAATAAGAAACCTAGATCCTGTCATTTTTGCATTTCCCTCAACCCCAGCAGCATCCATGAGGAGAAGCCAGCAAGGACTGCCCTGCTGCCTAAGCATCCGCAGCACCTTGAGCTGTTCCAAGCAAAAGCTAACCCTGTTTGGCCCAGCTGAGAACATGACAGGGAAATAAAAGAGAGAAACCCTGCTTTGTTCAAGATGGAGCAAGTCCCAGATGATATTCGCATGGGACATGTTCGTCCCACAAAACCTTTGGTCATCTTTGTCCAACTTCAATGCGCTTGACTGCTCTCTCAAGCCTCAAGAGTGACTCACAGATGGAGAAACTCTCAGCTTCTCTCTGAAGCCTGAGCCCAGCAGAATCCCACCCCCATGCACCCCCAGTACATCCAGTCAGGGCCATGGCATCTGATTGTTGCCAGAGAAGTACAGATGCTGTAAAAGACAGGAAACTTTGATGTGAGATTAAGTTGTCGATATGTTATTAGCACAATATATCACACTTATCAGAGTAAGACACAAGACAAGCCAAAAGGAAGAAGACTGATTTATAATCTAAGCAAAAAAACCAGTTTGTTTTCACCAACTCAATACTCCCAAAGTTTTCATGGTGGAGGTTAGAGAATATCCATGTCAGGAAACTGCTGGGTTGCTGCTCAACCAGGTGGAGCCGTGCAGCAAATAAACCAGATCTCCTGATAGCAACATGAGCCCCAGGTAATCACAAGAAATCTTTTTGATTGCCTATTCTCATTCATTTGGGAACAAAACGGGATCTTTAATCCAACAGTAAGACCCAGCAGAGCGGAAACCCTCAAAGCAGAAAATGCAACCCCTTCTCCCCTGAGTGGGGATCCATAGCAATGTTTGAAGAGAACACACCCTCATTCCTGCCTGGGGAATGCCCAGCACAGTTTTAAACTCGCTCTGTATCTGACAGTCCAGCTGCTACATGAGCCAGGCTCCATTTCAACACAAGAACAGCTCTTCTGGAAATGACAGATTGCCTTGATTTAAACACCATTGTTCCCAGGTGCAATAAGCTTTATGTTGAAAGCATTTTATGCTAAAATTACAGTGAATATGCAGGGCACCGCTGTGAATTATGGCAAAATAATATCTGATATATCACAAAAATAAATCCATGAGTGCATGCTTTCCTTCTAGTTTTTTTAATTAGTTAAGGATTTTGCACACTTAAAATCTTAAATATATAATCTGTGTGCAGGTATCTAAACAATACATTTCTGTATGTGGTGTATAAAGACATGCAGGGCTACAGATTTACTTATGTTAATGTGTAAGATGTGGCATTTCCATCTGCATGGAATTTCTGCCTATTGTTCAGCTAAATTCACACACCTAGTCCTGTTGCTCTGTATTTGTACAGAAGCAAATGGAAAAAGCAGGCAGAAACAGTGGCTGCAAATAAAGACTCTCTGTGTGGTAGAGATTACATTGCTGAAACTGGAACAGGTACCTTTAAAAAAACATAAAGAGATTAAGTCTTAGAAAAACTGTTGATATTATAGCAAAATAATGTTTTCCAAAGCAAGTTTCAATTCCAAGTGCCCCTTATTAGATTTGATTGGCTGATACATAAGGAAACACCATGATCAATCTTTTAGTTAATCTCCATCGTCCTTCAAGCATCAGAGGGACATGGCTGGGACATGCCAGCAGTCGCAGATGCTTCATTAAGTAGCTAATCTGCAATGGCTGTAGGGGTAATTCAACATTTTCCAAAGAGTTCAAATAGCACTTTAGGGTAAAACATGCCCCTCTATTGATATCTTTCTGGGTTGTCGTGATTAAGCGTAATTAGGTTCACTATCTCTCTTCCAAATAACAATAATAATAATACATTGGAGGCTTCTGAATGTAAGTGGGTACCTGGCACATCAAACCCATATTTTAACAGCAGATGTATGGCTTTTACAGCCTGGACCAGTGGAATTTAGCAAGAGTGGTCTGTCGTGTATTCAGGAGAATTTTCTGTACTGAAAGCCCCATAATGAATACTCTCTGTGTAAATAGTTCACTGGTAGTATGTAAAAGCAAACACAGATTTACCAAGCAAACTAAAAGTAGCTGTGCTATAATGTGCTTGGCTCAGATCAAATGCTTGTCTAGGGGAGAATTGCTTTATTAACAGCAACATAGACCTTTAGCACCTAGAGAGCACTTGGACTGTTACACCTGCAAAAAGCATCGCTAACACCTACCAGAGACAGGACACTCTTCCAGCCAGCCACATATACACTATCGTCTGAGTGGCACCAACATTTCCACCAGTTACACTGTTCTCTCCTCTTGCGCAAGTTGTCAGTGAAGTTGGTCAACCACTTGTCACACCATGAAACAGCACACAGTTTGCAAAATAACCCAGATTTCCCAGAAAATACTCATCCAGGTACAAGCCTGTGTTTCAGAAATGAGTTTCAAACCACGATGACTATTGCCACTGCTCACTGTGCACTAGACACAATCACTGGAGTACTTAATGACATAACTAATATTCAAGGAGTGGTGTCTAAGAGCTCTGGTCTTGGACCACCCTGTGATCAATGCACAGAAGGATGACCTGAGTCCTCAGAAGGTATTGGTGTCACACATTAGTTTCCAAACCTCATGTAGATTTCCACAATGACTCAGAGAAGGGAACACTGAGTTTCTTCAAGTATTTTAGTGGAAAGGGTGAACCGATACTTTGTGCTCTAAATCAAAGCAGCTTTTGGCCTTGCCGGGTTTTTTCGTCAAATTGGTACTTACCTGACTCTCAGAACATTTGAAAATGAGAGCTCTCTGAAGAGACACTGAAATGATTTCAGTGTTTCTATTTGTCAAAGCTTTCAGTCAAAATTAATTACATGCCAAAGATGTCATGCTGGCCAAGCTGAGTGGCACTCAAGAGCTGCCGCGGATACAAGCTCTGGTGTAAGCATCAGCAGCCATGCAGAAAGAGGACACGTTCAGCCCTCTTGCAACATGCAGCTAGTGTAAAATACAGTGCTGCTCACTCACTCCTGTCCTTTCCTGCTAAATCAACTTGCTGCCATCAGTACCAGTGCTCTCTTTGCCCCTTTCCCTCCACAGAAAGGACAGTCTGATACATGGATTCACTGAATAAATAAAAAATGCTGGTCAGGGCACTGGGGTACATTGCTGAGCAGAGGAGGAGGAGGAAGAGTTTGTTCACCCTAACATAGTGATCAACGAGGCTGGAGGCTGGTGAGAAAGACCATCATGTGTAATGAAGTACTTATTACCAAAGCATAAAGAAAAATAGGATCTCATGCTGTAAATATTTCAATACAGTAAACAGTAAAGAAAAAAAAAGCTATAAAAGTGAAACTTCTGGTTTTGACAAATTTGCTCTTCTTCAAAGTGATAATACACTGCATAGTCTTTAATGATTCTTATGGTCATGTCCACATTATGAATACACACCAGGGTTCTCTTTCAAGTGCATATTGTGCAAGTGCACTAAAAAAAAAAGGCTCAGCTCTTAACATTCAGATCTGTTACAGTTTCACAGCTGACATAGGACTGAGCCATATATATAAATATATATGCGGGCACAGTGGAGTCATTTGAAAGTATAATTTCAAAACAATAAATAAAACTTATCAGTGAATTAAAAAATAAACCAAACCAACAACCAACCAAACCAACAAGAAGAGAGCAAAACAGTTCAGAAGATGGCCGGGTTTTACTGAAAAACTTTAGGACAACTTGCACCCTTGCACCACTTTCACAGAGGGCTGCAGAAGAACATGCCCCCAACCTCAGCCTTTTTCTAAGGTGGCTCTTTCAGCCAAGTTACAAGACAGTGGGAGACAACAATACAAAGATTGCTCACAGCAGAGCTGATATCTGCTTGTTTATACTGTTTCATCCTCTTTGAAGGTACAGATCATCAATTTCAGCTGGACTTTGTGGGTGTTTACAACTAAGTATATGCTTAAAGGTTTAGAGATTCACATCCTTAGCATCCAACTGTTTGCTTGCTGTGTGTAAAAAGAAAATAAATCCATTACTGGAAGTCTGAAAAACTTTGTGTGCTGTTTTCAGTGTAAAAGTATGTCTTTCATTCAAGATATTTGACAGACTTTTAATTTGAGCACTGAATTCTTAATTAAAGCTTGAAGGATTCTCTATTGTCCAAATAGTAGATTGTGAAAGAGCTTTCAGTTTTTCACTTTGCTTGCACTTTAAGCAGTTTTTGAAGCTTGCCATATATTTTCAAAGCACAGGTGCTCTCCCTTTTGACAGAAATATGGAGAATATATTTTTTCTTATCTTCTTTTACTACTTTCTCCCCTCCTACCATTTTGAGAATATACTCCAACCTTGCTGATGTATAAGTCTCATTTCACTTCACATGAACATTATTTTTTACATTACAGAAAACACACACAACTTTATTTACAGTGAAATAATACAGGAATCAATTAAATTAGGACTAGATGGAAAGTGCAGTGAATTGATCTTGTCCATTCAAAGCATTGCAATGGTACAGTGATGTAATGTAGATGCAATTTTATTCTTGTCCTTTACTGACAAAGTGTATTCCCAACTGGAGCAATTAACAGGTTTACACTTATCAAACCGTACTCAGCTTTTGTTTCACTCTCCCAGCCTTTGATTTTGTCTCTAATACTCTGTCTTGCCCACACAAAGCCCACTGAGAGAAAGACAATACAGATGATTCAAAGGGGACTGATGAATGGAATATGTTGCCTCTAAGGGGAGGCTTTGAAAACAAGTTTACTACTGAAGCTTGGACAGAAAAGCATAAAACTTGATGCAATAATCACAGGGTAAAATTCAATAGCCTGTACTACGCAAGAGGTCAGGCCCAATGATCTCAGTGCCTTATAAGTATGAAAATTGAGAGATGCTTTAAGATTCGTGGACAGGTCAATAAAATTTACACTGTTTATGAAGTGCTCCTGGAAGACATAAAATTAAGTCTCTGCAGCTCCTTGCTCATTTCTGCCCCTTATAATTTCTTTTCCAATCCACAATCCCTCTGCTCCTGGGTTTGTTGCCATGTCTGCTGATCACACTCCCATCTGTGCTCAAGACGTCCTTCACCCTGCTCTGCTCCCTTACCCATTTGTTTACTCCCCCATCACCCTACGTAACAGCGGACATGAATCTTGCTCTGCCACTCAGGTCTTCCACACATGCACTCTCCCTGCATTTCATCACTGTCAACCTTCTCTTTATTTTTGCCTCAAGGGAGACACATCTGAGCAAAGACCTCTGGGGGACTGGCAGGGAGGGGTTGACGGGGACTCTATCATACAGCCACTGGATGCCAACACATTGAAAACTTAGGTTAAATAGCTTCTGTGTCCTTGCTCTCACAATTGGTCTCTTGGATTTTTGCTAGGTTAGCATCTGGACTTGATGATCTTAAAGGTCTTTTCCAACCTGAACAGTTCTATGATTCTGGAATTAATTTGACACAGAAGGTTTGATACGTTTGCAGTTTTGAAAGGAATTCAAATTTTGGGACCACTGAACTGGAGAGATGTCCAAGATCATCAAAGTGGAAGAAACAAAAAAACCAAAACCAAAACCAAAACCAAAACCAAAACCAAACCAAACAAAACAAAACAAAACAAAACAAAACAAAACAAAACACAACACAACACAACACAAAAAAACCCAAAAAACCAAACCAAAACAAACAAAAAAAAACCCAAAAAAACAAACAAACAAAAAACCCCCCAAAAAAAGCTAAATCCAAAATGCTCCATGATACATAATATTATGTATCATGCCATATGATAGCTGCCACAAAACACGGCTAACATAGAGCAAACCAAATGCTCACAGCACAGGAAACCAAAATTTGCAGCTCTATAAACAGAATTAAACTAGGGCACAGTGCTATAGCTTCTTACTCCAGCTGAGGAGTGCATCAGGCAAAAATTTGTCACACAGACTGTCCTCAGATATATGATTTTTGAGTATGGAAAAGAATAGTCTTGTTTTCACAACCAGAGGGTCCAGAGATGTGTTTCACAGCCACATGGAGTATTCCTACTGTCTCACAAAGCCACAAAGGAGAAGCACTGCCATGAGGAAAAAGTTATGGGAGCACAGCTCAGAGCCTTCATGTGGAAAAAGCCAGGATTGCACAGGATCTGGCTGCGTCGGTGTGCTCACAGAGAGCCAACGGGCTCTGTCACCGCTGGCCCAGACACAGTGACAGAGTGTTATGGGGTCAGTCTGCAGGCTCACAAGCAGTTCTGACTCCCGTGGGTTCTTTGCCTGGCAGGGGCTTATGCGAGCGATGGAGATTCGACGGCAGTGGAATGAAAGGAGGAAACAATTTCAGACGAACAGAGGGTTTATTGCAAACACCTCCTCAGCCCGAAACTGCTCGGGGGGAGAGGGGTGCAGGGGGTTTTTGTCCACAGGATTTGGAGGGGGGACAAAGGGGGTGGCCAGCCAACCGGGGCAGGTTGCCAGGGGATACAGGTGTAATAGAACATCGCTTGGACTAATCAGGGGAAAAATAGGAGGGGTTTACAAAGGCGGGAGACATGACAGGCAGCTAACCGTGTGCCGCATGGCAGGTGCCGAAGTCATGTGAGTCATGTGAACAAAGGAACAATCGAGGGGTGGGATACAGGGAACCCAACAAGTACAAAAGTATAGAAAGCCTAACCGATTAAATTAACACACTGCCACATCTCCCCGTTTTCTTTTTACTAAAAGAACAGAAGTGAGGGGGGTCCGGCAGATGCTCAGAGTCCAGATAACATTTGGCGAATCGAGGTGGTTGAGCTGGCCACTAATCGTCTGCGAGGCTTTCACCATCACCTTCTTCTTCAAGCTCCTTTTCAAGCTCCTTCAGCTCGTCTTCAGGAGCCGTGGCCTTGGCGACCCGAGCAGCAGCCAGAGAGGGGGTAGATGTGGAACTTAAAACTAACTTAATTAACAATCTCCTGATTAGTCCGAAAGCAAGACAAACAATTAAAATAATCAACAAAATCAACAGACATGTTTTTAAAATGGACCCGGTCCATCCAGATAAAACCCCAACCTTTCAGAATGTAAAGAGCACGGTCGGGAGGCTTAGCATCTTGGGTCCGGGTCTGAAAAACAAAACTGGGGGGCCAAAAATTATTAATTTGGGTCACAGAAATAGGTAAAGGACAGGTCATGGTCCCATTCCCACAGGATGGGAAGAGAGGGTCTGGAGGAGACTCGCCTTCGACGGCGGAATGCCGCCGAAGCCACCTGCGGGACGCTGTCATCACGCTCCCTCTTCCTTTTAATGAATGGTTTTACCCATTTGGCAGGTATCCATTTGATCCCGGTAGGCGTGAGGACACAGGCGTACCCACGCCCCCACGTCACCAGGTCAAACGGACCCTCCACCTTTCCTGACTCAGGCGATCTCACCAGCACCGGGGGCTTGGGATCGAACTGCCACTCCTTGTTGCACCCAAAGTGTATGGTAATGGGCGGATTGGGATTTTCAAAGGAACAATTTAGAAAATTGATGACATAAAGGGCTCGGGCCAATCTGATTGCTGGCGGTTCCACCTTTAATACCTGTTGCTGTTGTTTAAGGACCCTCTTGATCTCTTGGTGGGTCCTCTCTACGATTGCTTGGCCTGTGGGGGAGTGGGGGATGCCTGTCTTGTGCTCCACTCCCCATTGCTGCAGGAAGCCAGCAAATTCCTTGGATTTGTACGCAGGGCCGTTGTCTGTTTTGATCCCCTTGGGGATGCCCATGAATGAGAAGGCCTGAACAAAGTGTTGGATAACATGTTGGGCCCTCTCACCTGCGTGCGCAGAGGCATAGACCGCGCCAGAGAAGGTATCGACGGAGACCTGAACGTACTTCAGTCTCCCAAATGATGGAATGTGGGTGACATCTGTCTGCCAGAGTTCACAGCTCTCCAACCCGCGAGGGTTGACCCCGGCATGCAGGGTAGGCACAGCGTGGGACTGACAGGAAGGACACGAGCCAACAATCGCCTTAGCTTGTTGACGTGTGAGGTTAAAACGTCTAGCTAAGCTAGGCGCGTTCTGATGGAACAGCTGATGGCTGAGCTTGGCCTGCTCGAAAACGTCAGGCAATGGGGCTATCGCTACAGGGGCAGCAAGAGCGTCAGCCCTCCTGTTACCCTCAGCAATAAACCCAGGCAATTCCGTGTGCGACCTGGTATGCATCACATAAAACGGTTGCTCTCGGTGGGAGACAATTTTGACCAATTTCGAGAGCTGCTCATACAGAGCTGTGTTGGACACCTCTTGTAAAATTGCCTGATCTGCTCTAGACACCACCCCCGCTACGTATGCAGAGTCGGTTACAATATTGAGAGGTCCAGAGAATCTCTCAAGTGCTCTGACGACAGCGGCCAACTCGGCTATTTGAGGTGAACCCTCAACTACTTTAATATCTGCCTCCCACTGCCGAGTTTCAGGGTCCTCCCAAGTCATCACTGACTTATGAGAACTTCCGGACGCGTCTGTAAAAACTGTCATCGCATCAAGAGGTCTCCTGCTCTGGACACTCTTTAAAGCCAATTTAAATGTTACGTCTGAATTAAATAGTTTGTGGGCCGGCCGATGAATTGAAATTTGGCCCATAAAGGAATCTAGAGCGAATTGAAGTGCTTCATTTTCCTGAAGCAGGTGTTCCAACATGGGTTTGGTCATTTGGCCTGTTGACAATCCAATTGGCATGTGAATACATTCGAAGTCGCACCCTGCCAAATCTTTCATCCGCGTTCTTGCTTTGCGGACGAGCTCAGCCATAAGCTCTTGTGGCTGTGTCATTCTTTTGGGCCGATGGTGGCTGAGAAAGACCCACTCTATAATAAGAAGAGGGTCCTTTCTGCCTTGGCCCTTGGTGTTGTGTGCTGATGTTTTTGCACCCGTGTCCCATTGAAAAATGATCCCATGTAGATGTGGCAGCTTACCCAGAATGATGAACCGAAAGGGAAGCTCGGGATCGCATCTGTGTGCCTGTCGTGATGTCATTGCCTGCTGGACCTTCTCCAACGCTGCTTTTACCTCTGCGGTAAGCACCCTAGGAGAACTGAGCTCCCCTCCCCCTTTCAATAAATTGAAAAGAGGGGCTAGATCCTCGGTGGTCAGACCTAGCCAGGGCCTTACCCAATTCAAGGCACCGCAAAGCTGATGGGCGTCCGCAAGGGTACGGACATTTGTCCGAATTTCCAATTTTTGAGGCACAATGGTCCTCTTACCAATCTCCAGGCCCAGGTACTTCCAGGGTGGCATCCTTTGGATCTTATCTTTTTGCAGCTCGAACCCTGCAGCAACTAACGAATTGGTTACAAGGTCAAGTGCTCGCGTAAGTTCATCTTCGGTCGGCGCGCAAACGAGGATGTCATCCATATAGTGGTGGATGACAACCCCCTCCGTGGCTGCGCGCACAGGGGACAGCAAGGAAGAGACGTACTGCTGACACATCACCGGGGAGGCTTTCAACCCTTGCGGTAGCACTCTCCAGTGGTACCTCTTCCTCGGAAAATTGCCGGCAAGATGGCGTCTTTCCGGGGTGGGGAGAGGGACTCGGCCCTGCCTCAGGGGCGTGTCGAGGGGCAGGGTGAGTGGGCGGGACCTTTGGGGAGGCAGGAGGGGTCTGGGGAGGGGCTATGGGAGGGGCGGAGGGAGGAGCTGAGGGAAGGAAGGGGTTGGAGGGAAGAAAGGGGTTCAGGGGATGGGGGAAGGGTGGCGGCCACGTGGAGGAGTGGGCGCCATTAGGTGGGTCACTGCCGCCATTTTGTGGCCAGTGTGACGCGTTTAAATTAAACTGAACCTTGGGTTTGAAATTCGGGGAAGCAGGGCGAAGGAAAGGTCCTCGGTCAGCTTGGCCGGAGCCTTCCGAGGGGTCCCCAGCAGTCTGTCCCAGGCTACTGGGGCTCGGGGGCCGGGAATTTTTCGGAGAGTCTGGGCGGACAACTCTCTGAGTCGCTGCATTCCTCAAAATTCCCTTTCTCGGGGCAGAGGGGCAGGGATTGGGTTGAAGGGAAACCGGGGCTAGCTGGGGTTCCTGAGAGCTTTTCTGCACTCCCTTTTTCGTCGCTGCCGTCTTTAATTGCAAAATTAAAAAGGCTAATTTCTGTGTGTTCTTTTCCCCGGCGTTACCTAATTGTAATAGTTTCTTTTCCGCCAGCTCCCAAAACCGGGAGCTGTGGACCATCGGCGGGGACGCTGTCGGTTAGTGCAGGAAAAGCCATCGGACCAGCTTTTTTAAACAATCCTTAGAGAACTTAACTTTATTAACTTCTAACAACGCAACGCAACTGTAAAACACTCCTTTCTGGGAAGCAGACAGAGAAGCACCCATTCTGCCTGCGTGATTTCTGGAGCTAGCAAACGAAAGACGCAACGAAAAAAAAACCCGCCGCCGTGCTTTTTAAAACCGCTGTTTCACGCGCCCGTCCGCTCTGCAAAAAGCCAGCGCACGCGGCGAAACCGAAACTGGCTGGCCGGCGAAAACCTGCGCCTGCCGGCAGCCGCGCCGTGCAAGCTCGCGCTTGCGCACAAAAAAAAAAGCTTTAAATCAAACCGAGGGAACGAAAAACCGCCGGGGGGGGTGAGCCCGGGACAGGGGCCAGAAAACCCAAATCCCGGGGGCCGCGCGACCTCAGCCAGGGGGGTGCTGTCCCCCACAGGCTGCCAGAAAGGGAAACGCCGTTCCCACTGACCCGCCCCGCGGACTAGGGGGGTCTGCTTACTTACGAACCCCTGGCGTGGTGCTTCAAAGCTGCTCCAGAAGATCCACCGCCGGAGAAGGACCGTCTTCGGGGACGCGGCGGAGACGGCTGCCCTCCTCTTCCCCGGGGAGCGGTCCCTCGCGGAGGGCGCTCAAACCTGGGCCGATGTGACGTCCAGGGATTATTTCAGGTGAGCTCAGCTCCTTGCTGAGACGCACCAATCCTGCCCGTGGGCTCCGTAAAGGCACTGAAAGCCCCTTTCCAGTGCCGAACGGTGGGCGCCACACGTGCGTCGGTGTGCTCACAGAGAGCCAACGGGCTCTGTCACCGCTGGCCCAGACACAGTGACAGAGTGTTATGGGGTCAGTCTGCAGGCTCACAAGCAGTTCTGACTCCCGTGGGTTCTTTGCCTGGCAGGGGCTTATGCGAGCGATGGAGATTCGACGGCAGTGGAATGAAAGGAGGAAACAATTTCAGACGAACAGAGGGTTTATTGCAAACACCTCCTCAGCCCGAAACTGCTCGGGGGGAGAGGGGTGCAGGGGGTTTTTGTCTACAGGATTTGGAGGGGGGACAAAGGGGGTGGCCAGCCAACCGGGGCAGGTTGCCAGGGGATACAGGTGTAATAGAACATCGCTTGGACTAATCAGGGGAAAAATAGGAGGGGTTTACAAAGGCGGGAGACATGACAGGCAGCTAACCGTGTGCCTCATGGCAGGTGCCGAAGTCATGTGAGTCATGTGAACAAAGGAACAATCGAGGGGTGGGATACAGTGAACCCAACAAGTACAAAAGTATAGAAAGCCTAACCGATTAAATTAACACACTGCCACATCTGGCCATTCGAAGGACCACCTTGCCAAGCTACTCTGCTGACTGAAGATGATCTAAGTAAAGAGGAGTTTAATTTCAAGGGGTATCGTATCAGCTCCCAGGCTCCCTTTTGCCATGCCTGTGAACTGGATACTCCACTGTATCCTTTGATACTGTACCCTTTGACACTGAAAATTTCTCCCAGTGTGTTTTAGCTCAGAGAGAACCTGAACACTACCTGGAGCATGCCAGTGGACCACTGATCAATCCCGAGTGACAGACTGTATTTGGAAGCGGCCACTTATTTATTTAATTTTACCGGATTGTTTGTGATAAGATTTTTCAAGATTAGAGATAGAAACTGTGTCAAATTACTGTATAATTTAGTGTTTCAAATACTATTTCCATGGCTATATATGCCTGTCCCACTTTTCCAGTAAGTATTGAAATGAAAGAATTAGTTTTCAGGTTGACAAACACAAAACTGTAACAGAAACCTATGCCCCTTTCTCTGGTTCCCCTCCCCTCATTTTAGGGAAAAGTGCAATACATTCTTGATTTGTCAAAATAGTTCACTTAGTTGAAAATAGAAGTTTCTCCTATATGGAAGAATGTGGTTTTTCCCTTGAAAAGTTAGAAATGAACTGAAGAGAAATGTCATTCACATAAGAGAACTTGAAATATTTCAAGGTTTTCTAAAATTCTTATCAACCTTATCCTCCCTTGGCTGAAATTATTTGACCTAATTCATAAATGCTTTTGGCTAACATGAACAAGGTATCACTGTCAGGAAAAAAAAGACATAAAGAAAAGAAGTTTTGTTTGAATGTTTCCTTATTTCTAGCCAGAGGCAAAACTGTCACTGTGTTCACTGGAAGGAAAGCTGGCTTCCTGTGTCCTCTAATTCTCCTCCATGTTTAGCAAATTACCATTCACTTTTCCTTTTGCGCTGGGGAATAAAGTGCTAAATTTCACTGGGGGTTTTCATTGGTTTGTTCTTCTCCCCTACCGTTAATTGCAGTGGTGAACAATTTTAAAGATACCTGCTTAAAATCCATAAAAATTTTTCCTAGTGTAAGTACATTGGGTAGGGATGCTGGCAATTCAGAAACTAGCAAACAGATAAATATATGGACAGGACCCATTTCCACATATGGTTTTAGGGCTAAGAAAAGAGCTACAGAAAGAAAGGAAGGGAATAAAACTGCTGAAAGTGGAATTTGCATGAATGACATTTAGGGAGTAAGCTGCTGTAAGCAGTATCAGAGTGCTCAAAACAACAAAGACATTAAAAGAAGGTAGTAAAAATAGATAAGAAGCTTCAACATTTCACCTGGAAAAAGCAAGGAATTGCTTTCTTTTGGATCTGATTTTTTATTTTGGTAGCACTGCTTAGTGAAACTTGAACCCAGAAAGACAGGGACCTAAATCACAGATACAAATTCCTGGAGAAAAATATAAATGGGGTATAAGAAAGCCCAACCTTAGAGGGGCAATCAAATTCCAACTGATCAGGGCAACCACTTTACCTTCATGTTCAACAGGTAGCGAAGTGCCAGAAAGGAGAGGTCTTTTTTATGTGGGTATTAATTCTGGCTAGAAAGGACTGGTAAGCTCCTGCAAACTAGTTTCTTGGGGGGATGCTGGAAGGTGGTATTGGCTGCTGAAAATGATGTGTGTCCAAACATACATGTCCATGTTCCTCTGAGTGCCATTTGTCTCTAATAAGAATGTAAGGGTTGCACTTTCCCTCCATCACATCCTGACTGCATGAAATTCCTACGTGTTCTGTGACTACACATCCTAAAGTGATTAAAATTTCCTGTGGGAAATTACAAATGCCTTTCATTTAAGGAAATTCACAGCTTTTGTTTAGAAATTATCATTTTGATTTGTACCTTTAATAGAAGGGAATACTGTAAATGGATTTACATATTAGATTATAATTATGAAAGTGAAATTAATTACATTTAATGCTGTCTGGGTAGGCACTTAATGAAGGAAGTAGAAATTCAAATTTGTCACTTGGAACTCAGTACTTTTTTTTTAAATATGAGCTGTACCTGGAAGTGTTGAGTTGGGTGCAACTGCATTTTGATCATCTGGCTCATTGATTTCTGTGCCATTGCCTGCAATTTCTGATGGATGGCATTTCGAAAAGTTCAGAGATTCTAACTATGCCATGACCATCTTTCCCTCTATTTAGCTGCCACTCACTCTGTTTAACTACCAGATTTTTCTGTGCCCAAAAAGCTAATCCTAATAACCTCAGATACATAATACTTTATACATTTCTGACAAAAGGGTCTTCACAGTACAAAGAACTTTGAAATCTATTTTCAGCTGAGGAAGGAATGGGAACTCAATCCATTAACAATACAGCCATATAAATCTTGGCTAGTGCATGTACTGGATTTAGCTTTTGTTTCATTATTGTAACTGAAAAACTGCAATACAATTCCCTGTGGGATGTTAAAAAATGGGTAGGATAGGTCCTTCAGAAAATTCAAATGCCTAATTCTCACCCAGAAGCAAACTTTTATGACAGTTTTTAAAGCTTCTGAAAAACAGTTAGTTGCAGTGATTGGAGCTGAAGTGAGATTCACATCCATTTTCTAATGCCTTAAAGATAACAACAGGAATAATGGCCCTTATACAATAGAGTTGTAAAAATTAGAGGTTTCACCAAAAGAGTTATTTAGATGAGAAAATTATAGCTGCACGTTTGCACATCTGCACCTTGACAATCATATCCATGAGAATGTTGTAATTGTCATGAATTATGCAAAATGCTAATTAAGAACTCTAATTCACTAATCATCTCACAGGGTCATAACTAGAGCTGAATTTTATTAAGGACATACAATTCTGCGAAATGAATTTCTGCACTATACATCTCTTTCCAAAGGAAAGAAGGGAGGGCATGCAGTCTTTGTGATTCAGTTGGAAGGGAGGAATTCAAGAGGAAGCTGTCTGGACAGCCCAGACCGTGATATCCTTTATGACTTCTGATGGACATTTTTGATTCTCAGATTCCCTCTGTAAAAGATAGGAGTCTATCCTTCTACCCTCCCCAGGAATGTGTAAAGCTTAGACTGATCATGTTTATAATGTCACCTATGTAATCCTGCATCTCCTCAAAATGCTACTTGAGTTTGCTGACATCTCTGCTAAAAAAAATACAACAAAGAATTTTCTGCTAATATGCAATTGGTATATCTTACATAAGTCTGAGGCAGAGAAAAAAAAATGTCAGCGAGAATCCTGCAGCAAGAAAGAAGAAACACACTAGTTCAGGTTACTATTTTGCTGATGAACAGGGATGATTACATAGAAAGATTACTCTAATTTGATATGGTATATTTGCAAAACGTTACTGACCCAGAGATGACAGAGCTAACCTTCAGAGATTCTCCTGAAGCAATATTTAACAATATAAAATACAAGACTATGTGAGCTTAAGGAAGTTGCACCCATGTGGATGAACACAGTGAGGAGAATCTTCAGAGGAGAATGCAACAATTAAAAAAAAACCAAAAACAAACAAACAAACAACCCCCCCCAAAAAAACCAAACCAAAACAAAAAAACCAAACCAAACAAACAAAAAAAAATCCCCCAAAAACCCACAACAACACCTCATTCCCATCAAAGTAGCCAGGGATTGAAGCTTTCAGATCCATTAGCTGGTGCTAAAGATCTCAGTTACAGAGGTTGGATATCACATCTTGGAAATACAGGAGGTAAGCAGGCAGATGATAGATACAGACACAGAAAATTAAGTCAACTATCCTTTCCTGTCCTTGTGCTATCGAGTTTCTCAGCTATCCTGTAGCTACACATTGAGCACACGTGCTGAGGAGTATGCGACTGCTAATACAATTATATCAATGTCTGTCTGCGCCAGTCTTTCTCTCAGAGACAAATCTTTCTCTGCAGCACTGATCTAGGCTTCCAAATATATATTTGACCTAACAAGAAATTCACACCGAAGTGTTCTGGCAGACTACAGAAGCATGCTTCAGATTAAAGATGGCATAAAGTATTTGCTGTAAAGGAAGCTGCTTTATGTCATCCATCTAGTGGATAAAGCAGATGTGATCTACGTTTGCTGAGAGGACACATCAGGTCTGTTATAGCAATAACAGGAACTGACAACAGCCTCACAGCAATGGGGGGGATTCCCAAATTGGTGACAGTCAAATGTTCAGCTCCCTCCTTTTGAGGTCTGTCTGCTTCTATACCTGATGTTCTAAAGTTTACAGCCATAACGCAGCAGGAAGAAGTTGCCTCAGGACTGGTCACAATTTTATCATCTAAGAGTGTGTTGGCACCCGGGGAGATCCAGCTGGATGGAGTACCTCTCATACTGGAGCTAGGCAGGGCCCCAGGAGACAGGAATGTAAATGCAGCACCTAAGGCTGCCTGCCACCTGCTCAGCATCCTCTTTCCACCAACCAGGGCAATGCATGACAGTAGATCTCAGGAAGAAAAATGAGAATACCAGGAGAAAATGTGAATTGTGTAGGGCACCCTTGTCATTTTCTATGTGCAGTCAGAAGCACGAACAGGAAGCTGGGAGACAGGTTGAGGTGACACTAGGGTTTCCTGTAACACATCCTGCTGGAGCACCTCATCCCTGCCTGCAGAGTGCTGGCTGGGGAAGACCAGACAAAAGCCACAGGTGCCTGCAGGGAAATGTTTCCTCCCGAAGACCGAGCTACCAATGCTAATTACAGCTTGGCAATTCCTTCCTGAGAGCCACAGACTCACAGAAACGTGCTGCTCTTTGCTAACACAAAGGGAATCCCCTTTGTGTTAGCAAAACACGATTATAGGCCAAATCTTGACCCGGTGCAAAGAAAGCTTGCCTAATAGAGGAGATCTAGATTGGTATTTTCTGGGGTAAGTGTATCTACTTTTTAGCAATGAGCAAAGAGAAAGTAAATATATTAATTAACCACAAAAATAAATCTAATTAGAAAAAAAAGAGGTAATTTTAAATTTTAATCTTTTCTAATTTATATCTCTTATTTAAGTAAATTAAATTCAACTAAACTCATTTAAAAATATAATCAAATTCCAAGAGCTGTCTTGCAGCATCTACTAAACCATACAGATAGATTCTACAGAAAAAAAGACAAAACAAGGAATTTTTCCTTGAACTGACTGCTCTGGTATTACTGTCAATTAACAGAAAGACCTCCAGGGAACTCAGTGCTGGCAACCTTGCAAATGCAGCCTAGAACATGCTGTGATTCTGCTGGCTTGGCTAAAATTGTTGGTCTTGATTCCGACTCCTGGGCTAACGGGTGTGGAGAGGTGAGCTTGTGGGTCACAATATGGGACTGAACCAAAAAAACTAGATTCCTTGTATGGATCTGCAATGGACCTGCTGTGGGAGCCAAGGGAAGGTCATTTAATCAGGCTGCGAATCCAGGATATCATCTGTGATTTTCTCTACCCCTGTGCTCTAGTTTGTTGAGCTATGAGCAGTGTGACTGACAAGCTCCCACTGTGAGTCTGGATTCCACGTAATTCAAGGAGTCTTCAACCCAGAAAAAAAAGCCTCTAGGACAGCAGGAGCCCCTCAAATGATAAAATCTCATTATCTTCTTGGTTTTACATCAAAAAAGATGAGCATTTGCCATTTTCTGGAAAGGTTTGATGACTGTCAGTTGCTACATACTTCCACTGTGTATTCTGTTTAATATTATGGTTAGTGTCAGTCATAGAAGGAATGTGGATTTATGATAACACACAACAGAGAGAAACTGCACAGATGCAAAGTGGAAAATGAGCAGCTCAGGTCAGAGAAAGGGAATGACCTAAAAAGCTGTTCAAGATATGTGGCCAGTGTTGGTGTGGCAATAGCAGAAAATGGCTCTCCAGCTGCTGGAAGATGGGGCTGGATTACATATCTTGCTTAAAGCAAATATCCACTCAGACTCTCCTCCACTCTGGCAGGAGTTCCACAGGCAGCCCTGGTCCAGTGTGCTGCACACACCAGTAACTCAGTAATGAGAGTGTTGAACATAAAATCTACCAGGTGAAGCACAGGGATTCTCATTGTTCTAATCAGAGCAACATGGAACATCTTAATTTGTTAAAAGTGATGAACAACAACAACAACAACAACAACAACAACAACAAAAAGAGCTGGGAAAAGGGGCTCTCTCTATGGAAGGGACATGTCTGCTCACTCTTAGGGTGACCACAAATATCTTCAAGTGCACATCAGCTTGAGAAAACATGCCCCCATCTTACAAGCATGGGAAGGTTACTGCTGAGGCAAGTCTTTCCCTGGTGGGAAAATGCAATATTAAAAGCGCTCCATTCCTGCACCATTTGCAGTGGATCCAAATGAAGGAAGCAATCAGTTTGTTCTTTAGGAGGAATAATCACAAAGCAGCAAATGGCTAGAAGTCAATATTTATTAAACTGCAAGCCAGTTGTATTTTACAAGTGCCAAAAGTGAGAACATTATTATAAGATCTGATAAATCAAAGTGCTGAGAGTAAACACACTGTGTAAGCTACAATTATATGCCTCTGCAAGATCAATAATTCAAGAGGTTTCATCCACATTATGCATGATGGCCTATGGGAAGTTGGCCTCTGGAGAGTGCTTGCTTGGACTGAGAACAGATGCAGGGGCTTTTGAAGAATTTCTGTCTCCAAATTTCAAGCAGTTGACTATCCCACTTTCAGAGATGCAGAAGTAATAAATTTATCTGTAGTGGGTGGGAGGGCAGCCATTTCTGCAGTGCTAATACCTAGTGCAGAAATCTCTGCAGGGGTGGCTCACACACACACACACACACACTCACAAGCTTTTCATGGAGTGCTTACCTCAGGGAATGTTGGGCAGTCAGGATCTGCCTGGTGCTAATTAAGAACCAACAGGGCATGTGAAGGACCACCCTTTTGGTGGTGGTACTGAAGTGCCCTCCTCAATAAAAAGAGCTTAGCAGAAGTGCTCCTCTGGCTCTTGGCACAGAGTACTCCCAGCACAGCATCTGACTGATCAGTGCAAACTTAAGCAAACCATCATGCTGGTTTCTCTCTCACTCAATATGTGCAGACTCAGTGTATCACATGGAGCAGGGGGGGAAGAGGAAGAACATCCCCTCTTTCTCTTCTGGGTAACACCATCTGCAGAGGCAATGGCAGATATCTCCAGCCAGCCAGCCCTACAGAGAACCATGGGGAGTTGTAGGAGAGAACTGATATTGTGAAGAACCATCAGAGAGGTTGCTCCTCAGCTCTCCCGCTGTGCTATGAAACTCTCACTTCTCATGGCAGCAGCAAAACTTGCCAGCATTTTATTTTAAACAGGTTATTCTGGTGTCTATCTGTTGATTTAAATACCGCTATGAAGTCCTGCAAGTCGCTCTCTTGCATTGTGCATAATCAATATCATTCCTTCTTGCCCTCCCTGGGAGAGCAGTTGTATTTTTCTGAGGAATGCTTTCAAACACAGAGACTGCTTGACCTTTACCATCTATCCAAGGCCTGTGTATTTCTGAGCCTTCTTGTTTAGGAGGGTACCTGCCTTGCTGTGACTCACTCACAGTCTGCTGGAGTAGCCTCCACGCTGAGTCTACTGATTAGCCAAAGATTCATTTATCAGCAGATGAGGTTATGAGGTTGTCTTAGCTACACTCCCCAGCAACCTGCTTGATACTGATTTCATTTGGAGTAATAGTACCATAAAGCAAACAGCCTTGCCTTTGTTATTTGCTTTAAAGTAATCAATGCAGTGTGCAACTCATTCACTCTGAGGCTTAATCAAATTAACTATATTTGTTCCCCACTTATTGCTATGGATTTCAGTCCTAATTAAGCTCCTAATCCATGAAGCTGTTTTCTTTCTGGGATACTATGGGAAAGGCTGTTCCCACCTCCTCCCCACTCTCTCTCATACAGGGTTATGTCACTTGGAAAGCTGTTTCCTTAAAGAAGATGCAGTTACTCCTGCTATCAAGTTGCCAAATCTCGATGCCATCGAGATTCTAATTAAAAATCTAAATAATTTGAAAAGGGCTAAATAAATAACTCCAGAAGGGTAGTCAGTTAGTTGAGCTCGTCAGAAATATGTTGGCATATGCCAACACAGAATCTCGCTTTCAAAGGATGGCTTAGTTTTGAGGGAAACCTCAGCCATGTTTTTATAAAACCAGATTCCTCCAAGAGGAAGTAATTCTCTCTAGTTGGGAATACTGTGCTTTCTTATAGAAACTGGAGGCATGTTCTCTTTGTTTTGGTCCAGTAATCCTCCATCAAAACTTCCAAACTTTTTATTCTACTGAAGTACATTTGACAGAATTATGGTCACTTCAAAAAATACTGTTTTCATGCAGTCGTTGAAAACATCTGGGCAGGGAGGTCAGAGACCCAAGTCAGTGCTCAGAGAGCAAGAAGTTGTATATGTATGAGTCTAACCACATCCTTAGTAGACAACAGAAAAGCTGCAGGGGACAGAATTGTGAAGAGTCAGAAGGATCTACCAATTCTGCCATACTCATTGCTGATACTAGCACATAAATCTGCTTCTTCTCCAAATCTATTCTCACAGTGGCACTATCCACAACCTCAGTCCTGTAAGGAACTAGACTGCTCTGCCAAGGATCAAAAACTTTCAAAACTCAGTATTTTTTTTCCTGTGGTTTTGCTGGACCAAATTATTTTGGACTCACTACGATTTAATGGGTAATTTTGGTCCTCTGATATAAGTTGTTTAATGCAGGAAGGGCTTTTCTCTGAAAGAAATTTTCCGTAGTATGTAAGTTTAAGCTTGTGCTTAAAAGCAATAATTAATGTTTGAAACAGTGACTACTCCTATTAATACAGTCATGAAACAACCCAGAGAGATAAACAGTGGCTATGATTTGTTTTGAGAAATCGTTGCTCTGCTCCTTTTGAGAAACCCTAGCCATCAATGCCTCACAAAATCACATCATTTGAAATCTGCCCAAGAAAAAGCAAATATCCCATTTTTCAGGTTAATTTCTCAGGATTGATCGGTTAAGCATAACTATTATCAACCACGCCTTGGCATTTGCCTAAGACAAGTATATTAAAATGTTTTAAATAAAATACTGCAAAATTAAGATGAATAGGAACCAGGGATTATTAGATTTTTTTTTAATCAGAAAGGGTTTTATTCCCCTGATTTTTGCTAGCCATGTTTTTGAAAGGCAGGGGAACAGCACAGCAGGGACATTATTCAATGTCACTTGTAAAAATTCTTCTTGAAAATATTTAGATATTATACCTCCTACCCAGGAGGTATAATTTATATTATACATTTCTATATCAGTCAAAATCTTATGTACCTGTGCCAGCCAATGTAAGTGCTACAAAAAGAGGTCTGAGTACATCTGCAGTCACTGAGGCATCGAAAGTGCAAATAAGAACATGGGCAGTCACACTACTTGGATGTTTTTCTGTTCACAGTTCAAGTAAGATTAAAACAGAAAGGGCTGCTACTCTCAAAACTCAAGCATACAAGTACATACCTACATGCTTTCACTTCTGTGAGAACTGAACTGATGAAAGGAACTCCAGCATGCCTTCACTGAAAATGTCTGGTTAAGCACACATCTAAAAGCTTTCCCATATAATGATCACAATGCACAAAGCTGGCCAAGAGGAGAATATTAGGATGAGGGATTTTGATTCAATAACCTCATTTGCCATAAGTATAACTGCAGTTGTGATTCCCCAGAGGAATCAGCATTTCAGAGAGGCATCCCTGATTTTGGCACACAGGCACACTTGTCAAAGGCATCAGCCAGAAGCGTGTTGCTGTCATAGCTCAGTTATCATTATTGCTTTCCATGGTGATTATGGGGAGCACCATCTGCAGTGTGCACACACATGGACAGTGCTGCCTTCCAGCCAGCACCCACCATCCTGCCTGAGAGCAAGGGGACGGATCCTGATTGAATTTAAGCACTTCTAAGTATTCACATGAAACATTACTACCTCAAGTCTAACGTTTTAAAACTTGGATGCTTTAAATTAAGCTATTAAATCCATACTTACTCAGTGCATAAGTGTCCTGAATTCCTGAACAGCTCTCTAAATCAAATCTTTCTGAGATCAAATCAATCATTTTAAGGTGGTTTTTTTTTTTTAAGTCTCAGCAGGTGATTTTCCAGGGAAACCTGTGGAGCCACTGAGTTTGAATTGCCATTGGAAGACCTGTTTTGCTCTCAGAAGCTGCCAGGTTTAAGAGCAATCCTGCATCAGTGGGAGTCTAAGGTAAAGAGGACTGAAGTCCCTGTTGCAGACCCACTCTCCTCCAAACAGTAGAGTACTCCCCATGTAACCCATGCCACCTTCACTCTTGGCAGGTACAGAATCTCTGCTACTTTTCAATGGACTTCCTAGAGAAAGAAAGAGTTATGATGTTTTCTTCTTCTTTGCCCTAATCATTTCACACAGCCTGACAGTATTTCATGGTGGTGTAAGAATGAAATGGAGCATATTCCTGTGAAATGCTCCATTAAGCAACAGTAGAGAATTAAAAGGTACCACAAAGTGATCAGAAGTGACTCCTCTTGGCTAGAAAAAATAGGTTTTGAGGGAAAAAGAGGAGATGAATTAGATGAATTATGAAGTAGGTACAATAATTGTGAAACTTATCAAAGGAGAAATGGCAAAGGATTCTTCAGACTTCATACAAAACCAGGCAAAGGGATTGCAACTCATGTTAGAAAAGTCAAGAAATAGATTTAGTATGTTGAAGTAAAAAATCTGAACCCATCATTCAGTTACCCTGATATATGCCCATCTCCCCAAAGGCCCAAGTTTGGCCTCTTGCATCTTGCTACCTCTGTTCTCCTTGTCTGTCTTACTGAGAAAGGTGACACTTCAATCCCAGTGAAGGCATCTCCAGTTAACAGAGACAACCACACTCCCCACTGCAAACATCACAATTACATCCCGTCTGATGAAGGCATTAAGAGGGTTACTGAAGAGTAGGTTACTCAGATTTCCACCAAGAAATGGACAGCTCTGGAAGTGCTACACATGCTACAAATGAAAAGGCATGTTAATACACAGAATAACATCAAAATAATAATTAAAAGTCCTCCCCAAACCACTTCAGAGCTTCCTGAATCTGAACAAGGTAAGTATGGCTCAGGAGCTATTTCCCATTCCAAGGAGAAAGTGAGATATTTACTCCGTAAAATCAAGCCAGAAAAGAACTTTCAGACACAAGTGACCCTCCAAGCCAGCCCTCCTCTTCCACATTGCAGCTGATGCTGAACTTCTCAGTCCCAACACCACTATGCAGACACCACACCAGCACACAGACTGAGCACAGCCATCAGAAAGATCTGCATTAATGGGGCAATCAGATCATCTGCAAGGCACAACCAAAGCACCTGGTCTTGGTCAGCTTTGCCCAAAACACTCTGTCTGCATAAAGCTTTGATAGCACCTACCTCAGAGCTATACATTCCTAGCCAGGCAATCTAGCACCAGATGAGTGAGTTTTTTAGGCACTGCAGGATAAATATAAGAAGTTGCATTTTTATGCTATTCCAAGGACTCAGAGACAGCACTGTGAAAATGGAACACCATAGCTTTCCTGCACAGGACTTTGAGCTCCTTTCTGCAGCAAGATCAGAGAATGGTTTGAATTGGAAGGGACCTTTAAAGATCATCTAACCCAATCCTTTTGCAATGAGCAGGAACACCTTCAACTAAATCAGTTTGCTCAGAACCTCATCCAGCCTGACCTTGAACACTTCCAGGGATGGGGCATCCACCACCTCTTTTGGCAATATATTCCAGTGCTTTACACCCCCATCATTGTAAAAATTTGATTTCCAGCCCAAATCTACCCTCTTTCACTTTAAAGTTGCTACCCCTTGTCCTATCACTACACAACTTCGTAGAAAGTTTGCCAGCTTTCTTGTATGTCCCCTGTGGGTACCAAAGGCTGCTCTAAGGTCTTCCTGGAATATTCTCTTTCCCGAACCAAATAACGCCAACACTTTCAGCCTTTCCTCATAGGAGAGGTGTCTCAGCTCTTTGGTCATTTATGTGGCCCTCCTTTGGACTCAGTCCGCAAGTGTCCATGTCATTCCTGTGTTGGGGACCCCAGAGTTGGATGCAGAACTCCAGTGGGGTCTCACCAAAGCAAAGGGGCAGAATCCCCTCCCTCACCCTGCTGGCCACACTGCTTTTAGTGCAGTGCAAGATATAACTGGCTTTCTTGGCTGGAAGTGCACACTGTCGGAGCATGTCCAGGTTTTCATCCCTCAGTACCTCCAATTCCCTCTCAGCAGGGCAGCTCTTGATCTGTTCATCCCCCAGCCCATGTGGGTACTGAGAGTTGTCCTGGCCCAGGTGCTACCCCCTGCACTTGGCCCTGCTCAGCCCCATGAGGTGGACATGGGCTCATCTCCTGAGCTAGTCCAGGTCCCTCTGGATGGCACCCCAATGTGTAAAGATCCATAAAGCCACTCTGTTGACCCGTTCCAACAAGGCCTGCGGTGCCAACTCCTGCCTACCGCAATGGGCCTGCAACCATTAAAGGCATGATGGCCTCTGTCAGCCCCTGGAGAGCTGGACCCCCTCATGGTTGTTACAGCATCAGAGGGAATGGGGATCAGGAGCAGAACAGGGATGCTCTGAATTGAAATTCCTGCTATCCCTGCTGAGCATCTTGTTGCACGGACTCCCTGCCTTCCTGCAGCTTTTTCTTCCTTTTTCATATCTGTCAGCTAAACCAAAGATCCAAGTGTGAAATTGAACACTTGGGAAAATTATGGTATGGTTTGTGGTATTCCCTGGAGGGCTCTGGGTCTGTGAAGCAATGAATGGAGTATAATGAGTCATAAATATAGTACTTTCATCAGTGACAGGATCCTATTCTGCTATTCATATAATGTAAAGGCAAACTGCCTATTTTCTCCAGATCAGTAATCTGAAATCTCAAAGAGGGAAAGAAAAAGAAAGTATTTCCAGGTACTTATTAAGCAGACAAATATGCAAGACAACATACTTAGCAGTAGGGTTTTGAACTTCAAATAAGAAAAACAGGTGTGATTTGCTTTTAATTATTTTGCAATGTAATACTGGAACTATCTAACTAACTAGCTAGATCAGAGCAGGAGCACCATGTTGAGGAGAGGAAATGAGGATGCAGCTGTACTGATGATCACTTTTCATTTTTGTGACCCCTTTGGATCACTTCTGCTGTAAGGCACATCCTCAAATGCTACTGTAGGTTTTATAAATTTAGAGCTATCTACAAAAAAAAAAAAAAAAATTTAAAAAAAAAAAAAAAAAAAAATTGTCCATCCAGCCATCCAGAAGAGGTGAGCCTTTCTTCCTCCATGGGAGTCACCTCACATTACAAATAGCTGAGCTCTGGCTTACCTGCTCAGCCACAGCATTCCCACTGCCTGTTTCTGCTAGTGATATGAGCTTCCATTACTTTGACAGAATGCTTAATACAGAAATCTTTTGTATCCAAGCTGGTAAGAAACTAGCTTCCAGCCTGTCTGCTGCACTCTGTGCCTGGAAAAAACTGTCAGTCATCCTCCTTTAAAGCAGCATTTGCATAAACCAGATGGACCATTCCTTCTCTGAAATCACACCCACGGATTGTATCCATTGCACACGGCAAGTTTACATGGGTTAAATTGAATGACAGGAGACAGATTGCTGATTTCCAGTATTATATGGGCCATCTTCCTGGGCTTTTCTGCATAAAAGAGGAACACACTTTTCATATGTCAGGCTGGAGAAAGTCCTGCCATGGTTGTCCTCACTGCAGCCTGATTCTAGTGATAAACCCCTCAATGTCCCTGCACCACACTGATGTCAAGAGCAAATAAAGAACAAGGTATCACATTCAAATGCAAACCACTGTTTGCAGCAGTTCCTAAAAAAGGCCAAAGGACTTTGTCGCTACCCAGACCACACACAGGTAGCAGGCATTCAAAATATTAAGCACAAAGACATTCTGAAGAAGTTCAATGCATTTAGAAGAGAGATGTAGCATGGGGATTTAGGGGCATTGAGGGAAGAGGGCATAAGTAAAGCCGTGCAAGATGACAGCAAGGACTCAGCTTTGGATTAGTACTGTAGCATTCACCTATGGAGACTTTTGGATTAAAATATGAAGGAAGAATGTGGGACAAGCATATATATTGAATCAGTGGAGTTTGTCTGTAGTCTAAGAGCACCAATAAGCACACAGCTCCAGCAGAGCACTGAGCAAAGATATGAATGCCAACACGTTTCCAAGGCTGAGAAAGAAAGATTCTTTCTTGATGTTCTTCCCAGCTGTTGCTAAGAAGCTTTGCTGGATTTTTTTTCCTCTGTATTTGCCAAGAGACCTTTCTAGCAAATTTGCATATGGATATTACCCACTTAAATTGGAAGAGAAGGAAGAGAAATCATGGCTCAAGCAAGAGGATTCTCTGGTACTAACATAACTAAAAGAAAACAAGTGTCATCAATGGAAAGAAGTGACTGAGTTTTTTTCCAAAATAGGTGGCTACAGTCACTTGTTTTCTCTTTAATGAAGACTGCTCAAAGCATATCAAAAATCAAGTTACTTAGTTTGGCATTTCAGTCCATCCAAACAGGAATTGAAGACCGACTCAACTAAAAAAGAATCATGACTATTCCCATGAGCTTTGTGCTTCAGAATTTCGCCCCCACCCTACAGGGTCTATTTTCATATAAAATGTTTACACTCACATTAGAATGGTGTCGTGGTTGGGGGGGAGGTGAATTTTTCCAGGGGGATGTGGGCAGTCCAATCAGTGATCAGCTTTTCTGCTGGCACCTGGGTTGGTCACTCAGAGGTTTGGACACGCCTCTGAGGACACAAAGAGTTAAAAGCAGGAGTCTGGGGGGGGTTCGGCCTCTTTTTGGGTTCCGGTTTCAGCAGTGGAAGCATCTCCTCTCCCCTGCTCAGCTCTGGGCTGAGTGGGGGAGGGGGAAGCCACGTGGCCAGGCTCAGGACAACCACGCGGTGGAACTAAAGTAAGCTGGGGCCCGGGGGGGGGAAGAGAGGGGACAGGACTGGAACTGAGCTGCCCCGTGCAGGATGGAGGGGTGGAAAACTGTGGAAGTGCCTTCTGTGTGTGCTCACCCCCCTCCTCCCCCCCAAACTCCGGGAGAAGGTGCCCAACCACGTGGGGGTTTGCCGAGCCTGGGAGTGCCTGAGCCTGCACCCTGCCGAGAGCTAGAAACTGTTAACCCTTGCTTGGCAGAAAGAAACTTTTCTTAGACACTGATTCTCATGACTGGTGGTTTTCGGAGAGAGGGAAGCGGCCTGGGACCGAGATGATAAAGCATGATTGGAAGGAACCCGATGGAAGAATGAGAGGAGTAGCCTTTTGAGCTGGAATTCTCTTGCATAATGTCAGCCATGGACTGAACTTAAGTCTCTTTTGAACATAAACTGCATTTTTGGGTGGATGCAGCTGCCCTTGCTTTTGCTACAGTGACTGGCACTTGGAAGAGTGGAGCGAGCAGAGAAAAGAGGGGGATGGTGAGGTGGCGCCCTCTGCCCTCAGGGCAGACCTGCTCCTGGAACCCCGGCCCCTGGGTAAAAAGGGGAGAGTTTGGCATGCAGCATCCTTAAAAAGCCCTGTATGTAGTTTTAGCCTATGAGACAGCGGTGAGAGCGCTGGACATAGGAAAAAGAGAGTGTCACCCTGGCAGACTTCTCTGGGCGGTGCCACGGGTGACATGGGAACACATAAAGAGTAGACCTGTGTGTTCTGGAGAACAGTCTGTGGTGCCAGAGAGACTCCTCTCTCCCTTGCTGAATTGAAGATTAGTTTGTTTTTGAGTGGTGATTGTTTGATCTAAAACCCAAAGGTTGGTCTGGGAAAAGTGATGGGTGGGGAGGTAGAGACTGGGAGAAGAAATGTTCTAAGAAGTTTTTATTTCTGTTTCTGTGTGTGTTTAAGAGTATTTCTGTCCCTGTTCTTATGTAATTAATAAAGTTTTGGTGGGTTTTTTTTTGTTTTTCAAGATTTAAGCCTGCTCTGCTCTGTTCCTGATCACATCCCATAGGAGTTGTTAGAGAAAAAACATATATTCATGGGTGCATTAACATCTGGCCAGTGCCAACCCATGACAAATGGCAAACCCAGAATTCCTTTCCTACTGAGAGTGGTTTTTGGAATTTTCACTTTCATTTCCAATAAAATTTCCATTTCCAAAATAACTTAAGATTTTCCTTCCTTCCTTCTACAATTTTTTTTTTTTAATGTGCTTGTTCATAATTTTAGACTGCAATTCCAACAGCAAAACCTCCTGAAACCCCCTGCTTCCTTGCAAGGACTTCCAAAAACCTTGAAAGAGTTATGCATCCAACTCCCAGGCACATAACTTGTTAAAGCATCGCTGAAAGTCCCAGCCCATATGGAAAGCAAAAACAGTTTTCCAGAAGCAGACTTATGATCCATCAGAAGGCCAGTTTTCCACAATTTGCAGCCATCAGTGGCTCCCTGTTCTGTAACTAGCTCCACATGTGGGCATTCCCATCGGCTCCAAGAGAACTGCTCATAGCTTGAAGTTAACAATAATTATGCAAATCTTACAGAGCATCTCCTCTCTTTCCATCTCTGACAGATATTGTTAAGAAGGTCAATACTTTTATTCCTGTTGTACAGGTGAGGAAATGGAGGTGATAAGACAGGGCCAACCTGAATGGCAGAGTCAGGATAAATACCAATACAAGGAAAGGCTACTGGTTGTTTTCCAGCTTGTAAAGTGTTTAATTACTAAAGCCTGATAAGAAAATATAGATAAAGAATCCATCTCCTTGTTCTCCCTCCTTCCCAAGCACTGATTCCAGCTAATCATTATTCATCCTTCGTGCGATCACATGAAAGTTAACTACAGAGAGAATAAAAAGAGTATTTATACAGCTAAAGAAGGATTTACATAGCTGGTTCCTTAGGAGTTTTAACCACGTACTGGATCAAAAATCAATTTTTAAAAAATTGTCTAAATAAATACATATTTGCCTTACAGACTGTAATAGCTCATTCAGAGCCCTGATGGTGCAGTGAGTAAACCAACTTCACTCTTGGACATTGCTACAGGAAACTGTGACTCATCCACAGGTGAGCAGGACCATTCACCGCAACTCTGGAGCTCCCACTGCAGAGGTTTTGCTTCTCACACCAGATGGGCCATGCCAGGTCTTGTGACAATCTCAGACCTATGCAGAATATCCTGCTGTTTGCTATGCCTTTCCCAGCCCTTGGCAAACCAAAAATCACATGCTGGTTTTCACTTTAAGTAACAGGTGTGCATTGCATCTCTAGCACTGTAATGCAGAGGGCTTGCTCCCTACTTTATTTGTTCTTATTTGGGACAACTAGGCATCTAAAACACTAGAAATACAGTAAGGGTCAATCTTTTTATCAACAGCAGAGGCTTCTTGCTGCCTGCCCTACAAGTTTGATGATTAGAATCCAACCTTCTGTAGCAGAAGGTCTGTCCATATATATCCCAGATCTAGCTCATCTTCCACTTCCACATGACAAGAATTAATTTAACGTTAAAAATGGTGTTGTTTCAGGCCTTCATGCTTCTGGGCACTGAAAACAGAGTAGGCAGAGCTGTGAATATGTAATGTTGGCATGGTTTTTGCTCTCCATTTCCTTTACTGGCCACTAGTGGGATATTACAACAAATATATTTCTGGCAGAACCAATTCCGCAAGAGATTTTGATCTCCTTTTGCTTAATTATTTTTTGGCTTGGGCTTTTTGCTGATTATATTTAAATTAATTGTGAAATGAGGGGAAGATTTCTTTGAATCTTTTGGTTTCAAAAATATTGGAAATACTTCTTTAAATTCTATCCAGTGCAGGCATATACAGAGTGCCCATGAGACTATTTATGAAAGTTGGCCAAAAATTTCTCCAGTTTTTGACGCTTTGTGAATCTTGTCATCATTCTCCTCTTATTTCCATGCCAGAGTCAAGAATTTTGTTGCTTTAAAAAAAAGCACTGTCTGTCTTTTAAAGTCCATATCAGGTGCATTTCCAAGACCAGCGAGACAATAACCTGTGTTCACCTTCTGCTGGTTCAGGTACCAACACAACATTAGTGCTCTGCACTAATACTGGGCAGCATTATTAATTCATGCAACACAGTCTGGGGTTTTAACTAAATTACTCACAATCCTGGGCTGCTCCATACAGCAGTTCCCCTATGATTTTAACTTTAAAAAAAATAATAACAAATGGAGTCTCTTTCAACTTCTAGCCATTTTCTTGCCTGGGGCAGCAAGAGTGTTTCCTGCTGTTGGTTCATTTTGTTCAATAGCTTTTTCCATGGACAACTTCCTCATACCTGATAGCCCCCAAAGCTCCACAACTACCTATCACTAAATACTGCTGGCAGAAAACCTGGCACCTAATTTTATGCACCTGTGAAATGTGTGTGTAAAAATGACAACAAAAATTGATTTAGCTATTACAAGAGCCAGATCATTGCCTCTGCTCTTTTTTGTATTCTGTTGACTACAGATGGAGCTGGAAAACCCAAATGGAGGGCTCGTACAATCTGAAACAGGAGGCATGTATTTAACATTTACAGCAAGAAATGCAAACACCAAATGCAAATAAATAGGATTTCCCAAAGGCCCCTTCTCTTTTGCTGCCCAGTGAGTACTTTCTAACTAAAATGTTGTTTTTAGTATTGTATCTGTGTGATACAATAAGCCTAACACAAATTGCTGCAGAAAGTCTATGGAAATGCACATTTAGATTATATGCTGTTACAAAACTGGTGTTTGGGGAACCATCTCATAAAAATGTAGTTTGCACCCTTGGGGCTTAGTTTATGGGGCGATCCAGGCAGTATTTTATCTGATTAGAATCAGGTTTCTGCCATGATTTTTAAGCTTACTGTGTTGGCTTTGGTATCTCTGACTAGACATTTTTCACTTCCTGCATATGTAATGTTTAGAAAGGCACCTTTCTCTCTATGAATTACTTGAAATAGCTTGAAAAGACATAACAAGCAATTTGATTACAACATTTTATAAACACTAGCAATCCCTTATAAAGGAGAATATGCAGGGAGGTGATATGGAAAAAAAATATTTTAAAAAATCCTACAAAATTATTTCGTAAGAACACACTTTCATGTTTTACCATACATTTTCCCCAACTTATGACTAATTTCACTTATCAGATATTATCTTTCTCTCTCCAGAATTGCTTTGCTTTTCAGGTTTTTTTCCCCAAAGGCATAACATGTCATACATTATCTTCTGTGAAATGTGATGATTTTAGATCAACAATATTTCTCTCTTACAGGGGCCTCAATGCTTCTGAATCAAAACACTCTTCATGTTAGAGAAGCCTCTAACTCATCGTTCTGCTGGAATTTAGGGAAGGATTAACAGCCTCAGTGCACAGGCATGGAGTCTGGTCTGGCTAAGAGGGTGGGCAGAGTCATTTGACCAGACATAAGCCACTGCTTCAGCCTTCACAAGACTTCTGCAAACAGGCAAAGCACATGATGGACTTTGACACCAGCCAGTCACAATCCAAAATTCAAGAGGAAATTTCAAGATCGACAACTGCTTTATTTAGAGCAATTCATTCTCTCACCTCATGTACACAGTAGTTCTTTCTCAAGTTTAATACTTTATAACAATTTAAGAGGGGAAGTTGAAGGGCAGAACTGCTTTGGGGTATATGGGTACATGAACCATGGTGAGACACATAATCTGACCCAGCATCTTCCAGAATGCCCTTTTCAGGCTCTCCTCTCACTGCAAGGCTGATCTCACTCATTGATGGCCACACTGGCCAAGTTGCTTGTGGCTTTCATTCTAGGGACACCCTGCACTGCTCTATTTGTGCAGTTTGCAGGTGTGTCAGCATTTGCTCACACTGAGAGAGAAGGAAATAAACTCAGAGTAGCAGGCGAGCCTTGCTATTGATTTAGCTAGCAGTAATTTATGGAAGATGCTTGCATAAAGTTCATTGCTTAGTTTCTCTGACAAAGATTTGTCTATTAAAGTGTTGCAGGTCCAGGGGTGCTGCAGTAAATGCAGATTAACAGTCTTTCTCAGTTCTTGCAGTCCCAGAAATGGGCCCTGGAGGAGTGTGATCCTCAAGGGCACTCCGCCTCCTGCTAGCAGTAAGACAGCACAGACAGACGGGAACAGGCAACTGGTTCAAGCACACGAAAGAACACTAAAGAAAATTAACCTTGACATAACTTCTGTAAGGCTTAAATTTTGTTTAAAAATTTAGACAAATTTAAGATATTCTCCAGGTGTCCATGGAGCCTTTACACTCTGGCTAATTTGATTTTCATCTGTGCTAGAGATGAAACAGTGGCAACATCGACTGCATAGGTGCCCTTAAATCTGGGCCAGTGCTGCACTGGTCACACACAGATTCAGACAGGATCTGTGTATCTGTATCAGATAGCTCAGTCTTTGGCCAGCTATGACTCAATTGCCTCTTAAAAGCCTTCGTACGATAGGAAAGAAATTTGGTATGGACTTCAATCACTTTTCTTGAGATAACATTTAACACACATGCTCACATCATCTCATTTTATGCTCTTAAGTTAGATGCCAAAACTATTCAGCTGATCAGGCTGCTGGAGGGTGCTGCAGAAGACTCAGCCAGTCTGCCAATTCCATGTCAGCCTCTGATGGAGATTTCCCTTTTGCCAGCTACAGTAGGAGGTGTGGATTATCTCTACAGAGTATCTCACCTCAGTCTTTCAACTAATTCTGCTACTAGACACCTTGCACTTTATTCCCTAAGTAGCTCAGAGAAATTAAAGGAGTTGGAAATATTGTTAAGTCTGATTGTGCACCTGAAGTCCACAGGACTGCATCTGCTGTCAGGCCATCAAGAAGCAGGACACAGAAGTCACTCCATCTCATTGCTCTGCCTCCTGCAGATTTACTGGGTAAAGGAGAGTCCTTGCTGTGAAAGCTTTGCAATCTGTGTAGAGGAGCCACACCCTAAATCAAGGATAAGGGCAGGTAGCAAGCTGGGAGTAGTGTGGGTATGGGTACCTGCAAGCCTTGATTTGGGTGTTCAACTACAGCACCAGGACAAGTGCCTCCAAAACAAATGAGCTGTCTGCTGGATCTACTGCCTGCATTCAGGTGCTGAGCAACTCTCAGTGGGACTGTATAAACATTCTGCCCAGTGGACACAGAGTTATTGCACAATAGAGGATCAGTTTTATAGGGTTTGGAACCTGGTACTTTCCAGAAAGCATGAACAAATGATTCATATTGCCCCAAATGCTTTTTAGAACCAGCACCATTTTAAATGCCTCCATGATGGCTGCACATGATTATCTGTCCAAGAAGCTGCTGCCACATTACTTGACATGTTTGAGCAACAAGGTCCCAAACTGAACTTGTCCCAAGCCCATGAGAAGGGATGCCTGGGGCGTGTGAGGAGTTGAAGAGAGAGCCCGTAAAAAAAATTTGTCACATCATTTGAGCGAGTAATTGAAGAGGGGAGATTTTTGCAAGAAGAAACGGAATTGATTCCCTGAATAAATTATTCACTGAAAATTATTCACCCAACTTCAATAAATAGAATCTCTCTTTGCTTTTTCTGGGGAATAAGAACCCCGTGATATTCCTCAAAAGCCAAAAAGGAAATATTAGAGATATTATTTACACTCAAACAGAACAGATTATTCACAGGGTGCTGAAAGAAATCTTTCCAATTAAGTGATGCTTCGTACTGTCAAGAAGCCAAATTTTCAGAAGGGCTCAGCACCCAGCAACTCCTGCTGAGAGCAGTAGCCTATTGAAAATCCAGCCACTTTATGGGCATGCTTAAATAAGAGCTGGCAGGTTTGGAAACCTGCCCCTGCCTTCCTCTGCTTACCCACTGGGCTTTCTACCTTACACAGGCCAGCCCACAGAGCCACATGTTCTCTCTTCAATGTATCTGCAAAGTGACAGTCTGCAGCATCTTCAGATACAGTGAGGGAGAGTATAAAGTGGATTCTCTGTATCCTTCCTACCTTCCAGGTTTTCCCAGCTCCCCAAAGGGGGCAATGCAGCCTGCTCTCTACAGTCTGAATGCTGGCAAGAAGAAAGTAGCAAGACCAGAAGAACAGAGTCCCTAGTTATAATAAAGCTGTCAGGGTTGACATACAGTATCTACTGCTTTTCCATTCTCCATCTCAAGCAGGATGGAGGGATTATGCAGATGAGCCACTATATTGTGTCAGGCTCAGAAACACTGTCCTGTGTGCTTGGCATAGCCTGCATTCGTTTCTATATCCCTGAATGCCCACAGCAATGAACTGTCTTGGTGGGATAAACACCTTAACAAAGCTGTTTAGCAGATTTAGTAAATGGTTCTGGCAGGCAAAAACACTTCTGGTGAATGAGAGAATGTGCTCTCATCCCCCTTCCTCACTTTCAAAGCTTTGAAGTTTTATTTATGATGTATATAAAAAATAAGACACTTAATCGGGGCTCGTGGGCTCTTAAAGCTACGCTGCTTCTTTCACACAAGAACAGAAATGTCATCCCAGCTGTAAAACCTCTTCCACTTCCCAGCCACAGGACAACCCACCACAAGCTTTTCACTGTAAGTTCATCCCTGCATACATCCACATGCATGACACAATGGGGAACGAGGGATGATGAAAAAGAAGGGAAGTTTTGGATGCAGCCACCCCACTCAGGTCAAGG
The DNA here is from genome assembly GCF_021018805.1 of Prinia subflava. Lineage (NCBI taxonomy): Eukaryota > Metazoa > Chordata > Aves > Passeriformes > Cisticolidae > Prinia > Prinia subflava. The sequence goes on along the minus strand of NC_086283.1, from coordinate 5,128,464 downwards.
GAAGGCAGGTGAGGCCCTTCATTTCCCTCTCCATAAAGCAAAGGTTCTAGAAAGAAGGTAACACAAATTCTCAGCTACCTCTATAGGTGCAGAGTCCAGAAACCAAGGAATTTATACAGATTCTTCAGGACGGAGTCCTCATATTAACACAAGTGCTGGGAGCAAGTCCTATCACTGTTTCATTGCTGTTTGCCCTTGGGCAAAAGTTCAGGCCCAAGAAGGCATTTTTCATGTACAAATATATAACCAGTTCTGGTCACTCAGCCACCCAGAGCCACTACAGCTTTCTCACCCAGACTTTACATCTTCATTTCACTTCCACCGCCACAACACATGGTCAGGACAAGCACTGTGTGCATGGTTTGACTTCACCCAAGGCTCCTCCACAAATTCACACAATCAACAATAACATGGAAGACAATACTTCTGTTCTTTAATATTATTCCTTTGCTGATTATGTTCTCCCAAAGTCAGATAAATTATACGTTATTCCCAAGAAGAGTGAAAAATACCAAACCTTTAACTTGAAGCCTCTCAATGGAACAACTGTACTAAAAAAGATAAGACATTTTTACCCACTACAGTACTATGACAAAACTGAAACCATGAGAATTCATCCCCAGCTGATCTCTTTTAAGAAGGCTACATCCTAGTACAACCTGAAATATTAACAGAGCAAAAACTTGGGCCAGATTAAGCCTGAATACAGTAGAGGTGCTTTTATCAAGTTATCTCAATTTCTTTCCTGCACCTGGAGCACCGGCAGTTGATTACAGTGAATCATGACAGCATGGACTTTCAAAAAGCAAGCATTGTAATTTGATTGTTGATCTGGTATCTATTCTTTCTCTTTTGTGTCCCTCATAGGGAGAAAAATAAGAGCTAATAGCAAATCAAAACAAAGAAAGCTTTAAATATCAGGCTAGCACATTACCTTGTCTTCCTTGTTTTGTTAGTATTTTAAGAAAGAATTGACAGATTTGACAAGATGGGTATCAGAAGTATTTGAAAGAATGCCAAAGCTACAGCATCTAATCATGACAGACTGTACAGCCAGCTCCTGCAGAAGAAAGGGCTGTGTGCAGGTGGGCTGCATACTAAAACTCAGAAGGGCAGGCAATCACTGGAAGTTTTATCCCTGATTTTGAGGAAACAGAGATCGATGATCGATGTTGAGAGTCTCTCCAAACAAACAAACTAAAAAAGCTTCTCCTTGCACCTTACCCTTCGTTGTTAGGCAACCCACCCACCCACTCCTTCTCCTCCCCCGCGCCCCGATTAGCTCCATTAACCCCGCATGCAGGCAGGGTGAAGCTGTGGCTGACAGCGGGCCTTTGTCATGCGGAGCATGAAGCTGCCGCAATGCATCTGAAAAATGGCAGGCTTCTTCACAGCACATTGCCTCAGGAGAACAGGTCCACCAAGAGTATCACCCGAGATCAGTTTTCATTTAGCTTCTATTTATGACTACTTCTTTTTGTAAACTAATTTAGTTTACTGTGCAATCAAAACCACAAGTCTGGGAAGGTGAACAGATTCATAAGATGGCTTCAGGAGAAGCCTTCAACCACAAAGCTGCACAAGAAACTAATGACTTGGACTGTGACTATCTCAAATAATATCTCCGATTCTGCTTAAATCTAGGCTTATTCTTTACACATTTCTTTGACTGAGGGAAAGGTGACAGACAAACAGTAAATAGACTTAGTAAATAGAGACAGCAAAGAGAGAGAGATTAATAGTAAAGAGAAATTGATTAACAGTAAATAGTGATAAATCCAGTTGTCTTACACTTTAGCAGCAGCAGGACCCTGACTCAAGAAGGCACTTGGGCACAATGAAGTGCTCTTTCTCCACATTTCTGCATTGAATTAGCTGATTTCCTTACAGGTTCTTTGTCATGACCACATTTCCCATCCAGTGAAGAGGAGGTGGTCTCAAGAAATTATATCAACTTGCTCAGCACCTTTTCTCTTCCCTGTTATCCTTTTTCTACAACAGCCACTCACCACACACCCAGATTCACCTCTTCCTCATTACTCTCTGCCCAAGCCATCTAATTCTGAGGAGTCCTTGCTCTGCATCAGTCTTGCTAGTCAGAATCCCCTCTCACAGCTTTCTCCCCAGGCTCTGTACCTGATGACTGTTTTCTAGAGCCCTGTGTCTGATCTCCAGGAGAAAAAAAAATGCAGTAGCCTTCTTTGCTAGATGCCTGGTGAGCAAAAAAGGTGCAGGAGCTGGGGAGGGACTTGGTGACATGTTCAGAGTTCTTAGATGAAACCAGCAGCAGAAGAAAACAGAGCAACAGCAGGGTCATAGGCATTGGATCCAATGCTCTTCAATAACCACGCCTGAGCAGAGACTGAGATTGAAGCATCTCATATTCTATGTTCTGGAAGGAGCCCACCTGAAAAACTGGGTCCCCATGGCATTCAGTACAGTGACATGGGAAAAGTTAAGCAAAATAGCAAATTCTCTCCAGGCATTTCTGGCCCTGCAACATGGCACTTAAAACCGAAATCAGTGTAGGTGTCAAAAAATTCTTATTGCTATATGCAGGAGATGTTTCCTTGATATCCACACAAATGCTCCATCCCTCCTTTTGATTCCAGGAAGATCCCTTTGAGCTTTTCTCTGAGCAATCACTTATTGAGTATCAACAGATACTTCAGGTTCACATCACCCGTAAAGGAGTCCAACCATCAGAGGCCAAAGAAAGCTGCATCCCTTTAGTCTATAAACAATGGTGTTTAAACAGTTCTCCAGCACTCTCAACAATTTGCATTCCTTTTTTTTGCAAAAACAGTTCCACCTGACAGATGGTAGGTTCAGAAAAGCAATGAGTTTTCCAAAATCAAAAGGAAAAACTACGGGAAGGGATTTGGAGAAGAAAGCAGAAGAAAACATTTCATAACCTCTATAGACGGGAACCTATAGTAGCAAGTGAGAAATTCCATCACACTTCTCATTCAAAGGACTTTTAAATGTTTCTGTGTACTGTGACTTTCTCCTTCATGTTAGCCCCTTTAGCACTGCAGATTTAACTACAGCAGGACTATACATTACAGATACAAACCATGGCTGATGAAATTCTGCTGAAGTATGTACAGCAAAACTGAAAAATTCAGTGGAGTTTCTCAGGCTCGTTGCTCCCCTAATTAAAATCTGGTGTGAGAATAATCTCTTACTGTCACTCCCACATTCAACCATAGTATTTTTTTGCTTGATACAGTGCATACTTTCCACGTAGAAATACAGATCTCTAATCCTCACTTTATTGTTTCACATTTGACATTCTAATTTATGCAAGTGCAAAATGGGTTTACTGCACTAGCAAATTAAAGTACCTATTTTACCCTAGTTTAGATGAACCAAGAAAGCTCCCAGTAATGAAATATTAGGTGTTCTGCATTTTGATTTTAGTGTCTAAGTTGCAACCTCCAAATTTGACCTTACAGCATCTGAGGAGAGACAATTAACATAGCTTACTATGTAAATATATCAAAGTCATCATCTTTTTCAAACAACACATAAAATTAGGATTGCAGATCCAACTCAGAAATGTTACCTGCAAAAATTATGTATTTTATTATTTGCATTATCTGCATTTTTTCTGCTAGTACACTGACACCTGGGCAAGATACACACACCACGTCTTTTCTGAAATAATTTCTGGATCTGCCCTTAGATATAATGCAGAGCTAGCTGGAATACTTATTGCTAAGACAAATGTTTTTCCAGGAACTCTTTTCAAAATACACATCATATTCCAGATGTCTCCACAAGTTTTTTCTCCTTTTGACAAAGAAAGATCTCTCAGATCTAGGGTCACCTTTTCTCTTCTTATTAGAAAGACCTGTAAGTTGAAGGTCCAGCTATTGATGCTATGTAATATCATGAAAACATTCAGAAGTTCCTAGTTTTCAAAACAAGCACAAATTCTCAAACTTTTTCTGACACTCTGAAAGCTGTTGTGAAACCAGTCTTCTCCACTGCAGGGACCTTTTCCAAATCTTGAAGAAGCCTTTTCTTTTCTTGTACATCCACAATAGTACAAGGCACAGAGGAGAGAAATGCACAACACCTCACTATTGTCATACGCAAAGTGAAACAGTAGAACTGAAGTTAACTCTGAATTTTTCTACCATAAAAGTGAAATAACACCCCTATAACCCCTTAGAAATTTCCTGGCAAAACTATATTCTTAAGAATGTTTTTTAATGTAGCAATGATGTATAAAGGAGTTATCCAATATTGGGTGCTAAATACATGAGAGGATTTGACTATCGTTTCCAGGAGTATTCAGAGATACTGAGTATTCAGAGATAAATCAGTGAATTCCATTAAGAGTTAATGTCTGTGGACTTAGATTGTCCCTTTGGGGTGAATCAAAAAAACCTTTTGGCCTCCACTGATTAAGCAGAGAGACAATAAAAAATTGACATCAGTTGAGATTTGCTCGGTCCCTCCATATACTCTTTTACTGGCAGAGATACTGGAACATGTGGCACTTGAAATCCACTTCTTTATTTTTCATATTAAACCACAACTGGTGTGAGGCAAATGCATAAATCTGCCAAACGAATCAATTCAGCATTTGCAGAATATAAAGGAAACCTGACAAATAAAGCTGGCAGAATGAAAGCAGAGACACATTCAGAGCATGTGGCAAAGCTCCTACTGGTGAGAGCAGATGAGGAGCACACCCAAGACTACCTGCAGAATTCATGTAAAGAAGAAAGCAACTTCTTAGGCTGGGATTTTTCAAGGAATGTAAGATGTCAGGTACCCCAATTTCACTTTAATTCAGCTTACCAGAAGGTTCAAGCTGTTTCCTGAACAGCTGGGGACCCAAAAATTTCCATTACAGTTTTATGATTTGTTCCAGCACAGCTCTAAACCTTCTCTGACACCGGCTGGAACTCACATTGCACTGTACAACAGCAGTGATACAAACAAATATTTGCTAATACTTGCCAATATTTATTCTTACTGCTTTGTTAGCCTCCTTACTCTAAGCATCCATTTTTGATTACTGCTGCCACACTCGGGCTGATGATTGAAATTAACAGTCTGCCCATCACCATTGGTCTTCACACAGATCTTGCAGAATGAGCAGAGGTAAAGGCCAAGTTGTTCTGGTTGTCTGGAAAAAACTGCAGGCATTATCACTGAGTTTAAAGAGATCTACCATTGGAAAATGCCAGCTACAAATTAATTTCCATGTTGTCCCATTCTGATGAATAGGCAGTGGTTTGGATTTATTCTGCTTGCTTATCCCTCAAACCATCAAGTAACATTTCTCCCTGCCAGTCAGTGTCTTTTTTCCCACTTGGCAAACACTGGTTTGCTCACCACTGCACCTCCTTCTGTGCAAAAAGCTGGCATGCAACTGCTAGGTTTTGATTTCTTCCTTATTTTTGTTAGCATAGTCTATGGCAGCTCAGCTTTGGGAGCCTGGCTAAATTCCTTCGAATGACCTCTCCTCCTGACACCTCACTTTTCCAGCAGCAGCAGAAAAGCTATCCCATACACAGGAAGATTTTAAATACCCATTCAGTGGAAAGTGGGTGTGGCTGAGCACAGTTCTGGTGGTAGCCAAGGCAGTAACATTTTGGTTCAGAGGAAGGAACCTAGCAATTCCGAAGTCCATTTTTTGCTACCATACTACAGCATTCTACTGCAACATAATTGTTTCTTGGAGATACACTTGCCTACACCCTCAGCTGCAACCTGGCTGGGCAATAGTTCCTGTTAGGAATAGGTTTGATATGAGACACTAAACTGCATCTTTTTCTAATACAATCAAGGACTGAGCCTCAGTCCTTCAGTTCCAAGAGCTGCCTTTGCTGTTGAAAGCAACAAAGAACAGAAATAGACTCTACTTTCACATCTTCAAATCCCAAAGGATTATGTCAGAAACAGCAGGTGATCTCCAGTCCTGCTCTATCCTCTGCACAGATAGAAAAGGACTTAAAAGAAAGAAACTGAAATTTCCTTCCTATGCTTTTTTTCCCCTCCACTGCTTTTCAGTTCTAAAAAACGTGAATAAAATGAGATAGATAAGAGCATTTGACACCCTTCGAGTCACAAAAAACATACAAAAAATAGACAGAGGGGCTGGTTTACATAAAGAAACAAATACATAAACACAAAAAAACAAAACTGGCAAACAGGGAATTGATTTTGCCTTTTGGCTATTTTATGATTTCATTTGAGATATAATAGAGCACTGAAACAGTTTGCTCATAGCAGGAATCTGCCCTTGCGCTGAAGAAAGTCCTGGGCACCCTGGTCTGAATGTGCTGTTGGCCCCGCTCAGGGTGGGTGGCAGGACTAAATAACCACCTGAGTACATGTGGTACACCTACAGTACTGCCACTGCTGTTGCACATTCTGTCATTTATTTATGCAAGATAACTTACAACAGTTACTATTTTTGTTTGGTATTTTTAAGTAGGAGAATCACCAATATAAAGTAGGATCTAGGATCTCAAAGTGAGTCCTGAACCTCTCCTGGCTTGACCTCCACCTCATTCAGAGCTGATGAGAAACCACTATAGAGAGCTGCATTAGAGATGTACTACTTTACCCACAGCATCCTGTATGGGCTGGACAAGTCTCTTAATTCCTCCAAGTGTAAATCACTCTTCAAACTAATGGGCTAAAGAAATTATAGCAGGAGAATGTTATTACCTTGCAGTGTTCAGATATTACCCTTTAAGATATCTGAGCAACAGAAGACTGATTTATCTATGGAGAAACTGCCTGCACAGGTGGTAAAAGAGGTGTGTATTCATACAACTTTCAGAGTTCATATTTGGACTAGGGAGAAAAAAACACTGAAATTTCCTGCAAGGAAGTCAATACATCACTGCAGACAACAAATAAACCTTGACTGCAGTCTTCGTCTCTCTGCCTTGTACTCAGTCAAAGAGTAGGATGCCCAGACACTGAAGTTAGGCCATGAGAGTAAAGGAGCAGACAAGTCTCCCAAAAACCCCAGAAACCTCATTTGCTAGCCCAGCACAATATTCATGGCTACTATCAAACTGCGCACCAGAGAGGGTATTCTGTCCTCACCACATCTATATGGGGCACCCTTGGACTTGGAGAATCATCATTCTTTCCTCTGGCTATATTCTCCACTCTGTGTCCAACTCACGCCAGATCAGGGCCAAATTCCTTTCTGCCTTTTTCTGATCTCATTACTTTAAAAGACAGCCACATCCATCAGCTTCTTATCCACACTGTCTTTCCTTTCTTCTAATATACAGAGGGAACAGCTCTAGATCTAAGAGGTACATTTCCGGCCCTCTCTAGATCTCAGCCCTGCAAAACACACCCACTGACAAAGGAAGCATTAATTTAGAGAATTGCACTTTGCCATGAGTAACTTGTTCTGTTCACTATCATCATATCCTTACCTCAATTTATTCCCTCCACTGAGAACTCTTTTCCCATGCCAAAATTAAGCTCTTTGGACCTTTTTAGTCCAGGCTTCTGAAAAGCTCTCAGCACCTATGACTCTAAGCAGCATTTCAAATAGGTGTAAGTCACTTTTAACTGCACATATGAAAAACTGGAAGTTTTCAGACATGCCCAGCACAGCAAACAGAGGCAGGAATACATTTCAGCATTAGTGGCTAACCAGGAACTGTAGGAGCAGACCTCTGAAAAAACCCCTTCTCCTTGACACCACCCATGTTTAAATGGCAGTATTGACACAATTGTCTCACTCTTCTCTGTAACTGAGTGGTCCATTTCTGGTCCTTTATTACTGGTTTCAAGAATAATCTTCTGCCTTATGTGGCAGGGGAAGGAGGGCAGGCAGAAATCAACGTTTCTATTGAATGGGAAATTCTAGTAATTCAATCTTTTTTCTTCTGTGTAAGAGAAAATAGAAGTGCTTACAAGAAAGCATTAGCTTTTTGTTTGTTTTTTTTTTCCCCCAGAATGAAAGAGTTCAGGAAAAAAAAAAGCTGTTTCATTTTTATTGAACAGTTTCTCAACTGAAATGATTTGTTTTACCTTGCTCCCTGAAGAAGTTGCACTCCCTTTTGCTGAGCCAAATACACACCAGTCATGTTAATCCTGTTCCACCAGGCCTACCTGAGACATAGCAGGCTCATTGCTCCCTCTGTGCAGGAGCACATGAAAATACCACATGCCACTTCAGATTCCACAGGACTGGGAGGATGCACCATCTCCTCACATGCCACACAGTTCTTGGTACAGAAAACTTCCAAATTACTTGGGAGAGGGGCTGCACAGAAAGCAGATTCACACTGACTCTTCTTCTTAATCAGTACAAACTCCCTTCAATTTAAACAAAATTAAATACTGTAACCTCATTCAAAAACCATTTAAGTCTTTCATTTGCATATCACAACATAAATTGTTGTAAAATTACTTGCATCTTGGCTTTGTTACAAAAGCAGGTGGAGTAGCAAACTAAACATTCAGGTCTCCAAATCACAGGTATACCTCGCTCCACACTGAGGAGCCTCAGCACAGCTGAACCTCAGCTGATACATCCCTTCTGAGTTCACATTTCCAAGCTCATCTATCTTGCCACACAGTAACAATGTCAAGTCTCTCAGATCCTTGCAAAGCATTACCTCATACAGCTCCCAGCACCCTGAATTTGATTTACTCTCCTCAAGGACCTTAGCCTCCTCACTTCACTATTGGCCTGTAGAAACATCTGAGATTGCAAAGCAAAACTTCTATTTTTGTGGAAAATTACCTCCTCAGTAAGCAAGGGGGGGAAGCCAAAATAATCTTTTATATATAATTTTTGTCACAAAACATTTTAGACAAAACATGAAAGTGTGCAGCATTTTCAGCATTTTATCCAAAACTGCATTACCAAATACCTAGCAATCATAGTACTCAAGTTTTTTGTTGAGAAATCAAGTACCCTGAAGGAAACCATGCCATTGTTCTCTGCATTTATCCTGCTATGCCACAGGGCAGCTCCCAGCATTATCCATATGTGTGCCTGTGGAGTAGCCATTCCCCTTTTGAGACAGACACAGAGGAACGTTGTTATTTTTCCCGTCACTGGGACTGCAGAGCCAACTGGAATCTCCCAGTCTGGAGAAACCATTGAGCTCCTGAAAGTGAAGACAGAAAATAAGGAGAAAGGCAAACAATTGTTCTCCTCAGAGTTCCGGTATGAGCCCAAAACTTCTCTGTTTAGGGTTGGAGATAACGGAATGAATAAAGTCCTGCAGGAAGAGTGTTCTCCTATTTTATATTCTTGCCCAGCTGCTTCCTTCTCTATCATTAAATAATGGCAAGAAATCAGACAGCTTTTTTTCCTTTCCCTAGATGCACATATTTTTGGCACACTATTCCAGCTCTACAAGTATTTTCACGATCCATCTCCGGCCTGGTTCTGCAGTTAGTGGTGTTTGTACAATAAAGTTGCCAAAATGCAAACTTTGGAGCACTTTAATCATACAGATACTAAGTTTTCCATCATCTGACAACTTCTGTTAAATCTTTCACAGAACTCGTTTTCCTGACTCAGGGCAACCACAAACTATACTATTTAAATTGTAAATTACAGCCTTTTATACTATTTAAAAGCCCAAATCACCTAATTGCTAAAGAGATTAAGTATTTTAAAACAATTTTTCTCTCCAACCTTTCCCATTAGGATTAGCTGAAAATGAACTAGCACCCAGAGGATGTATTTGCTCTACCATTAAAATGTGAGATCAATACCATGAAGATGAATTTCAGTAGTACTGAGCCACGTTTTTTGTGTCTCCTGTTAAACTGCTCCAAGCACAAAATGCAAATGTTTCCATTGCTTGCTCACAGCAAGCTCACACAGGCTCTAACAACTCAAAGCCCACCTGAATGCAGTATACACAATTCACTTGCATACAGTACCACTTCCTGCCTGGGTAAAACTGAGTGGCCCAGGACACGCAAACAAAATTGTGCAAAGCAAAGGTAATTATGACACCACACAAGACCATAATAAAGGATAGAAAAACAGATTTTTTTTTTCTCCTCCCCTTTCTGTTCCTTTAAGCATTATTACTTTTTTTTTTTTTTCTTCTTTTTTTTTTCTTTTTTTTTTAACTAGGAAAAAAAAGTGGGGGCAAGAAACAAACCCATGACAAATCAGGACAGATAACATGTTTTTTCCCTTTTCACACTGAAGTTGAGGGGGGAGTGGTGAAATGGTTAACTTTTTCTAGCCTTTCGTTGTTAGAAATGATTCTGTAACTTGACTCACATTTGCAAGTGCTCCCTAACAAGCATAGCAAGAGGAAATTGTTGACTTTGTAAAAGCATGACCTCTAAAAGAAGATTGGCAGAGACTTTTCTTTAGCTAGGCAGGGTCCTCTTAATGCAAGTTCCACATGTTAAGAACAGTAAAAACCATAGGAATGGTCATACTTGGTCAGAGCAAGGACATGCCCATACCCATAGATGCCCTTGTACAGAAGCCATCTCCCACTCATCACCTTAGGCATCCATTAACAAGCAGATATGGTGTCTTCCTCATGGTCTATGGTTGACAGATGACTTCTGGTGGTCTCCAGGATTTTGAGCCAGATGTTGTTTCTTATGTATTTAGCAAGTTTCAACCAATTTCTTTTCAATAAAGCTCAAGAATGCCCACCAAAGAGTGAAAGCTCATCAATAAATGGCAACCACTATATCATGTGGCAATTGACACTATTTCAAAGAAGAGCCATCTTCTCTTGTGTTCAGCTGAGGTCTCTCTGGTTTCCCCAGAGATGCTGCCTGAAGTTGTGATTTAGCACTTAAAACTGGAATAGTGGGGAGCTGGGGTGAAACATGGCAGAGGCACGTGGGTGGCACCAGTACTTCAGCTTTGACATCAGTGTGTTGCTACATGATTTCTGCAAATGTAAAATCACTGAGACACACATCGTGCTGCTGGTGTAGGCTGAGATGCATATCTTTTAAATGGGAGACTGGGATGCAGGCAGCACTCTAATTTGATCTCTTAGCCAATGGCAGCAACAAGGAATTTAACATACATGGTAAAAGAGAGTGAAGATGAGCCTGGGAAGAAGGGAGGGTGAGGGGGTAGATGTTTTAAGATTTAGTTTTTATTTCTCATAATCTTACTCTAATTTGATTGTTAATAAATTTTTCCCCAAGTCAAATTTGTCTTGCCTATGACAGCAATTGGTGAGTTGATCCCTTCTGTGCTTATACCAAGCCAGAAGCCTTTCCTTATATTTTCTCTTATCTGTCCCAGTGAGGAGGGGAGCCACAAAGTCAGACTTTGGTAAGCACATGGTCTCCAGACAGGGTCAACTCACCACACCGTGGAATGAGCTGCAAGGTTAGCAATTATCTCAGCAGAGGTGAGCACACAGGATGCTGCCTGAATGCTGCTGACCCGGGGGTGTTGGTGCCAGGAATATACCAACCTGGCTTTTGAGCTAGTAGAATTTTCTTGTTGCTCATTATGTTCAAGCTCCACAGAAATGTAATTTCCCAGGGGTCTGGCACCTCAGTCAAGACCATGTTTCTGAACAAAAGAATGACTTTAGCATAAGTACTTCCTTATAGCAGTGACCCTGCAGTAGATGAAAGCTGTGTTTCTGGTGTCACTTCATTAATAGAAGGCCTTTATGTCAAACTACAGCTACTTGAATGGATTTCCCATAGATTTTTCACCAAGTGTTGGGATCACAGCAGGAAACTTATTAGAAGTAACCTTATCAGAGGGGAGAGAAAGGTGAGAAAAGGTGATAGATTCATGAAATCAATTTGGACATGCAGAGCTGATATTCAGAGAGTGAATTTTCTTTACATGTTCCCTATTTTTAATAAGCCTCCTTCACAGTAGTAACTATTTTCTCCTGCCTTGCCCCCCAGAGTTTGTCTTTTAAGAATTTGCCTCAAATTGCCTAAAAGTAAAGCAATCACCTATTTTTTTGGTGAACCACTGACTTTTTTCATACCACTCTCATAATGAATGACTTCAAAATGGGAAGATAGATCAAAGACTTCTGCTAGCCTCAGGGCAGGTGGGGTTTTGGAAGAATGTCCCAAGTATTCTCCTCCGTCTGTGTGCAGTAGGAGACACCCTGGCGAGTGATTAGCTGTGTGTTGCCCCATCATTCCTCCCACTGTCAATATCGAGAGAGGCAGAGCCACACTCCTTTAGTGCCTGGGAGATAACCACACTCTTGCCACCAGTGGAAAACACTTTCTCCCATGTGTAACAAAACCAGGTAACTCTGTACTTTCCACTAGCTCATCTTTAGCCATCATGTCTGCTATGCTGGGGAAGATCTTGTGACTGAGCTTTTAACCATGTATTTTTACACCTGCTTTCTGCACACTCTTCCAGGGGTTTGTCCACCTGGAAGGTGTTCCTGCCTAGGGCAGGGGAACTAGTTGATATTTAAGGTTCCTTTCAGTCCAAACCCTTCTGTGATTCTATGATTCCATGATTGTGGCTCTTTCTTGTTTGTGTTGTGCTCATCTGTGTGGTCTCATCTGAGTTTTACACTGAAGATGTACAGCAGCAAACAGTTTTCATGAAGACATTTAGATCCCATTTTGTTCCCATTTGTTTCTAAAAAGCATCCTCCATGAAAGAAATATCCCCATCTGAAATTTGCCCATGGCAATGTGTGGTAGCAGCTTTCAAAATCTCCTCTCTGAACTGACAGGTCTGTCTAAATTGGTTGCACAAAGAACTAGGAACTAGGGAACGTTGAAGGAGACCTGCAGGTCACAAGCAAGTTGTAGAGCTGACCACAATAGCTGGCAGTCCAATGGTCTGAGTGTCCCTAGCTCCAAACCTTCCTGCTAATAATGGCCCTTTCAGGGGCTTCCTGCTCCTATGGGTGGTTGAGGGTGCAAAGGCTGTTGCGTTTTTTAAGTGCAGGCAGCTGCAGCAACACAGACATCTAGTCACGTATGTTCTATGCGATAACACTGTTTTATAAAATTCAGTACAATGTGCTCCCTAACCAAAGTGAACTGAATAGAATGTATTCTATTCACACAAGGGACTGCTTTTCATCTCTCTCCCACTGCCATCTGCCCCAATGTTCTATCAAGGTTTTTTCAAAAATACTGTGTTTTTCTTTTTCATAACATCTCAGATTTCAGTGATTGTGCCATCGTTTTAAAAGTAACCACCTTGGGAGAAGCGCATTAGAAATGCGGAGTTGAGGTTCAGCAGAGATGATTTCTAATTCCAGCCTTGCCATTGCTTCACAAATACAAGCAAGTCATAGAGACAGGCTTGAAAAATTATTTTCCCATTGCACACAGATAAAACTTACAAAAACCCCAAATACCTCTTAAGTTGGATGTCTTCAAAAGATTTTTTTTTCCAATGGACACATTGGTTGCACATTTAAGAACTGGTGTGCATGTGAGTATGATGTAGAGGTGGAAGAGGATGCTTATGAAACAGAGGAAAACTACAAATTTAATCTCGAGTTTTCAAATGGAAAAGTGCCAGACTTGCATCAAAACTATTTTTTGAGTGAAAAAAATGCAGTTTTCTTCTAAAACATGCATTTTTACATGTAAACATGTCTTCAAACAGTTCTCATGCCCAGTGTATCAGTGCCTGAAAAGATACAGAATGCAAGCAGCTTCTGTCCTGCAATAAATACTGTATTTACACTGTTGCTTCTATTTGTTAATAAATGAAGAGGAGTAGGTAGGACTAAGGCAGGGACTTCATGCTGAGTACTTGATATCAAGCTGATAGACTATTATGATCTAAATAACTAAATATATTAAAGTCCCATTACTTAACACTAATGACAATGCGAGGGCGTATTTGCTAAACAGCCTCTGTCTTCTCAGACATCAGTATTCAGCAGACTACAGGAACAGAATTTTAATAATCACTCATATTTTTCTTCTAGGCTTCAGCAACATGCTATGCTTACAAAAGAAAGAATGAATTTTGGTCCGGTCCCACCAGTTTTCCATCCTTCCTCACAGCACTGCAGTCGACTTATAGGGACCCTTCCTGTGTCTGTTCAATTAGAGATGATAACTGGAGGTATTAATCATACATTTACAAAATCTTCCACAGCTAGAGACACCCTAAAAATTATGTGATCCAGTGTCCATCCACTTATTTATGTTGCTGTGACTATGATGTCCTGGGTCTGAAAGAAAGATATAATCAAAACTTAATTAATGGATTTTCACATTTAATCCACTGAGCTTTCAGGCAGCCACAGTAACTTTCAGGTAGTTGCCAACGACCCTCTCCTGACTTTCATTTTTCCTTATTGCTGTTGGAGAGGGTGGGAGAACTCATCCCCAGAACATTTAGGAGCATGTCTACCAGTAAAATAAAAAAACTTGGTGGAGCTGCTCTGAAGTCACACCATTTACCACCAGGTATGGTAAGCAATTTCAAGTGATGTGGTATCATTTACCAAGTCAACCTCAACAATATGGAACATACTTTTTTCTCATATTGGATGAACTAGAAACTTGAAATTAGGAGACTGAGGTAGTCCTCAATAGCTAGGTAGCTGCCCAATGAAGGATAAGCCTTGCCACTGCTTGAGGTGGAGGGGAAACAGAAGCCCCAGTGGCCCTGTGTCACATAAGTGTGCATGTCTATGCCCACAGTCTGTGGCCCATACATCTACCCTAACCCAGATGCCCTACAGCCCTAATCTTTCTCCTTATTAAAAAAAATAATAAAATTCCTCTGAGGAGAGACATATCCAGCCCTCCCCAGGTCTGTGTTTTCATTTCACAGGATATTAAAGGGAAAAAATGGTATTAATGACTGCAGGAGATGCTCAGATGGAATAGGGCAGATTCAGAAGGAAAGAAGGGGATACACAGACAGCAGGTGTTTCTTCTCTGTTCCTTCTTCACACACCACACCAAGCTTCACGTTGTGAAGCAGCTGTACCCTTCTACATCCACACCATGCTGCCTGGAGCTCTGCTTTCCAGAGACACTGAAAGCAGAGAGACAGGAGCCGCATCTGCTGCTGACAGGCTCTGCTGAAAAATACCTCTAGCAACAGGGGACTCTCATGGCACTACATACATTAGCCCTCATCTCTGCCTTGTGAAAGGTTCTCTGAAACAGTTTTCAGCTTCTGTGGAGATGATCAGTTATGCCTCTGTTAATACCATATTTAACAGCTCCATTAGCTATAGAACATAAAGGAAAGGTTTACACAATACAAGCTTTTTTTCAGAGGGAAAGGCACTGGAATCTGTGCTGCTTCTACAGAACAAAGCCATTTTGATAAGCACTGAGCAGCAGCCAATGTGAATTCATGTTAGCTGATGAGCAGAAATAATTTCGAAAGAAAAAGCAGCAAAGAGGGGCAAGGTGTAAGAGAAGCTCATGGAAGCTGGGTTGAAAAACTTGGGAACTTACTGAAGTTTCTCTGCAAGGAGATGAGATCTTCCAGAGCCTCAGAGAAACTGTCCTTTATTCAGAAAGGCTCAATTACAGATTGTCACCTGTCACAAAAGGCATTATGCACACTGTACCAAGCAGAAACTTACAGGACTTACAAAAGTGAACACATGCATCTGAAATTGAAGTTGTGCCCTAAATGATATCCCCACCACTAGAAGAGAGATTTACATATTACATGTAAGTCTTGCCCTCACCTATGTCAAATCCACACTAAAATACGTACACTTAGCAAAAATCAGCCTCTCTTTCACCTTTTGTTTCTAAAATTCATTAGGAATTTGACTGAGATTTTCACAATGGTTTCCATTTTTCTGAAGTCTCCTACCCTTGGATTCCTATGGTTATATTAAAAAAATCCAATTGCAGCTATAAAAAAAGGTATAGATTTACACAGGGACAGTGAAAACAGGTTTTTTTTTATATTAATAAAAAATCCACGCTCTGCAACTTCCTCCTGAATATGTATAGGCAGAGAACAGCTGAGGTGTGAACACTGCCATGTGGCAAGGGAAAAGAACAGAGCTCTCAGCACTACCACACACGGCTCATTTAGAAAAAGGTAAGCTAACTACTATGAAACCAGTCTCACAGCTGAGATACATGGGAATATAAAAGACCTTTCTCCCTTAGATTGCAAGGCATGTACTGAAGCCATCTAGAAAGTTATGAAAATCATTACCTCCAAATCTGACCAAGCAAACCTGAGAGAAAAATCCACCTAATGCATCCAAAAGCATTTTTAAGCACTGCTTTACTACCATCCCAGTGATTAGCATTTGCTGCTAGTTTTTTGTCTCTCTTTCCTGGTCTTCTGATTTTTTGCTATTTGCTAGACTTTGTTCCTTGCCGAGATATCTGTGCAGATGGCACAGAAGCAGAAAATTACCTCATCTCCTGTGTGAAAACCAGAGGCTGCAGCCACAACCACCCAGGCTGGGAGCACAGCCAGAGCACAGAGAGGTTAGCTGCTGTGACAGAGAAGCAACATCTACAGCTACTTCCAAGAGCATTGCAACTGGAAAGTTAGGTTTTCCAAAATGGCTAGAAAGACTCTTTACCCTGGGCCAGGTTATTGCTGAACTAATATGCTGGTTTTATGTCTCCTGCTTGGTGACAGCAAGAGCCAACAGCAGTCACAGGATTCTGCTGGAAAAGAGAAAGGTCAATAGACAGATTCACTCCATGGCAGTTCCCATTACCCTACAGCACGGAGACTTGGTAGCCCCAAAAATAAATTAATTTTTGGCTCCATTACTGCTGGAAACAGAAACAACCAGTGAAGCTGAGCTCCACAAGTATTGTTTTATGGAAACCCTGTGTGATGCAGAGAACAGGTTTCCATTGGTTCTAACTTTAGTGAACACCACAGAGTGGCTGATCTCCTGTTAGAGGATAAAATAAAAATTCTTCTAGCAACAGCACAGTGTCTAAGAATATACTTTTCATCAGAACTCTCTACTAGAACCTTTATACTATTAACGAAGTTTAATGTAGGTTCTGTCATACTAAGGTGTAGAGCAAAGTGGTTAGAAGATGGATCTGTCAAAACAGAGGAAATTTATCTAAGGGCTTTCGTGCATCTGCAACTGATAGAAACCAGAAGTCACAAGAACTAAGAACTGAATAACAGAGCTGAGTTTAAAAATCAACAACAACAACAATCATACCCAGGACAAGTATTCACATTTTGCTCGAAAGTGAACAAAATTCCAGTTTGGTGTTGGAAATACACTTAATTAATTTATTAAATTAATATTTGCCATTTGACAGTAATTTCAGTCACATATTGATATCAGTATTTTCTAGACCAGAGTCTCAGGGAAAGCAAAAACTCACGCAACACAGTCCCAGAGATAGTTTTCTTGAAACATAGCTCAGTCCTCTTGAGCAAAAAAACCTCCAGACTTTCATGGTAGAGAGATGCACATGGCCCTTGAGGCATCGTAACATCCTTAAACATGGGACTGGCTAAAAAAATAAGCCAAGATAGCAGCAGTAAGTTATGTGATAAAGGCTGGTCTGCATATACATAAAACAGCGTGGTGGGTTCACTTATGTGTTTTACAGAATGCAGACATTTGGGAATCACATAGGACTTAAGGGATGTTTATGAGAGGAGCTGGAACGGGGGAAAGGATGAATCTAGGTGATATGGAAAGGGAAATGGTGGGAAAATAGAGAGGGATATGGGAATAAAAGGAAGCAATCTAGGATTAACAGTGCTTCGTTACACTTCTCTGTGTAACAGCGCTACACTTCTCTGTCAACATCCTACTCTTGACTGCCACAATCTTATTTTGTCTTATTTTCTACCAGATTCCATTTTTTTTGTTTGTTTTTCTGGGTGCAGGATTATTGTTTCTGTGTTTGTGTGTGTATAGGGAGGTCTGCAGTGCCAGCAACTGGAAAGACTGGGGTTACTGAACTGAAGTGTCAGCAAGTGAAGTGAGTGGCACCTTCAGTCACAGAGATTCATGAGTCTGGGGTGTCAGTCTGGAGAAGGTGAGGGTCTAATGCTGATTCCAAAAGGCATCTCATTACATCCTGAAGACAAATATCACCTTTGATTTCATTCTGTTGTCACAAAATATTATTTGGACCTACCTACAAGGAGATAAAAGGGAGTTGTACACTTTCACTTGTGTTTTGTTCCATTAGAGGCTTCAATTATTTGATTATTTTAAGGGAAAATGAGGATTCAAATATCAAAGGCAGATTTCACAGTCCCCCTATGAATTTTATGAACATGCAATCAGAAGTTATCAGATGCTCAAGTTCTCTTTTGAGAAAGATACAGTACACAGCCACATACAGCTTTTAAAATTTGACCCTTTATGTGAAAAAATATAGCTAATTAATATAATGAAATACTCAAATCCACTATGAAATGCTTAAACCCACCTATCTTTGCCATAACAGAACAGAAACCAATTAAAATGCCTATAAGGAGAATCTATCAATTTGGTTTCTTACTGTTATGAAAAAATAAACAGAATGTAATCTTTTATTCACATAAAATAATTTTGGTTTTCCATATGGATGAGGGGGAAGCCATACATGTTATCCAATCTAAGTAATTTTTATTATTATTGTTATTTTTTATTTGGCAGTTGAACCTAAAAATCAATTACTTGTACACTCCTGGATGACAGCTGAAAAAGCTGCTTCTAATCTTGTGTCAGTAAAGGCTGTTGCCACGAGCAGCAAGATCCTCTGACTGACATGTAACCAGTGGCTTTCAGAATAATTTGACAGCTATTTTTAAGTTTTTTTCCGTCTAAGTTTTCTGTTTTGTTTTTCTAACAGGGAATTCTCTTATTATCATTTACACACAGCAATACCTCTCTCCAATACATTAGCTGAAAATCTACTTGTTTAATTAAGCTTTAGGCTGTAAGCCTTCTGTTCTTTCACTTTAATCGACTGGGAAATGGAAGCACAGTCTCTGCAAGTTTTTCCTTACATATCATCAGGTTGTTCCCTTCTTAACCAGATTAATAGGTAGATACAAGGCATTTTAGATACAAGGCCTGGCTGACTCAAGTCACAGAATCACAGAATATGCTGAGTTGGAAGAGTCATGTGCTTCTTGAACTCAGCCAGCTTTGGTGCTGTGACCACTGCCCTGGGGAGCCTGTTCCAGTGCCCAGCTACCCTCTGGGGGAAGAACATTTTCCTAATACCAAACCTAAACCTCCCCTGACACAGCTTCAGGCCATTCCCTCACGTTCTGTCACTGATCACTGCAGAGTAGAGATCAGATTCCTCTCACCAGGAAAGTGCAGACTGCAATGAGGTCTTCCCTCAGTTTCCTCTTCCCCAGGCTGAAGAGACCAAGGGACATCAGTCTCATCATACATCTTCCCCTCAAGGCCCTTCACCATCCTCATTGCCATCCTCTGGACACTCTCTAACAGCTCAATGAGTTTTTTATATTATGGTACCCAAAACTGTGAGGCTGCCACAGTGCAGAGCGGAGCAAGAAACCACAACCAGCCTGCTCCTAGAGAATGTAGATAATAATGTTATTCTCATGAGGAAAGGGACCCTTTACCCTAGTTGACGATAAGTAGATTTTTTTGTCTTCTTCTAATTAATAAAGAGAAGAAACAAAGCCTTTTTTTCTAGATTTCTAAATAATGCAGAAAACATGCCGTTTTCTCTATGTGTTTTTGGCAGCAGTTACCCTCACGCTCTGAACAGTGCTCTGATCACACAAGGGAAGGGACACTGCTGCAGGACACAGCACGACACCAGGTACTGAACACAGTGTAACAGCAAGAAGGAAAGTGAAGTCACCAAGTGTGGCCACTTTGCACACCTCTGTTTTGTTTGACACATCTCTCACACCACCACCTTTCTGTGTAGATGACAGAGCTACAGTGAAATTTTAGGATTAATCGAAGTAGTGCTATATAAAAAATTAGAGCAAAGCGGCAAGAATGTTACTGGGGAGAGGTTGGGGAGGTTGTTGTATAGGTTTGATTTGGTTTGTTCTTTTAAAATTAAGATTCTTTTTACCTATCTTGAATTATTTACAAAAGTGCAGGGCACTTGCAATTTACCACCTATACTGAAAATTTGCTAGACTTTTAAGAGTAACAAGTTAACAGTCATGCAGTAGCCATAAAAGGGAGGAGGGGAAGGAATAGAATGATAAATGCACCAAAATATATCAACAAGGCACAGGAAAACATAATTCTTGTTATTACATGGCCTCTGAGTACCAACAAGATCTTACCAAACCACAAACAACTGTGAGCCCCAGGGCTGCCAGATGGAATCAATGCCAGAGCTCCTCTGTACTCCCTCTTTTTCCTTCACTGTACACCAATACCTCCACTTCAAGATTTCATTGTGCCGGACCCCAACACAGCAAGAGACAGTCTCCGCTTCAGCTATCACAACCATAAGAGAGCAAATGAGCCAGGAATGGTCTAGTGGGGGAGGGAAGGTAGAGGCTAGGACAGGACTGTAGCACAGCTTCTCCTCGTTAGCACTGCCCAGCAGCATCGTGATGCTGATGCAGTTGCACTGCTCTCCCCATAGCCTCCTCTTCTCCTCACGGTCCAGGGAGCAGCAACACATGACTGGAAACAAGAGCAGGCAAAACTATTTTTTGTTTCGTTTGAGGCTCAAACCTCAGGAGCTTGACTGACATGTGAACTAGTTTTCTTTACAAAAAGCAAGGGTTCAGAAGAAACCCACCCCCTAAGTAGTGTGTAGCTTAGAGGCCAAATACTCAGTCTTGAAAGAAATACAGCAAAACTAAAGAAAATTTACTTCATCCCTTCATAATCTGCATTCTGTTCTCTTTTCTGCAGTTTTCTCTCCTTAATTCAAACTCTTTGCAACCTTTTACCAATGCAGATGTAAAACAAGTGCAATTATTATGAGCATATTTTCATTCAGTACACTGCACATTATAAGTGTTCTTCTATCACCCTCAATAAATCCCATTTTGAGTAAGCAGACATGTAAAGAATTTTCATTGAGATTTAGGCTATAACAAAACAAAATGATATTCAACAAATCATAACAGACAAGATAGTCAAACATAGATAAGGCAGCCCACGGCAGACCAGTCAACATTGATTAGTAGGTTTGCCAAATATATTTGCACTAGATGGCAAAACAGAGAGCAAAAATAAGTTGTCTTAGTTGAAGCACTTTATGCTTTTCCATAATCTAAAATTTAGGCAATGTAGGAGCAGTATGTTAGTATGCCATACATGCTTGCATCTGAGCACACGGAGTACAAATCTGGTGGGCTGTGGATACACTGTTGGAGTTCAAATTCCTTAAAATCCCTGAAAAACACAGCCCAGCACAAGAGATCACAGAAATGTGAAGTACTACTTCTGCAACACTGAAGCACGGGAGAAATCTTGATCTGTGTCTGTAGGAAAAAGTGACCCAAGAACATCTGTGAGACCAACAGCCAAAGGCTGCTGGAAGAGCCACTGCAAAGCAATTACCTCCCTCCCTTATTGTAAGGGAAGAGATGAAGCCCTGGGAAGCAGCAGGATACCCATTTGCAATCAGCTGCTCAGCTCTTCTCTGCCTTCATTTCTCATGTTCTTGTGCAGGGCTTCGCCAAATGAGCTTTTGGGCACTCAGCTTGCAGGGTATGGAAATTGACCATCTCTGCTCTAATCTTTTATCTAGGCAATTTTCAGAAATCTGAATTTGCACTGATAGGGAACAGTAAATAAATATTTAGTGGTAATTAATAAAGAACCTTCCATTTCTCTCCATTCAAAACATTCCCAAATATTCTTACAGTAATTTAAAAAAAAAGAGTAAAAAGGCAATCAAAGATAACAGAACAGCTACTATCCACAGAATTCACAGCTAGAATAGGACTCTTCAGGCATGGCAAAGGGGACAGGGAATGAAGGGAAACGAGAGGAGGCTTGGAAAAAACAAAAAAGTTAAATAAGGAAAAAATGTTCATAATCTTTCCCAAGAAAGATGCTAGGGGACATTGGGAAAATCCAGAGATGCTAGAATCAAAAGGAAATAAGAGGACTTGGTTCTACAGCTTTTCATAACACTTCCTTGAAATTCCCCATCACCTTATCCTTTAATCTCACACAGCAGCATCACTAGCCATCACAGTGTGCCCACAGATTTCTGCTGTGACTCCCTGCTCACAGGGCCTTCAGGAAACCAGCAGAGGCCAGGTCAGCCAGTAGCTGGGGCCAAGAGATGGGTTTTCACACAACTGAAATTGTTGGTTGGTGTCAGATGGCTGGTGTCAGAAAAGCAGTGTCCTGTGTGGGGAGATAAAGACTGAGCAGACCTGCTGATTAAAGGACTTTTTTCATGGAGATAGCTCATTTTACAGTTTAACTGAAACATCACATGCTCCACTGTTCACAGTATGCTTCTGCATGTAGACAGAGCAGCAGCAGATACACTGTAGAATGACTGGCCATATTTCACTCCAACAGTCTTTTCAGTTTGGCCAGAGGATAGGCATGTCCTTGGTCATTCCTGTTGCTGAAGATTTTCCTCTACCAATGTCTATGTAGACAAATGCATGCTTTTTATATCCTTCCCTTCCAGACACACAGACTAGATTTTTTTTATCCCATTTTCTCTCCTTGTTTATAATCCCACTCATTCCTCTCTGCATTGTTTTTTGTACTCTAAAAAGCATTGTCAGTCCTTTGGAATGGAGCAGCATCTGTGAAACTGAGTCAAGTTCTGTTTACTTCCTCTTATGGGTCATTAATGAAAGCTGAGAACACCTCACCCCTCAGCAGTCTCCCTCCTCCCTTCATCACATTGGTCTCTGAAACTTATAGTCCTCCTGACAGGGTTCACCAAATCTCAGTCCAAATTTATCTGAATTCATTTCCATAGTAGCATTTGAGAGAAGACCATAACAAAGGCTTCAGTCACCTCTACATGTGTGACAGCATGTTGCCAAACAGGTACACCATAGAGGATTAGGATTGTTTTGGATATCTTTTTCTCACCTGGTGTCATTTTCTGTTAAAACAAAACAAGGAAATCATACATACATATGCGGAACCATACTCATCACACAGTTACAGTTCTCTTATAATTATTTTTGGTGGGGATTGAGTCCTTTCTATTTCTTTATGGCAGCCCTTCAATGGATGAGAGGGATTAGAATACAGGTTCATAAGGAGGAAGACAGATACTAATATATTTAAGTATATCAGTGGTCTTTCATTCATATATTAGTAGTGCCTTTATTCAATGGGTACTACTAATGTATTCTGGAATGTTTAACACCTCTCTGTGAAATTCCAAGAGATATCTGGGCTTATCCAGGCTGATAAGCTTGACATTGATTTAAATGTAGTAGAAACTGGTATGAAAAAGCAAGATAAAAAATATAGTCATGTTGCTGATATTTTTCTATAGCCATTGAGGACTCCAGAATATTTGATTTAGCTTTACATGGCAATACAGAAAAGTAAGTACCTTTGCAACTCATAAGCCAGAAACTACTGCAGCAGTAGAGCACAGGAAAAAAAAAAAAATCAAGTGGTAAATGTTCAATGACACCGTGCCATTTCCCTTCAGATCATTATTAAATCCTTGCAAGTAGGATCCATGCAGTACTGAAACTGGAAGCCTTGCTAATAACAATGTGTCTGTTACACAGAGGAATTTGAACTCAGAATAAGATGATTCACTTTTTGAATGGTAGGGATTGTTAAACAAACCAAATGCATGATAAAATATGTTGGTTGTAAGATAGGGAAAGAATAAGAAATCCTAAAATACAGTGCCATGGAGTGAATATGTGAAGGACCACAAGACAGAAAGGGAACAAAACCTTCCCATTGTTACGGCAGACAGATATTCCAACTGCCAGGCCTTCAAGCAGGAGATACAAGGCAGGACTGAGAAAGTGGCCAGAAAAATACCTGAAATGCTCTGTGTAGTCCCACTGTCCTTACCTAAGTGGAAGAGAAATACAAGAGGTATACCATACCAGCAGAACTCTAGGAAAAAAACCTCACATATATAAGCTGAGGGGTGGAAAGAGTAGAAAGCAAGTAAGAAACAGTCTCTCCTGTCTGTATAAAGAGATCCCTGATAAGGGAAATCCTCACTTGAGAAACAAAGGTATAGAAACTGAAAGTGGAAAATTCCAGCTTAGAAATGAAAGAACACAATTTAATTTTTGATCATTTACTATTTTGATAATTAATCCAAGACTCACAGAACACTTCTGAAGTTGCACTTTTGCTCAAAACAGAAAGTACAAACATGATAAAGGGCCCCATAAGGAGATATAAAACCTCTGGCCTCACAAAAGAATTATGGAACTTTTTGGGATCCATTTTCAATAGAATCAGGTTTCAAAAAGGAACTACTTCACCACTAATAGGCTTTAAACTAAGACAATGCACTGGTTTCATTTATTTTAATTCATTTCATTTAAGTGTAACCCATCCCTGCTGGCAACTTTGCACAACAGAACTGTCACCATAGCAATCTATCACATCACTTGAAACTGGGAGGTCTATGCTAAGTTGGCACTGCAGTGAAAGCTACAGCAAGGGCACTGAAGGCTCTCCAAGTCTGATGCTGAAAGGAATCTGCTACGGAAGAGAAAGTCCCATACATCACTACTGAAGCCAAGTCATCAAGACCAATGGTAAAAAAATAGTACAGATGATCTCACATTTTATTGTGCTCAGTTGTAGCTGTGACAATCAGACCCTGAAAAGCTTAGTGGGGATCTCATCAATGATGAAAAAGTGAAGTCTCTGAAGGCTTCTGAGTCATTCCACACTATGATAAAAACCAGAGAACAAAATTTGTTTTGAAGCTTCCCAAGCTTCTCAAAAGTTTACTTTTTCCTTTTGCCTCAAGCGAACACAATGAAACATCAGCTTCATACTCCAAACCCACCCTATGCTGGGCCCTCACTGCAGTTTCAAAGCCTCAATTACCCTGCCTGTCCTGGCTTTTCCTTGCTGTTACCATGCCCAGGCAGAGAACCTCAACTATCTGCTACCATAGGTGCCAAAAAAGACACCTGATGAAAGACGACTCCCTTAAAGAAGGGAAATAAATTTCAAGAAAATTCTGTTAGATTCGCTTCTAGATTTACTTCAGTGACTGATTTTGATGCCTCAAGCCAAATCCATGTTTAATTTGCCTCTTACAGACGGTTTTCATGTGTGAAGAATTCTAGCTGTGGATAACCAAGCTAAAATTATCCCATGTCAAGGATTCCCACTGGAGCTGTACATGCTGGGAAAAAGTAACATAGGCATTTTGAACACGACTCCCATGAAACGATGAACACGAATCCCATGAAAAGATCAGAACTCAAAGAAATGGCAGACTAGAATTTCTCAAAAGAAAACCACTTGGTATCTGCTCTTGTTACAAGCTATCCCAAACTTCCCTAGTAGATCAGCTTCCCCCCTGAGGAGGGAATATTCAAACAATCTGCAAAAACATGACAACTACCAAAAAGATTGATCAGTGTTATCTCGACTATGTTCCAATACCAAATGTTCACTTTGAGTGTTTTATTTTCACCTCTGTTACATTACACATTAATGTCTGATACTGAAAAACACGATGAGCAAACGATGCCATGCTGCCAATTTTTATTTTGCATTCCCATTTGTGAATGTTTTTGACATTTCATCTTCCTAACCCAAGTGAAAACAAATTCCCTAACTGGGAAAATGCAAATTAAATTGTAACTTTTGTCAAATTAGGGAAAAAAACAGGAACATGCATTTCTTAAGTATTCTCATGCAAATGTGAACTGCAAGACTGATTTTCTGGCTCAGTCTAAGACTCCAAACAACACTGAATACTGATTATATGCTGAGGCCAGAAAGAGAGAATGGGTTTAGCTGCTTTACTAATAGCAATCTAGTCTCTTTAGGAAAAGGTGTAGTTAAGTCTTGAAAATTCTTCACTTAAGGATGGGATGTCAGACTCACAGAAAACTCAGACATATTCCTTATATACATGCCCTCAGAATGAGCTGACCTCTTATTTAATTTTTTTAGAGGATTTCAGGAAACTGAGGTCTAATTCCTGCACAGCATCCTTCAGGAATTTTGAAAATGTGAAGATTTTAAGGTTCTGAAGCAGAAAGTCTATGTGGTCAGTAATATTATAGAGCAAGGTCTATTACATGAGACTGTTCACAGTCATGTGATAAATCCTGAAACAACAATAGCAAATGGAAGCCCAAACTTCAGCCCAAGTATTCAGCTACTTAACACTTTCTCTCACAGTGGATGCTAATAGAGCTTTTGCATGTTTGCATTTCCCAGCATTTTGAAAAACAAAATTCCTGGTTTCCAAGGTTGCAACCTAGCTCACCAGCAAGGAGATTGACACAAGCCCCATGGAAAGGCTGTCCACTCTAACAGAAGCTTTCAAGGATGAAGACAGTAAAATCAGGGCATTTGCTTCAAGGGCAGGTAAAGTGAGCTTTGCAAGAGCTTTCAAAAAACAGCACTCAGAAATCAGTAAAGGAACGCAGCATTTCCCTGCACAGCTCAAACCCAGTCAATGTCTTCCCATTCTGCCTGGACAGACTCTATCCAGCCACTGTGACTTCGGAGGTGCCGATCTAAACAGTGCAGATCTCCCTGGCCGCAGCAAAAGCAAGGTGCCAGTGAAGTGTGATGTGCCCTCCTAAGAGGATCAGAGATGCTAGTGAATAACTAATTTTTTTGTTATCTCCTGCTTTATTTTGCACGTTTCTTAAGTGGAAAGGGACACGCTCCCTAGTGAAGGAGTAAACCAGGAGGGCAGCAGCAACACCTCAGCAGCAAAAGCCTGCGGCTCAGTACATGACAGCAGCTGCTACAATGCTGTGCTGGTTTGAAAGCAAAACCAGTGAGAGACTCCAAGTCAGAAACACAATTTTATACCAGAGAGAGAGAAAAAAAAAGTAAAATAAAATAAAATAAAAACAATAGCACAAAGACCACTAACAGAGTCAGAAATACAACCTGACGTCCTGTTAGTTAGGGTGCTGGTAGGATGAAGCGGTCTTGTTGAAGCAGTGATCCTGTAGAAAGGTCTGGTAGCTCTTGTCCTCTGGTAATCCAGTGAGTAAGGGTAAAACCTCCTGTGCTGTCCCAAATCCCAGATTATATCCAGGTGGGAATTCTGGGCTCCTCCCCCTGGGTGGAGCCTCTCACAATGGGCTGGTATCATTCTGTGAGTCATGCAGTGGGTCCTTGATTGCCCATTAAACAGAGATGGCTCGCAGAGGGAGTTACCTGTGAGTCATGGGGCGAGGTCTTGATGGCCCATTAACAGAAGATAGTCCAGAGGGAGGGGGTAAGAGAAACTGCCCCACCTAGTTCCAACAGCTCCTGAAGATGGTGATAGAATACATACTTTGGGCATATCTTACATTGTAACCTAGGACAAACAGGCTTAGAATCATGATTAGAAATGCCCTCTACCAGTGCAGCAACCAAGACTGGCTGTGAAAGCATCCCTTTTCAGCTTCTATATATTCGGAGGTTGGTCAGGGTTGTCCTGTCCAAGTCCAGGAGTGGGACTCAATTCTCGTGGGTTCCTTCCCACTCAGGATATTCTATGATTCTTTGTTATTGCTAAAATAACACAACACAGAGCAGCCTCACAGGGCAGGGCCAGAACTATGTCACCACCTGAGCTCAGCACGGGTCTGGTGAAGTCTCCTCCAATCCTGTCAAGCAGCTCTGACAGAAATCAGAGTTAGCCCCACAGCAGGAGTCACAAATGCAGTACCACATGCCCACAAAAAGCTGCAATTTAACCTTCTTAACCTGTCCAAAAAAAATCACACAGTGTTGGGTGTCAGCTACTGGTAGTTTTTAAAACGCCCCTGTTATGTTCTTATGGAAAGTGCACCCGCCCCTTGTGCTGAAGAGAACTAAATTAACATTTCTGCTTCCTGTAGCTCTTTCAGGGAAAAGGCAAGCAATCTGAAAGTTGGTTTGGGCTTTAAGAAAGTGACTAAAAAGAAGCAACTATCACCTTTCATTGTAATGAGAGGCCAGTATTTCAGCTACAGACATCAGATCAAATTCCAAAGCTATGCTTGGCTTTCAGCAAAGTACATATATAAACAGTAATGTATGGAAGGTCTGACTGCACATAGACAGCAAATTAAAAAGTCCCATGAATGACCTTACTAAAACATGCATAGATACATACATAAAACATATGAATAGTCAGCAGAATTCAGAAATCCTTTCAGAGGAAAAAAATGCAACAGAGGGACCCTGTACAGTGAGGAGTTTGTATTTATCTGGTTAGAGCTTATTTCACTGCAAAAATACTTACATCATTTACTTCCCTGGAGGCTTCCTTACTTTCCTTTCCAATATAGATTGAAGAAGACCACTTTCCCACCCCAATTCCACCTGCTTTCCTGAACCTGTGCCATCATCTCCATGCAACAAACTGGATTATAGTTTTCTTCCTCTCAGGGATACTGCACTTACAATTTTTGATTTGTGTGAGCACAGTATGGGTTTGTTCCACTCTAGTAAGTGACCCATGAGCACATGTTTAGAAAATAGGTACTGCCGCTACACAGTGGTTTTTTACTGAGAAAGGAAAAGTCTCATCTCTTAGGGCAGCAGCGAAGGAAGCTTGGCATGCGGTTCACTACTGCACTTAAAACTGAGACCTCTCTCATTATGATCAAATCATCTTTGCAGTAAGAACAAGTGCTCCTAAGGTATCAGAGCTAAGCTGACTGGCACTCTATGGCACCCTAGGGGGGGAACTCTGTGGTGAAGTTAGCATCTCATTTAAGAGAAATGAGAACTATTTCAGGTAAATTTTATAAGCACAAGATCCCCATCCTGCTTCCTCTACTCATCAGAAGAGGGTTCTTTCTATTCCTTTCTTCAGCCCAAACCAAACTGCATGGGATGTCTTGTGAGCAGCTCGTTATTTATTGTGCTTAACATGAGCATGAACTTGTGGGATCATAAGTGATACAGAGGATGAGGAGAGAAAATACATATGCATTTTCTGACAGAAAGAGTACTACGTAGATAGAAGACTTTAAGGCAAGAACTTCTTTCAGTACTATTACTCAGCCATACAGTACCAAGACCAGCAGTCTGCCCTCCAGCTCCATAGGAGAGAATGATTTATTAGTGTCCTACTGTAACACAGCTGTCTGGTAAAGCGCTTTCACAGAGGAATTATGTGGGAAGCTGTATAGCACAAGTGCTGCATTCTCTGAAAAGGTTTGAAGCTACAGCAGTAGCGTCCATACCTCTGGCAGAGGCATTTATAGCAATCATGAAAAAGAAGAACAGCAGTCCTCAATTTCACACGTCCTTCTGTTTTCTGTGTTGAGGTCATCCTGATTTTTAAAGTCTTGCTCTACACAGATTCTTTTCTGCATCAGACCCATGACAACTGCCAATTCCTCTACCCAAGCAATTAGCACCACTACTGCCAGCAGGGCACTGCTGCCCAGCATATAGTGGAGGCCATTATGTTCAGCTGTAAAATGGATTTGCACAAACATGCCATTGTACATCCTTTGTTACCTGCCTCATGCTAGATCTCAGTTGTTTTTAAAGACACCTAGCCCTTTCTTATGTGCTATAAAGTACTGCGTGGACACATTGGATTTTGTTCAACTCTTGGTCCATGCGTACTCAGAAAGCTTGGATTCACACCTTGCCGTTTACAGATATTGCTTGAATTAGATATAGATATTGATGTATCACAAGAGCAGCAGCTTTATGCTGAAGAAGGTTGTTCTAATCAGGCAGCAGTGTCTTTGATAAATTAAAAAATCCACACACATTCTAATTTAAACCATTAGCATGGCCTGTGGTTAGATGACATTACGTTGCTAATGGATCCACTGTGGAATATGACACCAGTTGTGCTGTCCACTGGGATTTACAGGCATATAATACACATGTTTATTTCAACTCTTAAAAGGCTGTACTAATGGCTTCAGCACTTTTGTGTTAAGTAATCGACATTCTCCCCCTTTGGCAGTGAATGCATATGTAATGCAATCCATGTTTTCCTGGGATAATTGGCCTTTCTCTTTCCTCAATCAGAAGTACGATGAAATTCCAAATTTAGATGTGTGTTAAAGACAAGTTAGGTTTGCCTGTAGGTTGTGACTAGTTTTCTTTGGTTTTCTATATTTTAAGAATACCAGTTATTTTCAAAGTGGTTGTACTATTTACTACTCATCTCCTCCTTTCCTGTTGTTTCACTTCAGACTGGTGTTTATTTGGACTAAAATGAAAACTAATTCCCCAAGATTTTTGCAAAGATGCTGCTACTTCTGCCAACATCTGAAACAGGATGAAATGGTAATGGGGCAGATGCAACTGCTTAAGGAAAGGAACTATTCATGAGTAATTATGCTATGCCATCTTCCATCTAATGTAAAGCTTGCTTATCTGCAAAGTGTTTCCCTTGGTTATCAGTATCCCAGCATTCAAATTTACATCTGCATTAACAGATGTTGCTTGTCACCAATCAACTTCTACCACCTCAAAAAATGCTAGCACACCAGGCAAAAGAGCAGGTAGCCTTCCAGATACTGAATTCAGTATTAGGTGGCCTAGCAAAAAAAAAATCACATTGTGGTAGCAGTGATTAGAGTTTGAATGTGCAACAACTAATCAGCTGAGAAATGATCAACAGTCATGGGAGACCATATACTTTCTACTACGTTTTATTTATTGTATTGCAATTATGCAGTGCTGCGGTTGTTGCCATGGCTCCCAGGTGGTCTTGACTTCATTGCATAGGAGCATGATGCATTCCTTTCTGCCACACTGCCTTAATGAAAGAACCCCAAAGGACACATCCAAGTCTGAAACAGATCCAGAGTGTCACAGGTTTACTCCTAGCAGTCAGATATAACAAATGAGTCACTAACTAAACCTCCAGCCAGTAGCAGCCAGACACAGCATCAGATTCTGGAGAAGAAAGGTCCTTCTTGCTGTTCACTTTTTTCCTTAGTAATCTTTCTAGGTGGATCATGGTTCTATTTTGATCACAGATACATATTCCAAGGCTAAGCTCTCCTACAGTATACCCCAGACCATTGTGCACTATGCTTGTAATGAACATCCCCCCCCCCCACCTCCCCGCCTCCCCCAAAATTTGTTTAGTTGGCTGAAAAAGTCCTTTACAAACAAAAATTTCAACTGCCTGCACTGAAAATAGGCTAGAACTGTTTCAGACCTTATGGTGTGATTTATCAGAGTTACCCGAGCCAGAAGCTCATCTT
Organism: Prinia subflava; assembly: GCF_021018805.1. Taxonomy (NCBI): domain Eukaryota; kingdom Metazoa; phylum Chordata; class Aves; order Passeriformes; family Cisticolidae; genus Prinia; species Prinia subflava. The sequence continues at coordinate 5,097,257 of NC_086283.1, read as the reverse complement.
CCTCTTTTCCTCCTTACACTGCACATGTTCAGGTCAGCCCCATTGCTTTGTAGAGAACTTGATGATCACCATGCTTTGTTTCAGACTCATTTTAAAATTCAGAATGAGAGAATTGAAATTCTGACCTTGCATTGAATAGTTGCATCGTATTTTATCCCTTGAACCTTCCACTCTCTTTCTGAGCCAAAGCACAAACAGAGCTAAATTCAGTAGGAAAATTTGGCTTCAGCTGAACAGTACTAGATGCTTATTCTGCCTGAGGAACTTAAGACAACATAGCCAAGCATAATCCTGCAAACATATGGAACAGTATATATTTCACAAGGATCTGGAAATAGAAAATGAAAAAAAACCCCAGGTCTCTCCAATTTACATGCGCGCCACACGCAGAGGATTAAAGCAAAGAAAGTCTAGAGAAACACTTCCCCAGGGTGCACTGATATTCCATTAGCCCCCTTTCTTCCTCTCACCCAAGGGAAAAAGACCTCTTTTCAATGCCTCATTGTGCAAGAGAAGCTTCCTTAGAAATGTTGCACATCACAGTAGAGGGCATATTGCCGGGTGTTTGGGATTTGCACATTCCTAGTCTACCACTGCAGCATGTATGCCTACCAGGCAGTTACAGTCTGAAAGTCACCAAGTGACTATTAAATTTCACAAAGGAGGTATGACAGTAATGCTATACTACTATTAATTAGATTTCAACCAAGATAACAATTACCATGGATTTGTCAGATTTGTCAAATTGTAACTAGTATAATTCCAGTGTTATCTAGGGACCAGGTATAGACATCTCACATTACATTTAAGTTAACTAAACATAATTTATAAAAAGGTAAATCCCCAGTACAAAATGAAATCATTTCAATCAAAACCACACAATCTGATCAAATACAAGGGGAAGCTACTCCTTCTGGCTTGCATTTAATGAAAGATTTCTAATTTGCATAAGTTTTACTAGGGAAAGATGTGACCAATTTAAAGTTCTCACATACTAGTTTTCTCTTTCAAGTACAAAGACTCTACCACCTGCTTTGGAAGCATCCAGCTGGCTAATCTGTGTAGACAGTATCATTATTAAATTGTCTTCTGCATCTTGCTGGCAGTGGACCTGACCCACTGCAGTGCCTGCTGCTTCCTCAAAAGTGCTCAGCAAATGCAGCACCCACTCTGGACAGACAAGTGTAAAGTGGCATCACTTCACAGACTTAAGTTACAAAGATTCATTATGTGGCCCAACAGTTGTAAACAATATTCCCAGCCCTCTTTGGATCAGATACATGCTGACAAGGTGACATTATAAAAGTGCAACACCTACAATCCACAATCTTACAACAAAAACTCTTATATCTAGAGTACTCCAGCAATTTTCAAGCACAACAAAAACAGAATACAAATGACTCTAAAATTCCACTGGAATGAAGCAAATCTGCTTACTTGTTCTATATTTACGTGTGCTTTCCAGGGTGTCAAGTGTCTGATGATGCAAGACAAAAAAAAAAAAAAAAAGCACCATTAACAATTAAATTTCTTGATTGCACAATTATTGCAGTATCGTTAATGAGTACCTGAGATTTTTATACTTCCTGTTCAGTTCTTAGTGTTGAAAACTCCCATGGCTTACCCATAGATATCTCCACAGTAATTCCCTCACCATTAGCTATTCACAAAACAGAATCACACAGAATCACTAGGTTGGAAGAGACCTTCAAGATCATCGAGTCCAACCCAGCCCTAACACCTTGACACCAAGAGCCACATCCAGTCTTTTTAAATACATGCAGGGATGGTGACTCCACCACCTCCCTGGGCAAATCATTCCAGGGCTTTACCATCCTTTCTCTAAAAAAGTTTTTCCTAGTATCCAACCTATATTTCCCTTGGCACAGCTTGAGACTCTGTCCTCTTGTTCTGTCAGTTGATGTCTGGAGAAAGAGACCAACCCCCACCTGGCTACAGCCACCTTTCAGGAGGTTGTAGAGAGCGATAAGGTCACTTCTGAGTCTCCTTTTCTCCAGGCTGAACACCCCCAGCTCCCTCAGCCGTTCCTCACAGGGTTTGTGTTCCCAGCTCCTCACCAGCCTCGTTGCCTCTTCTGCATGTGCTCAAGCATCCCAAGGTCCTTTCAAAACTGAGGGGCCAGAACTGGACACAGCACTTGAAGTGGGGCCTCACCAGTGCCCAGTACAGGGGAAGAATGATCTCCCTGCTCCTGCAGGCCACACCATTCCTGATCCAGGCCAGGATGTCCTTGGCCTTCCTGGCCACCAGGGCACACTGCTGGCTCATGTTCAGTCGGCTGTTGACCAGCATCTCAGGTCCTTTTCTGCCTGGGCACTGTCCAGCCACACCAACCCTGACCCATAATGTTGCAGGGGGCTATTGTGGCCAACATGCAGGACTTGGCACTTGGACTTCATCTTGGACTCTGCCCACCCACCCAGCCATTCCAGGTCTCTCTGCAGAGCCCTTCTACTTCCAACAGATCGACTCAAAAGAAATTAAAGACTCAATACCCTCATCCATGTCATCAATAAAAATATGGAACAGAGCTGGCCCCAGCACAGACTCCTGAGGGACGCCACTGGTGCCTGGCCCCAGTTGGATGCAGCACCATCACCACACTCTCTGGGCTTCGCCATCCAGCCAGTTCCTAACCCAGCAAGAAATGCTCCTGTGCAAGCCGTGGGCTGCCAGCTTTCTGCTTTCTACAAAACTTTCTGCTATCTATAGCAGAAATGCACTATTATGACACCTATGGATTTAGAAGCTACGTGTATTAAATTCCTAATACATCTCCTTCAACAAATACAAGAATCAGGCAGAGAGAAAGTTATTTTGGAGAGGAAGGGTTACTCTCTTTTTAATATTATTATTATTTTCATTAAGCCTACAGAAATAACTACCTCTAGAAAAGTTTAGAACTCTAATCAAAGACACTCAAGAAACAGGGTGCAAGATTATAGCATTAAAAACCTGTGCCAGTAGTCAGAATGGCATATGGGAAAGAAAATGCAGACTACATTCAAAACCAAGACAGAACAAAAAAAGAAAAATCTTTTGAGAGCTATCTTTGCTGCATATTCATGCCCCAATAAATTGCCTTAATTAGCTGAAAGAATGAGGAGGCAACCACGAATGAATATGTTATGCTGAGTATGCACATTTAAAGAATGTCATTAATGTTTCAAAACCTGTATTCTGGTAGAAATCCACACCTACCCAAACATATTTTCTCCTCAGTGTGTGATTGAGACAGTTACTGCTGACAGGAACAATGAACTGGGTTTGAAGGATAAAACTACTAAGAAACAGACCTAAGTCTATTAAAATGCCCACAATTCCCCTTGCCTCCCTCTCCCCTCCTACAAAGAATCATACTTTAAAAACCACAGAAGATTAAAACCCCATTTCCTCCTTAAGATACAAGTACTATGCTGCTGTGAAAACAGAAAAGGGATGTTTCAGAACATAAATATCAAATTAAGCCAAAAGCATTGGTTCTTTATCCCACAAAGCTCTACTAGCAGAAGCTACCTTGGACCATCTCAAAACTTCAGCACACAAGTATCAAATACACCTTAAATGGGATACATTCATTTGCAGCTTTTCTTATAAAGGTTGCCAGGATGAGAGTCAAGACTATTAGGGTATAAAAAGGAAGATAAACATCTTGAATCTGCAAGGGCATTAAAGGATCCTGTCTTTAAGTGTTCAGCCATTGTCAAAATTGAAGGGCTACATTTTTGACAAATTCTATTACTCTATATGTTTAGGTTAAATTTTGACCCTTAACGTTCCACATTGCTGGTTACGAACATCCACTTAAGGCAACAGCAACCTCGGTTTTCATCACTGTATGCTTCTCAACTTCATAGAGTATCATTTTTCTTGCCTGCTCAGGCTGTAGCAGGCAAAAGTTCTCAATTTGCTCTTCTACTTCATAGGCAAACAACACTTACAAGGAGGCGAGTACTTTTGAGTAAGGATTCAACCATTCAGACGTCAGTGAAAAAAGGCAACAAGGCCTAAATCTGACCCTTTTATTCCCATCCTATTACATGCTAGTCCTAGGAAGGCTTTCCCTTCTTCCTTTTAATTATAGGCTTTACTAACAAGCCACATGTGTTTTTGAGCACTTGTTGATGAGTTCAGATTAGATAGGGACAAGGCTATTTCCCTTTGGTAATGTCATGAATAGCAGAGTAACAAACTAGACCAAGAAACAATTTTCAGCCAAACTTCCACCTAATTACCATTCTCATTTAAAGACAATAAAAGGTGATTTCCCCCGGCAAATGAAACCATTTGCTGATATCCCTTTGAAGATCAGTTTAAATTAAATCCACGATATAATTCTAAATAACCCATCTAAGACACACACATCCACATAATTTACTTAACCATCAAGAGATTCAAGAAGCTCACACTTGGTCTTCTCATAGTATGTCAAAGTAGTGCTTTTATTACAAGCAGCAGGCAACAGGTCTCCCTTCCCTTCAATACTTTTATACTTCTTTATATTACTTGTTTCTTTGCAGAACCTGGTCCTGGAGTGCAGTCCTGGCCCCAGTGGAAAAAATAAAAAGAAAAAAATCGAGTTGTGTCTTGGGGATTCTACATTCCAAACTAATTTGATCATTTTGAAAGTTGCAGTTGTTAGAACCTTTTAAGGTCACAGGAAATAGAGCATTCTTATTACTAAAGGCATCAAATACCACATCCATCCTTCTCATAATGTGTTGCACTGAAGTTAACAGGCAATCACCAGTCTCACCCATTTGCTTTGTGTGTGCAAACTGAGACATGTAAGTCACATCCTGAACATAGGCAGTGGGCAGCGATGGAAGTTTCTGGTGCTGCGGACCATTATGTACCCTGGGTAACTCATTTGTGGCAGTGATATTCCAAAAAGCAGTCTCCTTATACAAATGTACTTTCACAAAGAATCCTGAAAACACAATCATTTGGCTCTCAGATCTGCTTTTGCAGTTCTTGATGGCAGAATCACAGTTCAGAGGTTTGTTTGTAATACCTGGCCTATTTCAGCAAGCCAAGTACTCTTGTGAATTACTTTATCTCCTCATTTTCTCTTAACCAAATTATTAAAGGCATTAACAGGTTACAGGTTATTGTTCTTTGAAAGCTAAAATATGAATTCATTTTTCATACAAACAAGTAACCACTACATTCACACTATGATGTAAACTCACTAATATCACTGGAAACATAGAAAAAGAAAATCTGAACCCACATGGTTTGGGTCATCATCTACCAAATACACTGTACTATACAGTACAACACTCCTCTGAAAAAAAAGTAGCTGAGTCTTCCTTGAAATCTGTTACAAGGAGCAAGTAGCATTGCAAATGAAATTTTTACTAAACAAGCTTCTTGTGCTTCAAGAATCAAAAAAGTTACTGTCCCTAGAGTCTCAATATTATGTCCAGAAATAATTCCAGTATTTTACATTATAATGAAATTCACTGCTTGCCCACTTTTGAAATGCTGGGCTGGGACAAGAAGTGAATATGGGTAATGAAATTTGTGTATTATTATTGAACTTGGAGGGTTTGTGGTCCTCGCTAAATTTGTAGGACCTACAGTCAAATAAATGGGAATGGAAACAGGTGCACTGAATTCTAAAAATGATATACACAATGTCCTTGAAAATGTCAGAAGAGCCATGTACCTGGCTCTAAACATTAATCAGTATTACACTGGCATAGAAGAATCTATCACATTCCCTTATATCCCAAAACCTTCAGTGTCCTCAGTGGCAACAGGCAGAAGGTCATCAACTTGTACTGCTACTAGTACTTTACCAGGAGTCAAAAATATCTATAGTGGAAGCACCAACTGTCATTGTGTTTTCCACATGCACATCCTGTAGTAAAAGCCCATGAGGACCAAAGAAGGACAGTTCACAGCCATACTCATATTTCCATAGAAAATCTATCTTTGGTGGCTTTTGTCTACCAAACCTTAGCTGGTAGGAGGATATGAGGCAGCCCTGTAACAGGTGCTCAGTGAGAAAACTAAGAATTTAAACCATAAATTTTCTAAAGTATCTATTTTAAATTACATTTCAAGTCGAAAAGCCAACAAATTGTCATAGCATAGTTTTTGTCACAGCTGTCCTATTATTGCAGCCTCTCACAAAAAACACTGTTTGCACCTTTCAGATTTTAAAGTCAATAGCAATTGCCCCCCCACTTCAAAACAACACACTCAATTCTTTGAATTTGTCTGCACTGCCTGGAAGAAATCTGTTGCAGAAGGCAGACACACAAAGAACTGTGCCAGGCATCAAGCAGGAACTGAAACACCCTTCTCAAACATTGTGTCTCATTTTCTCATCTACCATGGAGTTTTGAGGGACGCCAGAAAACCAAAGCTTTAGAATTCAGCTCACAGCCAGCCTCTGCTATGATGTGGGTACAGATGACCCTACAAGAGACCTGCTAAGTCCCCAAGCTGAGATCCAAGTCAGCCTAAGACCACCCAACAGCCAGGAAAGATTTCAGACTCCAGGAGGCTGAACCACCCTATGGAGGTGTCCATTATAAAGAGAATCAGGGTCTCTTTAGACCTGCAGGTTCTGGAGGAGCAGTCCTAGTAAGCCTAGTAAGCAGTCTTCTTGCATCAGAGCTTGTCTTTCCATTTGCATACTGCTGTTTCCAGGGACAGCCCTTGCTAACCTGTGTGACTTGGCAAGCAGAGCAAGAGATTTTCTATCCCAAAATTTGATTAGAACCCAATCAAATATGTTCCAAAAGACAAACAAATTTGTATTCTATTATTCGTCCACAGGGTAGGAATAATTTCAGCTGAAATGCTGGTTTGGACCAGACATAAAAAGAAATAAGAAACATGCAAATTGAAAGGATATATAGGCTGACCAGTGCTTACATTTTCACAGCCTGGTATCAACAGGTAACATTTGCAAAGTTTCTTGCAAGTTATCCCTTTTTCAGACAAAACCAAGCTGAGGGGTATAGTTGACAAATCCCCCTGACGAATGGGATGCCATCCAGACATGATCATCCAGGGAGAACTTGCCACAATCCTGTTCAGCGATCTGGAAGTTGCCAATAATTCCAGGAAGTTTTGAAGTAACATTTGAGTAAAACCAGCAGGACACAGAGTTATGAATCCAGAAATAATAAAGAGTAGGAGTAAATTTACACTTCTCTCTTTCTCTCCTTACTTGTAAATGTCTCAAAGGACATTAATTATACTCTCCAGAGATTCACAAGCTCTGGGAGTTCGATGTCAAGGCTTATTTCCCCAGAACCTCACTGCTACAGATAAAAGCCAAGCATGAAAAGAAGTACAAACACAGGATACTGAATCTCAGATGCTTTAAAGTTGATAACGTACGAGGTAACCTTTTTATCCTGCCCAACATACATAAGGTGAAAATGCTTAGAAATGGTACCATGCAGCTGTCGCTGTTCCACACAGAAATTCAACATTTGCCATGACATAACATACAGTTACCATGGATATGTCCCTATTCTTAGCATACTGGGAAGAAAAAAAAGAAAAGCAAAAAAAATCCCAAAATCTCAATGCACAGTAACCTTGAGCAAGTGTTGGCTCTGCAGTGACAGTCACCACACTGGCTAACAGAAAAATGAACTTAATTTTGCCCAAATTTTTGCAGATAAATAATCTATGCACTGTTTATGACTAGGATTGCTTAGCTATGTGCCACACAGGGATTGTCACAGGGCAATCAATAATAAGCAGGGGAAAGTGAAAGTCAGCTTGAGACCAAGGTCCTTCCTGACGGCAGTAATTCAGAATCAGTCTTCAGTTTAGGATAAATTATTTAAAAGAAGAGCTACAAATGAAGGCTCCTGGCATAAAGGAAATGGGGGCTTTAGGACTTCAGATGAGCATTGCTCCTAAAAAAGAATGAAACGTCCTCTTTATCTTAATTTCAGGGGAGCATCCTGTGGAGGTAAAAAAATACTACATTCAAACAAATGATGGCCCAAACCCAAGCATGTATTAGACCAACCATGAATTAGGAAATAGTGAAGATGACAGAAAGTTCCAAAGAGACAACAAGCAGGCTGTGTGGTTTTTCAGTTGGACCAGCTGATAAAAGAAGGAGCTAACATTTCTTATGTCATGACCTGTCAGATTTGCAGCTGGGCTAGTATGAAATTGCTTTCTATTATTGTAGGAATTATGTTCTGTGTTCTGGTCAAGCAAAGATGTTTCAAGGCATTAGAGTCCCCTTGAGCCAGAAAACTTCAAGGTAGTTCACTGTACAGAGATTCTACTGTTAAAATACAAAACAAGCAAACAGCAACAACAAAAAACTCCTCCACTAAACTACAACGAACAAAAAACCTCAACAACTTGACTAAATCTAATTTACATCAAATTCACTTAGTACAGGAGAGGTTCTAGTCACCTGAATCTCCATTTTTCAAATTAATCCATTAATGAAAGAGAAGGGAAAACAATGTGATTTTTTCTGTAGGGGTAGGACAAGCTGATGGGGGTATCAGACAAAAAAATAAGCCAAAATGAACTAATTTTGCTGGAGGTAGCTGTGATAGCCTGGTATTTCCCAGTTTCTCACCTGCCTTTTTTTACCAGGATTCAGACTGGAGCTGTAAAGCACATTTTGTGCCACAGTCCCTTGGTCAGGACTCTATCTAGAGGACGGCCAGATACTCCAGAGAATCTTTAAGGACTTTAGCATTTATAAGAAAATGTATGCTATTGTATATGAGCAAATGACACTTAGGACATGTAACCCTGTCTCTTGCAGCATTTTCCCTGGGTGTCGCTCCTCTGTATTAACCATATGTTGTACTGCTCTGCCCTGCCATGCTGAGATTCTTTGATCCAGCAAGGGTTTCTCCAAGGAACAAACATCTCCTGGGTCCTATCACAGAGTCAAAACAAGGCTCAAAATCTATTTTTATTTAAGTGGAAACTTGATATCAGAAGACAGTATTAAAACAAAGTCTACATTAAAAAAAAAAAAAATAAATCCAACAAATCTAGAAGATGTCCTTGCTGGAAGAAGTTGACACTGGAACAGATTGCCCAGAGAGGTTGTGGACTCTCCCTCACTATTCAAGAACCATCTGGACACAGACCTGTGCCAGGTGCTCTGGGATGACTCCACTTAAGCAGGGAGATTAGACCACATGAGCCAATGTGGTCTGTTCCAGCCTGACCCATTCTGTGATTCTAAGTGACACCTTTCTTCCACCTCATTGAATAAAAATAGGAAAAAAAAAAGTCATTGCATCATTAGAATGGCTGTTGCTTTGGAAACCCAAACTGTGAATCATTTTTTTTCTAGTGACTGGGCAAAGAAGGTGTAGGAGAAGAAGGTACTTGTCTTAAAATGTCTTTCTCATGCTTTTTGCTCTGTGAAAGGTACAGCCAGATTACCATGGCAGTTCATTTATTTGAGCGCAGCAATTTTCCAAGACTGCTTTCCACTCTTGGTCAGATCAAGCAATCTCTGAAATGAAACACCAGTGTTTTGAACAATGATTCCATAGGTAACGGGATCTGCCTTTGCAATATCAAAGTTTCTAACAACTTCAGAGCCAAACTCCTTAGCAGCAACTTTTGGACTACTCTAAAATACATACAGGATATCCACCCACATCACATCCTGTTGTAATTATTCACAGCCTATCAGGTGAGATAAGAAAATACCGAGTGAGCTGTGGCACAGAAAAATATTGGCACCTGCCCCATCTCACAGAACTCGAGAGGCAATCATCACCCATCTTCCATGCACTAGCACTGCACCAACCTGCCTCTCCTTGACAGTTTTCAAAACTATTATGTTATAAATAAAAAATAAGCTTTGAGGACATCTATGTATATGTTTCACACTTAGCAGTAGAATTTAAACATAGCTTTAAATAAGAATCATCAAGGTTGGACAAGATCTTCAGGATTATCCAGACCAACCAACAACCCAGCACCACCATAATCACCTCTAAGCCATATCCCCAGGTGTCACATCCAGACACTGGATCTTAAACACTTCCTTCACCTGGAGAGATGGTGACTCCACCACCTCCCCGGGCAACTTCTTCCAATGCCTAACCAATCTTTCAGCTGATAATACAAATCCAAACAGCTGTCTTTGCAGTGCTTGCAATAGCACAAAGCAGGATAAACCAAGCGAAAACCCTGAGACGTGACAGGACCAGGACCCATACAGAGCAGGATACCCTGCCTTCCCTAGTTTTCTCTACAGGTTCATCAGGATCTCCAGGGTGTACACAACTCATTAATGTCCTGCATATTCCACAAGAATAATTTTTCCCACTGGACTCAATCCATGTCCAGGAAAAGACTTTGTAGTAAATGTGTTACCGTTCCCTCTTTACTCTTGCAAGACATATTACTGGGGTATCTGTACTACTCGATCACTATGAAGTATTGCCATAAATTATTTAAAGAACAATTGTCCAAATAAATGAGCAACATACTGCTTATTTGTGAATGCACATTTTCTTGCTAATTTGTAACAACTAGTTTCCCACAGAAGGATTCAAGGCCATTACTGTGAGTTAGTGTAGTCCTACAATATGTTTTATTTTTATGGCTTACCATATCCCTGACAAATACAATAAAATCAGATGGGGTTTTTTTAATGTTTCATACTTCAAAGCAAATCCTGGGCAGATATCCAACCATATAAGAAACACCAGAATATATCAAAACACACAAACTTCAACAAAATAACTGTTTTGGACAGCAGCCTCTGCCATTGTAAGGCATAAAGAAACAATGCACTGAAGCTGTGAACAACTAATCAAAGTAGGGGCTTCAGCAAGTAATAAGGGGAGTGCATTAAGGATGCTAATGGTCAGAGTCACTTGGAGTTAATGAAAGATTTTGCTAGTACAAAATATATAATATTATATTGCATTACTCAATATCATCATGTAATCTCCAATATTAGACAAGCCTGTACCCACATCCTCCAGGCAATACCATCTAGAATTGCCAGCTGCTGAAGAATTACCAAAAGCTCTGACATATCAATAAAGATGAAATACCTTAGAGAATGTGAGTGTTACATTCACAAAGATTGTTCCCTCATTTTTGTTTATTAAGCATATCAGCTTGTAAAAATAAACAGTGATGTAAATCCAGTTTTCCCATATGTCAAGAGAGTGTATCATCACTAAATGATAGTATGCCTTTAGGCAGAAGAAAATGTGACAAAATTCTCTCATTCTTTATTCCTGAAATTGCACTACTTCAAATGACATGATGTGGACCTGATTACCCACAAATCAAACAGCATACCTGCATTTCAGAAACCAATACTTGAGCAGAGGGATCACTGCATTCTAGATTCCATTCCCAAATAACCCTGACATATGAAAAAGGAGAAATATCTCTTGCAGAACTGCTAAAACGTCTGGTTTCCCCCACCCTAGCTGCCACTCTGAAAGACAGACTTTCCCTGACTTGCATTCCACCAAATTCTTGCTCACTTATGAGAAGTGGAAGAGGTTCAACAAAAACCAGTAAAATATTCTACAGACAGCCAAATATTTGCAGGTTCTGGGAAACAGTTTCAAAATCTCTCAGTCAGATGAGGGACTTCAATGTTTTTCACGTGCTGGATAAACAGCAAGAAGAAAAGATGCAAACCACTAAGGTAGGTAAAGTAAACACAGCTTCAGCCTCATACAGGGACTTTAACTACCTAGAAGTCAAAAGTTAAGTAATTTAGCACTCAGTATCATAATACACAAACTTTCTGTCTATATTCAAATTGATAAGTCTAAAAAAACTTCATGTTTTTAATGAAAAATAAAAATCCAATTATTCAGACAAGTCTTAAAAAAAGTTCCTGGTTAATTAAGTCCCATTTCAAGAAGCATCTTGGACAGATAAAATGTGTTGAAAACAGGTTTAATAATCAATTCTTTGGGTTTTCTGAGGATAACTAAAGGAGTCTTTGTAATCAATTCTATCTGCTTTTAAAATACCTGCTTCCACTTTGCTGCCCTCTGGCTCTTGGCTATTTATACTTCAAGTCTTTAGGACAGGGACTGTTGCTGACTGGAATGGTAGAGTCCTGAACTCAGCTGGGCCTGCAGGCATTTCTTTGATGCAGACCATAATATATTTACAAAAAGGAAAAAAAGCTATGTTCCTCAGCAGCTAGGCCAAGTTTGAATAAACAGCCACCTATTCCTGGCAGTAAATACACCAGAGAACAAGCACTACTGTCTTTGATCTATGCTCACCTAACAAAAAAGGACTGTTTTGACAGGTAATTTCTAATCAAGAGGATAACCTGGACAGTGCACTGCAACTAACAGTGGTGAACAACATTTTATTAAATTCATATACTGGTGAATTATCAGCTGTTATTTTAGCCTGTGTGTAGTGCAGCTTTCAGCATTATTGATCATGAAATTTTAATATAATGCTTGGAAGCATTCACTGGCATTTCAAAAGCACCATACGATTGATTTAGAACTTAGCTGCGCTCAAGAGACAAGTTCTTATTGTCTGGTATCCTCCTCTGCTCCCTTTTCAGCTCAGCTTGTTACTGCATAAAAAGTTGCTTGAAATTTAAGTTTACTCAGAATCCACAGGCCATGCTGGCCTTTATGATATTGCCCTTTACTGAAACTCTGCATTTCTCAACAGCTTTATATTACTCTATAGATTTATTTCACTTTTACCTCGTTTGATGCCGTTATGCTGGGCTGTCTTTTCACAGCTCCATACAACAGTGAAACCCCAAATATAATCAAGTGTTCTTGCACCTAAATGCATTCAAATCTGAAGGTGTGATACCTTGTCACCCCATTGCCCTCCTAGTTAATAGTCCATTTCCATTTGTTTTCAACAGATTCACCTTTTGGATAAAATCTTACCTTCAAAACCAATTTGGACAGTAACATACAATACGGATTACCAGCAGAACTTAAAGACTATTTAAAAAAACTCAACCAACATACAAACGAACAAGCCAACAACCACAATAAAAAGACACCAAAAAAATTTAAAAAGGAAAAAAGCCACCCATTATTTCCCCTCCCCCTACCCCCAGTACATTCTTTATCTCTTGAATATTACCTGATTTTGCTGACATTTGTCTCCCAATACTGAATATCTGCCTCAGATATTGATCTTGCCCCATCCCCAGCAACCTAATTATTGCAATTCTTTGTAGTTTGTCTCCCTTTAGTTACTCATCAAATGGATAGACTGAGCTCACACAGCCCTGCAGAAGACACCAAGTATCATCTGGTGCCATATCAGAAGACATCCTGAAATCCTTCCAAAATAAGTACAAGCCTGATGCCACTCTTATGAAATAACACCTGACTCTGAATCAGGTCCCAAGGGCCAGTTTAATCCCAACAAGTTTCAGGCACTTAACTCATATATTATAGGAAACCTGGAGAGAGAAAGAAATCTTGGCACATTCCCAAGGCAAGCCATTGTTGCCAGACCATAGTTCTAAGAGAATTAGAGCTTCCAAATGCCTAAGTATGGCCGTTGTTTAATAACAATATAAACCCTTTTTGATGTGGCTGTACTGAAAAAAAATCCAAAGCCAAAAAACCCCGACAAAACAGCTAACATCCCCCACAGCAACCCTCATTGCACCTGCACCCTAAGTTAAAAGCATAGCCAGTTGTACTGCTGGCATGTGTAAAGTCCAAAGTGAGATGCCAGGCAAATTTCAGGATGAAGAAACAGCTCCCCATTGTGTTACACATCCCCAAATCTATTAATAAATGACAGGAGAAAAAAAAGAAGCCCTCATTTTGCAAGAAGAGCTCCCATCAGCCAGTTTCCACTCCTTGGCTCTGCCCAGCAGAAAGCCATTTGACTCAGTCTTGCTGCCCTTACACAGGGGAGGTTATGGAAAGGTGAATCTCTGCACCAGCCCAGTGTGCTGCTTTGGGCTGGGGTAGGGATAACTTTCTTCACAGCAGCTGTCACGGCCCTGTATTTTGGATTTTTCTAGGAAACAAAAATGTTTGATGTTTGGTGGTGGTAACAGAGGGATACATTCCTTATTTCCTGCACAAACTCTGTGCAAGAAGGGCTTGCATGTATCATCAGTGCTTTTTTTTGGCTCCTCACATTGCCCCTGAACTTGGTTCTGTGTGGCTGGCATAGCCAAGAGGAGTTTGCTCTATGGCTGGCTAAACCAGGAGCAGGTAAGCCCTCATGCCAGGGAAAGCAGCCTCTGTACTTCAGAGAGATATCTGCACCCTGCTATACCTCTGGAAAGGTGGAAAATACCTGTGGAATGCCCAGACACAGCATGTCTCATCACACAGGCCAGTCCCCTTACCCTCCCCCTGGAGGATTGGGAGGAAAAGCCAAAAGGCAAGCACAGGATATCTTCCCAGCAGAGAAAAGCTGTGCAGAGACAACCATAATTCACAGAACACCAGATCTCCTCATTTGCTGCCCCTCAATCTCCTTCAGAGACATTTTATTATTCAGCAATGATTTCTCAGCTGTGATAATTGTCAACAATGACAGGCTATTGAAGGCTTAAAACTGACTGAGAGAAGCAATACAAATAAGATCTAAGCAGAGGATAAACTATATTCAGAGTTAATAGCTATTTTCCTAGTCCTGTCATTACCTTGGCTCCCTGCTGTCCATGGTATCACAGATACCCTAGCACCATGTCAATGGCTGAAGCCACAGCAAAACTGTAGTCTCAGCAAGGCTGTGCAGAGGGAGAGCGAGAGGCATGATCAAAGGCCAAACCTCTGGCCTCACAAACAGAGCAGGGGCTGCTCTCAGCAATCCCCTTTACCATAAGGATTTCCAGAACTGAAAGCAGCAGCAGTGCTAACTCCCAGTAGGAAGATCACCTTTCATCTGGTCTCTGGCTAAAGAAACACTTCCCTACTGTATTGATAGCTCCAGCCTGGGGCTCTGTGTAATCCCTTGGAGGAAATACATACACATCCTTCTCTCAACATGTCATGTTTTATAGGCCTTAAACGTAGGCTTCGATTCAACAAGCTCATCTTTCATTCCAAGAGTTGGAAATCACTCTAGCAAATAAACAATGAAAATTGCTCTTGCTTCCAGTCAACAAGTCACGGAATGCAATTACTTTGTACACAGGTTCGCTATTTCCCCTCACCAAAACAGGACAAAGGGTTGGGCTAAAATGTAAAATATACAACAACAAATTTCTTTTTCCCCTGCATCATCCTAGACAAGAGGCAGAACTGTTTACCACAAAGGAAAGCAATCAGAGCCCTGTGCACTTCAGTGGAGACAAGTCAATAGCAGCTGGGTTATGTATGTACTCAGTATCAATATACCAGCTGTAAGCCTCTGGACCACTCAATGAGGCAGACCTGGTCCCAAAGTCCTGTTCTTCCTGAAAACACTGCTAGTGTCTCCTCCTGGGAAGACAGACCTCTGACTGACAAGGGATAACATCAGACAGCTAGTAGTAGTTTTTACCCTGCCCCAAATTTTACCCTTTCCCCAAAAGATCATTAAATTAGGGAGATATAATGCACAGCCTTCTAAAATGAGAAGACATAAAATTATAGGATGCCTGGAAAGGCTGCTAGATACATAAGGAGACTCCTGCTGAAGCTGCCAGCACTATGTCTGTAGTCCTAGCACAGACTGGAGTATCAGCCACAATGACTAGATCTGATACTGGGCCTGACCTTTAAATGTGTGTTTGGAGCAAGCACTTGTCTCACAGCTGCTAGGGACACTTTGCCATCTTTCCAGCAATGAACCACTCCAAAAAAAATTAATTCTGTTGTCTTTCCACTTTCACAAAGCCACATGGTCATTAAGAAAGTGGAATTGAAGTGTCATTCCCAAAGATTCTCAGGTGACTAAGTTAGCATGGTTAATGACTTTTTAATATCTCTTTACACCTTCAGGAAGAGTGATATAAGTAATGTAGTATTTTGTTTTACAGTTCTACAAACCCATTTGTTTTTGTCTCATTTCAGAATCCCTCTTGGAATAGCTCTCCAATTGGGTTTATTTTGTATTTGTTGAAATTTCTATCCATCTAGTGTCCTAGTAACAGGGTTGAAAGCCAGGAAGCATATCATCTTTCTGTTTCTGAGAAGTCATTTCCTTCTGACTAACCTGGTCTCTCTGACCCAGAAGACACTGTATCATCATCAAATTAATTTTCCTCAAAAAAAAAAAAAAGAAAAATAAGCTTAAAATGAAATAAGCCACAGGGAGCTGTGTGGAATAGGAATAACAGCAGACCGATATGTCCATTTTATGTAACTACTTCTGCTCTTTTATGAGCCAAGTAAATTATTCTATTCTTCCAGTTCTTGTGGCTTATTAAACATTAGAGGTGTTATTATAGCTGCAGCCAGAAGAATCTTATTTCAGTACTATTTAAATATGTTTAAGGTTTTTTTTAAAGAAGTGCGTCTGTGCTTAGATAGAATTACTATTAAGAATAAAACAAAACCAGCCAAATATAAACTGCAAAAGAATTACAGTCAAATGAATTGCAGGAGGTAAATGTGTTTCATAAAAAGTAATACAAGTGCTATCATTCAGACCAGAGACTACATTAGAGGAATTAGGGACAGATTATTGCTCATTAGGATTTTATACTGAGACTCTTATGAACATTTAAGCAGGCCTGTTCTCCACATTTAAACATCCTCCTTAGACCAGTTCAGAAAGCAAATACTAGGACACAATTATCTAGCATGTAACTTTCAAACTTATGTTACAGGTGTCTTGCAACTTACTGTGCTGATGGAATAAAGCTGAAAATTGGTGTCTATTTTACCCCCTATTTAGAATGCTGAATTTGCCACAAATGGACATGACATGTTTTTTCCCCCCCCTGGAGTCCCACACTCATTCAGTGTCATGGGTTAATCCCAGCCAACAGCTTAGCCCCAAAGAGTTGCTCACTCACTTCCCTACCAGTGGGGTGGGAAAAGAATCAGAAGGGTAAAACTAAGAAAACTCATGAGTTGAGATAAGGACATTAAAATAGGTAAAGCAAAAGTTGTGAACACAAGCAAAGCAACACAAGGAATTCATCCACTATTTCCCACTGGCAGGCTCAGCCATCCCCAGGAAAACAGGGCTTTCTACACATGTAGAGTTTACTTGGGAAAACAAATGCCATCATTCTCAAGGTATGCCATTCCTTCCTCTTTCCTCAGCTT
This sequence comes from Prinia subflava, assembly GCF_021018805.1. Lineage (NCBI taxonomy): Eukaryota > Metazoa > Chordata > Aves > Passeriformes > Cisticolidae > Prinia > Prinia subflava. The sequence goes on along the minus strand of NC_086283.1, from coordinate 5,080,056 downwards.
TATGTGCCGAGCATGATGCCATATGGTATGGAATATCGCTAAGATCAGCTAGGATCAGCTGTCCCAGCAGCATCCCCTCCCAGCTTCTCATCACCCCCAGCCTCCTCACTGGTGGGGTGTGGTGAGAGGCAGAAAAAGCCTTTCAATAGGAGTCAGCAGTATTGAAAATATCCCTGTGCTGTCAACAATGTTTCCAGCACAAATCCCAAACACAGCCCCATACCAGCTATTGTGAAAGTAAATTGACTCCAGTTAAGAGTTTATGGTGCCCCACAGGTCACTTCAAAGGGAAGCACCACTGGACACATCAATCCAGAGACTCTACAGCCATATGGCTGTTATCAGGACTTGCAAGGATCTCTAATAGACAGGTCAGACCCTCAGTAGCGGAAGAAATACTACCCAAGAAAAAGCCACTCACACAGAGGCAAACCTCTGAGTATTGCCATAAATTGGCACCAGTGTGTGCCTCTGGCACAGACACAGGAGTAATCCATTAGGGTGTTGGCATTCTCCATGCCATGCTTTTCCCACATAATTAATTACCTTTAGCTAGAAAAACATGTTAGTCTCATTCTCTGTTCACTTCAAACTTTTCCTGCAAGGTACCGAATGTCTAGGTGCCAGCTACTGATGTTCCCTCCTGTCATGGTTTGAGCTGGGATAGATTCAATTTTCTTCCTAGTAGCCGGTGTAGTGCTGTGTTTTGGATTCAGGATGAGAATACTGTTGATAACACACTGATGTTTTGGCTGATGTTCAGTAGCGCTTCCCGTAAGTTACTCTGTCAGGTTCCCATGCTTTGCCGGCAAGGAATTGCTCATGAAGTGGGGATGGGAAAGTGGTCAGGACAGCTGACCCAAACTGGCCAAAGGGATATTGCACACCACAGAACATCATGGTCAGTCTGTAAAATGGAGTGAATTATCTGGGATGTACCAATCCATGCTTGGGGACTGGCTAGGCATTGGTCAGTGGGTGGTGAGCTCTATTGAGCATCACTTGTTTTTTCTCAGATTTTATCTCTGTCTCCTCTTCATTACAATTCAGAGAATCATAAAATAGTGTGAGTTTGAGGGAACTTCTAAAATGAGAAGACATAAAATTATAGGATGCCTGGAAAGGTTGCTAGATACATAAGGAGACTCCTGCTGAAGCTGCCAGCACTACGTGTGCAGTCCTAGCACAGGCTGGAATATCAGCCACAATGACTAGATCTGATACCGGGCCTGACCTTTAAACGCGTGTTTGGTTTAAAGGTGTTATCATCATCATTATTATAGTTTGTTTTCTTTCAATCAATAAACAGTTTTTATCTCAACCCAAAAAGTTTACTTTTTTGTTGTTTCTGATTCTCCTCCCCTGTGGGACGCTAGGGAGAGGATGAGTGTCTGTGTGGTACTTCATTCCTGGCTGGGTTTAAACCAGGACACCTCCACGACAGTTCCTCCCTGAGAACTGGAGACTACAGACTACCCTGGCTCTGGGATGCTCCTACCAGGCATTTCCAAGCTGCACATGGGTCCAAACAAAGTTAAGATTATGCCAACAGAAGGAAAGTCGCACCTGTCTCAGATACATTTTTTTCAAGTAGTTTGTTCCTTCCTCTGTGTGAACTTGTGCTGACAGCCTGTCTCTCTGTCTCGTCTTCAGCATCACAGGCAAGGGTGTTGTAGTGCAAGAAGCAACAGTCTGCTGATAGCTCAGGATTTCACTGGTGATGTGGAAGGTGTGGTATTACTGATACCCCAGACAGAGGTAGTTCACACAACATCTCCTACACCTTAGCCTCATTCTTTCTTCAAAAAATTACCTACCACTCTGCGGACAAAAAAAATCTCAGCATCCAGTTGACTGCTACTTAGGCCCTCTATAAGCAGAGACAAAATAAATGACTCCTGTTTCAAAGCTCACCCTCACAAAGTAAATGCTTATGCCTTTCCTACCACCTGATTTCTCAATGGTCATTCCCACAGAGAGGAAATTATGGCCTTCCTCCCATCCAACTGTGCTAACTGATCCTGTCAAACTGAAAATGGTCTGCTAAATGCCCTTGCAGAACTAGCCAAAGTGGAGCAATCTAATTCCTCCTTCTGCTTGTGCTATCTACACTTCTGCTGACCTACTGGGGGTTTAATGATGTGACCCCAGGGGATTCATAAATGTCCTATAGGAAAGTCACTTCAGCCTCCCTTGTCTGTTAATCTTCTCTAAGAAAAGTATCATGTTATGGTTTGTGAGCTAAACTCTGTCAACAGCTAAACTCTGCTAAACAGCTTTCACACACACAAAAAAAAAAAAAAAAAAAAAAAAAAAAAAAAAAAAAAAAAAAAAAGCTGTCAAAGCAGCATTTCCATGACATCCTGGTCAACAGACCATTTCTTTATTTTTTAATCTTATGGTGACAAGTCAGAAAGCTTTATTCCACAGTATTTATAAAGCAGGTTAACCTTTGCTGGCCCTGTATCTTCTGGCCTTAACATACATACAAATGGGGTTAAAAGTTGTTGTATCAACAGTTCTTTATTATACTCCCTTATAAACCATCACACAAGAGACAAAGTGAAGCAATGACAGATTCACATTCTGGAAACTTGCACTTCCCATTGGAAAGTTGGAATGCACCCTTGGTCATTGTAGAAAATGTCAGCTGTAAGTACAATATTAGATTGTTTTGCATTGAAAATGTTTCAGTTCAAGGGCACTGTACGTAGTTAAGGTACACTTATTTGCTTCAATGAATCTTCTGAGCAAGTACCCACAGTGTGGTTGTGCCACAGCTCTCCTCTATTTGACTCCAGACCTTTTTTTTTATGATGTGGTTGGCTCCTAAGTATACTTACCCTTAAACATGTTAATGAAAGAAGGATCAATACAAATTAGATCACTCTGTATTAAAATAACCCCGCCTGCCCAAAAAAGCCTCCTATATTCTAATCTTGTGATTCAGTATAATTATGTAATGCTTGTTCAGTGATGAATACACTGACAGGTTGACATTAAAACCAAGCTTGAGCTATTCTAGTCTGTAGCATAATGACCACGTGTCCAGTAATAAAATTAAAGCAGCTTCTTGGAATTGTACCCTCAAATTCTGAGAGTGTTTCTCAGACCATCTCCACTATAAAAAAGAAATGCCTCAAGAGAAAGATGAAGAGCTGTAGCATTTCCTACAATTTTTTTTTTTTTGCTGCCATATGCCTTTCTGCCTTTTTTTTCTTTCAAAATACTTCCATCTGCCTCCTGCAGAGATTGCTACAGCATCCCTATGTGCAAATAGCATGCTCCTCTATAATTAGCTTCCTCCTCTGTGACTTAATCAGTGATATTGTAAACCAGACACTGTGATAATTTGATCAGCTCAGTGGCAGTGAATTGTACCATGACTAAAAAGTCCAGGCTGGTTGTAACTGTAGGAGAAGCATCTGCTTAAGGGGAAGGGTGATATAGTCCATAGGTTCAGAGAACACGACTGCATTTAAATCCTATATGTAATCCCTGTTCCTATTCCTCTCCCTATTCCTCTCAGGCAGTCCTACTCCCTAGAGTAAAGAGGTACACAAGCTTTCTCTCTCTCTGTGAAATCCACTGATCCTTAGCTACTCCATACAATGCCCAAGCAGAAGGAGAGAGATTGCTATATCCACTCCAAATGAGATCATCCTCCCATGATTAAATGCTTTCTAGTGAAGTAAATCTGGGTTTCAAAGCTCTTCATGTAGGAGACAACAAAACTCTACATTTCTCCTAGCTGTAGAAGCGAATCAGAAGGTATTGAGAGAAGTAAATTCTTTTCTTGTCCTGGATAAAATGAAAAATTACAGTAGTGGCACTGGATTTGGTTGGACACAGTGATTTTAAAGGTCTTACCAGGCTAAATGATGATGGACACAAACTGCAAGCTTCACCCTGTACACTACATTCAGGGCAAGGTAGGCAAAGGGATGCCTTTGCTGTGAACAAGTGGTAATGTCTTCAAAGGACTCCCAACAGGTTTTAATTAGTGCTAAACTGGTAATCCAGTAGGTTATAGGACATGTAAAAAGAAACACTGCGTATTTTTTGTTTTGGAGGAGATTCATGTACTAAGACATTCAGAAGATACATGGTTATTTTGGTCTCACCAGTTCCTCATTGAATCCACCACTACGTTTCAGGCAGTATGTTGCAATCTCCATGTAATCTTGAAACATTTGAATATTCATGTATGTATAAACTGATTTTTTAATTCTTGTTTCTCCCCCTACAGGAAAGACCTTTCAAAACCTTCAGGAGGTCTCCACTTTGCTAGAGGTAGCTTTATGTCCTCTGGCTTTGAACCACTCATTGGACATCCCCAAACCTCAAAGTTTCCTTTGCAGCATTTTTGCTAGACCATGAATTCATATAAATTGCACTCCCTGATCTGCCAGTGAGTTCTCATGCTGAATTGTGCACATTAATAGCTGAGAGTTCCATGATTTGTCTTTCCAACCTCCCCACCCCACATAAGCCTGATTTTCTGTGCATATTGGCAGCTCTGGGTTTGCAGGTGTATGCTTGCATAGAGGTAGCATGAGCACGCTTGCTTTGCAGCACTTAGTGCCAAAGATTTCCATCAGTGCTCTCACTAAAGACCTGAGTTCACTCTTTCCTATATGTCACCTGGGTATGGATTTCAGAGCATATGATATAAGTGAAGAAGAAAAAGCTGGGCATTTCTTTCCAAGGAACTCAACTGAGTCCATTCAGCAATGAAGTACCAAGATAGTTCTGAGTGTAGCAAAGGATGAGCTGGACAAGAAGAAATTACCAAGCACTGTGTACACTATGCATGAACAGATAAGGCAAGCCATGAGAGGAAGATGGATTGTGTTACATGTCTGGGAAGCCAGGGGAGAGAGTCCCTGTCTGCAGCGAGGAAAGAAATAAACATAGGCTACTGATGCAATGACACAGTGCTGACCCAGCACAGGGTTGAAACCCATGGGGCAGCATTCACAGATCACTTGATAGTGGGATAAATGGAATATGAGGGATAAATTCAATCTTCCTCTTCAGAGGTCAAATTCTGCTCCCATGGATTCATGCAAAACAGTGCTGGCTTCTTACCCTATCAACAAGCTGAACTGAAACCATATGATGCCCCTGAAGTGGGCCATTTTGTTCAGGGATTTGTCCTTTCCCTCTGGCAGCAAAACAAACAGTGCCAGTTGGATTCACTGTTAGAGCTGCTGCTCACTCTGTGAAATGGCATCAATAGGCTGCTCCCAGTGTACTGGGAATGGTGGAGGTGGTCACAGTCTGCTTTAAAGGCCTGAAAAAATGGAGTGGTGATAAATATTCAGTTTGCCTGTGTGTGAAGGGACAAGTACGCAAAACCACATGTAGACCTTATGCATTTACCTAAGAAATGCTGCTGCAAGGATGCAGGGCTGGACATAATTTCTCCCTGAAAAGGGTCTTCCCAGAAAACCCATTCTGTGGTCCCAAATGCACAACTTAAACCAGGCTCCCAGAGATACTGTCAGGCAAAGAGGAGCAGCAGAGAGAGGTAAAGTCTTCGTCTCAGCAAGCAGAACTGCAGCATGTCATGTAGTCCCCTGTGGCTTACAAAACAGACTAGATAAATCAGAAGCTTTTCAAAACCCACAGTATCTCCAGGAACAAGCACATTGCCCAATATGACAGTATTTTTCTTTACCTGAGATTCTTGTCCTGAAAAATCTCTCCTAATTTCTATGCTTGTTTTATACAAAGGCAAGACAGCAAATTCTGTCTTGCTTTCAGCGCTTTGCTCCTTTGCCATGATGGGAGTGTGTTGCTGCAGAGCTATGAAAAAAGCACTGAAGGAAGTTAGAAGCAGAAATACCACTGAGAAATGGTGAGCTTGGTACTCCTAAATCCTTTGGCAGCCACTGGGAAAACTGCCCAGCATCAATGCAGACCCTAAATGCTCAAAGGACTTTGTCACTGAAAAAGGGATGCCTGCACTGGGATGTCATGCTGGTGCACCTCCATTGTATAAACTACCAGCCAAAATGACAACACACTCTACCCCACTGAGGAAAGGGGGAAAAGGAAAACTCAACCTGTGCAAAGCTGTCCTTTCCTGTCTTTGTGGGGCTGACACTGGTTTGAATTTCGGCTTCCAGCTCTGCCAGTGTTTCTGTGAAAGGCAAGCAAGCAACTTTCTCATGTTAGCCTGAGAAATCTTAAGGAGGAATTCAAACAAACCTTGGGGAGTGAGAAACCATACGCAGGTGGTGTTTTTTCCAACATGTTTACTGCCAAAAGAAATGTTTACAAAAGGGTGTAGATGCTGAATAACCAATCATGTTCTTTGTACTGAATGACTCTATAAAATTAGAATTTAGAAGAATAAAGTTGGCTCTCATCTTTACCATCATGGAGAGTTGTGTTGTTATTTCTGTGCCATCCAAAAATCATAACCACCTCTTACCTTCAGCAAACATGTTCGAGCCTATGCAGTATATTTATGCATTGAGATTTCTAGACAGAGTAAGGCTTTTCCTTGTAGTAATTCAGTCACAACAACAGCACCCCACCAAGTGAGCTTGCATATGGGCTAAGTACTGTTCCAAGCAAGTACTGCTACTTAAGGGATGTTACGTGGGAGCACTTAGGAGCTGTCACCAGTAGAAGGATCCAATTTTCGGTCCTTAAAGGATTTTTAAAATGTGTTCTACATATGCTTTGTCTTACACTATTTGCCACAAAGCTTCTGCATAACTCTGCACCTTGCAAGTGAAGAGCAGTGTTTTCTAGGACATGTCTGACACCACCACGAAAATACTACATGCAGCCATTTTTACATTTCAGAAAAGATACTGGAAAGTTGGAGAGGAAGCAGAATTTTGCATTTTGAGGAAAAAAAGGAATCTTGCATCAATAGGCTTAATTAGTGTACTCTGCATAAATTACCAAAACAAAGATCAAAAGTTCACTTAAGAATGGAATAGTCTGATGTGGATAAAGTCCTGGGTCTTGAAGGTACATTTAACTACTGGAGAAAGATGTAATAAGACAGTAGCTGAGAGGAGAAGGGAGACAAATTTAAATGAAAGAGGGTGCCGCTTTTAACAGTGAAGGAGCTTAACTACTGCAACAAAATATTGGGGCAATGGCGGTGTCACATCATTAGGCAAGCTCAGATCCAACCCTCACTTCTTTCTGATGAATTGTTTCTATTTCCCAGGGATTTTTGTTTGTAGTACAGGAGCACTACATATGGTTTTAAGGTCTTGTGATATACTGGGGTGCAGTCCAAATAACCTGTGAATATATTCTGAAATCAAAATGTTTGCACTGAGGATCCTTGCTAGACTCCACAAGACCCCCAGATCCCATGACCTAAATCCTCCTAGAATGTTTAAGTCCTTAAGTATCCTGTCCTTCAGTTGCCTGACATCTCATCTCCATCACACAGCCACCTGGAGCACCACATGGAGAGGGGTCCTCACTAGAAGTGGAGTTTTCAGCTGACAAAACAAAGCCCTCTGTCAGCAGCCATGATAGAGTCACATAGAAAGATGGGCTTCAGCTGAAATAATTGCTCCATTTTTCTTGGGACAATACCTTAAATCATGATTTTGCTAAAGCCATCAAGTACCACAAAAAAACCCTTTGGTTTGGAGTTTCAGGTTTTGGAGCCTGAATGCCTCAGGTTCCTTCAGCAAACACTAGCCTGAGCGGTGGGAGTCCATTGACCAGGCAAGTCCCACAGCAAACACTTTAAACTGAGCTCCTTGTCTGGCAGGTCACTTCTCTCTATAGTGGCCATAACTTTTGCTGCATGGCAGGGGATCTGTCTCCTTTCAGTGCACAAAGACAGTTAATTTTGGCAGGTTACCCTTGCTCTTCTCTGTCTAAATTCCAACGTGTCATGACTCGAGTGTGAGATGAACATAAGCAAAAGATTCCTGTGCTGTTCAGCAGCTACTGCACCACATTATGAATTCACCATATTAATTTAAGCACTGCATTCACATGCAGTGTGGGACACAAGTGCTTTATGTATCACACCACATTTTTATCACGTACTACTCAGTCTAATTCACTATCAGCAAAACAAACCTTTTGCAATATTTTCCCCTGTATCTATTTGGATATTGCATTTGGACAAATGGGAAGAGCTCCCTAAAGATGATCTCTAAATGATTGCAGCAGAAAGCATAATTAGGTTTAATTTTTGGAGTAGCATGAAATCATCTGCATGTACTTACAACTTCAGCAAAGTTTAAATACTCTGCTGGATAAAGATTGATGCATAAGTCAGATCTGCAATGAATCTGCCTTTCAGATTGCTACATCCTTGACACATCAGCACTCTGGTCCCAGTCTGTAATTGCTGGCTGTATTCAAGTGCTAGATCTCTTTTCCACTGCCTGTATAAGACAATGCCAGGGAGGGTAAGTCCTGTTGGCTGATTTTAGTATAGTAGAAGCTATCGAGTACAGTTTCACCACAAACTGAAATACTTGAAAGAAGAAGTTTGGCACCCAATCATTAAAAAAAAAATAAATCTGGAGGTTGATTGCAGCATTCTGATAGATATCCAAGACACTTCCAAGTAATGAACAGTATAGGACAAATACTTGTACATCAGTCCAAGTAATGGTATATGCAGATGTGGCTGAAATTTGACTCCATTAAATTTGTCAAGCAAGAGTTTAACAGCTATTCCACAGACACGCCATTTTAAAGATATTACCCTTCCCTCCCACACTGCCTGCTACAGAAAATATAACAAATGTCTTCTATTCCATTTTTTCCTTAAAGGCTTGCAACTAATAAACCAAGATAAACCTTATCCTATGATCATAGGAAAATTCTGTTTGGAAGGTATTTGAAGCAACCATTTATTTCTCATGATTCCCCTGTAAGATTTCACTGCAGTAGCAAAGAAAGATGTGCGATCTATTTGTCTGAGCAAACCTAGGTCAAATCTTGGTTTTGCTAGGATCCAGCAGAATGGCCTTGAGTTGAGCACTGGGAGACTGCTGCTTCAGGATTCAATACTGCTGCTGTGCAGCTTTGTGCAACCCTATCTTCTTTTTATCCTTTTTGTGGCTTGATTGCACAGGAAAGTCTTGGAGGAAGAGGCTCTTTTCCAGGGTATTTGCGTTGTGTGTCGCATGATGTGGCTCCAGTTTCAGTCAGGGTTTGTAGACTGAATGATAAACTCAGCACAAGAGTGAAGTGATAGCAGCATCACATGGAGTCTTCAGCAGATACTGGAACTGAAACCAAATTTCCTGAAGCTAAGTGTCCACCTAATCAATAATGTCATCTTCTGTGGAATTTGCCTGTTTTCATCAATAAAATACCAAGATTTTCACAACAGTTCACTCATTACTCACTCTTTTCATAAGACTCATAGCAGAATCATTTAAAAATTCTGGTTATTATTTTTTCTAAACCCTGATTTCTTTTTGCCTGCATTGCAAAGTTGAGAGCCCTCGATTTAAGTCTCTGCAATGAACCACTTCAAATTATTTTTTGAAGCATCATCTCACAATGGGACCCATTTTACTATTGAGGATTTTTTTTAACAGCAGCACGATAATGATTTACTGAGTTATTTAGAAAAACCCCCGTTGATTTGGCACGGCAGTGAGCTCTACAACTAATGCTCATACTATCTTTTCTCCCTCTCAGGGTGTCATCAAAATGTTTAAAGCTGCAAGCCAGATCCAGAGCCTGTGAACTGCTGTTTTCTAACAGCTTAGGCCAGATACCTGCTTTATATCATGATAGAGCCACTCAGACATCCAGAAGATCTCTCCACTTCAAGAACAGTTTTCAATGGAGTCAGATTAGGCATTGTGCAAGAACAGCTTTTTTTTTTATGCTAATGGCCAGCATGCCTCATTCTGGGGAGAGTGTGGATTACTTAGCCCAGAGAAAAAAACTGATGTAAGATTAAATGACAATTATTGTGCCTTCTGGCCTCAGTTAATTTAAAAAATTTCCTGGTACATATGATTTCACTTTGAGTTTATAAAAAGTATGATTTAGTATGCAGACACAAACCAGCTCTCTCAAATGGAAAGAAGGAACTTTAGTCTAATATATTATAATTTAGTAACTTAAATTGTTACATATTTTTCCACTTATTCTATTAGAAGTAGTAGTACTCAGGAGAGGCGGAAGGGAAAAGACATCTAAAAACAATAATTGTACTCTTTCTTCTATAGAACTTGCCTTTTTTTTCCAGTGCAGTTAGATCATAGAATCATTTAGGTTGGAAAAGACACTTAAGATCAAGATCCACAGTTCAAAAAGGTTGATTCAGTTGCCAACAAGAAAAGCTATGGGACCAAATTGTCATGGTCTGTGAATATACTATATATTTCTGCTAACCATCTGGCTGCCTTCAGTGCCTCTGCCACTCAAGGAAAATGTCATTTACAATCAATTTCAACAAATACCATATGCATTGAGGTTGGAGAACAAATGATATTTCAATATTACACATTGTAGAAGAGCTTCAAGTTCACGAGACTTTTCAAGTTGTTCAGTTGTGGTGTTCTGGTTTTTTTGTTTGTTTTTTTTTCAGACTGCCTGCAGCCCAGCAGCTTGGTACTGTAGCTGTGGGTACTTGCTCAGCTGCTTAGGGTTAGAGATGGAGAGAGACTGAGGAGTCCCTGCCAAGACTTGTGAGACCACCTCACAACCATCAGGTGTAGAGCACTGGCCACAACCTGGGACTGAGAGCCCATTTCCTACTCAGAGCATAAACAAGGGTAAGGGCCAGAAAGATTTATATCAATCAACAGCAGGGCTGCTAAGCTTAGGTTCAGGAGCTAGTTTGCACTTACTGAAGATTTAGTGTAAAAACGCAGGATCCCTTAACACTTAACTCCCGTAGGTTTCTTACTAAAGTATTCAGGTATTCAGGCATGAGAGGAGGTTCTTCATCGCTACTCAGGATCTTCCAGAACAGGTATTGAGATTTTGATAGATAGGCCTAATAGGTTTATTTTTCAGTTAGAAAAGTAAAGATTTTATTTCTACAAAAATCTGAAAAATCAGTAGAATCTCATTATCTTTTCATTTATTTGAAAGTTCAGATAGTAAATATTTGAAAAGTGCTTCTAATTAGTTAACACAGACACCTAGTCTTGCAAGTAGAACATATGGAAAATTTCTACTAAAATTGCATGTTAATGGATGGAACTTTACAAGCACTCATCATCTAATCCTTCTTCTATTTGACTAAAGTGGAGTTTTACCACTTGCTTCTGAAAGAACAGGTTTGGGCCAATTTTTAAATTCCTTGGCTATTAAGTATAATAACTTCCAGATTTAGACAAAGTTGCTGTCTCATTTTCAAGACTGCATGATAAGTATTGATATTTTTAAATACTAATTACAGTCACTCCCCTCTAACATTTTATAATAGTTACATTAAGCAGGATTGGATTGCTATTCAAACCACTAAAAGTTGTTAAAATTTGATCTTTTGAACCTCAGCTCAGCAGCCATGTGAATGGCATTGAAAAACTACACAGAATAAGCTCAGAAGCACTTCCAAAAAAATGGAACACAACCTTTAGATTACAAATGCAGGTTCCTCAGTGGAAGTATACTAAGTTTACTAAACTAAAGGTAAAATATTATCAGCCTGACTTCACCAACTTCATCTATGTTAGCAACTTCATTTTTTCTGCATGTTTGGACTCTTATGTATTGCAAAATGTGTCTTAGAACTGAAAAGACATTTTCAGACAAGACATACAAATCACTTCCTCAATCAAAAGACCTTTTTCTCAAAAACTCATATAACATAATATTCCTCAGCATTCATGAGAAGATGTATACTCATTTCTACTAATGAGGGAACTGATTCTCCTGCACTGCTTATGAGCAATGTTCTTGGCAAGTTACAAACAGCACATTATCTGTAGATTTGATTTTTCATGGAAGGGTGTAATCAGCACTCCTCTTAAAGTGTGTTTTTTCAATGAAAAGTGCTCCAAGCACAGTTAGGCATCTTGCCTTCAGATAGGAAGGGTACAATTGTTAGAGCATCTGCAATGCCCTCAGCAGATTAACTATTAGCTGCATCTCACTTGTTTTAGCAACCATAGATATTAACCCATTACAAAAATAAAGAAGGTTGAAAGAGCTGTGCATTTTTTGAACTGGTCTGTTACATGTTCTGTGCTTTGGACATGGCTGACTGGACTCACTGTAATTCTTTTCAATAAAAGCTGTAAGGTGCCAGAAGAGATTATTGTTGAATAGTGTCTGTAGGGACCTGTCCTGGAGCAGTTAGCACCAGCCTGTAATAGCTCTGCTACAGATGTTACTATGGCATTATAGTTGTGTTTCAGGTTTCCAGAGATTGAGTAAAACCTGGACACCAATGTCTTTTTCAAGACCCTTCCAAAGGAGTGGCTTTTCTAGTGCTTCTTCTGAAAGCAAAGCCCCTTTCCCCATGACTTGTGGTTGTTTACACAAGCTCAGTGAGCTAAAGAAGGTCTTTGCCAAAGTCAGCTTTGTGACTGCTTCAGCTTGCTCCTCAGCCTCCTTGGGGACACACTGCCGGCACCTCACTAAACTGACTGCCATGCTCCTCCTAACAGCTGCTCAGCACTTAGGACAGCAGAGAAAGGCACAGCTACAGTTAGGACAGGAGTACTTCTGCGCATGTCTCTCTCCGTATTCACAGGTCTCAGATATCATTTGGGTCAGATCTTTCAAAAGCCCTCCATCCCATATACCTTCTGGTTCTGGTGGAAAACTCTGAGTATTTCTCTCCCTACTGTAATCCACTGTCAATCTCCCTAATTTGTGTATGTAAAGCCATGTGGGTTTATTTTCTCAGCTTCTGGGAATACAGACACTCATTCTCTGACCTTTTTTATCCTGTTAACTGCTATTTTCAAATGCGGGAATCTCATCATGGGTTTCCTGCCTACCTCTCCACACTAAGCCCCAAAGACCTCTTGTTGAAGAATGCTTTTTGGCCTTTACATGCATTTCTTCCATGTGTTCCCATGTGCATCTATCCATCCTCCTAAAAATGTCTATTAACTGACAGGCAGCTGTTACAAGAGCATCCCTTGGCTACATACGTAGGAATCTGCAGTCTGGATATGGGACTGAAGTGTGGACATCATCACCTGGAAGTTTTGACAGCTACCACCAGCTTCTTTTGTACAGCTCCTTGGCACAGCACTTTTTTTGCAGAATATTCCCATTAGCATTAGTGTCTCATTGCACAATACAAAACAAGCTGGTTTTCTTTGCTTATCCACACTGCCTAGTGGCTAAAATTATTACATTTCCTTTTTTGTTTTCTAGCCACATCAGCGTTCACTAAAGCAGAAATAAGGATTAATTTAGTGAAAGCACAACATTAAATAAGCTCTTCTGGTGAGTAGACATCACACACTGAAATATGGGGAGCATAGAATTAAACCTAACACACAGCCCATAGGACCCATTTCACTTATCAGCAATGCAGCTTCCAAAGAGTATCCTTGGCTTTCAGACACCTAAGAAGCAGATTCTGATGAACAGATGAACACCAAGCAAGCAGAGGAAACACTACTGTACTGCCAAGGTTAGCTGATAAAGCGCACTGTTGGTGAGCACTCCTGCCTAAAGTGTTTCGCTGTTGGATCTACACTGAAGCTTTTAAAGGGTAACTACCATCATAATGCTGGTAGAATAATCTGATAATAAATGTAAATCCAGAACTTTTTGCAACTCCATCTGAAATCCCATAACTTAATTACAAGTCTGGGTTGTGGGTCATTTCCACCTGTAGCACTCAAGTTTTCTTTATGTCCCTGAAAATAGAACCATCTTTTACTCCAAAATGAAGTGCTTAAAAGACTTATCCCAGCTTTTTTAGCCTCTTCAGTTTTGGCAGTGTGAATCATGACCTATAATACCTGTAATTTCATCTATGGCAGGTGCTAAGCTAGAACCATAGGCACTTTCCATTTGGAGTAAATTAAAAATAGCAGCACCAGTACAGTGCAGTTACTGCAGTGTGTGGCTTCTGAAATAGAACATTATCTTCTGTCTTTAGATGTAGAAGTCTAAACTGAATGCAGTTTCTAAAGTTCTGACTGTATTATACAGTTTTTAAATATAAATGTGTGATTCTAAAGTAAGTGTTCATACAGAACCCCATCAACAAAACTCCAGAGATCTGATAGACATAAATTTAGGAAAATGTGCCAGAGAAGAAATGTTTGTTGTGAGCATTTCAGCTATATAAAAAAAAATCGTGATATTTTAAAACAGCTACGGAGACAATAACTCTAACCAGCTCCTCTGAAATTTATTGTTCAAATTGTGAATAAGACTAGGGGCCCATGTGAAAAGGGAAAATGCTAGATGGAGAACTGATAAAACACTTTCCTCATTACTAATCTGCAGAACTCTACCATAAGATGTTGTGGAAGATACCACAGAAGCATTCAGAATAGCAGCATTTGTTTTGATACACAACATTATCAGTGTTTAGGGAATAGGTTAGGTAAATGAAGTTACTTTAGAAGATAAGTCAACAGCTATTAAGACGTAGAAGGAAAACTTTCTTTATAGACAACTTGCTTGCATGATGCTTACATCTCCCCCTGAAGCATCCAGTGCTGACTACCATTGCAGATGGTGAAGACCTAGCTGGGACCTTGACTTTATCCAGTCCACAGCTGACACTCCTGAAGTCATATGCAGCTGTTGTATTAAGCAAAAGCATCAGACTTCATTAAACAGTTGTTTGTAACAGAAAATCCAAGAATCTGTCTTTGATAATTTAGAATAAACTGTTAAAGGTTTGTTTTTTAAAAACCCATCTTCATGTTGCACCTATGTTTGCCCTCAATTTACTCCTATTCATACAGGGCACTCAAGAAGAGAGATCTTACTTCTTTATGCCCTCCTCCATGAAAGCAGAAAGTAATAACTGATCTGGTCACATAGTGAAAACACATTAAGAAAGCTTTAAAATCTTTGCTTGCAAAAGAGAAGTTGCCTGAAAAATCAGGTGCTAGACTAGGTGGCAATCCCATAACTGCTGAGAGCTGAGAACAAGAAAAGAGCAAGGCACATCCCAGCCAGTTACAGCTGTGACAATGTTTTGTATTTTGATTTACAGCCGTGAAATTGTAGAGGTATATGCTTGCTCTTCCCCATTTTAAAAGCATATAGTGGATTCACTGAGCTTTGCAGAAATGTCTTTGCTAAGTCAAGAGGCAGATGCCTGGCAAAGCAGGGACCATACAGTTTCCAGGGCACAGATCAAGTGAAGGGTTTCCCCAGGCACTCACTTTTCATTTAGCTGATGCTCAAGATGACACCAAGAACCCAACCAAGTATTGAGTGAGAAGCAGACATCAGTGTTGAGCAATTGCTGAAAACAGATTACACTTGAAATCCAGACAACTTGAATTCGGGCTTTATTTCCAGCTGCAAAGCCCTGGCAGGGAGACACAACTAGAGCTGAGCCTCGACCAACTTGGCTGGGGATGCTGGACACATTAAACAGGGTGGGCACACAACACATGCAAGCAGGCAGCCCTGGCCTCAACCCAGCAACAAAGATCCATGCAAAACCAAAGGGAGTAGAAGAAGGGGACATGAAATGAGACACCAGGGGCAAAGGCTGCCTTCTTAGGGTGCCACATAGGCATTTGTAGCCCACAGGATCAACTTAAAAGAGTGAAATCCAGTTGCTCCTTTTTCCCAGGACAGCACCAGTACTCCTGACCTAATCTACACTTTGCTCTCTAATCCCACCCTCCTCAATTAGTGAAAGGAGTTAGAAGCTACCCTTGAAAACAAGCCATTCATAAGAAGAGAAACCATTCTATACAACTGATTATACCTGTGATTTAGAAGAAGCTTCTCCTCCTATCACACTTCAACCTCTCTAAAACAAAAAGTTACCAGGTGAAGTCTCCTTCAGCTGCCAAATAGGTTCTGAAAATATCATGCTGAATTGCAGATGGAAAACTCTTGCTGAAGGAGGAACCACTGCAGTTGTCATTCTTTGTGCTATATTTTATTCATTTTCAGGCCTATTAGTACCTCTCATCTTTCACTACCGTTCCTCCTTTTCACCTTATTACAATACTTCTCCTTTGTTAAATGTCTGTGAATGAAAAGCAAATCCACTAGTCAGAATCAGAAAACAGATTCAGATTCTTGTGTGCAAAATGGGCAATTTAAGCAACAGCCCACCTTTTTTATTTGTTTTTTGAGCATTGACAGCTTTTTCCCCTCATCCTAAGTAAAAGACTGGTCTAAAGAAACCCTGCCCAGTCAGTTTTGCTTGTCCATCTGGGAAGGATTTGGGATGGGCTCAGCTCTGGAGAATATCTTTTCACAGGAAGTGTTGAGCCCACAACACTGCCAGCTGTCTGAGAGACGTTCTTCTCCTTGATGTCTCACACCAGATACTCATCATGAACATGCCAAGCTTTTCCCCTCAGTCCCTCTGTGTCCTTCCTACAAGTCAACTGTCTCCTTTGCTCTCCCTTACTAGTTTGCCAGAAAAGTAGCTTTCAGCTTCTCTAGCCTTCAGAAAACAAAAATGTCACAGATCCCCTATTCAGTGACCTGAAGAGTTTCAGGGAGCAAAGACAAAACCCCTAAAGAGTAAGTCCTCTCTCTCTCTCTCTCTCAAAAAAAAAGGAAAAAAAAAAAAAAAAGGAAAAAAAAAAAATCCCCTCTCTCCCCTCTCTAGTTTAAAAAGCAGGAAGTCTTTACTTACAAATGTTTGCTAATGAGTGAACAAAACCAGGGGAAAAGCAGAAGAAATTAAGAAGAACATTCTGTAGGGTTTAATGGTCAAATGTCTACCTTGCTAGCATCATCTTCCCCTTTCTCCACAAGAACATCTTGGCTCAATCTAACTAACCAGTTTGTAAATCTAATTTGAATTCTTGAAAGCAACTCTAATTTATCATGATCCTGTCAGAGGTCAAATCTATTCTGTATTATATTTCAAAGTTTTCCAGCATGGTAACTACTGTAGCTGAATAATAAAAGGAACACAATTCTTATTTTATGGAAAATTTCCTTGAAAAAGGAAACAGCTCTGCATTGCTGTAGTTATTATGAATAACTTTTATAATGCCTATTTGTATGTTCATCAGTTTTCACAAGAGCCTTGTACTCCTTGCAACTGGCAGACATTCCTTCATATATACAAACACAAACACACATAGAAGTATGTAATCCTCAGAGAAGATGAATCAATTCAAAAGATGCCAAAATGCAGCAAACTTGATACTTATATCTTCTTCATACTAGTGCTTTGCTAAAACCTATCTCTAAGTAGAACAGTAGTTGATGGACTTTGCAGGACTATAGGATAGCTCATGCATCTTAATTACTAAATATCAGTATTAGTTTCATTGCTACACTTCTAAAAAGTATATTGGAAAGCCCAGAAAATACAGCCAAAGTAATGGCAGATAAGTTGCATGCATTTGGCTATAATACATAGGAAGCATAAATTTCAAATTGCAGATCTGGTTCTGTAAGAATGCTCTAACTCCCAAAGGATGGAGAATTCCCTTCAGACAGAGAAATTACGTGCTATGGAGCAGCATCATATCTCAGATATTGGCTGCAATCTTCTGAAAAGCCTGAGTGAGGCAATTCTAAATACCACTGAAATTAAATACACACAGATAATTTCATTATCTTGAATAAGCAGCTGTGCAGAGCCACTAACCACAGAATGGTTAAGGTTGGTACAGACCACTGGAAGTAATCTAGTCTAATCTCTTCACCCAAGCAGGATCCCCTAGAGTGTGTTGTTCAGAACTGCATCCAGACAACTTTTTATTGTCTCAAGTCAGTAGTGCTAACACCTTGACACCATATTGCTCCACAGTAAACACTTGGTTTCACTGGGGAGTTACTACTATTTTTTCACTGGTCCATTTTTAAGCTTTTGACATAAAATGAACTCTGGGGACTTATAGAACTCAAAAAGGGGAAAAATACGATAAATTTATTTTCAATAGATCACTGTAACAGCACTGCAGGATGTTGCAGGAAGAAGGGAAGTGCTTTGTTCTAACAGACATGGCAATAGTTGCTTCCCAGTGGCAGGAGTCTACTGCTCTTTCTAAGCATATGGGATGTTATTACATCTATCTTCATGCCACTGTACCTTACCCACCCAAGGTCTTAGACTAGAGATATTTTGAAATAAAGTTAGATTTGAGCTTAATGACTGGATCTAAGCAGCACAGCAAAAGAACTTTACTTTGCCAGGCAAGGTACTATTCTTCAAACACCTGTTACCTTGCAGTATTTAAAGCTGCTCGCAGTGTTAGGCTGAATCCTGAGGGAGGCAGGCCAACAAGGAAAACGCAGGCAAAATGCTTAAATAGAAAACTCTGCACAACAATGCAGCACACAGCCTACAGCTGGTCTCATCTGTATTTAAAATAGCACCAGCACTGCCAGAGCCTGGTGCTTGACAAGTGCTTGTTTCACAGTAGGCATGAACATGCACCCGTAGGTAAGATCTTTTGCACCAAGCTTAAGAAACAGGCTGTGACCATCCAGCTCCCATAGGCACATATCCAGACACCTGTACACTGAGTTTCAGCCAAGTATCTACCCACCAAGTCCCAGTGCGGTAGACTAACAACTGATGTGGAAACTTCCCTTTCTAGAGGCTTTGGGAAACCTGGAGCTGATTTATTCTCTGAGGTGCTGGGTGACTACAGGGCAGGCAAGCAGAAAGGTCTTAGTGTCTAAGGCACAAGACTTGCTTTCAGTGGTGCCCCATGGCAAACTCAGTCCAGAGGTTAATGGATGAAGGACAACTAATGAAGCCCTGTACCAGTTTTTATACTAGCTCTCAGGCTTTTAAGTTCTGCAGTCCTTTGTGGTTATGCTTTTTCTCAGCCTTTTAAAAAGTTGGGAGCACTTCAGATTTCTTCAACAGTAAAATGCAGAGCTCAAGGAAAAGAAATCCAACTGCAGTCCTCATTCTAACAGCCTGTAAGGGACATACTGAAAGCCCTCCAGGCACAGTTTCCACACTATGTCCCAGAACTCAACTGTCAAAATCCATGCTAGCCCACACAGACAGGTTTCCCTGTTGGCAAACAGGATGCTGAGGAAAGGGGAATGGTTTCCTAGCCAACAGTATTCACTAAGCCAATGTTTACCTGGATGTCTTTAGGACAATGCCATAGTCAGAGACAAATGCAGACGAGCTCTGTTCTCAAGATTTTTCCCAGTTTATTCAGTATACCCAAGACAGCACACTCCACAAAAATGGAAACAGTTCATCCTCCCCAAAACTGATACCTCCCCCACCCCTTCCTCAAGGGAAACCATCAGAAAAGTGCCTTGAGTTAGGAAAGCATTCCTGTTAGTGCTTGCCTTGCTCCTTGCTTGGGAGCATTCATTTGCTTTCCTGAACAGGGATGGTTTCTCTCAAACAGGTGCCTCATCCTGCTGCTTCCTTCAACAGTGCCTTTGTTTTGTGTCTTTTCAGTTTGGACTAATAGTTCACTCAAATAGGCAGATTTTCCACACCAGATGAAAATGGGATCTCCCACATCAGATTTCCAAACTTGCTGCATAACCAAAATACAACAGAAAGTACGGAAACATGGAATAAAATCTTAAGACCATTTTTGAGACAACATTGTGGAATAAGTAATTCTAATCCCTTCCCCCCCCTTCAGCAATAATGAGAATGATGACTCGTGTAACAAAATTATGAATCATTGATATCTTTTTGTTGTACCAGTGTATAATTATTCCTCAAAGCATCACCCTGCATCTGATCATGGATATTTAGACACCTTTTGGCACGTCTAAAGACAAATATACACCAAGATATGACATAAACCTGCCTAATAAAACACTGCTTTTTACAATAGTCACGACAAGGGAATTATAGGCTGTTATTTTGTATTTGTATTTTGTATTTAAAGACCAGAATGTCTTTTGACTACTTATCGTTTATTTAAAAAACAATGATCCTCAATTTTAGAGATTCACAGAGGAAATAAGATGACTTGTTTTTCTGAAAAGAAAATTGCCCTGCAGATGTAGATGGTCATGCAACCAGTCTGGGGTGACAGCTGGTATTTAAATGGAAAATTAATTCTTCTCAGTCTGTCAAAGCAGGGACCTCATTTTCCAAAGGAAGTGCGAGATTGCTTAAGACCCTACATACCATGAAGTCCCCGACAGGAAGAAGAAATGAATGAGGTGAAACTAGAAATGATCTTTCCCTATGAAGGGGAAAGCAGCTCCCTTGCAAGCCCTGCTCGCATATGCTCTGGGATGGGGTGTGTATGCTCTGCAGGTTAGCAGAGGAGTATCATCCATGTAACAATGGTGACAGTCCAACAAATCCTAGGCAGGCAGAGTCTCACTGACAATGAGGGCTCACACTTGGCTCCTGCTTACACTCACCCCGGAGCGCACTTTCGCAGCCTGCTTTTAAACCCTGAGACACATCTGCAAAGATGAGAGAGTGAGGCTGGTCAGAATCATGACTGGTCCCCACTGTGTGAATGCCAGTAAATTATTTCACTCCAGAGCACTGCTAAAGCCCTGCTACATCCCCCAGCTTGCTGTGAGGGGAGCCACTCAGTCACTGGGTGCTCCAGCTGGGTGCCTAGGGAAACCAAAACAATTGTGAGCACTCTTCTGTGCATCCCATGTTCAGTTCCACTATCTTTCCCTGCCTGCTTATGGCCAACAAGGATTCCCTTATCCACAGCCACCACACAGCATAACAGGACACCCCAGATCTAAATTTCTGACAGCATTTGAGAGGTCATTCATGCTGTATCTATCAAAGAATGATGGTACATATATATGTAATTTCTTTTAATTCTTGGACCATATGTATTTGTGATACTATGATCAGGTTCCCTCCTTGAGGAAAGTTTTGGCAGCCAAGTAAGTTTGCTTTGTTTTAGAAAAAATTCAAAACAAATTTTTTTAAAAAATAATACAGATAAGTGTTGGGACAGCCTTCAGCCAAAATACATCAGCATGTTCCGTGTATTTCCAGGCAGAGTTCCATGTATTTTAAGAGCTTCTCAAATAGGTATATGATCATCTTCAAATCATGAGCCTTTAAATTTCTGTAGGCCAGATACACCTCCACTGCTGCAGTACCTGATGTTGCCCCCATCCTCCCACAGCCCCACAGTATCAAAAAGCACTACCAACCAAATTAGAGATGAACATCAGGTCCAGAGGAAATCGGGGCAACCCCTCATGGCTGGACTGAGACAAGTCACACAGGAAGCACCTGGCAGAGCTGGGAAGCAAGCATTAGGCACACATACATTGATATACATGTGCTAACACTGTATTGCACCATCCCTCCCCTTTAGTGAAGTACTCCATTTACTTTGTCTGCAGGCTCTATGCTTTGCCCTAAGGGGATTTCCTCCAGGAAAGGATCCTATGAGCATACACACACACATACAGGAGCCACGCAGGTGAACACAGACGATTTTAAAAGCATACTAGACCGCACATAGCTTTAACTTGTCAAAAGTCCAGCATAGACCATGCTTCATATTCCTGCCAAAATGATGATCTGGATGCAGATCAGGGGCTCTGACTGCAGATGTTAGGAGTGCACCATTCCTAACAGATGCATAATCTGATTAAATATGAAATGCAATGATATTGTCAAAACCCATTAATCACTCTTTCAAGACACATTAACATAGGCCTAACTGACAGCTGTGATGATTTTAGTGTCTCTACAGGTACTGTTGCTCATCAGAGTTACCCATTGGGTCTCAAAGAAGAAAAGGTATTCAGTATGCAGAATAACCTTCTTTGCACAGTACACTGATATCACTTCCATGAAAAGTGTTGGTATTACTTGTATTCCTGCATCTTTCTCTATATTATTATCTGATTTCTATGTACTCCTCCTAATCTGCACCTTGTGCAAAAATAGTGATCTCTTGTCAAAAATACGTGGAAATTAGAAACAAGCAGCAGGTGTGGCAGGTCCATAAGAGAGGAGCACAGCAGTAAGAAGAATTCATAGGGCTGCTGTGTCAACTGAGATAGCCTCGCCTTTAGCAGAGGCACCCAAATATCTAGTTTTTTGGCCTGGGAATGAAGTATGCATGCACTCCCTTATTTTATCTCAGTGGATCCAAGAGAGACAGGCCATGAATCCATCCCAATCCATGCAAACTTCCTTCATTCTGGCCTTCCATGCCTGTGACGCATCTACCACTATAAATCATTCATTGCCAGAGTTATTTGCACATTTAGGCACAATTAGAATTTATATCTACATCTGCTTTTAGCCTTGTTTTAGCGTCACCTGTTTGTTTCCAGCCTTGTTATAGAACTTTCTCGACCTTTGAAGTAGTTGCATTGAATTCAGTGTAAGAGAAACAGCACCTTCCTGGACTAGCAGACATCAGGAATGTCAACAGGAGACAGTATTTGGAAATAGTTGAGGGATCAGGTCCAACAGACTGGCACAGTAGGGGCATGCCCATTTACTTTAGGAGTTTGGCCATGACAAGCTGCCCAAGAGCAGTGGCTCATTTACAGAAATAACCAACTGTGTACTGAGGAAAGGGCAATAAAGGCCAGTGTTTACTCACAGTGCAAAACATTTTGGCAAATTTAATAGTAATAAAGTCTGGTGGCCACCATTATGTTAGCATAGCAGACTTTCCCAAGAAGATGTTGACAAATAAAAAAAGCACCGAACGACAATACTAAGGTGTGTCATCTCACAGAAAGGACTAATGTTCCATGACAGACAGTGGCTAGACATGGATTTCTGCAGATGTAAGGGATTGAAACTGGAGAGCAAAGTTGTTACATCCTGGCCCACTGGAAATTTGTTTCCCCATTCTGTGCCAGAGGAAACATCTCTGTTTAATCTCCTGCAAAGTCTTTTTATTGCATTAATTTGTCCAGTGATACTTTGAGCCCATAGAAGCTTTCTGCATGTCCAGCATCCTGTGGCAAGTACATCAACAGCTCAACTCCCCGCTGCATGACAGATTATTATCTCCTTTAACTCTCCCTTAACTTCTACCTACTAGCCATCTACCAGCTTACCACAGTGTCTTGAAGATCTACTGATAAAAGATGCAACATCCCATCCTTATTTTCATTCACCATGCAATTCATTACTAGGTACCTGTCATATCTCCAGTCATTTTAAAAATATTTAGCCATTGCTCAGTTACAAAAACTACTCCATCATTTTTGTTTCTCTTATTTCCACTGTACTGCTCTACTTCCTCCCACCTCAGCCATCTTGTCAATCGTGGCATCCATTCTGCAACTTACAGGATCAAATAAAGGATAAATCAGAAGCCTCAGGGTTTTGGAGGGGAACAAGATTGGCACAGCAGTCCATTCTGTATTGCTGATCAAAGGAATACAGTTTATATTGAAAGTCTTCAAAGCAGAGATTTTTACTATGCATTTACACAGTACTTGTCTCAGCAGGACCTTGCCTTATCTAGGACCCAGGGGTGTTGTTCAAACAAATAATTAATAAATAGCTCAAATATGTAAAACGGTACAAAATGGGCATTTAAGGAGAATAAATACTTGTAGTTGTGGGCTTTCAGGTATGCTAAAACAAACATTAAGGTGGTAATAAGTGAAGGAAAGGACAGAAGCATGTTTTGGAAAGTGGCACGTAAATCGCTTTTGTCAGGAGTTTCAGGTCAGCTGCACATAAATACATATACACTAAACTGGTATACATACAGACAGCAGTATTTTGTACCACGTAGGTTGGACAAAATCCTTATTAAAAAATCCATCTTTCTGCACTGCCTCTTAATGCAAGACCATAAAGGCTTGAGAGAGGCAGCACTATACAGTGTCAGAAACAGGCTGAAGAGGCTTTTCTTAGCTTGACACTGATGCATCGACAAGTTAATGGGGACCAAGAACATCCACATTAGCCTTATGGATGTATGAGAGGATCACTAATGTGAAAACTAACAAACCCTTCTGTACAAAAGCTTAGCAATATTCTCTTTATACTTTACTCATTGTAATCTAGGATTCTGTTTGCCTACATGATCAAAAAAATCATCTTGGACTATGGTTCAAAACCACTATAGAAACTGTCACCTGACTCACCACAGTCTAAAGAACTCTTAACACTACATCCTCAGTAAACACCTCTAATGGTGTTCCACAAAAGCAGAACAGAAATCCATGTGACAGAGCAACTAGAAGCATAATAAAGTCACTGGATATTAAAAAAATAGAATAGAAACACTGCATTCTAGAAAAATTGGGAATTTATATTTTTTCTCAGAAAGGATCCATTAGGCAATACTGACAGAGCTCTTCCTTCTAGTCTAGAATCTCAGCCATGGCCATGTGTCATTGGAACTGTTCTTGTACAGTTTTGTTTTCCAAGCTGGAATGCACAAGGCGGAACTTTCCTGAACAAGTGCTTGCAGAAACTCACAGTAATGTCTGTTACTTCTAAGCATAGATTGTTATCCTGAAAGGCACTATGCGTGAAGTTTTAATAAGAAATGCTGGCCCACAGGTGGAAATGACTATGAGTCGTCTATGCACAGACAGTTGCTTAAAAAATACATTTTAGTACCCATAAGTCTTCTTCTCCAGACCTTCACCATCCACATTGCCATCCTCTGGACACTCTCTAACAGCTCAATGCGTTTTTTATATTGTGGCACCCAGAACTGCCCCCAGCACTCCAGGTGAGGCTGCCCCAGCGTAGAGCAGAGCGGGACAATCCCCTCCCTTCCCTGGCTGTGTCTGCTGCCCCCCAGGACAGGGTTGGCCCTCCTGGCTGCCAGGGTACCATGATTAACATTCAGCTTGCCATTGACCAGGAGCTCCAGGTTCCCCTGTGTGTGGGACTGCATCCAAGTTATTAACGAAGGTGTTGAAGAGAACTTGATGAGGATGGAGCACTGCAGAACCCAACTAGTGACAGCCTGGTGTTACTCCTTTCACTCTAACCCTTTGTGCCCAACCATTATAAGCCATATGTTATGATCAGTAAAGTTAGTATGGGAATTTGCGGCTTTCTGATCTCCATCTCAAACCAAAAGTCACTGTAATGGGAAAAAACTAGCACTCTTTCAGACTCTGGATCATGTACTGACAATGCCATTTATTTGCATTTTTATTCAAAGCAGCTTTCAATGATGGTTCAATATCAAGGAGCACTCAAATAGATGTATTCCCTCTCTCTATTTTCATGTTTCTTAAGAAACATGAGCACAAACCCCTTCCACTGCAGAAAGTAGAGACACAGATTTAGGATATTACAATACTGACTTTGTCCTTCATCAGGCCACTGTAGCCTTGTAAAGGACTAGAAGAAAACTCTTGCCTTGCTGCCACCTCTGTGCAGAGATCATCAGAAATAATATTTTATTGCAAAGTAAGGCATAACTCTATCACAGCTCAGGATAACAGCACTGTGAGTAGCACAGCTTGAGAATGAGCCAAAGCATACTCAGAGACTGCCAGTCTTTTCTTAAGCACCCTTAACAGCCCAGATGTCTGAAGGAGAAATCATGGTAAAGAAAATGTATTGGAAAGCCAGCGATAACACCATTTCCCACTGTTCCTTGTCATGGAAGAGTCATTCCATTATGCTAGCAGCTCCTGAGTCATTCTCCAAGAGTGGAACCTGTGGAAGGTTTTTCTTCTTTTTCCATGTATTTACACACACAGTTCCAAGAACTGACACGTAACCATAACTCTTTCACATGGAGAAATAGCCAGGCTCCTAGTGTCCTTTGCAAAAAAACAGTTTCCAGGATGTTCAGCCTGTGAACTGTAGCACTGCTATTCTTGCAGATATCATGTCCTCATGGTACAGTAGTCAGTACCCAGTTGAGGTATGACTCAAACACTCACTGATTTTGGTTGACTCACCCAGTCAGGAGGTGACTCATTCCATGAGGGCAGTGATTTAACTCTCTCTTGGACCTGAAAATGTAAAGCAAGCCTTTAGCAGCTGCATCCATCCTGAACACAACTCACAAGCTGAAAAATATTCAGCAGCATGGGTACTTTGACTTTCATTCACTCTCCTGGAACTCAGTAGTCACTACTCAAACACCAAGGATCAAGGAACCCAAGGCATACACCAAGTTAGCTTGTTTTCTTTTAGAGACAGCAAGTTCCCAAATAAAAACCCAGAAGCTTCATAGAAGTGAAAAGTTTTATGCATTTACAAACAGTTATGATGCTGTAGCACAGAGATAAGGGCTGGCAGAAGAGCAGGAAGCAATGTTACACTTAACAGATCAGTACTGGTTTGCACCTCAGCAAAAACCTCTTCCACAGCAGGAGGCTGCTGAAAACTAAAAAGTTCAAGACAGAGCAATGAAAAGAGACGGTATTTTCTTCCCACCAAGAGAAATACTGACAGGATCAAAGTATTACAAAAACCTCTGCATCTTAGAGGGGAAAACAAGAAAATCGAGGAACAGTTTGAAGGTAACCTGTTCATATAGGAAATCCCACTGGAAGTGCTTTTCTGGCAATTTTAAACCATACACCTGCTCGGGGATCAACTTGCAACAAGCTGAAGAGGAGGGAAGGTCCTGCTATTGTCACAGCTATTTCTCCTTTGTGCCTTGCTGAACTAGATTTTGGGATCTCACACTGACTGCCCATGAAATCTGAGGATTTAGGCTAATTTCTATGAAAGCAATTTATTGGCTGGACTTGGACATATCTAAAACATTTCAGGGAACCTGTGTGATTGATGCACAGCATGAGAAAAATGTTCTATTCTTATCCACCCCATATCAAGATGAATGCATGTAAGGTTTGTAACAGGACCTATCTTTCAAATATCAAATTTAACACATAACTGTCACAGAAAAACAAATAACCCACACAGCATAATCTACTGTGATAGCTAAAATCTGCTTAAGAGCAGGGCAAGAGTTGGAACAAAATCTGTGCCAATTGTTGGCATTGGCAGAGTACAGTTCCTGGAATAACATTGCATAAGCAGGAGAATTACTCATAGAAGATAACATGGTCTGAATTTTTATTATTCTGGAATCTGCTGAAACACACAGCTTGGAGAGGAGAAGCCAGGCTGTTGATGTGTGTGACAATAGTTGGGAACGTCTGTATTTCAGAGACAACATGCTGTCCCTTTCAATAGCATCAGCCCCATATCTCCATATAATCACTCTAGTTTAAAATTAGAACAGGAGCCTGTGGCCAGAGAGTTTTAAGATTTCCGCAGCACTTAAACAGTCAACATTTGGAAGAAAAAAATGGATCAGGTGATCCATAGTGCATGCACTTTGCTAGCTGTCAGGAGGTTAATGGTGTGCCTCAAGCACAAGGCTAAATTAGGATGTGAACACCTTAATCTACAGTTGCAAATGCTGACAGCAATGGCACTTCATCAACTATTTTTGCAGTCTTATTTGCT
The DNA here is from genome assembly GCF_021018805.1 of Prinia subflava. Taxonomy (NCBI): domain Eukaryota; kingdom Metazoa; phylum Chordata; class Aves; order Passeriformes; family Cisticolidae; genus Prinia; species Prinia subflava. The sequence goes on along the minus strand of NC_086283.1, from coordinate 5,052,620 downwards.
GCATATCTCCCTGATTTCTCAAGCCTGTGCCACCAACCCTCCCTCATCTCCACATAAATTAGTTAAATGACCTCTTATAGCCTGCTTGAAATGAAAATTGTCATCTGAAGGAGAAAATAGCTGTTCTAAATGTTTGGAGAGAACGGAGAGGGTGTTGAGGATTGCAAGCTTTTCTGCAATACAAAACCTTCAAAAAGTCATGTGCCAGAAATTAGCCTTATCTGATATTCAGAGCCAAGTAATGAATAATTCTCCCTCAAAAAAAAAAAAAAAAAAAGCAGATTCCTTCTTTATATTTGAATTTAATATTTTCAGGTCTGTAATGCATTAAAAACCTTCATATATTGCTTAAGAAAAAAATACTTTTGTAGCAGAGCTGAAATTTACATGTTTATTGCATGTGCTCTATAACACATATAGACACTATAGGCTGCCATACTGTTAAAACTGATGAATAAGAGGTGTCTGAGAAGCCACCATAAATGCATTGATACTATGCTCTAAAAGCTTTATTTCCAGAGTGCATTAAACAAAGCGGAATGATAGAGACAGCTTCAACTTTATGCTGGCACTGTTTGAGAGGGAAGAAAGATACTGAAATCACAAAATAGAAATTAATATCTTGGCTTCGAGTATAATATTAACAATTCTCCGATTTGTTACATGTAGCCCTGAAAAGATGAATTTAAGGGCACGAACAGAAACAAGTCACAGTGAATTGATCTGGAAGTGAATTTTCTCCTCCAGGATAGCTGCCTCTGAAGACATGACATGAAGAAGTTTTACCTAAACAGGAAAGTTCCTGATAATCTTCTCACAGCTCCTATGGCCCATCAGGTAGGAGAGGGTGATATCATCTCACTTCACCTGCTCTTACACAGTGACAGCAGAGAAATAGAGAGAAGACTCCCAGACAGGATGCAAGAAATATAACACTGATTGTGAGGAGGATTATGATAAGGCTTATGGCTAATACACAATCTGAATATTGCCAGTGTAGTATGTAATATTCTAAAGGGTTATATTATAAGTAGGTTTGTACATTTTTGAATGGGCAGATTTGCAGTCTTTGGCCCTGCAGAAGTCACAATTACAAAGCATCAATGGAGCTACTCCAAAATTTGATCTCTGTGTGTGATCAATCTTAGAGTTTGCTTTTACTCAGCCATCCAAAAGTTCCTCATCTTCATGAGTGTTACCTATCTTCGGTCTGGATGTACCCTGCAAACACCACTGCCAGGGTGGGGAATACACCTGGAAGCTGCCTGCAACCTTAGAAGGCCAGTTTGGAGAGTTAGCCCAGTCTCCAGGAGCATTTTATACCCTTTGAAAAGCTGATGTGTACCAAAGTCAACTGTAGTCCCCACAGCCTCCCCATCTCTGCAATGCATTTATTATCTGAGCATCCAGATAGCACCTCCTGCAATTCCCACCTGGTGTTCTTAGGACAATTACCACTTGGTATTCTTGCCCTGGGACAATTCACACTGCATATCAGGGACAGGAAAGGGAGAGGGGCGTGTGAATATGTGGAGCAGGATACAAGAGATGACCTGACCACCTTTCATTGCCTGACAGTCACAACAGCTCAAGATGCCAGTGGCCTTCTCCACTTCCAGCGCACATATCTCCCCCACACCCAGTTCCTCAATAACTCCACCAAAAATTTAGAACTCTAGGAAATTGCAAACCCCATTTGCTCTGGGAAGTTGCAGTATCTCCTTCTTGCTTATGTCTGCTTCCTCAGGAGGAAGGACGACTATAGAGCAGGCAGCATGGGCAATAGGGAAACATAAAGGAATGTGATTGCCTTGAAAATTCTCATGTTCAATTTGCCATTGACCAGCACCCCCAGGTCCCTTTCCACAGTACTGCTCTCCATCATCTTGTTCCACAGTCTGTACACACATCCAGAGTTGCCCCATCCCAGCACAGAATCCAGCACTTGCCCTTGTTAAATTAAATTTGTACTTATGTATTGTGGAGTGTCCCTGCAATGTACTTATGCAATTCTATGCAAACTGTGTTAAATTTCATCCCTAGCTGAGTCATAAAACCAGAGACAATGGAGAAAGAAAAATACTCATGTAGTCAGGGTCACATTTGTTCAGAAAGGCCATTAATACAAGGTTGCTAAGCAAGTACTTACAGTTATGCCTGAAGATTCCCTTCAAATAATGATTTTCTAAACTGAAATTAAATCAAACAAGAAGAAACAGTGTTCTTCTCCTGAGATTCTAAGTCTAGCAAGACCCAGCAAAGATTCAAGTGTCCTACAAGGGAAAACTTTATAGTGTAAATTTAGAGTACTTCCTCCAAATACAATTCACTGCTAAGATGTTCGTCTTTTTTGCACACTTGCCACAGGGCTTTTGCTAGCACCTTTTGCACTGAGATCCTTGGACTCCTAGCAACTCAGTTCAGGTAGCCCTGGCCTCCGTATTCATGTTTTCAGTACGGCTTCACCAGTCAGAGAGACAGTGTTCCCAGATCCCATGGAAGCTTTGGAAGGGACTGTTCTGCACAGCCATCAAATCTATTCTCTAGTTTTTGCACACACCTCAGAGGGTTTGACAGAATACAGCCAGTGATTCCAATGGCTTTCATCACTGTCCCAGAGCCTGTGAGATGCCTTCAGAATCACTAATATCTTACTAGTTCCACAGAGATGCAGCAAAAGAGAGGTTTCAGAGAAGTGAAAGATTCATGTCAGCCTAAGCAGCAGAGTGTGCTTCATCTGCTATTTCTCAGTCGAACGGTGAGGGGCTTATTTAAATTAGTTATTCAGAGCAGTAACCATTGGCAAACATCCCACAGCAGGTTTGCCGAGAATTTTGCTGCCAGGGAAATTTTCATCTCTTTGGTGATTCCAGACCAGCAAGCAGAAGATGTAAGAAGATAACTTTCATTATTACAATAGAATGTTTTTTCATAGCAGTTGTTACCCCATTTGGAAAATACTGCTTGATATCCTGTAATCCCTCTCTATCTGTCATTTCAGTTTATTAGTTTCTCAAGTATATTCAAAGCTGTAAATGGAGAAACTGAGCTGTCCGTGTTTCAAATTGAAGATGGGAGACAACTGACAAAATACCATGTAGCTTTTCCAGTTTAATAATCCCACGTGGACAGACGATGCATCTACTATTCCTTTAGAAGCTTATTTCCCAAACTCAGTTATCCTGCAGATGGTAAAATCTATTCTTTGAGGGTCAGGATTAAAGCCAACGGAAAGTACCATGTAATTCTTCGAGGAAAAATAGCTATTACTGCTACCTGGAAGGTAATATCTATTTCCAATACAAAACACCCTACATTTTATGACAGCTAACATTTTCCCAAACCTTCCTAAGTAGCTAAACTTTAAAAAATAATCTAATTTCAGACACTGCACAGAAGCAGCAAACAAGTAAAGGTCAATATAACCACAATTGCTTTCCATGCTATATAATACAAACAAACAGATGCCCTTACACAAAGGGAATTACTTCTCCTTCAAATCTCAACTGTGTCAGCACCCAAAGCAGGACTTGGACACCCCAAGTCTGCCAAAACTCAAAAGTGAATGAAGAACTTCTGCACATGCCAAAGCTTTCCCAGCACAAGAAACCAAACACTTTCCTCGCCCAGCCAAGGACAGGGACTGAGCACAGGGGGAGTCCTGCCTATACCCTGTGAAGGGTCCTGGCATCCTTACTCTAGCCAGAGAAGTGGATATATTCCCCAGGGCTCACTGACATGATGCATCACTCAAGCAATGAAATTGATCTAACAGCTGCACTAGATAAAAATGCAGACCCCCTCTATGGCATCTCTCCAGCATGCCAGAGCATATGTAAAAATTGGCTAATGGTCTAAAACCAGAAAAATATTATCCCAGTGTGTCTTAGAATAAGTTCATAATATTTATTACTTTGGAAATTATTAATTCATATAGATGGTGGACTTTTATTTTTACTGGGAAAAAAAAGCATTCATTTTCACCCTGCCATTAAAATACACTTGTTAAATGCAGCAGCGGTGCATTGTTGAGGACAAATGAATTTAAACATGAGGCTGACTCTATAAAACATCAGAATCACCCTTCCAAAGCAAAAAATGCTTTAAGGACATTTAAGTCTTTAAAAACAAAATTAGTCAGTGACTTAAAACATCTTCTCTCCATCACAAAAAAAATGCAGTTCTCTGGCTCAGCTGTATTTCCACTATTTATACACCTGCAAAACAGGCAGAGGCCAAAGTTCCACTTTTTATTATTCCCCTCACTACAGAACTGGCTAACACTCAGTTTTACCTGAAGGAATTTGCAGACTTAAGAAGGTATGACCGGCTCACCTGCTCATGGAAGCAAACTGTGATTATCAAAGGGATATCCATGGGGCATTTACCATTAAAAACCGAATTAACAAGGCATTCTGCATTTCCTCAGTAGAATTTTCTTTGAGGGAGTGTCATGGGTTGACATTAGACAAAATGCCAATGCACCCATGAGGGTATATTTTACCTAATGAACTACTGTGAGATGTGGTCAAGAACAGAGCAGAGCAGGCCTAATACTTGAAACAGACAGACAATTTATTATGCTACATAACAATGGACAATAGAAAAGGAAAGAAAAACCCAGCCACCCAAAAGCAGAAGAGAAAACCTCCCAAAAACACTGCTTCTCCTCCCCCCAATTTCCATTCCATACATGCTCACTCAGTTGACTCCAGCACATTACCTTCATCTACTTGCTTAATCCCTCAACAACCCTGGGTTCCTAATCCAAATCATCATCCTTTAAAATTCAGACAATCCACATTCCATCCAGGACGAGAGGAGTCTCTCTCGCACCACAGACCCCCCCCACAGGAAACACAGGTCCACCATCCCGTGTTCCCACGTCACCCATGGCACTGCCTAGAAGAGTCTGCCAGGGTGACACCCTCCTTTCCATGTCCAGCACTCTCACTGCCGTCCATGGACCTGAACTGCAACAGGGCTCTTTTTAAGGATGTTTTGGCCAAGTACCAAAAACCAGCCATCTTCTCATTTTGGGACTCAGGTCCCCCCCATTTACCCCTGGGGCCGGGGGCTCCAAGAAGCAGGCCAGAACGTCTCTGGGTTTGAGCCAAAAACATCCACCCAAACACAGTCTTATTTATAGTCAGGAGGGTCCAGGGTCCGTCTATGGCTATCATTATGCAAGAAAAGTCCAGCCTCATAGGCCACTCCTCTTCATTCCGGCAATCGAAGGGGCTTCTTTTCATCTCACATTACCCTCTCGGTCCCAGGCTGTCCTCTCTCTTCTAAAACCACCAACTATGAGAATTCAGCATCCAGGGATAACTCTCTTCTGCCTTAGAAAGAGTTAAAAGCTTTTATCTCCCACCACCAAGGTCAGGCACAGGCGATCGCAGGCACTGCAGCTCTCACAAGCAGCTCCAGCTCGGCACCTTCTCTCTGTGGGGGGAGGAGAGAGACGGGACCGGGGGGGGGAAAGGGGGGGGGAACGGGATGGGACAGGGAGGGGGACGCGGAAGGCACCTCCAAAGTTCTCCCTCCACCCCTCCATTCTAGATGGAAGCTGGACCAGCTCCACTCCAGCTCCCTCTGTTCCCCACCCCGAGGCCCACCTTGCTCAGCCAGGCCCACCTTGCTCCCCTCCCCCACCCGGCCTAGCCAGGCCTGGGCAGGGGAGAGGAGAAGACGCTCCCTCTCCGAAAGCAGAGCAGGGAAAAAAAAGAGTCCTGCTGGGAAATCCGGCTTTTAACCCCTCGTGTCCTCAGAGGCGTCCAACCTCTTAGTGGCCAACAAAGGTGCCAATACTCAGACCTAAGGACTGATTGGTTTGACCACTACTTCCAAAAAAACTCACTTCCCTTCAAACCACGACAGGGAGGATTTAAGGGGTGCTCTGAACACAGCAGCTCAATAAATACATTGCAGTGTCACGGCAAACCTTCCAAAGCTCACCCCGACCCACACATTGCAGGGTACTACACCAAGCAGGCATACAGTACTTGCTAGCAAGGAACAGCACAATGCAAGACAAGGTCCTAAAGTGCCTCAAAAGCTGGACTTTGGCCAATCCATCTGGATAAAACAAACATGGCTTTGAGCAACAGACAAGGGGGATCCTCCACACAGAAAACCATCAGGCATATTTGCCTCCTGCCCTGTCCCAAGAAGTTCAGTTTGGACCACAGTCCGGTACTTTGTCAGGTCTCAGCAGGGAGAGGTGGAAGCATTAATAAGGCGTTTCCCTGACATCACAGTCAGAACACTAATTTCTACTCTCAGGGAAAGTTTAGAGTCTGCTGGGGTGAAGGCGGGGGGATTAGTGGGTTTTTTCATACAATACAGCTTTTACCCCAAAGTTAATGCACTTCACACAGACCTTTTTGACTAGAAAGGATCGTGTTTTAAATCTAAATTCCCTCTAGAGAGATACACACTACCAAAATCTTTGAGCAACACACCATTGTGGACAGCAGGGAATTCTGCTCAAAAAATAAATCAATAGCATAACCAAGCCTATGGTTGTTGGGACTGTTTTATATATATTGCTTTATAGCTTTTAAATGAATCCTGACATTGATCCCCAGAAAAAAATAATGAAAAATTAAAAGAAAAGGAGAAAAAGATGACAAAATACTGCAGTCAAAAGGCTGGTAAGGCCAAAGAGAATAACGTATTGTGCTGCTGGAATATTAAATGTAGAATCCTGAAAGTATCATAAAATAACTTTGTTGGAAGCCCGGCAGGTGTTTGTAGGATTTGTCTGCATACTTTAATTATTTATTGTAGAAATAGTCTTAAAAAGCAGAGTAGGGCTACCACTATCAGAAGTGAAGGACTACAGAAAGCTAGCCAAAGGGAAGACACTCGACATGTGAAATCCTTCAAGAAGCTCTCCACTACCAAAGGGAAAGGTACCAGATTTCCTAAATCCTTCAAGTACATGGACAATCTTACCTATTCAGTGCAAAATAACTAGCCAAGCACAGAAACCTTGCCAACATGCTGGTCCCAGAAGCTACAAAAAGAAAATCCAATTTTACTGTCTAACCCTACCTCTCCAAGCTTTAATGGAGTAGTGATTAATTGCACCAAAGTGGATCTGGCCCAGTCCTTTCAATGCAAGACTATTGATTTACTCCTGCAGCACAAGTAGCCCACCAGACATTGACATTGAAATATGGTCTCCTTTAATGATGCCCTCTCTTAGTAATATCTTCCAGCTTTCTCTGTTATTCATTCTGGGATTTAGATTTAATTTGGATGCCGTTATGTTGCATATACTTTTATTGTGCTCTGTTTACAAAATGATTCTTACAATTAATTACAGTAATGAGATCATGGCTAAAAGACTCGCAGAATGCTGATTAGATAATTAATGATTGGTTGTGTTTTGTAGCATTTTATTGAATATATACTCCAGGATGGTCTCTCCCCTTGCCTTTTTTGGTCTTTCTTGCCCGAGTTCTAATAGGTAATTGAATAAATGATCAGTGGGAAAGTAGATTACATGAATCATATTTAACCCCTCGGCACTTAGACAGGAATCCAGAGTAATATAATGTGAGGAATATAAGAAATCAATTTCTTTGGTATTTTCATTGTAGTAATTACAGGCTGAAAATAGTTTTAAATCAGACATTAGTTCAAAATTGTCAGATAGGCTGGACTTGACATAGGGAGTCTCTCTGTAGAAACAAGCAATGTTAAAATAGTTGCCTGCCAGCAAGAACAGGGCTGAACATCTTAAAAAGGGGCTGGCCAGGATACAGCAGATCTTGACCACTCAAACTAGTATGGCCAAGTTTACAGTCAAATAGCTTACCATGGGCAAAACATTTTTTTTTCTGGGCCTGGAATGGAAAGAAAGGATCAGGTCACCTTTCCCCTGCTCTCAGTAACCTCCCGTGAAACCTTCAGCCATGCCAAAGGCCCATCGCTCTTCAGGGCCAAGACATACCACAACCAATAACACTTACTGCAATGAACTGGACCATCAACTGGTGCAGTCAAATTCCAGACTGATCAAAACCACACATCCAAACGCCACTGCCTCAATCTGCTTTGCTTTCAAAAGACTAGATTGACTAAAGGCACAGAAGTGAGCATTTAGTCCATGCATATATTACGATACAGTCTAATGAAGATAACTCCCATCAACTTCAACCTCAATAGAAGAGTCAGCCACACAGATCTCCAGTAGGAATATAGAAAACCTGTATGCAGGCCAGAAAAGTAAAAGCACTCCCAGCTGTCTTCTCTTGGTCAAGCCCCTTCATTTGCAAAAATTAGCCAAAGGAAAGGGGCTGGGCAGCCTTAACTACTATCTTCTTGAAAAAGCAGAGAGCACTTTCCCAGTTATTTGGCTTGTTTCTTTTCTCAAATCTCAAATTTTTAATTAAAAAAGGGTTTTTTCAGAGTTTTGTTGAAGAGTTTAGGTTGTTTGAATAGCTGAAAAGAATAAGCAAGAAAAGCTATTACAGTTTACTTTCAGCTTCTAATGTTGCCAACCAGAGGAAATACAGAATAAGTCATCATGAGAGACTGATAAGTTACATTTATTCATGGGGACAAAGGTCTAAAATAAAAGTTGTGTTGTCAGAGAAGGTATTGTGGTAGTTCCCAAATATCTGTAGAAAAAAAAAATCAAGCCATGGTTAATCTCCATCTGTCCCACAGTGAATTCCATGTGATTTTTAATGCCCATAAGCTCACATAGCAAAACACAAGACCAGACACATCATTTGAACTTGGTCCTGCAATTGCAGAGAGTTTCAACAAGAACAGGTGTCAGGTCCTGCCCTTTGGCCACAACTACCCCAGGCATTGCTATAGGCTTGGGCAGAGTGGCTGAAAAGCTGCCCTGTGGAAAAGGACCTGGAGGTGCTGGTTGACAGCAGCTGAACATGAGCCAGCTGTGCCCAGGTGGCCAAGAAGGCCAGTGGCATCCTGGCCTGGATCAGCAATGGTGTGGCCAGCAGGATCAGGCAGTGACTGCCCCCCTCTGTTTGGCACAGGTGAGGCCTCACCTTGAATCCTGTGTTCAGTTCTGGGCCCCTCACTACAGGAAGGACATTGAGGTGTGGAACTTATCCAGAGAAGGGCAACAGAGCCCGAGAAGGGTCTGATCATAAGTCTGATGAGGAGCAGCTGAGAGACCTGGGATTATTTCGCCTGAAGAAAAGAAGGCTCAGACGGGAATTTTTCATTCTCTACAATCATCTGAAAACAGCTTGTAGCAAAGTGTGGTCAGACCCTCTTTACCAGTAAAAAAAAAGTAGGATGAGAGGAAATGGCCTCAAGTTGCACCAGTGAAGGTTTAGATTGGATATTAGGGAGAATTCAAGGAAAGGGTGGTCAGGCATTGGAACAGGTTGCCATGGGAATCAGGGAAATCTCAATCTCTAGTTAGAAAAGTGTGGATGTGGCACTTAGGGACAAGGTTTAGTGGCAGACTCAGCAGTGCTAATATTAATGATTGGGCTCCATTTTAGAGATCTTTTCCAGACTTAACAATTCTGTGATTATTCCACTACTGAATCAAACCACCCAGATCACAGAATATGCCATGCCAACCTATTTTGAATACATTCTCATACTGATTTAATGAACAAAGGTGAATTATCCTGTCTCTATATACTACCAAAGACACAGGCCTCCACAGCTAGATTCCTACAAGACAGACCTATTCACTCATGGATGAACAGATTAAGCTACCAAATGCCCAAGGCACATAACTTTCTCATCATCCTCCGAAATTTTTTCAGTGGTCAGTTCAGTAGCTTTCCAGTGAAACACAGATGTCTTACAATTCATCTTCAGAAGAGAATAAACTAGAAGAAAAGTCTCCAAGATTCCTCTCCAGCCAGCATCCAAAAGAAACATTACTAAATGGCTAGGAGAACCATACATTTGAGGGAAGTTACATATTGTACACAATTTTTTTCTACACAGCATGATTATAGATAATTAGCATACATGATTGCTAAGAACAAAATTATAAGTCCCTGATAGAACTGGGCTTTGCAAGAATCCAATTCAAATCAGGGGGTCTGAGGGTCACAATCTGTTCTGATTATATCGTATGTTATAGATGCTTCCAATATGTTTAAGATGAGGAACAGGATTGCTAGTAATATACGACACAAGGTTTTTCATGAGCTACAGAAGCTGAATTTCTTGGACTAAAATCAAAGTCTAGAAACATTGCTGGTTTGGTGAGAACAGCTAACAAAGTTACTCAAGATGCTTTTTGTTAACCCACATACAGCACCTGATGAGTCATTGCGTTAAGATATTAAGGGATTAACATCTACCTTGAATGAGAAAAACATGCAAAGGATTTGATTTGATTTATAACTGTCCAGCAGTTATACAACAGTCTGTGGCAGGACGCTGGCAGCTTGCCCGCACTCTAACCACATTTATCCTGTACTCCTGCAAAGTAGTTTTTTGCATACAAGATTTGAATTGTCTTCTATAGTTCTCAGTTAAGTGCTAGACCCTTGCACTCAACTCACCCTCTATGACCACGGTCTGAACAAACTGCACCACAAGCCAGAATTACATTAAGAAGGTCATATTTGAAGTTTCTGGATACTCTGGATACTGCTTTTGTAGAACACCTGCTTGCAAACTACCAGAGAAGCTACTATACAAGATGACTCTGTGTCTGGCCCTTCATTCATACCATGACATTCAAAGAAGGCCATTGCTCCAGCATGGGTCCCTTCCACGGGATGCAATTCTTCAAGAAAAGGCTGCTCTGGCATGACTTTTCTGTAGGGCCACCAGTCCTGACAGTAAACCTGCTCCAGTATGGAGTCCTCTCTCCACAGAGCCATAGGTTCTGCCAAGGAGGCTCCTCCAGCATGGCCTTCCAGTGGCCTTCCTTGAACAATCTCCTTTGGGCATCCACCTGCTCCACTGTGGACCTCCAGGGGCACAGCTGCCTCACCAATGTCTTCCCCAGAGGCTGCAGGGGAATCCAGTACCCACAGCACCACCTACTCCTCCTTCTTCATTGACCTGTGAGTCTGCAGGGCTGTTCCTCTCACATGTCCTCACTGTTCTCTGGCTGCACTTGCTGTTGCACAGCTATTTCACCCCCATTCTTGACTCTGATAGCCCAGAGGAGCTATCACTCTGCACTGATGGAATTGGTCTTGGTGAGCAGTGGGTCCATCCTGGAACCAGCTGGCATTGGCTCTGTCAAATGTGGGGGAAGCTGATATCCCCTTATCACAGGAGCCACCCCTGTAGCCCCCTCTATTACACAGCCCGAGCCACCTCCCACCTCTGAAATGGCCTGCTGGCTAAACTAAAGGTCAGTCACTTGCTCTAATTATAAACCCAGTTCCTGCACTCTGGATGTCCCTGAACTGCCTACCACAGCACACTCGATTCAGGTTTCCTGTTGTGAGTAAAGCTCAAAACAAATTTTAGCTCACAATATCTAGAATTCCAAATAGACAAAAAAAGAAATCCATTTAATTAAACCAGGAAGAAGATATGCTGGCTTTGGCTTAAGTCATATATTTCACTATAAGCAGTTTCAGTCAGTCTCCATTTTTGAAAACCCCATGCGTGTTTGGGTCAACCATTGACCAATTAGAGTGAAAGTGTCAGTCCAATGACTTGCCAAACTAATGTTTATGTCAGGCAAACCTCCTCAGCCAAGGCCAACCTCTCCGATTCAGTGAAATGTGTATTGTACTAACCACTAGCGCTGCAATTTCCCTCAAGATGGAGCATATAGTTTGGGGAAAACCCATGAGTATTCTCACCATCTGAGATGAAAGTTGCTGAGTATTTTGCCCTGAAGCCAGACTGCAAAGTGCTATAAAAGCAAGAGAAAAATCAGAAACTTGACAGGGGAAAATACTTGTAGCTAGTTCTTTTGAAAAGAGCCCTGCACATCACAGACACCATGATAGCAACTTCCATTCCTCTTAGTCATAAAACAGGGAAGCCAATACTACCTAAATATTCATCCCACTTCCACAAAGCAGTTGAAAGCACCTATCATAGCTAGACATATACACCAACCTCAATCACACTACTGCCTAACTACCTGCTTCCTCCCTAGTTGCAGTCACACCACTTTGGTCCCTCGAAGGACAGTTAAATACAACATAAAAGCAGATGAACTAGAGCCAAACAGCCATATTAAACTGAAAATCAGGACTTCAGCTGAAGGATGTGATTTCCCATCCACATGTGCCAAGTGGATGCACCGAGTTTGCTTGACAAATATCACCTGATGATTTATTTATTTTTTAATTTACTAGACATCTGAGATGGAAATTTGACTCTTTTGCCCTTTTACACACTCAGGTCGAAATAGAAGATATTGACTTAGGTGGTCATTTACATCAGAACTCAGACTTCACTTTTATAGGCTATTGTCACAGTGGACACGGGAAGAACCACACAAGGACACGCTGGTGAGCGAAGCAGGAAAAAGGGCGAGTTTATTTACAAAACCCAGTTTTATACATTTCCCATGGTGCCCGTGGATTGGAGGATGGAATTCCACCTCTCAATCCATGTTGGTCAAGCTGTCAATCACATTTCTCCTCCTACCTAGAAATATGTAAACAATAAAAGACAGTTAGCAAAACATGGCCAGTGTTTATAGTAGAAAATGTGATAAGGTGAAATTTCTGACTCCAATATGAAGAATATAACAGAAGGCTTAAAAAAGTCTTCAAAACCAGGGTGACAGGCTATGAGGCATTTCCATGGTTTGTGCCATGCCTGATATGATGAGTTAACTCCCAAATCAGTATTTCTTACTTTGACTAATAAGACACAAGGTAGACCTTTGCAGCACATTACAGGAATTAAATGCTTATTTTTAAATTATTTTCCTGTTGACAGGCCACATTTATACTAGCAGATATAGCATTAGCACAAGAAAGAAGAAAAACTTGAACCCCTAAGACCAGTACAAAACGTTGAGACCATAAAAATCAACTGGCCATTACAGCTATATGCTAAGGGAACATTATTCAGTCAATTATTTTTTTCATTAGAGTAGGTTCTATAAAAATATTTTTTCAGCTATTAATTACTAATTTAAGAAATGTTATGGAAACATTACCAACAAAGAAAGTAACATTGTCAAAGGAAAACCAAGGCACGAGTTCAGTTTCTTGAAGTTAAACCTGTGAAGGGGTTGAGTTTTACAGTATGAATAAGCACTTCTAGTGAAGTGAAACTTTCCTCAGATGCTGCACATTACACAAAGACACTAAAAACCACTTTTAAGATGTCCAATGTAGCATCTATATGTTACCTTTTAAAATCCTTCAGGTGGATCCATGCTTGTCTTTTGCAAGTTTCTGAGAAGTTTCCCATTTGCGAAGCCTTAATTTTCAGTTCTAGACTCAACAGCTAAAGGGACAGTAACTCTTCAGAAGTGCATGAAAATTGCTTTGTGTGCCCTTTGTCTCATTTAACATGAATATGCATAGTTAAGCAGAAAGAGTCCATCCTTACTATCCTACAACCTTCACATATCCCATTTACCACTGGTGAGACAAACAGATTCAAAAACCTCACATTTGGCTAAGAAAAAGCTCTCCCTGCTGGGGAATCATGAGCCCTATCCTTCCCACACAGATACCACTCACCCGCCTCATCCAGGAACGTATAACTCATGGAGCAGTTTAAAGCACCTATCAATTACCAAAGCACAGCACAAATCCTTGGGGGTCCTGGCAAGAAAGCACCTTATCACACACACCATGTAAAAGGAACAAGGAATCAATCACTAGAGACTTCATCAGATACCTCTATACACATCTAGATGGAGAACTTGGTATAAAGAGATCAAAACCAGAATGAAATTAAGTGAAAGGGTTAAGTGTTATTGAACAGGCTTACAAAAATAGCACACTAGTAGCAAAAGGAAAGACATTCAGTTCTGTGCAACCATATCTGTGAGAAACCATTTCTACAATTTTGTTTAGGGGAAGAGTGTATATGAAGCCCTGGTGGCAGCTCCTGCTTTACACATAATAAACCCCAGGAAAATGAAAGTTGATATATGGACCATCAAAGATTTAAACAGTCCTTTCAGGCTCATAGGTGTGACCACATGCGTCTTAAGACTCCTTAGTTCTGCTGTAAAACACCAGCTCACAAACAGAGCATGAATGAAGCCCCTAGGTCATGTCATAATATGATAAACAGCCTGAATCACATCTCTGGAACTTTACAGGAGCAAAAATGCATCAATTAAGTTAATCACACCAAGCATTATCAACAGACCATGTTACTTCTGCACTCAGCAACAACCAATTCTCTTTCCTGTAGTTTCCAGTATATGCTTCAGTCTATGCACCTGAACCAGCACCAGTACATCTATAAAGTTCTCCTCATCATGAAGTTCTGCATGTGTTTAAGCAGAGAAAAAAACCTTGATCAATATATTAGCAGCTCTGGATAGAAGCTCCCTGCATTGAGCAGGCACATAGCTCTCACCTGTATCTAGCAGGCAAAGCTAAACTAACAATTAGGGTGACAGACTGCCCAAGGAAGAAACAAAGTTTTAATGAATTTTCTGAAACAGCAATGGTTGCAGGGGGGCCAGCAGCCACCCTCTCCCCCTCTACTGTCCTGGTGGAAAAAAAAAGCCCGTTACTTATTAGAAAACCACATATACAGGATAAAGAGGGCCTTAAGAAGAAAAAGCTACTGTGCTACTTCTCAAGAATAAACTGAGTTGAGAAAAAACATCTCTGCTTACTAGAATATGAAAAAAAGTTTCTTCAACTCCCAAAGCTGAGAATCCTTATTCTTGACTTAATGTTTTAAACATGCTCTAGTATCAGAGCTCACCTACACAAGTGAGAAGCCCCAAGCTACTTACGAATAACAGCTGCTTATGCAGAAAGCCCAATTATTTTGTTGACAAAAAAAGGAACCAAAGGGCTTATTAACACCATTGCCACTAACCACAGACCTCTTGTAAGGATCTCCCTTCTGCCTAAAACCATAAAACAGATTAAAATACCATCTACTATTTATTGTTTGGATGTATGTTGGAGGCTCTTGGTTATTTCTTGCAAGAGAGTAGTACAGTAGAAGGTAATTTGTTGCCTTTTATTTAATTTAATATTGAGGTCAATTGCATTTGTTAGGTTTTTCAGTGTATGGAAGGAAAATGCTGGTTTAAATTCAAGTGTTTGAGTTCTTTTGACAACAGGATTTCAGAACTTTGATTTTATTCCTTTCTTTTCGTTTCTTTTGTATTAGTCCATAAGGCAGAAGATTGAAGCTGTTCACTGTTTCTTGTGGAAAAATCATTGTAGGCATATGGTTCATCCAGCACTGTAGTTTCGTGGATGCATCCCAAAGGTATGTTATGTTATTAACTGATATCAGCTTTTGATTGTAGAGGAAAAGAAGCTACTTTTAATTATGAATTATATATAATATGCTTAATTCTTCTAGTGGTTTTACTTACCTTTTTTTAACTTCTTACTTATACCTCCAACAAGCTTACAGAAGTCATTAATAGCTTATTAAACATTCATAAAATGAAATTTTTTTCAGAAGACTGAGTGTTTGCTTAAAATGAAAGTAAAAACTGTCAAAACTTGTTCTCAAACTTAATGTCTGAAATATCTCAATTGCTTTAATGTTTCCTTCTATAATTCAAGTTTTCTAATTAGGAGTATTACAGAATGTATTAATTGAAATTTTAATGAAGGTTGGTATTTTCCAATGTAAGGAAATCAATGGAAAGGAAAAAAAATGTTCTAAAACTTGGCTTTATCTGCCAGACTGTTATTTTTAAAAACATTATTTTAATAACTTTCTTGAGGGTCTTAATTTCATTTTAGTGTAGATTCTAGTCTTAATGGTATTTTAAATTACTCAGAAGAATTAATGATAATTAACTGGTGAAAAATTTTAGTATTATCTTAACATTCTGAAAGGATCTGTCTGAGTATCTCCAGATCCAGGTAAGATGCAGACAACAATTTTGTACAAAAATCAGGTCTTTTTTTTTAATGCATTTGTGATTGCAAAGAGTATTAGAGGAGGTTTAAGTTCAACTAACATTTTCCTGTTCTATAACACATTTGCAGTGCACATGTCACTAAATTTCATGTTTGACCAGAGTCACAGTGATGCCAAGATGATTTTTTGCCTTTTATTTTATATACCTTTTATGCACCTTTTATGCATTCTCACTAATCCTAGCATGCGTACTTGTAATTCCTTGAGTCTCATAACTTAGCATAGTCCTAGTCCAGGGCACCATAAGGAGCCTTATTAAAATATCAAGGTGAAAACTCCTTATCACTTAACCATGTCTGGTTCTCACTTTTTAAGACCAGGAAAAAATATCAGTAAACCACAAAAAGATTTCAATAGGTAGCGATACATGTGCTTTTGCTTTTACATTATTTCTGGTTCTTTGACGTTTTAACACTGAACAGGACTTTCTTTAAAAGCAAAAGGGAGAAGGATTGAAACTGTTCAGCAGCTCGTGGTTGACTCCCTTGTACTTGAATGAGGCTCACACTTCTAAAAGCCTAAAAATGATTATGCTTTTCCACATTCTGTAACTTTAACCTGGTATGCCTGTGCAATGTACTTTCCAGTTTGCTGGCAGCCCGTCTTGCTCAGAGTAGTTGTAAACAGAGATGCTGGTATTTTTATTGGCTAATTTTACAAGCTGGCATCTGCTGTCAGCAGCTTCATGTAAACACACTCCTGCCACAGCATCTGTTCTGCTGCATATTGCCCCTACCTTAGTGCTTGCATGGAGCTGGGGAGGGAGTGATAAAGCTCTCTTCTGAAAGGAGGTATGTGGTGGGAAACAGGAGCTGAGTAAGACTTTCTCCTGGGACAGAATTTCTAGAAATGGACTACTTGAGTCAGTTCAAGGACACTGTTTTCAAAATGCCTTTGAAACCTCCACTTAAGAGTCCAGTCCTGCTCAGCATGTGAGCAAGCACACGCTTTCCTAATATGAGGCCAGGAAATGTGACAGCTATCAGAACAGTGGATTTCTGTACTGAATGGAAGATGAAGCTTTTTGTGAATAAAACTTTACTGACATGACATGACTGAATTGCTAGCTGAATGCAATTAAACTAAGATTGATCTTGTGGAATCCAGCTATAACCTAGTGCATATGGGTATCAGGAGAGAACAGATCCCAGTGAAAGCAGAGACTCTTGTGCAAGAGGCTGGCTATAGAGACAAACCTTTGTTCTCAGTGGAGACAATAAAAGATATCTATGACCTGCAATTTGCCAATAGATTCTCAAGCTATCTATTCATAGCAATGTACATTCTAAGACCAAGACATATCAGTGGCAATGTCACAGAAAGTCCAGCTTGCTTTGGTCTCAGGACAAAGAAGAGACCTAGGTAAAAGCTGAAGAGCTGTATGCAATACAGTATATTACAACTTAGGACCACATTAAGTGACCTCAGGCATCTTTTACTGTTTTTCTAGTGTAAACACAGTTCCTTTAGGTGTCTTGGATTTATATATGTATATATATATGTGTGTGTGTGGGGGGGGGTTTGTTTGGGTTTTTTTGTTTGTTTGTTTGTTTTGGGTTTTTTTTTCTTTTTTTTTTTTTTCTTTTTTTTTTTTTCTTTTTTTTTTTTTTTTTTTTTTTTTTGTGCTTGTCACTATTAGCTTTTGTCCCAGCAGAGAACTAAGGGATGACTCAGATACAGATGCTAGAGAAAGAAATAAAGGAATCAGTATTGAATTTTTTTAGAAGTTGAGGGCTTTTGGATTTAGAAGTTCATGTAAGGTCTCAAATCAGTCCTAGGAATAAGGTCAGTTGCAGAACAGAGAGAGCTGTATTGATGTATAAATGCAGCCTAGGAAGTAGAAGTCTTTTCTCCCATGTTCAACAGTGCCCAGGTGAGATCATATGGCTGGTATTGCTCTCCTGCTCCGCTCACTGTGTTGTTCTGCCTCCAAGTTTGGGGAGTGGTAAAACTCAAATACTGAAAAAGTAGCTACTAGTCTAAAAATAAACTAAGGCTATTTCATTCTCCTGGAGGTGTGGGTGTACCTGCAGCAGCTTCTTCTCTGTGTATGTGACACAATATGAATGTGCTCCTACCTTCTGGACTGGGGGCTAGCTTAGACACAGAGTAGGTACCAAACACAGATGTGCCCAGTTCCTGGGATGGTGGCTGTGAAAAGAGTTAATGGGATGTAGTTTACTGTAAACAAAATGAGGAGAGCCTGGTATAGAGGAAATTAATATGCAACACCCGCCAGCAACAAAGCAGAAGAGAACCGAGGTTTAGATGCTACACTGTGCAGAGAATTTTAGTATATACTCAGCCTTTGTGCAGATGCCTGTTCTGGCCAGGGGATAATGACTGGTACAAATCCCTGTAGTTCTGAGATACTCCTATTTTCTGTATAATTGTCATTTGGTTAGGGGCACTTGACCAGAAAGGAGGGGTGATGGATTTGATGCTTCCCTCAAAACACAGAAAAAATGTATTTAGTGTTGAAATGTTTGTTTGGAATAATTCTATTTCAATTGGTTCAGAAATATGAAATGTAAATGGTCAACTAGTTAGGTTAACAAGACAGATGGATAGATTTGCATCTTCTCCTGACTGGACTCTTCTCTTTCCTGTAAATGCTTGTTTATCTTTCTGTTCTGTGGACAGAGTCATGTTTGTCACTTGAAATATGACAAGCTAACTTGTCATACTTAAATACAACTTGCTTGTTAGTGTCAAAGTGTTTTTGAGCAGAAGCAGCAAGAAGCCCCCAAAGATATGATGTTATTTTTTTTAATTTGTTATATTGATATGTGTAAAGCAGTCTGGATACTGTGAATACAAAATGGAAGTGAATATACTCATTCTTGATTCAACTTCTTTAAATACACTAATACTGCAAAGGACAAGATGGGATATGTTGTGAGATGGCTTTTGCTCAGTGAGTAGTGCTTGGATATGGATAAGGCATTGACCTTACTAAGGCTGAGTTCTCAGTAAATCTTTATGTAAATGGCCTGATACTGTCTTCTGCTCACCTCCCTATGTCTAAAGACTTCACTGTCTAAGGGAGCTATGCAATCAGTGCATCTGTAATTGTTTTATTAAAGTTTAAATGTTTATACCAGGTTCAGTATTTCCTGAAGTAAATGTCTTTGGGTGACTATGGCACTCTGGGTAAAATGTTTATTAAGTGCCCTAGACCAGAGACCCATTATAAATTCACATTACGAAGTATTGTGCTCTAGGCTATAGCTCTAATCTGATTGCCACTCCTTTCTCGGCTTGCTGTGCATGTGTCCTATCTCCTTCACCTCCTGATTGAATGAAATTGTAATCATCTACTCTTCTGTTTAGCTGGGGGCAGAATTAGAGGCAGAAAATGGAGGCAGCCACAAGTGTCTGGGACAGCAGAAAAGCTCTGGAGATTGAGCAAAGGTGCCACAGCCCAGATATCACAAGAGACAGAAAGGGCAGCAATGTTTAGAGAGCAAGGAGAAGTGGCTATAAAAGAGAAACAACAGGAAATAAGCTGCCAGTTCTCATTTATAGGCATGGAATGATGCATGGTGTATTTACACCTCAGTACTGTCCAGTAATACCTCAGTGAAATCTGTGAGGAATGCAAACATTGTCTGAGCACACAGAGATGATGTGAGAAAAGCCAGTGTCCAACTGGAATTTGACCTAGCAAGGGATATCAGAGGTCATCAGAAGGGCTGGCTTCTACAAGGAACTGGGTGACAAGTAGGGATGGACAATGGTTATCTGGAAAAGCAGTCATGCTTAAAAGGAGGCAAAGGATATGTTGCAAGGGAAGGGTGTACTCAGAAGAATAGAGTACTGAATTGAGGCACACCAGTGATTGCAAGCATTGGATTTGACTTGTCAGGATACTGCTTAGAATCATAGAATATCCTGAGCTGGAAGGGGCCACAAGGATCATTCAAGTCCAACTCCTGGCCATAATTGAAGGATACTTTTGGTTCAGGAAGGTTTTTTGTAAGCTGCAGTGCCAGCTACAGATTGAGCTTAGAGTGGGCAGAAGCCCCAGGCAAGAGGTCCTGAGCTGGTGTCAACCCTTTGCATAACAAAGGGGACTGGGACCTGTGGCTCAGCCAGGGGACCAGACACTCAGAGACACAGCAGGAGCTGATGTCTGAGGAGGAAGAGCAGAAACTGTGAGGGTATAGAAGCCCAGGGGTTCCACTGTTGGGGGTCCTTCTTGGAGGCACCAGCTCCAGGTGTTTCTGTGTTACTGTGCCATGAGTCAATGGCTTTATGGAACAAGATATCTGAGACTCTGCTGTGGGAAACCTGGGGTCAAACTGGTAAGGAAACCTGGTCTGACTGTGTGTGAGTGGGGTGTGCAGGGAGGCAAGTGGGGCACTGGAGCCACTCACCATGACAGGGCTTTGGTCCCAGCACTTAAAATGTCTGGTAGTGGGAGTGTGACTGTCAAGAGTCCCATGAATAGCCAGACAGGAAAGTTTCCTTAACAGCCTTCATAGGACAACCCCAAGAACCATGTCATGTACCTGACAGAGCTGTCCAAGCTTTGTGCTGTGACCACATCTCTAAGGAGATGTTCCAGTGCCCAACTACCCTCTGGGTGAAGAACATTTGCTTAACATCTAACCTAAATCTCTCCTGACACAAATTCAGGCCATTCCCTCATGTCTTGTCACTGGTCAGCAGAGAGAAGAGATCAGTGCCTGGCTTGTTAAACCACATTGATAACAAACATTAATGAAAAAATGCTATTAGAATAGTCATGGTGCAAGAGCCAGGCTGGCTGATGATCCCTTTCAGCCTCATCTCAGGTGAGGCGCTGAGCTTTTACAGCACATCTTTTAACAAGTTATTATTTGCATCTTGAGAACATGTCACTGAGCCTTGAGAAATGGGTTATTCTCAGCAGAGAAATAGCTTCCTTGGGATCATGCAGGATGTCTGTGTTGGAAGCAAAACTTGTATCAATGCACCTGAGTCTTATAGCTTGATCGCAATACCATCTAATTGTGCCAGCTCTTCCGGTGTGGACACTTTATCTCATAATGAGAGCAAGTCTGTCTGGAAAACTTGGTCCTTTAAACCCTCAGTTTGGGAAGTTTATATCTGAAAGTTGATGGCTGGATTTCTTCCTTTTCTTCCCATTTTTAAAATCTAGCACAGGTAAACTCTTTTCAGTATTATTCTGTTAGTAATTCTTTGGTAGGATAAGGAAAGAAACGCTGAAAGCTAGGAGTGACAATAGGAAACACATGGTATGTCACTGTAATATTTCTGTCAGAATTTGTCACATGAAGCAGTCTGTCCCAGAAAGGTGGCATTGATCCTACTTTATCATGCTGTTGCTTAAAAATTACTTAACAGAGCACATGCCAGAAAATTATTTATAATTACTGAAGTAGTTCTCTGTGTAGACACTGAAGTGTTGCAAGTGAAGTATTTCTGTGCCCTGACCCCCAGCCTATCACTCAACGCCCTTCCTGGAATCTTCTAGTAGAAGGGGAAGGGGAGCCGGGTGATAGACAGGGAATCAGGGAAGGTAGAAGGGGACTGACAAGGAACTTTGCAGAACAAAAGGAGTGGTTGGGAGGATTGACACCGAGAGGGAGGGTACAAATTTTTGGGTAAGTCCATCAGAAGAGGGGAGAACAGGGACAAACCAAATGAGAAGAAACAAACGACAACATTCTGAGTTTGGAACGGAAGACTTACCTAAAGGCACTTGAGCACTGCAAAGGAAGGAAAGAAGTAAATATGCTCCTGCATTTCACAGTTACAATTAACTGATGGAAAGGACTCGAAGACGATAGCTGTGATTCAGATGGCATCTCCCAAGAACATAAATTAGTGTGTTGGAAGCTGAAATTGCTAAGCATTTGCAGGTATTTCAGATATGATGTGATTGACAATGATGTGGTTTATTTAGGAAATCATTAGGGTTAGATTGAAATAAAGAAGTCAGTATCAAACAGTTCTGCTTGGAGGAGCGAGGTGAGATGAAAAGGATTTGCTTTCCTCGAACAAGAGGAAAATAGATATAGTTGGCCTCAATGTGGAATGCATGGCAGTAGCTCAAGCTAATGAAACTAGTTTGCCTATAATCAAAGAAATTCAGGGTAGCTATCCAGCCTGCTCTTAAAAATTAAGGAAGGCATTATTGACCTTTTGAAACATAGTTCAGAAAGGAACTGAGTTCTGGACAGTACTGTATGCAGGAGATTAATGTAGTTCACTACTAAATGATATACTGGATTTCATCATTATATCCATTATTGTATTTGTACCTTGAAAAAGTGTGCATTTAATGAGTGAAGTCCTGAATGTGAATCCTACACTAATGTCTACATTTGATAGCATAGATCCTGATCAAAAATGACATGCTGGAAAAGGAAAAGTGAGAATGAAAAGCAAATGGATGCTCTAATAGCTTTTCAACTTGATTCAGGTCTGCTACACACCTTCTGTGTGACCTTGAGCAAGTTAGTCAAGGGCTAGACTTTCACAGAACACTTCAGTAGTTGCAAATGCACTCAAGTCACTGGCTCAAGCTTATGCAGTGTCTGCTATAGCTCATGACTGAGTGTCCTGAGGAGATAAGCCTATTCCTTTTAATATCTGCTGATTCTTATTCTGATAGAAGAGTAAGATAATGTCATCAGTATTTAGAGAACATTGTTCAAGATCTAGAGAAGCCATAATCAATTCAGTAATGTTTATCTGAATCTTTAACATCACCTTTGTTTCTATCTCTGCAGGAGTAGAAATGTCCCACTTCCTCACAGGGGTGGTTTGGGAAGACTGGCTCAGGAGTGTGAGGTGCAGAGCTACTGCAGTTAGTGGATGCATGTAAATAGGTTATGATGAGAAATGTGGAAGCAAGTCCATTATTAAATTTATACAGGGCTAACAGTGTAATCAAATTAGCCTTTGCACTTTCTCCTGTGCTCCACTTTCTGCATTAGAAAATCTCCATAAATCTCTGCAAAGCCATTTCATTTGTTCCCTTTAGTGCTCTCCTCTGGTGTGATGCAAAGAAACACCTCAATACTTGCTAAGTAGTGAGTGGCTGCAAGTAGTGCCAGCTGTGTCTGCTCCTTTTGGTGCTCACAAGTGTGTACTTCCATATCTGACCTGGATTATTTTGCTGATCAGTCTAATCCACACTGGCATGTGAAGTGATATACACTGTCCCCTCTGGGACAGGGAACACTCCTCTGCCTGCAGTGGTCTGCTAACACCTGGGATCTGGCTCCATGGGGGTCACAGTGAGGCAATAAGAGGGGAGCAGTGACACAGCGTTTGCAAACAGGAGAGTGTGCTGCTAAGTCATGAGCTTTTGGAAGGACTCTTATCAGGCCTGAGGGCTGGTGATGAAGCACTCCAAAAGAAAATGCCAGGCTGAAATTTCATGCTTTCTCCAAGCCTTTTCTGACTGAAACAAATATTCACATGTTTTTCCCATGTATTTTCACGGGTTTGGATCCAATTTCAGGCTGTAAATGAAGTGAGCAGATTTTCCTTAGTGCACAGTTGCCAATAGCTCCTGTGTCTTGTGGGGGTGGCAAAAGATAAATTGGTGCTGAGACCATACAAGTGACTGGGTTGTGAACTTGCACAGGCAATGCTTTATTTACCACTTGCTCATTTTTCTTCATGCAAATTACCAGTTCATTGGTGAACATCTTTCTCTGCACTGCGGTGTGAAGATTTCAGCAGCCCGAGGGGCACAGTCACGGACATACCTCCTCTGGCCAAGCGGTGGCCCACCTGCACTGGCTCTGTGACATTCCTGTCCCTGCTGGCTCCTGGCACTGATTTGTCTGATGTCCACTGGGGCTCTGACTATCGCTTTCTGCAGCCTGAAAAGGCTGCTGTGGTGTGTGTTGAACAACAGCCATTTTGTGTTCAAATTGTAGTTGCAGTCATGGTACTAATCCAAATATATCTACTATGCAAAGCTGCTTAGCTGCTCCTGGATTGCTTTTTCTTTTAATATGTATCTAGTTTTTGAGCAGAAGGTAATTCTTCTGTTTCAAAGGGCTTGTGGGGAAAAAACAAAAAACCAAATTACTAAATTTCATTACAGTATTCCTTAAAGGTCTCATCTGCTCTGACTCTTGTAAGAAAAGGACTTTTCAAAGGAAAATGGAAATGCTTATTTGCCTAACTAATTAAACAGTTTGCCACATTACAGTGGATCTTCTAGTCCATTATTGCAATGAAGACTTGGCTTTAGTGGGACTGTTTACACTTAAATTTAAAATATGAAATTGAATCTTTTCTCAAATGAAGGCCCTGTTGAATATGGAGATGCAATAAGTATTTTGCCCTTACACTTCAGTAAAGGATAATGATATAGGGAATAGATTTGGCTGGCAGTTTTTGGTTGCTGAAATAAGCTGAAGGATAGACTCATTTATTTTTCAAGTGTATCCTGTTGATGATAGGATAAACAGCACACTAATGAAATGAATTGGCAATGCAGAATTAGAAGCCAGTCAGAACACAGAAATTATATAAAGGGAACTACCTACACAGGAGAGAAATTAATCTTGGAAATATAAGCTTTTGCATATCTAAGTGAAATAATCGGAGATACGCTAACTCCAAAGATGTCTGGTTTAATAAATAGTTTAAAACACATGTAATAGCTGACATCAAATTAGATATGAAGTGGCAAGTTACACAGAGCAAAGCTGTCATTTCAGTTTCATACACTATATTCAAAAACATTTTAGAGACAGTTGTTTATTGTGGCACTAGTATGATTATACTTCTGAGCAAAATGTTATGATGGAGATGGGAAAACTGGAGGGACTTTGTAGTATAACCGCATTACTATCACTCTAAAGGAATGACTCATGAGAAAAAGATATAAAGGATGAGATATAGATCTTAAGTGAGTGATAATTAAGAGGAAATGCTGTTTGCATAGGTGAAAAGATACAAATGTAAGGGGCAGGAAAAAATTAATGAGATGCAGAAAGAAAAATTTGAAACTAAGACAAAGTATAGACTGGATATGGGGAGAGATGGCATGATTCTGAGATGGTTTAGGTTCCCGAATACTTTGCCAGGTGACCAACCCCTTGGGATTTCTACAGTGAATTCACTCAAAGCAATAGCAGATATATCCTTTGATGGGAAATAGGAAGGGGTCCCATCATATTGTCCATCTTCTCTCTGATTACCCATCAGGGCTACCTGGGATGCTGCAGCTCTTTGCTAGAATTTCTGTCCTCTCTTTAGGAGCCTGCTGGGTGCACTGATGAGGCAAAATCCAGGGGGGGAGTTGCCTGCCACAGATTACCAATAAGATTGGTGGCAAAACCAGGAGGAGAGTTTTAGAAGACTGAGACCCCGGCAGATAGGATTCATTATAAAGTACATAACATTGCAATATCCTGCTTTTGGGAACAAGGCAATATCCCCTTTGTAAGGCAGCATTTCCTTTTTTATCCATACTCAATGATGTCCAGTGAGATGAGGTGGGATACTCTTGCTGTGCCACAGCCAGGGTGGGGAACAAAACAAATGTCATGGACTAGGAGCTTGTTTCCTGCAGGAAAAAGAGGCAGCTAGAATGAAGCCTAGAGCATGGTGGCTATTCTTAAATAGCTTATGAATCATATGAAGCTCATCTCAATGTTTCCTAGAAAATTAAGATGTCACTAACATATCATCTAAAATGCCTCTAAATTATAAGTCTGGCAGTCCAAACAGCAGTCAGTGACTGTCAAACAGCATTGAAAATTGGGAGCACACAGCAATTTGATATGAGATTCTGTTAAGAAACTTGTCTAGCTACAACAGCCTTGCCCCTCAGCCAGCAGAGGTGCCCATCCAGCTTGCCATTTTACTTGTTCTTTGCCATTTTACTTGTTCTTTGCCATCTGATCCTTTTTACTATGCTAGCAAGGTGTTGTTTCTGATTTTTTTTTGTGGGTTTTTTTTCCCCTGCATTGCTCTGATTTCTGGATGGCAGAAATTGCTTTTACAGATGGGAAATCCATAGAAATTACTACACCCCATGGTGCTACTCCCCTCCTTAATCTGATGCAAGGCTGGGCTGGGGTCAGACATTCTCAGTTGTGATTTATTCCAGCTGAGGATCCAGTCATGTGCCATTTAGAGGGGTGGTGTGATAGCAAACCTCGTTTTGAACTTTGGACTGGGAGGGTATTCAAATAGTGAGGATCTGAGGCAGTATGGTGAAGAGATGAATGCCACACTTTCCATCCAGCTGGCAACTCTACTGTTGTACCTCACCTAAAGTAACAGTCCTTGCCTTATCCTCCTGGTGGCACTAAAAATGCTGAATAGCTCGAGGTAGAAAAACCTCTTGCAACAGGAGCCAACACTTCTGAAAATAATATCCATGAACAGCCTAGGACAATGTTTATGGAAGTAGTAGAGGTGTATATATGGTGTAGAGACACAGAGAAACCCACCGTCTGGCTAATAAGGAATAAAAGATGAGTAATGTCAGTGTGGAGAGATAGGTTATCTGAAGTTCCCGAGTTGAAAACTACTTGCTCTCTTCAAACTCACTTTGGGGATTGTATATTTTTAATTGCAACTTGATTGGAAGCCTAGTCCTGAGCATTGCACCTTGGAGAAAGAGAGAGCCTTTTCAGGTGCTCAAACTTTGATTAACCTTTTTATAATATAAATCAACAGGGGTGAAATGGAGGAGGCAGCATGAGGTAAGCGGGGTTCTGGTTAACCTTGACTTACTGCTTATGCACCTGCAAGGCTGGCTTTGGTCTTTATTGGCTCATCTGGAAGACGTTTCCTCAAGCAGTGAACCAATGTGAGTGAATAAACCTCCTAGACTTAATTTCTTTTGGTTCATTTTGTTTGTTTGTTTGTTTTGTTCTGTGTGTTTTTGGTTTTTTGGTTTTTGGTTAGTTTCTTTTTTTGTTTTGTTTGTTTGTTTTGTTTTGTTTTGTTTTTTTAGTGAGATGGCCTGGGTGATAACTAGGGTTCTGAGAGGTAAAAACATCTCTGTATAGAAGTGTTTGAACAGTACTCTCGAGCACGTAGTGTGATTCTTGGGAACGGTCCTGTGCAGGGCTACGAGTTGGACTTGATTATCCTTGCTGCTCTCTTCCAATTCAGCTTATCCTGTGATTCTCTAACATTAGCTGTGCTGGATTCAAAGCTGTGCTCTGGTGGTGACTTGGGGTAAAATACACCTGAAACTGATCTTTCTACCGGCTCCATTACAGAGTTTGTGGTATTTTTGCTTACCTGGCCTGGAGGGGGGTGAGCCTTCCTCTCAGGCTTGTCAGCCTTGTGAGATCGCGGCTTCCCCGGCTCTGGGCTGGGCTGTGCGAGCGTAGGTTTTGGCACCGTGACCCGTGGCTGCCGCGGGGAGATCTGGTGTTCCCCGTCCCCCCCGAGCGGGTCGAGGGGCGGCTCGCAGGGACAGCGCTGCCGCCCGCTCCCTCGCACGGCCATCGTGGCGCTGCCAGGAGCTCCCCTCCGGGCAGGCACTTGCGGCGCGGTGCTCGCTGCTGCCCGGGCCCCGGGAGGCGCGGGCGGTGCCGTCCCCCGCACAGGCGGCGGGTCCGCCCCGTCGGGGGCGTCTCCGCGGCGGAGCGGGGCCACCTCCCCGTCCCCGCCCCCTGCCTCCCCAGTCGCGTCGGCGGCTGGACGGGAGCGGAGGGGAGCGAGAGCATCCGCGCTGCCTGCCCGCCCCGTCCCGTCCTGAGCCGACCCGAGCGGGCAGCGCTGGGGGGGAGCCGCCGCCCCATGCGCTGAGCGGCGGCGGGATGGGGCCGCGGGGCACCGGCGGCTGGGCCGGCCGCGCCGGGGCGCCGGCTCCCGGTCGGACGTGCCTCCTGCCGCTGCTGCTGTGCGCCGCGCTCCGGAGCCTGCGGGCCAGCCCCGGCAGCGAGGGTGAGCGGGGACGGGGCGGCCGGGCCGTCGGGGCAGCGCCCACCCGAGAGGGTGGCTGCCCGGCGGTGCGCGGCTTCAGACTCGGTGGATTCAATTCTGGGACATTTTGGGGGGAGCGGAGGCGGGCTCAGCCCGCGGGAAGGCGGATGCCGCGGCGGGGATGCGGGTGGCACCGCCGATGGGGCAGAGGGCTCCCGGCGGAGGGAGGCGGCGGTGGGCGCGGGCAGGCTGGCACGGGCGGGTGTGCACAGATGCCTCGGCACGGGCGCGTTTGGCAGCGGTGTTCCCTTCTTGCGGGGGGTGGATGTTGTGCGGGGCGGGCGGCGGCGCACGGCGGTGCCCGCTCGCCGGCTGCCCCGGGAGCCGCACAGGTGCATCGGTGGGGCCGGGACTGGGCAGCCCGCACGGGGCACGGTCTGGCGGGACCGCCCGGCGCTCGGCGGGGCAGCGGAGGCTCCCCGTGGGGAGCCCTGCAAGCGCCGGCCGCAGTGCGCTTACTTCGTGGCTTAAATACACGTATAAAAAGGAGAGGAAGCCGCGGCGGTGGCGGTGTGTAACCCGCAGCGGAGCGCGGCCGCCGGGGACGGATTTTTTTTTTTATACCTTTGATATCAATGGTCAGAAACGCGTCCAGGCTTCTTGTCTAGCAGGATGCTTCCAGTCTTTGAAATTTGACCGGGATTTTTACTCCTTACGTGGTGTGGGCACTGCTTGGGGCTTTCTAATATTTTTGGATCCGCGGGCAGGCTGTAATGTGAAAGCAATGGGTGGAGAAGTTCAGCATCTGCAGGGGATGCCAGCGGCTCGAAGCAGGCTGGCGTCGTGATGCACCGTAATTATTTGTGAAACTCCTTTAGAAGGAGGAGGAGGAGGTATGCAGGGGTTGGTAAAGGAAAACCGTACCAGAATTTCAAAGATGTGGCCTGAGGTAACCAGCTAGCTGTAATTTATTTTCGAGAGCGAGAATAATGTGAATCGCAGTTTTCTTAAAAAAAAAAATAAAAAAAGAAAAAGAAAAAAAGTGCAGAGGAAGGGAGAAATACTGTTCCTCAGTGTACAAAGATACCAAATGTTCAGGAAGTGCATTGGTTTGGGAGATGATTGGCAGGGTTTGTGTTTGCCTTGGTTAGGTAACAGTGGGCCAAATCCTCCTGCCCCCATGCAATTTCAGATGATTTCACCCATGGGAGCAATGCTGTTGAGATGGCGTGTCTGATTTAGAAGGGCTTTCCCTGTTACTCACCTTCCTTTTGGGAAGCGTGCTGTCCTGTGTGAGCCAGTCTGCCGTGATACCGGGCTGAGAGACCAGCAGATGCTCCGAGCCCCATCTCAGTCATCCCTGCCAGGTCCCGGAAAGCTGGATATTACTGACTGAGTCAGTGGGACCATTTGCCGAGCACAGAGGTGTCTCTGCGTGAACAGGCAGCTGCAGAATAGGACTTTTACACGATAGGAAGCTACTGGAAAGGATTAATGAAGCTGCCTAGCAAATGGGTTTAGTGGCATCTTTACAGGGAGGTTGCAGGGGAATATTACAGTAATGATGAGCAGTGTGAGCGCCTGCTTCACGGCGTGTCTGCTGCTACTTTTCTGACTACTGCTCTCTAATTTCAATCTCTTCACGAAATGCAAAGCTAAAAGGCTGCTGCTAGGAGGGGTCTGACTGTGGACCTGAACTTTATTCAGTAAATGCTGTCCTTGGCTGTGAGGAGATCTATTTGTAAACAAGCGTTATTTGACAAGTGCTTCTGGCAGCATGTCTCCTTTGCCATTTGCTAGGGAACAGCTCCGTGCCTGGGAACGGCTCGCCCTGCAGTATGTGGAGCCCAGTGCCTGAGAAACCTCGGGCGCTGAAGCCCGCCTGCCTGGCTGCGGGCGAGATGACGCCTGTCACCGGTTTGGGTTTGAAAAGTTCGTTTGGCTGCTTCTGGGCTCTGGTGGGAGAGCTATTCCCCTGGGGTTAGTTCTTCGGCTGGTTGGGAACTTTACTTTTGCTGAGATGGAGGTAGCCATCTTAGACCGGTGAATAATGTTTTCAGAAGTTGGTGGTATTGGGTTTTCTGGGTTTATTTTTTATTTATTATCACTCGTCCTTCTCAGTGTGGTTAAACAACTAGCCAATACCCTGTGCTGTGTAGGCATGGAGCACATAATTAGTTGCATAGATGATGACAAATTCTCAGAATCATTTTTTTCTTTACCCCTGCATCATTTTTTTTCTAAATCTTACTAACCCACAATAGCTTCATGGGATAAAATACACACAGTTAACAATTCACAGTATATGATATTCTATTTTACCCTCTAGTGGAGGGAACTTAGGGGAAAATGCTTTAAAAATCTAGGTTAGGATTCAGAGGGGGAAAAAGTAAATAGTTTTAGTTCGTTATCATGGAAGTAGCTTTTTGCATGGGCAGCAGAGTTTCAGAAGCATTTTCCTGACATTTTCATGGAGAAGTATTGAGTGCCCAACCTCTATCACAAATCTGGTCACCTTCATAGATATCTCCAAAAATGTATTAAAGGATATACATTGGGGAAAATGAATTAATTTTTCTCCAGCCTTTCCTGTAATAGTGAAATAAAACAGATTTTTTATTTTAATCACCTTTCCTCAGTTTATATGTTAAAAGCAAAACATGTGTTGGAAGATGAAGGCTCAATACTATTTCATGCATTTTCAAGTGTTGTTTAGCCATTATTTTTAACTCTTTAGCAGAGTTCACTGTTAAAACCAGATACTTGCTTTTTGCTTTGAGTAATCTTAAAAATTCAGGAATCAGTCCTGATCAAAATATTCTGAAGAGTACCCTGAAGGTATTGCACAATTTTGTGAAGTGCTGATATTCCAGACGTGCATTATTGCTCCAAAATGCATTCCCTATGATAATAGGGTCTGAGAGGCAGCTCTGCAGTATGTGACTGGGCTTCCTGCACTGCCTTTGGTTTAAAAATGCATGTGTTTTAAATCTCTCTGTTGTAAGTACTAGGGTTAGGGAAGTGGCTTGTATAAATTATTTATGTGAAACACAATAAATGACGGATTTGGTTGAAGATTCCCCCCTTCACCCTAAACTATATGATTTGTTACGCATTGCCTGTGGATTTGAAGAGGTTTGCAGATCACATTTGGTCGTCACTTGGATGACCTTAAAATTGTCATGTGGACAATTTATTAAAATAATGGAATGCATTCTATCTGATTGCTTGTAACAAAGTAATTCCACAAGATATTTACATAATTGTAATTAAACACAAAGTATATTTCATTTTAGGGCTTTTCAGCAGAAGTGCTGATGAGGCAGTGCTTAACAATGAAGTGTACTGTTAAGCAAATCAAAAGAAATGCAGTCTGAAAGAATGACATTGACTTAAATAGACAAAGGTGAGAAAGACAAAATGGATCTTTGGAGTGTGTTGTATTTGTTTTAAGACTAGAAGGATATTATTATTTTTATGAGCTTCTGCTTAGGTCCTTTCCATCTTAAGACTTTCAGGGTTTTTTTAAGCTTGCTTTATCTCAATGTATCATTTTTTATTTGAATGAATGAATAAATGACTACAATTAAAGGGGTGGGTCTGGTGCTGGCAAAAATAAAGGAAGGTTGTAATTTGCAAATTATTCATGCCAGAGCCTGAAATGAGCCTACCTGTTCTCAATGTGGTGACTTGTGTATGTGTTGTCTCATAGTGGTATATAATTTCTGTGTCATGGCACACTGGATAAATGCATATTTAGATATAATATCACAATGTTTATCTTTAATTAGTGAATGAGGTCTTTTTCAGGAAGTTTTTTTTGTGTAGTAAGAGCAGGTGGGAAAATAGTCCTAATTTTCATATCAATGTATTTAAATTAGTCTAATGCTCCAGATAAAAAATACACACTATACGAACATTCTGCTTATTAGGTTGCACTTAGTAGCTTGGCTTAGTATGTCATGCATTCACACAGCTATGCCATTTTGTGTAATTCTGTAGGTGTTGAGTGCTGCTAGCATGCATATGCCTTGTGTATGCAGAACAGGTAAGTCTGGACACATTTCGGTGTGCTCACGGTGCCTTAAGGAGGCTTTAAGGAGTTATCAGTTCTGTATTTGGTGCATTAGAATGGTTCCCTGTGTGCTTTTCATGAGACCAGAGCATAGCCTCAGTACCATGTGTTTATTTTACTCACTGGAGTAGTCCCATTAACTTTTAAATTTACTGCAGTGGAATTACTGGTATGGGGAAGGACAGCTCATGTCTAATGGTCTTTTTGGGATCTGTCTGATATGTGATTTATGGCTTTTCAAGAGGTTTAGAATGACTCAGTCATGGCTTTAAAATGGAACTACTATCCTTTTGACAGTAAAACAACATTTGAAACTCAGCACTTTTAAGTATATGACTAAAAGCACTGCTGCCTAATGACACATTTTAAAAAGGGAAGTAAACAATAGCAAAGATTGACTCCAAGATAGTGCCTTGTTTCCTTTCAAAGCTTATCTTAAAAATTGTGATAAATAGCAGAAAACAAGCAAGCTGTCTCAAACAGTAACTGACTGCTTATAAGTGGTAAATGTTACTGCTATAATTTGATGCATAAAGCAGCTATTTGCACATCAGAATACGTGGCAGCTACCATGGAAGGAAGGGAAGTTAGTGGGCTTGTGTGACTTGGAGAGGTTCTTCCCTCTCCACTGTTAACTCTCCACCATTGCCTCACTTTTTAGCTCCAGTATACAGTCCAGTTCCATGTATGCTGTTCTCTTCTTGCTAAATAAGAAAACAAAATCTTGCCCACAGTGAAATGTTTATTCTTTGCACTAAAAAATACAAAGCTTTTTTGCAGCAGGCTTGAGGGAGGCACGGTGGTGAGGTAAGAGCAGGATTTCATAAAAGCTGGCAGAAGTTGAAAAGGTGGGACAACTTATGACATGGTGCCCTGCACTCTGTTCTTGCTGGTTTTATGCTTTATTGTTCCAAGGATTTCCATGCTGCTTCTGCAGGAATTCTGGTGTCCAGCATGTGCTGAGCAAGCTCAGAGCCCTTGACCAGGGAAAGTCCATCTGAATTAGCTCAGCTTAGTGATGATGTTGGCCCTGTTGGCTTTAGGGTCTGGAGCAAACACAGGTCTGTTAGATCCCCCAGTCTTTCTGACTTGGAGGTACATGTCTAGTGGTCCATTCCTATAGGTGTGAAAGTATCCATATACTTGAGTTGAGATGAGCTTTAAGCATTGCTCAGGGATGTCAGGAAAACAAGGCCATGCCCCAAAATAAAAAGAAAACAAACTCTTTTTGCAATTAAAAAAAATTTTTGTCACTTCCTCTTTAGGAATAAATTGAAATCTGTATATGGAATAAGGGTGAAAGGAGAGAAACCCCAAAGGCACACAGATTGGTCACTTTGTAGAAGCACTGATTTTCTTAGTTAAGTGCATGCTTCTATGGAGGAAAGAGTATTCACTCAACTCCTTAGTAGGTACTCAACCTACTACTGTCCATTAAAAAGAATTAAAAAAGAATGTTGTTCATGTTGTAAAACATGTAAACACAGAATTGAAATCTATCACAAATGCACCTCAGTGACCATAGTGTTGCTGAGAGATGGGGCCTCATTTCAAGGGTGGACTTGAACTAGATATTTTTCTTTACTCAGGGAATGTTGCAGAAATACTGTTAATTATTTCATTGGAATGAACAAATTTTTTTAACTTTCTCTTCACTAAACTGGTTTTCTTTGATATCTGCTAGAAAAATTGCTGTGTATTTAAAAAGCTTGCAGAGAATCCTATTCTTCCTTTGAAAATGAATTTTTTTCTTAAGATATGCCTGGTTTTTTGGCACAGGCAGAATGGAGAGCTGGATTGTCCTTTGTGTTCATGTTGTGCCTGTCCCTCACTGTGCTCTGTGACTAGCTGGACATTGAGGTGACAGGTGAAAGCATTTGCTGCCCCAGTTGCTTTCACAGCCAGCTGTATTGGCAAACCTGAGCACTGGCCTTCAGTAGCTTAGTTCTCTCTAGGGATTTGTTACCCTTTGAGTTGTCTCTTTGACCTATTATATCTCTTACAGTCTCAGTTTTGGTAT
Source organism: Prinia subflava (assembly GCF_021018805.1). Classification (NCBI taxonomy): domain Eukaryota; kingdom Metazoa; phylum Chordata; class Aves; order Passeriformes; family Cisticolidae; genus Prinia; species Prinia subflava. The sequence goes on along the minus strand of NC_086283.1, from coordinate 5,018,616 downwards.
TTGCTGTGGCTTTGGTCAGTGCATTATCTGAACCTCTCCAAAGGTTTAATGCACTTATCCTCTCGGAGGTGGAAAGCAATTATCCCTGTCTGCTGCAAGGAAGCTGGTCCAGAGCAGGCAGGAGGAGATGCAGGCACTGAGATTCACAGCACCTGGCTGCTGCTGGCTGTGGTAGGTGGTGGGTGGGGGGCTGTTTGCAGAGATGCAGGGCACATTGCCTGCTGTGGACAAGGGTGCTGAAAGCTGCAGGCTGCCCTGGGCTGTGTGAATGAGCACAGCCTTCCTGCTTCCACCTTGCAGAGAGGGCTGAAGATGCCTTTGGCCAGGATAATTGCCATGGGAACATTCAGTGCATGCTGTTTCACTGGGGGTGGTGTTGGTGGGAAAACACGCTCCTTATCTCTCCCTCTTCCCTGGTATTTGAGTTGTGCAGCAGGAATATTAGGAGGGCTCTGACCGAGTAGAGCTGCTCAGGTGACCACTGGCTGGAAGGATGAGTGATGCCTCCTGGAGAAGGTGATGCAGCATGTACTGTGACAGCAGATCTGGGAATACTCCTGTGAGCTGATGTGGCATCCCTGAGGACAAAGGGGATTCCTGCCCCTTGTCTTCCTGCTGGCAAGCTCCTGAGCGTCAGTTCAGCAAACTGCCTTGGGGATGTGCATGGAGAACAAACAGTACCCTCAGAAGCTGATGGCTCCTAGGTTTAGGTGGCTGTGTAGCAGGTATTGAACCTGTAGGAGAGAGGATAGAACCCTGGGCTTGCAGGCTTTCATGTCATTTTGGTGCAGGGGGCAGTATTGAAGTGTTTTGCCAAGGTGTTAACTACTGGGTTATCTAACCTGGATCACTTCATGTTAGGAAGAGATCAGAACAACAGTCTGAACTTTGCAATTCACAGAGGAGATAGAGGAACACCTGAGAGAAAATTAATTATTCAGCATCAGTAATGAGCATTTCTTGATGCTACTGAGTAGACTTGTATCACTTAAACTGTTTTGCATGTCCCAAAACAGTAAAACTGCTTGGCGAAATTATCTGCATACTTACTTTTATAAGGATAATTTCTGAAAAAACCCAGTCATTTTGGTTTATGCATCATTGCTTTACTAATATTCAAAAGCAGTCTCTTAATAAAATGTGTTGACGATGTGCTGTTCCCACTAGCAACCTCCACCCTCTTCCCTCAACAGAAATAGAAGGGATAAACTGTCAACCCCCATACAAAGCCAATAGATAATTTAAAATATTTTTTTTTTCTCCCAAATGCTTGCTGAGCATTATGTCAGTTCCTTTTACTTCCTGCTTGAATGAGTTCAGTGGCAGCAGAGTAGTCATTATTGTCAACAGGAAGGCTTTATTGGTGGTGGATGGTGAGGTCTTGCAAGTCCACTGGTAGTGAAAGCAGACAGCCTTGCCAAGTGTGGATGTATCTGTGCCAAATTTCTTCAGTTAAATTATATGCATAAAAGAATTTGGTCTCCATGTCTTTTAGGACAACTTTTAGGAGCAGAGACCATAGTGACCGTATTGCTTTTAGCTGTTAATTTAGAGAAGAAGGTGAGATTACATCTCAGCCCTGCTAGCAGGTGTTTTGACTGCACTGAGAAACTGTTAGGGTGCTAACGTTGTGCTTGACTGTGTGTGTGCTTGATAAGGTGCTACCTTAAGCAGGGTCTTGAGGAAACTGCCTCCTTCAATGGCTTGCAGATTGGTTGGAGGCCCTGATCTGCAGGATAGCACTGGCATTTTGTTTCTCCATGCAGGCTGGTTGTCAGGTTGCAGGTGCTGGTTGCATGTTGCATTCAGTGGAAGCTTCCGTTTCTTTCTTAGTGGTAAAGTGATACTTGCCCAGATGGTTACCCAAAAAAATGGTGCTGCAGCCAGCTCCGAAATCTGGTGTTGTGTTGGTACAGTGTTGTTTCCAATGAATTTTAAGAGTGAAAATGGAAGCAGTTTCCTGGCTTTCTTTGCAGTGACTAAACCCTTTTTAGTCAAATGGTGATTTTGGTGGGAATAGGACTGCTTGCCATTAAGGAAAAGCAAACCATTACTGTAGTTTTTAAGTTTCCAGGCACTTTGGTGTTGGGCAAACCCAACCACTTTCTTCCCTTAAGTGATAAATGGTGGGAAGAACAAATGGCTGGCTCTTGTTTTGACTAGAAGTTTTCGTAAAGAAAAAATTGGCAGTTTTCTGGTTGTTTCAGTGGGTCTGGTTATCAAAGTGAGCTTTGGGTCTATCTCCATGGTGCTACAGCTGGTTCTATGCCTGTGGGGAAAAAATGCAGCCAACCTGAAGAACTTTGTCAAAGGGCAATATTATTGCCTTGTAAACAGTGTGTTCAAGCAAATTAGAGATGTGATGCAGAAATTACTGGATTAAATTCTCTAGTTGATGTTATGATTGCAAATGTCCATCTGGCCTTAAAAACCTATGAATCTGTGATGCAGATTCAAGCATTTTGGCCCTTGCTATAAAAGGGAATCATGATAACTTGGATCAGAATGAAGCCAACATAATAAAATATAAATCTGCAGTTAGTATTAGTTTGCAAGTTCATTAAGTAGTATATACTTTCCTCCTCAGTGGGCTATAAATAATAGGTTCTGCTTCAGTTTGCACTCTGATGTAGCTTGTTTCCACTGATGGAAATATTTCAGAGGTTCTTGCCTCTGTGTGTTTTGTCCCTGCTCAATCTAGTTAATTGATTCAAGGCATCTACTCCCTGATGACCTTGGTTTCTTTTGAGAGTTTGATTTTTTCATTTGTTTTTTGCTTTCTTGGGTTATTTTTGACTGTCACTTGTTGGAGTACCTTGGATATATACTTTCTAGAGAAACGCTTGGCACAACAGGGAAAACTGCTGGAAAACAAATGAATTGCAATAAAATCAGTGAAGATTTATGAAGCAGGAAAACTTGACTCGCTGTGATGATGAAGATTCCTCTGCTGTCCATGTGTCTTGGTGGTGGTGTGACCCCTGGAAGAATTGGAGGAAGGATGGGGTTATGTGCACAGTAAGCAGAAACCCCAGCTCTGTTAATGATGATGTGTTGGCAGCTATGCCCCCTCCTTTGAGCAGAGGGGAATAAAGCTTGGTGGAAAGTCTGTGATGCTGTTCAGGAGACCTTCTGATGAAGTGCAGAGCGCTGCTGTCACATCTTGTCCTGCACCTTGACCCCCATCCGGCAGAGCGTTTCACCTCGTGCTTAATTGTCAGAGAGTGTTCCTGTGAGAGGCTTCTCACAAGTTCTTTAAATGTAGTTGTTCCCATGAGCTGCGAGTGTTGGGTCAGAGCTGGGGCTACCTTGACCACCCATGGAAAGGTTGGTGCTGCATCGTGTCCTGCAGTGTGTGTGCCAAGGGGGCCAGGAGCTGCAGGAGGAGGATGTAGGAGCATGGCTACACCTTCTTTCGTAACAGGCTTCAGGCTACCAAAAATAACGTTCAGACTCCTGTTCAATTTGTAACAAGTTTATTAAAAATGAGTTTTCCTTCAGTTGTTAAAAGCAAAACATTTTATTTCAGTGTTGTTGTTTAGAAATGTGCTACTTTAGAAATCATGTCATGTGTTGAAATATTTATGCAGGCTTTAAGGAAGGCTTCTTTACTCCTGTTTGTTTTGTGATAGAAGGTGGTTTTTAGGGTCAAAGAGGATTTTCTTTCCCTCCTGTTTCAGGTATATTTCAGTGAAATAAAATGAGATTCTTATTTTATCTTACGGCTTTACATATGGCTTTATCATGATATAAATTCCATCAGCTTTTGCTGTCCTGACCATTTTGCCTATTCTAGAGCTCATAGTTGGGTATACTTTGATAGAGGATACCTTGTGGTAAACCTTAGCTTGCAAATGGTGCTACTGAAGAGCAGGATTATTCTAGTGTATGATTTATTGGAAATCAGCTCACAGACCACGGCAACTCTGCAGAGTTCAGTTTCTGTATGCCTAAAGAGACTTTGTGTAAGCAATGAAGGATTTCCTGGAAGATCTTTAGATATTGAAATGGCAGGAGGATGTGTAGCTGGTAGGATCAGAAGTACTCAGTGTTCTGGACTGTTGGTGGGGCATTTTTGATTTTTAGCTGGTTTTTTTCCCCCAGTTGATTTTGGAGTGAAGAAAAAAGCATGCTCCAGATGATCCTGCTCCAGCCCAGAGACAGAGGAGCCATCTCACTTCAGTGGTGTGGTCAAAACAATGCAGGAATTGGTGGCTTCTACTTCAGGCATTGTACAATCATGACAGGCCTGTCCTACTTTCTTCTGGCCAGGCTGCTGCCGCCACATGTGTTAGGTGGCTGTGCCAGGTGGGGAGCTCTGCTGTGCTGTGGAGTGTTGGTTTAGATCAATGTTGAATGCCAGCAGCCCTGGTATTTCGTGTGCTTCCTCCCAGCCACGGTCCCTGTGTCGCCATGGTTAAGCTGCTAAATGCCAGTTGTATGACCACGACAAGGACATTTGAGTAAAAAGCTATATCCAGGCTCCCTGACAGAGATTCCCAAGTGAAAAACCACTATTAGTTCACCAGCTAGAGTTCAGGGCAAAGGTTTAGATCACGTCTGTTTTTACTCTAACTTGATTGCTCACCTGTAGTAACCAGCCTGTCTGAGAACAAGAGTGTATGCAAACTCCCCAGGCTACTATTCTGTATATATATAAAAAAAAAGGGCTGTGGTATGACTTTAGACTTAATCATCATTTATCCTACCCTGAAGGCATGGAAGTTAATGATGATATAGATCTGTGTGGTTTTGTGTTCCCCTTGACTGAGCATTAGAAATAATTAGGGCTTGTGGGATGGATGCACTGATGGTGGAGATGAGAAAAAAAAAATTATGTATTATATTCCAAGTTTGCTGGCAAAGATACAGGTGCTAAATGTGTGCTTATGGGGTCTGAGGTTTTTTGCTTTTTTGTTCAGATAAAGCTAGCTGGTGCTGAGGAGAAAGGAAGTGGGAATAAATGAGTTCGGTTATTTTGGAGCCTTTTAAGATTATGGGGCAGGCAGAGTTGCTTATAATTTCTGTGGAGAATTTTTTTTTTGTCAGTGGGGTTAGCTCCGCAGTATCCCAAGTGCTCCCGAGTACAGCTCTGGGTTATGCCTGTGGAGTGGGCAGTGCTGGGGCGAGTCCCAGCATCACCACAGCACAGGAGCTAGCACTAGACCTGTTCAAGGGTGGAGGCTTTGCACACACAGCTGGAGGTGTTCCTGAATTACCTCCTTTGCTGTCCTGAGTGTGGGGTTTGCTTGGTTATTAAACAGCCACAGCCAAATCCATGCTGACAGTCATCACTGGTTGAATAGGGAAGAACTCGTTCTGTTCCTGTTTTCCTCTGTTCCAGATTTCTGTTTTACCTGCTTGCTCACTGATTCTTCTCCAGCCTGGCCAGTTGGCATTTTTTTTGATAAAAAACATTTCAGCAAAAATAATTTCCTGACAGGCTGGAAAGGGCTGGGAAGGGAGGTGGTGGTGAGCCTGTGAGGGCTGCTGTAGTGGGACCAGTGTGTGTTCCAGTGCAGAACGGGAAGGCTGCCTGAGAGAGCATCCCCAAAGTATGTGTAGCACCACGGGGACCTCCTGCATCTGGGCTGCTGGAGGAGACACCCCTCTTTGGAGTGGGGGATGCTGGGGCCCTGTTTTGAGGCTGCATTGGGGTGTGGTGGTGACCTGGAAATGATGCAAGTAAAGCACAGACATACTGGAAGTGGCTGGGGAGGGTGCTGTTGGGGAAGATGAAGACACCTTGTATCTCGATGGAGCAAGAGAGAACTTGTGTTTATATACGAGAATTTTGGGGCTTCTCAAAGCAAAACACCTCTGTCCTTGGAAGTGGTTTAGGTTACTGGCTAAATTTATTCGTCAAAGCAGATCGATGCAGTGCAGTGATTCAGGTGCTGCTGTGTGAAAGCAGCCCTGAGCAGATGCTGAGGGGCAGTCTCTGTCTGCTGTGCCTTACAGCCCCTCAGAACTGTGTGAGCTGTGCTGGGAGCCCCTCTGGTCTCCACAGCATCCCAGACCCAGGGACAGCTTCAAGTCACTTGTCACTTTTGCCTTCCTGGCACATGAGTTTTGAGTTACTGCATGGTGGCTGTCAAAAGGTGTACTCCATCCTATTTATTTTTCTCTATGCAGAATGTGAGAGGATACAACAGGAATTGAGTCTTTTCTATCTGGGGATTTAGTATTCATCTCTGCTAGCTGACTCATGAGTCAGAAAATTCCCACTGACTTGACTTAGAGTTGAATGGGTTGTATTATCTTTTCATATGCAGAAAATTATTTTGAATTTGAAGTTAATAACAGCAATTTAAAAATTGTCATTGACAGAAAGATAATACAATGTTTAGTTGTATCATGTTCTTTTTATAATCTGATGTTTGAATAAAGCACTTTTTCTGCTTTTTCTTTAATTAGCATGTCATGAAGAAGCTTGTGACATCAAACACAGCATCTAATTACATTCATTAGTAGCATCTCCAGGACAACTTTTAATTAAGTTGTACAATGTAGATCAATACTTGTTTTGCATCCATTGCAACTTAACGACAGGAATATACTGTTCTGCACAGTTTAATTACAGTGATTGTAATAGAAGGAATTTGAGTAAACCTGCCATTTTAGTAACTCCACTGACGTCTCTTGCTTTTTAAAATAGTATACAGTTATAGTATGGGACGTGCTATTTATGCATGTCTTATTTTGAAGAATATTTTAGGGTCATTCTTTTTATCCCAAGGGAATGGGATGGCAGTGCTTGGTTTCAGCCAAAGCAGGAGAAATTAATGACCATTTTACCTGAAGACTTCATAGGCAGAAAGACTGGGCATAACACAGATATCGGTGATATATCTTGTGGTAGGTGATAGCAATATTTTTATTTTGCATGGACTCTAGGGTGGAAGGCCACCTGACTGTATGTTTACTTACTGTGAATATAGTCCAGTGTAGTCTCTGAGTATTGCTTCCACCACATGTCATGTAGTTTGGTAGCATTGGCAGCTTCCAACTGTTTCCTCTTTTGGCAGGAAAAAAGCAATCCAGAAATGAAAACCCTGAGCCACCAAATGTGTTTTGCTCAGCATCACAAAAATATACTTGACCAGGCAGAACATGTATGCCTTGTGATAGTGTTCTGCATTAATACATGCATTAGTTGTGAAAATATCTGGGTAGACAAATCACTTTTAAGATAAGTGTTTGCCAGATCTGAGAACTCTGTGTTGTATTTTTTGTGTTTTGGCCTGATTTTGTGTACAAGGGACTACAGCAGTCAGCCTTCAGTGCAGTACAATGATAAAGACCAAATTGATTTAGATAACTTTGGTTTTTGGTTTTTTCAAAGTAAATAATTTGTTTAGTCTTCATTTGTTTTTAAATACTCCGTAACATTTTAAGGTAGCAAGCTTTGCAGTATAGTGTACTTCTGCATTTTCTTATTATGCCTCTGTAAATGGTGTAACCCTGAGGGTTAGTTATGATACATGCCTTCTTCAAATTTGTGCATGCAGCCTGTTTGTTTTTCTTCTGTAGCAATCTTTAAGTACCTACATCGATGCAATTCTCAAGGAAAGAGCACAAAACCTCAGCATGCATTTCAAGCTTGTTCTTGGTCTAAATAATTGTGTGCCAGATAGTCTTGAAAGTCCGATTACCAAAACTTCCAGTGGGGTTTTTAAAGAGCTCACAGGGTGGAGGTTGGGAATTGAAGACCCAGGGAAGTCACTTTCTTTTCAGGAAGGACATGAGTACAAAAAGGTCTTATGCAGACAAATACACAGAGAGAAGGGAGTGTTTTAATCTGATTAAGTGTGATATTAAGGTAGACAAAAGTTGCTCCTAAATTGAAATTTTGTATGACAATTGATGATTCAGAGACATCTTCTGCCTAGGAGATTTGGAGCCCTCTGTGAAGGAGGTGAAAGTTCAGCACCAGAAGCTGCTACAGTTTCTCTTTGCTGAGTTAAGTTTGTGTAGATTCAGTCACTTCTCACTTTCTATCCATTATTTCAGCTAATAGGAAAAAAAAAAAGTTAAAAATTTGGGAATAGTTTTTCTTTTGCTGTTTAATGTAAATGTTGCTTGTGTGACTTAAAACTACTCATGAATTTTTGTGTGCAGAAGAAAAAAGATCACTTGCATAGCTTATAATGAAGGTGTCAAAGACTTGGAGAAAAATGTGGAAGAGAAAGGAAATAACAGATTCCTGATGAGATTAATACTTGAACATATAATGCAGCAAAAATTAAATTCTTGTTTCATTTTTGTCCTAAGGGCCCGATTATGGCAAAAAATACATGCCACCTTGGAAGAAGTGTGTGTATGAGCATGCACAGATGTTTGTAAGTGTGTATTCATACCTGTATACTGTATGTCTTACATACACACACAAACACAGTGTGCTCAATGTACTTACTCCCCCCAGAGGATCAAGGTCCTAAGAATGTGAAGGATCTGTATTTTACAGAAGTTCAGCACATTTGCAACTTGGTTTCTGTGGCAGATCTCAAAGGAATAAGCTAATGCATACATTGTTTTCATTGTATGACCTCATTGTTAGAGGAGTTACTGCATTGTTTCTGCTTTACAGAAATACAACTTCCTTGGTTAATTATAAACAATCTGTGTACCAGATCCATCCAAACCTTGAAATATCTACTGAAATTTGTAATCCATCCTTCCTTTCTAACAGTTTTTTTTCTTTTCTTTTCAGTGAATTTGCTGGACTCACGTACAGTAATGGGGGATCTAGGATGGATAGCCTACCCAAAAAATGGGGTAAGTCTCTGCTGTTGTTTGCTTTCTCTCTCACGGATTATACTAATTGTTTCCATTCAGAAAGTAGACTACTGGGTTGAAAAACTCTCTAGAGTGATTTGTCAGCAATGGAGGGAAAAAAATAAATAAAACAACAAGCTATGACTGAAGAAGTGGAGCTGTATGACTAGGGGATTGATTTATTTATGCAGCAGAGCCAGCCACAAGTATTAGAAAAATAATCATGAGTCAGCCTCCTCACTCCTCCCCGCTCACCAAGAAAATCCATGAGGCTATTTAAATTTCTCTTAAATTATGAATTCTTCAGTTTTTCTAAGCCTTTGTGGTAAATGTGGAACGCAATTTTTTGGAAGTTAGCTTCTGAAAAGTAAGATCTGGAAGATGTTAGCTTTAAATGGACAGGGCTGTTTACAAATACATCTCAGGTTCATGGTAAAGTTCTGGGACCTGATAACTCTGAAACAGGAGCTGAGTTTAAAGCATCCTGAAGAGCCTCTGTCCCTTATCATTACCTATATTAAGAACAGTTCAGCGTCAGGAAAGACATCTGAAACAGCAATGTCTGTGGGTGAAGGGAGGTGCCAAGGGGATTGAGCCAGGCTCTGCTCAGTGGAGCCGAGCAATAGGACAAGAGGCAGTGGGGCAGAACCTGATGCACAGGAAGTTCCACCTGAACATGAGGAAGAACTTGGTTATTTTGTGGCTGATCTTGGGTTATTTTGTGGATAACAGGTTGCCCAGAGAGGTTGTGGAGTCTCCCTCACTGGAGATGTTCAAGAACCCTCTGAACACAATCCTGTACCATGTACTCTGGGATGGCCCTGTCTGAGCAGAGGTGTTGGACCAGATAAACCCTCTGTGTTCCCTTCCAACCTGACCCATTCTTGTGATTACGTAGCTGAAAGAACCTAATCTTCTAATTTTATACTTGAAATAAATGGTGGAGTTGAGATGCCCTCCAGTGTATCAGCTTGACCTGACTGCATCACGCCAGCAGTCTTGGCTGTGATTTTTGGTCTTTGGTTTGGGGCATCTGCAGTTCTCTACGGTGACAGAGATTTGGTGCAGTCTTGAAAGGTTGATTTCTGCACCATGCTGGGTATTCCTGTCAGTTCCAGAAAGCCATGAGAACTGTGTGAGGGAGAAAGCATCCTAAGTTACAAATGCTGCTCCAACAGGGCAAGTCTCAAGAATGTGTTATTGCAGAGTTTTAGTCACCAGATGAAACAGACTGCGTAACTGTCTTGGACTTCAGTGGGATTGTTATATAGATGGTGTTTATATAAAATTCAGCCAACCTTGGGAAAAAAAAAAAAAAAAGAAAAAATACATAGGTACATTAAACAGTAAATAAAGTCTGGCTTTCTGTATATTCTGTGTGTATGAAAGGTTGTAATGTAATGGCACCTTCAGACAAGCTGCATGTTTACAGGCATTGGTTACAGCAGGGATGTGAAAGCTACACAGGGATCTGATTTTATTTTCAGTTCATTCCAAGATCTAATCCTATTACAGTTAGTCTATAACCTTTTTTTTTAATCTACTGATTTAAAGCCAAGAATAAAACTTACTCTGCTTGCTTGTGTGGGCATCAGAATAACTGGTGGTAGATATATTGGCAGAGAAATATTTTGGTGCCATGGTGCACCATAAAGATCCCAATGTCCAGTTCTTAAAGGATGATTTTTTTTTAACTTTTTGAACATCTTCTGGCATTTTTCCTGTTGTTTAGAGCATAGTTCTGGTGTATCCCAATGCCATTAAAGGAGTATCAGTAGAAAAACAGGACTGGTAAGTTCAGAACACATCTGGGTCTGTATGTCTAGATCAGTAAATCAAAAGGTAGCTATTCTACACATAAGTCACAATTGTATCTTTTCATTATTTTGGGAAACCTTTCTATATTTACAAGCTCGGTTTCCGAAGAGCACATAGAAGTACACTCAGGAATGCCAAATTAAAGGTTACTGACTCAATAGGGAGAATTTTTTTTCCTCAATTAACTTCTGCTTTGTATTTAAAAGTGAATTAGGCAGTTGGTTTTGAAATTTCCAGAAACCTCATCTTAACCTTCTTTGTTTTCATGGGACATCATAAAAATCCAGGAGGTTAGTCCAACCTGTCTTTTTTTTTTTCTTTTCTTTTCTTTTCTTTTTTTTCTTTTCTTTTTTTTTTTTTTAACTAATATATGTGCAGTATTTTATAAGCACTAAAAAAAGTCTGGCCAGAGTTATTTCCCTACCCGCTGTATCTTCTCTGCAATCAGCTGTGCTGCAGGTACACCCTCGTGGTTTAATTTTTTTGCAAGATCTACCTAATGTATTTAAAGTGACTCTCACTTCAGGATTTGAATTTGGAAGAGGAGGGACCTTTAATTGACATCAGAGACAGGGATTTTCATGTGTTTTGAGGCATTCTCATATGAATTTGTTATCTCAGGATGTTCTTCTAGGGAAAGTTTTCAAGGTCCCTGTATCTGTCTGCACATGTCCCCCACGAAGAAAAGGAGCTAAAATGTCAGGATGTGTCACACTTTGCAACACCAGAGTGTGTAGATACAAACCATGTTCTGAAGTAAGCTTTTTGATGGATGGTGTTTTATTACTGCTGTGAACAGTATCCTGTGGAGTGCAATCACTTTTCAACAGTGGTGCAGTTCCAACTGAAGATACATTGGTACTCTTCCAGTGTTGCTGCTTCTCCGCTAGATTTCATGTTGCAACCTTAATGGAACTTAAATGGTTTTCTTAGAACTGTAACTGCTAGAAGTAGGAGACTGTACCAGTTGCTGTTAAAGGAAGCAAGTGTTTAGTGTTTGGCATTGTATGGGAGTGCTTGGGAGAAATTATCTTCATATCACAAAGGCTCAAGCTGGTGGGATTTGGAAACAGATTTCCACATCTAAAACAAACAAACAAAACCCCACAAAAAGCCCCCTACCAAGACAATCGGGTTAAGAGGTCCAGGCAAGGCAAATGAACTTGCTTTTGGCAGATCCTTTGTAGATACCATAGTCTAAACTTGTATTACAGCTGTGTGCAGTGTTAATTTTTGTGTATTGAATATTTAAAACGTTCCATGCTCCAGAAAGGTCCAGCTGCGCTTGTTTAGTCTCTTGTTCACCTCATTTTTGCTGAACACAATGGGAAAACATGTTCTAAAGTGGGAAATGAAAGCAGCATTGTATGGGAAGGAGACTGACTCTCCAGCCTGGAAACAGATGAGACCTGTTTTGCGCTTGTCATCTCAAATGAGGAGGCACTGCAGCTGCTTGCCTCCCCACAAGCTCAGACCCTGATCCACTGCTGAACACCGTGTGCTGGCTTATCTTGTGAGTAGTGGGTTTTATGGGAAGGGAGACGAGCACTTCAGTCGAGGCTGTCCTCTGAAGCGCTTTGTCTGGTGAGGCACTTGTTTGGTGCCGCTGGTTTGGGTGGTGGCCATCATCCTTGCAGCCTGTTTGGCCTTCATATTCCACATTCATATAGAAGAATCCCCCTCTTCCTTCATATGGGGTACTGAGGGATACATAGGAATGAGATGACTGAAATGTGCTATGGCCAAGTTGGGTTTTAAAACAATGCCTCCTGGTGTGAAGAACTAGCTGTTGAGCAGGACAAAGGGCTTTCTTATTTCTGCTGCTTTTCCCTGAAGGGTGGGTAAATTGCAGTAGTGTGGCTTCCTGGCTGCCCTGTGTGGGTTCAGCAGCTTGCAGCAGATGTGCAGTCAGCCCTTAAACCTGCATTTTATCTGTTAAAGCATGAGCAGAATGTCTGTGAGGTCCTCGTGGCCACAGAGCTCAGAAAAGGGACTCTCCCTGACAAAAGAGCATGATCAGCATGGAAAATGCTGTCCTTTTTGTACTCAGGTTAGGAATTGATCCTGTTATTACATGCCAAAGGGATAATTTTGACTTTTTTTTGCAGCTCTTGTAAGTTTGTTTTAGGTTGAAGGAGGTTACTCTAATTACCAGAGGCTATATCAGGAAAGTCTGGTCCCTTTTGTGAAGTAGGGAGCCCTCCAAGCACATAAACAAAACCAGTCAGGTTTTCTATTAAAGGCTTGTACAGCAGGTCTGCAAAATCTTTTCCCTCTGGACTGATTCCTGGGGCAGTGCTTAGGACTGCCCGGAGTGGGCACATCAGAGGTTTGCGTGTGCATTGTGCATGGCCAGCTGGGCAGCTCTGACCTGCAGAAACCGCCTGTACTGCTCCGTGCTAAACATACATTGTTATCCTATGGAAGCTCGCAGAGGTAGGAACAAGAGTAAGTGCTGTGACAGAAATAGTCAGGTGAGGCCTGGCAGTGTTTTAGGCTGTACTGCATCCTCTTCCTCCCTTGATTTGGCAGGAGGCTGTGTCATGCATTTCAACTTGCTGCAAAGCCATAGCAGGAGCAGAAGCTACAGAGCACCCTGCAAACCCATGCTGTGCAGTTTTACTTGGTCTGGCCAAGTGAAAACAAAGTTGCTGATTAAAACAAAGTAATTCTTTAGCAGGTTGGATTTATTCAGCAATTATGTCTGATTTTTGTTCCAGTGGCTATTATAGGGCAGATATACTCGTTTCAGACCCTCCCTCCTTTCACTGTTACTTTAAAACTTTTCTTTACAGATCAGAAGTATTCTTTTCCTGTCCAAATCAGAGTGCTGCACACCTGTTTTGCTTTTGCATAAAGCGTTCTCTTCCATCTCCTGCACCTCCCGTTGATTTCCCTGAACTTCCTGTAGCACAGAACAGGAAAGTCCCTGAGGGTCCTCGGGGTATTGGTTCTGTGCTGTGGCTCATTGCACAGCTCCATGTGATGGCTGTTTCTTTCTTTAGGCTCAGACTAGAAAATAAACATGTACTGAAGAACTTAGTCCTGTGGGGATGTTCATTTTCTGTGATGAATAAAGAATTGTAAGGCGGCTGGATGAATTCTTGCATGTGAGCAGCAAAAAGGAAAGCAATTGCCCCTCCTTTGGGTGGTTAGTAAGGCCAAGTACTGAAAGCTGGGGAGTAAATTCGGCTGGACTGATGCTACAAGTTGCTTCTACTTCACGTAGCATATTTGTGGTCTTGATTTTTTGTTTAGTTTGTTTGGGTTTTTTTTGTTTGTTTGTTTTTTGTTTGGGGGGTTTGTTTGGTTGGTTGGGGTTGGTTGGTTGGTTTGGTTTGGTCAGGGATTTTTTTTTCCAAGCAGCATTTCTGGCTTTTTTTTTTTTTTTTTTTCGAGGACAGCTACCCTAGGGTGCCTCTTTAAAGTTAAAAATAACAGCAGTTTTAGATTACTCAGCATCATTTGGGAATAGACTCTTGTTGCTCTCTATCAATCCTAATTCAGATAGAGATTTAACACAGGAATCCTGGATTGGAGGCAGTGCTTATCCTCAGGGATAGAAATAAAATAAAGGGGGAGGGATAAGGGGTAGTGAAAGGAGAAGGAGGATTCTTGGCACCATTGAGCTGTGTCATGTAGTTATGATTATAATTGGCATTTTCAGGGCAGTTCTTTTGGCAGCCTGTGGGGTTTTTTTCCTGCAAATGCTGCTGCTGGTCTGTGACCAGCGTAGAAAAGGAATTCAGAGGGATCTGCTCTGTGGTTTAACCCCAGCCAGCAACTTAACCCCAGCCAGCAGCTAAGCTCCAGACAGCTGCTTGCTCATGCCCCTCTCCCCAGTGGGATAGGGGAGAGAATTGGAAGGGTAAAAGGGGGAAAACTCATAGGCTGAGATAAAGGCGGTTTAATCAGTAAAGCAAAAGCCACGCACACAAAACAAAATAAGGAATTCCTTCCCCACTTCCCAAGGGCTAGCAGGTGTTCCTCATCTCCAGGAAAGCAGGGCTCCATCATGTGTAACTGTTACTTGTGAGCTCAAACACCATCACTCTGAATGTTCCAGCCCTCCTTTTCTGTCCCAGCTGTGTCCCCTCCTAACTCCTTGTGCACCCTCAGCCTTCTTGCTGGTGGGGTGGGAGCCACAAAAGGCCTTGACTCTGTGTGACCTCAGAAAGGAAAACATCCCTGAATTACCAACACTGTTTCCAGCACAAATCCAAAACAGCCCACATCAGCTACACCATGAAGAAAATTAACTCTGTCCCAGCCAAAACCAACACACATGCTAACAAGCAAGAATGCAATTTATCCATTTGCAGGAAGCATGATGGAAATAAGTAATACTGAGTAGCTGAAAAAATGTTAATGGCACCCTAAAAGCCTGCAATTTGGCTGCTTTGTTTATATGTACTCGTTTTTGTACATGCATAGTTTACTAAGAAACAATACTGCATGTTTAAGGGTTTGAAGTAAACTGCATAATCCAAACCCAAGCAGTAGTATTTAATGTTTTCTGTTATATACAGAATAAAGGAATTTTACGTGAACCATGTGTGGGATGATGTTGAGCACACGAGTTGAGCTCAACAAACGGAATGTTTTTTCCCCGCTAGGATTTATTAAGGTAATATTCAGTATCTATTTATATGTAAACTTCTGTCATCTGTGACTCTGGTTCTTCATGTCCATGGTCATTTTTACTTATCCCATGGGGCCATGATGATGTGTTTTCTTTTGGTTATGCTGCCTGCTTAGTGTGCCAGTCATGCATGCTTGTTGCATGCACCTCATTCCTATGTATCCCTCAGTACCCCATATGAAGGAAGAGGGGGATTTTTTTTACCTTCTGTGTGAATGTGGAATATGAAGACATACCATAACTGCAACGGAAGAGCTTGAGCTTTGGGTTGGAAAAGACACCAGAGCTTAATAATGCAGTTGTATGAGACCCTTGTAGTATTCAACTAAACTGTGTTTTAAAGCAGAGCTGTTTTCATGTCTCCAACTCTGAAAGGCCCAGAGTGAGCGTGAAGATGCTGGAGTTCAGTGGGAGTAGGGCATTGCCACAAGAGGTGAATTTGGCCAACAGGCTACTGTCCAAATGAGTGGATTTCCCTGCTGAGCATGTGGTGCTCGTAGAGCTGCATGTGTTTCACCAAGCTTTATTATACCAATCCAAATCTAAGGAGATCAGCTTTGCAATGGGGAAATCCTGTGTGAGAAGGCTGATGGAGCTGGGTGTAGCACGTAGTCTTGGACTGGCCCACAGCCACCAGAGAGGAAGGGAAAAAGCTTTCATCCACATTTGTGATGGGTAGGACAAGAGAAACAGAATTTGTTTCATCTGAACTGATTCAGGTTAAGTTTGATGGAACTTGGTTGCTAATGGTTAATCTGTGGGGCAGATATGGCCTTTCTGTCACTGTCTGACAACTGGTCGGACTATCTCTGCTACTCTGCTCAAGCAGAGTTCATCTCTTCTGGAGGAACAAACAAGGTGGTCTCTTGTGACCTACTGCAGGCCTAAGTCTGTCTGAAACCCTTTGTCTGAAAGCTTGTCCTGACTCTCTCTAGGATGAGATTTGTTTCTGTTTCCCTCTGAAATTTGGTGTGTGTTTTATTCATCTTCTTTTTTTTTTCTTTTTTTTTTCTTTTTTTTTAAATTTATTTTTTGTTTGTTTTCTCTTGTTCTTTTAATATTGACCTGACTAAAATCAGGCTACTGTTACTCATTCAGCAACCTGCATTCAAGATCCACTCTTGATTCCTGCAGCATATTTAGCTGCAGTTTGTATCTGTTTTTAAAGCAGAGGCCCCCATCCTAGACAAGAGTTCTCATTGTATAGCCTTACCATTTTATTCATGTCCTTTCTCAAATCTCCTTTCATATGTGAAGTTTAATTCTTTCACTCCATTTGAGACTGCTCTTGTTGTCCTGTCCTCTCAGCTGGCTGGCCTTTGGTTTGTGTGCTGTTGACATAAATCAGCATTTATTTGGGAGCAGCATCTGGTGAGATGTAGGTCTTATTAAAGGAGATATAAAATGCCTAGAGTACTCTAAGGTACTGTAAAATAAATTAATACTAGTGAGATTAAGAATAAAGCAAATCTTTATCTTGGCTGGAACTGTATTACTGGAATAATATATTCTACACAGGAAAAAATAAAGGTTGATCCTTCAGTATATCATTTTGTAAATACTGTTGTCAGCATTAGGTTTCCCCACGCAGGCTCATTGGGCAAACAATAATCTCCTTTCATGCTAAAATGTCTTTTTTTTCCTCTAGTGTCTAGGAATTACATTGGGGGATAAAAGAGCTTTGAAGAGCTTTATCTTCTAAAACCATTGTTTTCTTTGTTACTTTTGTGCTAATTTCAGAAATGTTGGTATCCAACAGTTAGTAACCGTACAATTAAAATGTATTAATGTATTGCTGCCATGGAAAATCTGAAATTACACAGAATAAAATATTACCATTACAGAAGGCATATGCAACAGCCCAGGTTTTTAAAACATGCATTAGGGTTTTGTAGCTTACGTTTATGAATTTTTGAAGTATACTTCTAACTGATTCATGTGCCAAATACATGTATCAGTGGGTTACTTATCACTTAACTGCATAATCCTTTTATAAGACTTCAAATGCACTGGCCTCATTTGACAGCATATATTTTTCCTTAGGTTAATGGTTTCTTTTTTTTTTTTTTTTTTCTTTTTTTTCTTTTTTTTTTTTCCCCTAAAAAAACCCCTAAACCCTAAATTCAAAAGTGAAGCCCTGTTTGTTTTTTGGTTTTTTTTAATGTTACTCATTCAAGAAAGCCAGCCCAAAAAAACCTGAAAAAAATGAATGCTACCATCAAAAAGGTAAACACACAGTAGGTGTGTCCAGAAAAAGAATATTTAAAATGTTCAAAATTAAATTTCTGAAAAAAGTGTTAAGATGGAAACTGCTCTCTTGTCTTCATGGCAAGCCATTGCTTTTGTATACACAATGAAGACAATAAAAATTAGAGGGCTTATTTGAAGACCCTTCACCTATCTTAACAGCTGAAAGG
Source organism: Prinia subflava (assembly GCF_021018805.1). NCBI lineage: Eukaryota > Metazoa > Chordata > Aves > Passeriformes > Cisticolidae > Prinia > Prinia subflava. Next base: position 5,000,961 of record NC_086283.1, on the reverse strand, counting down.
AGCTCTTTTTGACTGACTGCTGTTTTACTGCAAAGTCTTGATATGTGGTTATCCTGCTGTTAAGACACAGCTCAGCAGCTGAACATCTAGGATTGTTAGCACAAACTTTCATCCATTTAAAGTTATTAATGGGAGTCATTCAGGATTTTCTGTTTTCTTGTCCTGATCAGAAAAACAGGGTGTTTTTCAGTTGTTGAAGGCTACATGAATATATGAAAGTGAAAGGTGGGACTGGGTTCTTGGCTATTGAAAGAAAATGCCAGTGTTTTATTTCAAAGCTTCTCTTGTCCTGATAGTTTTGGGGCTGACAGTCTTAATTTATCTTTAGACATCTTCATTTTGAGGGAAAAAGCATACTGAACTATATGACTTAGTGTGTGCAACTAAAACAGTAACCATGAGATCTGTTGGTTTAATGCTGAAAATACTGTAGCAAAACAGATTAGAGATTAAGTATGAGCAGTACTAATGGATGCAAATCATGCTTTGGAGGCTTTTGTGTTAACTCTGCTCCAAAGAAAAGTGGTAGCTCCTCTCACCAGCCTTTAGGCTCTTCAGCATGAGTGATGAAGCACTGCTGAGGAGAATGTGGGTGACACCTGGCTATCAGTCATCTCTGCGATACCACTGTGATATTGTATGCTGTCACGCTGCTGTGATTGATTGTCTGCACCCCGTGGGATGAACAGTGAGTAGAAAAGAATTGCAGAACATGGTTTGGGCTGCTGCTTCCTCTGCCAGGGCAGAGGAACTGGGGCGAGGGGGAAACCCTACCAAAGTCATCTCAAAAAAATAAAGACTCTGCCATCCTGAGGAGAGCTGTGAGTATTTAGAGTAGAGAGCAATTATTTCTTCTGTGTGTAATGGGACATCACTGATTCTCAATTCTATTTCAAGATGATTTACTGAAGACACATCTGTGATGCAGTAGTGATTTATAGTTAGAAGAGAATGAAGCTTGCAATTGTTAGTTTGATCCTCACCTACCTCTGTGTGATCTTAGTGGTCTTTGTAAGGAATAATCCATGGATGAGTTGCCAGTTAGCTGCAGGGAGGAGGCAGGATTGGGCCCTGGGGTTGGTAAGGATGCAAGGTCCCCTGAGAAGAGTGGGGACTGTGGTTCAGCATCATGTGATGGAAGAGGAGGAGGAAAAAATTGTCTGCTGAGCTGGGCGTCCCTGGGACAGCTCAGAGAAGGGTGATGATGGCAAGGAGTAGAGATTGCTGGTTCTAAAGCCTGGAGCTGCCAGATCTGGCTGAAACCTCCACACAGTCCTTTATTTGCTTCCTTTTGCTGCTTTCCAAGAAGGAAAGTATTATTAGATACTTGGTTCTTGCCAAAATGCTTTGATAAGCATTTAGCTTAAGCATTCTTATTTATTTCTCTTTGTCATTACTCAAGCAAGTGCCAGGCAACTCCTTTGATTATATTTAATTCTTGACTTTAAAAAATGAGGAGTCAAAAAAAATCAAATTCAAAAACAAGTCAAAAAATGTAGATTTATTTAAATTGTTAGATAAGTTCCCCATTACTAAAGTCTGGGTCTTACTGTTTTCTATGTATTTGAACTAACTGTATACTGAAGCATATAGTGTCCCATAGAGCTGTTACTGTTGCTGTGATAAGATAAACCAGAATCATGTAAAGAGGTGTGTTTTCTGTGGATAATTGCTCTCCTTGGGATGCCTTCTTGCAAAGATCAGAACTTCTGGCTCTGAAGTGGGAGGAGGACTGAACTTTCATGCTGCAGAAATTCACATTTGACTTAAGCAACAATATTTTGGGACAAGTAACCTGATCCTTATCTTCAGGGATCTTCCTATAACCCCAATGATTCTTCCCATGATACTGACAATATTGAATGTGGTAGAGATGATGCAGTTATCAGGAGAAGATGGCACTGGGTATTTCTTGCTATGATTTGAGATATCCTTATCATTACTCCATTTTCAGTTTTGTCTCGGTTGTCAGAAAGAGCTGCTTGGTGTTCCTCTAGTGCAAGTCAGCCCCTCCCCTGCCCCACTTAGGCTGTGAGCTAGACCAAGAACTGGTAAGTGAGGGCAGGGTGGGAGAGGAGGTGATGACAGGACTTCTTAAAATATTCATTTATTGGAAGTGCTCTTTAGAAGTAATTGATTTCTTTTTTTGAGGTGTTTGAGCTTTTCTGATGCACAGGTGCCACTCGTTCTGGGATGACAACTCCAAGACCCAATTGTACTCAGCAGATACCAGGTGTGGGGGGGCAGTTGTCTGTTTTTGAAAAGGAGGATTTAAGAATTTTAAATTAAAGGTTTTTATTTCCTCCAGCTGTTCAGAAAAACTAGCACCCTCTGTCTGTGTTGTCGCTTTCATCGGGTCCTCATATTTTGATTTGGGGAAGTAGGGGATGGGACAAGGGTGGGGTTATTGTTTTAGCATATTCAGCCTGCAGAGTCCAGGTACAGCACTGATGTGATTCTCCTGGTTTCCTGCTGGAGCCTGGAAGTCCTTCTTAAAGTTTATCACTTATAGCTGAGGATCATCCAAATAATTTGTGCTCTGTATGATGTCTGCTCAGCAGGGCTTGCCCCCAGTTCAGTCAACAGTAAAGGACAGCAAAAATATGACCTTTGGTCTTCTGTTCAGAAGCCTTGAGGATGTGGAAGCTTGTTTGATTTTAGCTTTATTTGCTTCAGAAACTGAATGATACACTTGAGATCTTTGCCTTGGTTTCAAACCTCCAAACTGGGGGGCTGTTGGGGCTCCTTGTAAGATATAATTTCAAGTGGTTAGAGCTGTAGGGCAAGTACTGACTTCCTTAGCTGATTGCAGTGCAAATGTAAAGTCAGCCCATAAATCGTAGCCAGTGTTGTGATTACAAATCATTCCAATAATGTGAGATTATTCAGTTTGTCACAAATCCTTCTAGACTACACAAATAAAGTCATAACCACAAGTATAATCCTGTAAGATAAAGTTACTTCATTACACAGTCTCTGTCTGATTTACTGTTTGCTTTTTATTTTGATGACAGATTAAATAACTGATCTTTTTAATGAAGTTAGCTTAAGTGGCAACACACATACTTTTAATATCGCTGTCAATTCTGGAGTTAATTTTGCATTCTTAAAGTTATTGATATTGATTAATATAATAATTGGGCAAAGCCCTGATTTTTCACTCTAATTATGGGAAAATCAGCTTTAAAATGATGAAGTTTTAGAAAGGAATTGCTAGTTATGTCCATCACTAGAGCTGTCTTGTCACATGGTCAGGAAATGGGTTGTGGTCACTGGTACATTGTTGGGTAGGTGATTGGAAGGAGGTTGGTGCTTTCCTTCAAATGCAGTGGATGCTGTCAGTCTGCAGAATTATAGTGAGGCAGAGGACAGCTGCTGAACAGGAACAAAATGAATAGTTCACTCAGGAATGGATTTCAGCCCAAAGCAAAACTTCTTGCACAGTTCAGATACCCATCTCATTTCTTGTGTGGTACTTGTCTCTTCCTGCCATTGGATGTCCTGGTGCTCCCAGGGCAAAGGAAACTCCAGTGAGCTGAGGAGGGACTTGTGCCTGTCAGCTGGAGCCCAGTGACTCAGTGTGTCAGAGTGATTCTGATAAATACCCAGCCTGAGATAATCAAAACCCATCCAGGGATTTGGTTGTTGGCCTACTTATTAATTTTAATGATAATTGAATATCCATGCCGATTACTCAGACTGTAAGCTCAGCTTCCTGAGCCCTGTGTATTCAGTTTCAAAACACTGCTTCTTTAGAGTCTAGTATATTTAAGTCAGAGGAGTGGTCTTAATGTGGACACAGTACAGATGGGCAGGAGCTACTGTGTCCTTTGGAGTCACAGTAAGTAAGTCTGGCAGAGCCTGTTTCTCAGAGCTGTATAAGTGTATTGACCTGGCAAATGTCTTTGGACCCAGGGGATTTGGTTATGATGCTGCCTGTGTAATATTTGTAAAAGGCTTTTGCTGTGAAGCTGAAGAGAAAGCAGGGAATCTAAAGCAGCCCTTGCTTGGTGTCTGCAAAGCTCTTTTGTTTGATGCCAATAGCCCAGGTAAACCTCTTGGACATTTCTGTTCTTTGCCCCTTTTGAGCACAGCACTACGGAGAGATTTTTTGCTTGCAGGGCTAGCTCCTCCAGTGCTAACTTGGGGTGTTTTCTCAGCATTGCAGTTTGCTGAGGCTGACCTTGCTGAAGCTGGATATGCAGAAGTCCCTGTACATCTCTCCAAGTATTCCAGAGGGTCTTTGTCAGAAACCAGAATCTATGTTGAGCTTTTTTGTTTTTTGTTGAGGGGAGTTTTCCTAGATGAGTTCCCTGGTGCTTCTGACGCTGCTGGAAGACTCCATAGTGTCCCCATTGATCGAGGGTAAAGCAACTAAAATTCAAAATGCGGGCTAATGCCACAGGTCCTGTGTTTTCCTGAACTGGGATTTACCCAAGTTAGCAAAGTCATGATTACTACCTTTAAAAAACAGATTGTCCCCTTCCTTTTTTTCAACCTTTGTTTTGTTTGTTCAAAAATAAAGCATTAAAGAGGTAAAACAGAGTGCAAACAATTTTTTCCATGCACAGTGCTGTGACCAAAGATATTACTTGGCAAATTTCCATCCTTCTTTGCAGAGTTTTAAAACTGAGAACTGTTTTTTTCCTCTATTACAGTAAATACATAAGGAATCAAAATTATATTAAGGAAGAAAGTTGGGCAACACCGTGCTGTTCAAATATGTTGATTGCAAATCATTGACATTCTAGACATGCTATTTCTGTTTGTTAGTGAGTTGTAGTTTCAGTGCTGGTGAGGTAAAATGGTTGGTTGGGAAAAAGCACGAGATCATAGTATTTACTAGTCCTTATTATTTAAAAAGAAGAGCAGATTCATGAGTGTGTGAGCTGAAGGTAATGGTGGTGTACCTTTACATTTAAGGATTTAAGGCCACTGGCTCTGTAAACATTATGTAGCTGAATCTCCTATGGCACATATGGCATAGAAATTTATTCAGGGGTCCTTGCGGCACGTCTGTAACCTTGATTTGGCCCACAGTGCATCTTCTGGAGAGAGATGTCTTTGATTGAGTCATCCTCTTGTGCAAAGTCCATATCCCTTTTTAGCTTGTGCAAACATCTATCTGTCCTTATTGTAAGACAAATGAATTCTAGCTCAAGTTGGTCAAACTCCAGTTCTCAGTCAATGGGTCTTTCCATGCCTCCCCTTGCTAACTTTACAGATACATTCAACTCATCTCTCTCTTCTCCTCCCAACAACCCTTTTCAGGCAAACAGAGGTCACAGGCAAGTTAGCTACCTCCCAGCCTTCTCCAATTTTTAATGGGGTTTTTTTGTGCTGTAAAGTAGAGCTTTGATCTCTTGAGTAGCTGTAGACTTTCTTGTGGTGTCTTTGCAATTTATCCTAGCGGAAGTGATGCCATTTGAAAAGAAAATGACTTTCTGAAAATGATACTAGTAAATTGTTGCATTATGTTGTTTGCTCAGTGAGGCAAATGGATCACAATGAGAAGAAAATCATCCTTTTGATGGAAGCCAGGTAAGAGTGAAGAGGAAGCCTTAGTGGCTGCTCAGCTGGTTGCTGTGGCAGGCGGGAGTTGCAGAACAGTGCAAGATGCTCTGTGACATGAAAACGTGGGCTAGAGCTGTGCTGAATACTGTCATCAGGGAACCTGTGGGATGGTCATGTGGTAAGAGAGTCCAGAGGAGATGGATGTGCTAATACATAAGTGTGCCGTGTACACAGGTTTTGGTAGGAAGATAGGTTCCTGTTTTGGTGGAATATGCAACCTTGGAGCCTCTTAAAGCCCTAGGAAAGGTAGGATTCAGTCCTGGCTCAGCACCACCAAGTAAAGGTGGTATGCCTGCAAAGCCAAATATTTTGTAGCATCTCAGGACTGTGCATCCCTGAACAGAGAAGACGGAACCAAAATCACCTGTGTGTTTGGATGGCCTGTCTGATTGCTTCAGTCAACAAAAATAGGAAAATTCCCCTTTTGTGTGTATGAATGGTAGAATTCTTTTGGGTCTGGTCCAATGCCACTTGCTCACAAGGCAAGAGGAAGCTATTGAGAAGCAACAACAGGTTTTTGTGTCCTTCCCCTAAATGGCTAATCCCTTTACTTGGTTCAAAATTGCTTTAATTGCTCACTGTTTTAAGTTTCTTTGTACATAATAATTTATGGATGAGAGCAAATTCTATTAGAAAGCTTTATAGTGTTGTGCACTATGGGGGCAACATTTCAGCATCAGTGTACCGTTTCTTCAGCAATCTTCATTTCAGTGAGTATGTGTTTTGGTAAGAAGAATGATGTCAATTAACCACATAACCTGTAGAAGTGCTGTTTCCTATGCTAATTAGCTTTTCCTCTGAGTACTGTACTTTTAATTTATTTTTCAAAGTGCATTCACTCATCCTTTTCCTTTCAAACTTCAACACTTTGTGAAATATGCATCCAGGTTTGCTGAAAAGCTCTGAAGCTGACACGACAAAAATTGAAAGGGGATTGATTTAATGGTCTAATTGCTAAATAATGATGAGATGTGGTTGTAATTTGATGTTAGTGTGAAATGGCCAATCAGTCCATTTTGCAGAGTGAGAGGAAGGCCTAGGATAAGGCTGGATAAATAATCAGCTGTGGTTTCTGTGCCAAGTGGTGTCTTTCAGGGACTCCTGAAGATTATGTAAAGTGTTTTTTTACCAGAAATTCAGGCTCCAGACAAGAATTATCTTGCCTAGCAGTACAAGGCTGTTGCTGCAATTTAACTGAGTTCTGTCCATAGGCTGCAAAAACCAAGAGAAGTTTCATTCAAGGATGACCCTGCTGTGAGAATGTCTCTTTGATAAGCAAGTCCAAGTCACAAGCCTTTTCCTGTGGCTTTCTGACTGGCCTGCTGAGGGGAGAAGACACACTGAAAAGAGACACCAAAGCCTGGAGCTGTGCAGGATGACAGATTACAATGTTCAAGGTGGCCAAAATCCAGCAGGTCCACTGCCACCAGGCATCAACAAACTGTGATCTCCCACCTTAACCCAAATCTGCTGGAGGAAGGGTTGGTTGATGGCAATCTCTTTCCACATAAGGAAATGTAGCCCCTTCCCATGTGTCCATGTTTACTTCCTCTTTCTACTCCGCCTCTCCAACTTCTAATCCACTATTAATCCCAGTGCACCCTGGACAGAAAATAGCAGTAGTAAGAGCTTGTAGATTAACTGAGCAGCCAGAGGTGTAGCGGTAGACTGCTTAATTATTTTCTATTTAAACTGTTTTTGATAGTTTGTTCTTTGAGGAACTGCATGTCTTCAGCATTTCTGTGTTCTTCACCTCTGTGCCTCAGTGATTTGGCTCTGGAAGAGACTCTTACAGGTGAGGGCAATATACACAAACCCTAGTTATTTACATACCCACTCTCTACTCCCACTTGGCATAGGCATGTTGGTGCTAGCTTTAACCCACCTTGCCTGCATGACAAGTATATGTGGCTAGTCATGGGCTTGGCTACCTGATCACATATTTCTTCTGAAACTTCCTTGGATCCCCCTTAAAATTTCTGAATAATGGATTCCTGCCGTGGCAAGTTCTCACTGTGGTTGATTATACTCTGACCCTCAATAACAAAGTTATCTTCCCCTCTTCAAAAGCATTCAATTTAAATTCCAGGACCTTTTGTTGGTTAGGAAGAAGCAAGCTAATAACAGAATTTTTTCTCTGTCTATGTGTTGCAGTATTACCATCAGGTTAAGCCATGGTTTACCTCTTGTTTACCTCTGTTAAGAAAACAGTTTGAGTTTCTTCAGTTTCTTCTGAAAACTTCAGCAGCTTTCCTAGGCTTTGCATTATCACAGCTGATTGCCAAAACAGCATTTATTTTTGCATTGCAGACATCTCAGCTGGGGATTTAGCACATGATTGTATTTGCTTTCCTAGCCATGGCATGTTGATGTTCAAGTGGTTCCTCGGTGGTTGTCAGACACCAGGAGAGGGTGGAGGCTGCAGGTATGAAACGTATTCTTTGTGAAATGGTTAGGATATAGGACATCCATCACAAGCAATTGAGCACATCTGTGTTTCTTCATTTCCAGATTAAAAGAAACATCGAGATCCAGGTTGCATCTTTGTCCAGCAGATTTACATTCGTGTAATTCTGGTGCCTTATTTAAATAGTAACATAAACTTAACACAATGGGAATTAAATCCCATAGAGTAAAAAGTAACTAAAAGTTTCATTAAGTTGTGGAATAAGCATACCAGGCATCCACATGTATAATTTATTACCTGGAGTGGGGTAAGTACTTAACAACAGTTATAATAAACCCATTCTGTTCATTCATTTTTAGATCTTAGCATACTGATTCAGACCTTAACTGAAAGTGAATATACAATCAATGTCAGGCTTTTTATGCGGGTTTAATAATGTAGGCCTGCCGAGATTCTTTAATTAAATAATTATTCACTGTTCAATCAGAATAGATTGTTTCACTGTAGGGATTGCAGGCAAGTACATGCAAAATCCACCCTGAACTGATCATGTTTTAGCTGCTTACTGAATTCCTGAGTGATAATATTTGTCACATAAAAAAACAGGGAAAAAAGTTGCAGTCAGATATTAAAAATGTAGTGCCTGATTCTGAGATGATCAAAGAAAAGCAAGCTAAGGTATAGTTTGGTGGTGTTGTGAACAAAGTTAGAGCTGTCTGATAAGTGGGAAAAGTGGGTTTTGTAGACAGTTCCGGTTCAACAGAACTGTCACCAAAGCCAGAGTAAGCTAAGGTGCTCAGCATGTGGGGAATCAGGAAATCTGGTTTTGGATATTTTACTCGTAGCCCCTTGCATTCAAGAGGTGTCAAATGGAGCTGTTAAGGGGAGGTGCAATAAATTGCACATTGTGTGTGTCTGCTGCGCACACCAGTTCCTGTAGGAGGGTCTGCACAGGCAGAGCAGCCTTCTCACTTCTTCTGAGAGCGTTGGAAATGCAGAAAATCTGTTTGGCAAGGGGGCTGCTGCTTGTAGCATCACACAAGGCTGGCTTCAGATGGCCCCTGCTGCCACGGCATGTCATTAATGCAGCTCACAGCAGCTGGACTGAGAGGACTTCAGTGTTTATTAGGGGAATATAATCATTTAAGCCTGAATAAGCTTCAAAGCTCTAATGTGGCTGTTTGGCCAACAGAAATGAGATGTAAATTTGTGCTGAATAGCCACTGATTACAGAAAGATGATTAATGTGAGGTTTAAAATTGATTTATGGGTGCAGTTGTCAAGGCCTAAGCCATGAATGTAATGTTATCTGTATGCAAAGCTTTGGGTAGATTAGAGACCAGGGAGCAGTGGCAAAATAATGCATTTGCTGGAGGGTCTGATACAGTGTATGGGCCGCCTGTAATCTAGTCAAATTTGGTATACGCCTGAGAGGTTAGGCTTTGCCAGTGCAGCACATGGATAATTGTATCACTTTGCCTGACATACTAGAAAACCAAGAAGTTTAATCTGTTTTATTTTCATTAAATGCACTTTTAGATCGAGTATTTTTTCTCTTTTACTGGAAACTCTTAAATGTGTACTCAGTTGCAAGAAATTACATAAAGCCAATTACAATGATAAAGATTAAGAATTTAGTTTCGCTTTTGCAAATTCTTGCTGTTCTGTACGTTAAAAATCAAATGCTTTGTGTTATTTAAATAGCAGTAAACAGATTTTAATTTTTTTAAATATTATGACAACATTAAAGTAACAAAGAAAACTTCCTTTCTTCCTGCTTTTCACAGTTGTTCTGTGAATCTCTTGGTATCATCAGGTGACATGAATAATATGCCAGAAGCGCTGCAAATCCAAGAATTTGGTTATAAACCCAAAATATATGTCTTGCTCTGTGTCCTTCTGAAAATCTGGCTCTGTCAGCCTTCCAGTGTTAAACCATGTAGTGTCAATACTGTTTGTTCTGGCCTTTGTTAAATTGCTCTGCAATGAGGGTAACATTAAGCAGTGAAAAATGATTTAATGGTATTGTGTTTCTTCATTGTTTCTTTCACGCTTGCCTCCATTGTCTTTCCCTCAGTTGCTGGACTGTGATTTGAAATGGATGTTTTAATTCAGATGTACAGAGAATTTCCAACCTTTAAAAAAATAAAGCAGTAGGGGGGGAGGTGGGGTTTCCAGATAGCACATTGCTTTGTTCTGGGAAGGGGGTCAGCACAGTCCCTCATTAGGAATGCTGGAGAGGGGCTGGTGCTCCTTTTCATTTCAGTTCCACTAGCCTCCAGCTGGGTGCTCATTCCATTTGGATTCTGGTGCTGACATCTTTCATTGATCATGCAAATTATCAAAGTCTGAGCTAAACTTCAGTCCCATTTTCATTTTTTCCCACGTATCTTAGTATGCTGACTGAAAAGTCTAGGTGACTTTGTCCTGATGTTTCTCCTTTTTTCAACAGCTTCAATTGTGCAGATCTCTGAACAGATAAAGCATTTCATCATAAGCATGTACTGAAAATAATTTTTAAGGTTTTTATTGTTCTTTCGTACCCATTTGCTTGGGTGGTACTTTACGTAGCAAATTGCTGCTTGTGTTTTGAGATGCTGTAGCAGCTTTCCAGAAATCTGCATTGTTTCTCAGCTAGTTAGCGGTGCACAGCAATCCAGGAAGCGTCAACACTTCTGCCTTATAGGGAGTTTCACTGAGAAGTCTCCTGCACCGCCTGCTGCAGAAATGGAAGGTGTGGCAGCAAACCTTACATGCGTACTGCAAATAAAAAAGAATATTGAAAAATTGTTTAAGTTGCAAATCCAAATGTTTACACAACCAGAGTTGATGACTGTGAGGTTCTCCTTGTAATTTTAGGTCTTCACATGTAGCTCTTCTTGAGAAGAGCAGTCATGCGTTCTCTCATAGTTTCAGCGTGGGGCTGTCCTGTTTGGTGTTTTCCCTCAGCTCGGAGCAGTACAACTGTGTGAGAACCTTTCTCAGCATTACTTCATGAAGGAGGAGGATTTCTAGCAGTTGTAATTGCACACAGGGTGATGAAAGGTTGACCTGGGTGGAATTAAAAATATCCTAAGCAGTGTAAGATACTGAAGTATCCACTCAGATGCTTAAGCTCTCAGTTCTAAAAATTGCAATTTTTTAAAGCTGATGTCTGCTAATGAGCTGTTCTTAGTATTGGAATGTGCAGTTGGCAGCAGTGGAGTTAGGATGGAGCGTGATGGTGCTATGAACATTCACCCAGCTCATTTTCAGTGCAGTTTTTATATAGTGGAGATGAAACATCAATTACCTCCCCATCTTTGCTATTCCCTCTCCTGCCCTTTGTCAGAGTGCAAAGCCAAATGTGAGACCTTGGCACCAAGTGAAATTGAGTCTTGTTAACTCTTGATGCAGTGGGGAGTAGACTTTAACATGAAGCAAGGCCCTTTCTCTCCTCTTAGCATTTTTGCTGCCCACGCATTGCAAGAGGTCATTCAGAGCAGTTCTTGTAACTCTACTGAGGTGAGAATTTGCCCTTTTCATGGGAGGTGGTTGGAGGGGGTAGTAATGGAAGTGACTTCCTAAATTCGCTTTCTGCTAGGCAAGTATCACACGTGGCCTACAGAATATGTTTGGCTAATATAGGAACAGAGAAAAAATATTCAGTGGTCCAATGTGGCACATCTTTAAAATCATGCTTTAAATTCTCAGTTCATACCTCTTTGCCATTTGCTTCCCCCACTTACGCTTTAGTGAATGAAAAATGATCCTTAGGTTCTTGCTGGGAAATCTCCAGTAATGATTGAGGAAACTCATATTTACTTCAGCTAATTAGCCTCAGGATATTCTGAGGCTGTGTGTTAACCAGACTATGCAGCTTTTGTGACCTGAGTGGCATTGTAAGAAACAGCAGGACACTACAATCCAGTAGTAAAATAAGAAGAGTAGCCCAAAAGTTGTAGCGATGTTACTTTTGTTGTATTTTCCTGGTTGGAGCAATTGGGAACGTGCCAAGCCACCAGCAAACGTTCCTTCTTCAGAAACTCGGCTTTGATTAGGCCAGATTTCCGCCTGAGTAGGGAGATTAATCAGATGCTTTCTGTCCTCTGTTATCCATTATGTTTTGTGCTTGACTAGTAACTGCTGTCAGTAGGAATATATATCTGTATGTATAAGTGTCTCAGTTGTAAAATTGCCATCCAAATGAGGCTTGAGCCTCAGGTGGGGGCACTGTCAGATATATGGAAATAGTAAGATCCCAGGCAGTTGCAACTGCTTCTGGTATTTAAAGGTTTTAGTAAACTCTTGCCAAATGTTGTTTGCATTGAACTCACTGCTGTTTCTTTTTGACACTGGCTCCTGCCTTGAAAATGAGCTCCAAAGCCCCTAAAACCAGGCTGAGAATGTGTAAAAATAGCTTCATCTTTTGCATTATACAAGTGGATTTTGGTATTGGAACAGTTTGCACAAGTAATAAATTTTTTGTTGCTTGGTAGCTGAAATTTAAAACAGTGTTTGAGGCTGAAAGAAGTCGTTTGTATTGCTTCAGAACAGATTTTCTTGCATTTTTTTATCTGCCCTCTATTTTGTTTAAACTCGAGAAGATGTTAAAGACATATTTTGTGAGGCTCTCAAAATAACAGGTTTCTCTTTTACTAAATTTTTTTTGTTCCCTCCCCTTCTTTCCTAACTTGATCCAAGTACATGCATTGCTTTGTTTTCCTGATTATTTGTATTTCAAATTTGTGTTTTACTGGAAAAAGTCATGTGGCTCTAGTTGGTGTCCTTCCACTGGTTGGTGCAGGAGGGGAGAAGCAGCTGAGCTGTCCAGTGAACAGGCACTCTGCCCCAAACCAGAATTTGAGTTTTAAACCTGTGTGGTAGCCCTGGCACAAGTGCTTAAAAATTGTTGCCCAAGAGTGCCATTCTAGGCAGAGTCCAGTGACCTGGTACTGATGGAAAAATCTGAACAAAGCTGTTTTGATGTCTCTGCACTGCTCCTCATAGTGCTCACCCATTGGAAGGAGCAGCGCTGCAGACGAACATACGGCATTGTTCCAGGTTACTGGATTTTTCTACTGCTTGGGAGTGGTTTGGATCATCGTTCCTTGCTGTGAGGGGGACCCAGGCTCCTCAAGCACCCCATCCAGGTGGGGTGCCCTGATCAGTAGGTTGTAGAAGATATAAACACACCTCTTGCCAATGCCAGCGTTGAAGACAAAGCTCTTTTGCTCCTGCCAGTCCTGAGGTTAGCATTGCTGTGGAGGAGGCCAACAGTTAAGGTGACTTTTTGGGTGTTTTGTCTCTTGTGTTCTTGTTCTTTGAGCAAGCAAAACCCATTTAATGAAGACTGAAAAACTTCCAGCAAAATCAGGCTCTTGTTTCATCATACGGCTCCCAAGCTGAAAATCTGGGCAATCCCACATATCACAGCTTCTCTTGATAGCACTGGCAATATTTGGTGGCAGGATTTGAAGTCCTTGAAACAGGGACTGGCCTTTCTGTAAGTGCTGTTTTGCAATAGGCAAGATAGTGAGAAAGTCAGCCTTAATTTACGACTAGCACAGCCCTGCAAAACCTTCTGTAGTGCAGAAGAAAAGATGTGTGATGCTCTGTGTGGCTTTCACTAGAGATTTAGCCTTACGTGACCTCACTGAAGTCACTGAAACTGTGCAGGGGAGAGCCTGCTGCTTGTTTGCTTTAACTGTGTAATACGACAGCAAGTGGAAACCAGCAGGCAGCTAAAAAAAAAAAAACAAACCCACAAGTTTTTGGGTTTTGTGATGGTAGGGAAGAAGCAGGTTGCACGATAAAGTTGAGTAGCAGGAGGGAACATTTGTGTGGGAGCTAAGCTGGAGGCTATTGATTGGCAGCCAGGTCTTAACATCAGCTGCATAAAAGGAAATCGAAGAGTCTGCCCAAATATTACCAGGGTGAAAGGCAGGATAAATGGTACTGAGCTGAACCCAGGCTGGTTTGCCCTTCTGGAAGGGCATCAGGGGACCCCTTTTGACTTGCATAGGGATTGCATTGCACCATGCCACGCTATCCTCTACACTAGTGTGTGCTCGTGGTGGCCTTGAGAGCAGTATTTTGAGGTAAAATTGCCTTTTTGTGGTCAAAGCACATAGAGTATCTCTGATGCTTTCTCACATTCAAAGCTTGAGATCAGAGATCTGTGCCAGACTTGCTTTTTTTCCACAAGAAAAAACAGTAAAATATGTAAATCTTCTTCTAATTTTACATCTGTGTGCCAGCAGATACCTGAGTTAATGTGCATATGTTGCAGAGCTCTGTGTGGTGAGGTGGAAAAATTAAATAGGAGAGGATGAGGCTTCTCTTACTGTGGAGCCTGTGAAATATGTAGTGGGAAGAGAGGCAGATTGACAGGCCTTGGAGTGAGGGAGCCCTCCTAGGAAGGTTTCAGGTAAGTCCTAGGAACACCTTTGTTTAATGTTCTTAAGCTGTTTTTCCCTCTTAAGGTACCTAGGATTTTGCTGAATGCCCAACTTCTATTTCAGCGGTTCAAGGATGTGTGGAATTAGGAGCAAGGCTTGAAATGTCTATACTTCTAGTGAATGCTAAAGAAAGTGAATGAATTTGCAAAGACCAGTAAAAAAACTTGTACTGCAAACCCCCCATCCTCTCAAAAATCAAATAAACAAAAGCTGTGAAATTATCATCCCTGCTGTCAGTATTTGGTTTTGGGGCAGCAGCCTTTCCCTGTGCTGTGGTAGCAAATTGCACTCCTGGAATCTCTGAGATTAGAAACAAGCCTGAGTAGCAGACAGCTGGTGAATGTGTTTTAAAATCATCCATTTAACCCAAGGCAGCTCCACTGAATGCTTTTTTAACTCCTATATCTTTAGTTAGATGTGTGGTATCTTTGGCCTTTCTATAGACAGCCTGTGTGAACTGTGTGCTTCCTAGTGATGGAGCTGCATTTTTACGCGCCAGCAGTAGTCTGCTGGAAATTTCTGATTCAGAAATAGGTCTTCTATAAATGATTTAACATCAGGCCATTGAAATGCATTTGTGTTTTCCTTCTTAGGGCTATTAAAGATGTAGAGAAAACATTTACCACCAAATTAATGGCTGCATTTTTTTTTTAATCCTGCAGATGGGGTTGATTTATATCTCAAAAAATATGTGCTGCAGAGAGGAATTATAACATTACACAATTTTTCAGTTGTACTTAATTTTTTTTTTTATGCCAATAATTTTCATCTAGATGCTGTCTCTTTAATGTGGTGGGTTTTCTTTCTCATTAACTGAAAGGCACTGCATTTCATCTTCTGGTTTGTATTTTTTTGTTGGTTGAAATAGTTCTCTGAAATCTGTAGTGACTAGGAAGCTGGGACCAGGCAGAAGGTGCAGGGGCTCTTACTGCCATCTCCATCTTGTGGAGGGATGGCAGCTTGCCTGCAGTCTCTGGGGGGAGGCAGATCCAGCTGAAGAGAAAGAAATGGTGTAGTCCCACATGCAGATAGGAGAGAAGATTAAATGACAGAGATTTTGCCAAATACTGGCTGCTCTGATAAAATCTGGTTGACTTTCCCTTGAGGATTATACAGAGATAAGCAGCCTTAGCTCATTAGCACCTGCCCTTTCTCGTGCTCTGATGATTGCATTAGGTTTGATGGCAGGTGGTGATGACAGGATTTGCTCTGATCTGGGGAGCAGTACTGGAAGTGCAGCACATCCTGAAGCCTGAGATGTTAGGCCGTGTGCCATTTCTTGCAGCTGAGATTAGACTCTAGATCAGTTCACTGATATATTTGTGCTTGGACGTTTCTCCTCAAGGTGTTTAGTGCTCTCAGTGTGTGATAGCAACCATTAGAATCACTGCACTTAGTTTTTCAACAAATGAACTTTGTACTCACTCCCAAGAGCACAACTCCTGAAGCAGCGGTGGAAATGATCTTAACTTCATAACTCCAGGGATCATCACTGTTGGGTCCCGGAAAACTGACCTGGCAAGTATGAAGAAAGTCAAGTGATAGTTTTCAGCATGCCTTCAAGTTAGGTCACTAACAATATTACTGAAACATCACAGTTACTGTAAATGTCAGTTCTGTGAAAGAAATACACATTAATGCTCTTTAGATGGTGTACAGAGTTATACTATGTACCTTGTGGCCATCCATAAACATCTCCATGTGATAAAACTGGTCTGAGCAATTTTCAGTCCTGAAATGCTTTGCACTACTTCCTGCTGGAAGTTAACACTTTTTCACACATGCTCGTTGACATGAGCAGTTGTTCAAGTGATCCTCTGACCTTCAGCCAGAAAAGAACAAAGTGAAAGTCATTGTGTCTTTCCTGGACTACATTGTGATGTGCTCATCTGTCCCATGGGCTGATTTGGTAGGGATCTCCATGTTGGTGGGGGGAAGTGGAGGGTTACTCTCCCTTTCCATCAAATGGAGAATCACCACTAGCTCTATAAATATAGGACTTTATATAGTGTCATGTTTCAACCCCAGCCAGCAGCTAAGCACCACACAGCCCATCTCTCACTCCCACCAGCGAGTGAGCATATCAGAAGGGTAAAAGCGAGAACTCATGACTTGAGATAAAGATACTAAAATAGGTAAAGCAAAGTTGCACACACAAGCAGAGAAAATCAAGGGATTAATTTACCACTGCCATGGGGTGGCTGGTGTTCAGCTATTTCCAGGTAAGCAGGGTGGTATTTTCATTACAGTCTCTGTCCATGGGCCCTTTGGAGCAGACTGTGTGGTTTAATGTTGTAATGAACTCCTCTCCTTGCCCTGTTCCCTTTTGGACTTAGCCACAGACTTCAGGCCCTTAGGATTTTACCTGCTCAAAATGGAGCCTTATCTCTGTGCCACAGTCTCTTCAGGGGTGTATCTGCTGCAACACTCAACAACAGCCACAGATGCTTGGTGATGCACCTGCTCCAGCATGAGTGTATCCACAGCTGCTTAGGGTTGTTCTCCCATGTGGGCTAATCCCCAGGTGGCATTCCTGTCAACTTGAGTTCACACTGCAGTTCCAGCATGTCCAGTGTGGCATCACAGAAATGTCAGTGATGGCCTGGACATTTGCCAGCGTGCCGCTGCTGACATCAAGATGTTCCCAGGCCCAGCGGAGTAAGATGGTCAGCAGTTCAGCAAGCAGCAGAACCAAGGAGCAGCCACTACCAGGCACCAAGCTTTAGTGTGCCGTGAGGCAATCAAGCCCCATGGCAAGCCCAGGAGCCAGTCACGGAATAGTTAAAGAACAATAACAGCTATAAATGCAATCTAGCACATTGGAATCAAACCTGTCGTTACCTCAAACCCTTTCAGCCCCACACTGGCCATCAGAAAGGACTGTTCACCTCCCCTGCAGTGAATGAGGGAGAGATCAGAAGGGTAAAAGGGAGAAAATTCTTGGGTTGAGATAAGGACACTAAAACAGGTAAAGCAAAAGCTACGCACACAAGCAAAGTAATCCAAGAAATTCCTTGGAACACCACTTCCCATGGGCAGGCAGGGGTTCAGCTATCCCCATGAAAATAGGGCTTCGTAACATATAATGGCGACTTGTGAAAGCAATACCATGATTCTTCCTGTCCCCAGTTCTTTCTTCTTGCCCCAGTTTTATGTGCTGAGCATGACACGCTATGGTCTGAAATTATCCCTTGGAGCAGGTGGGGTCAGGAGTCCCAGCTGTGGCCTCTCCCAGCTCCTTGTGCACCCCCAGCCTCCTTGCTGGTGGGGTGGGCTGAGAGGCAGAGAAGGCCTTGACTTGTGCAAGTGCTGCTTAGCAGTCACTGAAACATCTCTGTATCATCAACAGTGTTTCTGGCACAGTCCTGCAGGTAGCCCCATACCAGCTACTATGAAGAGGGTTAACTCTGTCCTAGCTGAAACTAATCCAATGTTAGACAAATTCACTTGGAAGTACACGTGTAAAGTTTATTTATCCTATACTTAAATTAACCACTCCAGTTGAAGAATGGTGGTTTTACACTTCTAATTTCATATATCAAAACCTCCCTATTTACTGGAACACAGAAAATTTAGCTGCTGAATTATTCTGTGTTGCATACGTCTCTTGACTCTTTTCTCAGCAGCTCTCGTGGTAATTGTTAATTGCCTCTCCTAAAGTTAAGCATGAATCCTGCCTGTCTTTCACTGCAGATATATCTTTGTCCAATGTTGTGGTGCTACCCAGTGACAAGTGCATCTTAATCACAGTAGCGATGTGGCCTGTTTAAACCCAGAGACACAAGAGAAGGGTTAGAAATGAAAGAACTGCTTGCCATGGCAAAAATGGCTTTGGGTTAGGTTTGTTACTTGGAAGACTGGTGGTACATATGAACTCTGCACATCACAGTGGCCATGTCTTCCTGTGCAAGTTCGCACTTGCAGAACCCCAGGCGAGGGAGGGGAAGAAATGTTTTTCTGATGGTGGTATTTATAATTCATTTTGGACTGTACCATCAGGTTATCTTCTCATGTCACTTCTTGCTGCTTTTTAAATTTAAAATCTAAAAACAACATTCCGTTTAAAAAGATCTTCATTGTTACATTGGCTCTGAGGGTGTTCTATCTCAGCTCTGCAGTAATGACATCTGGGCTGAGAACACGCTCAACGTTATCTCAGGCTGTATTTCCAAGGAAAAAAATTGGCCTTTAGCCCTTAGAAGATACGCTGCTTGAAATAGGAGTACCTTTGAATTGTGCTCTGTGCGTTTCCTTTGTGCTGCATCCGCAGCTGTGACCAGGTGTGTGCAGCAATGCTGAGCAGAGGATGGACGAGGCGTTGGGAATTGAGATGAGTAGGTCAAAAGTAGAAGGAAACAAAAATGAAAGCAACACTGGCTCTCCTGGGTTCTCTGCTGCACTTAGATGGTTAACTTAATCTCTTAATGCAATATTACGGTTGACAAAAGCAGAGAGGAAACACTAATGTGTATCTATTGTAGGCACAGTTCTGGTGTTACTGACTCCCTGCATCAGGAAAAATTTCTTCCAAGTGATGCCCTTCAGCATGGCTAAAATAAAATGAACAAACAGTTGTTACAATTCCCACAAAGAGCTGCAAAAAGTTGCCTGGAGCTCTACTTAAAAACCTGTGTAGCACATAAACAGATCAAGATTTGCAGATCCCTGTAACCTGTATTGGAAATAATTTTCTCTTTGCATGAGGAAGAACTACTCTGACTAGCACACTTGGGGAGAGAAAAGGCTCATTAATTTCATGTATCACTCCACTGATTTTCTGGCATGCTGTTTGGTGGGGGAGAATAGCTTGTAGAAGTGTGGTTTTCCCTATGTGGGGCAGTGATTTGAGGATGTGGTAGAAAGGAGCCTGGGGGCATGGGGACAGACGAACTGTAAATAGCTTTTTTTTTTCTATGTGGATGTACTGGAAAAGCCCACAGAAACCACCCTATATGCTTTTGTTTTGTTTCCTAACTAATATAATAATACCCAACAATATGTTTTCCCACTTTTGAACTGTCTAAAACAAAGGGTTTTAACTAGCATCCTTTTCTATTTATAAGGGATCATTTATATGACTTTATCAGGAATGTATTGAACCTCTAGTAAAAAAGCTTGGCAATTAAAACACTTTTCCCCCAAAAGTTCTGAGTTCTGAAGCCTGAGATACTCTTACATGGGAAAGCTGAGAGTTTACATGAGTTGTGACTGTTTTAAAAAATACCTTTCCCTTTTTTTATACAGTGGGAAGAAATTGGTGAGGTGGATGAAAACTACGCTCCGATACACACATACCAAGTATGCAAGGTAATGGAACAGAACCAGAACAACTGGCTTCTGACCAGCTGGATCTCTAATGAAGGGGCATCCCGCATCTTCATCGAGCTCAAATTCACCCTGAGGGACTGTAACAGCCTTCCAGGAGGACTGGGGACCTGCAAGGAGACTTTTAACATGTATTACTTCGAATCAGATGATGAAGACGGGAGGAACATCAAAGAAAACCAGTACATCAAGATCGATACCATTGCTGCTGATGAGAGCTTCACGGAGTTAGACCTCGGCGACAGAGTAATGAAGCTCAACACGGAGGTGAGGGACGTTGGGCCCCTGACAAAAAAGGGATTTTACCTGGCTTTCCAGGACCTGGGTGCCTGCATTGCCCTGGTCTCCGTGCGCGTGTACTACAAGAAATGCCCGTCAGTGATCCGCAACCTGGCCCGCTTCCCTGACACCATCACGGGCGCGGACTCCTCGCAGCTCCTGGAGGTGTCGGGTGTCTGCATCAACCACTCCGTGACTGAGGAGGCACCGAAGATGCACTGCAGCGCTGAGGGGGAGTGGCTGGTGCCCATCGGGAAGTGCCTGTGCAAGGCAGGGTACGAGGAGAAGAACAACACCTGCCAAGGTAAGGGTTTGCAGGGAGGGCGCTGTGCTGAGCTTCCAAGGGGATGTGCAGTCTGGGCTTTCTTCTCTTCCACGTTTTTTGTGCCTGGTTGAGTTGACAGGGGTGGGTCAGGTTCTCACTTCCACTGAGGTCCTTTGAGTCAGTGTTACAGCAGGAAGACAGAGGCCTGGGCTACATGTGGTAGCACTTGACACATATATGCAGGTGCTTCTGGTGCTTGCAGAGCTGCCAACAAGGGGAATCTGGCATTGTATTATTACCTTTGGAGCACTCTACTATTGGGTCCATGAGGCAATTGTAGTCCTATCTGTTATTTAGAGATTTTTGTTATTTTTCCTCAGTATCAGGGTTTCCTTATGAGTCTTGGAAGTCTGGTTTCTTTTTTTCTGGACTGTACCAGGGAATGTTTGAAGTTAATCTCTCTACAGAAGATGCATTTTGTTTTTGTATTTGAAGGAGTGTGTTTTTCTGTCTTTATCACTCTATGGAGCGCTGGGTATTTGATGTGGTGCGAGTTGATTGATTTTCCTTTCTGGTAAATAATTTAATAGAAAGCTGCTCAGCTGTTCAGAGTTAAACTTAAAGCCCCACTGATAAAAATGCTTCCATATGTGCTGAAGTTTTCCCACAAGTAGCTGGCTGAGGTGGCTGAGCTGCTGGTCAGCATAGATCTCCTGAATCATCAGAGGTCTTGTGCAAGAGATCTAGGGTGTCTAAAGCTCAAGACCTTAAAAAGGACACTTACCAAGAACAACAGTTTAATCTGAGTGTAAAGTCTCCTTTTATGGTTTACTGTACAACATACTTGTTTATAAAATTTGCCATTTTGTTGTAAATACATCACAGGTAGCCTAAAACTAATTTGCTTGTAAAAGAGAAGGGTAAACAAATAAAGATTTCAATACAGTTTGCTTTTGGCAAAATTAATATATATTGGTTATCTGTCCCATCTTAATGGGCTTTTCTTTGCAGCCACTTAATAACAGATAGTAATAGATACTGTGGGGAAGGCAGAGGAATTCCACTTCAGCTGAAGTCTGTGTTGCATTTTCTCTTCACCTCACTCCAGACAGTCATTATTGGTAGTGTGGTACAAAGAACAGATCACTGTATATCCACAGCAAACTGTGGCCTTGATCCATTAGTCCTCGGTCACATGCTTGTGACCCCGAAAGCAGTTCAAATATCTTTGAAGGTTGGGATGGAGAGAAAATGTAATGTTTGAGAGAACTGTTTGTGTTGGAGAAACCTCTACTAAACAGCATGTGGAGTGGGATTCTTGACCAGTATAGTCTCCTTTTTCTACAGATATAGTCAATACAGTAAAATCTATCTTGGTTTTGCTTTTCCTGTGCTAATAAAGATATTTCTCCTTTTAGGGGGGAAGAATAGACTGACTCGATGTTTAATACTGTGCAGTGGGGGAGCTAAGATCAACATTATCCCAAGCTGAGGAAGTACAGACTGCCATAGGATGTTGGTCGATAGAGCAGCAAGGTTTTGCTTACTTATGGCAGAAAATACCATGTCACAAAGTGGCAAGACACTGCTTTGGTGTTAGGTCTAGACACTGAGGTCAGTCCATCTGTAAGAATTTTTGGAGGAAAGGAGTCCTCTATTAATCACCTTTCAGGTCCTGTCCTCTGATGCTGCATTTCTTGCATTTCTCAAAGCATCTTAGAGGTCTCACCAAAAAAAAAAAAAAACCAAAACCACCCACACACACAAAACAAACAAACACAATAAACACACAAAAACCCCCAACTGATAAAAAAACCCCTATGACCCAAACCACCAAACCCAAGGAACTACAGATTTAAACCAGAAACCTGAGACTATCACTGAAGAAGCTGCGCTGCCTGTAGAGGGGTTGCGTCTCTGGCAGTTTTGAGATAGCAGTCTGGGGTGTGATTTCAGAAGACCTTAGTGATTAAAGGTTGTGCTTTCCATTTTTGCGTGTGGGTTGGGTTTTTTTAAATCTGTTTTTCTTAGTCAAGAGGACAGTATGTGGCCTCTCAGTTTATGACTGTGTTGGGTGGGCCTGTGATCATCATTAGGAAGGGTAAAGATGCCTTGTGCTGGTGTATCCCTGTCCTGTTCCTAAGGTATGTCCACGTAAACTGTTCTTTACCTCACCTACAGCCTCCACCCTGGACAGGATTTTTATCACCTTCTTTGTCTTGAGATGTTAAAACCAGTAATTCTTTTTTGTGGGATAGCCCTAAATTCCACCACCAAATCAATGGGTCTTGAGTGCCTATGGCAAGTTCTGTTTGAGGGCCCCCTTTGGATGTCCTGTGTTTAGCCCAGGTCATTGTGCCAAGCACTCCCTGCTGGCTGGCTCCAGGATGCTCTGTTGATAGGAGGCATTCAGCCTTAGGCAGTTCAGGAGGTCTGTATTCAGCATGTATGGGAGTTCATGTCAATATCCCGTGTGAGTAAAATGCTCTCTGGTTTGGTTACTATTACATTCACAAAGATGAGATTGTCTTCTAGGACAGTGAAGTTAAACCTCACATCCCTAAGCGGAGTAAGTAACATCAAGAAAGGTCATATGTATTTGTAAATGCTGAACTTTTTTATCACAGTCTGATTGATGCTAAGGAAATGCACTCCATGCTGACATAATGATGGTCTTGGCACTCTGCTCTGTAGCTTTCACAACACCTAAATGACTTCTGACCTTTCGTTTGTAAATCACTTGGGTGCATCTTGCAAGTGGTGTCCCAGTTTGCTTTCACTTAGTAAGCAGGTTTTTCGTGACCATGCTTTGGGAAATATTTTCAACCCAGAAGAGCCTGGCTTTGTTTATTAAAATTTCTCTGCAAAGATGACATTTTCCACTCTCTAGTGTCACATCTGGACAGAGCAGACTAGACTCTTTTATTAGTCGTGATGTAAATCCCAGTCATCCTCACCAACATATGGGAACTATTGAAATCCCTTCTGCCTACAAATCATTAATTGGCAACGATGTTCTGAATTCATCATCTTGTCAGCAGGGTTCCTGTTTGAAGAAGGCACTGACAGTAACAGCTGAGCAATTTCTCTCACTGGGGACCCTGAGGTTGTAAATATGACATGGTCTAATCTCCTTATTGAATGTGCTCACTCTCTCAATTAATATAGACAACTATGTAGTAGTTACTGAAAAAAACCCAAACTACGTGGATTTTTACACCTCTTTTGGCAACATGGCACATTTATCAGCAACTGCTAGGGAGAGCTAGAGGTAAACTGTGACTGTGTTAGAACATGGTTGTAAAGGACCACTGTTAAAGTTCATTATTCACAAGAATATATTGCTGTACTGGTTAATAAGAGAAATTAAAGCAGTTGCTCTGTGAATATCCATGCTGGTTTCCAGAGTGGTGGTTTGGTGCCACTCAAGGACTGATGGTTATGGGCTTTGCCTCAGTTCAGCTGGTGCTATCTGAAAGGAACCTTGAGAAAAATGCCAACTTTCAAGTCTGCTTGGCCCGTTTCAAGTTGCCTAATGGTGGTCTCTGCCCTAGCAGGCAGTACTCAACCAAAGCTGAGGGACAGATCCTAAAACGCTATAAAAATTGGTGTTGTGCCACTGACATTTCTGCCTTTACCCATTTACGAGTTTGACCAAAGAAAATGATCTGCCCAGTCTCTGCTTTCCTTCTTCGTGCACTGGCACAGGTTTTATTGTAACTTCAGTTTTAGTTACTTACTGCAAATAGCAGTGCTCATCACTGGGGTTTGTGTAGGAAATTAACACCAAGACAAGGGCACCTTCTAGCACTTCTCTTTGCATTCATCCTCACCTTCAGCCTAATATGTTTTCAGTGAGCAGCAAGTACTTATTTTTATGCCTTTAAAGACAGTTGAGCCCATGCATCTGGAAGAGAGAGGATGTTGGCATGTTAAGCTAATGAGAGCCAAACATATTTGCAGTGGTGAGGTCCTACCAGTGTCCAGTGGGCCGCAGACTAGTAACTACAAATGTAATTGATTTTGCAGAGACTCATCTTTTTTCAGATGACTTTAGAGCTGAAGCACAAATTAATTAAATATTTGAGTAAAGAAAAAAAAGGAAGAAAATAAAAACTGCACAGAAGGAGAGCAAAAGTGAAAAGGTGAGTAATGAGTTCAGGAGGTCATGACACTCTTCTTTCCAAGAACTAGTACATGCTGCCACTTGAAGACACATCAAAAGGAGTACAGTTGGTTTAAGCTAGCTAGAATGTATAGACAGGGTTACAGATGTTAGAGGTGGACAAAATAATGGAAGAAAACTCAGAGATACCTTTCTTCACCCTTGCTGTCATCTGAGGAAGAACATTGAATCTGAGGGCTGGAGGAAAGATGGGTTGGGGTATAGTTTGTGGTTCTAAAAAGGAGCTGCTGCCAGAAAAAATACCTGGATCTTTCTTTAAACACTTCTAAAATGTTCAAGCCATTCTGCTGTCTTAAATATTGATGTTTGTTTGATTATTTTTCCCTTAATCAACTTTGCTGAACATACCTCAGTGCATTTACAAAACCATATTTATTTTTTTGCTGATTGTTCATTACTTGTGTTGTGATTCAGCTGAGCTCTTGCCAAGAGAAATGAGTTTCTTACAGAAAACAAGGGCTGCAGAAAAACCTTGTGTTCACAGGTAATTTTGGACGTAATTAAAACTAATTGACATCTAGCTTATGTAGCTTAGAAGTCTGCCTACTGAATCAGTTTTTGGATGATTTTGTTACTGGCTGATTGGGGTTGAAGCAGAGCTACTCATCTTCCCCCAGAAGTGGAGCAATCACTGCAGACTGTTTGAAGGCACTTTCCCAGAGCAGTGATTGCCATCTCGTTGATCAGGCACTAGAAAGATATTCAGAAGCAATTGTTTATTTACAGCTGTGCAGGAGCCAGCAGGCAGAGGTGTTGACCCTTGGCTGGTGAGGAGCAGAAGGTACCATCCGTGGAGGGCTGGGAGACAAGTGAGGACTGACAAATGTAGTGATGGCAGAGCCATGCTTTACGAGTCTTGTGTTTCTGAGTCTGTACAGCAGCTATCCCAGAGGCCTGACCTGTGAACAAAACAGATAGCTGATACCACAATAAGGAAAACCCTGTGTGTTTCTATATTATGTGTGGTTTTTTCAGGTGACACAATGCAGCACCTCAGCTATTGCCTTCCGTATCCCCTTATTTCTAGAAATGGAAACATGCTGCTGTCATATAAAATATGACATAATATAAAATAAATATAAAATAACAACCTTATTTTGAAACTTGGTCTTTTGCTCCAGAGCAGACAGTGTTTCTGTTTTTATACCTGATATAGCTGCACTAGGGGGACAACTTTTCTTCAGTCCATTCTGCATCTTGCCTGCCTCTTTGCCTCATGTTGGCCGAATTCTCTCTTTCCCTGTCTCTCTCTTCTCCTTGTTACCTATGCCAGGAAGACAGCATACTGCTAAATCCTGCCTGTCTTGGGGGATACTTCTCAGCTGGGACTCAGGTGGATAAGGCAAGTGTGCTTTTACCTTCATAGTGGAGTGGAAAGCAAGCAAAGTCCAGGGATTAAAAAAAAATCTTTTTAATTGTTCTGCTGGGAGGTGATTACATGGCAAGAAAAACATTGATGGAAATATTTGGTATATGGAGAATACTGAATTTGGAAACACAGTTGCCCCTCCAGGAAGTTCTTTGCCCATCATTCATACTTCTTGTGCGTTTTTCTGATTAAAACCAAATTGGCTGGGAGTATAGCATGCTAGGTGTTTATATAATTATGGGCTGAAGTACAGAGTTAATTTTAATTAGTCACAAACCCAGCCAGTGTCAGAATAGCTGAATTTTTTGCCACACAGTGTGTATTCTCTTTTCATATGTAAAGAAAGTCACCTGAATGCAAAATGCTGTTGCCACTGGAGAGAGAATGGGTTTTATTCTGTAGAGAGGTGTGTGCATGTATATATTTAGGTGTTTTGTTCTGCAGCTGAAGTAATTAACAAGAGCAGGGAAACGTTTTGCGCGGATCAAAATTGTATTGCAACAGGACTGATTAAATATTACTCTCTTTGTTTTGTTTTGTGTGTGTATATTTGCCCTCCTTATTAGAGCAGGCACAGTGTACGTCTATGTGCAATACTTTATGCTTTATTAATGAGTGTAACTTACTGCAGTACCTTGTATACTCATAACCCAAATGACTGGAGATCTTTTCCTTGCTCTGCAGCGATGCTTTTAGGCTGCTGCTTTGACCAACGTCACCTTTCTGTTCTTTGCAGTCTGGCTGCTGTGCAGTCACCTTTCAGAAGGACAGTTAAGAAGTACTTTATTCCCTTCACAAAATATAGATTGAACAGTGCAAATAAAATCAGGCTTAGAAATGGCTTCAGAAGTGTAAACTGTGAAGGTCATGTTTGCTTTTTAGCCAAAAGGTATTTTGGGACAG
Source organism: Prinia subflava (assembly GCF_021018805.1). Classification (NCBI taxonomy): domain Eukaryota; kingdom Metazoa; phylum Chordata; class Aves; order Passeriformes; family Cisticolidae; genus Prinia; species Prinia subflava. Next base: position 4,974,213 of record NC_086283.1, on the reverse strand, counting down.
ATCTTAGCGTATGCTTTTTAGTCTGGTCCTAGATAACTAAATGATATTTACTTCAACAGTGCCATTGTTTGATTTTTATCATGCTTGAAGATATTGTATCCATTGGTAGATTAGGGAATTTGTTAAATTATGGAATGGCAGAGGTGTTGCAGGACAAAAGGAGTGTTGGCCATGGTGTGGTTAGAGTCCTTTGATTGCCGCCTTCCACTTTGAATGGCTTGGAAACAGCTCACTTATTAATTGTGGTTTTTAGAAACAATTAAGGACTCTGGAGAAACACTAAGGATAAAGTGCATGAATGCTTGTTGGCAATGTAGTGGATTTAATTGCCTTGATTTAAGATATGGCTGTCCCCAGCTGCCCACTCTGCCCCAGTGCTGGAAGCTGCTGCTGGCTCTGTAAAACTGGATAGTTTGCCCATGACTGATGTGATCAATGGAGTGAGTGCTTGATGTCTGGCCTGGCAGCACTCTCCCTAGATACTGATCTGTAGCAGAAGGGTTGCTGCAACCACTTGAACTGCCAAGGGTCAGCTAGAGCTTGTCAGAACCCTCATTCCTCCTAATTTATATGGGGTATTAAAATGGTACTGTTGTTTTGCTCATAATTCGGGTTTTCAGTTTTGTATTTCTCATTTAGAAACACTTAACACTAGTTAATGATGTGTTGATATTTCAATAATAAGCTTTCCTCTATGCATGATTTACATCCTGACCATTTCACTTGCTCTGGCCTAAAATTGAGGTTGAAATCCAAGCTCCACAAAAGCAGGCTACAATTGTGCCTTGTATGGACAGATTCATACAAGGCTTACATTTTATTTTATTTCTTTAGTGGAATAAATTGTATTCTTTACAAGGTAAGTATTCGGTGGACTGAAGTAAGAGCAAAGACACTGTGATACATATGTCTGTAGAAAGAGTTGAATCTGCTCTTCATGATAAAAGAGATACCCATTTGTTTTGCTGGAAGGTTGCTCATTTTCTGTCACTGAAGAAGTTAATCTAGAATAGACAGAATTGTGTGTGTGAACAACACAGGGTTAAGATTGTATTGAACATGGTTCTGATGAGCTTCCATTTTTGATTTCCCTCAGGGTGGTTAAGAGGTTTTTAATACTGGAGCAAACTCAGTGTGGTAGGTGTTATATAAACTCCAAAATGTATATGCAAAACAGATTAGAGAAAAAAAAAAAAAAGCAACCCAAGACAAAAGAAGCAATTCCAGGCTTGTGGATGTCCTTTATTTCTTTCATACACTTGTCTTTGTAAATTTATGTCCTTAAAAAAAAAACCAGCTGAACTTTGAAGAATTGGGATTTAAGATGACAATTTTCTTCTCACTGTAAATGACAGTCAATCAATTTAATGCCAAGAAAAATCCTACTCTCCTTCTCTTGAAAATTCTGGCTTTAAGAGCTGCAGGTAAGTGGCAGTATCAGGACAAACCCCCGGGCTGGAGGGGTGAAACAAGAGTATCCCTGCCTGCATGCCTCCTCATGCCACCCACTGTTACATTCCTAGAAGCAGGATGGGTGTGAGAGGATAAACAACAGCAGAACATCTTCATCTGCATCTTCATGATCCTGGTAGAGCCTGCTGTAGTCATAATGGTGGCGGGCTCAGCCTCCCTGACAGGTTTTCCTGACCAGTGTGGCCCTGGAGGCAGTGCTGACTTGAGATGTGACCCATTCTTGCAGTGATGCTTGGAGGGATATCCTGAGCCAGTCCTCATGGTAGGCTTTGACTAGCTTATGAGTAGTCTTGCTGCCACTTGAGAAGTGAATGTTTCAGTGTGAGGAAAGGAATAGTTAATGCAGACTATTAAAACCACTTCCAGGTCATGTGGAGGGCTTTCCTCTGTTGGATCTTGAGCTACCCACTTTATGAAGTAGGTCAGAATCACTGTATTCCCGGTTTTACAAACAGCCTTGGGCTGGAGACTGCGTTATTCAGTGCCATTCAGAGACTAGAACCTGGAACAGGATTTTGCTTATCAGTGCTGTACTTGATCTCATGTGCTCTTTTTATGCTCCAGGCTAAGCTAAAACCCTTTTAAGATCATTCATCTCCAGGTGGATTCATTGGGAAATAACAATGAAATTAACATTCCTTTAGAGATGGAATTTGAACAGAAATAGTAATTTCAAAAGTCTTGTTTTTTTACCTCAGTTAGATGCTTTCTTTCTAAAAACCTCTTGGCCTGGAGTTGCATTTTCTGAACAGGACTCTCATACCAACTAGGGCACACTGCCTAGTGTGGCAGCTGTGCCAGGGAATCCACCTCTTCCTAAGTGTCCATTTCACTGCCAAAATCTCCAGCATTACTGAGTACCAGACCCTCTGCATATATATAAGAAAGCATCCCCCGCCCCAGCAGACTGTCCAGTCGCTCTGCATGTGTGTGACTGGTATTACTTGAATAAAGTGAGCCTGTCTAGGGAGCCAACATGACTTTTGTTGAAGTCCAAGTGATGGTTGCCACCCAAGTGAAATGACTGTCTCCTGTGTGGGCTGAAGAGTCGTTCTGGTACAGTACCAATTCCACAAATAATGCATTAGAGGGCTTACACTGAGTTGGACAGCCTGTCATCCCATTGCAGTGGTGACAGAGGTCACAGCGTTGCCTTCGAAAGCTGCCTGGAAAGGAAGCTTTTTAATTACTGCAGAGCATGGGGAACGTTCTAATTTGTAATTTGGCGGAAGCAGCCTGCAGGCTGCAGCTTCCCAGCTCCAAACTGCTTCTCAGATAGCTTGCAAGCCAGGCAGTAATAGAGCTAGGACTGCGGGCTTCATTACTGCTGGTGCTCTGTGCAGGTTCAAGAGGCGACAGCAACGTTGGAATCTTGGGACAGGAGCCAGTGTTTTATTAGTATAAATCCAAGGCAATTGGGCATGTTAATTACTGGAAGAAATTCACAGCAGGGAGGAAGAGGTCCAGGATGATGGGGAGATGCTATGGATAGTTGCCAAGGTCTACAGATGCCCTGCGACCCTGTGCTGCTGGGATTTCCTGCATTGCAATGGCTGACTTGCAGCAGACTGAGTGTTGTCATTGCAGGCTGCAGTGTCTGGAGCAAAGTGCCTGCAGAGGGAATCTGTGGGGAAAATGGGGCGCATGGAGCCCTCAGTGGAGCTTAAGGCTCACAGAGCACTGTGGCAAAAACAATCATGGGACCCCCCAGTACCAAGTCAGATGTTGGTCAGGGCATTTATAGTAACATGAGTGTGGTGGTAAGGGATAAGCAGATGGGTGATGAGATTTTACTCTTCCTCTCCTGCCTGATTTTGGGTCTCCTTTTTGCTCGAGTACTTGATGCTCTTTCACTGCCAGAGCAGATGATCAGCAAGAGACTGTTTCTAGAAGTGAAATGCATGGAAATGGCTGCAAACCTATGAAGAAACAGGCAGCTGTCTGTCTTGCAAAATAATCTTTCCCTCTCTGTCTACCCTCAGTCCTCATTCAGGCTCAGATAAAAGCTTTTCTCCCCTCCCTGGGCACAAGACTGGGCCATATTATTTATTTATTTGTAAAGATTTCTTTTTTTCTTTCTTTTTTTTTCTTAGAGGAGCTTTTACATTATTTTTCTTTGTTTTCACAGTTCAAGCATGATTTAATGTGTCAAAACTAGTTTGCTCGGCTGGCCTTGATTGTCTTGCATACTTCCACTAAAACGGGGCAGTCATCCTTCCAGGCATTGCTGGTGCCCAGACAAATGACATGTCACAGCAGCTAGGACCTGCTCCTGTGTTGTGACAGCAGTGGCATCCTTCAGCAAAGCCATCAGCAAGGATTTTAGATGGGGTAATGCCTACAGATATGGCTTGGGTCAGGGCAGCGTGAGCCCACACAGCCAGATGTGGAGACAAGCTTATGCTCAAGAGGCTAAATCGATCATTCATGTGCAAAGGCATTTTGGTCCAGATTGAGAGTCTAGATGGTACTAGAGAGAGAAAGAAGCCATCCTGTTGGTGCTTGCACTAGTGAGCCAGGCAGAACTAACACTGAGAGACCTTGCTGCAGGGCAGTGCTGCCAGACTGATACAGGTGGTTGCAGGTTTCCTGGCAGAAATGAGTTGCTGTGTGATCTTTTGCATTCTGTAGTCAGTGGGGATTTTGTCATTGATTTTGGTGGGAGAGATATGATAATCCTTTATGATATGTTAACTAAATGATTTCCTGGCTTAGATCTTTATTAAGTGTTGTGCTGACTGCCAGCAGAACACAGCCTATAGGACAGAAATTTAGTTCATGATAATCGGTGTAACTCAGACCTATTTGTCAGCAAGTGGTCTGATCCTGATCTCCTCCAAACTTTCTAAGTATCAGTTTCTGGCATTTTGTGGTTGTCTTTTTCTCATCTAATGCAGGGGGACTCAGGCTAAAGTTCTGTTTCTGCCCTTTTCTACATTGAAGAGAATAAAGAATAAATTCTGAATCACTTTTCACTCTAATTAGTTTAAAATGACATAGCAACCCTTGAGCCTGGCTGCAGGACATGGTGCATCGGAAGCCTTCCCTGAGGTGCTGCTGTATGTTCAACTGAACAAGAGCTCTGCACTTGGCATCCTCATCACTGATGTCTTCAGGCTCTAGTCTCCTGGATGCATCAGTGACACAGTACTCAGCAGTCAGGTCAGATGTCTCCTGGTGTGTTTTTTCTGGGTGTGTGGGACGTCTGCCAGCTGGAAATCTGGTGCTCGGGGACTAGTGAAATGGTTGTGTGAGTCTGTTATTGACTGAGCTCTGAGCATGCCTAATGGCATTGACAAATTGTGTCATCCTGATGGTGAAGGCATTGGGTCATGCACTGGCTCTGAAATGTAGCATGTTAAGTGCACTGGTAGATGGGGAGAAGTGCCCTCTGCCAAATCCTACCCTTCCAAAATATTGTGGGACTGTTTGATTTGGTGGCCTCTTCTTTTCTCCTGTTTGTTTGTTTGTTTGCTTGTTTGTTTGTTTGTTTGTTGTTGCCGTTTTTCCCAATGAAAGGCTATGCTAGATCAGACCTTGCTGTGTAAAACACTGGCCAGTGTTGTCTGGAAACTTGATTCCATGACTCCGTAAACTGGCACAGAAAGTGTTTATCAAGATACCTGTGCATTACTCCTTCTGTGTCTTCAGTCATTCAGCTATGTGGAAGTCATTTTGCTGTACTTTGTGGGCACTGTGCACACAACTAAAACCATGACGCTTCTAATGTGGCATCTGTGTGTAATACCATGTGTAGCTCTGGGCTAAGAAGAAAATGAGTACTTTACAAGAAAAGCAAAACCAGCCCTAACTGGAGTGAGTGTTTTCTGATGGAGGCATTTGCTCTTAGGTTGGAGGCATAAAAGCACAAGCTTTAAGTTGTCGTGTTCATTTTCAGTGAGCTTACTCTAAGTATTTTGCCACTCTGATGGGGAAGAAGCAGAGGCAGCACAACAATCACACTGCAGTTCAGTCTGTAGGACTGAGTGTGCATTGTGGGATTTAGTGGGAGGCAGTACAGTGCTGCTGGCAGGTGAGTGAGGGCCCACAGAAACCCAGGCTGGAACATTTCTGGTCATGGTGTCACCTTCAGTGTTTTGCACTGTGAGTACATGCATGGAAACAGCGTGGACTGTGAATATAGAGAAACAAAAATACTCCTGAAAGTTTATTGAGCAAAGGCTTCTGGTTTAACAAATTCAAAGTTTGCATGTTTCAAAGACTGATTTCTAGATGCCATTGGGAAGAGTGTCAGGCCACATTCAGATTAGCCTTATTGTTCCATAATATCTTACTGGAGTACAAGGTTAATTAGTACCATAGGCAATATGCATTATTCATCACAGCAATCAGGCTTTTTTTCTGGTGGTCTGTTATATGCGCAAATGTTTTTCCTTCCAATAACAAATCCTTGATATATCATTTTCAAATTTAATCCTGCCAAATCATATTTTTGATATATAAATGATCCGGGCACTCTGATACTGATGGAAAATATTTCAGGTTTCAAAAGTACTGTAATTTTAATGTTTAACTCCTGGATTGCTTGGGCATAGACCTAAAGGACCATGGGAGATAGAAGATGATTTTATTAATGCCCATCTTCAACCTGCTCCAAACCGGGGATACCACTAGTGACATGAGTAGTGCAGTTGTGTATAGCAGTAATGTTTTCAGTGCTAATTATCAGCAGTATTTCATTGCAAGAAGTGCTGAAGTTATGCTGCTGCTGTGGAGCTGTGGCTCCTTGCAATACCCCAGCACAGATCTCAAGCATGTCGAGTCCAGGGAAGGTTCTTTTTAGCAGGGCTCCTTCAAGCAGTAGGGCTAAATGTGAGGTGCTCTTGGCTACTTTGCAGTGCCAGGGTCCCCGCCCTGCTCCAGGGCACCATGTGGGCTGCAGCTGTTAGCACTGGGTGACAGGTTTGCAGAAGGTCTAGCAAGCTGTGGCTTTCACTTGCAAGGTGTGTTTGTGGTACAGAGGCTTTGACCTTTCTTTCTCAGTTTGAGAAACCAGCACTACCTCATCCTCAGCTGGTAGTGTGTCCACTAGAGAAGAGTCATGCAGGAGGAGGAGTTACACAGTGAAGTGATTCAGCTGATCCTTGATCATTTTCACCCCTGGGGTCCTGTTGCCTTTATCCAGCATTCAGGAGTCTGGGTCAGCCCTGATATCGCTGTGTTGAAGGTGCCTGGCACAGTTTCCAGAGCAGAACTTGGAAAACGTGGTGATCCCTCTCTGTTGCCACACCTGCTGAAGAGTAATGTTAGTCTGAAAGATCTCTGGGACATGTTTCGCTGCTGCTTTCAAGCTCTGACATTTCACCCTGGCTGCCTTCTGGAACAGTTTTCCAGCCTTCTGTCAGCTGTACACACGTGTATTACAGTGTGTGGATAGGTATTAGGAGGGACAATTGAGACACAAAACTGAGTGACTTGCTGAAGGTCCTACAAACCAATTCTGATGGAGCTAGGAGGCTCAGACTTCCTGCTACTGCCATCCTTGCTTCAAGATCATTAGCAATTTCTCTCATCTCTCTTGCTGTCCTGAAAAGGATTTAGGCATGAGCTTCTAATGTAAGATGGGGTGGCCTTCTTTCGCAGCTGGGCATGACTTACAAAGTGATGTTTGCTGTCAGGGCCCTCGGGGAGTAACTTGGACTGACATGGCTGGAGGATAAATATGGCAGATTTCTACCTTAAATAGCCTGCGGCAACAAACCCACTGCACAGGCAAGGAATGCTTGAGATTCCTTTGTGTTCAAATATGCAAGCAAATATTTTCCGGCAACCCTGACTCACTTCCCTTCCACCCCTCTTGTTTTGTATGTGCATTGTTCTCCCCTCCTGACTTTCTCTTTAGGAGGAGCCAGCTTAGGTGACTGCTTTTCTGCTTGCCTCCTCCCGGCTGGCAAGGCGGGGAATTCCAAGGGCACGATTTTCTCAGTGAATGCAGAACACAGTGTTTGGTTTGTGTCAGATAACAGAAAAGGAACACATGCTTTGAAAGAGAGTACCCGTGGTGTGTCCGGGGCTTTCTGGGGCAGATTGGAAACAGCTTTTTACCAAGAACAGGCAGGGGGATAAGTGCCCAAATTACACGTATCTGTCAAACAACTAGCATGTGGATATGGTCTTTGATTTAGATGCTGTTGTGATATAAACAAATGAACAGTCAGAGGACTGTAAAGAGGTGATGATGAGTATTATTCTTTTCTCCTGAATATTACCCTCTGCTTTGAAACAAGGAGTTGAGACTCTTGTCAAGAGACCTCTGCTGTTGTGCAAAACAGCATTTGTAAAGTGATTCTGTTTGCTTCCAGTTAAAAAGGAATAAACACAATGTTTCCTTAAAAGTTGGTTGTAGGGAACAGTATAATAAATAAAATGTACCTAATGTATAATTATGTAAATCACCAAAAGTGGAATGGCTTTATCGGCTTAGTCCTTAAGAGTCACATCAATAACTTATGAGCTTTGATAAATGTGCAGTGTATATATCCTACTTTGTAGCGCACTGTTACAACATAAAGGCAAAGGAATCTAATTTTTCAAATAATTTCTGAGGACAAACCCAAAAATTCACAGCATTCAGTGGTGTGTAAATTTAGTGTTGTGTTGTACATCATCCTGGTTGAAAGTATTAATGAGAGAAAATCTTCTGCAGATACTGCATCCCTAGATCTCTGAAATAGCTTGTGGGGGCAAACACGAGACTATGTGGCTGATAAATAATAGAAGAGCTTCACTCCCTCTCTTCCTCTCCCTTTTCTTAGGTTTACATGACATGAGCACTGCTTGGAAAAAGTAGAATGGTGTTCAGGCCATACCAGAATTTAACAAAAGCTATAGTTTTTCCAGAAAAAAAAATCTTTCTGGTTTGGAGCAGTTGGTCTATATGTGTGTGAATCTGAAGGCAAGAAATAGCTATTTATTGCCACAGCTGTCTGACACCATGAGTAAAGAAAGAATCATGAAATCAGAGTGTGCATGGGAAGGGAAAAAGCCTGTCATCTTTGCTTCAGCCACACAGATACAACCAACCACTTGAGAATCTGCCTCTGTTTCAGATGTCCTTAATCATGCAAACAACACATATATCTGAGGCTGTGCCCAGAGGAGGGGAGGTCTGTCCCACTGAGCAGCTGCAGGTTTGGGACATGGCACACCCAGCAACCCACTGATGTGGCATTTGGCAGGCATTGTGGATACTCTGTTGTATCTTTTCCTTGTGTTTATGTCTGATAAATGTTTTACATCTTCTTGTTAAAGAAGGATGTGGTGCTGGTGCTAGGTGGGACTTACCTGTGATTTCCTGAAAGTGACCACACAAACTCAGGTTTATCATCTTTCTTTTTGTTTTGGACTCTGCTTTGATAGTTTATTTTCTAATGGCAGCAAGAAATTAAAGTCTCCTAGATGCTTTTAAAATCACCATGTTTGAAAATATTTTGAATCTTCATTTCTTAAGGAAGAAGTATCAGGTTCTGCTGTAAATAGCTTGTTTGTGTTTTGTAAAAGGCAATAAAAAATGTAGGATTTCCTGGGCATTGAAATAGCAACAACATAAATGTTAGTAGCACTAACACGTGACTTCTTCAAACACAAGGGAGTTTCACAGGTGACGATGAAGAAAAAAGAACTGAGCAGTAATTCTCAGTTATGTTTCTTGTATACTTGCCTTTCTGGGATGAAATTTTCAGGACTTTTGTTACCAGATCAGATATCTGTTGTACCTTGGGGATGTCATTATCTCCCTTTGGTAATGGGGAGCCAAACAAAGAAAGGAGTAGCCAAAATCATGTATCATTTAGTGGAAAATCAGGCTTCCCAGTCTTGCACTGTACTTTCTTGTGGGAAGTAGAAAAAGCAGAAAACTCTCATAGCAGTGTGGATGTCTGTACATATGCCTGTCCAATTCAAACCCAGAAAAGCCTTTTTCAACCTGGCTGGTTGGTGTGCCAGTAAAAGATTAGCCTATATATACCTATACTTTATGACCTGTTGACCAAAAGGCAACTTAATAGTAAACCAGGTGAGGTTGTTAACAAGATCAATCTCGTGAGTGACTGAGACATTTGGACCAAAAAAACTTCCCAAAGCAATATCCGAACCCCAAGCATTGGAAATTCTTCGTTCTCACACAATGGATTTCTGCCTTACGTTTTCAGCTAGTGATTGGTGAGAAAGCAGTTCCTCAAAGTACAATGTTACCCCCCACTACTTTTCATATAGAAACTCAAGGTTTTAGTGTAAATACTCGGACTGTTGGAGTGGGCTTTCCAAGGTTGACCCATATCCACAACAATTACCAAAAGGATGCTAGTTCATTTGTAGAGGTAGAGTTTGGTAAAGCATTCCATCATGCCTTGAAGGTAGTCCATGCAGCATTGAAGAGCTCATTGTGATAGCACCTAGTGCTTAAAGCAGTCATTACGAAAAAATGTAGAGGAAAAATCAAAGAAGACGGTGGGTCATGGTTAGACGATTTGTCCGAAAGATAGAGCTTTGCACCTTGGTTAAGGAAACTTTGTAAAATAGGTTTATATGGGTTGATTAGTAGTGGTATTAGTAGTAGTACCTTGTATACTTTGGTGTGTGCAATGGATAATGGACAGAACCATCAGAGGCCTTTATCGTCCAAGAGAGGTGTGGAAAATGAAGTTACAGAGAATTCTCAAAATCTGACAGAGAGATCACGGAGTCTTGTGCAGTTGCCTGCTGACTCTGAAGTAGGGTACACAAATGTAGACACAGATAAAGGCTTTGAGTTGAAACCTTGGAATAGACAAGAGTTATCAAAACAAGAAATAGCAATTACTACCGGATTTGACTTACGTCCTTGGAAAAGACCAGATCTTTTGCAGCATTAGAGTTGCTGCATCTGAAGTTAAAGTGCTTAAAGCAAGCAAAAGAGATGCCTTAGATAGGCAGAAATACATTTTAAAAGGATGTAGTAGAGCTCTGCAGTGTAGAATAGTTAAGAATTGACAAAGTTCTTGAGACGGTTTGTTTGTGGTTGTACTGAGAGGGGGAATTGTGGGAAACAGAAAAAACAGAAAACTCTCATAGCAGTGCAGATGTAGGCCTAAAGTTAAAAGGATACAAGAATAAGGACACAGAACAATAAGACTCTGTTCTTGTGCTGTGTAGAGTTAGGCCTTAGCAAGTAGAAAAATATGTTAAGCGAGATAATAGAAAAGTTTAATAATGAGACCCTGTGCTTTGTTTATAGAAGAGTATAAAAAGTTTCTGAGTAATAAGAAATATGAAACAAGCACCTACTGGTAGATACAAGGTATATGTGTAGTTTTAATGATTGGTTTATGCAGATGCCCGTAAACTCTTAGCAATTTTCTAGTGGTTAGACAACTTTAAAAGGCCTTGTAAGACAGAGGATTTTGGCTGCTGTTGGCAAGACATGAGCTGTTGCCACCTTTCAATTGTCTCACCCTCTACTGAGGCTGATGTCACAATAAAGCTCATGGAACATCTCCCAGCAGTCCTGTCCCATTATTTGGAAACATTTAGATCCAACACTTTCTAAACTGCGTGCCTCTGCAGATACATGACTGCTGCTCCTTCTCATTAATGAGTGTAGGCATGTGTCTTCTGTATTTTAGCTGATATTAAGCGACTTGCTTTCCTGGCAATAGCTTCAGTGATGTGATTTTCATTTACAGTTGAGGGTTTTTTTTCCAAATATGTAGGCCAGGATTTCAACTGTAGCTCAGTCGAACACTTGATTACATTTTGTATTAGATGTTCTTACAGTCTACAGGATATTCCAACTAGGTTAGGAAAGCTAGAGGCAGGACAATATCATCAATATATGAGTATTTAATTTGTTATATCGTAGGCTATTGGAGAAATAAGAGATCTTTAAAATGCAGAAATTCCACTGGACAGTACATGGTATTACTGAGCTGTCTGAATCTTCTCTTCTGGACAGGGCTGGATTAAATACTTTGCTCTTTGCTGACTTACTATAAAGGGTAAATTGCAACCTTTTCTCTTTTGCTGAAGCACCAGATCTGAATACATGTTCCAGTGTTTGGTTTAAAATAACATGCCACTGTGCATGGTGTTTCTACATACTTAGTGTCTCTTGAAAAGAGAGTGAAAGTAGACCCATGCCTTGCAAAGCAATATGGCTCCTAGACAACAGGACTAGATCTCTTCCCCACAGGTAAAAATGAAAACAAAAGCTCTTCCTGACTTAGTGCGAAACTGGCAATCTACTATTTAGACAAAACCTCTCAGACTTGCAGCTTCTGCAGCCAAAACATACAAGCACAGAGTCTCCAGTAAGTGATAATTAATTAGCGTGCAGAAGTGAATCCTGCTGTGAGCCTTCAGTCCCTTCAGTTGAACTGTTTTGTAATGTAATGTTATCAAGATATTTCATTGTACACAGAAAGGAAAAAAAATCATAAAATATACGTTCTCAGATTCCCATGTGAGGGTGAGTTCCTTTCATTTATCAAGCTTGCTGGTGTGCCTCCAGAAATTTTCTCCAAAATGATGACTCGTTCTTTAATTACACTTAGATAGAGCTGTGTTTGTTGGTGGTGTTTGAAACTACAGATTGAATTTAGTACTGTAAGTGTCACTAATCTGGTGAAATAAAAATACCAAGTTTTTAATAAGGTCTCAGTGTTTTTAAAAGCTCTGAAGAGATTTAATGCTAAAACAGCCGATATAAATCTGCTTGGCTCCTCTGTCATTGTCTCTCTCTCTCATGTACCTCTCTTCAAGGGAACTTGGCTCACACTAATTTCAAAGCTGTTTACTGCCTGCATGAATTTGATGGACTCTCACTTTTATTATTAAAAGTTGTTAACATCAGAGGTGACCAGGAAACTGATGTGGGAGAGTCTATACATGGTATTAATTCCCTTGTGTTTTCTGCAGAACCACAGAAAGACCCCAGCCTTTCTGTTGTGCTCTAGATGTTTACCGCCTGTCTAAAAGAGTTCATAGGTTTGAGTCTTACTCTCTTGTAAGCCTTAGCTGGGAGGTTTTGGCTCCAGTTTTGGTGGACTTGGCTATTTAACGGGCTGAGCGTTGCTTTTTCATCTTGTCAGCAGGGATGTGTCAGTGCCACTACTTGATATTGCTGGTTGCAAGGCATTGGGAGCTTTGTGGCTGCATCAGCCTGGCAGGTATGGAGGTATCACACAGTGCTAAATGGAGTAGAAATATGCCACTGTTTTCATGATTACAAATGTTTATTCCTAAATAAGTTCTAGTCTTTTTTTTTTTCCTGTGGTATTTTAGTTTTCCCTCTTTTTAGCCAAAGATAGTTTTTATAGCAAGTAATCAAATTGATAGGTTTCAAATGAGGAAGGGAGAACATTGCTTGGTCGGTGTTCTAATTTACGTATATGAAACATGCATGGAAATCTTGATGATTTCTTTATTAAACTTTGTTCATTCAACTTTTGTGGACCTGTCATCATTTATACTCAGTGTGCAGTGGGTCCATCTTCCTTTTCCCTTCCTTGCTAAGCTTCCTTGTATGGAAGAGCTGAGGGGATCTTGCCCCTGCAGTCAGGATGGAGCTGCCTGCATGTCAGTGAGTGTGTTTAGCCATCCCAATAGTAAATATTGTAGTTGAGAGGTGGTGGTATTCACAGGGGAGCTGTATCACTGCAGTCGTTTCAGAGCAACAAAGAGCGGAAACTGCACCAGCCTTGAAGATGAATCAGTGCTGCGGTGATTAAAGAGAGATACATTTCCCCTGCTCCACGTAGGAGTCGGCATTGTTTTCCCTAGGGACTGTCGTCAGTCTGTAAATAAAAGATGCTGACAGTTTCCTTGGGGAGCAGCTTAAGAACTGAGAACATCGTTTGCCATTAGATACTCCTCATTAGTCAGTGGCTGACACAGGGAAAGTCGGGTGGGGTGCTGAGCTTTGGTATTATTCCTCTCCCTGGCATTATCACCCCTTCCTTTTCATGGAAGGTTTGGCCCCACCACCTAGTTGAGAGAAGGGAATACCTTTGGATCCTAAGGTGTTTTGGGGGTTGGAGGTGAGAAGTTTTCTTGGGGACTCAGTGCTGTGTGAAGTTAGAGAAGTACACACAAATAGTGTGTCTCTCAGCAAGGGCCAGGGAGCATGTGTACTTGCATAGGGCTGGCAGGGCACGGATGCTCCTGAGTACCATGGTGCAGTTAATGAGCACTGCTGCCTTTCTTCCATCAATATGTGAGCAGCTTGGCAAGCAGGCCAGGGAAGATGAGGGGCAGCTCATGAGCCCAGTTACTGTCCTGCTCTTTAATTATTACTGTTTTCAAATCCCTTTCAGTATTCACAGCTCAATTTATGTGCTAATTGGCCCTTTTAATAATCAAAAGACAGAGACTGCAAAAGTCGGTGTGTGCGTTCTCTCAGCAGTGCCACTGTGTAGCTCTGATAAATTATCTGTGGCAAATGTTCTGTTGCTTTGTGGTGCTTGGCCTCTGTCAACCAGCACGTTTTCTGCTGGTTCTGCTGACCTACTCTATTAAAAATCTGGTCTGGGAAGTAAAAAAACTGAGAGGAGAGTGGCTGCAAAGTGCTGTGGTGCTGCTAGAGCAGAGCAATGCAGAGGCACAAGAGAGGGGATGATGCGTCAGGGAGGTTTTCAGCTTTGGGGATAGTGATAGAGGAGACCATGCAGCTCCTCCCCCAGATGGTGTGTGAAGAGCTCTGCACCAAGTGCATGTTGAAGTGAATTACCCGTAGCTCCTCTTAAGGTACAAAAATAGGATTCTTCATTTTCACCTCCTCCCTTGGCTTCCTGTGTCCGCCTCCTGCCCCTGTCCCCCTTGAGATCCGAGGTGGAATGAAACCCAGCTTCCTCAGCGCCTCTGGCTCTTCCCTCTGCTGTTGCACACACCACCACATTTTGCTGGAGCTGCTCAAAATGCAGCTATATTTGTCGAGTACATGTCTGCTCTCATTCCCTCCCACTCATCCTCTGGTACCTTGTGCCAGGCTCTGCTTTTTCTTGAAACCCCCCGACTCGTTCCTAGCATTTCTACTGCCACTCTCCCTCCTCCCTGATGCACCAGGGTGTGGAATAAACCCCCTGCTGAACACCACAGCTCCTTCCACAAGCCCCCACCAGTGGGGAAGTTTTTCTGTGTTAACCACATCAGGAAGAGCTGCTTGGATGCAGATTGCCTTTTGCCTTGGGATCGGGTTTACAGTGTCACCGGGGTCCCTTGTAAGTGAAATCAATGTCTCTTTTGGTTTTTGGTTTTTGGGTTTTTTTTCTGCAACGGGCAGTTTTGTTCTGTGTGTGCAGGAAGAAAGGAGATGAAACACCCTTCCTGCTCCCAGCAGCATCCCAGGCGGCTCGGATGGGTGGAGTGGCAGGACCCAGCATCTGGGCTCTCTCCCATAAGCAGCTGAGTGGGACTGGAGAAAACTCCAGCCGTCCAGCTGTTGAGGAGGAGGTGCATAATGATATGACCCTCAGAGGGTGATGGAGGGAAGGGACAGCTTGAGTTGGATGAGGGATGTATTAAACGATAAAGCATGTGAGTTTGTTTTTTCCGAGCTTTTTTGCAGGTACATGTGAGAGCGAGGAGTGTGGGTGTGATCTGGGCCTTTGAGGATGCCCTGTCCTATGCTTTATTACAGAAGATGTCGCTTGTAATTTTTATTGGAATTGAGAAAGTATCCATTTGTACCTTTGGAAAAGTCAGTCTTTTTGTAGGAAGCTATTTTTGTTAGTTCCTGGGCTTCAGGAAATATAACCACATTGCTTGCAAGATTGTAAGAAGCTTTTTACTTACTGGGTGTCTCTTTCCAGTGGTAACTGGTCAGTCTCTGAAACCAGCCCTTTTGGAGAGAAATCAAACATATCCTGTGCATTAATTTATTTTGAATCAGTTCTTTCATGTCATCAGCAAGACACATTCAGCTTGAAAGAAATAGACAAACCTTCTTTTCACTCTTCACAGCAATAAAATTGATAAAACAGCCTTGAAGTAGAAGCTATTTTCCTTTTTTCCTGGTAAGTTTGTGGAAAGGAAAGGGAGGGTTACCTGATTTGTTAACAGGGTTGGAAAATTCCCCTGGGAGATGTTGCTATCCATTATGACTGTGAGTCTGTGCAAAAAGAAGAGTCTGCAAAATGCACCTAGTGCATTGGAAACAACAATCATGATACTGCTTTGAATAATACACTACTGCGGGATCTTGCTGGAGGTGAAATAAGATAGAACATGGGAGAATCAAGAGTGAGTGTTGAAAACCAGGAGGTTGCTAGGCACAGTGTATAATTACTTAAAAATATCTTTTAGTTTATCTTCTCTGCAGGCTTTGATTGATCAGAATTTTCTGGTCTGTTTTCAAAAGCAGTAATTTTTCTTTGTTTTCATGGAAAATAATGAACTGAATACAGGCTGATTTGTTTCAAGAAAGCCTACGTTATTAACTAGGGACATAAAGAATTCATGCTGAAAATGTAATAAGCCTGAGTTGCATATAGCTTGCAGTTTTTGCATTAACCCATGCTCTGGGTTATCTTTCTTCTGGTCGAAGGGATGTTGGCAAGAGGGGAAGTTGTTCACATCCCTAAAAATATGTGTGGTGCTTAGTGGAACAAACCTGATAAATTATTAACAAGAAGTATTTGTCGAAAGTGGTCAGTAAACACATAGTTCAGTGGGTTTTCCCAGTCTCCCTGGAGGAAGGTGGATGTAGTGACTGGGGAAGGGTTGGTGTATGGGTCAAGCAGCCAAAAGGGAGACAGCAACATCCATGCTTGGTGAGAGATACGGCTCTAGACATGTTAAATATAGGTTCATCTTGGAAAAGAGTAAGTTTCAGACTACATATTTCTTCCGTTTGTGGAAAAAAATGTGGAAAAATCCATGGGATTTAGCAATTTGTGAGGCTTTTCCTCACCTAACCTTTTCATGTTGGTGGTTTCACAAAATGCAGTCTAGGAAATGGTATGGTTTTAGGGGGTTGATATTCCCTTCCAGTTGATTGGTCCCAGTCTGTCTCAAGCCAAGAGTGACCAGATGTAATTACCATATGATGGCTGCATATGGATGTGGGAGTGTGGGAAAGGAGGGAGAGATGAGGAAATGTGTAGAGTATTGGCTGTGTGTTGTTGGTTCTTGCAGTTATCAGCGTCACAGTATAGCGAATGTATGCTTGCAGAAGTTGTGCAGTTTGCTTGAAAACCATTAATTTTAAATCCTACTTATTTGTTGAATTCTTTGAATTGCAGCAGATTTTGAGCCTTTAGTTTTCATTTTAAAGCTTTGCTTGGCAAATGTGAAGCCTGCAAACCTAATTAGAAAAAGAAGGATGCAGATTGTGATTCGGATGGGTCGTTTAATGTAAAATACAAAATAGGATGAAGATGAGAGTCCTGTCAAGAGTGACAGTAAAATATAAACAAACCTTTTACAGCTGATACTAACTGCTCAGTGCTCTAACTGAGGGGGTGGCACCAGGAATAACTGGGTTAGGTTTTCTGACTGGAATTCACTACTAGATGAGGTGAGATTAGTATAATGAAACCCATTTGCCTTTAACGTCTCAGTGCTTTGCATCTAATGTCTTTTTCATCAGCGGGGCAAAAAGCCGTACCCATCTGAAGATCAGTCTTGCTGTCTGTATCAGAGACTATCATGTAAATAGTCTCTGAGAAGATTTGAAATAATAGAGGTGAGTTTTGGGAATACATACTGCTTTTATGAAGACTAAATGAATTATCTATTGGAAAAAAACAAACGTTAGTCCCCAGCGCTGCCATTCTGTCACTTCTCTTTCCCAGCAAATTAAGATATTACCCATGATGTAGTAAATTATTTAAGATCAATACACTTGGCGAGTTCTTATCTTGCCCAATAGGCTGAAGATGAAAAATTATGCTGCATGTTTCCAAACGAAGTGTTTCATACATGATGAATAGTCATTAAATTGTGCCTCACAGATGACATCATACCTAATAATACATTAGGGGTCCTTGTATTTATGCAGCTCCCAGGAGTCAATTATTTTGTCAGCTAGTGTGGCCTCAGGAAAATAGCAGATTTTTTTACCAGGGCCAGGCAGCTAGCCATGAAGAGGTAACTAAAGCAGATGTGATAGTGGAAAATGTGGCATTGCAAGGCCAGTGTAGGGGAAGTGAATACTTAGAAGTTGTAGAAGACTGGAGGCTGATGTGGTTTTTTATGTTTACCTCACTGGAAGTATCAAATGACCAAAGTGCAGAAGCAAATGTTCAGCTTTAAAAACAACGGAGAGCAACGGAAATTTTCTAAATGGGGACATGCACCTCTAAGCTGACTACAGGCCTTAGTGCCTGTGTAATGATGTGCCTAGAAGGAAACTTTCAGGGGTTTTGGTATCTATTATATTAGTTACTTAAGCTGTCTACATGAAACTCCAAACTCAGTCCGGGTTAGAACCTGCTCATGAGAAGCTGGAAGCTGCCATCTGGTTGTAGTACTATTATTTATGTGCTGAGGTACATTTCATGTATTTCAGTGTTGACATTACTCTGCAAGCAGTCAGTATACCTATTTGTATCATATACGGCATGTATCCTATATGCCTTGACTGGTTTAGCCTTGGCTTAGAAGTGTTTTTCTGTTTCCTGTGAATAATAGTGTGAAACAGGTCATTATTTTAGGGAGTGATGAGCATGTGTGAATTGTAACAATCCTGTACGACCTTCCTTTGGAGCAGATGCAAGGCCTGACACAACAGGGAGTGTTTCTTTATAGATGTAGCTCTTCTCTGAGCTCTGATATATACGTTTGACCGCTTTCTCTCCTCCCTTACTGAAAATTCCAGCTTTAAGATTTTATACTGGGGCAAAGGTAGTCTCTGATCTCTGTTCTCAAAGCTCACCTATGCCAAACCCTGGAGATCCCGACTGTTCCAGAGGTCTGCAGCACAGTCTCTCCTACACCATCTGCAGGATGGTGCACTGCAGCTGATGGGGACCTGCAGGCACTTCATCAGCTTGAAACCCTGTCTCTCATCAGTCTTTTATTTGGTGGGAGTTGTTTGCGAAGTTTCCCCCAAAAAATGTACCTGAACATGGTAGTTAAGGTGGTTGCATCCAGTGGATATTGAGAGAATGATTTATTTTAAATAGATTCAGAGCTAACTTGAAATCCTGAAGAAACCATTGGTAGCTGGATCTCATACTGAACTGACATCAGTGAAATCATGGAATAAATATGAGCAATGGTTTTGACATTGTTGCATCCTGATCTGCTCTCAAAACAATCTATCCAGAAGCCCTTTAGGCAGTAGGGTATGGCCAGCAAATGTCTGTGTAAAGAACACTTTAAATGGGAATTTCTTATGATATACATTTTTTCTTGATTTAAGCAAGAATACTAGTTAAGGGCATTAGTGACTTTAATAACCTTAATCTCCAGATTCCATTTACTGTATAGAGTGTTTCAAATGCCTAAATTCTTCATGCCTTTCACAACAAAGGATGCTGGATGTCTCAGTGATCTTGGAGGCTACCCAAATCGGTCTTAGACTGTTTTGAGGCTGGTTGTGACGTGACCTACAGAGATCCTCTGCAGTAAATTACTTTTCTAAGAGGAACCCAGCAGGTTTTGCTGAAGCATCCTGCTGGGATGAAGGAGAATGAGAAGCATGCAGTGTTCAGTGATGCGCAGGAGGACCGTAAGGTGATGAGAAGCCATGCTTGTGGCACGAACAGCACAGGGCAATGTGGTGCTAGTGGGAGTGGGCACGACCAACCAGCAGATGCCTCTGGCCATTTCTGTGCCATGGTCTTTCCTAGTTGCTCCTGCACTGCTGTGAATTAATTTGGAGTAGCCTTGTGCTCTCTGTCTGATTTTGCTCAAAAGAACAAACTGGTAATTGTGTTAAACTGTTCTTGCAGACAGTGGGGAATGACAGCTTCTGTTTTTCATCTCTGTACCTTCACCATCCCAAGACCTGTGCTTCTGTGAGGACTTCTGAAGCCCTGAGAGCTGTCATCCAAATTCAATGAATTACAGTTTTAACAGTTTTCCTGCTCCTTAATGCTGTAGAAGGGTTTTCATCCTGATGGCTCTGCTCTTAGGTGCTCTGTCAGCAGTCAGCTCCATGTTCTGGCAGTGAAGCCATCCAAGGAGGTGATATGTTTCTCAGGGTGGTTTTTTTGTTTGTTTTCTGTGGGCTTGCAGGACAAAGACCACCCTTGGAAGGGAAGGACCATCTGAGACCATCCCCAGCCTCTTCCTTCAAGTTGATACTTGATGTTTTTATGTTGAAAGCACTTGGGAGTTGGTGTGTTGAAGTGCATGGTGGTTGTATTGCTGGACATTAGCAATCACCTTATCCGTTTGTTCTGAACTTATCTTACTATATCTGAATGCAAAAGCTGATCTGTCGAGTCTTCTTTGCTTTAGCTGCCTGATTCAATCATACTTAGAAAACATGTTAGTCTTATTCCAGCAACATGCTTTTGCTCTCTCTCTCAGGGTTTTTGAGTCTATCTGTGCAGAAGAAAGGGCAAAATGAGAAGGGGAGAGTGTGGGAGCTGAACCATGATTGCAAGCCAAATGGAAGTATATTTTGAGGAGGAAATTTCAGGTGGTGGGACAACAAAGAGATGGGACAGTCTCAAGTGACCTTAAGAAACCAGTAGAAAGCTACCTTTTAGGTAATTTTGGTTGAAATTTCAGGACTGTTAGGGAAAAAGCGTGAGAAATAGTGGCTGGTATGGTGGGAGTTAAGAAAGTTTTGTGAAGGAGCTTTTATAAAACAAAATAAACTCACTACCTAAGAATAAAGCTGGAACTCCATTTTACCTGTTACCATGACTGGATTTAGTTCACTCCAGTAGTGTTTTTAAGCATTATGAGAGTATAGCCTTATAGGAACGTTACGGCTATCACTGAGTTTAGATAGGACATCTACTTTCTTGCAGTATTGCTGATAGTAATAGAAACAGTGTTTTCATCATGTGTAAACCCCATGATTTTTCTAGGTTAGTGTGGAAATTGTTTCCATTGCTTCAGTGCTAGCAATACAACTATAAATTTTGTTCAGAAAATATGTCCTTGAAATACCCTTTGTTCTACCTCTTTTTTTCATGCTTAGTGTGCTCTGCTACTCTTTCTTTTCCCAATGAGCTGCTTTAGGGAAATTATGTATAAGGCTCAAGAGCACAGATATCACCATATTCTTCTTTTCCCTGTGTGCTTAGTTTCTATTGCAATGCCCAAAGCGTGTTAGGATATTATATTATTTTTCATATTGTAATTAGTTTCCCCCTGGATGGATGTGGGTTGGGGTTTTTTGTGCTCTTAGATGTAATAATCCTCTTTGTACTGAAAGTGTAGTGCAACAATTTGCAGTGTTTTGAGAAGGAATTGGAGCCTTATATCTGTTCATGTATTTGAACTTCATCCTCTGTGTTTTGCGAGAAATTACAGTGGACCCAAACCTTGGAGAGCTCTTAGGGATCCCAGCTGGAGGGTTCTTCCATGTGACCAGCCTCCTAACGCAAGCAGAATCTCCATAATCAAAAAATTGGAACTGTTCTCAGGTCTTTATGTTGGCCTCGTCCAATTCTGCCCATAAAATACTCTTTTCTGGCTAGAAATTTCCTATATGAGGTTGTTCCCTCTCTCTGCACCCAAAGGAAGCTAAGGATAATTCAAAATCACAAACCAGGTGTTAGAAACTTCTCATTATTTTGTAATGCTCATGGAGCTGAAGAGCTTTTTTCAGGATGTGTATTAGGCCTTTGGAGATAACTTCAGTGTGCTGCAGGGAGCTCTTTGAATACCTGGGCAGAGGTTTAAATAGTCTGTACTTAGTCATTTTTGTGCTTTGGAAACACAGACCGGACAAGGGCGTGGTTCTTCTGGCTGTACTCGGATGTTTTGTCTGTCTGAACAGATAGAGCCAGTGCTGGGTACTCAGAGAGCCTTGTCCATTAAATTTGGGAAAAGCAGAGGTGTTCTCCATTTTCACCAAAGGGAACCCAAACTACCTTGTTCCCTGCCAGGCTGGTTAGGGAAGGGGGAATGATTGTGTGAATAAGGGGAGAGGAGGGAGGCCGATCATGTATTTCTGTGGTTACTTACATATTGTTTCCATATGTTGAAATGTTAGTTACCAAAGGAAATTTAAGTGGTGCTGTTTTGGACCAAGAAAAACTTCTGATCTTTTCTCACCTTTGTGACAACCAACTGGTGAAATTGCTGAAGTATTCAGAAAAACACTGATCACCATCAGGGCAAAATATTAAACAGTAGTTCCTCTGAGAGACCTATATCCATGTTTCAGTTGCTGTACAATTGCCCTGACGGTCAGACTTGGTACTGAAGTGAGTAGAAGTTGAGAGAGCACAAGGGCTTTCTCTGCTTGGATGACTTATGTAGGTGCCCAAATAAGTGTTGAGAAGACTAATTTCAAGTGAGTCTTGCAAAAGGCAGCACTGGGGACAAAATTGCATTTCCCTCTGAAAGTTCAGGCTTGTTCTGGAGACTTATGGCTTGAATGTGTTGTTGAAAGTGCATTTTTAGGAAGATGCACAGCCTGATTTCTGAGGACCAAATAGGAGATGTACAGGATTTATGTAAATCTGCGGAAGGCATTGCAGTGTCCTGTGAACATATCCATCTCTGCATAAAGAGTAGAAGCTGGGATATTTAAAGCGATGCTTCTGACCTTGGGCAAGTCTTTTTTTTCTTCTTGTCTCCCACCTTCTTGTCAGTTCAGCCAGATTTTACTATCTTTTGGGGTAAAGTATACTAAATGGCACAGAGATTTATCTGGGGCATACCGGTGCTACTATATTACACATAATAGTACGCTTGGCACTTGGTTTTTGCATACCCATCTGTTTGCCCTTACTAATGCTAGCTATCAGCTGAGAGTCCAAGAGCATTTCTGCCACATCCTGGATGTTTATATCCATGAAAGAATTAGTGACGAGAAGGGAAAGGGGATGAGCTGTTGGAAAACAAGGTTTGCAATTAGTAGGTAAACCTGGAATTTTCTGAAACTCCTAGGAGATGGTCTGTGCTGCACTCAGGCACGTGCTCCTCATGCAGCAGCAGCACACAGACATGTGCAGCATGGGCAGCCTGGGTGGCTAATATTTATTGAGAATGAACAGCCTGTGAAATCGCTCTGGAAGCACTGCATTGTGGAAAGACTGTGGAGAGACCCGAGGGCAGCTGTTGGGACGATACATCACAGATGCTCCTTTGGAAATGGGTGATTTGCTGCCTGGCTTGTTTGTGGAGCATGCCCCCAGCGCTGCCCAGCCAGGACAATCACCGTGCTGGCTGCTGGTGTTGTAGCAGGATGGTGCTGACAAGTTAATGCTTCCCCTTGCAGTTCTTGCAGCAGGACCTCCAGGTGCTACCCAGTGCTGAATTGGTGAATTGAGAGTTCTGCTTAACTGCGTTATGGAAGGCCACAACGACCTGAATTTAATTGCTTCTTATCTCTCCTTAATGCTGAATTATACAATATTTATAGATCAAAACTCGGGGAAAAGGAACCATTTGAACTTCCTCAGATTTTAGTGCAGTCCAAAAATTTGCTTTGCTTCAGTAATTTAAAAAGGGTATAATAGACAGCAAACAATACTTTGCAACTGGGCATCTTATGACTTGTTAATAAAGCCTTGGCTGAACTGGAAATCAAACAATTTTTTCCTAATCCTCTTGAGATACTTGAGTTTGAGAGTTTGTGAGCCACAGCAGGTAGCTGTGATGACCTGAGCTATGATCACCAGCCTAATTGCCAGCCTGTGGTGCAGGTGCATTCTGGAATCTGTTGGCAGATGGGGTAAAATAAAAAAATGGATGTCACCATCTACAGAGGATTTGGATTTAAGCCCTAGAAGACTATCCACTTGTCATGGGTTGACATTAGACAAAATGCCAATGCACCCATGAGGGTATATTTTACCTAATGAACTACTGTGAGATGTGGTCAAGAACAGAGCAGAGCAGGCCTAATACTTGAAACAGACAGACAATTTATTATACTACATAACAATGGACAATAGAAAAGGAAAGAAAAACCCAGCCACCCAAAAGCAGAAGAGAAAACCTCCCAAAAACACTGCTTCTCCTCCCCCCAATTTCCATTCCATACATGCTCACTCAGTTGACTCCAGCACATTACCTTCATCTACTTGCTTAATCCCTCAACAACCCTGGGTTCCTAATCCAAATCATCATCCTTTAAAATTCAGACAATCCGCATTCCATCCAGGACGAGAGGAGTCTCTCTCGCACCACAGACCCCCCCCCACAGGAAACACAGGTCCACCATCCCGTGTTCCCACGTCACCCATGGCACTGCCTGGAAGAGTCTGCCAGGGTGACACCCTCCTTTCCATGTCCAGCACTCTCACTGCCGTCCATGGACCTGAACTGCAACAGGGCTCTTTTTAAGGATGTTTTGGCCAAGTACCAAAAACCAGCCATCTTCTCATTTTGGGACTCAGGTCCCCCCCATTTACCCCTGGGGCCGGGGGCTCCAAGAAGCAGGCCAGAACGTCTCTGGGTTTGAGCCAAAAACATCCACCCAAACACAGTCTTATTTATAGTCAGGAGGGTCCAGGGTCCGTCTATGGCTATCATTATGCAAGAAAAGTCCGGCCCAATAGGCCACTCCTCTTCATTCCGGCAATCGAAGGGGCTTCTTTCCATCTCACATTACCCTCTCGGTCCCAGGCTGTCCTCTCTCTTCTAAAACCACCAACTATGAGAATTCAGCATCCAGGGATAACTCTCTTCTGCCTTAGAAAGAGTTAAAAGCTTTATCTCCCACCACCAAGGTCAGGCACAGGCGATCGCAGACACTGCAGCTCTCACAAGCAGCTCCAGCTCAGCACCTTCTCTCTGTGGGGGGAGGAGAGAGATGGGACCGGGGTTGGGGAGAAGGGGGGGGAACGGGATGGGACAGGGAGGGGGACGCGGAAGGCACCTCCAAAGTTCTCCTTCCACCCCTCCATTCTAGATGGAAGCTGGACCAGCTCCACTCCAGCTCCCTCTGTTCCCCACCCCGAGGCCCACCTTGCTCAGCCAGGCCCACCTTGCTCCCCTCCCCCACCCGGCCTAGCCAGGCCTGGGCAGGGGAGAGGAGAAGACGCTCCCTCTCCGAAAGCAGAGCAGGGAAAAAAAAGAGTCCTGCTGGGAAATCCGGCTTTTAACCCCTCGTGTCCTCAGAGGCGTGTCCAACCTCTTAGTGGCCAACAAAGGTGCCAATACTCAGACCTAAGGACTGATTGGTTTGACCACTACTTCCAAAAAAACTCAGTTCCCTCCAAACCACGACACCACTATTCCCCACACTTTGTCCATGTGGCAGTCTCATACTCTGGAAGTACTAGACCTTGTTAGGTACCTCTGACTTAAACTGATGGGAGAATGGAAGTGCTCTTTTGGGGACACAGTCAAGGGAACTTTGGTTCTCTAGTTGTATCTCTCTCCTTAATGTGTTGGGATTTCTTATATGTTTAAAATTTGTATATTTTGAAATTTATATTTTTCAGTCTTCTGTTAGGTTTATCCCAAAAATAGTTCCCTCTCCTGTACAGTCCGAACAACAAGTCACTCCAAATTGTAGGGCTGTGGGAAATTCTAGAACTGTAGGTAGTTGTAATATCTTTTAAAAATCTGCTTTACAAATCCTGGCTTTTTTCCTTTTTTGGTTATTTTGATACAAGAAGGTTTTTTCTGGAAATGTTGGGTTCCTTTTGGCCATCTTGTAACTGTAACTGCACAGGAAACGTTGAGTAGGAAAGCACATTATAGATAACTAATACCTTTGCATATTTGCAGTCAATGAGTGCCACAGAAAGTCTGCAGCTGAGCTACTGGATGAAAGAATAGCTTGTTTAAAAAAAGGAAAAAAAATAAGATGAAGCATTTTACCTTTTATGGAACTGTGTTTCTCATTTATTTAGGTCATCTGTTACGGGGAGTGAGGGAACTATTACTCCTGCTATCTTCATGCTGCTTGTGATTTATTTTCAACTTAAGTATCATGCTGGCATCACACAGGACATTTACAGTTTTGAACTGAGATGCCTCTCTCCCTGCCTGGTGGTAATGCCCTATCAATTCCAAATGGCAATTAATGCTGTTTCCCCAAAATGACTTCTGCAGAAATAAAGTGTAATTGGAAAGTAGTTGCCCATTACAGTGATTTATCTTGTCAGTGACTGATTTGTTATTTAACTCTAAAACATTTTATTGATGTCTTTGGAAAGTGACTACGTGACCTAAGTAAAAATGTTAAACTTATTAATCATGGGAAGTTTTCTCTGCTGGGTTTACCATATACATAAATTATGTAGCTTGTAAAATAGGCTGTTTATTATGCTAAGAAAATACAGTGCTGTACTACAGACAGCTCATAGTTTTAGTTTTATTAGCTTTTAAAATAAAAAGTTCAGTAGATAAAAAGGTTAAGTACAAGTTACTTGGTTCATTTTTTATGGAGTCTCTTTGAAGGTAAAGATACTGGGTCCATGGTGAGTAGTACTGTAATTCATTTCCAAAACCTGAAGTTCTTATTAAGTTGCAGCTGAGAGGAGATCACCTCTTGGCCGTGAAAGCCCAATGCGTGATGGATTGCAACATTTCAGACACTTCTGAGCCTTACAGGTTCCGAAATTTTTACAAACATCTTTAGTATGAAAGAAAATGCCCTTTGTTATCCACTGGATTCATTTACATGAATCGTGGAGAGCAATATGACTAATAACACTAACTCCCTTCTTTGCTTCAGGACTAATAACTACAATATTAGTTATAATATTAGTGAGGGTTGGTTTTGAAAGCATTGACTGTGTCATGGCATTTCTCACAGAAGCAGGAAGAGTTGAAGAAAAAGATCTGGAATGTTTCTGTAGAAAGAAAAGCAAGCAAAGGAGAAGGAATACAGCTCTACTTGTGATGAATACCTTGAGATGCCAGAAATGAGCAAAGGGACATAGTAGATCCCAGGAGGAAGAGTGCCTGTATTGTGGAGGAGGACCTGAAGGGCAGGGTCTTCCTCATGTCTCTGCTCTCCAAGACAGTGTTAAGCTATGAGCAAAGAGGAGTCATCTCAACTTTAAATCAATTTTCTCCTCAACTGTAGCCTTTTCTAGATCTAAGAGGGAAAGATGAGCTCAAACAAATTAATTTTGTACATAGCAGTCCTTTGTGCAAATCTCTCCTTTGCAATTCATCCTCCTCATGATAGAAATAATGAACCTTTTTAGCAGAAATTCCATCATAAAAAAAACAGAGCAAAGTTCTTGATTAAAAGCAAACCCCATGGTGGCAAAATCACTGCATCTTTCCATGCTGTAAGAGTTACTCCCAACACTTCGCTTGCTGCATTGCAATAAGAATGAACATCATACCATACCAGAGTAAGATTTCTTTGATTTCCATGTCTGATCTGAAAACAGGCAGAAACCTTGGCTGTATCAAATTCGTATTTATTACCTGTTTATATTTTCCATTGCTGGAGGATCTGAACAATTTATTAACAACACTGTCCACATCCCCTTTCTCCTGCAAGTTCCATGTGTCACTGCAAGTGATAAAAAGATGCTCTGATTTAGGTCTTGAAGACACATGTGTGTGTTAATATCCTGTTGAATAAAAGTGCAGCTCTGTAGAACTCCATCTAATTTCCTTCTATGTGCAATGCCCAAGATATTCATTATATGATCTCATTTCATTTTATTACCTTACTCATTTTAATTTTTATTTTATTCATAACAAAAACATAGGATAAGCAGAAAAGATGAAGATCAAATACAAGACTGCCAACAGATAAAGAACTTTGTCACATTAAATAGGAAATTTCATGCTATTAATATTCAATCACACAGGAAGCAGGTAGGGTGAGTCGGTCAGGGGGAAAGAAATCAAAAAGATGTGAGCACCAGGCTTGGAAAAGATTCTTCTTCCTGGAAACAAAGTCTGAGTCATGTGATTGTCCTTTAAGCAACAACGTAGCTGGGAATGATGAAATTTACTGGCATGTATCTTCACTATGGAAATCCTTTGTCCTTTTTGTTAACTGGGATAACAGTCGAATAAACCTTTCACTTTTTAAGAAACAAATGCCTGAGGAATTTCGTCTCCTGGCTTCCTCCTGCAGATCTGGGAGAGTGGAGTGTTGGCTGGACAAGGTTCACAAACTGCCCTGTCTCATTCTTTGCCCATAAATAATGTTCCATAAGGAATGTCCTCTCTGCAAGGTCTGCATATGAAACTGCCAGCTAATACTTTGTCCAAACAAGTGCTGATCTGTGATATAAGTGGGGAAGCCAAGCTGTATCCCAGCTTGAACATCAATATTGGGATGGGCCTGGAGCAGGGGGTGGCTGGTTTTTGTCTCACGGAAAGCTGTGAATGTCTAATGAGAAAGTAAATTGTTATGGTTTTGCATCACATAGAGCATTTGTGAGCTGGACAGTGTTGACGTGAAGTAAGCCTCCAGATTCCTGCTTCTCTCTGAGTTGTGATGGGATCCTTGAGCACAAAATTCATGGAGATTTGGCTGTGACAAGAAAGACTAAAACATATTATTACTCACATATCTGCATTTAGTGACACTTGCAGAGATTTTTGAGAGGAGGCCCTTAAGCCTTAATCTCCAAATATACATTTTGTGCAGTAACCACTAAAACTAAGGAATTTCAGAGTTTTTTAAGTAGCATTGGCTTATTTGTTGAATTCACAACTGTTGCTCAAGATGTTGGAGGGGGTTACTGATGTAACCCTCTTGCTGTTTTGGTTTCTGGCATTTCATATTGGCAGATCATGGCTGAGAAGGTCTTTTCTTGTTGTCTGTCTGTAATGTGTTTGCGAGGTTTTGCCTCATCAGGGTCTCCCCAGAACTGATGCTCCCTGTTCTGTGGGACTCCTTACGGTCACCTTGTCAGCAGTGGGTGGTCCTGGCCTGACTGACTGGGTTTGAAGGAACTCTTGGCTGTGTTTGAAGGAACTCTTGCCCGTGTGCCGTCTTTGGTAAGACCACTGAAGTCAAAGTCAAGCAGTAGTTGCAAGGCAGGGTGTCAGTGAAAGGCTGAAGGACATTGAGATGGGTGCTTTTTGCAGACTATTTGACATGCTGTAATCCACTTTTGTACTTTAGTAGTTCATTTCATTAGCTTGGTACTCCCTGTCTAAATATAAAAAATGCATGCTGAAAAATCGATTACTGTCACTTGTCACTGTGCCTATTTACCCTGCCTCAAGTGCCTGGGGATAATTGGCACCAGTGGAAAAGTTTAGCAGCCTCCAACTGTCAGCAAGGTTGCAAAGGCACGGAATAGGCATTCCTATCATGACATTGGCACATCAGCTTTGTGGGGGTTTTGAAGGAGGGTTTGGAGGGGTGTTTCCCATTGCATGCTAATTCTTGCTCGGAAAAACCTCCCCTCAGTTCCCCTAAATTTCTCTCTGGGACAGACCATCCCTTTTTTCCCAGCTCTGCAAACCTGTCTGAAACAGCTTTCTGTGAAAGTCAGTTCAAAGAGCTGGAAGTGCTTAGGGAAAAAGCCTTCTTGGAGCTGATACTCTGAAATAAATCTGTATGTGTAAGTTTTCCAGTTGGTTTCTCAGCTTGCACTTGGACTAAAGTTTGAATGGAGTCCCAGGAAGTTTTGTGAGGGGAGGTAAACCCTGTGAGCCTGTGCTTCTTGGGGGTACTTGAATTTTACTACATCCTTTCTAGTTGAAGATGTGGCTTTTAGAATAACTCCTGGCACAGATTATAATCTCTATATAGAGTGCCCTGTTTTAATCTTTCTAATCTATAATATTTTCAGCCTCTGTATATTGATTGATTTATTTTTTTCTTTGGGGATGTTAAGAATAATAACCAGAATGAAAATCTTAGTATAGGGCATCTCTGCTGAATTGATATGGTTTTTTATTCTTAGTTAATCAGCGGTAAGTCTCAGGGTGTCAGTGGGTGGTCCTGCAGCATCAATAATCATCAGTTATTACAGCTCTGTGGACCAAACATTGAAGTCCTGCAGTTGCTTTTGATGGAGCAGCTGAGCTTTTTGCCCTGTCATTTTGAATGATATTCCATAATAGTGTTTAATGTGATGTTAACTTTCAACAGGAGCATGACTAAACACTAGAAATGGGATTTTTTGACATTTGTCTGTTGTTCATTATGGTTGATGTGCAGTTTGTCATCCTTTTTAAGTAACACTGCATCTAGCACAGATAACATGCTTGGAACATAATGAGCTGTCAAAAGATTATAGCTGCAGAAAGGTCAAATAATCACTTAAACATGGTTAAAAATAATTCTTAAAAATGCTGTTGGGCTGCTTCTTATTACATTTAGTTAAAATATTTAAAGAAAGCCCCTAACTCTCATAGTTCTATTTTCCTGAGATAAATATAACAGACATAGATAACACAGAGAAAGAGGAAAACCTCTTATGTTTTAGCAACGTTTTAGAGAAATAAAGCTAAGCACCCTGACTTGACAGGGAAGCACTCTCTGTACATATTTTGCAAGCGTGTTTGTCTCTCAGTGCAAATTAATTACTAATTGCCTGTTATGTGACGGGTTGAAATTAGCTCTTTCTTTCTTATCGTAGCTTGAGACATCTTTGCCTCCTACTTCTTAAGGAGGTCAAGGCTTCAACCTCCTCTGGAATTCCAAATGAGATTTGTCAGTCAGGCGTGGCAAAATCTAATCTCATCCAGAGAAAAAGAAAAAAACAGACCAGAAAATGATCTGATTTTCTGATTTCATGGCCAAGGTTACACCGGAAAGTGGCATTTAAAGCCCGTAACTAAGGTGGCATGCCAAACTAAGCACTAATAACAGAGCAACCGTGTGGAAAGATATCGCTTTAACAATTTTACAGTTGCTAAGTGTGAAAATTGTAGTGTGGGCAAGCTCCTGGAATCTGTGGCAATTGGTTCAAAGAGCTGGAATTGATGCTTAGTGAGAAAACACTCTCAAGCCCCTGTAACTCTTAAACACTGATGAGGTCGGCTTCTGCTTTTGCTGTTCAAACGTAAGGCTGAACAGCTTCATTAAAGAGATTTTTTTTTTTCTCTAAGAATAAAGAAAATAGCAACAACACCGCATAGTGTTGGTTGGTGACTTGATAAGATGGTGTTATCAATGTGATCTTGTGCCTTACAGACCTGAAAAAAAAAAAGATTAGGTGGCCGCACTTAAAAGATGCTGTATTTTTTCTTGTTCTAAGTGCTTTTCTGCTTTTGCTTCTCAGACACACATGTTTCCCATGCACGTGCACAGGTGCATGGCCCCCTCCCTGAGCTATGCCTGTGCACAGCTTTATTCTCTGAAAATACCTTGCTGATGCAATACATGAGGCACTCTTCATACATGTCCCTGCGATGGGAACTGTGAGGTGATGTGTATTGGGAAGCATTGAAGGAGCAGATTGAAAGGAAGCATATGTTCATGTTCCTGACATTATCTCTGGGCTGATTTGCACTAGAGGTAGAGAGACACCTTGGAGGAATAATCTGTTGAATGAGTTTGTACGTCAAAGGCTGACTATTATCTAGCCAGATATAAAATGAGCCAAAGGCCACTGCATGTCTTCTATAAATCATCAGCCAGCCTTCCAATCCCAGCACAGTGAAGCACTCATACCATGGATGTAGCGGGGACTCCAATCCCCCCTGTAAAACTGTTGTCAGACCTCCCTTCCCTGGCAGCAGTGGTGGCACTTGCCATCTTATGCAGCAAATGCACAGGGACCATCCCAGGCACCTGTGCAGCGACAGACCCACCCCACCAGAGATGGCCATGGTGCTGCAGCAGCAGGAGGCTTTGCTGGGACTGCAGGAGCTTTGCAGAGCTTGTGACAGCCCTGCAGAGAAACACGCCTGTAAGAGCTGTCTACAGCATGAGGAGATGATCTTGCCTCCTGTGGCTCCAGGGAGAGCCTGAACTTGGCTGAAGGCAGTCTGGGACAAGCTGCAGCTGTGCTGTTGGTTAACGGGCTGTCTCTGGAAGGTTCTGGACAGAAACTGCTGTCAATATTAAGCAGGTGCCCAGAAGTTCTGGTGACAGGAGTCCTTTCTGTGAGCAGGAGAAGCCTGAGATGATGCCTCCTCCTGGCTGATGCAGTACCAGCACCTTTGCAGCTGAGGTCATTTGAGTGCCTAAATGAGGCTGCAGGGATCAAGCTCTAGGAAGCTGTTACTAAAGGTTGTAGCTCCTAATCAGCTGGCATTAGTGAGGCTTGGGAAATTACCCCAGTTGCTCCTGAGTTGGGGGTGGGAATGTTAAGCCTTATCTATTTGAAAGCATATTTATAACCTGCCACTGAATGGTATGTCCTGGCCTGTGTGGAGCACACCTAGGGACCTCTTCAGGACCAGTGTATGTTTTGTGAAGACTTTGTCACTATGTTTTCTCCCCTCTGTATTTCCACCATTTTAAGCCTCAAGGTTCTGTGTGTCCTTTTCTCTTAGCTAGTTTTAACTCTTGCCTTCTAAAAGTGAAGATTCCTGTGTGATAGCACTGGAGAGGCAAAATGTGTTGGGGGTTGGGTGGGCTGCAGTAAGCTATTTTTGCACAAATTTCTTGTCTCTCTTCATGTTGTTGTCAGCATGTCATGTTCCCAGCAGCTGAAGTCTAAAGCAGCTTATATTTAACACTCTCCAGAGAGAGAGACTGGAGCCTGGCATGCTCATGTGGAGCTGGTCTTTCAAGGACAATCCATTTGTGCCACGGGCTGCCTGATGCAGGTGATGAGCATTTGGGTGGCTGAAACCCTGGTGTGCTGGGTGGGAGTGAACAAATGCTCCAGCACAGGCTTCTGCCATGGCTGCAGAGCCTGGCAGCAAGGACCAGGAGATGGCTGGCTTGGCCTAAAGGTTATGAGTTAGTATTTCTCTTCTAGATGGAGCAAGAAATATTAGAAAGCAGAGGACTGAGGAGCAGAGAGGACTTCCACTGTTGTCGTGCTAGTCCTTGTCTGCCATAAGCACTAAGTCATATAATCCTGTCCATAAACTCATTTTAGCATTTTTGTTGCACCACCTGCTCCAAATAAACTGGAGGTATGGTTTAAACTCATTTGGAAACAAAAAGCTGAAGTTTAGACTTTCTCCATATGGAGACTCCTCGGGAAATGAAGGAAAATCAAGGCAAATGCTGATTCAGCTCTCTCTGTAGATCCCTGTATCACCAGCCTCTCCATTTTGGAAGAATTATGAACCATAATTGTGAACCATGAATTCATAGTTATGAACCACTGCCAGCATGCTGAAAGGTTGAAGATTTTTACAGAGAAATTGTGCATGTGCAGAACTTAGGCCTCTGCTCTTGGAGGCCATGTCACCTGCTTGTAATGGGAAAAATAAAGCGGTCTCACAGTGTGCCTTTGCGGGCCATTCCTACCAGCTCCTCCAGGCATGCTGAGGCTTTCTAAACAGACTGGGAAAGACAGAGAAAAGCTCTCTTAGAGAAAAACAGCCTGAGCAGCTTCTGATATGAGGAGCGTCAGCATCCTTCTGCCTGCAACCATGATGTAGCAAGGCATTGGGTCATGGTTGGGATTTTTGGGGTTCAGTATGGAATGGGGGACTGGCTTTGGGGTTCTTCAGCTCCTTTTTTTTTTTTTTCTTTTTTAAACCCAACACAGGGTTATTGATAGTATTTGCAATGACAGTGTATTGTAGTTGTAATCTATGACAACATTGGATGTAGACTTGTCAAATCCTCCACATTTATATTCTTAAACACAAAAATTGTTTAGAGTTGGCTCAGCCTAAAGATGCTACAAAGGCTGTTGATGTTTCTGTACATTTCACAAGTAGGTTGTCTGACTGCATTCTTAAAACCACATCCACCAGCACATACTGCAAGCTTTTTTCTGGTTCCTAGATTGCACTATATGTATTTACCAATGTAACTTTGGTTTATAAAACATTTTATAAACTTCAACGCTTCATTCACGTGGTTTACTGCGTCACTCATGTTTCTTGCAGACAGAGATGTTTGGACTCCTGCCTGTGTACTTCCTGAAGGAATGCATGTGACCTCATACATCCAAAGTGACACATGGGGAATAATTCTGGGATTATCAGTAACAGAGAGCAAGAATTGCTTACATTTCTACCTGACCTGTTGGGGTCCGGGGGGAGGAGAGCTGGGGGTGGTTATCACCATACTCAGTGATTCAATCTGTCTCATGCCTGAGTCTGAGATGTCACTGCAGGCTGACTGCTGGTGTCTCTGTGGGTGGCAAGGCAGCTGTTAAAGGCCATGGTTTTATATCTTTATTCACCTTCCAAACAATAAGGAAGGGTGAAATGGGAAGTAAATGACTGGAGCAGAAAACATCTCCAGCCTTGGAAGAAATCAAGAGTCCACTGGATTCAGCCCTTACATGGCTGGAGAGGGGTGGAGGAAATGATGCAATTTCTGGAAGACATTATTTCACTGTCAATAGGTTTTGACAAAAGGAAGGCGCCCAGGCTGCCCACTTCCTTCTCCAGCACAGCCCCTCCTCAGGTCTGGACGTGGGTTTCCAGCCAGGCAAGGTAGTTCCTCTAGGTTGACTCCTCTTCTGAACTGATGGCTAATCTTCTGAATAATGAGCCTCTGGTTTTTTTTAGAAACCTTCAAATGATGAAGGATTAGCTCCTAAACAACCTAGGGAAGCAGCATCTGGTGTGTCTATTAAGCCATATGCACTCAAATTCAATATAGCAACAGAAAAAGACAGGGTGAACATTAATTAAGAAGTCCACTGATAATAAGAACTGACTCCTGTAGAGATCATCTGTAG
Organism: Prinia subflava; assembly: GCF_021018805.1. NCBI lineage: Eukaryota > Metazoa > Chordata > Aves > Passeriformes > Cisticolidae > Prinia > Prinia subflava. The sequence goes on along the minus strand of NC_086283.1, from coordinate 4,939,951 downwards.
CTGAAATGTGGTTTGATTGTAGAAAAAAAAAAAAAAAGGAGGAGATAAACTGAATTGGCAGAAGCTGAACTTTGAATATCCTTGAAAAAAACCCACCAAAACAGCCCACAAAAAAAAGCCCCTACCAAAATATCCCAGCACATTTGGGCTGTGGATGGATATGTGTTTAGCTATGTGTGTGTTGTGAAGCTATCTGGTATGTATTTAAGATATGACCTCTGAATAATGTTTCATAACTAGGGAAGGAGATGAAGATCTGAATACAGATACCTGGTTGGTAGACAGGTATTGTGCAGAGGTGCTCTGCAGGTGTGCTGTGGATTTAGTACTGTGGATAGAAGAGAGCGGTTTCTCTTGACCCTGGACCTGAGGTCAAGACCTGGTGGATTCCTGTCTTGGCGTACATTCTGTTCTCTAGGCCATTTCTGCAGGCCCAGCTGGAAGGAAAGTTCTCTGGACTAAGGGAGAAAAACCTACCAGTCTCAGTTTAGATCACCTTGGATAACAAAGGGAGTGAACTTCATTAACAGGCTTGCGCAAAAATAAAAAATCATTAATTTGCCCTAGTACCTGCTGCAGTTTGATGGCCAGTTGTAGCAGAGTCAGTGGGAGGATGTTGTGCTTTTTGTGAAGAAAAAAGGTTAATTTATGCTTTGTAAGCTGTTCTTATGATCTAACTTTGTTTCAGTCCTTGTCTCATTCTCCCTTCTGATCTGTTCCCCAGAGGAATTTTGACCAAAAGTCCCAGATGCTGCTATAACTTAGCCTAAAGAGGCAGCCATGTTGCTGATTGGGAAGAAATGTAACTAAATGTTTTGAGGATACGTGAAGTACATGCATCATCAGCAAGGCTTAATGCTGCAGACATAGTTGTTACAGTAACTACTAACTGTTTTCCATTAATGTTTCTGAATGGAATTAGAACCTTTTAAAATTCTTTTCATAACTTTTACTAAGATAACCTTTTGCAGAATAAAAATACCTCAACTTTGGACAAGAAGTGGAAATTATTTAAACAGGTTAATTATCTAGCAGTTCATAGAGGAAAGAAAAAAATAGCTTCCTGGGTAAAGTTTTTAGCAACCATAATTATAGGTGCATCAGGCTGCTTTGCTGTAAAGGAATCCAGTGAGTGAATAACTCGAGTGTGTCCATGTTCCCCCAGTGCCCCTTGTCCCTCTTCGCAAAATAAACTCATGGGTTTTAGTAACTGTTTAATAAAAGTCTTGCAATTTTACAGATATGTAGGACACCATTTATGCCTTTTCCATTTACCATTTATGCCTTTTCCACTCATGGGAAGCCCTTCTGTGCTCAGTAGGTCTTTTTTCCCATGTGTTGCATCATGAAAAATTGCTGGTCTGAGTTTCTCGTCGCAGCAGAACCAGGAATAAAAAGCAGGAAACAAAACCTTCAAAACCTTCTCCTCTTCCAGCACAATGAGATACAGAAAGATGTAACTAACCTCTTGAATGGGAAAGGAGTGGTATCTGTTGCGTATTTTTTAACATGTGCATATGTATGTACACTTGTGCATATGTGTGGGTATTCTGATTTTCAAAGGGAGGAATCCTGAAGGTGAAATCAACACTGGGAAAAAAATAGAACAGGGTGGGATTTTTTTGGTTTTTTTCTCTTCCATTAGACTAGCTGAGTCTGTCTTAACAAAAATCTTAATTATGAGAGCTTAAGTTTGAAAGGGATGCTTTTGCTTTTTGGAGTCAGCATAGTGTACCAGACTACTCCGATCTCAACTCAAAGAGAAACAAAGCAGAGAAAAAATAAAAATGTTTTTAAATAGTCCCTGCATGAAAATGCTTCAACAGCTTTCCCTTGGACACCAAAGATACCACCAATGCGCATTTCTGGTGGCAAAGGGGTCAGTTTTTCCATCCCATGGCAGAGAGCAATTGCTGCTCTCATGTTCATGGGAATAGCTGCTCACACCTTCCCACATGTGAACAGCATCAAAGGAGTTTGTGATAGTAAGTAAAATCATCACTGTCTCCTGATGCTTGGAGATGTGCAGGATGCATGCAAACTGCAGCTTACTGCAAACTGCAGGCGTGTCTGCAGTCTCCTGAAAGGTAAATGTTTTTGTTTCAAAGGCAGAGTTGTCCTGAAAGCAGAGTATGCTAAAGGCCAGGAGGTCTGACCTACTCAGCAGTACCCTGTTCAGTGTGATACAGGTGTACATTGGCATTCAGACTGGGAGCAGAGCTACATAGGCTCAAGGGACTAAGCCAGCCTTTCTCACTGCATTGCACTCATGGGAGCTGGCCAAAAACTTATGTCTTGGATTTGTTTGCTTTGGTTTATTGTCTCTGTCTTGTCTCTCCCTGGTGTACAGCTGTTAAAAAGCACAGCCCTTCCAGGTGCTGGAGAAGTCAGGAGGAACCTGCAGGTGGTGCTTCAGACTGACATGGATGCAGCAGAACCATGCAATGAACCCAGAATGACTCATACTTAGCTGGCAGTGGCCGCTGCCTTGCCAGGCTCGGCAGCACTGCCTGATGATGTGAGCTAACAACTTACAGACTGCTGATTGTCATTGTTGTCATTATTAATCTTATTTCAGATTTTGTGATTTCCATTGCCACAAGTGTCCCTTGCCATTTCACTTGCAGAAATTATTGGAATAGATAGTTTCGGAAGGATTTTGCCTTCGCTTCCAGTAATAGGCTCAAATATACAAAAATAGTCCTCCTGCACTGTAGAGAAACACACTCCTAGCACTGTGCTGGAGTTGCCAAGGACAAATCTCTGCATGACTTTTCCCTGCCCAGAAGGCTTATTTATTAGTCAGGTAAGTGGATTTGCCTTGAAAACATCCAGCAAATTCAACTGTTGATGGTTTTAAATTCCATGAAGCAAATCCATGCATCTACAGGAGGACTCTCCTGCTTCATTCACCTGGAAGCAAGGTTGAAAGATTAAAAAGGGTCAGAAATGTATTTGACATCTGTGGCACAAACACGCTCCAATCTTCATCTTGGGGGAGGGAGGGCCTCTAGGTAATGGGATTTGGGAAGTTTCTGTCCTCTTTAAGACCTTGTTAGGTGATGTGATTGCCTTGCCACCTAGTAGCACACCAATAATGAGACTTTTGATGGCTGTCACTCAGCAGGGAAGTGAATGAAGTCAGATGATGGTGATAAATTGCTTGCCATGTTGGCTGCAGAAGGGGTTAGGACAGGGCAATTGTCTGCCTGAAGCAATGTGGAGCAGGTGCACTCACACCTTTGCTCAGTAATGGGAAGTGCATTATATTAGACCTAATCTGCGCATGCATGTGAGAGCGAGTGCTGCAAGGTATTGCAGGGTTATTATTGTAATAGAATCCTTAAAAAGCAGGGTAAAAAAGCTAGGTAGGAAGCAGAAATATCTTAATTTGTCTGACAAGGCCAGTAGAGTTCTAGAGAACAGCACTGCCAGCAAGTTCCTGGCCCTACGTTCTTTTTCATCTCTGCTTATTTTTTTTCCCTAGTTTTCTCTTTGGAAAGTTCTTTTGGCTCTCTCCAGCAAAAACTTCACACCTTTTCATCATGAATTTTATTCTCTTTCACTGTGGGGGTTTTTCTGCTGTCTGCAGTGGTGCCTTGCCCGTGAGTACCATAGCTGACTTTTGTCCTGGTGACATTGAGGGTAGGCATGCTGAGCATTGTTGCTCAGGATAGGATGATGCTCCAGGGGAAAACATCAAGGAAAAGGTATTCCCCTAAGGATGTAAAGTGCACATAGTGCAGAAAAGCTTACCAGGGATGGTTCCAAAAAACGATGCAACTATGTAAAGAAAATACATCCAGATCTTTTCAGTGGGAATTATTCTTGGGGCTGGAGTTGGAGGATCAGCTAAACTTTTCCTGACTGGATCTCTCTTATCACAGGATTGTGTTTACTTCCTTGTCATTGCTGGACAAATTAAGGAACAGGCTGTTTCCCGTGTTGCTGAGATACCACAAGTGGGGTCTTCAAGCTGCATCCATACCACTCTCAGGATGAGTACTCCTTGCTTTGGGTGTTGGCTGTAGCGCAAAGAATGTAAATATTCAGTTCTTTTCAATTCGGTTTTGAGCAGAATTAATCCTGAGTCAATCCAAGTTGCAGTGCAAGCCTTAAACTAGCAAATCACCTTCCAGGCTTTCATGCTGACTCCTTAGAAGTAGCCGCTCAGCTGTCTGTATTGCTGTACAGCTGCGCACATCTGACTAATTCTGTTTTCCTTATTAAGCCCTTATTGGTTGTTTTGAATTTTTAGAGTTAGATTTCCAAGAGAAGCAAATTAAAGTTAGGTTTCTAAACCTATATCCAGATGCATAAGTGAAAGATGTGGAGTAAAACCTCTGTCTCATTGAAGGTAATGGTGAGGCTTTAACCATTCCTGGTTTTCCAAGAGCATTTATTAAGTCTCCAGGAAAGACTAGGCGCTTACACTTACCGCACAAGACAAAACCCCACACACATTTCTTGCTTAAGTGTAGGGCTTTTCAAAACAGTTAGTGGTACTGGGAGTGATTTGAACATTGCTCACCAAATCGTTAAAGATTGGGCTTTTAAGAGTGTACACAAAGGACTTTGGAAAACCCAGTTCTGGCCTTGAAAGTTTTTACCTAGAATCTTGCTAGAGTAGATTATTGTTTGCAAAGGATGCTAAGTATTTGCTAAATTGGGACCTTTTTTGTTTTCAGAGGCCAAACGATTCCATTTTCTGGCTAGAAGGGAATGACCTCTGGTAGCAGCCCAGTAACATCCCCTCCCTGAATCAAAAGTGATCCAGAGAAATTTGCTGGATTTGGTTATGGCAAATAAAAAGCTTGCTTAAGCAGTATCCTTGATTAAATTTGAATTTGTAGCATGGGATTAAAAAAATGTTTCTCTTCATAAGGGGGATATTTGATGAATCAATTCTCTGTGCTGGTGGTTGACAGAGGCTTTATACAGAGTGCATGCTTGGGAATTTAGTCTGGGCACAAACACAGATGCAAAACTTCTGCCCAGCAGCAGAAATTTCTTTCATGAAATCATTGCAGGAACATCTATGTGCTCTCATATCTCAATGCAAATCCTTGCATAGAAAAGAGGTGACAAAGACAATTCTTCCCCCCAAGGTTGCTTTAAAGAAATATTAATTCCTCCTAAAGCTAGAGGCAAATAATGGAGAGGATGAAAAGGGAAGGGAGAGGCTAGGTGGGAGTCTGAGATCCAAATGTTGTGTTGAGCTGAAGGCACTCTTAAAACATAAAGCCATGAAACCCACTGGTAAACCGTCACTGTCCTAATAACAGATATTGTCACCATGCAACAAAAACAAAAGGATTTTGTTTGCATATGTCTGGCTAGGACCCTCACTTGCTTGCAGCCCCTCAATTTCTCAGTTCCTCTGAATGCCCGTGGGTTGGATCCTGGTTTTGGGGCTCACCAGGGGCTGTGGGGTGCCGGGACTCAGGCACAGAGCCCTGGTCTGCACTTAGTGCTGTGTATCTCTTGAGATGTACCTTGTGGTAATCATTAGATCCAGTAACACAGTCACACAGTCAGGATTTTAAAAATGATTTCTGAATTAGAAATTGCAGTGAATTTTTCTTTAAAGCAGGTGTTTTTATAGTGTGAGAAGATGTAGCTGGAGCAGCAACACAAAATCTTCCCGTGCTTGTAGACCAGCACGATTTCCCATGCATATGGATGAAAAGAGAGGAACTATTTGTATTTTCCCCAAAAGACTCTACCAATGTCTGACATGCTACCGCAGGTCTTCCAGCAGAATAACAAAGAAAACAATAGTTTTCCTCTGTGGTCTCATCGACTCTCTTTAGGAGTTCTGTCTTGGTATTAACAAGTAAACAACGTTTGCTTCTGCTAGATTGCCTTATGCTACAGAGATAAAATAAAATTACCAGGAAGGGAAGGTTTTATAAATGAGTTACTGGGGTTTTTTTTTTTCCCTTTCTGAAAACAACCCAAACCAAATGCTGCCAACCGAAAGGAGCAAGGGGAGAAGTCACTGAAGGAGGAGTTGATTAGATATATATTTATTGCATTTGTAGGAGTACATTATTGCTGATTCAATGAAATAAGAAAATTGTTTAGGCTTGCCTGAATGAGCATTACTTTATCTAATCAACCTTTTCTAAATTGGTCTTAATGTACTTCTATAAATACATTATTTCCAAACCCCAGGTTGTGTGGGCAGTATCAATTCTGCTCTGGCACTGAAATATGCCCGCCCTTTCATTCTATGTTGGAAACATTATACTTTTCCCCACACGAACCCCAGAAAGAGAGGTTTGGAAATTGGTTGGAAGGATAATGGATTATGTGTAGCAGAGAGGAATGGGTTATTTAGTGGTGGGATGCCAGCTTCTCTATAGGCAGGCTGCTGAGTACAAGCCTGGGCTGCTGTATGTGTAGGACTGATTTTGGTAACCTTCTGGTAGTTTTCTTACATCCTTCAGGCCAAGAGGACTTGGCATGCTTGTGCCCACAAGGTCTCTGGAATAATTTTCTTTTCCTGAGGCATGGGAAGCCAAAATGCTTTGGCGTTTAGGTCCTGAGAAAACTCTGGGGCTTGGGACTCCATTGCTGCCAGGCTCAGTTTGGGGCTTTTTAGAAGATAACCTCCAAAATGTGATCCAGAAGGCTGATTTCATGAGGAAAAAAAAGGGATACTCTGCCAGAGTTCAGCAGAACGTCAGGAGTAGGAGCTGTGGTGGTATTGGCTTGGGTCTGAGAAATGGAAGAGCTGCAGTCAAACCCTGAAAGGAGCCGTGTGGACTTTGCCCTGAGGAGCTGCGATCAGGAGCTAAGCTCTCATCCCGGTGCTGGTGGGCAGGGAAGTTTCTGGCTAAGCAGCTAAAGGAAGGTTTGAGCACTGGCTGATGGTTTTCGCCTTGCTAGCAGAGCATGCTCCTACCGGAAATTAAGCTGGGACTGTTGCCTTAAACACATTAAGTGGTTGTAATTGTGTTGTTATTAATCCAAGGTGATATATCTAAATGCCTTCATGCATGGATCATGAAAGATCTAAGTAGCATTACAGGGCTAGGAAGTAATAAACCGTGTATTCGTGCAAAAAAAAGCCAAAAAACCAACAACCCTTGTCAGTTTTGCCTTTGATAAGCAGTTAATTTATCTCAGAACTGGCAGAATTCCCTGTAGTTTGTGTAGGGAATTTCTAAGTTGTGCTGTGAATATCAGAGTAATATTTTGTTATCTGAATCAACTGACAAGTGTTGGAGCATGACAGCTATTTCCAAAGCAGCAAATTCCAAAGAGAGGTTGAGTCTGAATATATAATATAGGTGTGTATTATGGCAGAACAAAAGGCACGATCGTTTTAGTTAATGATAGCAGAGTCTCTTTCTACATTAGCAGTTGGGGTGATGTCTTGGGAATGGATTCATAGGCTGAAGCAGAGTGCAATGAATCTTTCAAGGCCCCAGTTTCATGCTGGCTGTAGCTTGGCCCCTTCAAAAACCTAGAGCAGGCAGTGTGAGCAACAGTGCACTCCCAGGACAGATCTTGGGGTCGAGTTCTATCCCCTCATGAATTTGTTGTAGGTTATAGGTCCATATGATGCACAGTGGTTAGAGAGCAGTCCTGAGTAAAACTGTCAGGGGACAAAGTATGGTGGCACACAAGAACAGCTCACGCTGCTGAGGGACCTGTCAAGCAACACAAAATTAAATCTGTAACTTGGAAACTACAGTTGAGAAGTTTGTTTAGGTGTTAAAATGCCTGTGGGGTTGGGGTTCAGGAGGAGGGATGCTGCAAGGATGGCAGTGTAAGGTCTCTCAGGGGCAGACTGCTGTGCAGGGCAGTGGTAGCTGTTGCTTTGGGGGGGTGTGGCAGAAGAGCAAGTTTAGGCAATCTGACAACAAACAGACTCTATTTGATCCCTGCAAGGCAATATGAGAAGTTTAATGTATGGCCTTCTGCAAAAGTAGAAACATTATCACTTGTAACCTTTCAAGCAGCAGTCTCATTGAAGGGAAATAAGAGATAGCAATCTGGGTTTTTTATTTATTTGACATACTTTAGAATAAGGATGAGAGCTAGTTTCTACATTTGTTCATCTTTGGAATGACATACCGCTCTCTGAGTAAGCCACACATAAGTTTCACAGACTGTGGTCGTCTGGTCTAGTTTTTTTAAGAGCTATCAAGAAAATCCAGAGACGAGCAGATAATATACTCAGCTTGAAAATGATAAGTATGGAGATATGAAAGACATTCATTTCTGTGCTGTTGAAATGGAAAGATTAGTGAAAATGTCATGGCTTAGAATTCATAAAGCAATGTTTCCCTAATCAAGTATCAGAATAAATTGCTAGAGTACACTATATTTCTTTTACATGAGAAGACTCTGTCTGAAGGCATGCTGAAACAGGTGCTATAAATATATGTAGAAACCTTTATACATAATGTTCTGCATTACAAAGCTTATCTCCTAATTGTGTTATGACTGTGATTAGCTGCTGTAAAACAGCTCAGCATACAATTTCATATATACTTGCCATAACTTGCACTGCAGGAGGGGCCTGCCCAGGCATGGTGCTGCCCATTTGTCTTGGCTGGGGGTGTGGCCCCTGGGTGTCTGGTGGTGCTGCATCCTTTGACTCTGGAGCAAGGAGGGCCTAAAGGCTTGCTTTTTCTTCAGAAGAGGCCCTGGCAGTGCCTGCAAGTGATTTGATGCTTTTAGATGGTGAGTGGCCGTATCCATATTGCTGCTGCCATTCTTGGGCGATGTGGAAAATGCCAGATGGAGGAGGAATGGGAGATAAAATTTGCATAAGAGTGTCCTATACATATAAACGTAAAAATATGTATATACACGCACATGCCCTCCTGCTCCTGAGCTGGGGCTTCTGCCCCATCAGGTCTGGACACTAATTAGAATGAGTGACTTCTCAAAAACCTTAAAAGATTAATTAATGAGCTTGCTTCACTGAAGCAAGTGAGGGAGAGATAACTCCAAGTGCTCTGCTGACAGATCTTCAGACCAGGAGCACAACTGGGGCAAAAAAACTCTTACCCCATTAGAGCTGAGTACAGGAAAGGAAGCAGATGCCTCCAGCACTTCCCAGGATGGTGTGATTTTGTGCTTCCCTGTTCTGCAGAGGGAGCAGACTGGAAAATAGCTCTGCTTTCTTCTGAAGATGCTGTGTGAGCAGAGAGAGGAGGCTGCTCCCTGGTAAAGAGAGGTCTCGGGGTAAGTAGGAGATGAGGGACATAAAGCAGGAGAAGCACAAAACCTGACGGAACAACATAGGATAACTCCCTACTTATTGACCTTGTAATGTGGACCCCATGGGCCCAGTAAGTGTGCCAAAAAATATTGCATGCTATTTTGAGGTTATATTACCTTTTTTTATCCATCATGGACAAAATTCATGCTCCCTGGTCTGGGCTGAGATTTATAGCAGTGGAGGATATTAGTACTTTTCCCATTACAGCGCCCTGGCGGAAGGAGGCTTCCATGCATCCCTCTTGCTGCTAGAAGGCTGACAGCCTGTGCTTATGCCTGCATGCGTATTATCAAGGGTTAGTCATTTCTTTTGGATGCAGAACTAAAATTAGTGTCCCTTGGCTTTTTCCTAACTGCTAATAGCTTTTTAAATATGTAAGAATCAGAAATAATTTTTTTGATACCTGGGTCCTTTCCTGAGTCTATCATTCACATGATCATTTGTCATTAGGCACAGCGGGCAGGAGGTTAATTGTAATTGCATGGTCATCTGGACCATTGTGTGATTTGAAGCAGAGTTTCTCTGCTGTGTCAGGTCCAACAGTATATTATCTGAAAGCATTAGTGCCAGGTTGCTCTTTAAATCTGCCATGGGGAACTGAGGAAGAAGTGATTTAAGCCTTCGATTTAGTGCTCTCCTCTTGCTGTCCGCTTCAGGCCACTTTACTAGCGATTGCAGAATGTGAGCAGAATTAAAATACAGAATTTTTAAATAAAATCAAATCCAGTGTAGCAACTGAGAAGGTGGAACTCTTCATCATGGTAACTTAATACCACGTATCTTTGTTGACAGCTCTATATGTAAATCACTAATTATTCTAAACTATTCAATTCCCCTCCAGGAAATCTAGACTTCTACATTAAAGGCTGGCTGTAAGGAATGAAAGCCTTGCACCAATTCCCCACAGGTTTTATTAAGCTGCGGTGAAAACCCAAGGTTTTTTTGCATCGTAAGTAACAGTGATAGAGAGGTCAGCAATTTACCTACATCAGTAGAGATTACTGGGTTTGCAGCCATAATTGTAAGCGCTTTACGGCTTCAGTGATACATATTTTCTACCTCGGTGGAGCAGCAAGATAAGGAGGACACGACTGGCTCTGCTCAGCTGAGATCTCCTTCCATCACTTTATGCCAGAGGTGGTGTACAGGAAGGTGCAAAACTGCTCAGGGATGTCTGTCATGGGTTCTTTTTGACACAAACTTACTTCAAGCCTTCCCTTTTTGGGGTATGGCAGGTCATTTGCAAACATGCCTGATGTCTGGGGCCAGGTTTGGTGGCTTTGGAGGTGTGGGTGTTGTGGCTTTGGCCCAGCTGTGGGTATTGTGGTTTGGTCCTGCTCCCAGGCTGAGCTGCAGGTGGATGTGTGTGGTGGTATGGGATGTGCTCTCCCGGGATGGGATCCCTCCCTTTGGGTGACCCGCTCTCCTGTCCATCAGACAGCTCCCAGCTGTGTGTGCTGGGGAGTTACTGGGTGCTGGGCTTGTCCTGTGATCTCTGATATGTGTTGGACCATGAACACTGTGTGTTCAGCTGCATGGCCTTGAGAGGAGAGGGCAAGAGGAAGATGCCTCTCTGCAGTCTGGTGTAGATGTGGTGGGAGCACCTGTCGTGCATTCTGGAGGAGGAAGAGGCAAGCCCTTGCCTGGTCGTGCAGCCTGTAGGGCTGCTGCTATGTAGAAGCACATTTTGAAAGGTAAGATATGGTTAAAACCCCACTAATTAATACTTTTTTTTTCTGCTGAATTTTAACTAGAGTTGTGCATTCAGTTTTGCTTTTAAGCCGTGCTTGCAGAGATGCAGGAATCAGCCAGACTATCAGAATCCCTTTCTTATCTTTATACACCAGCTAGTAACTATAAATCTCTAAACTCTGGTTACTGTCTTGTTTAATGCTGCATTCATTTTCTGTTGTTTCATCTTTGTAGCTATTTTGTACTCTGTTTCACTGTAAATCATTTGCTTGCTTCTGGTCCAAAGTTCTTTGCAGGGAGAAACAAGCTGAAGGCTTCTAAATTCCTACATTATCCCTGGAAGAGACAGCTTCATCACCTTCTGCCTCTTTTCTCAGGCTGGAAAAAGGCAGCCTTGGAAAACAAAACTTCCTGTTTAGATTTATTCTTAAATCTAATTTCTCTCAAGCAAATGAAAGCATCCTTTTTTTCTCTCTCTTTTTAAAAAATAATTAAGACTTGCCAAAAACCTTCCTGTGGATGCGTGTACAGTGATCCTTGGCTTTCTCCAGCGCTTGGTTTTCGTCTTCTTTCTCCTCTACCATCAATTTATGTTATTCTTGGCCACCTTTCTCGAAGGAGCTATTGATTAAAGGATGCAAACTGTCTCAGATCCTGCGTATCAAGCTGCTTTTTTTTTTTTTTTTTTTTTTTTTTGAGTTGCTCAGTATGTGAAAAGCATCCATTTTTGTACTGCAGTGCAGCTTTACCCAGATAGATACCTGGTCTCTCCCTCTCTTTTTTTTTTTCCCTTTGCCCTCCCATCCTACTAAATGGACATCTTGTCAAATCCTGTTTGTACAGACTGACAGCTATAGAGGTCTTGGAGAAAAAGCCAGATCTTTGCACATACACTCTAACAAACAGAATCAAAATGTCAAGGCACAAACGAAATATATCACTGTGCTTCCCTGTCAGATTTTACTAATATCACCTGGCTAAATTGACAGAGGAACACCTGTAACAAGTTAAGCTGTTTTTATTAGCTGTTGTTTCACATATTTATATTTGGTTATGAATACAGGGACTGCTGGGGAGAAAGCTTTCAGTTGTTTCCTCACAGGATGAAATACTCCTTGTTCTTCATGCCAAATATAGTCGGGGCAGTGAAGTCACTTTCAAATAGCACAGCAATTAATAAAGAAAGAAAAAATAATTTCACAGTCTGTTGTTAAATTAGCAATTTTTTAGCGTGTCTGGAGTTTCTGACAGAATTAATATGCACTTGGGCAGCCTGGGTGCATATCATTTGCCCAACAGCTGTTAGAGCCAAATGCAGAGACGAGGGGTGTTGCTTGATTGGAAGGGAAATACTGGAATTATCTGTCTAGTAATCATTTAGTAGCCTTGTTCACAAATAATCAAGAAACATTTGGATTTGGATTACATCCCTCATTCTTTCAAGACAAATGTAGGAGAAACAGTGGCTGGAAAATGATGTGTTAAGTAACTCGGGTAAAAAAAAAAGGCAGGGAGTAGCATACATTTGAGCAGGGAGAAGAAAATATACAATAAAAGTGCAATAAATTTCCCATGGATTGAAGGGGAGTATTTTTATAGCAGCTTTCTGCAAATTGAATGCATCTACATAAATAATGTAGCGACACATTTAATTGCAACTATTTATTTTTAAATTTGGCTGGATGATGAGAGAATTTCTGCGTGGAATAATGAACCTTATATTTTTACCACTTGCACAAATTTGAAAAAAATAGCCTGTAAATGGTATTTGGGCTAAGTGTCAAGAGCCACAGAAGTTTCTGGCTGCTCTCTAGTGCATCTGAAAAGAAACCGGCATCCAAAAGTACATCCATATGGAATAGATGCTAGATGTTGGGGAGGCCATGACAGGGAGAAATATTACCAGTCCATACCTCAGTCAGGGAGCTCCCATTTGGTCTTTCAGTATGAGCTGTACCTCTTCAAATAAAAGAATTAATACTGAACATTTTACATTTGCTTTCTGCTGGCTTTGCTGGTGATCATCTCATTTTCAGGCTTTCTTCTCAAAAAGACCAATAACCTCTTTGTCCCTCTCTGTTTTTTTTGGGCCCTCTCATCCTCGCGACAAGACTGATTCTTCGTAGTCTCCTGCAGTCTGTGCATTTCAGGGCTGCTGAGAGGACAGGCAGCATTTTCCTGTACCACCCCCACCTCCTTCCTGTACCACCCTCACCTGCTGGGTTACACAGAACAGATGCCACAGCACTTGGCAACACTTTGAAAACAAGGTGTGGAATTGGATCTGGCAGTGAGGAGTGGCAAGCTGATGAGGGTGGTTGTGTATGAGATGTAAGACAAGCAGGTTGCAATCTTTTTTCTTGCAAGGCACAGATATGCCAAACAAAGGGTTCAGTGCCCTTGTGCCCATGCCAGCTGCTGCTGCTCCCTTTTCTCCTCTCTTGGTGTCTTCCAGTCTTCCCTTGAAGAAATCCAACATGAATGGTTTCTGTAAAGCAGAAGGTTTGCTTTGGGTTTTTTTTTTCCCAAGCTGCCTCAGAAAGACTGTTCAGGTTCATGCAATGCAAGGGTGCAGAGATGCAGCAAAAATTACAAATAAAGGCAGTGCTTGGTTTTGAGGGCAAACAAGCTCATAAAGGCAATACTTATTTCTTTAGATATGGCTGGAGAGCCATGTGAGCTGCATGTGAGCAACAGTATTCCTTTATAATAGTTTGAGAATTAAATCTCCATAAGTCAAGCTTTGGCAGCTCACAACCTTAAATAAAAAACCTGTGAGAATGCCAGCATTGCTGCTGCAAAGTGTGCTTCAGGCTACTGCTTTATGGTATGGGGAAACAGATTTGGCAGGAAGGACATCATGGCAAGACTTCATGTAGCATGAGGGAAGGCAAGAGGGAAAGTGTTTGCTTTGCTTTACTTTTTGCTTCATATGTGAATTTCTGGAACAGTTGCATATATCAAACAACCATTTTTGAGGCAAGAACAAAGCCTTTGAGAAGAGGCAGTGGACAGGGTTGTTAGCAGGATGTGTCTTCCCAATGGATTTTTTTTTGTCTCAGAAAAGTACTGTTTGCATGCAAAGTAATGTTTGTGTTATGTGGAAAGTAATGTTTATATATCTGATAAAAGATCTTGGGATATAGCTGCAATTTTTTTTTCCCTCTGGGCTTTTGGGGTTTTTTTTGTGACTGGGCTGGAGTCATGGCAGTTCTAGCTAGTTCAAGGCAAGGATGACCCAACTCCAGCATCCAAAAGCCACAAGGCTTCCTGCCCAAATACTATTGAGACTGGCTTCAAAACCAGGAGGTTTAAAGTGTCAAGTTACATTGTTTTATCTTGTGTTTTAGCATGCTTTATATACAGCAAGTTTTCCTCCAGAAACAGGAGAGATAGTATAGAAATAAATTCTCTGATGGATTTCAACACAGAAGAAAAGCTCCCACTATTGCCGGGCTGGCATGGGAGGAGCCAGCAATGCCTCAGGTTGCCCTTTGTTGAACTTGTTCCTAAAGAGGAGATGCTTGGTGGAGTTACTTGGCAAGGCGGATGAGCTGTAAAGTGTTGCAATGTTCATCTGACCCAAAGGATCGTTTACTCAACAAATAACCCCAATATTTTTTATTAATGGTTAATTAAACTGAAATGACAAAGCATTCTATCTGTATGTGAAAGGATAACTGCTTGATTTTTCTGCTCTTGATTGTGTGTTTAGAGGTTGCTTATTCCTGGGTAAATTTCTTAAGGTGTCAATATTTGCCGTGTCTTCCTTGATTTGTGGCCTTCTAACAAGCCATCTTGTGGTATGCATGTCAGGGCAGAACTGAGCTCAGTGAGACCTCCTTCTTTAACTCCAGCCAGTGTGCTCCAAGTGCAAAAACCCATGAGTTTCTGTGGAAGGAGGCATGACTGAAGGGAGGTGTTCCCCAATAGATATGTTGTGTTTCTTTCTATGTACCTCTCAGCTGCCTGCCCACAGCAAAACTGATTATCATCACCTGTATCTTAAATTTTCAATAACAACAAAATACCCCAGCAAAAACCACACACCAAAAAGCATCACTTCCCCAGAGTCATTGTTCTGTGCATAAACCCATTTTAGCACATTTAGTTCTGTCAACTCTGGATAAATCCTTCCTATCTTTTTTTGGTCAGGACTGTAAAAGATCCATCTCCGTTGCCCTCCGATGGAATTTGAATAGATGTGTCTGGAGTGACATATGTTCAGCCATAAATTACAGAGGAACAATTTTAAAACAAATTGTCTACAGCCAGTCCTGCTGAATTTGCCTCTTGAGACAGATGATCATAAAGCTAGAAGCAAACAAGCCCTTAAACATTTGATGCCAGCTTTGAAAGGATACTTTTGAGTAGGTGTTATCACTGTAGATTGGTGGGATGCTGCCTATTTTAGACCAAATAGTCAGCAGTGGAAAGGCTGATTTTATACCAGCAAGAAATCTTGTTCACACAAATGAAGTTAAGCAAGGTAGAGCCAGTTGGAGGGAAATGTTTTAAGAATTTTTAATTCTCTTTATTGTCTGCATATGTAAGGTTTATTAGTTCAGGCTAAAACCCTAAAATATTGGTAGAATAAACACACATGGCATAAATCATCAAAATAAATCCTCCCAATCATCGTATTTCTTAACCACAATGGCTTGCAGTTGTCCAAACCAGAATATAATTAAAGAATGTTTCTTTTCTTTGCCGGGTGGGCTCCAGATCCCTGTGGCTGACTGAACCAAAAGACTAAAACCCTTTCATTGAAGTATTGTGCCAGCAAACATGTAGCTTTGAAGAGCCCTATTTTCCAGGAGATTTTGCCAACTGATCTTTGCATTACTGTCTGTAATAGGTGTATGCAGATGGACACAGAGGGGTTTTGGCTGCATCATTTTCAAGTTTGATCCTGTCCCTCGGCTGCCATTAGGGACGATGCTTGTTATTGCTATTCAGTCAATGCTGCTGTCGAACTCGAGGGAGTTCTGTGGCTTGTCCATCAATCCTCCCCTCGCTTAGCAGGACAATGCAGCATGAATGTTTAAGTCGCCTTTCGCATAACAAAGGATAACCCGGGTGTGCGTCTTTGTGTGCAGAAACCCCCAAAATAGATTCCTGTACCTCTTGGATTATGTGTGGAGCCGGGCATCTTAAGTTACGTTTACGAGCGTGCAGAAACAAATGTGTCTCTGCTGCCTTCTGTGTCTTAAATTGTATATTTCCTTTAGGTGCAGCGTTGTAAATCATGGCTTCCTCTGTTTAAGGGAGTAAAATGATTTCAGTTTGCCTTCATTAAAAAACCAAAGACAGTAATTTAGGAGTAAATTAAGTGCATCTTTAGCCCACACCTCAGAGAACAAAGTGAAGATGCACAGATAGATTTTTATAGACACAGAGATTTGTGAAGATACATAATTTATAAACATAATAGGCAGAAAAGCTGTAGCAATAGGATGTGGACTTCCTTTTCTTTGTTGTAAGCCAGATAGTTGGGGTTCAGTGAGAACAGCCTGGATCTGTCCCTTGTAGCCAGAGAGCAAGGAGGACTGCAGGTGCTGCTTGTGCTGAGAGCTGAAGGAGCCCTTGTACATGCTTGCAAGAGCATGCAGTTGCTAGTCACAGAAACTCGGGGTTTGCTAGGAAATGACGCTTCACCTTACATGCCTTCTCTAGAAATGTACCAGTTTCTTTCAGGGTTTTTTTGGATGAGAAAGTTTGGCAAAAAGGAGGGACCCCACAAAACCAAAGCACAGCCATCTAACCCTGCGGTTGACACAGCCTGAGGGAGCAAGCCTGCGCAGTGCTAAATGCTTTTGAAAAATTTTCTGTGTCCCCTAAGAGCATTTGTTTTCCATAGCTTGCTTTCCTTCTGCGAAATCAAACCCAAATGATAGCGTGGGTTTGCATACATGCCAAGATAAATCTCTTTCCATGCTCTTCCATCACACTGCTGAGAGTTTAGGCTCGACTCAGGTTTTGCCTCATTGACTGCTTTAAAATCTTCTTTAGAGCAAAGTCAGAATGTGCAGAAATATAGCCCATTAAGATACTAATGTAAGCATGAGCATTTTCAAATGTGTTGTTCTAGGTATTTTTATGTCTTGAAAATGTATTTTACTTGGGAATTTGATGAATATTTCAGAGTGATGCCATGTGATGAAGTTTTATACCATTTAGAAGAAAGACATTAATGTCATTAGTGGCAGTTAATTCTTCGTTTTCTAGCAACTACGGTTATGTCATAAATTGTTGTGTCACAATTTAGTGAGCCATGAGATAGAAAAAAAGTGGTATTTCAGAGGAAGGAACTGAAAGTACTAATTTATTTATATTCTAGTTTTTAAGGTTGTTTTTGTATTCAGAGCTAGAGCTGATTTCAATGCAGAGTGGGAATAATTCAGCCTGAGTTACTGTGGGGTTGGGCAGGACAGCATCAATAGACAATGTTTTCTTAGAACAAAAGAAAAAAAGCTTAAAAGAATATTTCCCGTTTGAGATGCATGAATTGGTTTAAATCCAAGGTAGGGGCCAAGTCTCTTCTTTCAAAGTGCAGAGCGTGTAGATGCCTCACTTGTCCAGCAAGCTCTGGGACATCATTTAAAAGGACCTTTAGCAGATCTTGGACTACAGCATTGGGTGCTGGACTTCCTGAACCATGCTGGCAAGTCCACTGGATTGAAGCAAACCAGCAGCTTCGAATTACGGTGTTTTATTAGCAGGTATTTATTTAATTCCCTTCAAATCCCCAAGGCATGCTACAGGAAGCAATATAGCACTATTGCAGATAGAAGAGACCAAGCCTAAAAGAGATCCAATCGGGGCATTTTACACATTTTTCTATAGCTTTGTAGCTTTGGCAGCAATTTTAGTGTCAGCCTACAGTTCAGGAAAGCTTATAGAGAGGGCTGGATTAGCTCTTGGGAGCCTGCTTGTAAATTCTGCAGAAGGATGCTCTGTGGTGGGTTGCTGTAGCTCTTGAAGTACTTTTTAGGGAAGCTTGGCATTCGTATGTTTATGCTTGTTGGGAGACACGAAGACAGTCCGTTGTGGTTTTCTGTTTTGTTTTTTCTTGTAAGTAAAAGAGCATGTCAGGAGCACAAGCTGAGGCTTGGAGCCTCTCAGCATTTTAATTGATTCCACATTGTAAAAACTGTACCTTGCTAAACCCTTTTATAGGTTTTGGACACATCTAACAGGCAGCAGCACCCTCTTCTCAGTGCAAACACTTTCAAGGCATGGCAGCTCCGGAGAACAGGGGTTGATTTATTTGTAGCTTGTTTTTGCTCAGATCCTTCAACTCTCAAGGCATATTCCCTGCACCAGAGCAATGTGCTAATGAAGGAAGAGTTGATGAGCTACAGAACTGAAAACACACACACACCCCCCACATCCCTCCATACCCTGCTTGTGTTTCAGCCAAGAGCTGCCTCATTGTGGACTATGGGTCTGTCCTTGGGGCAGAGAGGTTTGGGCTATGGTTACTTTTAAAAGCTGTGACAGTTTGAGCTGTGTGTCCCTGTCTGAAGAAGTTGGCAGTCTGGAAAGGTAAATGGGACTGAGGATGGGAAAGAGAGGCAAAAGGACTTTCCAGGCTGGGGAGGAAACGTCAGGTTCAGCCGGATAACCTGTGCTCCATCTAGGGTAGGCATCCTTATCCTCATTAATTTTTGTTAGATTTAGTCCTTTAGCTTTATTTATGGATTAGTGGCACTACTTTATGAGTTATACTTGTGGTTTTTGATTACTGTGGAGACTAATTTGGTGCTCTGCAAGGGAGAGTGTAATTCCTGCTTGAGTTTTATGTTCTGGGATATATGAAAGGTCACTTTACTGATCCTAAGCACTTAAGTACTGTGAGCTTATCCTCCCAGCATCAAGAGAGTGTGAAGAGAGTAATCAGTTGGTCCTTTTTTATATCTCCTGGGGCTTCAAGGCTTATAGGGTCATGTTTCCTAGCTTCTCTCTCTACAAGGACAAAACCAGAATTCCCACTCATTATGGAGTAGAGACTGATAGAGTATTCTACAAGCAGCTACATTTCACATTATCCCCTGTTCTTGTGGGACACTCTAACTTCCTGGATGTCTGCTGGAAGCTCAGCATAATGGAGAGGAAGAGGTTTCTGGAGTGTGTGGAATATTAACTTCCTGACACACCTGGTGAGTGAGCCTGCCAGGGGCAGTGCCCTGTGCCCCAGTGCTTATGAAGAGAGTAGAGCTGGTGGGAGAGGTGGTGGTGGAGGGCCTCCTAGGGCATTGTGACCAAGGAATTATAAATTTTTTGATTCTTGCTGAGGTAAGGAAAGAGGTCTACAAAACCTGCCTTGGACTTCCAGAGGGCAGACTTTGGCCTGTTCAGGCTACAATCCTGTACAGTCAGCACTGGTTCAGATACAGTCCTTAATAACAAAAGGGTCCAGGAAAGCTGGACATACATTGGGAAGGAAATTATTTCCGTGGCAACTGATGACAGGATGAGAAGAAATGGCCTCAAGCTGCACCAGGTGAGATTCAGGTTGGACATCTGGAGGAATTTCTTCACTGAAAGGGTTGCAAAGCATTAAAACAGGATTCCCAGGGAAGTGGTGGAGTCACCATCCCTGGGAGTGTTCAAGAAATTACTGGATGTGGCACTTGGTGCTGTGGTTTAGTTGACATGGTGGTGTTCAGTCAAAAGTTGGACTCAAAGATCTTGGAGGCCTTTTCCAGACTTTATGATTCTGTGATTCTGTGATAGTTGGGTGGTTTTACTGACATGGTCACGTGAGTATGGAAAGCCTCAGCTGTGGTGCTTGCCTCCAGCGTGTATTGCCTTGGCGTAGTGTGCAGCAAAGGCATAGGGCAGCTGGGGAGGAGAGCAGCCCTGCCTATTGGCTGCAGTCTTGAGCCAAAGCTCAGGGAAGGGATGGTTACAGGGGTGCAGCCGCAAATCATTTGATGTTAAGGGTTGCAGAAAATAATCTGGCAAGTAGTCACAGCTGGCTGGTGTTACTGGCTTGTTCTCCCCTCTTTTTGCTTTGTCTCCTCACTGATACTCACTGTCTCTATTACTGTTATGGCACATTCAGCATGTTGTTGGCAGTTGCCAGTTTTCATTGTAAGAGGACAGTGGTTCTACCTCCATCCACCCACATTGCTTCCAGGAGCCGACGTCTTTCAGCATGGCTCTAGTGGGCTCCCTTCCACAGGGTACAAAGACAGTTTCCAGTCCAGTTGCTGTTGGTTTAAGGGATCAGCTCATGCCATTGCAATCCCAAGATGCTCTTGCTGCCATCCTTCACCATGGCCATCTCTCCCTGGACCCTTTAAACTGTGCAGCAAGAGGCTGCTCAGATGCGAATGCTCTGTGCATGCCACATTTTGTGGTTGCTATTAAAAATAAAAAGAGTGAAATTGATTTGCTAATAATGGATGTGCTACTCACAGAAACACATCCCACTTGTACCTAACACTAGCAGGTTGTTTATGGCATATTTGCTGTCTCTAAAAATAATAATTTTTTTTCTAGTGACCAATTTAATTTAAAGACTGTTTTCACACATCACTGGCTGTTAATCAGTTAAAGAGTCTTAATATTAAGAAGAAAGAAGCAGATCTCATCAACAGGTTCAAACTTGATTTCATTTATTTTCAGCTGTCTTGCAGCAGATTATGGGGAGTCTTAAGCTCATTTTATTTCTCCTGCTTTCCTATCTCCTTTAAAGAAGAGATAGTACCATTATCTGTATGACTGTGCTGTTTTAGTTCTCTGTATCCTTTCAATAGCTGGTGAATTGGAAATACTGAGATAAAAATATAAGGACTAAAATAAGATTTAATTAGGAATTAAACATCAGACACCCATATAATTTTAAATAAAGACATGTATACTTCATGAAGAGATTATAAGATTGACTGTCAGAAGAGGAATGGTAAGATAAGAGACCAAAACCCAAGATACATGCAAGGTAAGTTGGTTTTGACTCTGTTCTGCTCTGAAAGAAATCTGCAAAATGTCTGAGACATTGCCACCAGTGACAGAAAATGGAGAGGGTACCAGCTCCTGCTTTTGTGTGTTCAGCTCAGCCAAGACGATGCTCATCACCTACTATGATACTTGCTCTTCATGTGGAGGTGTAGGGTGCCCCTGGGTCAGCTTTCATCTAAACAGGGTCCATTTTATCACAGCATGTCTGTCTGTTAAACAATTGCTGCTTGAACCATCTCACAGGCTACCCTCTCCTCCGTGTTGTGTACGAAACAAACACAGGACACGATACAGAGGAAAGTGTTCTAATAGATACAGGTTATGCCTGAGACACCCATGCAGCTACAGCTGCTTCTGTTCTTGAGCGTGGTAGTGCAAACATGGTTTCCATCAGGAGCTGCTGGTCGTGACAACCTGGAAGACTGTGCTGGGGGAACCCTGCAAATCCACCTGTCCTCCCCAAAGCATCTACTGCAGGTGTGTGGATTCAGCCAACACCACTCACTGTGACACTTCTTGCCTTTATTTTGATTTTCTATACTCCCCTTTTCTGTACAACCCATCTCTTGTCCATGAATTCTTCCTTTCTAACTGACACAGGAATATTTCTCACTGGTCCAACAGGCTGCTGCTCTGCCACCTGTTTTTTTTGGGGACTCGTGCTGATATCTTCAGTGTAACGTAATGCTCTTGAGTATTCCTCCTAATACTCTATTAATAGAAATGGGACTTAACCTGACCCATGAGAGCCTGCAGTTTATACAAAAATTAGTCTAGTTCAGTTCTATTTCACATCTCTCATTAAAACATGGGTTATTTGCCTTGTGCATCTCTTGGCTCCATATTTATTCACAAAACCACACATTCCCTTTGAGCTGAGCTACATATCATACCATCATCAACAAGCTGCACGTCGTTTAAAATCTGTAAGGAAAATTGACTTATTTTGCATTCGCTGCTTTGCACAAAATAGAAGCACAGTAAACTCTTGTGCTGTAATGATTTTCTGTCTTTCTTGATAGAACATAATGAAATAAATTCAGGTCCTTTTTTGAGGGCTAATTACATTGAGTACACACTAGATGTGCACTGCTGTTGTTACATGTTGCACATTTTTGTGCTTTCATTTCCCCGTCTCTGTTGTCTGCGTGTGCAAGGTTGTTTGATTTGGCTTTGAAATACAAATTGTGGGCTAGAGAGGAAGCATTTGGTGGTCTACTCTCTCAGAAGACTCTCCAGAGACTGTGTAATAGTCCTTGCTGTAGGTAGGGCAGCATTTGAAGGTGATTGTAAAGTAAATAAAAGAACTTAAGTATGTGCTGGAAACCGAGGGTTGTAATATAAAGCATGAGGGCAGCTTGTGGTAAGTCTGCTAAAAGCTGTGAGGAACAGATACAGCCCTAGATCTGTTTGCTGGTCCTGGGCACAAAGCAGAACTGCACTTTGCAGATGGATACCATAGTCTAGGAATGGAACACCAGTTGGATGAGGAACAATTTTGGAAAATGGGGTTTTAAAACCTACAAATCCCTCCAGTTGAACCAGTTGTTCTCTGGCGGTCTTGTGGGAAGAAAGGGAATCTGTGGAATAGTGTGGGAAGGTGCTTGGTGTGTGGAGGTCAGAAGGGAGATGATCACCCCCCACAGCAGGGTGGAGAGGCTGCAGATCCACAATGGTGGCCTGGCAGCGTGTGCTGGGCGTGAGACCTGCTTCAGGGCTGCGTGGTGCCTGCTGTGAGAGGTTGGGGAGATGGGGCCTGGGACAGGTCTGCTGGATGCTCTTGAACCACATATTTGATGCATGAGTGATCTTCATCACTAGAGTCTTACTGTTCAGCTCTGGGAGCTGGGAATTGATGTGCAAGTGTTTCACCTTTGGTGAGGAAACTACTGATGTAAAAGGGAAGACGTCAAGGGAATTTCTCTGGTACTGCAGGAAGCAGAACCAACTTTAGAAGCAGTTGTCCTAGTTGGTCCATCAGAGGAAAGGGATCACTAGTAAAAATCTATACTTTGCCTACAGTGAAGATGGATTCTGTCATCACTTGCTGAGTTTTAGCACATGCTGTGATTGTCTGGGACATTTCCTGATGGGATAGTATTAGTGCTTTTGCTGTGAACTCATTTTCTTTGCAAGCTAATTACAACTGGGAGAGTTTGAATGCAGATGGAAAGGCTCTGGGATTTCCAGGTAACTTCTTCAAGTCTGATAGCAGATCTATGCATCATTAATATCATACCAGGCAGAAATATTTTAAAGCAATTCAAAAGGAAGAAAGGTAACAGCACTTTAGAGCTGCTTTAACATGTCTCCATGTCTCTGCTCTTTGAGATAAACAGAAAAATCAACATTTCCTCCTTTTGCTAACAGTGCATTTGTAATTCTGCATATAAGGGTATGATACAGAGCCAGCTGGGTTTTTTTCCAAAAAAACACTTGCAAACCTGTGGCTGTCACTGCTTCTGGCTGAGTGTGCACACACAGGTGAAGTGCAGAGAGCTTTGCATAGGTAAAAAAGCACTTGTTTCAGGAGGATGGAAACAAGATATTACTGTATTCATTTCAAACTACTTTAAAAAAAAATCCGTCTGAGATCTCAATCTACAAATCCATAGCCATGGATTTGTAAGAAAAAAAGTAGCTCTCAGATCAAGTCCTTGTGTCTCATCATGCATATGTATTGGAGCTGGAAGAATATCATGTATGGTGAGCATGCCTGGTTCAGAATAGCCTGTCATATGGAGCACTTTAAAATTCATCACAGGTTTGCAGAGGGAAAGACCCTAGGGATGTAGCCTTATCACAATGCCTTAAAGATGTCCATCTTGAGATCCCTTCCACCACTGTGTTGTTATTTGTTTGCTGAGACATTGATTTCTGGGTGTGGAACATCTTAAACAAAAAACATGAAATGTATTTTACCTGTTTACCTAAGACTGAACAGAAAAAAAAATCATAGTAATGTTTTCTAAAGCAGAGCCAAGATGATATTACCTCTAATGCATTCAACAAGGAAAATAAATACCCAGCAATGACAGATGCTAGGGGAAAGAAATAATCAACGAATTCACATTCTCTTTTCATGCAGATATTTAAGTATGCACTATCTGTTAGTGGCATAGACTGTTTTAAAATATGCAAACTAAATAGCACATGGGTATTTGTCTGTTTTATAGCTGAAGATACGGGGGTTTTTTTAAAGGAAATGTGAAGAGACTAATTTTATGATGGGAGAGCTTAGCCTGTGGTTCTTCTTTTCACAGTATGCAGACCTGGGTTCTTCAAAGCTTCACCCCACAGTCCATCCTGCAGCAAATGTCCCCCTCACAGCTACACACTTGATGAAGCATCCACATCTTGCCTGTGTGAAGAACACTATTTTAGGAAGGAATCAGACCCACCTACAATGGCCTGTACAAGTAAGCATGTGCTTATAGGGTTGTTTTTAATCCTTTCAAGCTGTTCCTGTACTGTGACTAGACATTATGATACTAACTGATGTGCTTTTCCAGGCTCTGCACTGGAGTCTGAACTAGTCTTGACACATTTGTAATGTCATTGTCTTTGTCCACCATCCTTCAGCTTACACGAGAGGAGACTTTTCAGTGCTTTTTTGCTTTGAAAGCTGGCATCCAACCCAGGAGGAGTTTTTGTAAGGAGCAAATTCTCCATCTGTCCCCCTGCACTCCTGGGTGGGCTCAGCCAGCAGCATGGCATCAGTGTGAATGTGTGCGTGGGTACCGGCGCGGGGCACGCACACGGAATAAACAGCGGGTGGTTCTTGCCAGCAATAGGCATGGATGGAATCTCCATGGTCCTGCTTGGTGTCATCTCCTAGCTCATTTTCAGTAAACAAGCCAGGAGAGAGCCCTGTCTTTCCAATCTGCCTGGAGATGGTTACTCTTGTCAAAACTCTGTGGTGGAAACTGCTTCTCCAAAATGTAGAACTTGCCCCTTGGTGTAGAGGGCGGGCAGTATAACAGGCACATTGGGGTACTGGGAGTGCAGGGTGGAGTTGGTGTAATCAGAATCACTAATTTTACCCTTCTCCTGCCATCCTTTTACCCTTGTCCTGTCAGCTGTACCTTGAAAGTCCCTTGTTCAGTTATTTCAGATACTTAAGGCCACAATTTCCATGCCCTCAGCTAGTTCTGCTGAGTATAGCACAGATCTGAGCTACGGCCGTCATGCTCCAAATGTAATTTTTGTGGTGTAGAAGTGGTTGAAAATTACTGAAATGGAGTTGAACTCTACTGGTGCAGGAGCAGTTGGGGCTTCCAAGAAGCTTAAACAATTGAGGAAAAAGTAGGTTTGTGACTCAATAGAGCTCAGAGCCACTGGACCATGATGCAGTGGTGACTTCCATACTGTAGGGAAGTATTTTGCATCATGTGGGGACAGTAGCAGCTTGTGTGCCTTTTCCAGTGAATACTGATGTCCTTCATGGCTTCCCAGGTTTGCACTCCAAAAAGAGAAAGAAAAGATCTGTTCCTGTTAGAGACACATTCTCTCAAAGAAAATTGCCCTTGGCAGCTCTCTGCTTGCCCACAGCAGCCCCTTGGAGCAGAATTGGGCCCCTTGAACTCTGCCTTTGATTTTCACTGGGCAAAGGAGCATGTCTGTTGGAAGCTGTGCTGCAGGGAAGGAGAAGGCAGCCTTAGGCAGCATTGGAGTCACTGGTGCTGTCAGATCAAAGAGGTCTGGGGGAGTGAGTCATGCAAGCACTTCCCAGTTTATTAAATAGGTATGCCAGAGTCTTTTGGAGCCATAGCCAAGGGTGAGTTATAGCATGAAAAACCTGATACCAGCATTTCTTGATGTTCATTTTACCCCTTGGCCTGACTTTAAAAACTCAGATAAATGTGGTCAAGCATGGTATTGGGAAACACAGTAAGCTCTGAGAACACCCATAAAGTAGGTTTTTCTGTGCAGACAGAGCCAAAGCCAGCAACTGAGAGAGAGTTCTGCCAGACTCTGGTGTCCACTGTGCCTCCTGCCCACCATCAGTGGTATTCCATTCTCAGAATGGAAGGGTACACATCCAGTCTGTCCTGCTGGTGCACTAGCACAGGGAAGGAGCTGCCATCCCAGAGGAAGATGTTTGTGCATGCCTATAGCCTGAGCAGCATCGGCAGGGTTCAGAGAGGCACAAGCAAGTTAGGTGAACAGCTCTTGTTAAAAAGAGATGAAGTTCAAGAGCCTGTCCCTCCCAGGTTTCTAGTGCAAACCCTTAGCTGAAGGCTGTAATTTCTGACCCTGTAAATGCCGTGGGATTTTATTTTTATGTTTGTTTGGGGGTTTTCTGCTTGTTTATTGGTGGTGACTGTCTAGGTTTGTTGACTTTTACTGTTTGGGTGGTTTTCTTTTAAGGTGGGTTTTACTTTTGTTTTGAGAGCTTACTGTAAGCTAGTTTAAAGCCCAGATGGGGTGCCTGAAGCTGTGTTAGGATATGGCCTGGTGGGGTACCACTCTTTCTGGGGCAGATGAGAAGTTTAACACTGATCACGGTACAGCTCAGTTCCTGTGTCCCACTGCAAACCCCAGAGCCTCAGCTGAGGGGGTTGCAGCACCTCTGCTGGCATTCACATCTACCACCCCAAAAGCAGGGTGGAGTATCTGAGCCTTCTCCATGTGCTTCTGTCAGCCTCACTTTCCCCATGAAACTTTTCTTAGGATTTTGTCCTAGTACTGCTGTATCTGTGCTGAAGGTGATGAGGAGGGCCCCATGTGCTGTGCCAGCTCAGCAGCAGGGGTAGAAGACTTTGGGCAGTAAAGAGCAGGTAGCGACACTGGTGTTTTAAACCAGTTATATCTGGAAGGCAACAGCTCATCATGAACTAAAACACAAGTGAGAGAGGCTTGAGTCATGACTGGTAGTAAAATATTGCAAGGGGTTTTTAAAATGTCTTTATTATTTATTGCCACAGAAGTTAATAATATTCATAGGATTCTTTCAACAAGAAATGCAGTTAATTTTAGAGAATACATCAATGTCTGTTTTCAGGTCCACACCTGCAAAGTCCCCTTGCCACTCAGTATAGCTGTAAAATCACATTGTCCTAATTTAAAGCAAGTATTTTTTAGTTGCAAGCTGCATGAGTCTCCCCACCAGCATCACTAAGGAAAACTAGCTGCTATATCACTCACTTGCTCAGTTAAGTACAGGGCAAGGGAGGAATACATTTTTGTTCAATTTTTCAGTTTCTTAAGTATGTTTTATAAGTAATGATTGGTAATTTTGAAACTAATAGTGCTGTGATGCAGTCTGAAATAATTATTGCTCTCAGACAAAAAAGAAAAAATTTTGGTCCTGATGGACATTTGAGAATTCTCTTAATGTTATTATGTATCATCCGGAAAGTAATTGCATTTTATTTCTTCTTAACTAGCTTCAGTTCGTTGCACAACATCTCTTTAAAAGCAAAACAGTTGCACCCATTTCTTTCCTCCTCAGATCTCTAAAAAGCAGCCTGACTGTTGATCAGAGCATATTGGGGAAATATCTGTAGTATTATGACACATGGGACAAATCGAAGACTTTATTGTATTTACTGTAATAGTCTATTGAAAAGTTTACAGTTAACTTTGAGTGTTTATGTACATATTTTTCTATCTTGAGAGTAATTTATCTCTTAGGTTATATTTTTAAAACATGCATCAGTAAATGACAGATTTGCTGTCCATTGAGAAAAATACCAATATCTTTGTTTTCAGGAAGTATTTGCCGCTTGTCTGAAAATCGTGGTGCAAAAGGAGTGAATCTTAGGGTATAAAGTAGCAAATTCAAAAATTATATACATCTTTTTAAAAGTCAGTAGACTAATACCTGTGCCCTTGACAACAGAAGTTTGGAAATTAAAGCAGACCACCTTTAGCAGATCTAGGACCCCCCCCTATTCTGAAGGTAAAACACTTTTTTGTTCTCCCAGCTGGGGCTGAGCCAAGTTTTATTCAGGTACAGTTTCAGGATTCTTCAAGTAGCTTTTGTTAGATATCTGTAGACTACTAAAGACCCTTCTCTGAGGCCCTGTGAGAACACTAATTTTATAGGTTATAAAGTCCCACCAGTTTTAAAGCGTTTCCACTGAAGCTGATGTTTTTAAGCCTTCAAGAAGAGTAGCTGACTTTTCTGTACAGAGCAAGTAAAAACCTCTGGTGACTTTACAAAAGTAATAATTTATCCCCTGTTAAAGACACATTGTCCAGTAAGTGTTTCTTGTGCCTGAGTTCTTTATTTTTTCCTAGAGTACTGGCATCAGCAAAAGGGCATTCATCCAGTGGAAGGAAAAATAGGGCAATTTAACCAGTAAAAAACATATAAAAAATCCTCAAGTGCAACACATGTAACCCCATACCGCTCCAGTGATGAATTCCATAGTTTCCATTATATCAGTACAAGTATGACACTGCAAAAAGTAGTCCTGACTTGAGCTGTGTGTTGGTGTCATTAGTTAAATAGTGCTGGATCCCTGGGGTGCAGCTTGGGAGTGGATGGCCCCCTGTTCATAGGGATCTGAAGGGATCACAACAAAACAAAGATGATCTGGCATTTGCTGAGCTAACTTAGCTTTTTTCTTCAACTACTTGTTCTCTGAAAAACAATTTATTTATTTTTATTTATTTCCTCTGTCAGTGGGTTTCTCATTATCAGGACAGTTTGAGTAAAAATCATGACAGTATTTCAGTTAATCAGAGTTACAAATTTTATAGACTTAGAGAAGGGAATAGAAAAAGGAAATGGAGGAGAATGCTTCTGGTTTATAAGGTGATTTCATTTTTGCAGCATTGCCTTTTTCAAATAACGAGTTGAGTTTCATTATCACAAAAAAACGAGAAAATGACAGCCTAAGCCTGTTAGATTCGTATGGATGTCTAGCTAGTGAAGCTACTTGTTGGACACTTTTCAAGGAACTGCTCATGGATTTTGACAACTTCATTCAAACTGAAGAGAAGTGCGTTGTGTTGCCTTCCCATGCAAAAATCCTAGCCTTTGCTGTTTAGTTTCGGTGGTGCTGTGACTAAAATCCATCCTGGCTTGCTTTGATAGATCTCCTCTTTCTTCCTCATTCATTAGCATTCCTTAAGTGCTTAACACGAGGGTATCTTGCATGAGAGTCCTGCTTGTCCTTTCACACTGTCTTCAGGGTGCCTCTGCAGCTTGCCCTTCATCTGCAACACAAGCCTGTTAAAAACAAAAACTTTGCAGCACCTTCTGCGAGGAAGCAAGTCTTGAAGGTGCCTCCAGGAGGGCTGTGCTCGCCCAGCCGTGGCCTTTCCGTCCAGGATGAAGAGAAGCAGCCCACTTTTTGCAGGTGCTCTGCTACCTCTGCAGCAGCTGTTCCTCCTTGGATAGCCTTGGCAGTGCCGTGCTGGCACCCTGAGCAGGGAGGCTTGGCAAAGTACGCCCGTGCGGCGTGGGTGACCAGCCGTGCCGCAGCCCGGCGGGGGCCAGGAGGGCTGCCACGGAGTGGCTGCAGACAGCCGTGTTTCCAGTGGCCCATGTAGATCACCATCTGCTCTGGGCTGCAGCGAGCCTCGCTTAAGTGCGGTTTGCATAGCTAAGCTTTGGTTTAATTGCTGCCCAATGGCCAATGAGAAGAGACGGGTGCATAGAGAGGAAAGATTTGGCATCTGAGTTGAGTACCTGGGTGGTGTGAAAACCTCAGTGTGTGGCCTTTTTTTATGACCCAGGAGTAATGATACTGGGGCAGTGGGGTGAGGAGGAGGAATCTTGCCCCTGGTGAAGCCAATAGTGACTTGAACAGGGCAAAGACTTGCTACTCCGTTCGCAGTAAGAGCAAGGAGAGCACCAGAGAGAATGCCCCAAGGTGCAGTGCTCCTCCTCTTGGGTTTAAGCTAGCTCTGTGTCCTGTCCTCCCACACAGGTGACTTCATCCCAACGCAGATCTCTTGAGCAAGGTGAGAGTGCTCAAAACAAATCCCTGTTTTCCTAGTTCGTCAGGTGTTCTTGCAAATGGTCCCCGTGTATTTTCTGACACGTGTGCAATGGGGCATCTCTTTTCAGCCTAGAGAGTAGTAGCGAGCAGGATGACTGATGATACTGATTTTACCATGTGTTTTTCTCACTTTACAAACCAGGACCCCCCTCTGCTCCTCGGAGTGCCATCTCAAATGTTAACGAGACTAGTGTCTTTCTGGAATGGATTCCCCCTGCCGATACTGGTGGAAGGAAAGATGTGTCTTATTATATTGCATGCAAGAAGTGCAGCTCACCCTCGGGTCTGTGTGAGGCGTGTGGCGGTCATGTCAGGTACCTCCCCCAGCAAACCGGCCTGACAAACACCTCTGTCATGATGGTGGATCTGCTTGCTCATACAAACTATACCTTTGAAATTGAGGCAGTGAATGGAGTGTCCGACCAGAGTCCCGGAGCCCGGCAGTTTGTGTCTGTAAATGTAACCACAAACCAGGCAGGTAAGTGGATCTTCAACCTGGGGGAATGTCTGGGGTGGGAGCCTGAGCCAGTGAGACCCAGTGCCGACCTCCCTTTGGAACGGGTGGAAGTCTCCAGCATGGAGGGCTGGACTATGGCCTCTTCAAATATGGGGGTGGGAGGTGGGCAGCGCTTGTCTCATAGGTTATAATTACCGCAGTCTTCAGTATGTTTCCTTTCAGCAGGACACATTTTTTAGGATTTGTGACTTTTTCCTTTTACACCAAGCTATTTGGAGATACCTGCACTTCTTTCTATGTTGTTGTTTCCATCCACTAAACCAGGAGAAAAAAGGCTCTTTCCTGTTGGGAAAGGGAAATTTCTAAGAGTCCATTTTGATTAAAAATTACTAAAACATCTTAACTTTACAAACAGTTACTCTAAGAAAACTTCTTTTAGTGCCTTTGGGACATTTAATCCCTCTTTTACACTGTGATGCTAAAGTGACTGGGCTCAGGCTGATGAGGTATGGTACCTTGTCACTGCTTCTCCAACAAGGTAGGGCTAGGGTATTTCACTCATACGGTGTTATTCTTGGTTTTGCACTGTACAGACAGAGATCATGTAGACAGGTTTATTACTTTGCCCAGGGCTCTGATCTGTCTGCCCTTCTTTTGCTCAGAAGTTGAAATGACCTGTCACTTTGGACACAGGCATGGAGTTGCCATTGTCCCCTGTCACTTGAAGGTATGATGGGAGACAAGAACATGATTACATCTCCTTCTGTGTGCTTCAACACACCAGGCACATCGCACAGCTTCTCTAAAGCCCCAGAGAATGACCTATCCTTCTCCTGTCCCTCGTGCTCTGTGTTTTAGGGTCTCTCCCTTTTCCTACCTGGCTTACTTCTTGCCATTTAATTCAGGGCTCCCCACTGGTGTTTATCCACTGTGAAGCCCTTTCAGGACTGTTAACAGGTGGCATTTGAGACTGTGAGGGCAGTGCTGCCAGATCACTGGAGCCATCCCCTGCCTTTTCCAGACAAGGTTCAGCCAGGAAACCTGGTGGGCGATTCAGTGTGACAGCTGGATGTGGATTGGCAGATCCTCAGTGTGGAACAGAAAAATACTAGCTGGAGCAGGGCTGCATCTCATTCCTGTTACCCGGGTGTACGTGCACAGGCTTGGCAGCCAGCAGCAAGGAAGTGCATATACCTGTCCTGGTAATTAAACTGGATTTTTGAAGTGTTGGACAGATCATTCATATGTTTCTTGAGGAGAGGAAATGAAGGCTTGCTGGGAATGCTGCTGATAGATGTGGCATGGAATCTGCTGGAGGAATGTTAGAGGATGGCAGTATGGCACCCATTGCAGGCACCTGTTTAGTGGAGATCAATGAGTGTCATGGTTCCTAATGCTGTTTACTCTTTTCCTGCTGTGAGGGCTGCTGCCAGTAACTCTGCTGTTGGAAGAAGTATATTTTCCTGTTAGTGGGTTCGCAGTCCATTGCTGCCACTGGATTTTCCCTGATGCGTGGTGTTAAATTCACATAAATCTAAGTAAATGTGGCTCTGCATGAGGAGATGATACCGCACTGATCAGTGCAGACGATGAGGAAAAGGTCCTGATTTGTGACTTATGTCCCAAACTCTCCATAGCTGCAGCAGAATTTATCCACATAGCTGCTTCTCTGTGCCTCAGGCCAAGAATAACCCCCTTGCACAATTATCACTTTCAGCTTTGTGTTGGAGGGTCTCTTACAGGAAATGGGAAACCTGTGACAAATGTGTCTTGTGCTAAGGACAAGTGGGAAAGTGTAGTTCCTGGTGAAGTCTCCCTGTTTGTATTAGTAGAGCCACAATCACAGGAGATACTAGTGGATCAAGCCGTAGGTGTTTAATACACGGTGTGTGGTGTTGAAATTGCATTTGTATGCTCTTGTGGTTGATTCAACTGTAGGTTCAATCAAACTGCTGTAAAGAAAGCAGTGGTGACTGTGTTTTGTTGTCTGTCTGGCTGGTCCCAGCATGCTTTTGTGAGGTGAGCCAGGCCTGTCTGCTGGAGCTGTAGCATCAAATGGGCTTCCCAGTAATGTGCTCTTTCAGCACTCCCCTGGGCCAGCATCGGTTTGCCCATGCCAGAAATAAAGCAGAGGGAAAGAGCAGATCAGACTAACTGCCAAGATGGAAAGTGAGTATCTGGTTTTTTAAGGTGTCTCCAGAAAAGGTCCTCTGAGGCAAGTAGTGGAGTGGTCCATGCCCAGTGATTCTGGATATAAAGACTCACTTCAATAGTCCTTTCTCAAGTAAGAGTAGGCAGGGCACAAGTGACTTCAGGAAGTCTCAGGCCATCTACCTTTCCCCTGGAATTACCTCCAAGAGGTGCAACTCTGGTGTTTCATCTTTTCCCTTGCACAGGTTTTCTGATGGTGATTATTTTTTCACAGAGGCTGGTTAATGAAGTTGAATCAGTGACACAAGGCCAACTGCAGCAGTAGGAGAAATTCTGCTACAAGATCTGTTGGCTGCAGGAAATTGAAAAATTGCATGCCATGGGATAGGTCTGGCTGCTGGAGTCCCGCTGGCACATATTCAGTAACCCAGCACTGCAGAGAAATGCCAGGGTCTGTTTTGTTGGTTTGGCTTTTGTCCATCCCAAGGAGACCATGCTCATTTCAGAACTGCATAGAATATGCAGGCAGTGAGTACTCATGTGCACCACTTCTTCTGGGCATGGCAGCTTTTGGCAGTAGACACTATCTCTGGGTTAACTCTTGAAGGGATTACCTCCTGAAAAAAAAAAAAAGATTGTTCTCTCCAAAATATTGTGTCTCCCTTCCTCTCTCCTCTATTTAAATAATGAGTAAAAGAATTGGCGCTCACAATCCATCTTACGTTTTCCAACTGATGTAATTTTCCTCTGAACTTTTAAAATCAGGTTTCGAAATACAGAGAGGGAACAGTAAACTTTTTGCACAAGGAGAGGCTGATTGCTAATCTTCATTGGTGACGCCAGCATTCTTTTGTTCCCCCAGTCCTTGGAGACCTGACAGTACTTGGGATGGGGCTGACCCATGCAGAAGGCAGTGGCCTGAGGCTCCAAATACAGGACTAGTTTTCCTGTAACCCTCTTGCAATCGGCAAACCTCTGTTTGTTCTGTGGGAT
This sequence comes from Prinia subflava, assembly GCF_021018805.1. Lineage (NCBI taxonomy): Eukaryota > Metazoa > Chordata > Aves > Passeriformes > Cisticolidae > Prinia > Prinia subflava. The sequence continues at coordinate 4,906,488 of NC_086283.1, read as the reverse complement.
TTTGCTGGTGTTTTTCTGCTGGAAAACATGTGTCTAGAAAGGGTGAGCAATGCCACAAGCCGTGAGAGATAGAAATTGGGCTCGCCTCCGTTGTGGCTACCTTAGAGCTGCAGCAGGCAGACAGAGGACCTTCTTCCCTTTGTCGGCACAGGAGTTGATCCAGGCATGGTTTTTCCCTATGGCATTGCTGCAAAGTACATGTCCAAGGGACTTCCCAGCACAGATGGCAGTCTGTAATGCAGTCTCACTGTGTGTTAGAAAGTGTGCCTCGTGCACGTGGGCTGGAGCACAGTGAATAATTCATAAGTGGCAATGATAGGATTGAGTTAGCCATCCTTGCCCGTGGTTTTGCTCAGGGTTTCATATTTTTGAAACCTCCACCTATTTAAATGGTTTCCAAAGAGCAGTCTGTATGTGCTGCAAATACTGAAGTTTGCTTTTCCAGTGACAATTACATGACTTTTTTTTATTTTTTTCTCAGCGCCTTCACCAAGCTGGATGATTAAGGTACGCTGTCACTCTGGACAGCGATGTGCATCTCCCCTGAGGTCTTTCATCTTATCTGCCCTGTATACAGAAAGCCCCCACCATGACATCTTGGTCAGAGACCTGTCTTGTAATGGGTCCATAGGGAGCAAGCAGTTTTAATTCATGGTTGCCTATGTGCCCATGGCATCATCGCAGGAGCACACTGGAAAGATGCAATGTTTAAAACTTTCAGGCTTAAAACCTGCCAGGAGTATTCACTTCAGGCCAGCCTAAGCGGCCAAGCAATTTTATTTGTTTTTGATGTCAGCAATTCCCATGCTGGGTATGGCTTCAGGCACAGAACTGGCCTGGAAGTGGGGGGTTATGAGAGTGGGGCAGTTCTCCTGCCAGCATCCCAAATGCCACAGACTCCTTTGCACTTAAAGACCTTCTCTGTGCAGGTTTTTTTTTTGTTGTGTGGGTTTTTTTGTTGGTTTTTTTTGTTGTTGTTGTTGGGGTTTTTTTGGTTTATTGTTTTGATTGTTGTGGTTTTGTTTGTTTGTTTGTGTTTGGTTTTGTTTTGTTTTGTTGGGGTTTTTTTTTGTTTGGTGGGGTTTTTTGGGTTTTTTGGGGTTTTTGGGGTTTTTGTTTTTGTTTTTTGGTGTTGGTGGTTGTGTTTTTTTTAGATAAACCCCCTGACTGTTTTCTGTTTGAAAAATCAGAAGCCATTGTTCAATCCCCTTCTGTGACCTGTATGATATTTTTGAGCCTTCTGGGCAAGGAGAAGAAGAAAGATACAGATGTGCTTGCTAATAGAGGAGGAGTTAATATGTCTAATGCCTCAGGGAGTCTGTGTGCCTGAGGCCAGACTAGAGATAGAAGTGGATCCTGTGGAGCAGCAGTGCTTTTTAAGCAAAGGTGTTGGAGGACGGAACCTTGGCAACCTGTGGTGCTGTCTGGGAGGCATGGTTCTTACTTGACCAAAAACCACTAGAAGCTTGGAGCAGCTAGAAGGCTCTTGAAGCAGGGAACTGTGCTGAAAACCATGGTCCTCACTCTAATTGCTCAGGCTGGGGTGCTGCAGGGGGCAGAGCAAGGGAGAAGGTGTTTTCCTTAGCAGTCAGGATGTGTACAGGCTTTGAAAAGCAGCCAAGGGCGATTTGGAAAGGGAAACCTGCAACGCAGAGCTTGCTGCAATCTTACATCAATAGCTGCATGCTCTTGAAATGGAGAGACTGCAGCCTTGCACAGTCTGGGAAGAAGACATCAGAAAATGAGGCAAGAGATGGGAACCACATTTTCAGAGATTGTCTTTGGGAACTGATGGGTTCGAGTCCTGTAACATTCAAGATCTGATTCTTCCAACTTTGAAGTCTTCACAGATTTGTTTGATTTGGCATGGGAAGGGAGCAGTTTACTTATTTTCTTCAGGACTAACAGAAAATTTCCAAGGCTATGCTCCAGTAGAGGCAGCATGTTCCATCACCTCACACAAGAAGCAAGACTGGTCATGCAGAGCTACTTTTCAGCCAGAACTGCTGGCCCAGGGTTTGCAAAAGCTTAAGCAGGTGCTTACTTCTGGAAAACTGCCTTTCCACAACCAGCATGCTATGCAGAGCTTGCCTTTAAATATCCATTGTAACCATACTTGATCCAGAGGACTACATCACCTTCCCAGCAATGGTCACTGGTGGATACCATAGAAGGGCTAAGAACAGGAAGCAGACACGAACCAGTGCTTCCTTGGAGCGCTCTCCAACCTCCAGGGAGCACCTCTCTCTGCTTTATAGCCCTTAATGGATTTTTCTCGCATGAATTTGTCTAATCATTTTATGAACTCTGAGCAAATTCTAAGGGCTGCGGGCAATCCTTTATGAATTTGGTATGTCTGGTAATTTAACTTCTGCTTTAGATTCACACTGGCCAGAGAGGAGCTATTAGTGGCATAAATAAAGGTTTTAAGGTTGGCAGCTGCCCATCTCTGTGGAAAACACCACCATTTAGAGATGCAGCACTGGCTTCCAGTGTGTTAACCCAGGTATTGCAGCATTTAACCTAGAACAATGTACTCTTAAAAGCAAAGAGTGTCTTCATAGCAGGATGGGTGAATACAGGGGTAATTTTTTTATGTGTAGGTAAACTGTACTGCCTCAAAGGCCACAGTCTCTATTTAAAGCTGAGTGCACCCTGCCCTGCCCCTTGCAGCAGGATCTTTCTGCTGGCTGTGAACACTCTTCATGTCCTGGGAGATGAGAAGATTAGTGTTGAGGGGCCAGTGAAGGTTCAGCCAGAAAGAGAATAATTTCATTTGTGAAGTTCCATGCATATGTTCATAATCAGCTTCAGGAAGTATTTTGGTATATTTTTGAAGCATGGTCTCATGCAATCAGAGCATGCAATCACACGTTGTAAAAAGCAAACATACTGGCAAAGTAAAACCTGAAAGCCAGTACAAAAGGTTTCTTGTTTGAACTTCTTGTTGGGTTTCTTTGGTGATGGCTGCATTTATACTGAATACAAAATCTTCATCCAGCATCCTATTCCGGAGTCATGAGTTCACCCCAGCCCAGATGGCTGGGTGTCTGCTACCAAATGAATTATGGATCAGATTAATATTTTACAGTTTTGTTTATAACTCCCTATTGGTAATTGCTACTTTTTCATAGTTTGTTATAAGTCTTTTTGTTATACTTCACATATTAGAAATGCATACTTTGAATACTGAGACAAGTCTTTGGAATATGAAAAAAATCCCCAAATTATAATGCGACTTTTGGTTAGAGGTAATTTTTTTTTTCTGGAAGTATGTGAGACTACCCCATGGTTAATATATAAGGACATTAAAAGATGAGATAAAAACTATTTTCCTGCGTCTACAGTCAGACCTTTCAATTTTGACATGAAATTAAAACATCTTATTTATAGGTGAAAATAAAAATAGTAAGAAATAGTTGTCTCTATCTATCCTTTTCCTGAAAAAGGGAAAAAGGAAGATCCTGAAGATCTCATTATGGGATTCAGCTGATGACAACCATCGTGTATTGTGCAGTAGGGTGCACGTTTTACCATCTCCCAATGGCAGAGAGACAAACATCTTTATGGTGAAGCCCTTGGTCTTCTTCTAAGTGTGCTACTGGCGAGGCATGAGGTACAAAAAGCAGATGCTGGGTTATACCTGGGGAAAATGAATCCATTTTCTGCATGCACGTGGTGCCACACAGATGGGGATGAGGGAGAAGGAGCTGCCCAAATATTTGGCTTGAGATGCTGCAACCAGCATGGTTGACACCTCTCTGTGACATCCTCGAGCCACCAGAATCCCCACCAGCAGCATCACCTCAGGCTTGGGGTAAAGTAGCAGATACTGGGCAATCTGAGTCTGGGTTTTTAGAGGTGTATGAGTAGCAAATACTGATTTTTTTTTTTCAAAAAGCATAGAGCAGGCCATGCTGCGATCAGGTGTGGTAAGAGCTTCATGAGGTCAGAGCTTTAAGAAACTTGTTTTTCCGGGGCATTACTCATGTTACATTACAAGCGTGATAGAGCTGGTTTAAAACCTTATTTCCATTTTGTTGGCGTATTTTTAAAGGATTGCCAAGTAATCTTATACTAATCTAATTCTAATCCCCTTAAAACACAGTCTTCAAGGCCAAGGAGTTCTCTTTGTATTGTGCTGAGCACAGTACCTGGCAGAGAGCAAAAGTAAAGCATCTGAAATGGTTTCACTGCCCAGTTGACATCAATTTATAGATTTATTTCCCCCATGAATGTTGCTTTTGAATTTCACTGCTGATAAAGTCCCATTCAGCTCTTTAATCTCAGTCTGCAACCTGATAATTCCATTGGCTGATTTTATTTCTTTGATTTTAGCATTAAAAGTAGTTTTACATTTTTAACAGTCTGCACAAATGATACTTCTGAGAGTACTCTTAAGACATCAGAACTTAAAAATACCTAAAGAAGAATGTAAAAATACTTTCTGTGCTGTTAGAGAAGTAGCAGTGGACTTGCAGGCATTTCATAAACAGCCCACTTGTTCTCTTGCTGCAGTTTCTTTACCAAACCAAGTGAGCTCTTTATAGTAACATAAAGAGCTCCCTCAAATGCAATAGTGGAGGAAACAGAGGAGTTTGAGCATTTGCTTTTCAGTAGTTGTGCATTGAGAGAGGAATTGTGCTAAGGAAATGCTGCCCAGGGTATAGCAGCTTCACAGGGCATTTCTCCTTCCCATGCACCCATCACGCTGATAAAATGAATTTGTAGGAGTGTGAAGGTGAAAGTACATACATGGAAGCATGTGTGCCATGGTTTAGTTGAGGTTGCCATGGTTTAGTTGAGGTGTTAGGGTGTGGGTTGGACTCAATGATCTTGAAGGTCTGTTCCAACCTTTTGATTCTGTGTGCATTTGTGTGTATATTAACACGCATATTCTGGATAGAACACAGAGATTACCCACCCTCGTTTTACGTGGGTATCTTTGACAGCTTGGTAAGGCTCAGACAGTTCAGGTGCCTTTCACTTTTCATGTACTTACGCCAAATTGCTGCCTAACTGGGCCCACATTTGAAGAGGGTGGCTCTCTGTGCTGCAAGGCCACCTGGCACTTCTCTGGTCCCTTTTGCCTCCTGTCTGTTTTCTTTTGCTGTGAGCATGATCCTTCTTCGATAAGCAATTTGTAATATTTATTTGTTCATATGGCCAGATTTCTTTTCCCCTTGGTAGCTGTTGTGCCTGGTGGCTGCACCGACACAGCAGGCTGGCTTCTGCATCCCAGAAAGTATCTTGCTGTATCAGAACTGAGCTCCAGCTCTCAATGTGCATGAATTACAAGTTCCCAGCTAGAATTTTACAGTATCAGGCTGAAATGCTTTTCTCTCCTGGATTGCTTCTCTTTGGAGAGGTGTTGTTTCAGTGAGAATTGGAATGTTTTTCCATATTTTTTGTTGTGGTTGCTATTATAATATATTTCAACAGCAAACCCATTGCTCGTTCCTTGAACGATTCCCAAAATGCTGCTTCTGGCACTTGTATTTCTTGCAAAGGTCTAATGTAATAAAAGTAGTAGGGCTGGCTAGCACTTTTTCCCAGCTTACTGCCCTTTCTTTCCCCACTGTGGGATGGACATGGGGACAGGGAGGGGAGAGCTCTATCTGAGGAGCTGAGAGTGGCACTAAAGTGACAGACAACCCAGCAAAAAATGATATTTCTTCCACAGCAGCTGGGCCAAAGTTCAGCTACATGCATATACTACAAAAAACTCAAGAGATGGAAGGTTTTAATTAAAACACACTTCAGATGTGCTCTTTTGCCAGCGTGATGGAATGCTTACTGCATCTCCTGGTCCTGGAGAAACAGTCCTGATCAAAGCAAGTTACTGACGGGATTTCCAGCCAGATCAGTACAATAGAAATCACCAGAAGGAAAGTGTTATTTTTTATTTATTTTCCTGTTTCTTCAGGCTTGACGATTTCCAAAAGTACAGGCTTTGATCAAAAGGTGCTGCAGGAATCGATGCAGAGCACCCACTGGCTGTGGTGGTGCTGGGTGAGGGTTTTTCTGCTGCAGTGCAGCAAACTGAGGCGGGCCACTGCTCTTTGTGCAGGGGGGCTGACCACACTGGACTGGTCCTCCAAGTGCTTTGGCTAGCCTTGGAGAGAGCACTGCTCTGAAGAAATGGATGGAAAAAATAGCAAATTCTCTTGTGTATATGACAAAATCCACCTTGTGGGTTTTGGCCGGGGTGGTGGGTGTGCCAAATCGTGCAAGGGCCCTTTTGCATCTGGCTCCCAGGCTCTGCAGAGGGAGAGCGATGCCTCAAAAACAGATTTGGAGAATTAGGTGAAAAATACCAATGGAGGGCACTAGCACTGGTTACTGCCTTCCCAGGAATACACAGCAGAATTGCCCACTGTGCTTCTGCATCCTGCTGTGCAAAACTTGAGCATCTTTGCTCTCTGCCCCTACATGAGATAAAAGGAAGCAAAATTGAGTCAGCTAAAAGTAGAAAACTGGGCTCGCCCTTCCTCCTTCAGTTTGCAAGAGTTTATGGGACCCTGTGTGCCATTTCTTCATAGCTTCTTTCCAACTTTCTGCAATCTACCTCAACTGAAGGAGAGAAAGTGCTGCTCAGACAAGGAGATTATTAATTATTCTATTTCCTGAGTTTCCTTCCACACAGTTCAGCATTAGTGTGGCTTATTACAGGGGGCTGATCTGCACCGCACCATTATCCTGTCATCCCCAGAGCTCTACCTTCCCCACAATGGGCTCCTGTCTTGGATCATTAAGCCATGAAGCTCCATGGTTCTGCCTTGTTCTCCTAAGGGGTGGCACCAAAAGCATGAAATTGTTTGCTGACCTTGCTGGAGAGTTACGATCTGAGCCTTTAAACACCTGGCCATGCAAGGACAGTTTCCACAGAGAGGTGCTCTCACCCAGTTCAATAAACTGGAAGACTAATCGCTGCAGAAATGACTGGGTTATTTAATTTACATCACTCTGTCCCAGGTACAACTCAGCCCTTGCAAGGACATGGGAAGGAACTGGAGGGTGACTGGGTAAGGATGCACATGAGGGCACAGACCATCTCTACCTTTTCCAAAACTGCAGACAGCAACTATCAAAGCTGGGTGTGCATGAAGGACAAAATGCCCAGTACCTTCCACAGAGGTATTGCACCAAACCCTCTGCTACGTGTTGGCTGAAGTTGCAACAGGGACTTCTTCCAGAGTCAAATAGCCCAGAAGGCTTTGAGTGCTATTTGCAACCCTGCAGAACATCTCTATAAAGCAAAACAAATGCCCCATAAAGTAGTCTGTGGGTAATACTGTTTGTGCTCCAGTAACAATTGTGTATCTGTTGTGGCCTTGCACTCTTCCTCTGTCTTCTGATGTTGGTCAGTGAATGAGAACTGCTTTTTTAAGTTCAGTTAGTACAGTGTCCTGTTCTTCATTTAGGACAAAATCAGAAAGTTAAATACATGGTTGTTATGCAAAGAAATGCAAGCTGGCTCAGCTTTCTTGTATACAGACCTGATGGATACAGCACCATTGGAAGGGATTACCTAATGTCAGTAAATTACTATTTCAATGCCTAAACCTTTATGCATTGCCTTCATCAGGGAGGTTTTTCAGGCATCTGGTTCATTGATGATGGAACTGAGGCACAGAGGTGCAGTATGACAGGCTAGAGGACACACACCAGGATTGGAACAATTCTTGCTACTCCTTGCCCCTGCTGAAACCTTCCCACAGGGCTGGAACCCTAAAATGTGTTGGAAATGCTTCCTAACCTGTTTGCCAAACTAACTTAAGAGCAGAAAAGAGAGGCTGGCCAGAGTCCACTGGAGATGGGCTGTTGGGTTTGGGGTTGCTTTTTCTGAATTGGTTTTAGTATTATTATGATTTCAGTTTCCCTGCAGCATTAAAGATAGAAATGTCAGTCAACAGTGTATTTATCCAAAACATTTAGAGAGCTAAAGTGTGCTCAATAGCTTGGGGAGAAGTGTGTCAGGGGGCCCATTTGCTCTCAATCTTAATTGCTTAGTGAAATAAGTGAAAATTTCCTCCTTTCCTCTTTTGCACCTTCTGTCAGGAGAGACAGTCTTTGATCCAAGTCCAGCTGAGAGCAAGGTGTTGCCTTCAATGCATCTGGTTGGTGAACTGTGCTTTGTCTGCTAGAAAGGGAACTGTTAATAATGTGACGGTATCCATTCCAAGCTGTTACAAATTCCAGTGACAAGGCAATTAAAAATCTGATCGTTTTGATGTGGTATCTAGCAAGAGAGCAATTGCTACCTGTTCAGTAAATACAGATGAGTTTTATTTGGCCTCTGACAGTAATAGTATTTAGAGTGGCTTGGCAACTGTTCCCTGATGAGGGTCCAAAAAAAGCTTAACAAAATCAAGTGATAGAAGTAATAAACTGCTAAAGACACTGGCACTATGTTTATCCACTTGAGCACTTTAGCAAAGATTTCAGGGGCTCCTCCCAGTTTCTCTGCCTCTCTTCAACTTTTTAACCTGGATCACGAGTCCATCTGCCAGGGACTGGTGAGGTGGCTGCCTCAGCCAGGGACATCACTGCACAGGGCTGTGTCAGGCTCTGGGGTCGCACAGCCCTCTGCTCCCCACAGCTGAGCCTCAAGCAGGTGCCCAAAGGGCTGTGCCAGGGGCTGGATGGGAGAACATCCAAATGTCTGAAGTAAGGAACTGTCAGGTCTCCTGCCTGCCTGTCTCCATCTCCAGCTCCTCTGCCTCACAGAAGTAACGATTCTGGGGACGAGGCAGCCATGGCTCGTGAACTGGTGGATCATGGAAGTTCTGTGCGCTTTGCCCTGGCAGGAGGAGAGCTTTGGCATGCACAGCAGCCGCTTTTTCCCTTTTCCCTTTGCCGTGAGGGTGCTTGAAAAGTTTAGAGAAGCCGCAAGTCTGACGATTTTACAGCTGCTGTTTGGCTGAGTCTAGGAGTGTTTTCCTCTCCAAGAGAAGCAGCATCTATTTTTCACAGAGCAAATGAAGCCACCTGTTGGGTTAACTGGGCTTTATTCAGTCCCCAGGCTGCCTTGCACAACCTTTAGGGCCCATAGGAGTCTTTGAAGTACCATTGAATTTCATTGTTAATGTCACAGTCATTTACTGTGAATGGAAAAGGGTACTTTTTTTCACTCCCAGGCATGAATAAACTCTGTAGATTGCAGGAAATAATCCCTTTTAAAGGAGAGCTGAAAGTGCCGTCTTTTAATATAAGAAAACTGATTCTGAGCTGATGCCTAGGACTGCACCAGGTCTTCTCGAAAGTACTGGGTTTTGCTCAGTGATTAAAAACAGAATAAATTAGATGGAAGGAAAGCAGCTGATGACAGGGTAATACATGTGTCAGAGAAGGGGAGGGAGTGGTGAAGGAAAAGTACATAATGTGGATGACTTTAATTATGTGGAAGGTGGGAAGATTGACTTCCCCATCCTGAGTGAGGTGTGTGAGAAGATACATTAGTCTGTATCTCTATCAGAGGTTGATGAGGTCTCCTCCAAGATGTTAGTAGTTGCTTGGATGAAAAAGGGTGCACTTGCTGGCAGTATTTATGAGAGCTTTAATTACATTTCACAGACTGAGTTCCAATTAGAAGGGAAAGTAGGGGTGAGAAGATGAACGAAAAGATGTACAGCATGTGTTAAGAGCACAGTAATAAATCCATGGCTAAGGATTATAGTAAACAAGATAGTCATACATCATGTCATCATTCGCACACTTACATTTGTAGATGCTTACTCCAAGTTCCCTTCCACCTCCCCCATCACAATCAAAATGCATATGAAGGGCTCAAACACAGGCCTCTGTTACTCCTCTTCCAAGATGGAAGGCAAAGATCATTTTCAATTGCTGCAAGACACGACTGTTACTTTTTTTTTTTTTTTTTTTTTTTTTTTTTTTTTTTTTTTTTTTGGCTATTTCGTTAACTGTGCCATAAAACAGCACTCCAGAAGAGGCAGACAGACACAGATCACAGCATTTATCTCCATGCTGCATGAATAGTGGAAAAATATTGCTATCATCAGTGCATCCTTTCACATTGCTACAAATTCTCACGTTTAGAATCATAGAATGGTTTAGACTGGTTTGCATTATCCTTGCTATAGTCTCACCTAACCAGCTTCTTATGCAGATGACCATGATGCCCTTTTATTTTTATTCTATTTCCTGAGTCAGGAGATAACACTGAGGTGGGAGATCTATCAATTGCTCAGCACTGGCTTAATTCCCTCTATACTGTGGTAAACCAGAGACTTTGCCACTGACTTCACTGCAAGGACAGTCCCTCCATGTCTGAGTGGCATTGGCACAATTCTCTCATTACATCCCTCTCATGTGCCTCAGAAAGAAGTTTCTCTGTACTCTACTTGTGATGTAAGCTGTTTGCCAGTATCTGCACAGGTGATTCAGGTAAGAGGTTTTGTCTAACAACAGTGTCAGACAAACAGGCAATGCTTTGGATCTTGTGGTATTGGTAATTAAACTAAAGGTAAGTCTGCAGACAGTTCATAACAAACACTGAAATTCTGGCTGGAGAATAGGAGGGATTAGCTAGTGAGATTGCTTTTGTTTCAGGTAGCATTGTTCCTCCCCCTGATTACTTAAAGGCTTAACAGTGTTTCTTAAACAGCAGTGAAGTAGCTTCAGTGAAGCAGTGGCAGTACTTCAGTAAATGGAATTTTTTTTCTCTTCTTTAATTCCATGATCGCACTTGATAAACTAGAACAAAGCAAAGGAGGAAACTCCTCTTTTTTTGGTGATGTTGAAAACAAATCCTTGTTTATTTAAAAGTAACTATGTCAGGAGGAAGGTATGATAGAGTATGATTGCCAAATTCTTACTTGGTAATTAGTATCTTGCAGCCATCTCAATGCTATTAAGATACAGGCATAATTGCATATAGGATGCATATATTTATCATGGAAGTTGGCACTTCAGACCATTAGGAAGTATCTGTTGCTTTGCTGTATGCTGCATGTAGATTAATCTATTTTAGAAGACTTAAGAGCCTGTCAGATGCTCCCATCATCCAAGCATTTGTAACATCAGGTGGTAGGAGAGCACTTGGAGAGGCACCAGATGGTTTCCATAGCCCTATTCCAATATTGTGGGTTCCTGATACTTGTGCATTTCCAGAGGTTTACCTGTTGCTGGCTGTAGTATTCACCTCTGCCTGTTTTATTTGCATGCATTAAAAGGAAAAAAATAAAGTGGTCAGGTCCAGGAGGAAGGGGTGTTCTCTTTGTGCTCTGTTGTGCAGGGTATTTTTGCATGCCAGCATTGGAGGAGAGAAACCTTGACTTTTTGGAGCCTCTGAGAAAAGGCCTGTGAAGTAAACGCAGATACATGTCACAGGCACGGGGCTCTGCCACCTTGAACGAAAAAAATCATTGCTGGGAATTAAACATATTCCCTTGTCAGGGCATCACAGAAAGTATAGGTAGTGTTGCAGAAATAAGCAAGTCTGGAAGTCGTGTCTAGGAATAAAATAGGAGCAACTTGCCAAGGAAGACAATTTTCAGTAAAAGATCATAGCTAGAAACTCATCACTTAGGGTCTTTTAATTAAATGTGTTTGAGCAGAGATGAACACATAAGATCTCAGGGAAGAGATTGTTTTAGCCATAGGCCTAAGGCTGCCACCGAAGATGAGCATGTGTATGCTGCAGTAGAGGATGTTAGCTGTGAACCTCGTAGTGCTTTGTGAGCAGCAGGAGTGTCCCTCCTGTACATTTATAGGCTGCAGAAGAGAGTGAAGGGATTTTTCTCAACAGTTCATAAGTAGGACCAGGAAGAGACCAAAAGTCACCAGGGTCTAGTGGCACTATGCTTCACTGATGTCAAGGTGGAGCCATAAAGGTAATTTCCTTATTTTTGTCCTTCCTTTATTCCCCATGCTTCTTGACTGCTTCTTAGAGCACTACACAGGAATACTGGGTTAGGGATTGAATCTTGGTGTACATCTGAGTCCTTCCTGATGAAGGACTGAAGTACAAGACTATAAATAGGATCTCTTCCAAAATGGAAGGGCAGATTTTCTCTCTGTTAACCTGCAGCTGACTGCAGGTCTAGGTGGTCTCCTGTTTCATTCATTGTTTTGGCTAATTCAGTACCTGGAGGGATATATTATATTTTACCTTCCCATAGTGGATCAGATTCTTGTCTTGCTTGTATAGAAATTACTTTTGATGAAGTTGGTGAGTAGCCTCTCATGCAAACACAAGCAAGGGAAGGCCTGATGTCTCTGGTAGGTTTGACCATTACACCCTTTTCTCCGGATGTCTTCATAGCTCCTCTTGTGTTTCTGTTTGGGCTGTAGAAATTTTGGCTCCAAACATAATTTCTTTTCCCCAGAGTATTGAGGAAGCAAGATTATCCTGTGCATGGAAGTACCATCATTTTGATTTTTGTTATTTTGTCAATACAGTGTCTTCACCATGTTCTGAAAATCCTTTTGCCCAGGTCATTCAGTATATAGTTGTAGTATATGAATTGACATGCCTTACCGAGGAAAAGATGAAGCAGAGAGCACCAGATTTTTTTATTGGGTCACTGGCTGAGATATTTTTTGAGTTCCCGGGGCTTTATCATCGTAGCCATCCTGGGTCATGTTAGTAAAGAGATGATCTCAAGAATTAGATCAGTGACATCATAATACATTGCTGTTAGACAAGATACATGGTCGAGACAGGATATGGCATTTACTGGGCCTTTTAAATGTCACATCCAGACTTTAAAGGCCATAGGCTTAGAATAAACAAAAGAGAATGCAGCTAGCTCAAGAAGCTTTAAAATTAGCAGCATCCTGGTGATCCAGAGGGAACCCATGGTCCATATTTACACAGAAGGTACCATTGGAAACTATGCAAGGATGATAACAGTGTCTTTCTTGAGATACAAGGTGAGATGTGCCTGTGTGGTCAGCATTCCTTTCGTTTAGCAGCAGAAGGAAGGAAGGAAGGAATATGAAGTTCTTATCAGAGTGATGCACAAGAAGTTAGACGGGCATTAATGACTTGAGTAATTTTGGTTGGAGTACAGTAAATGAAGTGATTGCATACCACACAAAGTAATAAGTCTCTGTAAGCAGTTGCTTGGCAGTTGAATGATTGGATGGAATTTTTTTTCTCTTTTCTTAGCCATGTGATAGTTCAAGTGGATGATAACACTGGGCAAAATTTATTTCTTTCCTCAGATGCATTCTTTACTGATAGAAACAGGCCCATAGGAGGGTAATCCACAGAGCAGAATTCTGTGCACTGCAGTACTATACAGCATAAAAATGCATGTGGGCAGTTCTCACTGATCAGATGTGCTAGTTCAGTATCTGCAGGCCTTTTAAAATTGGGCTTTTTTGTAATTTTTATGAACTGATAAATGTTGCCAAATTGCTTGGAAATTTACTGGCAGTCTTCAAGGGACATTCAGCTTTAAAAAGTACACTTGAAGCATCTTTCTTCAGGTTCTTCTTGATTTTTTTCTGTGTGGCTTATAGAAGTGTGCATGTATGTATATCTATACTTAAAAGTGTCTTTTTCTCGTTTGTTTTTCATGCTCTCAGACAGTAACTGTTGTATTGATTTTTTTAACTTTTTTTTTCTTCCATACTAATTTCTAGAACAAAGTTTAGTTATCTCTTAAAATGTTTTATTTTTTTTAAACCAAGTGGCACAATGGGGCAGCAAGTCACTGCGTGGTGAAGTTTGGTAATCTGCCCTCAGGAGTGAATTGTTATTGATTTAAAGGAAGATGAAAAGTCAGTGGTGTTTTGTGGGAGGGCTAAATTATCTCTTTTAGCCTTAAGATCTAGGTATATTGATTTAAAATTATCTTGCTTTACCTATTGCCTATAAATTTACAAATTCAAGGTAAATTAACATAAAACGCATTCTGTTTGAATCCACTGTATTTGTATAGGGTTTTAACGAAACTATTTCAAATGTTGTTCTTTTTTTAAATTCTGTTTAGCTGTGTATAGCTCTTTTAGAGTACTTCTCATTTTGGGGGGGCAGCCTAGCAAGATTTGTATACTTCACTGTAATTGAATCCTGATGCAAATCCAAGTCTTTGTTATTCTTGCATTCACTGCAGTGACCTTGATAATGTGAATGCTTCACCTCTGCTGCTCCTTGGAAGGCAGTCCTGTGAAATGGGATCAATTACGTGCATTGCTAGGATCCCATTTTCAATACCACTGAATTAAAAACAGTTAGAGCTAGTTAATGGTCTTCCCCCTTGTGTGAGGGAGGGGCAGGGGGAATGAACAAAGGAGAATAGAAACTGAATTGTTTGAGAGGAGATAATCTCTGTTTTGTTTCTGCTATAGATTAGGAAGTATCAATTATCATGTCAGAAGGCAGAGAAGCTAATATGCCCCCGAATCTACACACAGTTATTTAATCATCCTGCCTGATGCATAGCATTCATCACTCACGTTTTCAATGCCACTTACTATTATAATCGAAATGTAAATGTATTATATACATTTGTGCAGGGAACATTTAGGGAGAGTCACGGTAATAGCCAACAACCTGGGGAACAGAATAGTGAAGAACCCATATGGTTTGATTTCTGTCTGTTCAATCTGAGCAGCCTGAGCCCTGGACCCATGCAAACTGTTGCACATGTCTGATCTTGGGATGACACCCCTGTGGATGACTCAAGGCATCGTCTGAAGGAAAACCTTCATGAGCTCCCATCTGTACTGGGTGGGTAGTTGTCAGTGGTGCTGTAAGCTGTTTTTTTTCCAAGAGCAAGTGGGAGCTAACATCATCACATACCTGTGAGGGATACAGGCAAATGGCTGTGAGCAGCTGATATTGGTGCAGTGAGCTCTGGCAGCCACACTGTCCTGTCATCTGCTGTTTGGACTACTTTCAGACATCTTCAAGGCACAATTGCAGCAAGCCACTGGATGCAATGAGCACTTGCAGCATGAAGGTTGGTTAAAGGAGAGTCACAAATGTGCAGGGTGATGCCACACAGGGAGGTGTTTTATGTATTGCATCTATGAAGACATACATACATGTATTTTAATTCCTCAGTGAAGTTTTTGGTGGTCTAGTCCACACACTGGATAAAGATGAAGATGAGTGAGTTGGAAGGACTAGGGCACTTCTTAGGTCTATCCAAATCGTCCCCTGGTACAAGTTGGAGAAGAGAGCCAAGAAACCTCTCAGAAGAAGGAACCTACAGTGACTGATGTTCAAATGCCCTTTTCTCTTCAAACAGTCACAAAGCTGAGGGGAAGCAAGTGATCACTATAAGGAGAACTTGCCACAACCAAATCTGTGGTCCTGTCACAGCGGTTGTGAACCAAGAGAGGAATCTGGATGCAGTGAAACTTCTTTTCCCTCCATCTTTCTATAGTATCATGGGAATGCTGAATGAGACATTATCACCAAAGCCTCAGAATACATTAGGGAGTGCAGCTGCACAAATGCTTACTCTGAAGCAGTAAGTTGCCTGATTCCTATAAGCCTCTTCCTAGCAATATCTTGGAGTAGTGAAGCTTTTGTTTCACAGCCAGCAGGTAGATGGATCTAAAATTTGAATTTGTGGCACATTCTTCTTCTCCTGATGCTTTAAAGAGTGGCACTATCAGAAATGAAAGCCAAAAAGGCAGAAAATTCCCACTCTGCTATCCTGTGTGCATATGTCATGCCCACAAAGCAGTGAAAAATACTGTCATGGGATGATCAGCCACCAACCAGTGTAGATTGGGATGAGCATCATGTTGCAGAAAGCAAACTGACCACAGTTCTGATGAAGAGGAACAGCTAAAGACATATCCATTTATGCATCTCAGGTGCAGTTACCGTTTGAAACAGCTGAAATCTCCATTGGGACCATTTAGCTTCTGGATGGCAATCCCACGCTCAGATATTCAGGCTGTTCTCCTACCGCTGCATTGCCCTGACCTCCAGAATCTGTGGTGACCCAGTTAAGTAGACAAGGGCTTAGGACATATCCTGTCAGCAGTAATGGGAAAAATTGGATTAGACAGTCCCTGTGCAGTCCATAAATTGGGTTTTCATGTTAGAAACGTTCTGGCATATTCTTGAGTTTGTCTCTAAATCCTTAGCAACACCTTCAGAAACTAACTGGACTGAAAAAGCCTGCCATATTTTGTCAGAAGAGTGTATATTTGCTTCCTGCAGAAAAGTGATGCCTCTGCAGGGTGGGAGAGTCAAAAGCCATGCTTTCATGTGCAGCTGCATTTATCCCGTTCCAAATGTTGGTGTTCATCCTAGGCTTGTGTTGCTCAGTCATGATCTCTGCAGTTCTGCCTCAGCAAAGCAATTCTGCACAGTGTGTGTCTTAAAGTACAGAACTAGTGCTTCTGCTTGGCAACAGAAGTTGGGGAGAGTTATTAAATTATGAAAACCAGCCTTTGCCACAAATTTCCCCATAATTTCGCTCTTTGTCACTCACGTAGGGGTTTTGTTCCATGTTTGAGCTCAGTGTGATATCACCAAGTTCCTTGTGATTTAAATAGAGGAAGCAAACTGTCAGGAGGAATGCTTGCAGGTATTCCTTCTTTTCTTTATTTGCCTTACAGCAGTGCCTGCAGGCCAAAGCAAAGATTGTGCTGGCAGCACCTGAATAGTTAGTTCCTGCCCCTCAAGTCTATACAGAGAAAGGAATTATTGTTATCTTCATTGCACAAATAACAGCATGGAAAGATGAAGTGACGTGCCCATGGTCATGCTAGGAGTCTCTGGCAGAGCCAGAAAGCAGAGTATTGTTTCCTCTGGTCTGATGCTTTTATCCCAGTGCCATCCTTTTGTGTGACTAGCCACTTTCAGTAATTTAGATTTTTCTGTAATGTCTCCTGGCACAAACGAGCAGCTGGTAAATGGCACTAAATATATGTCTCTTGGATCTCTGCCTTTCAAGATCCTTTTTATTTTTATCACTTACCTTGTGATAGCCAGGTGTCTGTGTAGAGCCTTGTGTCTGGAAGGATCTCAGGATGTGCTCATCTAGCCTGCTTTAAAACCTCCACACACGCCACAGGTTCACCGGGTGATTTTTTCCAGTTCTTCCTTATTTTTGTTCTTAGAAAGCTGCTCCTAAATTTCATAATGTGCTTATGTTGCTCCAGAGACAGCAACCTTTTACTTACTTGGAGACTCATGTTCTCTTTAAGTCTCCTTTTCCCCAGGATAGAACACTCTCAATTCGTAGCTTTCTTAACTTGTGAGTTTTCTCCAAGTCCCTCTTGGATTCACAGTAACAAAGCACTGTGTTTTCCCTGACATTCAGAATGGGGCATGCTGTGGAGCTCCTTCATGTGCTTCCTCCTTCTCCCCAAGGACCTGATAAATCACTTTGCCTGCTGGGAAGCCACGGGTTGAGGGCTTGCCGAAGCAAACAGCCCAGACAAGGTGCATTTCATAGCAAAGCAGGGCATCAAGTCATGCAGGAAGGTTTACTGAGCCAGGGACACCCCCGAGGACTGCCAGGACCCACCAGAAGCCCACAGCTCATACAGCAGCAGCTGATGAGTTGGTGGGGCCAGGAGTAGCCACTGCCAAAAAGAGCAGCCCCAAGGAGAACCGTGAGTGACCAGGAGGGGAAACAGGACATGGTGTGACAGTTTGTGTGGGAGGGTGCACAGGGAGGTCACAGTCTGCTGACTTCAAGGGGACAAGAAATTCAGTTCACCCCACTCATACCAGTTTGATGGAGCCAGCAAGAGAAGACCTCTTGGAAGACCCTACAGCGCTGTCTGGTTCCCAAAGGGGGCCTACAGGAAAGCTAGAGAGGGACTTTTACAAGGGCCTGTAAGGGGCCAAGGGGTAATGACTTTAGACTACAAGAGGGTAAGTTCAGACTAGATCTAAAGAAAAAAATTTTTACAATGAGTGTGTTGAGGCGCTGGCACAGGCTGCCCAGAGGAGTTGTGGTTGTGATGTTCCTAGAAGTGTTTTCAAGGCTTGGCTGGATAAGGCTCTAGGGTAACCTGGTCTAGTGGAAGATGTCCCTGCCCATGGCATTAGGGTTGGAACTAGACAATCTTTAAGGTCTCTTTCAATGCAGACCATTTCTGTGATTCTGTGAAGCTCCATCTTCTTCCTTCTTTCCAAAGGGGCATTGCATGCTCCCATGTTTCATTCTGCAAAGGTTACCCTTTAGGAAGCTGAAGGTACACAAATTTCCCTTGATAGTACCAAGAGGTGTTTTCCCAAGCACCGGTAGTAAAACTTGGATTTGTGCTGACTTTGGTAGTTAGCTTCATCTCAATGACAACCTGAGATTTTAGGTCTAATGGTGCCCATGGTCACACTTAAGTGCCAAAAAGACTAGGCAGGATATCTGAGTTGGCAGCAAGGATGGGATCTGTTAGATTTTTTCTATTTGTCTGCCATTTCCCTTAAAAACAGTAGGAGCCTGGGCAACATTTGCTCTGATCCAGAAAAGCTGTCAGTCTCAAACCAAGGGGTTTATGTAATCACAGGTACATAAACCTTTCCATTTTAGCTCTAGTAATTTTGAGGTTTTACTGATACAGGGGTTTGAGCTAGTATTACCTGTTTGATATATTTTTATTTGTTTTAAGAATTTTATTTCAAGCCTTCTCGTCTTCATTGGGGATGTCACTTATGGAAGAGATCTGGACTGTGGTACTGCAAAGCTGTGGTCATCTCAGGGTCCTGTGCCAAGTGGTGGGCTCATGCCATTCTCCCATTTCTGAATGAGAGGTGAAATAAGAAGAGTGGTGGCATTCAGAGAGACCAAATACAACAGGAAATCCAAAACAAGCTACAGTGGGAGTTACGGGCTTTGCCTTTTCTTCCCTGTGACCTGATGCACCTCTTCAGTAGCTGTTCTTCAAGTGGAAACATAAGGAATTAATTTGCCTGCCTCTGTTTTCACTGGAGTGTTTAGTAATTTGGCTTTAATGTTAGAATTCATCAGCAAGACTGATTGCTGTATCATACAGAGTGGCAGGCTTGGCAGAGAAGGAAATTTCCCACACAGTTTAAAAATGGCCCACAAATTTGCCAGGTTTAGACTTTGATAACAGCTAGGAAAAGAACACAGTAAGTCTTGTATGAAGAAAGGAGCCAATTTAGGAATTTAGAAGGTAAGATGGTAGGGAGCAGGAACCATGAATATTTTACATTTTATTCAGTAGCTGTGGTTTGGCTTTGTTTTGTTCTTAATGGCATGTGGTTTTTAAAAGGAAGTTTTTGCTTAAATGCAAATTAGGTATTAAGTTACTAAATATAGGGAAGGCACTCCTTGATATGATGGGTGGAAGCCAGTCTGATAGATGTGCTCAATAATGAGAATTTTATGGCAAAATGCTGAGCCCTGTGGCTACAATCCAGCAAAATGCTGACAGCAGTGGTAGCGCTCATGCACTTAAAATTAAGCATTTTCCAAAAATGCTTTGATGGATCAGAGCTGGAATCCTTATCACCTTGCTAGGAGTGAATTTATGAGAGTCTTATAAGTCAATAGTATTTATTCTTAGGCTTCGCAACTAAACCACTAATGGAATATAGGGAAATTACAGCTTTTCTGTGGTATGAAGAAATCTGTCTCTGGTCTTAACCACAAACTGTTCCCCAGCTTTCAGAAAAGCTTACTATCTTGATTTCTAGAGGCTCTAGAAAAACAAAATCAGATATTGGAATTCCCTGTGGATCTGCACCCTAAAGGAAGGTGTTTCTTCATGCCTCTCTTCCCTACTCCAAATATTTGTCTGAGATACATATTGGCCTTGAGTGCAAGTACCTGCTAGGGACATGAGGGATGCCTCTTTTTCCTGAGCCCAGGCAACCTGTGATGCCCTAATGTCAGCCTCTCCCTTCTGAGGATCATGATAAATTGCAGCTTAGTAGGAGCTGTCTGTGCAGGACACAGGGCTGATGCTGCTGTAAATACAAATTAATATATGCTAGGCCTGGCAATTGAAAAAAAAAATTCTCAATGAGCTATGGTCAGGGCCAGTCTTGCCAGGCCAATTTTTAATTTTTTTTTTTTCTAGACAGCCTGTAGCTGTATGAAAGGGACTTTGCACCCTGCAAAACACAGGTGAGTGTTTGCAGGAGGTTTCAAGAGAAAAAAATTACCTTGATTGATGTTGCAGATCATGGTAGCCTTCATTATATAGAGTCCTGAAAATTCCTTATGACTGTTGTCTGCCTGTATTCCTGGTAAGGCATTGAATGTGTTTGTTGATGATCAAAGCTGGAGCTAACACTTCCCCCCCTCAAGATGAGTGTGCTCAATGTTACACGATTTTCTCCTGTGATACCTGGTGATGTTTTCCTCAGGCCTTGTGCCTGCGAGTGTTGTGGGTCTGCAGGCAGCTTCCATTCTTTAGGAATACACGTCCCTCATCCATGATTGGCAGGAGCTGGGAGCGTGTCTGTGCAACTCTGTAAATAGAAGGCAAATGCCAAGAATCCAATTTATTTTTTGAAACCATGTGCTTTTAAGAGCCTTGGCAAAGGTTATGTGTTTCTTTGAGATGGCAGTGATATACGATAGGTATCATTAAATATTCTGGCTCTGTTCTAAATGGGGTGGTGTGCACATGAGGAATGACAAGGCAGTCTTACCCCAAAGGCCCTATAGCTTAGTGCCTAGATTTTGGGGTGTCTTTAGGCTATGTTCGTAATCCTGTTGCAATTTTGATATAGGACAGCCCTGAGAGAAAGTAAGATCCTTATGGTGGACTTTTTAGAAGTTTGCTTGGTTTGTGGTGTAGGCGGTGAATTTTTCAAACTTTGATGCAGTCTGTGAAAGGGAGCAGAGAAAGGAGTGCCAGAGGTGAATAGAGCCATGCTCTACTGGGCTGCCTCCACAAAGGCAGGCACTTCAGCAATATTAGAATATCAGAATCTTAGCAATATTTTGTTAGGGCAAAATATTTTGTGAATGGCAGAGCTTTCATTGGTTGCATCCACTGTCCTTCAAGGAACAAGTGTTGAGTCCTGCTGTCTCACAATTAACAACATATTTTGATTAAGAGGAAAAGACAGCATGCAAACATTTAAAGCTATGCATTTGTTTTCATAATTTATACATAAATAATCAGTACTTGGTCTTAATAACAAAGAACATTGTACAGATTCATTTTTATAACACAAATTATTTCAGGAAGGATTTCAGTAGTGATTTTTCACATGCAGCAAGGCATTTGTTGCTATTTTTTCTTTTAGTACCATTTTACAGGAGTAGCAAAGTATCATTGAGAGTTCATCTAAAGATTTACCATAAGAAGCCATAGGTCCTTACGGTGGATCAGTTGATGTTACCTTATTGCTGTTGTTTCCTCTGTTTTCTCTCTCTGCTGATTCTCTTGCAAGCTCCTTTAGGAGATACTCAGAGAAAAAAAAGCCTTGAATTATGTGAATTTAGTGCAAACACACCTCTCCTTCCCCTAAACACACTGGAACTACTGCCAGAGCATAGAGTGTTGAGCACAGTAAATCTTGAGGCCTTAGATCACATTGGTGCGTAGCCAGGCAGATCTCCTGAGCTGTTGCAGAGATCAGAAGTAAGAGATGAACCATCATCCCTGTGCTAATGCAAATTGCATTAGCAGATTACTTCTGTTATTTCTCTAATATGAGTATGAATTGAAGGTGTTTTTTCTGGTTTGTATCTACCAACACAAGAGCACTTCTCTGTAGTGAGAGTGTTGGTATTTGAAAGCATTGGGTTAGTAGTGTCCACAAAGCCACAGCATCCATACTGCTCCTTGCCTTTAGCTAAGGTACTTTTCTGGTATCTTAGGTCCAGGGATTAGAAGCCTAGCAAAAAGTTACCTGAGGAAAGCTTTGTCGGAGAAAGAACAGGCTCCTCAACACAATTAGGCACCAACTGGGGTTTCACTTTCCATGAACCCAGCCCTCTGTCCAGCTGGGAGGCAGCAAGGGCTTGGGAGCACCTTGGCCATGACCAGCTTGGGTGTCAAGTCCTGTCCTGTGTGGAGCTTAAGGGTCTGTGTTGAATCTGGCAGGATCCAGGATGGGAGCCACCTGAAAGATCACCCCTTTTCAAATGAGATAGATCTGGTTGCTTGGGTTGGTCATGGATTCATATTGCAAAAATGGGGCCCTGCCTTCTGTCAGAGCCATGGAGTGCTTCTGTGGGGTTCCTCTCTCTTGTTTGACCTGCTTTGTTTCAAGATGCAGATCAGGGCACCTCAGGTTTCAGAGGCATTTAAAATGTCCATTCAGACTGCAAAGAGATCTAAGACCTGGCACCTCAGGGGTTCATCTTGGGATCTAGAAGTTCTGAAGAAATGCTATATATTCATTGCCAAAGCAATTTGAAGACTGTGTTCTCATTTTGATATTTGATATGTGAAAAGGACTAACATGAAGTCCCCATCTACACAAGAGATGCCTTGGAGAATCATTCAAAAGAAGATGATCTCCATATATGAACAGTGTTTTAGGAATTGGCTTCTACTTGGTAAGTTGTTTGGATTTAATCTAATCTTGGGGCTAACATTTACCTCTTTGCCTTATTTAGGGCCTATGCAGGATTCAAATCTCTTGAAATAGCTCAGATAGAATAGAAATGGCATTTAATGCTTCTTAGTACAAGGACCCTTTTTTCCCTGGACTCAGTTTTCAAAAACATTTGCAGCCACCTGCAAACTTGGGGCCCGGCCTGTTTACCTGGCTAGCCAGGCGTGGTTTGCAACTCTTAATTCTCAAGGGACAAAGAGTTTTGAAATCCATTATCAGACAAACTTGAGTACACTTTGAGATATGAAAAATTTGAGCATAAAAGTCAAGTTATGGCTTAAATATTAAGTTCTGACCCTGGCATAATATTCACAGTAAAAGTACCCTTAAGAGAGCCACTGAGTGTTAACCTGCTCTAAAAGTTCCTATGTAGAAATGCAAAGGAAGGAGATAATACAGTGAAAGCATTATTTTTCCTTCCCCGTGCAGTGTTGCTATTTTAATATCTCTGTAATTTTTAAATTTAAATTTTTAAATTTAACCTACTGCTTGAAGCCACCTGCAATTTCACGATGCCCTTAGTGTGACTTGGCGAATAAAGCAAGTCTTGCTTTAAATGCTTTATAAGTCACCAAAGGCCTCAGAAAAAAAATTAGAAACTGAGTGAAAAGTTACAATATATCACGCTTTTGAAGTGAAACCAGAGTTACTTGTCTTGTGGTTACTCTTCTAATACGGGTTTTATTTTCTTCAATTATACCTGGTTTTATTAAGTACATTAATTATGACATAACTGTTTGGTAATATAATAACAGGTAAAGGTTATGGCTTTGGAACTGAGTGAGATAGGGAGCCAGTAGCTGTTGTTCCTGCCAGAATGAAAAATACCAAAGCAAAAGTAATTGGCCTGGAGAGAGCATTAGATAGACCATAGAAAGTAGAAACTGGATTATTTGTTTTGTCTTGGTACAGTGGTTGCTCACCTGATAACATTAGTTTCTCTTAAAACATAATTAGCATTTTATTCCACTAAGCATTATTGTATGTTAGATATTAGTGGGACACAGCACAGTATGTTGTAAATATGGCCTTTGGTGCCTAGATTGCTAATTCAGTGCTAATGTCATTATCAAAGGTTGCACAGGAACAATGTCCTAAAATGTCTGTTCCTCGTGAAATAATTTTCTGTAGTTATTCAGATGTGACTAATGATGAGTCTTCCGCAGAAACTTTAATTTATTTATTTGGAATGTCCCCTTACTCTTCTTACGAAATGTTAGAAACAGAACAAAAGTATTTTATTAAAAAAGAAAAAAAAAAAAAAAAAAAAAAGGAAGAATCAGTTTTCTATGCTTTGCTTTGCTTCCTGATTAATTTTTGGTCTCAGGAGAGCAAAAATGTACATTGGCAATTTCACACCTTGTTACATCTTCTGTTTGCTTTCATCATATGCATGGCTGTTTTCATAACTGGCAAACATAAACATAAATGATGTAATATCCCTCTTTGATCTTGACTGTGTGGCTGAGAAATTAATGCATATCTGCAGAACATGAGCAATTCACAATGTACATCCACCTTCTGTTGTGTCAAGGCAGGGATTTGAACAAGACTGCTGTCTGTTTACATAAGAAACATGAGATATTACAGCTTTATGTATCTTGACTCTTACGTGAATTTATTTTTTACCTGTTGTACTCCAAATGGAAGGGCTCTGTGGTTTGACTTCTTTGTATTAAGAGGAAGCTGCCCTTGCAGAAGCAGTGACCTTTGAAAAGCAAGTCTTAAGTAATCCTTTTGTTTTTCTGAGATCATACAGCACAGTATCCAGTTGCAGGCTTTTAAGATGGAATGATTGCAGACTTTGTCCACTTGCCTGGATTGGATTACATTTTGTTTGACAAAGAAAACTCTAAAATACTTATACCTTCCTTCCTTCCCTTCAGAGCATCGTAATGTCCGTGCATTGAGGATGCAGAGTAGTTGCTGTATCATGCCAACACCACTGGGATTTATTGAATTTACTTAATTGGCCTTTATCTCACGGTTACACTTTAACACTTCTTTTGAAGGAGATTCAAAAAGGATACGGTTACTCCTAATTTACTTCAAGAGTTGGGTTACTCATTTTCTTATCTTCCATCCATTTCCCGGTAGAGCAGAGCATTTGTAAGCCACAATTGAACATTTTAGAGACTTGCACACACAGAGATTTAAGTCCACAAGGCTGCTCACGAGCCAAGCTTTTCACAAACACTTTTTAGGGAGAATGCTCTGGTTTAGGGGTGTAGCAAGTTTGATGGGTGTGTTTGGGTGGCTGGTGGTGCATTTTGTGTTGTACTATGCTGGTGCGAGTAAAAGAGAGTTAAACTGCCCTGAACCTCCTAGGGAAAGGTTTTGCAACATGGGTTGGGAGCACTTACATTGTTTTCTTGGCTGTCAAGCACTTGTGAGCCTCAGTCCTATAATCACTTCTGGAAATCTCAGTGAAGTGGATGAAAAATCCACTGTTTGACCAACTGATTTTGATACTGGGAATTGCATGATTTTCACCCTCCTGAGAGGCATTCAATACCAGGGAGGGCTGAGGTTTCCCCTCACTGCTCTTCTCAAATTTACTTTTACTAATAAGAGTTTAAAATAGTTTAGTGCTCAGCACTAAATGCTGGATGCTCTCTATCCTGCCAGACCTCTGCTGCCAGCTCTGTAAGCATGAGATAGGCGTAGCAGGGATTTGAGGGCATTGAAGATCAGTCCCAGAGGGCATAGGTCCTTTTTTTGAGTACTTTGGTGACTCCTCCCTGTACATGGTAGCATCTAAGTGGCTCATCATAAGTGATCAGCATCATCTATTTAATGAGGATTGTACAGTCTCGTTTTACTTGGCACTACCACCACACAGTAAGGCTTGTGTCATGGGTTAGCGCTGGCCAGATGTTAGTGCACCCATGAATATATGTTTTTTCTCTAACAACTCCTGTGGGATGTGATCAGGAACAGAGCAGAGCAGGCTTAAATCTTGAAAACAAAAAAACCCACCAAAACTTTATTAATTACATAAGAACAGGGACAGAGATACTCTTAAACACACACAGAGACAGAAATAAAAACTTCTTAGAACATTTCTTCTCCCAGTTTCTACCTCCCCACCCATCACTCTTCACAGACCAACCCTTGGGTTTTAGATCAAACAATCACCACTCAAAAACAAACTAATCTTCAATTCAGCAAGGGAGAGAGGAGTCTCTCTCGCACCACAGACTGTTCCTCAGAAAACACGGGTCCACCCTTTATGTGTTCCCATGTCACCCGTGGCACCGCCCAGAGAGGTCTGCCAGGGTGACACTCTCTTTTTCCTATGTCCAGCGCTCTCACCGCTGTCCACAGGCTGAAAACTGCATACAGGGCTCTTTTAAGGATACTTGCATGCCAAGCTCTCCCCTTTTCACCCAGGGGCCGGGGTTCTAGGAGCAGGTCTGCCCTGAGGGCAGAGGGTGCCACCTCACCCTCCCCCTCTCTTCTCTGCTCGCTACTCACTTCAAGTGCCAGTCACTGTAGCAAAAGCAAGGGCAGCTGTATCCACCCAAAAATGCAGTTTATGTTCAAAAGAGACTCAAGTTCAGTCCATGGCTGACATTATGCAAGAAAAGTCCAGCTCCAAAGGCTACTCCTCTCATTCTTTGCCCATCAGGTTCCTTCCAATCGTGCTTTATCACCTCGGTCCCAGGCCGCTTCCTTCTCTTTTTTTTCCAAAATCACCAGTCATGAGAATCAATGTCTAAGAAAAGTTTCTTTCTGCCAAGCAAGGGTTAACAGCTTCTATCTCCCAGCAGGGTGCAGGCTGAGGCACTCCCAGGCTGGGCAACCCCCACGTGGCTGGGCACCTTCTCCCGGAGTTTGGGGGTGGAGGGGGGTGAGCATACACAGAAGGCACTTCCACAGTTTTCCACCCCTCCATCCTGGACGGGGCAGTTCAGTTCCAGTCCTGTCCATTCTCTTCTCCCCGCCGGGGGGCTCCGGCTTACCTGAGCCGACCACGTGTTTCCCCTCCCCCACCCAGCCTCGTGGCTGGGCAGGGGAAGGAGGCTGGAGACGTCCCTCTGCTGAAACCGGGATCTGAAAAGAGGCCGAGCCCCCCAGACTCCTGCTTTTAACTCTTTGTGTCCTCAGAGGCGTGTCCAAACCTCCGAGTGACCAATCTAGGTGCCAGCAGAAGAGCTGATCACTGATTGGACTGCCCACATCCCCCTGGAAAAATTCACCTCCCCCCCAACCACGACAGCTTGTTATGCAATGCCCCTGAAAACTGTGTAGCTCTCTTGCATCAGAAGGAGCTTCATTCTGTTTTAATGGAGCTCACTACTCACTCTAACTCCTTTGAGCTTACACATCTGGCCATACACTTGTGCACAGATCTTGTATCTCAAATGCACAACTCAGCTTGCTGGGCACATGTATGCACAGTGCATATTTAGGCACCTGGGTTGATTACAGAAATTCATTTACCAGGTTAGCAGTTTGTATTTAGGTTGTTATCTGCTTTCACATAGCCCAAAAACTTGTAGAGGACATCAGTCGGGGAGGGGTAAGGTGACTTCTGCAGATGAAAAATTGCTGGTGACCACCATGCAGTGCCTGTGTAAATAATATGATCATCATTCAAATCAAGGTGGTCTTTACTCGGTCAGTGGAGCAGTTGTGAGCACAGTGGTGGATGCACAGTTAAAAAGCAAACATTGTCTGTACAGCTTGATGCCAGCTCTCCAGCAGAAAACAGTATGGAAATAGCCAACACCTTTCAGGATCCTTCAAGAGACAAGTGGGGAAAGTAAACAGGAGTGTAAAAAACTAGTGCTGAAGCAAGACTGAGATGTGGGAACTTGCTATAGCAGAGAAGTCTTGCTGCTAGCCTTCAGTCCAAGAATAATTGTCTGGAGCGCTTCCCTTACTTTTTGGCTTCAAATCAGACCTGGAAAAATGAATGTATTTGTTGTCTTTATTTTACTTAATGAGTTGGGGGGTTTTATAGTGTTAAGATAATTAGCTAGTCCTGCATATAGAAGAATTTTTTTTCTGTAGTTCCAAATACATTTTGGAAGATGAAGTGGGGTTGTTTGCTGCTGCTATTTGCTTTCCATTCCCCCTATGGCCACAAAAGCCTTTGCCCTGGGTCTCCTCAGGCTCCCTGTCATCCATGCAGGAGCTGGCTTGTGTTGAAGATGAGTTAAAGTCCCTCATCCAGGCATGACCTCTTTTTTATCTCTGTAGAAGCTGCTCTTGGCCCCACAAATGGGCGACTATGGACTTCTCCCATCTCTTTTTGTTTTCACTCAGTGTTGTTTCCTAATCCCTGGCATGAAATACCTGGGGTGTTAGGGTTGCATTGCCCATAGCAACTTTTGCTAGAGAGCTGGCAGGGGTGGCAGCAACCACAACTTAAAAAGTCTCTGCAGACATCGGACTGAATACAAAGGATCAAGCCTGTTTCTGATGCACGTGTGTGCTGCAAAGGACAGATAACCTTTCAGGGCTGCATCTTAAAATAATGAGCAGAGCTGGTATGGCTGCTCTCACGCTGTGGCTTCCCCAAGCACAGTGCGAACTTCCGAACTGTGATTGCCATTAAAATCTTTTGCCATTTGCAAGGAATTAGCATCACTATGTGAGCTGTAACACCCCAGTGATATTTATGGAGAGCAATTGAATTATAAAGGAATATTGTAATATTCCTTGCTTCTGGAAGGAGGGGGCTGAAAGATGCCTAGGCTTAAAATCCAAAAATAGTTAAGGAGCCCATGTAATCTAAGGTCTTCTGAAAAATATATGCCTTGAAAGCAGGCAAAAGAAAGCAAAACATAATCAATATGTAATTCTGATAACATAGACCCCTGACACTGAAAAGAAAAGGTGTGGGGTTGATGTGTTTGAACACTGCTTGAAAAGACGGAGTTGATGTGTAAGCTGAGATAGTAGTTCACGGTACTACTTTGATTTGGTGGTCATGCTACAGCAGATCTGTGCAAGTCCAGTTGTTAAAAATGGGCAAATACCACCAAAGTAAAAACAGACCCCACTGATCTGCAGTAGCTAAGGATAGTCTTGTTAAATATTGAGGATGCACTGATGAGTTTGATTTTGGCTGAGGCAGACCATCTTACTAACAATGGTTTTCGTCTGTTCTGTTTTTCTCCTGTCTTGCAGCACCTTCTCCAGTCAGTACTGTGAAAAAAGGGAAGATAACTAAAAATAGCATCTCCCTTTCCTGGCAGGAGCCAGATCGACCCAATGGCATCATCCTGGAATATGAAATCAAATATTTTGAAAAGGTGTGATGGACTGATTGCGAGCTTCCCAAGTACCTTCTCTTTATTGTTTTCTTCTTTTAGTTGTTATTATTATTTGAGTCATGGAAGGGAATGGAGAGATTTTATGCGTAAATCAATGTCAGATTGATTTTTGCAGTAAATGATTAGGAAGACTTGAAATGAGGCTGTTGTTTTCCATTAGTGTGCCACTTCTCTTGAACAAATACATTAAATCCACATGCCAGATTCCTCTCCAGCCTTATCACATTAAGATAGAGCCTTCTCATTTGTTAAAAATAGAAGGGGTTGGGGACTGAGCATCTGCCTCCTCCCAGAAACATCCAGCAATCCCTTGCCTTTGGTGTTTCAATTTCTCACTTGATTTTCCATCCACTGTGAAAGGAGAGGAAAAGAGGGTTGTAGAGAGAGATTGTATGTCCTCTGATACGCAGAAGGGCATCTTGGCTCAAAAACTTGCCTGGGTTTTCCACCTCTTTCGATTTAAGGGGAAGCAAGTTTCCCCACAAAAATTCCCTCTCTTAGTCTTCATTTCAAATGGTGGCTTGTTCTCTTCCTGCAAAATTAATGTCATCTAAATAAAAATGGTTACAAATGCACTTTATTAAAGTAGTGTATTTTGAGTGATATGGCCTTAAATCTGTGGAAATCTTAGATTTTTAAAAATCAGGTTTTCAGGATTTGACTGAATAGCAAATTTTTTTGCCTTAGCTGGAATGGTAAGGTGTTCTTTTTTTCTCGGAAACATCCAGGCTTTCTATGTGAAAACAAGAGAAAAATAGTGAAACTGAGTCACAATTCACTTTTTTAGGGGGATTGAATTTCTGTTTTAAGGCAGATATTCTGTTAGCTCTATCTGTGATCCAGGTGAAATCGATCAACATGGACCAGGACTAGATCTTCACTCCTTCTGTCTGCTTTCTCTGACTGTGGGAAGGACCTGCTCAAGCAATCCATGCAAACAGGGGAAAGAATTGAATAAATCTTCTCCATCAAATTTGATAAAATCAACATTATTTTTGCAGATGAGGGAGCTTGTGAAATAGATATGTGAGTGACTTAAACAGGGCTGAAGATTAAAGTACACAACAAGAATGAGGTTATTTTGTTGCTGCAAATAACCCATTACTAATTATTTTATTAACTTGTTTGAATGACTGTTTGGGTACATTGAATCCTTGCCATGGAATGGCTTGGAAAAAATAGCTTTTAGAAACAAAAGAAGGTAAAGCAAATAATTGAAGTGAAAAAAATTGTGTATTTCTTCATTTTCCTTAGTTTGTTTTCAAACAAATTGGCATGAGAGGAGGCTTAAAATGTTGTATTTGTAGTCCAGAACTAGTCTAAAATAGCTTCAGCAAATAGTTCTTCAAGAGTGAGTCCTCTGTGGAGAGGTAGCTCCAGACAGTCCAAGTTTATGCTGTCTTGATTTATTTTCTTCAGGCTGAGAGTGAAGTTTATTGTTTTCCATAGAAAAGCTCAAGAGTCCAAGTCTTAGCAGAAGCCAACAAGGTATTGAAAAGTTAACTGGCTGACATACAAGCAAAGATCTGACCTAATATTCACTTACTGCTTTTTAACCCATAGTTGAGATAGGTTGGGGATATTGCCCTTAATCCATTTTTTGTTGCTACTATAATTTATATCCCCTCCATTTTCAGCCCTTCATAAGGGTAAATTCACATTCGTTTCCAAGGGACAAGAATGATTTTTATTAAATGTTTGGGAAAACTGAGTTTTGTCAAACTGCATTCCTGTAAGAGGGAATCACTCCTTAATAAGAAAAAAAGGGCACATATATATTTGTGTGTGTGTCCTTACACATTTCTCCAAAACAGGCTACAATTGAGAAATTTTGTAATCTTATATTTAAGAAATTCCTTGTGCCTTAGCCAGGCACATTGCTGTCTGTGGGAAGCTGGCCATTAAATTAAAAAGAAAAAAGAAACATGAGCTCAGATTCTAAGAGCTATCCAGAAATCTTGGTAAGGAACTACTAAAAACTCTGGTTTAACTCATAGTAATTTGGATCTGAGAGGATATGGTGAATAAAAAGCAGTTTCCAAATTTGTAGACCTTAATTTATGAGCTCTTGTCTAGATTATGTGTTACAGTAAATAATTCTAAGAGTAATTGCTTAGCATTTCAACAAAATTTTAATCAAAGAACTGGAACTGTTTCACATTAGAAACTGATGCAGATGAAGATTTATTTCAGCAATTTTTCTTCAGGTTCATTGCTTCAGAAGAACAACGCAAAAATTAGGTATTTTCGTAATACCTGATAGGAGTTTTGGTTTATTATTCGCTTCCCAAGATCTAATTGGTGGTTCTAGAAATGCAGGCATAAAGTTGTACAGTGTGTAGTATATTATTCTCTTTTAGGCCTATTTACATTACTGGGAAGCTATTTTGGTGTAAATCAAAATCCCTTTTTAAGGTGATGGGACTTGTTTTATCTTCCCCGTGCCTTGGGATTGATCTTTGTATGATAAACCTTTCCATTCCCCAGGCTGTGTACATCCTGAGCAGTGGAAAGCTGCTCCTACTGCAGATGCCAGTTGCATGCCTCGTAGAACCATTGATTATAAAAGAGAAAATCAGGTCTCACAGTCTGTATTGCAGGAATGACCTTCATAGAGGGGGTTTTGAGGAAGAAATCCTCAAAAATGCATACTTCGGTCATCTTTTGTAGTGTTTCTCTGGGGGTTGATACGAGTCTGTCTTCTCTGAGAGCCACTCTTTATGTGTTTGAACTGTGTGTTTTTGGGGGGGTGTTGGGAAAAGGACCAGGAGACAAGCTACACCATCATCAAGTCCAAGGAGACGACGATTACGGCGGACGGCTTGAAGCCAGGCTCGGCGTACGTCTTCCAGATCCGAGCGCGGACAGCTGCCGGCTATGGGGGCTTCAGCCGAAGGTTCGAGTTCGAAACCAGCCCAGTGTGTAAGTCTTCTTAATTACTGTCAGCCCGTGTCTCTGCAACACTTACCAGAAACAAGTCAGGGGATCGATACCTTTGCAGAGAGCGCTTCCTTTTATTGGCTTCATCCCTCGGCTTTGGAAACACTGGGCACATCGTGACTCTGCACTTGATGTATCTGTCCTTTGCTTCCTCATGGTGAGGCAGGAAATCTTCAGGCTTCAGAAATTTATGGCATTCCAGGCTTAGGAAAATCCTGTATTTATGGGAGCCTGGTGTAAGAGAGTCTTTTCTGTCAGGAGGGATAGAGGGGATTTAAGGGACCTGCTCCTTACAGGCTGTCTGTAGAGGATGCTGAACTCTCCTAAATATCTACATGTAGGGGGAAAAACCCTGAAATGGTGCCTCTCTGCAAGGGGAAGAGTTGAACTAGTGTTAGTGTCTTTTGTGTATTTTGGGGAAAGTTCCTGTCAAGTTAAAAAATTGTTTCTGTTGGCTGCCAATGCCACAGCCTCAAGAAAAGGAGGGTGACTTGTAATCAGAAATGGAAAAAATGTGCGCTGCAGGTGCAGGACTTCTTCTTGGCCTGATACATTTGTGGGTTTTAAAATTTTCTTTAATTTTTTTTTATGAATCTGATTATCCAGGGCTGGATTCTGGAACAGATTCCGTGGCAGGGTGAACTCGTGAGGCTTATCTGCTCTTTCTACTATGTTCAGGCACAGCTGTGGGGAAATTGGTTTTGTCCCAAATACAGAATTTTGCCAAGGTGTCCAATACAATTTTGTCCACTAGAAAATAAGTCTTCTCTCTTTTAGTTTGTACAGCTGTCATTTATTAATATTTGTACTGTATGCATGGAAGAGGAATTTTGTGGTGGAAATACACTGATCATTCCTGTGGGAAAGAGACCATTTTCTGTGTTTTCCTTGGGAATTTGAATTCATTAATACTTTACTGTTACTCCAGTTTTATTTAAAATTCATCATCTTTGAGAAGAAGGTGGTGAGTTGTCTTTTCAGTGCATGCTACTTTTGAAGTGATAATAGATTTTGAAGGACTTGTTATACACTTCCAAATGTAGCTGTGGAGCCAGTGATTAAGCTAATACAGTGAAAATTGCATCACAGTGCAAATATTAATGTAGTAAGGACAGTCTATTTAATGTATTTCGTACTGTATTAATGATTAATTGTGCCCTATAAGTAGCAACCAAATCATGTTATGCCAAAAATTATTCTGTATCATTTTTCTCAGCTGGAAAGTTTGTGGCTTAGAGTTGTTTGAGTAATAGTGTTCTGGTCTATTAATGAGTAACACATGAAATATATGCACATTGTATCTATTATCTATGATCCAGGTCCAAAAATAATGGCACTTTCGTAAAGCCCATCATGTAAGTATCTGTGTTAATCAGGACTTCTGGAGGACATCGCGTGGAAATATTTTTATACACTAGAAATTCAGTGGGTCATTTAGTTACACCCACATCCCAGTCTTTTTCACATTTTAAAGGCAGAGGAATAGGTACTTCTCTGATATTAAGGGGTTGCTGGCATAGTCAGAGGAATACCTACTACATGGTCCCCAGTTTGGGAGCTGGGAGTTGTCCATCTGTTGGACTCCAGCTCTGGCTGAGACCAGACTTAATCAGATACTTTAATACTGGATAGCATTGAAATACAATGTAAGCCTCAGTTTGCATCTTGCAAAATGCAGCCCTGTTTGACATTTAAAACCTTACAAAAAGCCTTTTTTCCCCAAAGCCCTATATAAAGTCAATATTAGTGTCAGGAGTGTGACCAGACTCCCGCTGCTTTCCAGCACATCCTGGAGATTTTGAAAGCAAGCACAGATCGAAGTCTCACTGCTACATCAGTGTACAAACCTGAACTTCTTGTTAGAGCCAAAGCAAATGATTTTTATTCAAGCACAGATGAAAACCTTTCACTGACTGTTCTGAGAAACAAAAACACTCTCCAAGTAGTTTGGAATGAACAACAGGTTTTGTTTCCAGTTCCCAAGGTTTCTATAGTTATATTTAGTACATTTGGAGGAATTATACAACAACAGCTGGAGAAATGCAATGGAGGAAAGCTATAAGCTGTTTTGGACTTTCCTCTTTTTCCAGATTTTGGGAATTTTTGCATATTTCTCTCTGCTTGTGCAATTCTGCAAAGCACCATGAAACAGCCAGGGCTTCAATTTTGAGCTTTTTTTAATTATTATTTGAATGGAAGGCATTGCTGGGTGTACCCACTTGTTGCTTCATTCTTTCTAGATGCCACCAAGCTCATCTAGCCCCAAAAACTAACCTTGCCAAGAGCTGGGTTTTGGCTGGTTTGGTGAGCTAACCTAGCTGGTCTGCTGGGCAGGAGTAGGGACATATCACCGAGCTGCGAAGGGGTAATGCGGGGGGCGGTGTGTGTATCCCTGACTTTAAATGGCAGCAAGCCCCAGCTTGGCTTATGAAGTCAGGCTTTTCATCTGTCATAGATCACAGCAGAATTTATCTCATTTCCCCATCCCTTGAGCTGTGCAAGAAAACACCAATCTCTGCTTAATGTTCTCCTTTAAATGTTTTCCTTTTTAATTATTTTGTCAAGAAAGCAATAAAACACCATCTTAAGGAGCCCTCATAACTTTGTGAGGCTAATAAAATCTCAGGATGGTGGCAGGGGTTTGGAGCAGTTAACGTTGAATATTTAATGTATCAGGACCAATCCTTCTGAAATCACTCTGCTGTACCAGGTCCACCCCACTCACTGTTAAGTACCAGAGAGCTCCCAAATTAAGATCTATTGAAGCCCAGTAAAGATCAATGTTTAATGCCATCCTTTCTGTCTTTCCTTTCCTTTAACAATTGATATGGGACTATATTCAGTTATTTTATAGCCTTCATAATGTTAATCCTGTGCTAAGGACCCTTTTTTAGTTCAGTCATTTAGTTAAAGGCTTCTTCAGTACACAATCAATTCCTGCTGCTCTCTGGGGTGGATGAAGCTTCATCCTGGGCTGGCACGAGGTTAAGAGCTGTAATGAGGTTTTCCCCCACAGAGCAGTGGTGCCTGTGCCAGGGAGCTGGTTTTGCAAGGAGGATGTGAGATTTGTACCCTGGGGTGGTTATATTTGTGCAGCTAAATAAGGTGGCAGCAAAGAGGGTGAGGTGAGGAGACTTTGGTTTCTGCTTGGGGAACCCCACATACCAACCCCTGGAGGGAATGGGCTCCTTCCTCTGCCATGCAGGGCAGATAAACAAGATACAAGTGGTATTCGCATTGCCAATTTACAATCTACAGGAGCTTGCTCACCTGCTCTTACTTGACCCATGTCAAAACTCAGTTCTCAGTCAGCTCTCCTAACCTTTCTGTTGGCATCTTTATCACCAGCTTAGTCTCCTGCCTTTTGGTAGGAGGGCTCCTTCCAAGGCATGGACTGGAAGAGTTTTGCTTCCCCAAGTTTTGGCCAATAAAAAGACCAACCAGTGTATGTGTCTTGACAAATTCCTGTTTTATAGAGGGCACCTTATGGACATGTGATAGAGATGCCACAAGGAGCTAGTTTACAATTGTTTATAGCGTCTTGAAGTGCAGGTCATTCTTTATACCTTGTCAATTTTGCTGGTGTCTGTTAGTAATAATATTTCATAAATATTCTCTCTGAGTGTTGGGTTTTCATCCAAATGAGAGCCTGTTGGGTTTTCATCTTTTATCTCTGATTTCTAGTGCAGCTAACTCAGGGAGAAAATCTTGAGTTCACAAACTCAAAGGCTGCATTCTGAAGTGCTTTGGTTTCTGAATTCAGCAATGAGATGCAATCTCGTTGGGTTTTTGGCTTAGTGTTGCGTGTGGTTTTGTTTCCTTTCCACCCATATCCTTTCCAAACTAGGAACAGACAGTAAAAGGGGGAAAACACAAACCGTAAAAGAAGAAACGAACTGGTAAGACTTGAAACTTCACTGGCAGCCTCACTAGAAAGATTCAGATGAGTGCTGACTGTCATTTTAACCCTAATCTCCATTTTCTGTTTCTCATCTCAGCAGTAGCTGCATCCAGCGACCAGAGCCAGATTCCTATAATTGTTGTGTCTGTAACAGTGGGAGTCATTCTGCTGGCTGTTGTTATCGGTTTCCTTCTCAGCGGAAGGTAAGAGAAGAAGCTGTGTATTTACACTTCCTCAACTTCTGTAATAACTTTTATCTGACCAGCCGAATGGTGTGATTTAGGCAAAAGCAGCGTGTGAACAAAGCTGTCAAGCGGTAGCACTGTAAAACAGCACAAGGGTGGACTGATTGATCTGTTTGGACAAGCAGGAGTGACAAAGGCACTCTCACAGATGTAGTTCACTTCCCAGTGATTTTCATCTGTGCATAGGCTGGCCCTGATTATTTGACCTAATTTTCGCAGTAGTGTTTTCACATTCCTTTAAAAATAAACAGAACATGTTATTACAGGTAAAATATCTTCACCCCCATGTGTTTGCACTCAGAGTTTGCAATGGACTTTGCTCATGGAGAAAACTTGACTTCAGGAAAGCACTTGTGAAGAAAATGAGAATGAACCCACTGACATGGCCAAATGCCCCACATTTTGGTCAGATCTGGATTTCATTTCTCATGTGTAGGATACTAATGGGTTCCCCAAGTGTTGGTAAATCATACAGAGAGCTTCCCCCACAGAGGGAAACACTCTGCTTTAAACCATCCCATTGACTTCTCATGTGCTTAAACATAGGCAAGTGATGAAAGGCTGGGCTGTACCATCTCTGACAACTCTAATGGAAGTTGATGGAATTTTTTGATGAACAAGAGATTGTGGTACTGGGGCAAAATCTGGCTTGTATCAGGATAGGTTTGTACTGCAACATTAAACTTGCTTGGCAGCCAGCATGTAAGGCACTTTTTTCATATTCTCCATGTATATTATTACATTTTTTTAGTGGCAGTAGTCAAACAATGCAACATTCTTCGTGCATTTGCAAAGTATACCGAGCAATGTGAAGTACTCCACAAAGCAATGAAGTACATCTGCTGATAAGGCTGAATTTGTTTTCAGTGCAAAATAAACACTTATTCTTCTAAGGTACCCATCAGCCCACAGTTGCTTTTATCATACAGGTCTGCCTTAAGCTCAGGTTCTTGCAAGGTGGCTGTAAATTACAGGATATTGTAAGCATTAAGAGATGTTACAGATGCAGAGGAACTGCACTGAATTTGGTGGCTGAGGGTCTTATTTCCCAGAGGAGGTAAGGTATCAGTGTGCAAATGCAGAGCAGTGGAATCCTGCCAGGCTGAGCAACTCTGTCTCCAGGCATAAGGCATCCATGGAAGGACACGGACACAGTTATTTCCTGTCTTGAAAGGTAAGTGTGCTGCCAGACTCATCTCCAGTCAAGGTCAGAGACTGACAGTCTCTTCCAGCTCAGCTGTTCAAGCTCCTGTTGTCTGCTTTGAATGACTTGTTGGGCTTAAAAAAGGAAAAGTAAATGCTCCTGTGTGCATGAGAAGAAGGCAGCAGCGGAGAGGAGTAAGCGGGGTGAGTCAATGGCTACAGGCAATTCACACCAGGGCCTACAGGAAAGCTGTAGTCAAAAGACGTGGCTCTGAACACTCTAGAAAGGATTCAGGTCTCTCCTTAAAGGCTAGAGGTTATGATTGAAATTCCTCTTCTGTCAGAGCAGGCAGATGTGCACCTTGTCTCCCCCCCTCCCGGATGTGTGCTTGTATTGGTGTAAACAGGAGAATGCATGTGTGGCTGTAAGGAAGCTATGGATGTAACCTGGCACCTCTGTGAGGAGGGGTCTGGGGGTGAATGACAGGTGGAGGAATGTATATCCCTCTGTGGCCACAGGGAATCACAACTGTGTGGCTGCCAGTAGCTCCTGCTCTTTCCACAGTTGCTGGCAAGGGCTCAGTACCCCTGTGAGGAGGCTGTACTCTTACAGGTCCTCTTTCACTGCTACTCTCTCTAGTCTCAGCAAGCAGTTGCAAATCCTGAGCCATTTGTCAGCAGTTCTCATTAGTTACATCTTTCTGTCCTCTTGCCTAATGTGCTTTCCAGGATGTGCTTCCTCTTAGCTCTTTATCTCTTGGCATGCTTATAGAAGCCCTTGTCTCCTTTGACTAGAGTTTTATTGCTGCCTCTGCTGCTGCCTTAATCCTCCTACCTTGTACTTACCCTTCCCTCTGTGGACCTCCGGGCAGCTGCAGGTTTCTGGGACCTCCGTGGTGCCACGCTGGATGTCTGGGAATAGCAGACACAGGGAGCTGAGCTCCTAATCCATTTTTATCTTTTCAACACTTCCCCTAGCTGAAGAGACCACAGTCCTCATTGGGAGCTGGTGCAGAAGCCTCCCGCACCAAGGTTTGGTCCATTATTAGAAAATTGACTTCAAAACCACAGGGCTTTCCACCAGTTTGAGTTCCTATGAATTTTAAAGTCCGTCTAGTACATTGAGTGACTCGTGAGAACAGCAGGATAATCCCAAAAAATCCAGAAAGATGACACACAATTTGAAATTAAACAAAGCAAAACAAAGAAATTGCTCTGGTTTGAAAGAAAGCAGAGATGCCAGAGAGATGTGTTACTCATGCTGCTTTGCCTTGGATATGGATTCAAGACAATTTGTGGAGTAACTCTCCTGCTGTGACAGTAGGGACAATAAACGTGTTCCAAGTCATGGGATTATCCCTTTCTGAAGCAGTTAACCTGTTTCTGGAAGATGTTTTCCTATTAAACCTCTGGAGTGGTTATGTTGTTCCAGTGCCTGGTTCCAGGGGGCTGCATTTTCTTTCCTAATTCTTTCCTGTATTTGCTATTAGGAAAACATCTATTTTGAACTCCAGCTGGAATCACCACTGCTTGCCACACCAAGCAATCTGTGCAAAGCCCAGGCTCTATCTTTTCTGTTGATACAAGAGAGCAAGAGAAGAAGAAAAACCATCTTGCTCTGCCACAATGAGGATGGAGCCTG
This sequence comes from Prinia subflava, assembly GCF_021018805.1. NCBI lineage: Eukaryota > Metazoa > Chordata > Aves > Passeriformes > Cisticolidae > Prinia > Prinia subflava. The sequence continues at coordinate 4,867,829 of NC_086283.1, read as the reverse complement.
GCCAGCTCTTGCCAATAGGCAACTTTGTGCTGGCTTCAGGGTGCTCCCAGGTCCCTGAGAGGCCCTGGATGCCTCAGGGTATTCCTCCCCAGGATGCTGTATGGCACCTCTTTGCACCTATCCTCCCAAGTCCCAGGCTGCAGCAAGCAGAGGCTTGAGAGCAGTTCTGCAGTGCCAAGTGAATGGTGTCCTGCTCTTGGCAGTTCTGAAAGGAGTTTCCAGTCGAAGGGCTGAGAAGTTTGCTGGAGTCTGCAGGCTTTTTATTTTTTGCTAGGCTCCCAAAGGCAGGACCACACCTCTTCCCCTATTTTTTGCTTTCAAGTCTCTGCAGTTTTCTGGCTTATTTTGAATGAATGTAAGTAACAGCTTGGCATTTCCTGTTGGCAGCTGGCCCTAAACCAAAGGTCAGTTGAACAGTCGTGGTGGCATTTCCACATGTCAGCATCCATCTGTGGAAATGCACTTTGCGTCTGAAGCTGGAGATTCCTGGGAATTTGAAACTAAATGTGCTTTGCCCTAAACAATTAAGCTGCATTTCAGAGCTGATTTACTTGCAGATGCTCCAGAGAACTTCCTGTAAATAACACGTCCTCTGACCAAGGTCATAAATGCCAAGCCAAACAGCTGATCACTTTTTTAAGTTATCAAGGGCATATTAATAATATAGCAATCAGGATTACAAATCAAAGAGATCCACTAAATCAGACTGTAGTTGTCTCAGGATAAAAAAAAAGAAATGGATTGAAAATCTATTATTAAACTAGCCACACGTACTGAATTAAAGAACACAGAGTTGTTATTATCTTTGTTTTGTTAGGATTATGTGTTCTCAAAAGTGCAGTGCATTTTACAGACAGAGCAAAGCTATAAATTTTGCTTTCCTGGCATTGCTTGAATTAGATGTCTATCACCATTATTGTTCCTGACTGAAGTATGTATTAATCTAAAATCATTACTGACTTCTGCTTTAAAGTCTGTGTCGGACAGTCCAGTGACAAAGATCTTTGCACTCCATCTCACAGGGAGCAGTAAAGTGCCTCAGTTGTTGTTGCATCAGTCTCTTGTTGTGTGGCATCAGTCTTTTTGTCCCTACAAACTGAGGTAAGGAGCCAGATTTTCAGCAGTTTGGGGAGGAGACCAGCTGCTCCAGAGCTCCAGCTCCTCTTTTGTCCTTCAAACCCAGCCCTCTTTGCAAAACAAACAAGGTCTTAGGGTGAGTGTTAAGAGTTGCTGGTCCCTCCAGTCCCCCAAGCTTTCAAACTTCATAGCACTAAACAAAAGCATGAGCTTTTACAAAGTAAAGTGGGCAAGATATTAGGTCAATGCTGTGCATGTTGCAAAAGCTGTTCAAAACAGCCAAGTCAACTGTGCATTGCATTTATAGCCAACCACCCATTATGGATGACCTTTCCATCTCAAGTGATCTTGCAAAGAACCAGAGGGAGCTTTTCATAGAACTTAGGGAAAAAAAAATTGAAGCAACAAAAAGCTGCCAGTTGCCCTGTGTCATGAATATATAGAAAGTCTCCTTCTGGCAAGGAACAAGCCTCCAAAAGACAAAGCAAAGACAAATCTTGCCACCTGGGTATTGGCAATTAGAGGCTCTTACACCAGCGTATCCATCCTTGACCTTAGCTGATTCAGACTTATAAATATCTGTGCTTGTGGTGGCAGAGGGCTACTTTCTGGACACAAATATGTGCATCGTGTTAAAAAGTGACTTTCAGGGAATAGAGAGGGTAAAAGATTGTGGTGGATATCCTAGGTCCTGAGTCTGTGTTTACAGACTTCTGTGATGTGGAAGGTCAAAATGGATTAATTTTTCCACAGTCTCTCCCCATCCTATTTTCCAAGTTGTGTCAGGGCTTAAAATAGTTTACTTTTTCAATATTTCCTTAGGAAATGGGAGACAGTCTATAGATAATGGTTTTCATAGAGAATTTTTCCATCATGAGTCACAATTTTTGTTAGCTGAGACTTTTTAAAGGATTTTTATCTCTACATTCTTGCCTGCTCTTCCTTCTTCCTGCAGGACATTGTCTCCTGTGATTTATAGCCACTTTATTATGCTGCCTACTGCCAAATATTCCCTACGATTCACCTGACAAGAGGAAGGATTTTGTAGAGGAAGCTACTGCTCTGCCAAGTCAAAATTCCCATCCACCAGGAGCAGGCAGGGTCTGGTCCTGCTTCTGCTGGGGTCAAGGCTTTTTCTGCTTCTGTCCTATTAACAGCCTCTTTGCTGGTACATTTTTCTGGAGAGGAGCAGCACTGGTGTGCAGCTCTCTGAAGGGAGGGTGCTCCAGTGCACAGGGTCAGACCTTCCTAGCCCCTGTGGACGTCCCGGTGCCCGTAACACCCGTCTCTATCATCCTGTCAAGATCAGCTTGTCAAATTTGGCTGCTCCAACACCTCATTCCTCTTCTTTTCTAAACACTTTCTGGCTTAGTGCGAATTCAGCAGGTTCCACAAGGCAGTCTGTGCTCTGCAGTTTTGAGATGGGTTTAAGGACCCAGGCTAATCTGCCTTCAGATGACTTTAGCCCAGACAGAAGGTGAGAGTTGACCAAATCTGTAATTAAGCTCCAAGTTATTTCTGAGCTCCTCTGGCAGCAGCCAAGGGAATGGGCTGGAAGGACTGTGATGAACAGATAAGCAACCAGCATAAGCTTTGTCTGAGCAGAGAAAGTGGGGGGTAGTGCAGCAGTAAGTGGTGAAATCTCCTCGCCTTCTTGCAGGTGATTTCTTTGATGGTATTATGCAAGTCCTATTTCTGCTTGGAGAAAGGAACTGGGCTGCCCTTCAAGCTGGATTTTGTAGCAGCTTGAGGCCCCTGCTGAGCACCCTTTGTGTGTGTAGTCTTTGAAAGAGAGATTTTACAGTGTCTCTCTGGGCTGTGGAGTGGGTAGAGAGTGAAGAAGGAAGTCAGACTCTGGTCCTTCTGCACTTCTGAATATGTGGATATTTCACCTTGCTTTGAAATCAGAAGCGTGACCTCTCCTGGGACTTCGCCATGTAGCAGCACTTGGCCTCTTATCTAGAAAAAAGGTTATCACTGCTTTCTTATGTCTTAGACATAGAAAAGTATAATGCCAGAGGTCTTTCCAAGTGCAGTTCCTTTCCCTGAAGACGTTGCTTTCCTTCCCCATAGTGACTGCATACCTATCATCTGCTTGGCCTTCTGCATTCTCAGTTTTTCTCAAACAGTGCAGAGACACACTTTAACTAGGATAGCTCAGCAGGAAGAGCAGGTGACTCCTTAAACATTTGTATATTTTGGGACGAAGTGGGAATATATTCCTAGAAGCTTACAGTGTGTAATGCTACTTCTCTGATGCTCAAAGCATGTTGACTCAGGAATTGCTAGGTGTAGCACTGGCCTCCTCACCTGGAGATGCAGGGAGCAATCATTACTATCACTCAAGGCTGTATGAAGGGTTAGAAAAACTTTCCCAGGCACCCTCAAGTATTTCAGTCTCTAATTGCAAGCCTCTGAAGAACATCCCATTAGAACAGCTTATTAAAAGCAACAAACGAGACTTTCATTTATCATGATTCCAGGACTTCAACTTACAACCCTTAAAAGCCACATCTATATATGGCATAGCCTCTCTGAATTCTATCTAGACATTAAAAATGTAGTTTAATTCCAAATGCTCTAAGGGTCATCTACAGACTTGTGGTAAATTAATTACATTAATTGCAGGCACAGTTGCTGGGGCCCATGATATATATGCATTTCATTAACCAAGCCCAGGGTTTGAAACAATGCCAAGGGTGTTGATAAGTGCTCCTCACACAGGTTTATTAAAGTTTGCTCTCTGGACAGTTGGATTTGCAAACCATATAAGCTTTGTGGGGGTCACCTTAGCTAGAACTGGAGGAGTGTTGTCTCTGTGTGCCTGAGATAACTGAGAGCAGCAGAGTTGGGCTGGCTGAGGAGCAGGGCAGTGCCAGGAGGCCACAGAGGTCCTGGAGGTGTCACTGAAGCTGCAGGCTCCTCTACATTTTTTTTTCCATCTGCAGCTCTTTCCTTGAAGTCAGGGCTAGAAGCAGGTGTCACACCTTGTTTCAAGCAAGCTTGGCTTTTGGAGATGGTGTCACCTCAGAGCCTGTTCTTTCCCAGCAAAGGGGATTTAACACTGCAGGTATTTTCTCAGTGACTTTTGCTGTTATGTGGACATGTCATCTGTTATCCTGAAGAGGGGCTCCTGACCAGTAGCCCCCACTCGCTCTCCTCATAGTTTGCTGGTTGATTCAGTGAGGTTGGGGGAGAGTTTGCAGATTAAATTGATGTATGCAGTGCTGGGTTCAACTCTGCTCTCCAATATAGGTCAGTTTTCTGGCTAAAGATCTTAAAACCCTGGAGAGGTCTGGCTGTATTCCATTAAACGGGATTTTAATCTTATCCACAGCATTTGATCTTGTCTGGAAGGCTTTTGCTTTCAGCTCCTCAGTTTCTAGACTAAGAAAGCCCCACAGGAAATGAGGAGGTGGGGACTGAGCCCCTCCTAGAAGCCATCAGGCACCCAAATCTGATGGCCACAAGATGGCTTTGCTCACGTTTAACATTGGTTCTATCTGCCTCGCGATTGTTATATTTTGAAGTTTATCTGCCAAATCAAGCCATCCTTTTAACACAAGTAGTAATAAATCTTCCTTTGTCCTGACTGTTCAGGCCAATTAGTAAGTTCACTTACCTGTCCAAGTGCTCCTTGGACCAGAAAGTGAATTTTATTGTCTGCTGATACAGTTTAGTTTGTTTCTAGAACTCAGGATTGCCCCTCATGCTAAACCTCAGAGCATTTGACCATAAGTGCACAGCTGATGGGTTTCTAGGAGGAAGGCTTCACTGAAGTACATGTCTCTTGCACCTGAATATTTCTTTTTTACTCCATATAAAGAGAGTAAGATCTGAAATGCTCTGGATTCAATGCAGGCAACTGATTTTGTCTCAGAGTAGTCCTGTTGCAGTTGAGGTCTCAAAGAATTTTCTTTGTTCAGGGAAGCACTGAGCTCTTTTCGTTTTAAGGAGGCGGTTGCTTTGCAGATTAATGGAACAGTTGTTTGGAAAACTTTGACTGGGCATGCTGAGTGGTGTGGAGCTGTGGGAAGGTCTGGTGGCAGCAACCATTAGAAAATGCCTGGGGGAAAAGGGCCTCCTGGCTGAAACATAAGCTGAAGGGTCACAGCCAAACTGATCTTCTGGAGATGCACCAGTTCACTGCATTCAAATCCTGCAAAGTTAAAAGAAGAAAATGGCAAAATTGACTCAAGGTATATAGTGCTTAGGTTCCCTTTGTGTGCCTTTGAATTTTGGATCTCTGGTGTTAACTTGGTGTTCACTTGGATCTGCAGGTGGTTTAGTGAAGGCTGATCTGCTCCCAATGGCTGAACAAGCTGGGGCATTATGAAAATAGAAAATATTGTTAATTATAGTTAGAGATACTGGCATTGCTGTTTAGAAAATGTTAGCAAGTTGATTTGCTGATGCAAAGGAGCTTAGAAGACATTCTTCACCAGTTTTAATTTAAGTAAGCACATAATCCAGTGTATAATTCTGTAAATCATTGCATGCCTGAAGTTATTTTGCATCATAATTTAAGGCAATGGAGTTGCAGAATGTTAATTTTGTCTAAATAAACTATTTTAACGTATTTAGGCATTGTAAGTCATCCTGTATAAAATTCTGACGTGCACGGGATTTTTTTCAAGAGTGATTTGTTGTGATGACTGAGGAGAAATGAAGATGTCTTCAGCTGACATTAACAGGAGTATACCTGCACCAGTGGGCTCCTGCTTGTACTGAAATCCTTCCTATTGTTTCTTCTACACTATGTTCTTTTCCAGGATGAACTAACTTAATAGATTTGATAACAGAAAAATGGCCTGTGCAAGTTCTCTGACAAGGATAAAGGGCAATTACTGAGGTGCAGCCAACATTGAGTTGACAACTGATGCCAGGCAAAGCCATTGTCTGATTAAAGTAATGGCTGGGCAGCCTTCAAAGGCAAGCTGTGGGTGCATGGAGTGCCTTTCAGCTCACGGTATTTTGAGTTTATTGAAGCTGAATGCTCTCACAAGGTCCTGCTTCTGCAGATACCTAACGTGTGCAAAACTTCACTGATACAAGGAGATGCAGAGAGTGCGCTGTGAGTACATGGATAAGGATCTGCAAAAGCAGGGCTCGTATTCATCTAGTGCTTTTCCTTTTCTAAAGGCAATTGTACCACATGCGTGCTTGAGGGAAAAAAGTCACTTTGCCTGCTTCAAGGCAGGTGCTTAAGTTTAAGCACATGGGTGGCGTCACTAATCCTGATGGTGGTACTCCAATACAGGAAGCACATGGTTAATTGCTTCACAGCACCGGGATCTAGACACTCTCCCCAAGGCATGTTTCACCAACAATAGCACATGCCATGAAACTTTCGCAGCCCAGGCTGTTCAGGTTCAAATAATAATAGCAATAAGAAGGAAGAAATACATATAAAAATGTTGTGAATGTATTTGCACCTTGCCAGGGCGGTGGGATTATTCCTTATCCTGGGCCTTTTTGTTTGCTTTTCAGTTGCTGCGATCATGGCTGTGGGTGGGCTTCTTCTCTGCGTGCTGTTGCCTATCCGAGCCTAACATGGTCAGTGTTCCCACCTGTGCTGGCTCCTACTTCGTGTCCTCCGTCCGTGTTTTCTGTGCACAGTCTGCCTCTCCCTTCCTTTCTTGTATTGGCCTGGAAATCACTTTCTCATCTGATCTCTGTACCCAACTTGTCTATCTCAACAACTGGAAATAGCGTGATCTGAAGCAGAGTGTATCTTCAGCAAGAGCAGCGATCTCAGGGGCAAAACCCTGGCTATGTTACGCCATGATCAATCCAGACACTGCAGCGGGTGTCTAATAAAACCCCATGTATGCTGGACACCCATCAAGTTCTGCTTCTTGTCATCCCAAGGGGCCGGGGGGAGGTGATGTGCCCCCAAATGAGGCAGGGGGTAGGCGGGAGCGGAATGGTATTTAGTGGCATGTGACATGCATGTCAGTGGAATGAAGTGTATGTCATGAACATACATGTCAGCGTGTGATGTACACAGCAATGACATGGTGATGCTTGCCCACGATATGCTCCAGCAGCATTGGACATATCTCTGAGGTGCGTGTCCATGCTGCATGCTGTCCTGTTCTGCCACCATCTGGGCTGTCTCACCACTCTCTGCTCTCTTGTATTCTCCCCTCTTTTCTAACTAGTCAAAGGAGGGGTGATTTTAACTTCTGTTGGTTTGACTGGATGCAAGCTGAGTTGCTTCCCAAAGAAGAATCAACTGTAATATTTGTGTGGGCAGAGATCTTCCTAAGCTTCCTAGGAGACGCATGTAATCCCCATCCCCATCAGATAGTTGCTTCAGACCACAGAACTTCTGAGATATCCCATGTGCATTGTTAAGCTGGGAAGTTTTCTTGGCATAGCTGGTGAGAGGTGTGGCACTCTGCTGCTGTGTTTTCTGGGGAATGCTGAGGCTTTGCATGCTGATAGCTGGGTCTTGGTGCAGTCCCTTGCTGTGGGGCACAGCAGACGCTAAGGTGGACCATTCTGGGGTCCTCTGGTGTTGTATTTTTATTTTGATTGGGAGGAGGGGTGGGTTTTGGTTTTTCTTCCTGGTGGAGCATTTTCTACTGGGTTTTTTGTGCTTAAGAGTAGAATTAGCAAGCAAGGATGCTCTGCTCAAAGTGTGTGCCTGTAAAAAGTTGTTCTGGTATGTTGACCTTGTTTTGGCAATGATTGCCCTGACAGAAGATCTTAAAGTACTTCTATTGTCTGTCATGCCCGTGGTACCCGTGCATGTGCAGCCCCTCGCTGCAAGTCATGCTTCAAACGTCCTCAGCAAGGCTCCCAACTGGAGCATGACAGCAATGGAAAACAGTTCTCAGAGAAGACCAGGATTGGACTGGATGGCTGTGAAGAAGAGAGACACAAAAGGAAAACTTGGCTGACCTGGAAAACACCCTGTGCAGGTTTCCTCCCAAGGTGCAGGGAGACTAATGGAGCAGCAGGCTGGGAGGGGGAAGTGGGAAAAGTTACTTCAAGGCACAGAGGCTGTTGGCTGTGCTATGGGAAGGAACGATAACCTCTTTAGAGAGATTTATGGAAATCACTTCAGAGGGAGCTTCCTGCAAGAGGGGAAAACGGTATCTTGTTTAAATTATTTTTAATTGTTCTGGCGGTGATTTAGGAAAGCAGGGAGTCATTCAGTGCAAAGGCAGGGAAAGACCAAAGGCTAAAAATACCACTGCTGGATTTGTGAAGCTTCCTTTGTAAGGCATCCAAGTTAAACAGAGGTCAAAGATGGGGTCACACAGTGTAGAGGGGGACAGCAGTGCTGGGAAAGCAGCTGAGAAGATTGTGAGCCTGCAGCCCTTTGGAAGGGAATCTGCCCCATTCCTCTCAGGCCAGCCATCTCCTGTATCTCCTGAACTGAGCTAAAGGTCTTTGCTTGTCATCACCAGACCCTTTACTGCTCTTTTGATCTGCAAGAAGAAAGGAAACAGAAAAACAGAAAGCAACTTCAGTATAGAAGCAGTTCAGTTTACACCAGGCCCTTGAGTATTCCCTGGTTTTTTGATACTGAATTTATCCTCAGACTGCAATCAACAAAGGCAAATGCTGAACACAGAATAACATCACTAGTGGTAGGCTTTTGCCTCTGGCTCTCAGTATCAGCGTTGTTTATCAAGGAAAAAGCTATTTACCGAGCAAGTTATTGTCTCCACACATGAGCTGAGGCGACAGGATCTTGGCCAGATGGAGAGATCCATGTTTGTTTGTTCCTCTGCATGGAACACAATCCTGCCCTGCAACACGTATGCACATTTATTGCTTTAACATCTTGGGACAAATAGTCTGAAATAAGCACTAACCCCTTGTAAACAACAACCTTGCAGTCCTTGCAAAACTACTGTAAAGTGACAGCTTGAGATGGGTTGGAGGCATTCCTCTAAGTTGACTTATTGTAAAAGACAGGCTTCTGAGTGAAGGTTTCACCCCTGAAAAAGGTGTTTCGTCTCTGTTTCAGAGAAGTGCATATGCTTCATTTATCTCATATTTAAGAGATTAAATACATGTATAAGTCTCTGCAAGAATGGGATGGGAGATTGCATGCTGCTTCAGGGCACAACCTATTCGATGGTACTGACTTGCACCTGGCAAGGTGAAGTCCCTTTCCTCATCAGGGATGTCTCAATGCTGTCCCCACCTGCATTTCCAGTAATGCCTTGGCTGTGTGGTGAAATGCTTTGGCCTATGCCTGTAAAAAAAGTGTATGAAGATTTTTCCACAACAGCACTTAGGGCTCAACATCCAAGGTCTGGGTTCACAGTCCCCTGGCTGTGTCTTGCCTGGGTTGTGACCAGAATGGTGGCCCTAGCTAGGGAGATGAAAACTCTTCCCCTTGGGCATTCTGTGGTTTTTAGGGGAATGTCTCGACTGGCCAAAGGGTCACACACAACCCAGCAAGGGCATCCAGAACACAGGGCAGAAACAAAAGAATCTCCATCAGTCCCGGGAGAGCGAGCATCTTTCTGTCTCACTTCGTGAAGGATTTTTCTCTCTGAATTGGCTTCTGTCATGCAAGGTAGTGGGCATTGGTTTCCCTGTTGGATTCTTCATCTTTCTACCTGTCCGTTTTATATTTTATAAACCTATATAGGGATCATTTTACAACTTCACTTTTATAATCTGCTCCATAAATATTTTACGAGCTGCCTGCCAATCTGCAAGTAGTTTTTAAATAAGACATGATGTCTTAAGAATATTTAAAGTCTCACTTTCCTTTTTAACTCTGATACTTTTATTGAAAAACACAGAGCTGTGCAAGGAAGACATCTGCTTTCCACATAGAAACTGGGACAAACCCACAACAGGAGTAAATGAATTGAGATTTAGGTGTGCTGCTGAATTACGTTAACTCTTTGGCTGAGTGTCTCCAGCTCGGTGGGAGATGAAGCGAGCGTTGGGATCTTTATGCTTTTGCTGTGCGTGGTACAGGAAAGATATAGGAAATCTATGGTTTGTACAGTGATAATAAACTAGAGAATGAGTCTTCCATCAGAGCTTTTGACTCGCAGCTCAGCCAATAAATATCAAGAGCAAATGCACATGCAGAAATGGATTATTTCACAAACAATTGAGCTCTTTTTCTTCTCCCAAAATATATTGCAAAGCCACAATATTTAGATACTTTGGTCTGCCAGTAAGATTCACAAACCGACTATGGATTGTTAACCCAAAATTGCAGATTTCTGTAGGATTTAGTTGGGCAAGAAAGGAGGAAAAAAATACTTGTGTGTGTTATTTAAAGCATCGAAGGTCAAGAATGGAAGAAGCACAGTTTGGCCCCAGTCAGCATGGACACTGGGTAGTCTGAAAAAGTGTGTGAAGGGCACAAGTGATAGCAGGTTTTGCAGCAAGCTTTATTAGTGACACCCAACTGTTGCTTGACAGTCACAGTCCACTAGCTGCCATTTCACTTTGATGTGTCTTGTCAAGGCTTGTTTTAACGATGCTTCAGGCATCCCAGGGCCTGATTTCATATGCTAATGTGATGTGCTGCTGTATGTGTTACCCAGCTCGAGAGAACAGGGCAGCTGCAGCCAATTGGTTTGCATTGGCCCTTGGAGTGCGTCCGTGGGCAGTAAAACAGGGAATGTTGTGCATCAAGGTGTGCTTGGATCACTGCATGCAGGGGATGGCATCTTTCTGTCTCCTCCGTATTTATGGCCAAAGAATCAGGAGAAGCAGGTCATAGAAAGGATGATGTTAGAAGAGCATTTCTACAGGCAAAGTACTCCAAACCTGAAGAATAGATAAGAGCATTTGCTCCAAAAGGCAAAACAGAAGTATCAGATACTTCTATACTACTATTTGATAGAAGCATGAATTGACATATTTGTGTATTTTTAAAAGCAAATTGAGTCATATGCCTCCATCCAGAAGAATTAATTCTGCAGAAAGCTGATATAACTTCGGCAACTTGCAGCATAAAAAATTGGGGTTGCCTGAAATGAGACTTGATACTGAGACTCATCTCTCTATTTAGTTAAAAGGGAGGTCATATGATGAAGAAGAAGAATCCATTCTCACCAAGGGCTTGTGAACACCAGAATGTGTTTTGAAATGACCCTTACTCCCAGGGTCTCCATGTATACCTAGTGCTTAGGTTTTGAGTTAATTTTACAGGACCCCATCTCAGGAAATGGTGCTGCTGCTTTTAGAGCAAGGCAATGAGCATCAACATGCAGATAACTGAGCCACGTCTCTGGGCACCTCAGTGCTGTTCTTGTGGGGTTTGCATTCAAAGTGTTATGGTTTCAGCTTGGTTGCTGCTGCTGAAATCATGCCCTGCATGTGTAGCCTGGCTGTTTATTAAGTGCAACCTGTTTATCTCCCTGCCTGCACTCCCAGACTGCCTGCCAACCTTCTCTTGCCTTCTTGATCTGTTTCCCTGCGCTTGCACAACCTTTGCAATCTCTTTTCCCTTCCTCTCCCTGTGGCACAGGTCTCCCTTTGTCCCCAAGGTAAGCTTCCTCTTCTCCAGAATAGCCCCAGAAGCTCATGTTGCCTTTCCCCTCCTCAACTGTCGAGCATCCAGCTCTGCTGACTCCAGCTCAGTGGTGGTGTTTCATCGTGTCCGGGCTTTTGTCTGTATTGTGATCATTTCCCAAACCCGGTGCCAGAATCCTATAGCCAAAGGGCTGCTTGGCCCCTTGCATGCAGGCAGACAGCAGTTCCCCATAATAGGACTTCATGCTGAGGGCATGTTTCATGCAGATGCCTGTTACTGCCTCCTCCTAATTGCAGTTTTGTTCCTGCTAATCATACGCTCCTCCTTGCTGTGAGTGATGCTGGAGTGCTCACATGCCCCTAGCTCAAAAATCATGGAAGCAATGGAAGAGAGGTTTCTCAGCTTTAAGTGTCTTCCTAGTGGCCTAAGGCTTTCTTTGAGGTGTGCCAGCTAGTGATTCCACTGCATACTGGCTGGCTTGCAGGTGTCTGTTCCAGTTTTTTCATTCTACCAAGCAGTGTCCTTCAGTCTCATGTTCATGTGGTTTGCTGTAAGGCTGATCCAGTTCCCGTATCCAGTTATGTTATCAGGTCCTTGGAAAGACAGGCATATATATAATCTGTGCATCCTACATATCTCATCTTGTATTTTTAAATGTGTGTGCGTGTATAGCAATTTTTCTTGCCTACGCAGTTATCCCAGGGCTTCCATGTGGTTGTCTCAGTGATGCAGATCTCAGAAATCCCACCATAGCAGTTAATGCTAATACAAAACTATCACCTAGAAAACCAATGAGAAGAATGAAGAGTCAGGGACTCTTTTGTGCTGGGCAGAGGGGATTCCATGAATGGCAGCTCCCCTGGAAAGAGAGGAGATGTGCATGAAATGCTGTACAGAGCCAAAAATATGTAGGAGACACCTGAAGGCAGTGAGGCAACAAGTTTGGTTTTTTGTTTCGTTTTGTCTTAAGCCATTATTTTGCATGTGTATAAGATGTTAATGTTTACACAAGGCCATTTTCTAAAATACCATAGTTCAAAGTTCTGTGCAAATGCACAGTGGATGAAAGGGAGCATGCAAGACATACAACACAGTGCCTGCAAAAGCTTTGCAGTCCAGGAGATTTTGTTTCTGCAATTCTAATGTTTCATCCCATTCCCCTTTCATTGTCCTTCCTGTTCCTGCTCTCTTTTCTTCTTAATAATAGCTGTATTAAATGTCAGGTAGAGTGAAGTTGTTCAGAAGCATCTGTGGGATTTGGAAACACAAGTCAAATTGAAAATCCATGGGCCTTGAGCCTGGAATCCCGTTAGGGAAATTGCAGCTAGTTTGATGAGCTAAAACTGGGACAGCAGCAATAGAGCCACAAGAGACGTTGGGTTCCTCACTGCTCTGGGTTTTTTTGATTTGTATGATTCAAAGTAGAGAATGGAGTTCTGCCATACCAGAGACAAAAATACTCTTCTGTTGTGTTGTTTGTTTGTTTGTTTTTTTCCAGGCGATGTGGCTATAGCAAGGCTAAGCAAGATCCAGAAGAAGAAAAGATGCATTTCCATAATGGCCACAGTGAGTAAAGAGCAAACATATATATGTGGTTTTGGCTTTCTGTGGTAATGAGAAATTAACTGAGAGGTGGTTTTCTGGAAAAAAAAATCTGGTTTTGCTGGTAATTCACAAAGTAATAGTTTATATAGTAGGTCCCCGTATTCACATGTATGTGAATAGCTAGTCCATATATGTGCTAGCTCTGGTGCAAACAGAGCTAGTCTGTTTGCACCAGATCTTTCTAGTGAGCCATTTTGATTTGTTCCTCTGTCTTTGCTGTGTGAACCAAGATGTTATCAATTTTTTTCTGCTCGGCACATAACAATTCAACATTTTTGTGGTCTGGATGCATCAGTCCAAAATACCTGTTTGAAACCTTTGCTTCACCCCTGCCAGCTGTGAGGACCAAGCCCACTGCTACTCTTCAGCTTGGATCCCTCTGCAGAGATGTGAGGAATAGCACCTATTTCCTGCTCCTAGGAAGCTTTCAGAAATGCTGTGTTAATGCCCTTGTATAGAAAACCCCTCTGCAGTGATGCTAGAAAGTAAATCTCGTGGTTGCTATCAGTCCTTCCTTCATCAAGAGCTGTAGGATCTGAAGATGGGTAACAGTGAGGTGCCTTTTGGGGTGGAAAAGGCAAACACATTGTGAGTGAAAGTCAAATTTCCATTAGTGCTATGTAATGAAGGCAGCAGGAAGCAAATCAATTAAGAGCCACAGTGTAATGTAGCTGTCTCATTAGACTGATGAACAATTCTTCATGTGAGTAGCCTTAATGATTGTCAAAACAAACTTATAATATGGATAATGAAAATACCTTTTCGCCTCTCAAGTCCAGGAGAAAAAGCCTGCTATTGATTATATTTATTCTGATACAACCCACAGGCTTTGTACTGCAAAAATGCAGTTCTTTCAGATCTCAGTAACTCTGTTTGAAATAATATGGGCGATTGATTAGCTGATGTGTGACTGCTAGGGCATAATTTATTTCAGCTCTCCATCAATCCCCATCCATCCAGCTTGCTTTGCAAATTACTCCTGTAACATTCTGCTATTTGTACTTTTCTTCCTGGTGTTCCTCTCTGGTTCCAGAGAGGGATTCTTTTCTACCAGACACTGGACTAACCCATTACACAGCACCAAAACGGATTTTTAGCTGCACATCATTCCCAGCTGACCACTGTTGTGCTTTTCTAAATATGCTGAAGTTGCACATGCGTCACATATAAACTAAATGTCGTTTTTCAGGAATGATACTCATTTTCACCATAGAATTAAATTTCCAGAGGAGCAGAGTGCAAGGGACGGGAGTGTATTGCCCATTTTACATGATGTCATTTGCCATTAAATGTGCTTAATTTGTGTTTGCAGTTAAGCTGCCTGGAGTGAGGACCTATGTTGACCCCCACACCTACGAGGACCCTAATCAAGCTGTCCACGAGTTTGCTAAGGAAATTGAAGCTTCATGCATAACCATTGAAAGAGTTATTGGAGCTGGTATGGAAATGCATTCCATGACCCGTAGCAATGTGAAGGGATGGCTTCCTTAACATGAGATATCTGGGAAGGGCTGTGAAAAATTTGAACTGTTAGGTACCCTGCAAGTGAAGCTGAGCATGTTCCAGCTGAAGTTTGGGACAGACCTGTCATTGTCTGCAGTTTTGAAATTCAGGAGCTGAACTGAAAATGTCAGGAAATGGTCACAAATGGTCAGTTGAGCTATTTCAATGGATGATAAGAGAAAGGAGTCACTTAAGTTTCACATTCTTTTTACCATTTGAACCTTTTTATCCCCCAACATTAAGGTCAGGCTTGAAGCAAAAATTAAAGATATCACCCGGGACATTAAAAAAGCGCAAGTCGAAGTCCAGAGCTTTAAACTTCCTTGGTTAAAAGGAGAAACTCCTGTTTTGTTTCCAGTAAAGCTGTTTGTTTAGACTTGCATCCAACATTAGGAGTATTTTCTGTCCTCTGAAATTGTGAGTTTGGGCGTAATTTAGTGTTCATCAGAAAAAAATCCATTTAGGTTACTTTTTGGGAAAGGTAGTAATAAAATTGTAAAGAGTTTATAGTCATAAAAATATGTGTTCCTGTGAAAGGCTGACAGCTTTCCATCTATGTAACTTACCAAAGGAAGGTTAAGAAGCAAATCATTTGAGTTTTACAGCTATCCACACAGGACAGTGGTATAGGGTATGACAGGACTCTTTCATATAGTAGACAAAAACATGAAATGAGAAAAAAGCCCAGTGGAATATAAAGCATAGCTCTTTAAATATAGGAAAATGACATTTTTACTCAAAGTTTTCTTGTGCTTATGAATTACTTGGCTTGTGGTACAGTGGCTGTTTGAGATAGTCCTCACTGTGATGTTCAGCAGTCCATATCCATGGACGCAGGGCAGCCCTTTGTGCTTTTCATCAGCCAAGGCTGTGCTGCATCCTGTAGACAGAGGTGCAGTATGTGTTCCCTTGATGAGGTGTGATCCCATTCTTCCTCATTTTCTTCTGAAGGTGAATTTGGGGAAGTCTGCAGTGGGAGGCTGAAGCTGCAGGGAAAGCGTGAGTTTCCGGTGGCTATCAAAACCCTGAAGGTGGGATACACAGAGAAACAGAGAAGAGATTTCTTGGGAGAGGCAAGCATCATGGGGCAGTTTGACCACCCCAACATCATCCACCTGGAAGGTGTTGTCACAAAAAGTAGGTACAACTTGCTGTGGACTGCTCTCTGTGAACTTTCTGTGAATTCTGTGTGTGATCTCTAACTCTGGCTGTTCGGGGAGAAAGGCCCAGGTGATGCCTGGTCTGAATGCACTTTTCATAATTTCTCCAAGAAAAGTTTTGCTTTCCTGAAGTAGGGAAGGAGAACGGGACTGTAGGTGAAGATGACAGGAATGTATAAAACCGCAATTAAAGCAAGCTCCCTCTGGGATCCGCCAGAGATGCACCTGGTAATAGTTGCCCATGGTGCTGGCATATGGGAGGGATTGAGGGCATCTCAGCATGAGAGTCACTGAGTTCTGACTGCTCAGTTAGCAAAACAGCCCTCTGTAACTTTTCCAGCCCAGTTCTTCTCCAAATTACTGTATGCACTAAAGATAATGGCAGGGAAAGGGACAGCACTTCCAAATGTGCTCAGGGCAAGATTGTTGATGCTGTGCTGAGGTTGTGGAAAATGTGTAGAGCTGTTGTTATTCATCCATTTTAGAGCCTTGGAGGATCTGCTTTATATCAAGGACTATTTTGTTGAAAACAACTACTTCTGTATTTTAGGATGTGTTTTAAGTGAAGAAGCACCAGCCTCACAGGTGTGAATGGCTGTCTCTCCTCTTGCTTTCCTGTTTGGCAATCTCAGAGTTTGCTTAGCTGCTGCTGTTCAGGTGGTGGCACTTGGGGCCATGTGGCTGCTCTCAGTCACTCCTCAGAGGAAGAGTCTCCAACATTAGTTCATTTTCAGAGCTGCAACAGACACCATACAGAGGCTCTAGCTGTGTGTTCTTGTAACTTCCACAAAGTCAATGATGTTTTGTAACCAACAGCCTTTTCTTGAATTTTTCCTTGAAATTGCATTTTCTAAAACTCCTAAGAAAAAAATGACCAAAAATGGATTTCTCCCAAAATTTTAGTAAGTACCAAATCTCTCAGGGACACCCTGTGTAAGAGCTCCAATTTCTAGTTCTGCAGAGATGTGGAATATTGGGCAGAGAGCGAGTGATGATTATACATCCATGAAAGCTGCTACTGCCATGAGCCTGAGTCTTTATGGCTGCTGGGGCCTCAGGGGATGGTTGGAAATTCCACTTTTAGCAAGAGTGTGCCTCCCTAGCAAGCTGCCTTTTATATAAAGTGGCTGTCTACTCCAAAGGCTATGGAAACACAGGGAGCTCTGCTTCTAAATTGGACTGGAAGCAACTGGGGTTTGGATTCTGGGGGATGTATGCACCCAGAGCTTCTCATAGCTCACTAAATGTTTGTTTCTGCACTCAAATTTTTTTTTTCAGGCAGATATCTGGAGCATATTTGTAGGTTTTGCCTTTTCTTTTATATGGACCAAAGTAACCTTTATAAATCGCTAACTATTCTGTTCTCTCAAAGTATTTAACTTCTTTTATTCTTCAGTATCTTCAGGCCTTTTGTAGAATCAGATCTTTAGGGTAAAATGCCTTTGCTGCATCATGATTTACTTCAGAAGTAAATTAAGTTAAATTGAATCAGGCCCATTTTTCATTCTGAATGAGAATATTGTTGTGTTTAACTAACGTAGTTCAAATGCACACCTTAGTTAATTTGGACTAATCATTGTCCCTTTGCAGACAAACCCTCAGGTATTTCTGCTTTACAAAGGTAGTGACAGTTTTCATTTGCATCCCATTTGGTTGCACTCATGTGCACACCACTGACATGAGTGCCATCCACGTATATTTTATGACCATGTAATGCCAGCAGGAGGGAGCCCTGGTGACACAGAGAATCAGCCCAGCACTTTGGAAGGATGGATGTTTACTTTATTTTATTTTGTAGAAAGTTATCTATTCGTGTCCTTATTTCCATGCTCTGGGGTATGGGGTTGATTTATTCCATGATTGCTGCCAACCTGCAGCAGTCAGATAATGAAACAGAAGTGCCAGAAATGTTACTTTTTTTTCCCTCTGGTGGCATGCAAAGGCAGGAGTCTGGAGGAGGTCCCCAGGGCAGTGGCATAACAAGACACCGTTCTCACTGCAACGCTGCCTTGAAGGGTCAGAGATAGGGGACCCCATGCTACAGCTGGGTATTTAGCTGTTAAAAACAAAACAAAACAAATTAACAGTTGAGATATCCCTGGAGTTTTCTTTCCTGCAAAGCCACTGACATGTTTGCCATCTGATAGCAATGGCCCCCCAGATCTCTCCTCCCTACATTCAGCATAGGACAGATGGCTATCATCCTTAAAGATGGGCCCCATCCTTTTATTTGGGTTTCAGCAATGTTTTTCATGATCTCAAGGTGCATTTCTCATATCAAAAGTAACATTTAGGGCAAGTTTCAAGCTTGGGCAACAGCTGGGAGAGTAATGTAAAAGAATTGAAGCAGCACAGGTCCTTCATGCTGCAAAGATAGTGTTTGCACAGCAGTGAGTATTTTGATTGACAAGTTCACAATTACCTTTGTTAAGTACATAATTAAGCAGTAAATTAGGCAAAATAGTTAAGGTAATCAAAAATGGGAAAATTAAGATCTATCTAAATGGTAGGACGTGCTGATTTTTAGTATTTACTTTCATGTGCATGTTATGATACATGGCAGCTCTCGTTGATCATTTCTATAAAAGACATTTATAATGCACTTTACAAATAATTGACAGCTCCTCTTTTGTCTGTGCTTTGTGCTAGCTAATGGAAATTGATTTAAATAAAAAATAATTTACATGTTCTTATAAGATTTCATTGAATTTACAAGGGCTGGAGCACACCACATTAATTATTGCTATGCCATTGTGGCAAGCTAGCGAGAAATTAGATATAAAAACAGAGCAAAAACTATATATAATTACCATTAAAATGACTCGGGCATGAAAATTAATCAAACAGATTTGGAAAAACATTATTATTCCTGTCAACAATAGGAGACCAGGTCTTTTGTTAAGAACTTTTACTTTGATTTCCGCTTGCATTCATTCCACACTTAATGAGCTTTTGTTCTGGAGCATAAATACTCCTTTTCTTACTTCCAGATGTGTTTACAAGAGTAGTCACATGGAATTACTTGAATCGCAAGGAATGTAATCCCATCCTTTCCTGGTCTTGATTTAGTGGCTACCAAGATCAAGCTTCAGATCATCTTTGTTGCTCTTGTTGAGCTCCCATTGTTACTTCAGGGTGTAGAAGCTTGCAAGGGTCCAAAGAGGTTGCTGTGTGCAGTTTGGCCTCTGCAAGCTTTCAGCTTGTTGGTGGAGACAAGAACAAGGCTGCCTGGGTTCAGCTTGCAACGTCCTCCTCAATCATCATCTAAACACTCTAGGGCTTGCTATCCCACCCATAATATGATATTACTTTTTCATCCCCTCCTCCTCTATTTCCCTACTTCTGTATATACTCTGGGAACAACTCTTGTCATCCTGCTGGGACAGCAGTGTCTTGGTGTAGATTTACTGTTGCATGGCTGTATATCTAGATGCAGACACACTATTAAAAGACCTTTTTATTGCTTGTATTTTTTAGATAAATTCATAACAAACTCTTGCACTTTTTTTTTTCCAGGCAAACCAGTAATGATAGTGACTGAATACATGGAGAATGGCTCTCTGGATACATTTTTAAAGGTATTGCTTAGATTGTTTTTCCAGGGGGACCTGGGGACTTTGTGGAGGTTTGAGTTCTTTGTAGATGGTTAATGTCAGTGAAAATGTTTTCTGGGTGCTGTCTGGAGGCAGGAGCAGCTCAGTTGTCTCTTTGATCTGCATTTACACAGCATTATGAAGGACCTGGTGCATGCAATGATCAAAACAGCTAAGAATAAGTTGGAGAATATTACTTCATTTTAGAAGGCAGTTGACTATGTGGAAAGTATTCACTTATCCTGCAAAATGTTGTGTGGTTCAACAGCAGATCCATACTGCAGCATAGCAAACCCCAGACTTGTCAGGGTTTTTCCATGAAATGTAAGTGCTAGAGAAGGGAGAGTGGGGGAAGTGGTTACAAATGCAATGTGGCAACATGGAGAAGAGCATTCATGAACCCCTAAAGCATTTGTGAACCCCTACAGGTAGGATTTCCATGCAGCTTGGTGCCATGCAGTTGCCTGACCAAGAAACAGCCCAGCCCTTATACATGTGGTCACTGCCAGTCACAGTCTCTTTATCAGTCACCAGGAGAAGCAGCTCACTCCTTGATCTCAAGTTAAAAGAACTACATTTCTTCAGCTTTGTCTCTAGAGATCCTAATCTAAACAGTGAAACTTAGAAAAGCTTCATGGTCAGAGCATGAGAGTAATGAATTATTAATTTTCCTGGTTTCCTTCCGTGGAGACTTGCCTTTGCATTTTTATTCATGCACATCCAATGCTGAGGGTGCAGAGGCTCTCAACTCATCAGATGTCTCCTTCCTTTTGCAGAAGAATGATGGGCAGTTCACAGTCATCCAGCTGGTGGGGATGCTGCGAGGCATCGCGTCAGGAATGAAGTACCTGTCTGACATGGGTTACGTGCACAGAGATCTGGCCGCCAGGAACATCCTGATCAACAGCAACTTGGTCTGCAAAGTGTCAGACTTCGGCCTCTCCAGAGTCTTGGAGGATGACCCCGAAGCAGCCTACACAACCAGGGTGAGTTAAGGGGTTACCAAATTGGTTGAGCTCAAGAGAAATGTATTTCTTACCACATTTTGGTGTTCAGGCTCTCTAGCAAGGAGGTTTCTACAAACCCAGAGCCTCTAAACTGTGCAAGGGCGTTTGATCAGGTGGTATCAATAAATTAAATTTGCACGTGCCTTCAATTTATAGTGGGAATGGCCAAATAACACAGAGCTTAACTAATAGCTCCTAAGTTTAAGTTGGGTACATGAGTCAAATAGCAAACTTTGCAAAGTTGCCATGTTTCCAAGCTCTATTCTGTCCTCTTTGGTGGATATGAAAGGGAGGAAAGAGCAATTGCTTTGCTCAGGCACCCATCCTGTGATGTAAGCCATGGTCTTCTGAATGCTGGTAAGTGTGTAATGAATGCCCATTGCAAATACTGCACATTGCCCTCAGCATTACCCAGTTGAGAGTAATTTCTCCCAACCCAAGAAAGAGCTTCTCCAGCATCCGTGCTCTGCCACTGCTCTGCCCATGTGACACTGGCACTGCAGAGAGGGGCAGACAGGACCCAGCCTCAGCAGCACAGGCTTGGAGAGAGCCTCCAGTATTCATGGCATTGATTGGCACACCTTGGACATGTCTTATTACTGTTTTTCCAAGGGTATTGTTTGGTGGGTGGTGGGAGCTGTCTGCAGTCATGTTCCCAGTTCCTGTGGACATCTTGGAACGGCCTTTTAGCTTTTGTCAGTCATGTCCCCATGATGGGACTCAGTGCACAGCTGGACTGGCACTTCCCTGCAGGTTGAAGGGCTCTTGGCCAGCTCTGCTGTGGCTCCCATGTGCTGCCACGAGCTAATTGGCACTGCGCTAAAGGCATGCGCTGCTGAATAAGTAATTACAGTAAGAAGAGACTTTTTAAAAGTTGCTTTGAAAATGCGTTCCAAATCCTGTCTTTTTCCAATAACAAGCACTGTTAGGGGGCATGCAGGGAGATCTTCCAATATTTAGCTCAACACAGAGAGGAAGGGACTTCACAGTATAATATCTTTTATACAAATCAAGGGAGATAACTCTTTAAACCCAATGAGAAAAGTATGCCTTAATCCAGATTCTCCCTTCCCTCCCCTTTCCTTTCTCAGAGCTGATCTGAAGTTTGATTTCTAAAATGAGAGAAAGGAGAAAAGGAAACAGCAAAGCACATTTGACAGCTGTGGCATCATTTTCAGTCCCACAGCAGAGGCCAAGCAGGCTGGTCTTTGCACACACAAATTTCTGTGCCTGATACACAGATCTCTCTGCAGGGCCAGGACTGCATTAAAAAAAAAAAATTAAAAAAAGGGAATTACTTCTGCAGCAATTTGCATGAAGCCCTCATTAGATCAAAGTCTTCCTCAGCTTCAGAACTGTCTGTTCCTCCCCAGCTCGCTCTCAGAAATGGAGGAACTGTATTCCCTTACCAACCAGTGCAACATAATTGAGATGTTGATCCTATACATGTCCCAGCATTCAAACAACAAACCTTCAGGACAGCCAATTAGTAGGCAGCCCACAAATGCTTATGGGCTGAGATAATGTGGAAAGGGGCCCCATGCTGTCAAACAGATTTACTTTAAAATTCGATGTCTCTTTCCAGAGAGAAAATAACATCCCTTGGTGCTCTGAGAAGAGCTGTTTCGACTTTTTTCGCATGTTCTCTGCCCTCCTCTGCAATCTGTTTTTTGGGTTTTTTCTCCGTTTCTTTTCCATTTAGGGAGGGAAGATCCCCATTCGATGGACAGCCCCTGAAGCGATTGCCTTCCGCAAATTCACATCTGCCAGCGACGTCTGGAGCTACGGCATTGTAATGTGGGAGGTGATGTCCTACGGCGAGAGGCCTTACTGGGAAATGACAAACCAAGATGTAAGCACGTGCCAGAGCTGCTGTGTGATGGGACTTTGAGGGCTCAGCATTCATCCTGCAATCTGAGAGGCAGGATGGGGACAAGAGGAGGAGAGCTGCTGTAAAAACGGCTTTGCTCCCCTGTGCCAGAGAGAAATGATCCTCCTGTTTGATGCTGTCTTTTTTTTGCAGCAACTCAGAACAGGCTGTGCACAGAGGGAAGTGTGTCTGCAAGGAGGCAAGCCTGCTTCCCCCAGCAGACCAGTGAAGCTTCACTAATGCTGTTAGAGCTGGAGCCTGTCCCTCCTCTGCTTAATGACAAAGGCCTGCCAGGGGATAGATGCTGATAAACTGGCAGCATTTTAGTTGTGTGTTCAAACCCCTGCTGCCACATAAAGCAGAATCTGAGGATAGTCATGGTAAGAGCTTTGTTTCCCAGCAGAAAAGCTGGATGATTTGATCTAGTGACAGCAGTCCACAGAGCTACATGTTCGTTGTTCTTGCACTGCTGATCTCAAGAGAATAGTTCTGCTCCAGTTGCGAACATCTTGTAAGTCTGTGCTTGCACAAACTCTCATTCATTTGTACAGTATCCTTCATGTGTCCCCTTGCTCCTGGGTTTCAGTGCCCCCTTGAGCCTCTGACCTCCAGGCCACTCTCTGAAGCATCTCCAAAGAGTGAGATGCCTGGGAATATTCTCTCCCACTTGACTGCAGCTCCAATCCCAGCCCAGTAAGGATATCTTGATCCTACTGCAGGGCTGCACTCTACCCTGATCTCACCATCAACATCTGTCCATGTCTAAGGCTAAAAAAATAGAAGCCTGGGGTAGCCAGATTTTCTAGGTCACTCCTTCCTCTTCACAACTCTGAGAATTATGCTTTGCAAAGGTCTCTGAGAATGCCAGCTAGTTGTGAGGTCAGATTCACCACAAGGCATGTTGGACAGCCCTGCTACCTGCAGAAATCCTACTGCTGGATGGGTTTCCTCTGGTCACAATACTTGGTGTTTCATCCTTTCTGCTTTTTTGAGCAGCATTCCTATTCCAATGACTTTTCTGCTGTTTCACTGGCAGTCAGGGCTCTGGCTGAGCATTCTGCTCTTCCTGAGTTTTGTTAGTGAGCCTCTGCCATCAGTGGATGTTACTACCTGTCATGCTGAGCTCCTATCTCATCTCACTTTGAGTCCAGGCATGGAAACAAGCAGTACCTTTGAGATGGTCACGCCATGCTTCTTGCCAGAGACCTGAGCACGCTGTTTGGCATGAATGCCCCACTGCTTCTGCATTGCTGAGGCTGTCACATTTGCAAGAAGTTCAGTAAAGCAGCATGTACCTACACAAGGATTTATCTTAATCAAATACAGGGACTTGCTTCCATAGTCTGTGCAAAGAATGCAGCAGTTGAGAGCCAAGCTTTTTCGTTCACACTGAGCACTGTAACTATCTTTAATGGTGATGCACTGGCGTAGCACAGATGTTGTTCAGTAAATGCCAGGCCAAGATTGAGGCTGATGCCAGTGAAATAATCTTCTGTGGCCAGGGGAGTCCCTTGTCTGAATCATAACACTGTGAGCATCCACACTTTACAGAACTGTTCCAAAAAGCCCAAATGCCTCTGTTCTGTGGGGCACAGATTTACCTGGAATGAAAGTAGAAAACAAAGGACTAGTGAGGTGTTTATGAACATCAGTTCCTGCCTAGGCTTAGCTTGTGTAACCTCTGTGTTACTTGCCTCTGCCCTTTGTGCAAATGATAAGTGCCTGGATGGTGGTGACATAGGAACTTATCTTAGTGCTGTGGCATATTTCTCATGCAATTCTTCCTCCTTCAGCTCCTGAAGGCCTCCTCTTCTTTCCTCCTCTGCTTGTGCTGACATAAGAGTCAGTGGTGTTAGATACAGCACTGGTTTTTGTGCAGAAGAAAAAGGGGTCACATAAATTTTGGACTCTGTTGCACAAGAGTTTCTTGTCGCATGGCTTGTAATTAAAGCTCATCATTTTCAGCCACAGCTGATGATGAGCAAAATTATTCTCACCGTGTTACAGATGGCTTGCTTTAAAGGAGGTGAAGTGCAGTAGGGCAGGAAATGTTTTAAGGCTACAAATCACATTTTAAAGTCATGCTGATTTCTAGATGGCCCTCTACAAATATGCTTTGGCTTGACCACAAGATAAGGCTTTGATGTGGAATGTGTATTGAGAGGACGATTGTAGCCTGTGTTGCATAGGTTGATAAGCTAGATAGTCGTGGTTGATTTTTAGTGTTCAGACTGGGGAATCTGTGAAAACACCACTGACTGTTGCTTTGGTTTACTGGAATAGACTATCCCAAATTGTCCTCTCCTAAACACCCAGTTCAGTCACCCCAATCCATAACTGAATAGTGCTTGTCCAGAAGAGAAACAAAAGTGCCTCCCTAGGTGCAAATCCTAAATGTTCAAGTCTTACAAAGCAGTACACACCAATGAATGGAGCAGCAAATGTCCCATTTTCTTATTTTCTAATCACTGTGGTGGCTACAAGTGACTCAGTCTTTGTTGTTTCGGTTTTTTTGCTCCTCTTACTGTTAGACGCCTGAAGGCACCTTCAGATGTAAGAGTGTATTTCAGCATCCTAGCTTCCCGCAGTATTTTGATACCATTTACATTGTATCACCAGGACAAATGACATCCTGTAAATTGAGTTAACGCTATTGATTGTGATGTTACTGCCAGGAATATCCAGCACGCATAACCCCACTGCAGATATAGTTCAGATATTCTGATCTGGTGCCAGATGGTCTGCTCCCTGTCTTGATACTATTTTCTTTCTGCTACAGCTGGAGGATGACCCATTATTGTTATAAATACAGACATGGACACAGCAAATGCCATTCTCATGGCTGTGCCACACTGAAGCTTTTTCTTTATAGGGCAGCTGCAGATTTGGAATCAGGGACCAGCTCAAAAGCACAGTGTGAAGAACAGGGAGTATAAATAGCAGAGTGTGGTGGAGCTGGGAGCCACAGGCAGGCCACAGAAGAGATTACCTTGCAAGTGCAGGGTGGGTGGAGAGTGGTGCTACTGCTCCAGTACCAGATGAAATCTCAGATGCACACTAAAGGACTGCACATCTTGTGGCCCAGATCTTCTGATGTGCTTTTTACCCTTGGAGAAGATGGTAAAATTTCACCTGACTGCTTCTCTGCTGTGTACATCCTCAGAGAGTTTGAGGTTCCCACTTCTGCTGCTCAGCCGGCCTGGCTCATTCCTGCGACTCTTACACTTAACAAAAAGCTCTGGGATGGTGGACAGTTTAAAAACAAACCATGCAGTCCTGAATTTTGAATTTGCATTCAATAAAAATGACTGAGTGCAGTGCTAGTCTGACACAGCCCATCCTGTACTACTCATCTAGCAGCTAAAAACCAAAGCAACTTCCATGCTAACCACAGTGCCTTCTTTTTCAACACAGCATGTTTTCAAATTGTGAGGCAGTGCCTAGAATGAATGGCATTTGAGGTAGTCTTTGGAGTGGACAGTGAAGCACACGTGATTTTCCTGTGGACGTAGCACATATCTGCTTCAAGCTCCTTTTCGTCAAGGAATCTTGGGGGTGGAGGGTGTGAAGGTGGGCTGCCATGACTCCCTTGGCACAGATACGGAACCTTGTGGCTTGAAACATGAGCTGCATTCTCTGAAAATTGTAATGGTTCAAAATGGGAACTACTGGGCTTAAAGCCCTGCCACAAATCTGCCCCAAACTGGGGAAAACAAGTTGCCTTCTTCAATTCTGCCCTCATTTCTGCCTTTCAAGAGGGCAGGCAACACATATGCATACCACTTGTTCTAGATATAAAACCATAGATGGTTTGTATTTGAAATCAGTGCAACAACTCCCCTGGTTTTAATTTACATACTCTTGGGCTGACATTTTAAATTCCTGGCAGAAATGTGGCCACACTAAGAAACTACTAGACCCAGACAGTATTGAATGATATATGAGATGGTTGTTCTGCCTCTGCCTTGAATCCATCCATCAATTAGCATTCAAAGTCTCTTTTGAAATACAGACAGACTTTTATTACTGTAATACAAATTTGTGGTCTAGCACATGCCTTTTCATTTAAAAAGAAGCCAACATCTGAATAAACAAAATCACTGCACTCCAAGAAGATGCCAGAAATCCCTGTAGGCTCTTTTTCATGGATTTAGCATAGGCTCCAGGAGTTTCCTGGTATATAACGCAGAGACCACAACTGAGCTTCGAACAAGTGCAACCAGGCAGTCTGGGCCCCTGGTTGCAGCAGTGCCTTGGCCTTCTAGATTCATTTTGCAGTGACTAAAAATTAAGTTATTCAACCCATCCCACAGAAAATATGAAAGATAGAGGGGCTTACTGAGCTTGCCTCTCATGTGCAGAGTTGGGGAGTGGCAGGATTTTTTGTGAGCATATTGCCGATCCCAAAAATCAAATTGACTATGTTGAAGTCAATTTGCATTTGGGAAAAAGGTGAGGGGAGGAAAACCCTTGCATGTTGTGTCCTGCAGGTGATTAAAGCTGTGGAGGAAGGCTATCGCCTGCCAAGTCCCATGGACTGCCCTGCTGCTCTCTACCAACTAATGCTCGACTGCTGGCAGAAGGACCGCAACAGCAGGCCCAAGTTTGACGAAATTGTCAGCATCTTGGACAAGCTCATCCGTAACCCGAGCAGCCTGAAGACGTTGGTTAATGCATCGAGCAGGTACAGACTCAGCCCAGAACCATTTCTCAGAGCAAGCTCCTTGTCTGAATACCCACCCCTGGGGTCGGATTCCCTCTGATTGTTTGGCCTGTGTGTGTTCTTGGGTGAATGCTCCTTCAGCTTTTTTATGTCCAGGGGCGTTGATTCATATCAACTTTTTCTGTTGCACTCAGCAGCCAAGTGAGCAATTCACTCACTCTGAATACGGTGCTGCTACCACAAAGAAAATTTCCGTGGTCTGTCTTTCAGAAACAGGAGTTTGGGCAATACCTTGTCTGTGACAAAATTACCTGTGCTCTACTGCAAGGTTAGAGAAGGCAAGACCTGAGTGCATGAGGTAGATAAGTAAATATTGCTCCAATTATCTGCCTGTTGACTTTATCTTGGTAATACAAACGAAGAGTGTCTCTTGAGGAAACTCTTAGGATGTGCAAAGCTCATGGATGTCCAGGTACATCCTTCCACAACTGTTGCCAGGCATGCTAGCCACCACTACAAGTCGTGACAGTCTTGGTAATTGCAAGAGGAGGTCTCTGGTTCCTGAAGTGTTGTACACAAACCCTTTGCTAAGACCACATTAAGTGAATAGAACAGCCAGTTCGTATTTAAACATGAATCTGAATAGCTACACAGGTACAAGTAAGGTAAACACAATCAAGAAATAAAGCTGCACTCAGGGAGAAAGAGCTAAATAGTCTTGGAGAGGCTTTTTCTGTTTCCACTGTAAGCACACATTTACTTCTGAGCCATCAGTGTTGCTAATCACGCAGTCTCTTGCAAGGTCATAAAGAAGTTATATATATATATAAATGTGTGTGTGTGTGTGTAGATATATGTATGTATGTGTATTATTGCTGCTTCACTGATGGCAGTGGAGTTCCCCAGATTAACAATGGAAAAGACCCCTCAGAAAAGTTTATCCTCAGAGGACAGACAAAAAAAGATATGTTGTTTTCTTTAAACAGGAATGAGGGAGATAAGATTAAGTTAGACTGGTGGTATGGGCCAAATCAGATATACTGCTGTGAGCTTATAGTCATTTGTCCCCACACCTTCCAAGTGAGCCTTTCACAGCTGCATGTGGAACATCTCACGTGCTGCAGCTGGACATCCCTGTGGTGGCATGTCCCTGTGCGTGGCACTTTGTGCACTGAAAGAGAAGAACCTGAAATTTCTGTTAATTTTAAAATATGAGATAGATCTGGTTCCTCGGGCTATTTTACATGTACCATTTACCATCTGAAGAAGTTATTCCTATTAGCAATTAGATGTAACATCAGTGCCAGCAAACCTGCAGGAAAAGGTTTATGACAGCATAAAACATGTGAAGTTTCTCGTTTATTTTCAGCTCAGAACAGTTATTTTCCAGGCCTGTTATGTGGTGTTTCCTGCAATCTTTTATACCAAACTGGTATGCCAGATGAGGAAAATAAGCAGGAAAACATCTCATTGAGCTGCTAAACATCTTGCTGATCTTTTATTCCATGAATGGGTCCATGCAATTCCAAACCTCTCCTTTTCAGAGCTGCTGTGGATATTTTTGATACGGATGGAGCACCTGAACAGTCAGGCTTTGGGGCTGTGTTTCTATTCTCACAGATTGCTGTTCCCAGACCATAGTAATTCCAAATGAATCATAATTTCAATATAGAGCAGCTGTAAAGGATTTTTTTATATATGTAATGTGTTCTTTATGGAAATTCTCATTAATGCAAATAAGGGAGGAAGTCACTCTCTACATTACAGCGTGTGCTATGATATCACTAGGTACCTCCTGACATTACTGATGAAAATCCACTTCTCATTATGATTACTTAGGAGTTTTGAATTTCTCATGTGTATAAAATGTTATGGGAAGCCATTATGTTCTTGGTACTGCAAGTATTCACATTTTATTAGACCCTTCAGCATTGCTATTAAATAAACAAATAATACTAATGTGCTCATAAAATATATGAAGATTCCTGAAGTGCTATAATAATATAATATCCCAGCTCTCCTTCCAGTTGAAAGTCTTTTAAGTGTAACAGCCACCATCAGAGGCTGACCCAGAAAATGGTGGGTTGTTTTTTTGGTTTTTTTTACCTGTGGGTAATGGTCTTTATGCAGGGCTTGTGTTAGCCGTGTCCCGTTTTACAAAGCAGGGAACAGATCTGGTTTCTTTCCTGGCTGACCTTGGGCAAGCCCTCTGTGCTCTCTGCACATCATTAGCGGGGTGGTGGGCCCTGCTTGTGCCAGGTAGTGTGTCGGTGCTCCAGCCGTGGGGAAGGGTTGTTACTACTTGCCTGAGGGCGTGGGAGCAGGAGTGTACCTCTGTTTGCAGGGCTGGAGCGTGGCTGGAGCGTTGCTGCTCTCTGCAGGCTCCTGGGATGCTGTCGGCATCCGAAGCCCCCCCGTGGCTCTGCAGGAGCAGCCCCCAGACTGTTAATGCTCCCTGCACTGTTAACAGCTGCCTGCCATGGAGGGCCGCTGCTGGGAAATGTAATTTGGGTTTCAGCTTCCAGGCTCTGCGCTGTCGTAAGTTAATTATGAGCTTTAAAGGTGGAGGAAGAGAGCAAAGCAGGAGTCATCGAAGCGAAGACTTGGAAGCAGGAGTGACTGGGAGAGCCTATTTGTGGCCAAGAGGTAACGAGGATGGACGGCACTCCTCTCCTCCTCTTTCTGCTGGTGGTGAGGACCAGAAAGGGTCAAGAATGGGTGAGGTTGCAGGTGAAGTGCTGTGTTTGATACGTTGCATATCAAGCCTGCTAGGACGATTTAGGCTGCAGCAATCACTGAAAATGGAACAAAAGAAACATCTTTACCGTAAGAAATGCAAGCAACTTGAGTCATGTTGTGTATCTCTCAATACTGATTCTGTTTGCTTCTTTGTTTTTGCTTATCTTCAGAGTGTCCAATCTGTTGGCAGAGCACAGCCCAGTCGGGAGTGGCGCCTACAGGTCCGTGGGTGAGTGGCTGGAAGCCATCAAAATGGGGCGATACACAGAGATCTTCATGGAGAACGGATATAGTTCAATGGATGCGGTGGCTCAGGTGACCCTAGAGTGAGTAGTGTCCAGATCATTTTCACCTCATTTGTTGGAATTGCAGTGGGAGGAGGGAGGAGAAGGACAAACCATTCAAAAATATGCACTGAGGCTGCAGAAAGGGAACATGTTATCCTGTGTTTGCAGTCAGCAGTCTCCCTCATAGCATCTCTATTGATAACAAGTGTAGGCGAGACTAAAATTTACAATCACTGCATTGGCAGCCAGTACTTTACTGGCTTCTTTACTCACAGAAATTAATGCATGAGTTTCTGTAATTGCCAGGCCATCCTCTTGACACCATAGCGGTTGATTATTTGTGGTTACCAACAAAATAAACCCTCCACCCTACCACTGAATGTATAGGCACTAGAATCCCTGCTGAGACATCCTGGCTTCACAGCAGATGAGCAGATGTGGTTTCATCTGATCTGGATATAACCAAGTGAACAGTGAAGCCCAGTAAGGTGTGGAAATGGTATTCAGCATTAAGAGAAGTAGGTAAGAGCTGATGCCAGTGCAAGAGCGTCAGGAACCCACAGCTCTAGCAGACAGGCTTCCTGAATGAGACCCTTTCTTCTGAATGTGCCTGTGGTGCTTGCACGTGGGTGACTGCAGTTGAGGCAGCAGCCTTCAAATGACTCGGTAAATGCCTCAGGGCTGCTAATTTGCTATGCTCCACCTTTAACTGCCTGCCTTGCTTGTGTAATTGTGTCAGGACTTTCCTGCTGCTGCCTGCGCTGTCTCAAACTCACCTCAAAGCCTTTCTAGCTGGGTTAATTCGAGCTTAGTTTACTGCAGGCATTAAGGCAGAATGGGAAGAATTGTACTCTGCTGCTCTGGAGAAGGTTGTGTCTCCTCTGACCACATGCAGATTGCCACTGCACATACAGAATTTCTTCTGAGGATTAAGAATAAACCAGAAAAAATCCCCCCACCCCACAGAACTGCAGCATTTCCTCCTGTCTGCCACAGTGCTTGCTGTGGAGCTCACTGTGCAGCACAGGAGTGTGATGCAGGTCGGTGACATCTCAAAGGAGTTCAGTTTTCCATTACATAGATGGAGGGAGTGCAGGAGCATATCTGCTCTCACTCTGATTTTATTTGCTCCACTCACACCATCAATATTTGCCCCTTACACCTGGACTCACCCAGTCTTTCATTAGCCAGTCACACGAAAACTCTGAGCTAGGGATAAACCCCTCTCCAGCAACTGTCTGGGAAATCAGAGTGCATGAATTCTTACCTAGATCCTCCTTTGAGCTCCTTAGACCCTTACATGTTGTTTCCCAGCCTTGTCCTGCAATTATGTGTCATGTTACTTGGGCTTTTGAGGACTCCACAACTTAGACCAGTAATCTACAAACATCGACCAAGGAAGAGAGGGCGTCCATCCCCAGGCTGGTCAGAGTCCACACAGCAGAAATAGTTAGCCAGAGGCTGATAACCAGAGCAATTTCTGGTGGAAAGTGCAGGTTGTCTAAAATTCATCAGAGATTTATTGCTGTTTGGCTTAATTAGTCATATCAAAGAAGAAAATCAAGCTCCTAGCTTGTTCCTCTTTAGAATTTTCTGCAGTTTCAACAGCTCTACACGAAGTGCTCAGAAGTAAAATGTTTTTGTTTGGGTCACAGAAAATGTTGAGTTGAAACCCAAATTAGAGAGTGTTTTCAACAGCAAATCAGAAGTTTACTTACTTGTGTCATTTTAAGCAATCTTACTATCCCTCCTACACCGTCTTAGCATGCCATGCTGCTGACAAAAGTATTCCTAACCTCCAAATTCTTAAAGTGCAACACTTCAGATTATGAAATAAGATCCTTAATTTGTCTTTAAAATTTAACTATTTCCCTATGTTTACTCTTTGGCATTCTGGAAATTTCAAAAATGTCCCCCAAAATCTTTTCAGACGATGCAAAAAGTGCCTTAAAATGTTTTTTCTGATTGGCAATGAACCAAGAAACCCATTACCTGCACAGTTCTAGCCAGAAAGGCAAGTTGGTTTGAAAGTCTTTAAATAAGATTATACCTGCCAGAGATGCTGTGACTCTCACCAGCTGCAGACCTCCTCGAAGGCCCCCTCCCCAGTCCCAGGATGTCCTCTATGGCACAAATGTCATCCTACTGGTCCCAGTGGAGAAAACAGGTCTGAGCTGCTCAGTTTAAGCTTTCTTCTGGGCTTGTAGAATAGCAGAGCAGTGCAAAGGAGCTGATGCCTGGTAGGCTGGGGGTTGTGGGGTTTTTAGCTGGAAGGAGGCATTTCATGGATCCATCTTCCTTTTCATGTGAAGCTGAAAAAAAAGGTTGAAACCTATTCCAGCTAGTTATCCATGTCAGCAAATAAATTCCCCCTCCCCACCCCAGCTGCCTGTGGACAGAGGTTCTTGCAGAGATGCCTGCTTGGTTCTTCTCTGTCTGCTCACACACCTTTGCATTCCAGAGGTGGCTTGGCAAAAAGGCTTGACCCCACTCAGGTTTATTCTTGGAAAACCCATGGAAGATTAATCAAGAGGCCAAGTACCCATCCAAATCAAAACTTCTCTCTCAGAGACAGTAAAAAAAGAAAAAACAGCAGATTCTCAGCTGTTGAAAAAGGAGAAACCATTGTAGCAGCTTAAGAGGAGAAGTGTCATGTACTGAAGTCCTGAACTCAGGCTGATGTAAACTGGCAGATTGCCCTTAAAAAATAAAGTAAGGGAGAAAAATGGCTCCTGGTGGGCTCAGCTGAGACTCTCATGGGTTCTCCAGAAAATAAACACCAGAACAAGGAAATTTCTTTAAAGGTTGATATTCTGAGAGGGATTGGTTTTCTCGAGGTTTTCTTTCTCCCTGTAAAAGGAGCAACAAAAAATTTTGTACTCTACAAAGGAGAATTCAGGTTAAATGTTCCTTGTCATTTTTAATAGAGGCGACTGTTCTGTATATTCCAGAGCTGGGACTTGGGAGGATTGGGTGAAAAGATAATCTGAACATCTGAAAGTAGCTTGTTTTCCCCAAATGACATCAGTAAAACAGTCTTTACAATTTAAGAGGTTGCTTTCAAATACCATCCAAAATGATCATCACCAAATTCAAACCGTGCAGGAAACAGATGTAGAAATTATGTGAATAACTGCTGCCAGAAAAAGCAGGAAAAAATATGATAAATGTAAATAGCTTCTAAAATCTACTGAAGAAAACCTACTAGTGCTATAGGAAGAGCTGGCCATAACATTGACAGGACTAGAAATTGTGGGTGCCTAGCTTGTGGCTTCTTTACAGGACCTGGTTGAGATAGTTGATGTTCAGCATTTTTTTTAAAACCTCTCTCCCCTGGCATTAAAAGCAAAATCCTGATTACCATTCTGATTCTTGCAAACTGATGGCTTCATGCATTTATTCCAGAAAAGAGTAGTATTAGTGACAAATTTCTGAATGCAAAAGATTAAAAATCCAAGATGGATGAATATCACCCCAAGTCCTAAGCTCTGCCTACTTAAGCAAAGACCTGAAAATGTATGTATTCAAACAAAGAGTGATGTCTACATTTAGCTCTAATTCTTGCAAAGGGACGAATCACCTTGTGAAAAGTGGAGCCTCACCCTCCACCCTCTCTTTCCAACTGGATATCAGACTTGAAGGGAACCTTTCCAGTGGACCAGACCTGCTCTTTAAACTTGTGGACCACCTAGTGACTTTGAGTGTGTCTGGAGCTCTTTCAATCCACTGCAAGAATAACTTTACCAGGACAATATTCAAGAATAGATAGATCCATGACATGAGTTTCAGTCTGACCCATGACTGGACCAATTACTAACCATGTGGACTACATATTTTCACCTTTTGAAAGATCTGTACTCACTGAATCTCAGGACACCCTGTTGTTTGTTATTAGATGAAGAGCTCTGAATATTTGTAATAATGTGTTGTGTTGCTTTGCATTGTATATATTTTTCTTCTAAAATAAAATAAATTATTTATTAAAAGTTATACTGGGTGAAGAACATTTAAGAGTTCACCTGCTCTAGATGCTTATTCTTAACCTGAAATCTCAGTCCTGGGATTGTGATGCTGTGTCTGCTTCTGAACAAATTCTTATCTTGTAATCAAGCAGAATGGGAATTATGAGTAAGAGCAGATGAACTCTTAAAACAAAAATTTTTAAGTCCTCATTTCATGCAAATGTCCCTAGCAAGTGGATTCCTCTCTCTTTAGCATCGTCTGAAGGTCTTTGAGGTTCTTCTTGTTTCCCCTCATTCAAACTGACGACTAACTAACTTCATGAGTAGTCCCAGTCTGCATGGGCAACTGTAGTTACACCACGTGCAGAAGAGTGGTGAGATCTGCCCTGGATGGGGGATGAAATACAAATTATCTGTGCTAGGCTGAGGGCTGCAGACCACGGGGATCTTTCAGGACTGTGGCCCTTTGCTTGCATGACTAAACCAGCTGGTGAGGGGGTTGTATTTTATGTGGCAATCCAGTCTTAGTCTACACTGTGTTTGGCAAACTGGTCCATGGTGTGTAAGTAGTTCTATTTGTAAATAAAATGTTTTAAATCTATTTCTTACAACATGGAGACTGTGAATTCAACCCTTGCAAATGGAGGCTGTTGCAGGGAAGGGGATACCATGTTGTCATTGGCATGCTGCAGCTGAGCTTCCGTGCAAGGTAGTGTTAAGAGAGCAGCTGGCATGCAGCTGTGTACAGGCTGCTTGGGAGAAGCTGACACAAATTTTCCCCTTCATTTCCTTGGCTTTTTGGTCAACTTAGGTAAACCTTCTAATACCTTGTTGACAAGTGATTCAAATTCTTGCCTGCTTTCATTTTCAGCCCTACATGAATGAAAGAAAATACAAACTTCCTCCCTAAAATAAGAATGAAAGTTGTCTCATGGCTGAGGAGGCCAAGCATATTGAAGCAGGGAGACCACCCAGCACATGGGTGCACAGATCTCCACTGCAGAGGCACACACAGAACCCAACACCAGGGGTCAGGTCGCTTCCACAGCAAGGAGCAGCCTGGATCCTGATCGCAGGTGTTCTGTGCCCGCGGGTCTCAGTTGTGCCTTTTCCTGCAGGGAATGCACATTTTTATTGTAAAGCCCCAGTGGATGTCTGCACCCGTCTCCTCTCCAGAGCCTAGCCCAGTGAAATTTCCACTTGGCTGCAGTAACATGAGCCAGCCAGCTCTGGACTGGAGCTGAGACAGCTGTTTTTGCAGCCCTTTGGCACAGAAGTTGTTGGGGGTTTTTTGTCCCAAAAACAGCTGGTTTGTGCACCCAATGCTGTTCAAAATTGTCTTCTGCCTTACACTGCTTTAAGTCCTTCAGCACTGGGTGCATGGGAGCATGCAACGTGCTGTAAGTAATGCTTGAAACATTGGAATTAAAGCTCCTACATTCTCTAGGCAGTTTTTAGAGAGTTTTGTTGTTGTCTTTGCTATGTGCAAGGTGGCTTTTGAATAAAGCTGCTGATTTTCTATACTTAGCAGGTTCAGGAGCTGTGTCTTCTGGTTCATCTTTGTTGAGGTGAAAGACAACACAGTAGTGTTTCTCCCCTCTCTGAGGAGTCCCCCATGCTTTTGGCTGGTGGCTTCATGTTTGGGAGGATTTGATATTCAAAAAAAAAAAAAAAGACTGGATCGCCTGGTGAGCAGTTAATGTATTGAAACCAGAAACTCTTTTTTCTTCTTTCTCTCTTGTAAATCAGTGAGACGTTCCTCAAGGATATGGAGTTAAGGGGATATTATATGGGGGGAAAAAGGCTGTGTAGTAAACTGGGTGGGGGGTTTATTGGGCTGATGGGGCTGTGTGTAAAAGGCCAAGACATGCATGCTTTTCTCTGAGTTTCAGGCTGTTTTTTTCCGGCATAACTTGCAAGAGTGTCAGAAATTATACATCTGTGAAATACATGGTACTGGATTTTCAAAAGAGCTCAGCTTGCACTTTAGATACCTGGAAAAAAAAAGGCTGATTTTTCAAAAAGTGCCAGCAGAGCAGGATTCAGCAGGGGAAAGATGGATGTTGTCTCTTTTAAGAATCAGGTCCTGTACTGTGTTGGTTTTGGGGGTTGGTTTGGGTCTTTTTGGTTGTTTTGGGGTTTTTTTTTTTTTTGATCTCTGGTGTGAACTTCCAACTGTGCTGTGTACATAAAATAAATTGCATGTAACAATAGCATTACTCCATTTTCCTTCATTATTAAGATGGCTTGCTGAACTAGTTTCACAATTCAGTGGAGGCAGAAATGAAAGCATGTCCCCTTGAGAAGGTAGACACCTTTTGCAGGTGCTGCAGCCTTTTCTCTGCCAGGTAAGAGCACTGCCGATGTGTCTCATTGACCTCCTTTGCTCTGTGCCCCTGATGTTACAATTTCCCTTTGCATCATCAATAAGCATTGCTGAAAAAAGGTACAATAATGAAATTACGTGTTTAGCCTGAAGCAAAAAACCTGGTATTTTCCAAATCAAAAAGCAGAAAACATGACAGTCCTTGGAGAAGTACAGATCTAGCTTTTGGCTTTAAGTAGTTTATGTGTTAATGTATTAGCCTGCACTCAAGACTGCTTTTTATTCAAAGCAGTGTTCATCTGTGTAATTTTTGGACATGGATGGTTGGTTGTACTTGTGCAGGAGTTTCTGTCCAGAATGTGAAGCTGCTGAAAGAAGCACACCTCCATGGGTAGCTCATGTGAAAATGTTTTGGTGTTCCGTGCACGTGCTCGCCTGCAGTCCAGCACACAGCCCTTCTGGGAACTGTAGGCCAGGTTTCCAATTATGTCTCAGGTGATGGTTGAGCTCCCAGGTGTTGCTGGGGATTCCCAGCCCTTGCATGAATGCGGCAGCGTGGTTTCCAAAAAGCAGCTGCATGTTCAATGTAACATCTCAGGGGCTTTTGGTGGAGAACTTCCTCCTAAAGGACTTGCACACAGGGTGTCAGCAGCCTGGGGATTCACAAGGGTACGGGCAGGACCATAAGGCGCAACTTAGAAACATCCCTAATTCATCCCAGTCTGGAGGTAGAAAGTGGGGGACTGATATTTTTCCAGTTGAAGTCTTCAGACAAAACACCACATCTCTTGTAGTCAACCTGCTTCTCTAACAGCTTCCGTGTCTTGTGCTGCAAACAGATATGCACCTGTCTTGATGTTTCTGCTGAGCTTTTATTTCTGCAATTTCTGTGTTAACACTTTTCTGCCCCGTAAGAAATCTCTACAATTACATTCTGCTTTAACTAATGGCCTTACCTGGCTTTAGAGGTGTCATTGAATCTGATAACCCAAGGTCCTGCAGTATCTCCAGGAGATGATTTGTCCCACTCCTGTCTTTGGATGGGATAAATTGTCCCCTCGAGGTGCCTCTTTTATGCCATTCACGTGAATTACATGAAAGTGATTACCTTCATCTATACACCTGAATTTTGGAGGGTGGAGCTGATGACAAACAATCTTTCCTCCTGATCCTGCATTTTACATTAACTGTCTTACTTTACAGCTTTCCTGCAATGGTAGCCCATTACAGGCTAGGCAGAATCAACACAAATAACCTTGGCTTCTAGAATTCACCTGCCCAAAGCAAAACTAAATGTGGGTGTATGGGAAGATTTGCAAAGACCCAAAGGGGATCTGCTTTGCTAATTCTTGTTGACTTTAAGGAGTCATCAGGATGGTGGCCATGCTCGAGGCTTTTGCCATTTGTGTTTCTTTGGCTTTCCCTCATCTGAAGAGAAAGAAAGCACAGATTGACCTCACTCCTCACTGCTCATATCCAAGATCAAATACCCGCCTCTCCCATGAGAAGAGGAAACAGCAACGTGGGCTTTCTTACATGGCTTTTCTCTTGGAAATAGGACTTTTCATGCCTAGCAGAATCCTTGGCCAAAGATGATGCTGACACTTTGCTGTCTGGCTGTTCTCCTTGGCCACCAAGGTGATCTCATTCAAATCACATCACCTCTCTGAGATGCTGTCAGCAAATAAAAAAAAAATAAAAAAATTAAAAAAAAAGAAAAACTTTACAAATGGGGAAAATAAAACCCGCCAACTAAACTTGGCTCTGGGAGGTGCCAGTGATAACAGGTAGGCACTGGCGGCAGCAGCAGCGCATGCGGCGCGTGGTGTGCGCGGAGACGTGTATCTAAGAGGTCCATGGAACCAACGTCTGCTTTCTCCCACAGGGATTTGAGACGTCTGGGAGTGACACTTGTTGGTCACCAGAAGAAGATAATGAACAGCCTTCAAGAGATGAAGGTCCAGTTGGTGAATGGGATGGTGCCGTTGTAACACGGTTTTTAAAATTGCTTCCTCAAGTGGGTCGGTCCTGCACTTTGTACTCCAGCCCCAAGATTTATTTTGACTAAAAAAAAAAAAGCAAGAAAAGATAAAAAGGGAAATTGAGTAGTTTCAATAATTGAAGGACGTTGGCCTCTGCTGCAGCATTTCTAAAGCAGTGTTTGACTAAAGTTTTGCTTTTCTTCCTATTTGTGTCCTCATTTTCATGAAGTCAATGTAAGATGCATGGAACGTGGAAACGAATCTGCTGTACATGAGGTTAACCAGTCTCTTAAGCTTCAGCAGTGATGACAAGCCTTCCAGCACGTGTTGTCTGTTCATGGGAGGTACATACATATATAGCACCTTTATATAGTGAATTACAGCAGCACATGATAAAGGACTGACTTGAATGGGGGATTTTTGTGGCCATTCGTGGACTTCCAATAGCTGCAGTTTGCTGAAGTATAACTTCGAGTCTTACTTGTCTACAGGAGTGTATTGAAGAGCAATATTATTAGATTATTTCTCAATAGATATTTTGTTTCGTAAATTTAAAGAAAAGAAAAAAAATGTGCTGTTACACAGCATTAAGTTATAGAGTCTAGCATATAAACGCGTCGTTTGTTCCATGGCAAATACAATACAGGGTGTATATTTTGTTTTCCTCCCTCTGTGTTACCAAGTTCATTTTAATTGCTCTTTGGGGATAATAATACATAATGATGTATATATTGTACAGTTTGTTACTCATCAGGTACAAGATTGTGGCTCTTTCCTTGGTTTGTTCCTTCTTTCCTCCCTCTTTTACTCAGTCTCCCTTTTGTGTTACCCCTACACTTTGTATTTTTGCTACGGTTTGGTTTGATCAACACATAAAGCCTTTGGGAGTTTTGATTATGTATATGAGGTAGAAGGAGTTTGCGTAAATAAAAGATGTTGCCCCCCTCTTCCTTTACACCTTGGGTTGATGACATCCAGAAGAAGACGAGTAAAACATCTGGTTCTTGATGGCCTCCAGCAACAATGTGGCATCGATTTTTCTGTGTCCTGGCAAAAGATAGCATGGGATTGCCTCTGCACAGGTGCTTCAGCCCAGTAGCCCCATTGCACCCATCACCTCTGTTCCCAGAGCCCAGGAGAGAACACAGGAGGTGGTTTTAGCTGGAAGGAAGGAATTTTGTTGTTCATTTTCTGATGATGTGGGTTAAGTCCTAGGGGACAGTGTGGAAATGAGCCTGTGGCCATCAATTGTGGAGATGTTGTAGTATTTTTCCCACAGTGGTGGGAGAAAGGTTATTTTTGGAACTGTACTGTCCCAAGCTGTCTCTCAGCATTCTGTGTTTGCTGTGGACTTGGCCAGTTTGTGACAGAGCACAGAGGGGAGGGAAGAGCAGAGCAGCCCAGCATGGTCACAGCGGTGGCATCCTGAGGGCAAGGTGATGCTGTTCGTCTGGGGCTAGCACAACTCAGATCAGGACTTGGTTGTAGCTGGGGTTCAATGTACCCATTAAAGCCCATGGCTGGTATTTTCAGAGGGACCTGAGGGCAACCCAATCCCCTGGGAATCAAACCAAGAAATATTTAGGGATTGTCTTCCTCTTTTTATTGTAAATAGGAATAAATAGCACTGATAATTTGGTATTCATAGGTTGGGCTTTTATTTTGTGAAGACTTCGGTAAGAATTTTGGAACGGCTCAGTGGATTGCAAGAGTCTGATGTTTCTGTAAATGTATTGCTTCCTTAGGGTTTGGATAGCATCTTGTGGCATCCTTGCTCAGCAATAACATCAATATAGGGAGTTGCTACAGCTCCCTCCATCCCCAGTGCAGCAGAGCCAAGCCCAAAGAGCTCAAAGAGCCAAAAAGAGGCCTGTGTCCTTCATGTCCTGCAGAAACAGCTGTTGCAAGGCACTTGAAGCTGTTTCAAAGTCTTTCACTTCCCCTAGTCTTTGGATGAGATTTGATACATGGAAATTTTTCTTAAAGAAGGGAAGCATCTAGGAGAAGAGTGTTTTTTTGTTTAGCAGCAGGGCTTTGTTTGCTTACAGCAGGGCTACTCTGGGCACTATTTGCCTGTTCTGAAATGTCCCTCTCCATCGCTGCAAGCAGCTGCTGAGTTCCTCAGGAATCAGGAGAAATAGCAGGGAGAGGACGCACAGCAAGGTCTAACAAATCTTGATAGTGTCATTTCTCATCCCCTTGTTCCATTTTGGCAGCCACCGGACCACAAAAGAGGAAGAGGGTATCAAGACATAACAATTTCAGCTCGGAAAAGAGATTTGTCATGTAATAAGTAAGATTATTAGAGCTGTCAGCAGAACAGTCTTCAGATTATTTGTGCCTCCCTGTCTACAATGCTTGGGAAAATAACATGTAGGAGGACAGAAACAATTCATTTTGTCAGGAGGAATCGTTCGTTTGCCTGCATCCATTGGTGGCACTGAGATGCTATTAGCAAATATGTAACACTTTCTGCCCATCACCTCCACTTAATCCTTTCGTGTTGGCTCTGTGGGAGGAGTTGAACTCATTTGGAGTTTTTTTGCTGAGCTCTTAAAAGCAAAATCCTCTTTTCATCATTTGTATTGCTGGGATACCTACCAGATGCTGGAGCAACCTTCAAAATTATAAACCAGTGGAAAACAAAACTGTTCTTAAGCCAGACTGCATTTGTAAATAGGGCACCTCTTCTCGCTTCCTCCAATAAACAAATAAATAACCTTTTCCATTTATTTCAAGAGCTGTTCTTGCTACAGATGTCTGTAATAATAGACTTTGTCTTGGGTCTAAAAATTAAATGTTGTTTTAATGTGTAGGGTCCAAAGGTTACAGCTTCTATGTCCATGAGCAAATTCCAGAGACAAAGGAGGTTTTCAGTTCCCATCCAAGAACTGCAAGTATTTCATGTGTTGGGCATGATTATATGTATTGGAGTGCAGCAGAAAACAAGACAGCAACTTTCTTGGCAGGTTATGTTATTGGAAAGGGCTGTAGGTGAATTTTCTGCCCATGGCAGCCAAGCACTTTGCTCTTCCAGCTCACTACTGCTGCAGCTGAGCCAACAGATTCTGTTTTTTCCAGTGTATTTCACTGATAATTGAGAGGGAGGTATTTCAAAGGACCCAAAAGTTGGAAAGGTGGTTTTTATGCAGTTTTTCATTTTAGGAGAAGGAAGTGTCCCCAAGAATGGTTTGTGTAGACGGGTGCCCTTTCATTATGTGCTACCACTTGGAAAAACTGTGCGACAATTAAAAAGGAAGACTGATATAAAAGGGAAAAAATCAGTTTAAAATTTTATTTATTCCTCCTATATGTTAATAGTGAGAAGAATAAACTATGACGGTCGATTTTTTTTGTCTACTCAGTGTTGAATATAATGTAGAAAGTCCCAGTGCTCAAGAAATCGTGAGTCCTTGGACTGCTGTGGACTTAAAGTTAGATGTTAAGGCAGATGTAAAATACATCAGTAGCAGTCTTAAGATTAACACTTAGTTGCCACTCCTTTATTGTAATTCCTTAGAGCAGGTAGAGCAGGAGCTGGTGCATCCAGCACTGCCAGAGCTGCAGCATCTGTCTCAGCTCCTTGCATCAGTGTTTTAACTCACAGGAGACTGTAGCACTGCTGTATTTATTCCTCCCATTTCCCCCTCTTTGGATGCTCTCTGTGCTTTTTGTTTGTGTACATGGGGGTTTTTTGTAGTGTAAGATACAAATTTTTCTATTTTTTCATAAAAATAAAAACCTTTGACTAACAGCAACATCCAGTTGTGGATCACACATATGCTTGACCCCTTGACTTTCCACAAAGCATCAGGATTTCCCCCCTTGGAAAGGAAATAAATTCTCTGTATTTTTTCTCTCCTAAACACAGATTTGGTGCTACTCTTGTCATCCCTGAGGGAAAGAGAGGCCATTGGGATGAGTGAGACATGCAGACCAACATGAATACATCTGGCCTTGTTACAGGCTGTTCCCACTTTTTGCTGTTTTGGGGGGAAAATATGTTTTTTTAGCCTAGTTTCTGCGGCAAAGGGCCTGCCAAACCAACCAAGCCCCAGATCAGTCGCTCACCACATATCCCTCAGAAATACCATATTTTTGTGGGTTTTTTTGTTTTGTTTTGTTTTTTGGTGGGTTTTTTTGCCTCCCAAGATGTGGTTTTCTCTGAATTTTTTGGGGAGGGACCCCAGCAAACCCATGACCAGGTGGAGCAGCCAGCACCACATCCCCTGCTCCATGGATCTGGAGGCATCTCCACGTGCTGCAGAGGGGCATGGGCCAGCCTAAGAGAGAGGTGAGAAAAGCCATAGGTGGGAAAGGCTGAGGGCCAAGGGGAAAAGACTGACCTGGGAAAGGTCTTAATGGAGGTGGTGATGGGAGGCCACATCCTCTTGTCCACTGCTAGAGGACAAAGGGAAGAGGTGCAGATATGGATACTGTTTCTCCTGACGTGAGAGGAAGCTGTGGCAGGTGATGGGTAGTGGTACACTCAGAGGGTGGCCAGGAAAGGCATGATAGGCTGGGACAGCAAGGGAATGCTGCCTTATATATTAACGGGAGCACAAGGTCAATTGGCTTAGCAAATTGAGGTTGGTTGTCAGCAGCTTGGATAAAATCTCCCTGGATTGACGTGCCAGTTCCCAAGCAGTGTTTTCTTGTGCAGCTTGAGGCTGTCCACTGCTGGACCACAATGGTGGCAGATGCTGTAAGGAATCAGAGGGGCTCTGAGGACAGAGGGAAGAACTCTTAATTTGCCCACATAGACAGCATCCTTGATAGCTTCATGGAGGCAGAGAGCCTGTTAAGGGGAAAATACAAACATGGAGAAACTTCCATTAAAAATCAGAGCTGGCTGCAAACTCCTTCCACAGTGTTCCATCTTGAGTGAGAACTAAGGAACTTAGGCAATTTTCATGAGCCTATGTGCTCAGATTGGCTTGGGACCAGCTCTTAAACAAATATCAAATCAGTGTTTGCCTGTTGTTTTCCTCTGCTGGGCTCAGAATGAGAAAAGGCACTTGAAGTTCATGTGCAACAGCTAGTAAATTCACCTGCACAGAAAGGTGAGGAGCCTTTACCTTCAAAGTGGGTCCTTAAGCACATGCCTGACTAGTTTTTTGGGTGGTTCTTCTGCACAGCCTCTGTCTGGTTCCTGCACAAATGCACAGCTGCATCCTGAGTCGCAAACACCAGCTCTTGTGAATGCTTAACAAGCTGTGCTCAGGGTAATATCCTCTGCATTGCTCTTGTTTCCAGCAGAACTGAAACGATCTGCAAGGCAAGATGATGGCTGTGCTGGAGACATTGCAGGGCAGCTAAACAGTAACTTGGACTTATTTTCCTATCCAGTAGTATAA
Source organism: Prinia subflava (assembly GCF_021018805.1). NCBI lineage: Eukaryota > Metazoa > Chordata > Aves > Passeriformes > Cisticolidae > Prinia > Prinia subflava. The sequence goes on along the minus strand of NC_086283.1, from coordinate 4,824,224 downwards.
AAATGGGGCTGTAGGGGCTCTGAACCTCTCCCGCCCTCTGCCAAGCTGGAAGGGTTCAAGCCCGTAATGCCAGAATTCCCAGAGGATGCTGTAGCCCCAGGGCAGGAGCAGCAGGGAGGCTGCTCCCCATCACCCCATGAAGCTGAGCTGCCATGCAGAAAGCAATGCAAGATTTATGAAGCTGTGGGGAGAAAGAGCGAGGGACTCTTAATGTATTTTTCATGGGCTGAACTGCATAAATAGCATGCAATGCATAAACTGTGACTGGATACTTCCACAAAAAAAAAAAAAAAAAAAAAAAAAAAAAAAAAAAAAAAAAAAAGGTGGCGGGGTGGGACCAGCAAGCAGAATAAGAGATGAAAGAATAGATTTATTCAAGTCAACAGGGCCTGCTCAAAGTCACCCTCAGGTGCATTAAGAAGCAGCCAAACCAGAACAGCCTCATCCTAGAACAATTCACCTTTGCCAACGTGTGGAGGGACATGGACCTCGAGGACTGGATAAGGGCACATGTCATTCTGCTTGGTAAAATGGCTGGGTGGCAGGAGAGAAACCACCTTATCCATGATGCCTTGGATGTGGTGTGGGACCTATGGAGATGCTAGGAGAAAATATTGCAGCAGCAGACAGGTCAGTGTAGAAAGTGAATGACACTGGGGCACAGAGAAACAGCTCAGAGTGAGGTAACACTGGAAAAAGAGGACTCCACTGGAATACTCAGTGCAGGCGTGGGTGCTGAAAATGTGGTTTTCCCTGTTGTAGTTCCCTCAGCAAGTGCATGTGTGCTTCCAAGTGTGCAATTTTAATAATGCATCTGCTGACAGAGCTTAAATGTCACATACATCAAGACAGGTATCAAAACAGTTCCATGTGAGATTCGGTAGGAAATGGGAGCCAGAGCAGCATGGTGGCCAGCAAAAGCTTTGCTCATTTTGCAGCCATGAGAGCAGAGCAGGGTGTGTTTGCAGTTATTGCATGGCATAGGATTTCCAGGGGAAAAAAGCCTTGGAGAAACAGGTGTGAAGTGTGTGATGCTCAGTGAACACACCCATTGTCTCTATAATATGATTGCCAATGGCAGTATCTGGTGCAATTCCTTTGGGAGCTGCTGGATATTGGTGGCTATGGGCCCCAACAGTGACCTCTGGCAACCCATTAACATATGGCTCATTATTTTCCACCTCGAAAGTCCTATGAGCCAGCCATGGAGGAGAACAAGGCACCCATGTAGGTGATTTTCTTACCCCTTCATTTCCTCACCTCTACCTGGAGTCAGCTCAGTTACCCATAGCATCAGCTATAGTAATATTCAGCAAATTGAGTGTAAGAAAAGGAGATGCTTTCTAACACTCATGTGCTGCTTTCATAACCCACTAATAGCTCTAACCAAGCTTTTTTGTCCCCAGAACCCTTCAAGCTCCCCTTTAAAGGGACAGTGGATGCATTTGTGCTGGTGAAGATGATTTATTTTTCTCAAAGCTTAGTTTTGAACTACCAAACCAAAAGAAAAATCTTCTAAGCTGAAAAAAAAAAAAAAGGCAGGAAAACTATGAGATAGGCTGCCTGCCATTTTCTTGGTTTGCTCCCAGTAAAGACCATATTTATTACAAGAAAATAGAAATCCTATGGATTTCTCTTCTGAGGTCTGTGTTTCAAGCTTGACATTTAAACATGAAACTCCAGGCTCTAAAATTTAATCATCTACTCCTCAAGAAATACGGTGTGTGGAACCGCTGAGAAAAAGGGCGTGCAAGGTAAAAATATTTCTTAGGGAGAAAAAAAGGAAGATAGGGAAATTATATATTCATTTAAAAAAAAAGAAAAGAAAGAAAAAAAGAAGGGAAAAAAAAAAAAAAAAAAGAAAAGAAAATAAGATGGGGAGCAGCCTCTCCCATCCGGTGGGCAAAATGCTGTCAAAGTGGCATGGTGTGGTCCCTTTCCATGAGATATGTAGGAGCTCAGGACTTCCTCAAGGCTTTTTGCCATCTTTTTTTTTTGCTAATGTCTTTCAAATGGCATAAGATTCATGGTTGGACCCAGTTATTGGACGAGGAGGGAGAACGAGGCCTATATGTATGGATGGAGATAAATACATATACATACAGATAAATATGTAGAGATGCATGGCTATGTGTGCACACACATGCAGATGCACTGGGTGACCATCTCTTAATTAAGACAAGAATTAGGGCATGGGTAATGAATGGTGAATGGCAGCAAATAGTCCAGGAGTGAGATTGGATTGGGCTGAAAAGAGTGTTTTCAGCCAGGCAGGGGGGATAGATGGAGATCATCAAGGTGTGGCACTGGGAAGGATTTGGCCTTCATTAGTGTTCCTGTCTCAGGATGAATTAATGACCTGGTGAATTAATGAATGGGAGAGGAGGGAGGCAGTGCTAGGGTGCCTGCAAAAGGGATAGGTGTTCTCACTAGTGCTAAAATCCCCCAAGTACCATCCCACTGGGCAGTCACCAGCCATCAAAGCAGGGAAGGGCAGATGAGCGGACTGGATAAAGTGGCTTGGAACATGCATTTGGCAAGAAATGAGGAGAAATTAGATGAAGGGGAACCACAGGCACAGCTTTCATCCTGGCTTGGCCATTGCTTTTGGGCTTGAAAGTCACTCACAGACCTAAAGGTCAATCCACGGTGCTCAGATGGGAAAAGAATATGTTTATTTGGCTGGGAAACAATGGCCATTTTGGGGGATTTTTGTATTTTGGAGTGGAAAACCGGGGTTTCACAGCCAGAGTTTGTGAGCAACTAAGTGCACACTGAGCTCTACACAGGGACTGGCTTGCTCAGCAGCTTCTAAAGCCTGGGTTTGGAGGACTTAAGGTCTTGAACATGCCCATGTGAGTCCTTCCCTTGGCCCAGCAAGGGGAAAGGGAAAGCATGAGTGATCCCTTCATGCCTTTGAAATCCAGGGTTTGGAGAACAGAGCTGTACAGCCAAAATAATTTTATAGCAACAACTACACGTATCCCAGAGAAAACAGTCAAATAAAATGAGCAAATAAAATAATTGTAAGTATTCTGTGTAGGGAGAGGTTGTTGGCTCTGGCACACACAAAGTTGGGCTGTCCCTCGGGAGGGGAGTGCTAGAGGTGCAGTGTCCCAAATCAACAGGAATAGTTGCCTCAGGGCACAGAAATCAGTCCTGCCAAAGCTTCATCCCTCTCCCATCCCTGCCAGCTGTGCTTCATTGCCTACCGTTTTATGCAGCAGCCAGAGAGAGACTGAATCCTTGGCCCCTTCATTTGCATCCCCTGCAGCCAGGGTCAAAGCCCTCGTGTACTGTCCATCCGAATTTGTGTGATTGCTTCATCAGGGAAGGCAATTAGCATTCAAGTGCTGCTGTTAGCATAATCAGAAAGACAAAAGGCTGACAGCAATAGCTGCAAAGCCAGGGCCCTGGTCAGAAATTTAATGGAGAAATAAATTATGGGAAGAGAGCGCATCACATCCCAGCTTGGGCTGCAGAGGGTATGAGGGCAGAAAAGAGCCCTGCCTCCTGCTAGTTTATCATCCACGCTCCAGAGATCCTCATGGCTGTAACTGATAAGCAGCTGATAAACAGCTCAGCTTCTTCAGGAACAGAAGCATTCCACTAATGAGTGGCTGAGACCCCCAAGTACCAGCCAGGGTTACTGTGAGTCCTCTTGGCACCACATCCTAGTTCTTTAAAGCCAGACCTTTCCCTGGAAAAACTCAGCTTATTTCAAAGGGCTCTTATTTATGTCTTTGTGATAGAGGGGATTTAAGTGCCCCAGGGTTTGGCAAGCTGCAGTCTGGGGACAGTCACAATACTGCTGAAAAGGGTGGGGGGAACCCAAAACAAATAAAACCTGATCACTGGAAGCAGGCTTGGGTGTAAAAGTAAGACTTTAAAAAGCCAGGTAAGTGTCCCGGTGATCCCTGTAAATTTGGAAAGCTTGAGTACGGATTGGGAAGGGAAGTACCCGGTTGTGGCTCTTTCTATGCAGCTACATTGGGCTCCCCATGAGCCAAAACAAAAAAGCAAACAGACAAACAAAAACAGGCAAAAAAGGGAAAAGCCAGCAAGGTGAAATGCCTCCATCAGTGATGGCAGTGTATGGGCATCTGGTCCCCGATGATGGCACTGTTATCTCAGTGTAAGCTCTTTTTTCAATATTATTCATCTATTCGAGGAGAGGAGAGATCTTACTGTCTAAAAGAGAGATGAAAACAAAGGTCACTGTGCTCCAGGTTATTTTTTACACCACAGAAACATCCCACTGATGAAGCGGAGACTTTTTTGGAGCTGATAAATCAGGAGTCACATGAAAGAATGGATTTTTTTGTTTCCTCAGCCCTGTGATTTGATTGGATTGGAATTACCTGCATTAGAATATGACCCGTGCCAAAGCCCTTTTACATTCACCAGAGGGCTTACCACAGAGCAGTGCAAATTTGAGATGTGACAGCATGAAGGGAGGTTATAAAAATATATGAGACTATTTTTTAAAAATATATAAAATATATGTGTAATAAAAACTAAAAAATGTAAAGGCCTTTATCAACTCAAATTTAATGCCCTAGAAATATGATCTTGTGCTTCCTCCAGACAAGAGAAAGCCACAGAATCACTCCAGATGGGCCACACTGAGGACCTGTATTTGTGTGTGTGTGTGTGTGTCTGAGGGATGCAGAAAGGGAACCAAACTTGTGCTAATAAGCAGCTACTCAATATGCCTTGATGAGTGAATGTATTCAGAGTCTATACAGAGTAAAGTGTGCTGCAGCGAGAATGGGAGATGATTCCCCTCATATGAATTTGCCTAAGTACAGAATAAACATCTATTTTTTTTCTGCTTTCCCCCTTTTTCTAAAGCCCAGCTGTCTGTTAATGCATGTAATGATGGTCCCTCCAGGGACCAAGCCTAAATTCCCATTCATATGCAAAAATCGTAAGTGAGAAACTTTAGGTTTGGCCCAAACAAGAGTGTGCACTTCTCCCAGTGAAGGAAATTCCAGCTTGCCATATTTTTTCCTGCTCAGTGCATGCCAGATGTCTGACAGAAAAAGGGGGGTGGTTATTCCTGTGTATGGAGCCGGAGCTGGCAACAAGGAAAGGATGCTTTTGGCACATTGGGAGCGTGGAGCAAGGGAAAGCCGGGGGGGAGATTGTCCTGCTCATATGGCCACGTTTGTGTAGAAAAAAAACTCTACTGAGGGTGTTGTGCTGATCCTGTGAAAGGCAATGGCTGTGTCACAACAGGATGCATTTAGGGAGAGAGAGAGAGGGAAAACAAAGGTCTGAATACGACAGCATAGGGGCTGAGACAACTGGGGAGAAGAGGTATTTTTGCAAAACCAGCTCCAGAGTGCTCCTTTCAGTGGGACAGCTCAGTGCTTGCACGCTGGTCACAACTGCCTCCCTGAAGCCCTGCCTTTAAGCTGCCCTCCAAGAGCCTGACAAATGTTCATATTATGGAAAACACAGGCTTAGAAAGCTGCTTTTAGGCTTCACCAAAGCATTTTGCTTTTAAAGGAGGCCTCTGGCATGGCAAGAAAGACCACGCTGAGCAGAAAGATCGAAACAATGATTTGCAGTGCAGTTTTGCTGGAGGCAAGGCATTAGAGCAAGTGCTGAGGCTCATCCCTGGGTGATGGGGAAGGAGAATGATCTCTTTTTGGGGAGAAATAGCTGGATTGTTACTGGAAAACAAAAACCTCTGAATATTCCTCCTTTAGGAGACTCAGGCATCACTGTGGGATTATTCTGGAGAGCAGTGTGGGTCATGTGTGACAGGCATTTTTTGTGCTGGATACCTGCCCTGGGATCATGTGCCTTAGAGAGTGGAAGTGATCTAGGAGGAAGGTAGTCAAATTCATGGGGTTTTTCTCTTTACCCAGCAAAAAGAAAGGGTCAGGAGAATATTCCTTTCCCACTGTCTCAAGATGAATCGTGGCCTCGTGGTGGTGAGGCAGTGCTGATCTGTTAAGAGCCTGGAGGATTAGGGCTGGCAGGGGGCTATGCTGAGCCTCACAGCTGGTGCAGGTGCATTTCCAGCCATAAGAAGTAGTAAAAGTCCCAGTGGAAACATTCAGCTGCAGTAAGGGTAGACAGAAATCTATTATCCTTGTGAATGCAATGTCAATATTTACAGAGAGAGGTCAAAGAAGAGAGCTCTGCTCAGGAAATGTCAGCCCTGGAGAAGGAGGAGGCATTAGCAGCATTTGCGTTTGTGCCAGAGCAATCCCTGCCAAACTGAGGAATATTCAGGAGGTTTTTGACTTCCAGCCCTATTCACCCCATCTTCTTGTGCCCTTGCATTGTCTACTGCAGCTGTTTAGGGCACACCTGCAATGCCTGGAAGCGATGCTGGATGCTTCCTCCTCCTTGGGGGTTACCAGCAGGAATGTGAGGGGTGATCCAGTCACGGTGGCTGCAGACAGCTTTCCTCATCTGCCATTAGAAGGCTCCTTTAGAGGGAGGCGAAGACAAGAGGAACAGAAAAAGGGCACAGAGTGAAGAACACAAGGTCCAAAAAATCATTCAGACTGATCCAGGTTGATACCTGCTGCTATGAACTCACCAGGTAAGACAGGATTATGGATTTAGATAAAGGATCTCAGAATATTTTTCTGCAAGCTTTTTCCTTACGGTGGAAAATGCTCAAAATGGGTTTAATCCCCCTTGCTCAGTATTATTAGCACAGCGGTGCTACTGGTGTTGCTGGTAACACAGAAGATCCTGAGCCCTCTTAAATCAAGACCAATGAGGCTTTGTGTGAGCACTAAAGGAGCAGGCAGAAGAAGCACAGGCAAGAACACAGCCTCAAAAATAGCTTTTTGCCAGCACATGTAATTGCTGATGTTGTCCATGGGAATGACAGGACTCCCAGGTGTGGGAGGGCAGAGAAGCATTACCACCCCAAAGAGCAGGTATCCAGCCTTGTGGCTGCTGGGAGCATTGGGTGTTTCCTCATAAGAGCTTTTTTTTTTTTTTTCACTAGGGAAGGAGGCTTGAGACATCCCAGAAAAATTGAAAACTCCCATGCATTTCTCAAGTGGAAAAATGCCTCTTGCCAAAGACTTGAATGCCTTCCTCCATCTTCAGGCTGAGATTTTTCCTGTAACTCTATTTAGGTTCAATGAAAACTTCAGAGCCTGGTGGCCTGTGAGGGTGTGGGATGTGCCAAGTTCTGGTTTTCACTGGTATTAACATGTACATGGCCAAACAGATGGGAAACCACCGGGTGAGACAGAGCCAGCGATGTAAATAAACATCAGAAACCTCTCACTGCTTGCTTAGGCACTGGTTGCTTTGCCCACATTGGACTGGGCCCAGAGGCAGGAGATCTGGGGAGCTGAGGAGGTTGAAAGTGGGAATTTCCCAGCCGCAGCACTGACTTGAGAAAACAGGGCAGCCCTGTGGGGTGCAGAGCATCCCATATCTCTGTCCCATGTGCCTGGGATGGCAAAGGACAACTCTGTAGCATGGAGAAAGCAATTTTGGGCTTTCCAGCTCCCTTCAGATTAAATGTTATTGCATTTGGGCGGAATATTTTGGAGCTGTTTCTCTGCTGGCCGTTTCACTCCAAACAGTTTAATTAAAAATCCAGAAGTCCTGGCAGGTTTATGCCGCTTGGTATTTAAAGCCAGATGATACGGATTTATTCTGCGTAGGATCTTGTGATTTGCTCTGTCTGCAGTGTCAGACAGCTGTAATTGAGTTGATATTAACACTGATTAGGAAAAATAACGCTATGTTCCTACCACCTGAGCAAGGGGAAGGATGTCACCTTGGGCACGCACTTGTGTGTGCCACAGGAGTTCCCTGCGGCCAACAAAATATCCGGAACCGTCTCTGCAAAAATGAAGCCCCACTGGCAGCGCCCCTCGTTCCTAGACCGTCTGCAGAGGCCTGGGCTGTCTCCCAGCTTTCCTCAGCGCCCTGGCAAAAGCAAAGTCTCTTTCGGAAGAGTAATTCCCATCGCCCTCTGGAGGTTCCCTGCCCGCCCCGCTCCCTCTGTCCCGCTGCCGCGCCCGCGGGGCCGCTCACAGGCGGGGCCGGCCCTGGCAAACCGGGACAAAGCGGGGCAAAGCGGGGCAAACCGAGACAAAACAGGGCAAACCGGGACAAAGCGGGACAAAACGGGGCAAAACGGGGCAAAACGAGGCAAAACGGGGCAAAACGGGGCAAACCGGGGCCGTCTCCTCCCTTCTGCCCGCACTGTGCCCGCCAGGATTCCCAGGGCTGCTGGTCATCGGTCGGTGCTGCGCGGCGTCCGGGGTGGATTGTCAGCCCCAGCCTGGCCCCCGCCCGCTCTCCTGAGGAGGAACGGGACTTGTCCGGTGCCTCATCCCTGCCCTCTCCCTCGAGGGAGGCGCTGCCAGCACTGGTGAGGGGCGAGGAAGAGCTGTCAGCGCTCAGCTGGGAAGCAGCAGGGTGTGGAGGGGCTCGTGGCACTGTGCTGCCCCTCAGGGAGCTCTGGCAAGTAAATACAGAGAATAAAGTAGACTGTGACGGTTCATAGTAGTCCATTAATCACTGGAGGTCCTTGTCCATGGCTACTGACAGCCGAGGTCTCCCATCATTTTCTTCCAGTTGAGAAGTCCAGATCTCCAGGGCTTTAGAGACTTTGACCCAAGGGTGATGGGTCCGCCCGTGTTCAGCTGTCCTGACTGCTGTCTCTGCCGTCCTGGCTGGATGTTATCCACACCAAAGCCCAAAGGCAGCATCTGTGCTAACTGGGCTTTCTGCTCAAGCCCAGATGACTCAAGTAACCCCTCCCAGGGGTTCAGTGACCTCAAGTATCCCCCATGACTGCAAGTAACCCCTACCAGGGACTCAATGACATCAAGTAACCCCACATGACCTCAAGTAACCCCCACAAGGGATTCAAATGACCTCAAGTAACCCCACATGACCTCAAGTAACCCCCACAAGGGATTCAAATGACCTCATGTGACCCCCACACGACCTCAAGTAACCCCTACAAGGGACTGAAATGACCTGAAGTAACCCCTACCAAGCACACAATGACCTCAAGTAACCCCTGCCAGGTACTCAATGACCTCAAGTGACCCCACATGACCTCACGTAACCCCTACAAGGGACTCAATGACCTCAACTAACCCTACCACAGGCTCAGTAACCTCAAGTGACCTCCACATGACCTCAAGTAACCCCCAAAAGTGATTCAAATGACCTCAAGTAACCCCTACAAGGGGCTCAAATGACCTCAAGTAACCTCACAAGACCTCAAGTACCCAATACCAGGGACTCCAATGACCCCAAATCAGTCTAAACTACCTCAGGTAACCCTTGTGACCTCAAGCACTCCCTGCTGTTCTGCACACCCTGCACACCCTCACTTCTCAGAGAGGAGCAGCCTGCAGCACCCCACAGCAGCCCATCATAACCAGGCTGGCAGGGGCAGGGATGCAAAGCAGACTCTCCCACAGCTTCCCTCCCAGCCTGGTCCCTCCATTCATCTTCTTCTCGAGGAGTTGGCTCCTCAGCAGCAGGATCTGAGCAAGTCAGAGAACTCAGCTGGCTCATAGCAGCCCTTCAGTTTTACTGCACAGTCAATACAGAGGTTAAACTGGGTTAATAAAAACCAAAAATGTTACACAGAGAAATATTATATAACAACTCAGTGGACACAAGCCAACTTACCATTCATGTAAGTTCTCTTCTTGGCCTCTCACAACCCTGTAGAGTGTGTTTGAAAGGAATGGGCAGAGGCAGCTATGAAGGTAACACACACAGTGGTAATTCATACCCATGCAGATTCATCAGTGGGGGTTGAATAAAATGCACCTGCTCATCTTTCCCACTTATCAAAAGAACATTTGAACAGTTGTTCCCCCTTTGGCATAAAATTCAAATCAGACAGAGAAGTTCCCATGTCTGCTAGGAAACACACTTCTTGGTTCAGCAAGGGCTCCAGTGGGATGACCACCCAGTACAACAGCAGATCCTAACACCCTTAAGAATCCGTTTCTAATGTTCCTTTTTACAAATGGCACATTAATTCCTTCCCCATTGCTGTCCTTGAGGCCACCTCCTTCCCTTTGGTCCTGGGGCTCCCTGTACCTTTTCCTGTCAGAGGCTGTAAAAACTGTGCCATTATCCTTGCCAGTATCTTTAACTTTTCTCATTCCTTCTTTCATATCGTTTATATCTCTCTCCTGGAAGCTGGGAATACAAAAGGCTTGCACTCATTCCCTTTCAGCCAATCCTTTCCCAAACTAACACCATATTGCCCACTCTGGGCATGGATTGCCAAGACCCTTTCTCAGTGCTTCTTATTGTCCCCTCTGGACATCCATGTCCTTAACTACCTGTGGAAGAATGTGCAAACCATCTCAACATTCCCCCAAAGGACCCTTCTGAAGTATTTTGGGGTCATCATCCCAAGTGTCATCTAGTGTCGAGACCCTTTTTCAACTTTACTTTTTTGCCCATCCTGCCCACCGTGCCCTGTTTCACTCCTCAAAGTTGTACTCACTATTGAGATTTACCAAGACCCTTTCAACTTTCTCTTAACTCTGGGTGTCCGTATTCTGTGGGATATGGACATATCCTATCTGGGACTCTTCATGGGCGCCCTGGTCCACCTCTCATCTGTCTCCTGGACAGTCTTGAGAACCTACTCCATTGCCCAGTGCCGGCCAGTGCCAAAGGAGCTGGTCACCAAAACTGGGTGAGGAGCACCTCCAGCTCTCTTGCCATGTGCTGGACTTGGATGGTGGAAGGATCCTGGACAACGCCCTAGTTGTCAGGAAAATCCACAAACACCAGAGGTCTATGTCCATAAAGAAGGCAGAGGAGTCCTACAGTTTTATTTGGATAAAGGGAGAGTCCCTCAGGGCACAATTCCACAGGGTTTTCTCTTTCAAGGTTTTGGAGGGCACAGTCTCCTTTTATCCTAAAATCCCTGCAGCAAATTGCCCTCTTCCTTTCCCCATTGGCTGAGGTAACAGGAAGGTACAGCCTTCCCAAACTGCCTCCCACATTTTAATCTCCTCTTGTACCTACTGTATTACCCCAAAGTTCAGAAGTTCAGTCTTGTGCAGACCCACTTGTTGGTTTCGGGGGCCAAGCTATCCGGTCTCTGCAACAAACCTGCTGCCCAAAGTTACTACAGACATTAAGACCCATTTCAAAGATGCTAACACCCACACCTTCACCCATCAAATTGCTTGTAAAGACATTAGCTTTCCTCTCATTCTCATTGCTAGAGCGTGGAAAACTAAGATGTCCTGGATGTGGGTTAAGCACTACTGAGCAACAACTAAAACAGTAGTGTGTTATCTACATTATTCTCATATTAAATCCAAAACACAGCACTTCATCAGCCATGAGGAAGCTGAAACCAGGACAGATATGTCTCAGAAGACAGAGTGAAACCTGGAGACACAAAAAGCTCCTGTAACACATAACTAGTTTCACCAAGAATTAAGATAGAGGTAAGACACAGCATTCTGCACGATACTGAAGAATTATTTCCCAGACACAGACCGAGGAATTGACTAAACCTGATGGCTGACTCCTCTGCTTGGGAGCCAAGATGAACATTCCTGTGGCCACCATTTTGGGTGTGGATTTGGGAATCTCCCTTCACCTGGGTCTGTCTCTCCACTGTGACAGACCTTCAGAGCCAGGAGGGCTTTTGTGTTTATCAACCTGCACTGGCCTTGGGCAGGCCAACTAGAATAGAACAGAATCATAGAAGGTTGGAAGGCACTGTGAAGATTACTGGCCTCCCCACAAGAGGTAGGGACACCTTCCACTTGACTCCATCCAGCCTGGCCTTGAACACTTCCAGAGATGGAACATTCATCCTAAGGTTGATACATGAGTCTTAGAAAACCAGAGAGAGAATTTCTCTGCATTTTTTTTCTCTGGGTAAATAAAGCGTATTTCCCAAGGTTTTCTATAGATCATGACCATCTCTCACAAAGCAGTGCAGGTTAAAAAGGTCAGCCACCTTTAAATAAGCCCTAATTGACACTTACTTCCCAAAATGAGGGTTATCAAAACTTGAGGTACAGTTCCCAAGGCAGCCAGAGGTATAATTCTAAACATAACTAAACTGTTTCACTTTGAAACAGTGCACTGGCATTTCAAAAATCCCCCTACCTTAAGCATTGTTGCTGCTGCTCTTCTGGAGGCTGCCCCTATTGGATTCCTTTGCCAGGAGCTCATGTGTTTCACTTCCCACAACCAGTCCCCAGATGATGTTGATGTTCAGCATTTGGCTTGTTCCACCACTTGATCTGACCCACTGTATCCTGTGGCAGAGAGCACAACTGCTCTTCTTCCCACTTTGCTGCAGGTCAGCTAAACCTTATTCAGCTCCCTTTTGTTTTGTTTTGTTCCACCTGTTCTCAAATGGTTGGCAATTACTCGCTTGGTGTGGGTTTGAAAAGTTCCTGCTCTGCTCTGGCATGTGCAGGGAATGTTTAGGCTCAGGTAAGATCCATGGGCAATGACTAACTTGACCATAGGCTGCACAAAGGACACTTATTCACAAGCCCTTTCTCTGGCACTTGGCTCCTCTCTTCTCTCATCCTCTCCATTGTGCTGGGATGGTGCAGGACAGCTGCTTTGGGTTCATGCCTGAGTCACTCTCTGAGTTTGTGTCTGAGCAGACCTGCACAGTGTGCTGCCCCAGCATAAAATACTCTCCTGCCCCAGCCCTGCATGAGTCTGCTCTGCAAGCTGATGCAGCAAAAATTCAGACCATGGCACAGCCAATGAGTGAGTTTCTAGCTGGTAGCAGACATCCCCTCAGTTCAGGCTCCCCAGGGATTGTCATCCCAGATGTTGCTGCACAGCCATCCTTGACTAGATCCATTTAGCAAAGATCAGTAGTCTAAAACACTTTAGTAGTAAAGCAAAATAACACAGTAGTATTTTCAGATAGGAGAAAGCTGGTTAAAATATTTTCTACCGTCTCAAAATAAGTTTGTATAATATAGCTGACATCTCTTCTGTGGTACAACACTGGTTCAGTTAAAGCTGAAACCATAGGGATGGGAGGAGAAAGTGCAGTCTTTCTGAGCCAGTATCTCACCTGCTCTGTCACTGCCCCTAGGAAACCTGCTTGAGCAGTGTCTGGAAAGAAAAAAATCCTACTGGTAAGACCACCTCTGCCCTCAGGATCTGTGGCATCTTGGGAGGGACCAAGAGCTTGTAAATGGCTTAAAAACCTCAGACTGCTGAGGAAAACTATTTTTCTTATTCAGTTCATGTGATTTGAGCTAAAAGGGAGGTGTTCTGAACATGGTTGGGTGCTGTTATGGCAGCTCCCAAATTTGCTGCTGACTCAGGCATCACTTCCCCTGGCTCAAGGCATAAACTGGAGCAAGGCAGGTCCAGCAACACACCATCTGACACCCTGGAAAGGCAACAGCATTGCGTCTGCATTCCCTGGCAGGAAATACCTCTATGTGAAAAGATCTGCCACAGCCCAACTACAGCATGAGTGGGGGAAAAAAAAGGTACTAACAGGTGAGATACTGAGTGGTGTTTTTCCTGTATAAAGTGCTTTATTCTGAGTCATTCCAGTAAAGCAGATGGAGAAAGAGAGCAGCTTCTCAATGTACAGACATGGCTGGAATGTGCTTTTTGGGTATATTTTAGAAATGAGCCCCGGTAAAGAAAGATGGAATTGAGTGATGTGTGAAGTAGGGGACTTGGGAAAAGGATCTTTATTTTTTTTTTCTCACTTGGATAGCCTTGCTAATTAATATTAATGAAAGAGTTGAAACTCAACAGTTACTCTGTATGACTAAGAGCAATGTTTTCAACAATACAGTCTGAAACATTAAAGCAAATCATTAGCAAACAGTTTATCCAAGACTCAGGGGAAAATAAAAAAGAAAGAAAAAGAAACTAAATAGGAACATGAAATATGTCTTCTAGCAAGTCCTGAAGCAGGTCTTTCAGGCCACAGTGCAGATATTTCAAATGTGTCAAGAGTAGGCTGACATTTCTTTAAGTCAAAAGGAAAAAGAAATGGCTATTGTGGGAATCGAGCTGCACCATTCACCTCTTCATCACCTTGATGTACAGCAGAAGGCTGAGGCTTATTTACGGGAAGCTTGACCTGAAATTGCTAACTTACCTTATTGTGTACCTTACTGACACTTCGCCTCTCCCGCAGGAGGGAGAACGCCAGCTTTCCCAACACCCACTGCTATGGGCATCACTCAGCTGAAAGTTAAGGGAACCCTCAACCAGACCTCCCCCTATAGCATGCCATTAGGCTGATAAATAGTATTGATAGCAATCCTTGGAAAAAAGTCTCTGTAGATACTCCTCTGCCTTTTTTTAACCAGACCTAGATTAATGCACAGCTCCAGCCATTCATCATTGGTGGTGAACATCTTGACACAGAGAATCTCAATTTTGCTGTGTTACATCAAACTTCATTCATGCAGCCAGGCAGAGAACACATTCACTAATCTTGAGCTATTAGGATCCAAATTAGTGCACAGACCTGCAGCCCCAGCTGAAACATGGGATGGGAATAAGATCAGTTACAGCTGAATTTAGGCACAATCATTTCTTCCCCACGTTTTAACAGGGATGGTGGTGTATGCTGGTGTGCTTGCCCAGGACTTTCTGAGAAGTGTAAGAGGAGTTCAAAGTACTGCTGTGCAGTCACAAATAGGGCAGTATCTGATATACCTATAGTACATGATGTTAAATTAAGGTGAGGATTCATAAAGAATACCATTTAAGAAAAAAGGACGTGTTAGTGTGGGGCAAAATGCACTCCTTGTGCTGGTGTTTTGGCTAAAAACAGTCCAACAGTGTGGATTTCTTTATCCTACTCTCCAAATCAGAAATGTTCCTATTTTGTCTGCTAGTTTTCCCAGCAACTACTTGAAGATTTACAATATGCTTAATTTCAGTCTTCCATTCTAATAGCGGAGAGGAAGCTGAACCCCTGTTTTTCCTAAGGCCTAGTTGAAGTGATCTGCTTGTACCAGCAGAGCTCTTCTCACCCACAGGACTTGGTGCTTCAGAGCCACCCTAGGACACAAGAACACTTGCACACCAAAAAGAGACACTCTGACCCTCTTGTCTTCTGCACCTTCTTAAAATATTTTCAAGACCTGTGTGAAAACCTTTCATTACTGTGAGCACAAATATGCTCCATCCTCACAAGTCTAAACTGGTGTGCATTTTAAAGTCTTCTTAATGTGCACCTTCCTTCAGAACAAAAAGGTGTAAACTGAAAAAAAACCTTACTATTCTTCAGTTCTTAAGGCAGCATAACAAATATAACGTGGGTTGCACAACACCTGTACATGTAATTAATATTGCAAATTTGCAAGTTTAATTCTAGGAACAGAAGGATTACAATATTCTCTAGCTTTGGTTTTCAGTTTGCCTCTGATCATTCCTAAACAGAAGTATTGTGGCTAATTCTGTAGATACTACATGAAGTGAAAAGATTAAAAGGAAAAATATACATAATAAGATAGGTTCCTAATTGTACAGTATACCTTAATGAAATAATTATTATTCATAAATTTAATCAGCCTGTGAAGTAGTTTGCCTGCAAGGCACCCAATTAAAATAACAGCAATGAAAAAGACTCCCTGGAGCATGTGCCTAGCACCTCTGACAATCTGGCCACCTCAGCTAAGGACAACAGTACCAAGCTGTGAAAAGAGCCCCAAGCGGGCTTTTACTGCAATCATTTGGTTTAGGTATTCAGCACTTGGAGCCGGCTGTGCTGGTTTTTTTTAAGGAAAATATTCTTCCCAGAGGAGCACAGGCTGCTGTCCTGTTGTTGGACAGACTCAATAACAGAGTTGGAAAGATGGAGACACAGCATCGGTGAGGTCTGCTCGAAGGGGGACAGGCTTGCAGTGAAGGGAACCAAGAACCACCTGCTCTTTTGAGACTGGACATCACTTCTTGCTCTCATTCCTCACTTCGTGCTGAGCATAGAAAAGGTTTGCACCTCAAGAGGACTTTAGTGGACCTCAGACATCTGCAGGAAGCTTTTTTGGCAGAAGATTCCTACACTCTAGCTCATTTGTATGTGTCCTCAGCCTGGGATATCCCAAGGGTGGTGAGGGTTTACATTTCTGAGCCTTGCTGAAGACAACCGAGTGTCCCAAGCACTGATCCAGGAGAGGCAACCTTTGCATGCACTGCTGCCATAGAAGGGGCTTGTACAAAAAACACTATTTGGAGCTAAATTTATTTAGCTCTAGTAAGAACTATGCCATAGGTGATTTTCACATTACCTGCAACATGTCGTATCTACTGACCTTCCACAACATAAATGTTGCAGGAGAAGGTAATTTTCTGCCATAATTTTCTTGATTTCTTTTTTCCATTTTCAGACCCAGAATATTTTTTTAGTCTTGTGTAGCTTTAATCGTGTCTTCTACAAGAAGATATCAACAATAACAGATAAGGATGACTGACAATTACTCTTTACTTTTTCTTTCAAATGTGAGACAGGTAATTCTCTGCTGCTGAATCCTGCAAAGCAGTACTAAATACCCAATCTTAGCTTTCTGAAGGAGTGAAAGGAAGATTAGGCTGGCTAAAGCGACAACTTTCTCTTAGTCTTCAGGGAAAAGTTAAGCCATACCTCTGTATCTCAAGGCACAAGCAGATGGAAGAGCTCCAGCTGAGTCACTGCTTCTCTAAAAAGGCTCAGAAACAAGGTATTGGATCTCCAGCTGCACAGTCACCTCTGAGGTTAACCTGACCTGGTAACACCTGGCCATGCTCTGGTGCTGCAGGATTTGGCTCAACACCAAGAACCCGGCTCCTCAAAACTGTTTCAAATTGTCATCCCAGCTGAGACACCTCATGCTCTCAAGTTCCTTGATGCAGATATCACCCACCATTTGATTTACAAATAAACAAAAAAGTTTATAAGTTCTTACCCACTTGATCTTCCAAACAAGACTAATGTTGGGTTTTTTCCTTCTTAACTTCTTGTATGGTACCATAGAAGGATCATCCAGAGCCTTCAGTCCCTACCAGACTAAGGAATAACTTTTCTTGAAGTCTGGGGATGCTTTTCTTTTTCTTCTTTGTTTTAGGCATCTATATAATACAGGGAGATTTTATGACTCATGTGTGCACCAATTTTTAACAACACCCTGTGACATCCAGGAGAGAGGCTCCTTTGAGAAAGACTCAGAGCAGTTGCTTTAGATTTTTTTGTAACAAAAAGCTCCCATCTGAAAAATGAAATGCCCACAAATCAGCAGGATAAATACTGCAGCCTTTCCCGTTCTCACTGGCAGGATACTTACAGAGCCAACCAACTGCTCTAAGAGCTTTCCTGGTATAAGTCCACTCATGGAACACTCTGCCAGAGGCTCAACAGGCAAAAACCAACATTTAATCATCTTAGGAGAGTGGCTGGCTGGGCTGCTGTGAAGAGAAATTAAAAACTTACCATTTGAACATCACACCATCAGAAAGCCAACACCCTCCAATCGTAGTGCTGGTAGAAATCTGAAAAAATGGGTCTGCCCCACAGCACTTTGCTGGCTGGAGAGCAGCTGGGCACAGCTGGAAGTGCACATCATTCTTCCATGCTGCTGGCATCTTCTGAGACAGAGGAGCTCAAGTACTATCTGTAGTGTGGTAGCATGGGAATGGTAGTGAAGAAAACTGATCAAATTGTATGACTGCTGTGATGTTACATTTGTGTTTTGATAGCACCTTCTATGGTTTGGAAAAGTCTGCTGCAACAGCTGACAAATTTTTCTTTTCTGGAATTCAATACTCAGAATTCTCAATTTCCCCACTGTATTTAATAGGGAAGATAGAATGCTATGACAGATCTCTAAATCAGTATTTCCTTTTGTACCAGTGAATTGCCAAAGGCAAGGGAAACAACCAAAACAGGAGGTTGGACTGCAGGCTAAAAGTATGTTCCTTTATAATATCCATGTCCCCCTGTCTTGACTTTCATCTTGATGCATGAAGAAATGGAAAAGGTCCATCATGCAGCTTTTCTCCATCTCTCTAGTGTTCATCTGCTGACCTTTACAGTGGTCTGAACTCAAGATCAAGTTTGTGAAGTTTTGACCACCTGCAGGCAAAAACACAAGAAAAACTTTCATGAGCAATGCTTGTTCCTGAAATATTCATCTGAGGTTTGAAACTCAGGATTAAATTCTTGTCTCTCCTACAGAGTCCCAATGGATGGCTGCACAAACCAACCCAGCCCTGGGTCCTGGAGCTGGACTCCTTTTCCTTGTATAAACCCTGCCATGTTTCAGGCCTTGTGTGTATCTTCCAAACAAGCAATAAATAATGAGCTTGCACACCCTGAATTTTGCCTGACTCTCCTTAAAGCATTGACTGTTGCTTAACTCTGCAAAACACAACAGCATCCAAGTCCTAAGGTAGCACAGCTGCTGCTCTAAAACACGTTGGTGGAGGTACTCTGACCTCTGAAAATGTGGCTGAAAGAATGAGATGTAAAGCACTGGTGTCAGGTTTATACCTGAACATACAGTTACTGTCCAGAAAAAGCTGATGGGCATCTGATCATATTTCTCTATTAGGCCTCTATATTTTCCCTTTGCTTTAGCTATTTGTCTATTAAGCAACCTCCTCAAGTAGATGATTTCTTCCTGCCTTCTCCCATCCATCTCCACTGTATTCCAGCAACAAGACACATGGGCTACTGGTGGGGGTCCAATATCAGTTGCCTTCTTTCCCCACACTACCTTTATGCATCAGTTCCATTCTCCACTTGTCATTCACTAAAGTGCAATGCTTTCAGTCAAAGGCTGTCCAAAGCCAAATGGGGAATGAAGGGAATTGATGTTCTTGACATGGAGCCTCCTGTTTTGATGCATTTTTTTTCAATTTACCATTAATATGTTGGAAATTGCTCTCTTGAACAATCCATTTGTTTTCTCTACCAGCAGAATGGAGAAGCAGCCTTTCACGTCGTGTTCAGATAGGGCGAAGAAACAGGCAAAGCTTAAAGTAACTTCAATCTTTTTCCTTTCCAGGTGTGTGCCAGATTTGTGCTGAATAACTAATCTGATTTTCCAATCACAGGTCACACAAAGAAATTTCCAAAGCCATACCATGTTTGTTACCTATAGCTATTCTCCTCCATTGAATTATATTAGTAGGGCACTAGCAGGTATATTTTAAATAGTGAAGCTGAAAAGAGAGTCAAATCCTGAAGATGCACAACCTTTCTTTTCAATATTTAAGTATCTCTTCATATATTTGCCTATTATGGTTTTGCCCCATTGCATATGTACTGATTTCCTGACAGTACATTCATCCTGCACTGTAGTCACCCACATATTTCACAAGTATCTTATAACTATGGAGATACAGAAGTGAAGCAGAATCCTGCTATCCTGTAGTATAACTACAGGATAAATCTGTTGAGGTGCCTTGTGCTGTTTTGCATATACCCTGAATGTCATGATTAATGAGGAAAGGACAAGGTAGGTACCTGACAAGCTGAACTCTATTTCTTCGTTTTTCACAGAAAGTTCCGCTTTCTTTGCAGCACTGGTAAATTGCTCCCATTTCCTTCTCCACACCCCTAACATCACCACTGGTTCTCGAGACAGGGCATTTTTATGGGATTCCCTGACACTCTCCATTGGCAGTGCCTCGTGCAAGAAGCTACCGTAGTGACAGGAACCTCTAGACCCCACAGTCATAAAAATAATGATCTCTGAGCAGCACTGCATGCCCTGCATCAGTCTTGCCCAGGAGATGTATAACCAGCATCTTCAGTTTGCCAGCCCTGCTTGCTGATGGTTTTTTAAGAGGAGAAGCCAGGTATTGGAAAGAAACAAAAGCCAGGAGTCAAGGGTGACTACAGCTCAGGCAGAGCAGTAACCTCACCAACCAGGGAGTGTGGCGGTGTGTGAAATTTGGTTTATTAAGTTTGTTATGTCCTCCTTTGTTCCCTCTCATCCACGTGTACCCCTGTGGCAAGTGACGTAACTGTCGGTTTTCTGTCAGTCATGGAGCCCGCAAGTTTTGTATTTCTCCCCACTCCCCTAGCTGGCAAAAGCTGAATATTGCACCTGTGTAACAGTCCCTAGAACCCCTTTTATTGGAAGTTTCGCCTTTACCCCTCCCTGACACCATCTGTATAAAAGTGTACACAGAACCACCCTCGGGGCAGTTGCAAGAGCAGACGCAGGCACGACTATCTTGCGCCTGCCTCACAATAAACGCTGCTACCTCAGTGCCTCCCACCCTGCCTCTGCTTCGTCACTTTAAGACCGCTGCCAAAGATCTCTCGAAACAAGAACCCACAGGAATCAGTATCGTTGCTCGGCGCACAGACTGATCCTCGTCCCGTGTCATGGTGTCCAGGCTGACCGTGCGTGGAGACGCTGAGGTCTCGAAACAGCACCGTGACAAGGGAGCAGCCCCACAGCACCCAAATGGTGTAGGCAGAGCAGGGAGCTGGCAGCAGGTTTCTCCAGAAGGCAAAGTCACAAATCAGTCCTGTGGACCTTTCAGGGGTTCGAGACAGGAACAGCAGAAGATAAATCCAAAGACAGGACTAAAGAAAAGTATGTCCACAGCATGACCAGGAGAGGGACCCAAGCCCTGAGCTGAAATGCAGTTCCTGGAGCCAAGGGCAGAGGCAGTGGCCAAGAGTCCCAGGACAAGTTGGTCAAGACAATTAAGATCTATCAGTGCCATCAGGGCTGCCCATCTGGCCCTAATTTAAACAGACAATATATACAGCTCGTACACTGGAGTAAAGGGGGTTTGTATGGAGACAGCAAAGCTGGGATGCTGATATTTTTCCAATGAGAGCAGCACTGTAGCACCTCATGTTACGACCCACCCCTGAAGGCAAGGTAAATGAGTCTCTTGTTAATAGACCCCTTGGGGAAGACTAGAGTGAAATGTCACTGAATGACTGATTTTAGATATATGTGTGTGTGTGTGTGTGTATAGGTGTATAGGGTTTATTTTAGAACAATTTTCACAAATCCAGAGCTGCTCTGCACAACAAAATCATCTGCAGGGATGGATGTCAGCCCCTGAGCAGAGAGGAGCAGCGCACAAACTGCTGTGGCAGTGAGTACCAGCACAGTGCCTCTGCTCTCCAGGCATTATATATTTAAGGATGACCTACCAAGCTACCCAGCTGGTGTGAAGTGATGGCCTTCTTTTTGCTAAAGAGTAACAGGCATCTAAGTGGATCTTTATAGGCTGCATTTTAGATGCAGTGAGTAAATACCTGAAATACTCCTAATTAAATCTGGGAGTTTCTGCCAGATCCTATTGCCAAAGAAATTCCTCTTGTCCTGACAATTTGTATATGACAGCTTTATTTCTCATACATACATAGTGTTGTGCTGCTCCTCTCTCAGCACTGTACTGTAAGCTAATTCTTATACTGAACTAACTGCAGAAGTATGTGATTTGATCTTACACAGTTCAAATGAGAGGTGGATCCGTGATCAGGGACACGCAAAAATGGGGATTTGATTTGGCTTAGGGAGGCTTTCAGGTCCTAGCAAGAACGAGAAGTTGTTTAGTTCTTCTCAATAGTACCTCAGTCATACACAGAGGAGGAAATTTTATTTAATGTTGCCTTTGAGGAAGCGTCAGATTAGATGAAACTAACTATGCCAGCTAGATTTTTAAAAATCATGTCAGTTCAAGCTTCATTAAGCAAATTATTTTGTTGTTGTTTTTAAGAAAATCAAGCACAGGTTTCTGCACATGAGAACCTCAGCAAATATTAGGAAATGGTTACAGCAGACCTGTTCTGCCTCTGGTAGTCAAATCCTGGTCTAGCATGGGAAACCTGCAAGATTCCACCTCCAGGGAAAACAAAAAGTCTGATGTTGGAGATGAGAGTCTGGGGAAACTCTGGGCTCGGAGACCTGTGGAGGCTGTTTCTTAGGCAGTAGATGTCTATACATAATACTTTGCCAACACATGGGCTCAGAGCTGCCAGCAGGGTGTTGAGATAACAAACCTCAATGAGAGGGAGAGCACGCAAGCTGGGAAGCAGAAGCCCACTGGGGCCATGTGAACATTGCTCACGGAGCTTCATATCAGTTTGGAGCAAGTGACAGAGTGACTTGCATCTGTTTGTCGTGTGTTTTGTAGACATATCCCCAGAGAGCTTGGAGAGGCAGCTTCAACCAATATCATAGGGACACATTTTCAAGAACACCTCTGCTGAAAGTAAGTTCTGCAGCTCTAACTGTGCCATATTTGGCTGGACTTGTAGTGAAAGGCCCTATGAGAAAAACAAGAACAAATCCTCTATATTTTGGATCCTGCTTTTAAAACTCCTTTGCATTTAGCCATGGTTCCTAAAATGACACCTACTGTGTGCTGAGTACATTTGCTGATCTGCCTGTTAATAACAATAGTAGAAAGTTAATCTTCCTGAAACCTCACTCCAGTTCGAAGTGTATTTTGGAAAAACTGTGTTTATGTACACAGTAATCAAAAATATCAACCTGCCCTTAGTTTTATTCCAAAAGCAGGAATCACAATGGACTGCTTAATTATACCACTACACAAATTAGTAATTCTTCCATAAAATAGCCTGGACTCTTATGCATGGGAAAACTATAAGTGGAGTTGTTACTACTTTGCTGATTATCTCCTTATTTTATTGTTTCAACCATCAGCCAAACCTGAGAGGCTTTGAAGTATCAGCTGTGAGTAGCTGTTTGACACTGCTGTCAGTGTCATTCCCAAGATGTCATTCATCATTCTCAACGAAAAGTGACAGTCTTGAGATTAAACTATTGTTTCCTTATAAAGATGGGGAGTCACGTTTACTTATTAATTAATATGCAGGCTTTGACAGGCCAGACATTTGTAGCAAAATTTCAAATTATCAGCACAAAAAAAAAAAGAAAAAAAGACTTATTAACTGCAAATTAATATTTATGAGATGGGTGAGTAGTTAAATTTTACTTCCTTCAGTGGGCAATTGCTCTATAAAGGAATAGCTGTCCTCTTTCATGGGAGAAGTGTTCAAAACAAAACTCGTGAATACATACATTTACTTCCTTCAGTGGGAAATTGTTCTATAAAGGAATAGCTGTCCTCTTTCAAGGGAAGAGTGTTCAAAACAAAACTTGTGAATACATACATGGGGTTTTTTCTGGGTCTGTTATGCTTGTTCAAATGCAGGGAGAAATCGCACGCTGTCAGAAGAGTGCTTTGGAAGATGCTTTCCACAAGTTTATTTCCCACTAAATTGGTTAAACTCAGCAGAGAGAAATCTCAGTCCAGAAATTAAGAGTCTGAGCAAGTGTGAGAGGCTGATTTGGCTTCCCACAGCAGACGGGAGCTGATGAGAGCAGCCACAAGAGGAAGAGCTAATCTGGGAGCTGGGCTCAGCTCCCAGTCTCTGACCGGCTGCCAGTGATGCTGTTTGCAGCCTTGCACTGCGGAAGCGATTCCTGGGGGAAGCAGGACACTTCCCATGCTGTGGAGGTGCAGTTAGCCACTCTGGAGAGTGTTTCCTGGCACAGTCCTGTTCCCCTACGGGCCCTGTGGCAATGCAGAGGGAAGCCGAGACACTGCTGCACAAAAGGAAACGCCAGTGACCGTAGTCCCAGGGAAGGCAGAGGCACAGAGAATCACCAGAGGCAAACGTAGGGACTGAAGTTTTCTGAGCCTCATGCCTGCACCTGAGCCTTTAAGCCACGCAGGCACAACCTGAATACATTTAAGGAAGCTTCTTTCCCCTTTTAACACGGTTGCAGTTCGAGGACAGGGAATGAACAGGGTAATCATTCTGCCATGCACTGTCAGCTGTTATTGCCAGTAAGTCTTTGCTAACCACTCTAATTCCTGAAATAGCTACAAGAAAATGGGGTCAGTAAAGCACCAATTGTTCTTTTAAATTGCAGGGATGAAATCCAGACTGTAACAATATTTGCAGAAACAAGCTTCAAAGGAACACAGGTAGCAATAATTAATTCCCAATTTCCGCCTTTTGTGCAGACTGACCTGGATGAAGAAAAAATAACTGAAACATAAAAGAACAAAAAATTGTTTTTTTCAAAAGCACCTCTGATGAGGTATGCTGTACCAGGAACAGGAAGCCATTCTGCTCATTCTGCCCACATATGAGGAACTGATTTTTTGCTTTATTTGTCTGAATCACATCCAGCTTGGATAATACTGAAGGAATGTTTTCTGGAGGAAGGCTGTTTTGCCTACACATAACTCTTCCAAAGATGAAATAGAAATTAGAAACTGAAAGCAAACAAAGAGGCCTTTGTTGAGATGACACATCTGTACACAAGAAAAATTGGAAGATTCACCAAGCTATGTGGCATTCTTTTTTATTTGTTCATTCATGCAACTAGAGCCATGGTATTTAATTCATCATTTAAAATGCTTCTACCTCACACAAGTGATTTTCAGACAGTGGCAGCTAATTCATTCCATGCTGGATAGCTTCATCACTGAGATTCACTGCAAGTTACATGATTTCTTATCTTGTTCTCGGGAAAGTGCATCAAAATTGTGCAGTTAAAAGTAAAGAAGGATCTCAAGGACTCTTCAGTCTGCCAGCTACAGCAATAGTTTGGAATCTTTACTCACTGAAAGCCAGTGGGAGATACCCTGAAGATGACTATACAGAAGCTTTTTGGAATTGGTAGGACAACTCACTACATGTGGAGAAAACTTGGACAACTCAATGCAAATACTTTTATGACAGAAGCAGAAGTTCTTCTATGCTGAAAAAGAAAATTATCAATTCTTACACAACCCACAGAATATTCATAATAGTAGTAAGTGACTTACAGAATTAGAAGGGCCATAAAATTTTGTTTCCACCATGACTGTACTTCCTCAAAATGCTAGAATTGAAAAAGCAGGGGTCAGTAATCAAGTTCCAAATAGACATAAGCTACTGAACATTCATTTCATTTAGAAGTTCTTTGTTGTGGCTCCCTCTTTAGATTAATTTAATGTAGAAGTCGCATCAGTAACAGTGCCAGCATCAAAACTCTTGGGGCTGAGACTCTGCAAGGAGCCATTCCATCATGTCAGAGTTTGTTCTCTCTGGAAACTCCGGCTGCTAATTAGCTGCAACATTTCTGACAATGGACCATAGCACACCAAGGTCCTTTCCAAGTGCCTGTTTTCTCAGAGTTAGTGTGTTTCCAAGGCTTAAAATAAAAGCAACTCCTTTAACAGATTCTCCATCTTGGCAGCAGTTTTCTTATTTTGCACTCGCTGTATTTTATCAGGCATATGGTACAGCAAAGATTGGTATTAAAGAGATGATGGTGGTGTTTAG
This sequence comes from Prinia subflava, assembly GCF_021018805.1. Classification (NCBI taxonomy): domain Eukaryota; kingdom Metazoa; phylum Chordata; class Aves; order Passeriformes; family Cisticolidae; genus Prinia; species Prinia subflava. The sequence goes on along the minus strand of NC_086283.1, from coordinate 4,798,942 downwards.
GTCAGTGTTTAATCTTGGAAACATTTTCTGTCAATTAGGGAGGTTAGCACATACTCTCGGATGAATTTTCCATTGGAATACGTGGTAAAGTGGCATAACTGTAACTGATTACTTCAACTGAGATCATGTCTTTCAGCAAGAGTAAGCTGATTTGCCCTGGCAGAGAGCTGGTCTCATGTTGTAAAAATCTGCTAGTAGTCCTGTGTGCTCTAGAATTCACTAAGGTGCCTGGTACTTCGTCCTCTTGTAATTCAGATCAGCATTCCCACCAACTTCAGTACAGCATATATTGTGAAAAGGGCACTGCCATGCTCAGTCTGGCCAAATCTAACATTTTAGTGTCTGCCTCCCCTTTCCCAGTGGAATACCATCTTTTTCCAGCGTCCTTTGCATCTGCTCTCACAGGTGGGTGCTATGCAACTCTACAGCATTTGCAAATCTTGCCCTTAGATAGTGAGACTTCCTGACCTCTAGAAAGAAGTTTTTAAACCACATAAATGTTAAAAGAGTTACATATCCATCTCCAAACACGATCCCCCTTAAAGGTTATTTTTAAATAACTGGTCCTTCAAAAGCTGTCTGGTTTTGACCAATATTAAGAATCTACTCAGGAGATATGGATCCTTCTTTTCCCAGAAGCTCTTCATTCTAGTGCTTAAGTTGCATTTACTTTAGTGACACCTCCTACTTATTAAACGTAAGAGTTGTCTATTATCACTGCTTACAAACACTGTTGCAGTCAGGCACTTAGAGAAATTTAAATCTTCATTCAAAATATGAACCACCTTCTTCTCTAAAATGCCAAAATCACTGCTAAAAGACACTTCAATTCTTCCTTTAATCAAGGCAGAGAGATTCTCCCTTCTGTTTTGTACTAAACACTCTCCTCAGGATTACTCCAGTAAAAAACACTTACCAGAGAACTGCAAGATCTGAGTGACCTCACAAGGGAAGGCAAGCTGGGAGAGGAGGATGGCCACAACCCAAGCAGGGCAGTGACCTGGGTGACCAGGCTTGGCCCTGACGTGTCTCAGCCGGGCAGCCCAGGCAGTGCAGTGGCAGTGGCAGCTTCTATCAGCAGTCCAGAAACCACAAGGGAAAGTTACAAGTCAGGTTTGCAGTGGACCCAGGAAACCTGAGCAACAATCTGGGAGCAGAACTGAAACAGGTACACTTAGAGCTGTGAGCAGACCAAGACGGAAGGTCTGTGCTTGAGTTTGCATGGAGCTCCCGGACAATGAGCAGCCAGTGAGGATGGAGGAGCCTGGTGAGTCTCTTGTCAAGGGAGGGGATTGTCCTGCCCTGGTCTGCTCTGCACTGGGGTGGCCTCACCTCAAGTGCTGTGGGCAGTTCTGGGTGCCACAAGGTAAGAAAGACACTGAAACAGTTAGAGGCTGTTCCAAAGAGGGCAACACAGATGGTGAAGGGCCTTGAGGGGAAGCTGTATGAGGAGACTGAGGTCTCTTGGTCGGTTCAGCCTGGGGAAGAGGAGACTGAGGGCAGACCTCACTGCAGTTACAGCTCCCTCATGAGTGGAAGAGCAGGGGCAGGCACTGTTCTCTCCTCTTTGTGAGCAGTAACAGGACTGGAGGGAATGGCCTGAAGCTGTGTCAGGGGAGGTTTATGCTGAACATCAGAAAAAGGTTCTTCCCCCAGAGGGTGTTTGGGCACTGGAACAGGCTCCCCAGGGATGCAGTCACAGCACAAAGCCTGACTGAGCTCAAGAATCATTTGGACAATGCTCTCAGGGACATGATGTGACTCTTGGGGATCGTTCTGTGCAGGGCCAGGATCTGAACTCAGCATATTCTGTGATTCTGTAATTATGTAATTAGAGATCATTGGCATACTCTGGACTCTAACAAAATGTGAAAGAATACAGTTCTTAATTACAGCATGACCAATCACACAGTATGAACAACAGATTCAAATAAAACTTAGCAATTATTTCCTGTAGGTTGAAATATAGCTGAATAAAATGCCTGCTTAATAATTTAGAAATATGGAAAAAAATAGTATTGTTTGCAAACTGAAGAGCACAAAAGCTTAAAGGGGTTAAATTAATCAAATAAATTATTAATTACAATTAGCTCATCCATTAGAGTGGTGCATCTAAAAGCACCAGCAAGCATCAGGGTCCTTTACATCGGTCCCAAAAGAGACATGTCAAAGTACCAACACTGTCCTATAGGGACTAAAAGAGAGGACCTCCTTCAATTGAATGTCTCACCACCAGTTTTCTAAGATCAAACTACTCTTCTCCTTACCTGTCCTAGTAAATCACTGTTTTCTGTAAATGAGATTATTCCTTCAGGAAGAGTGACTGTGAGTCTTGCTTAGCAAGACCCTGGAAGCCTGAGATTAGGCACATTCTGGAAAGAGGAGGGTGGAGGATAAGGGGAAGAATATTTTGGGCAAGATCCAAAGTGAATAAAGACCATTTGCTTCTTCTGCAGAGAATTTAACACTAAAAAGAACCACTAACAGGGTAGGACATATGGATTGTTTTTTGCCCTGAATAGTCTCTTTTGGAAGAGAAGGAACAAGCATTTCTTTTTCAGACACTGAGTATGGGGGTGGTAAGATGTTCCCCAGAAGCAGTAAGCCACCCAAGTCCTGGGAAGGTTGTTGGATTCATAGGCTGATGGTTATCACCCCCTTCCCTGCCCCTATGTGTCCAACACATGCAGGCAGGTGGTGGGATTGTACATTCTGTCCATGGAAAGAGAGAGCACAGGTCTCAAAGTGGGCATTACGGCATTCAGCCTGGAAAAACTTAGGTCAGCAGCTTAGAGTTTCAATGACAGAGCAAGGACCAGAGTGCAGCTCCCACAAGTCACAATCCAGTGCTCGATTCACTGAACCACAACCCAGATTGCTTAAGAAAAAGTCTTAAAGTATATGTGGCATGAAGATTTTACATGTTACTCTATCAGGATCAATAGGACAATTCTGCAGAACTATGTTCTACTAAAACTCAAAAGACTGATTGGAACAAAAGTTTCAATAGTATATTTTTGTGATGCCATTTATTATCCTGCATGGTTTGACATAGTGTAGTATATTGCACCTATAAATCAGTTGCAGCAAATTATTTAATGATGCATTAACTGTGGAATTTCACATATATTACAGTTCTTTAGCCAATGTTGAATGCTTTTTCAACAGCTTAATCCATCCCTGAAGTACTAAGCAGGCATATTCATTCATCATCAGGGTGCACATAGTCTTCTCTTTGCTCTTTTTTATTTTATTAAAGCCCTCGATCTACAAGCATGACATTAAATAATTCCTCAGAGTCTTTTCTTCACAACATTCCCACCACCATCCTCACACTTTTATTGGGAAAAAAAAACCAACCTCTTTTCATTCACTAATAGGTTCTTTTTGTCCTCTGGCACAGGTTAAGCCTGGCATTGATTTGGACAACACTGTGGAGAACTCATAGATGACTCACTGATGCCCAGGTGACAAAAGATAAGAGAAGGTGGAGTTACTGAATGGCTTCTTTGCTTCTAGCAGTCTTTACTGCTAAGGCCAGCCCTCAGGAATACCAAACCCTAGAAGCAAGAGAGAAAGTCTGCAGAAAGAAGAGCTGCCCTTTGTCAAGGAGGACTGGGCTAGAGATCATACAGAAAAGCTGGATGCTCACAAACTCAAGGCTCCTCAACCAGTTCCTCCATTTGGGGAAAATCCTTACAACTTTTAGCTGTTCGAATCACCCTTCCAAGCATCTTCCATTTCCTCCAGGTCCTTCATAAAACTGCTTCAAATCCTGGAGAGCAGTGTGGAGAGTGATGATTGATCCTTCTTCTGCCACTTGTCACTGCTAGCACAGGGAGAGAGAATAACTCGCTTGTGGCTGTTCTTGGCAATTGCCTTTCCTCTCCATTCACCTACGGAGATAAATCCTGCCATGGCAGGACACAGCCTTAAGGAAACTCTTCTCTACAGTATGGAATGTTAACATTGTATTTCATTATATAACATTGGGTTTTAAAGGTCCTCCCCTTCAGTTGGTACCTCTTTTACTACAATATTAGTTCTAAATTTGCTATGTGATTTTTCTTCTACCTATTCTTTATGTCCTCACTCCGGTGGTAATTTGTGCAGATCCTGCCAGTTCAATCTTCTTTATGCAGAGTAACAATGGCACGAGGACAGTAAGTTGGAACATGTTGCTTTCTTTTTTTACTTTAGAAATGGAGCACAAATGTCTGAGGCATTGTTTCTGGGCCTGGATACCTTTTTAGGAAAAACCTCAGGATACTGTTTGATAAATGGCAGCATTTTGGAAAATCAGTGTGGTTTCTAGGAGGGAAAATTGGGCTAGAACTCCAGAGAAAATAAGGAAAGCAAAAGCTTGTAATTCAACAGGGAGAAAAGGTCACCCCAGCTGCCTTCCTAACAACCACTGTAGGAAGAAGGCAGAGGGGACAAGACCTGATTTCTCAAAGCACAAAGCCTCCCTTTTCAGTGGGGGCAGGAGGATGTCTCCAGCCAGTGCATTATCCTAGCAGGATGTCTCCAGCCAGCACAGGAGACTGAGCTGAGTTACAGCTGCACACTTGTCACCTGTGCAGCACACACACACACAAACACCTCTGCAAGGGGTAGGAAGCATTGTTGTGGCATTGTAGCGACAACGTGAGAAAGGTCAGAAAGAGACTTTACGGGAAGGGAAGGTGACTCACATTGGCTCCCTAATGCCAAAACCCACAAGTATCAAGATGTGTGCATGCAAAGCAGGCTTTTAAAAACAGGCTTTTAAACAGTCAGGCACTAAGAGATTGAGAGACATGAGAATGGTCATCATTCTCACAGAGAATGAGGAACAATGGCTATCCAGTCCACCTTAACATCTTAGGGTGATAACCACTGATTGGATTTTGATAGGCTGTTTTGGGGTTTTTTTACCCTGCAGGACCTGGCAGTGATTCCACCATTAAAACAACTCACTTTTTATGCTCATATAAACAGTCAAGAAAATTTCCAAAGACAAAATATTTCTGAAGGAAATAGTTGCCCTCTTATAACCATTTCTCCCAGATGCACATACTTTAATGAGTAACATCCAAGGGATCAGAGCTTTGTGTTGAAAACAAAGCAAATGACAGCATAGCTTTTGGAGCCCCCCAAATCCTCCTGATACTCACGTCCTTTCCTAAAGGTCCTGAACAGAAAATAATTCAAGGATCACAGTTTAGAATCAATCAAAACTATTAGATGAAGTACTTTTAGGCAAATTATTCCTCCTGCCTCCTGAAGGATTATGTTTTGCACCTCTTCAGGTGCTCCTGTCTTATCCAATGGAGTGATCTCTGACCTGAGAATTTGAGTATTCATCTCTGCTAAGCATATTCTCCAATGTGTCACTGAACTGGTAATCCATCTCCTCCTTTCCTTATCACCGGGTATGGAACATTTAATAATTGACACTTTATACAGTCGATATTAAATCATGTTGGCAGAACTCTTCATTTACTGGTCTCAAGACAATCCTTTTCTCTCCCTCCCAGTGGGTAGAGTAAGGAGAGAGAAGTCAGTCTCAACCCCTGAGAGTATGTGATTTTCTAGTGAGAGGGTGGAAGAAAGGGGTAAAGATGTTCTAGTCTTGGACAGAGCCTCAAAAAACAAGTGATAGCAAAGTCCTGGCCCAGCCTTGGTAAGCACAAGGCACCACCTGCATCCAGTTCAGTGCCACAACTTACTTCCTGCAGCCAAGGGTCAGCAAATCCAGGGCTGACTCAGACCTTTCCCTGATATTAATAGATCCACAAAGACTTTGTGCACAGGTAATGAGATAAAGAATGGAGCTGAGCAGGAAAGAATAGAATACAAGAGCTGAAATTAGGGTCTTGGCCAGTGTTCTGAACCTCCTGCTTGTGGACTGTAGTGTGCCAGGCCAAAGAGCTCCAGCTCATGTCACAGAATGGGTCAGGATGGAAGGGACCACAGCAGGTCATCTGCGCCAGCTTCCCTGCTCAAGAGGGGTCATCCCAGAGCACACCGCACAGGACTGTGTCCCTCCACCATTGTGCCTGCTCTGTCCCTGTTCAGCACCAGGAACATCCCTTCACATTTCATTAGCTGAGTAAGGTCAGTTGCTTTCTCCCCATTAGAGTTGAGCAGACTGCCTAGCTATTTCTATTCTTGTCTCACACCTCTTTGTCCCTCTGTGATCTCTCTGGCTGAGAACTTTTCTAGGCGGGACTGGCATCATACCCTGCACCCAAGGCATCTCCTTTGTCTTCTCTGGGCAATAGGTGCCCAAATCATTCAGTCCTGTCTGTCTGCAGGCATAAGTGCATCATCACCTTCTAAATGGAGGTGTTCACAGAAGAGTTCTAAAAATGGCACTGTGTCTAAAAGCAGAAGTTGTTGGGCACCTGTTTGGCATTAACACCTGGTTACCTCTGGAAGTCAGTTTTGAATGTTCCCTAGTGGATCATTCCCTTTTTATGTTCTCTGTTTGCTAAAAGCCACTGAGATTATTATTGGGAAATTTACCATTTGAGTCATCTCCTTCCCTGACGAAATTGGTTTTATAGTTTTCTCAAACAGGAAGATTTATTTTCCCTCAAAATAAATATTGATAAACTTACTTCAGTCAATATTTACTATTTGGTTATGGGAAGAAGCAAAAAAGTCTAGCCCAAAGTTTAATAGAGTTTGATGTCTGTTTTTTTATCTACACTACAAACACAATATCATACTGCTATCTCGGCAGAAGAAGGAAAATGAGTTTTTATTCATATTACTGAAATGTTATGGGGCACTTTGTAGAAGGAGAATGATAGGAGCCTGAGGCTTGTGCACCAGTCACATTTTTTACAGCCAGAAGCTTTGTGTTGGTTTTGGTTATTTGGGGAGAATACTGAGGTGTGAGTTAAATGTAACCTGTCACTTCTGTTCTAAGAAACTGCGTCTCCATAACATCTCCATAACACAGAGGCTCTCCTCTTATTCCAGAAGTAGATGTTTCACAAGCATCCTAAACACCACAGTGCTTCACTTATGGAGCTCTTCCCTGTGCTGTGTGAAAACATGTGCACTAATTTGACCTGGCATAAATTCATAATTCCTGACACCTAGAAAATGAACATATTACCTTATTAAATGCTGCTTACTCACAAATGCACAGACCAGCTGTTTCTTCCCTCCATTATTGAACTGCAGCAAGCACTTTCTACAGGAAAATTAGAAGTAATTATTACAATCAATTAAAAATTTCAATTTAAATTCTGCTATGTGGGGAACCACAACATATTTTTAAATGTTGCCTTGTATTCTTTTTAAAGTTCTTACATATTACATTGGATCCCTGAGAGGTAAAATATCTTCCTTCAAAAACACCGGCTTGTTTACTTTGGAGAATGTGCATACACCTAAGCAGAAACAGAAAAACTGACTGGAGAAATATGGGACACCATGTGAGTGAAACAAAAGACATTCTGGTCTTTGGGGTGTGTGTGTGTGTCACACACATGCACACAGTCTCCCCTTCCTGTCCCTGAGAGGCAATGTCACTTGTCCTAAGAACACCAGGTGTGTATTAATTATGTTCACATAATTAATCCTTCCCGAGATGGGGGAGTTGAGATGTTTGTGATTGACTTGGGTGCACATTGGCCTGCAAAAGGCTATAAAAACCTGAGGGGCCAATGGGATAAAATGGTCTCTCCAGGCTGTGAGTAAAAGTGCTGAGATCTGGTCAAATAGAGATGAAATCCTAAATTAGCTCCATAGCTGCTTTGCTGCTTTTTAATTGTGATTCCTGCAAGGCCAAAGACTGTAAACTGTAATAGATTAGTTGTTATTTAGATACTGTATTATCAATATTTAGATACTATATTAGCAATACATCTTTTCCTAATCTTCCATGTGATCACTGTGTCCTACTTATCCCACCTGGCTGAACTCCTTCTTCTTCTCTACTCTGCTACACACTTCTCTTCCTAAAATAATCTGAAACTGTGGTGAAACGTAAAACCAACCATTTCCTCAGGCAGAGGATGATGGCTAAACTCTCCACAAGATGGCTGAAGTTCAGCCATCCCACACTCCTGTCTCAGGGCTCTGATCAAGTCATAGGAGAATTTGAAATATTCAAACTGTTTCAACCAATATCAAGAAATTACACCCCTTTGCCAGTTCCAGTAATTTTTCGCCGCAGTTCAACATGGGATACTTCCTGCACATGAAATACTTTGCCTATGGTTTGTACTGAATTGCACCCAAAGAACATTTTCAGTGCAAGCAGGGGATAAAAATTACTGCTTTGCAGGGTTATTGATGCAGGCAGGCAGCAGGTGTCAATCCTGCCCACACACCCCCTGCTTTTTCTTCTTGCTTTGTAAAGTATGGATTTTTAATGGATACTTTTCCTTTGTATTTTAGCAACTTTGACTGTAGAAAGCAGAAACCATTTCCTGATAAATATGCATTCTGCAAAGGGCGCTTTACCTGGCAGAACAAATCACTGGCATTGGAGCCGGCATGCAAATCTTGATTTACAACCACCATCAATGCTTGCCAAGTGGCAGTTCTGATGAAGACAGCCAGAACTACCTCTGTTTGCTGTTCTCATTTCAACACATCCCTCCTTCTCCTTTGCAACTCTCCTTCTGCACGGGGGTATTTGTCAATGTGCTTTCACTGAGATTTGTGTTCCAGTCACTTACTCGGTTTCTATCACACAGTGATTGCTGCTGGTCCAAAAGTGACATCTTTGTCAGGGTGCTGTTCTCCCACTCGCTTGGCTTTAGGTGACCTTGGCTTCATTGGTATTCAGTCAGAGTCAGAGATGGGCTTGCTTCAGCTGCCTGGGCCTCGGTGAGCAGGTGGAGAAATGACCGGTTGAAAATGAGTTGTTAAGACCAGTACAGCAAAAAGATTGATGCAATTAATTTTTCATTACGTACAGTGTCTGTGGATTGTAATCAGCCTGGATTGTTCTTCCTCTGAGGCACAAATAAAATGCAAATGGTTTTTGAATGAAAGGAAACGTTCTTTATGAGGCACTGTGCTATTCAGAGCTGCAAAATGGCTTGAAATAAATGGAGATTATGAGGAATGTTTTATGAATCCACCTAGGAGAACTTAATATTAACTTTCATATGGGAAAACCACAGGTGAATTTCCCATCAGATGAACATATTACTGCTCATGCAACTGGAAACAAGAAAGAGCCAAAGGCTTTAAGCCTTATTTAATACTACTAATACCTGGCTCTTTCCAGGAGGAGATGTCAGTGCTCTTCACAGCAAAAGTACTTGTCTTAGAGATGGGTTTAAATTAAGTATCTTTCCCAAGCCCCCCTCTCATCCCTACAGCAAGGAGCAGAAGGCATGTGTGCTGTGCCCTGTCAAGTGCTTTGCCCCTTGGTGACACTTTTGATCACGGCAGGAATCCGTGCAGCTCTGAACCAGCCTGTTCACCCTGCAGAGCATTCAGGTGCACAGAACTCTTGTATTGTGAAATTCTTCAGAAGACTGGCCACAGAGTCTTAACAGAACATTCTATAGGGAATAGGATGGTAGATCTGGAAGCAAAAATCAGTTCTGCATTTCCCCCAAAACAGAGTGAGAGGGACATCTCTCTAGATCATTTCCTCAGAAGTGTGTGCAGGATGAAGAGGAAGGAAGTGGGAGAGAATAAAATGAGATTTTACTGCCTGAAAAACATGAATGGCTTTATTGTCAAAGGAATTGCCAGCAATGCCAAGGCAAGGGTTTTGCTAGATTTCCACTGTGTTTTCTGCAGTCAGTCCATCCTCCTGGGTATTGCTATAACATAAGCACATTTTAAGACTTTAAAGGCCTCATAAACTACTGGATAAAAGGCTGAAGTTACCACCCACCTATGGCAGTCAGTAGAACACAGCATTTCTGATCCTCTGGTATAGGAAGTCCTAACAGTGCCACTCTCTCTTCAGAAGAAAAAAGTGATTGGCTCTTACAAATTCTGCACAGGCACAGGTGTTTAAAATCATCCATCAAATCCTCGTGATACCAGTGAGCCATACAACTTCATTCACAGCTTGGGGACACTGTTCTTCTGTTGCTTTCTAAGAATTAAGCTAGACTGTCAGGCTAGGGGATGAAGACTCTGACAGCTACATGCACCAACAACTCCTTCTGGAGAAGCCCAAGTTGTTTGTGCCATTGCTCAGGTCAGCAGAGGTTGTCGCTGTTGGGCTCTGATAGAGAGGTCTGCTCCACTGAAGTCAGTGTTAATTCTGTTGACATGATTCACAGAAAGGCTACACCAAAATGACTGACTTGGGGAAATCCCAGCACCATTTTTTCCCTTACTTTCATTTTAAGGCACTGCTGTTTGGTTTCACAGTGCTTATTGGTTTAAATCAATGCTGATTAATTTCAGATTATTGTGGCAGAGGCTAACCACATATCCAAACCCTGATGTTTGTGTTTCTGAACAAAAGAAGAAACATTTAAATCCATGAGTATGATCCAGCACTGTTCTTTCTTTATTTCCATTCTCAAGCTCTAATAAAAATGGGCAGACATCAGCTGATACCAGTAAGCACAATTCCATGAGACCTTAATTGTACCTTTGCAAGATCTCACTCAGCAGATTTATCTGGGCTTAGTGTCTGCTTTACACAGCTCTTGCTAAATTTTAAACGCCATCCAGAAACTGAAATATATCAAGGACATTTCAGCCCAATGAAGACCTCTTTTTGCTTGGAACCTTTGCAAGTCAACACAGATTAAAACACCTTAAAATTTGTGGATATCTAAGCACAATGTTTTCAAATTTCATTTGGCTTACACAGTACACATTTTCTAACACTGCGAGGAATATCATACTCAACAGCTAAAAATGATTTAATATCCCGCACAAAGTGTGCATGCCAAAGTCAGTTCACCGCTAAAAAGGCTGCACTTATTGTGCAGATTATAAATGGAGATGAAAAATCAGAATCTGGATTTTTTTAAAACAAAATTGAACACAGACTTTTTTATTATACCATTGCAAGATTTGCGGCATTTTTCTAAATAGGAAGAAATGAACACTCAGAAGAGAATAGAGGCAGTATGAACCAAATTAAAACCTTAGTGGTTGGGAAATTTGAAAGAAAGACTGTCAGTCAGCTTAGGTCATGTCAGGGCTATGAAGTCTAACATAGTTCCACCTCTGCCCCACAAAACCATCAGTCTATCAGCAAGGCCACTGGCCTTTTTTCTTTTTTTTTAATCTCTAACCTCACCTGAACTCTTTCTCTTCACTCTCCTCATTTTCTTTTAAGCTCTCACTTTTTCCTTCAAAATCTCATTTAATTAAGTTTCTGGCCTTAGCTGGAGACACTTAGAATAGTTTTTTTCTTGATCTACATTTTCATGATAGACTTCTTAGAAATAAGACTTTTTTGCCACAGTCTTTCTTTGCTCAATATCAACCCAGAGCAGACATGTCAACATACATAAGAGTCACAGATCAGAAGAGCTGAACAGTTACAGGCTAGAAGCCTGTTGGGACAGGGCGAATATTTTGAGTGGAATTTCCTGCAGATCAGAAAATCAGTGTGTCATTTCAACACTTTTTGGTTTCACAAGATATACAGCAAATATTCCATATTCATATGTGTTCGATTTTAAAGGAAACAGCACATTGAAACAAATAAATCATCCTGGGCCTGCCACTCATGAATTTTTGCAGGTTAGATGGAAACTTCCTGATTGACTGTGTGTAAAATGTTGTTAAAGGATGGCATGAGGGTTTAGTTTTAAGGATCTAACTGCAAAAGAAGCAGCTGTGAAATTTATTCCTCTCCGTAATGCAAAAAGCTCTATTTGTTTTGGGGTTTTTTTGGATAGTGGCCAGTAGCAGAAATACAAGGGTAAGACCAAAGCAAGATCAAAGTAGTATTTTCCAGGCACATTAAAGCTTACAGTAATCCAAGACATAAGGCCCTGTGAATGGGATGTGGTGATGCGATTAGCACTCTCCAGTGGTTTTTCTATTTTTCTTGAATTCATTCAGTCACTTTTTGAACCTTCTATAAGCTCTTAGCACCCACACCATCCAACGGCAAGAAGTCCTACAGATTAGATGCCCATTGTATTAGAAAGCATTTCCTTTTATTTCCTTCAAACCTGCTCATCCATTATATTGCTCCTCTTATGAAACCTGTTCTGTTCCACTGATCAGACTGGAGACCTTTTCCTGCATACTGGATTTCAGAGGCTGGTATACCATGACCAAAAACCCACAAGCTTCAAGTCAATGCTGAGCTCCTGCTACACGCCTGGGCTCTTGATATAAGCTCATATTACAGGCATTTCTGATGGAGGTTGGCAAATCTGTTCTCAGATGACAATTTGCCAACAGATGTTCCTGAAACACACAGAATACATTTAAGTGTCTTAACCTGATCTGATGTGTCTGCAGCATAAAGCACAAAGAGAAATGATGCTGTCTGTGTTACAGCCAATTGCTGGCAGCTTTAACAGTGAACATCTACATTAATATTTCTGGTTTACTGCTTTGTGTGTATTTGTGGCCCTCAAAAGCAATAAAAGGAAAATTAAGCCCTCAATGTCACAACTCATAAACTAATTTTGCTAACAAAGAACAGAAAAGGAGGGGGTTCAAAAGGAGCAGAATTTCTCTTTCAATTCCTAGGAAGCAGCCAAGCAGCCACGTGGTATTACCCTGACCTTTCCTTAGCCATTTGTTCCTCTCTGCTTCTCCCTTGGATGTGTTTCTGTGTCACTTAGCAGTTGCATAAATAATGTCAAGAGGCTTCTTGTGATGGAAAGCTGCAGTGAGCCATGAGACATTCCAGCTTTAATTAGGTACACAAACTAAACCCTGCAGTAATATGTCTGGGGTACCATGAATGTCACAATCATGAGCCCTTTCTTGGTGAGGGCAAAACATTGTTAGAAGGCATAACAAAAGCTACTATTTATTACAGAAGCAACTTTTGCTTTCAGGTGTTCTGTTTCAACTGGCAGATATCCATTCTGTTGAACAAAGACCTCAGGGTATTGCTCTCTTCATCCTGCCTTTGCTCACCTGCCAGTTTTTAGGCTGGCTTTTTCTGGGAGGACATGGTGAGCAATGGCCCCAGCCAGCAGAGGCACTATCTTGAGGAAAACGTAACTATCTGAGCAGCTCAGGCAGCACTCCTGATGTAGGAAACACTTTGGAAGAGTTTCTGGCTTCCTGAATAATTAAGAGCCGGTCCAAGGTTCTTTGAAGCTTGAGGATATTTCAGGCTATGCTGTAAAGTGCTCAGCTAGGTCCTGCTCTGCTCTCAATGAAACAGTGAGCTCGATTCATCCTATGTTCAGTTATTGCAGATTACAGCTGGTTTAGAAAGCTTGGCTCTACAGCATGGCTTCTAAAAGAGCATATCTTTAAAAGAGCAGGGATTAGGGGTGCAGAAATGATTTTTGATTGTCATGTGCCTGACAGGCCACAGGCCAAACTGTTCTGAAGACTATCAGAAGGCAATGATGCAAGTGAGCACAATCCAAACAAAACATCCAGTTCCTTAAAGTGTGCCCGTAGAAAAAATTATTTCATAGGTATGGCTAATACTAGCACAAATCTAATTGTCCCCAGTAGAAGCAGCTGAAAAACAATTTCCCTAAGCACTTCCATAACCACTGATACCCATAGAATTTGTAAGCTATAATATTTTAGAGCTAGTAAAAGGCACAGCATTTGTGGCTTTTATGAAAGGCTTTTTTTTTTTTTTAACTTGAAAAACACTGGTTATATCAATGCTTATTTACAGCTATTTAAATATCCTGACAGGTTTAGGTGATTTGGATTGAGACTTCATGACTCACCTTAAATAAACTAATGTTTCTTATCAGACAGGTTTAATTTCAATTTCTCTTTTGTGGTTTGACTAATCATTCATTCCTGCAGTTGAGATAGTCAGGTGAAGTTACAATTTTTTCCCCTTCATTTTCCTGACCAGTTTGTCTCAGTTGTGTGTACCAGCTAAGGTTTCTGTACAAGTTTTCTATCCAGAGTATGTCTATCCAGGTCTGCTCCTCTGGAACTTGTAAGAATATTTATGCTGCATAAAAAGGATGCAGGAGGGCCAGGTGCATATGGTAGGGAAGGAGAATCTACAGCTTTCACTGTGGTGTGAATCAGGCCACAAGAGGCTAGGTTATAAAACATATTTTTCAGAGGACAAGTTTAGAAATAATCTAAACAGTACAGGTGCACACATCAGTGGGTTTCAGTGAAGCAGGCAGCTAAAGATACTTCTGTTAAAATGGTTTGGAGTAGGGAGGGCAAAGATTTTTTCGACAGATGACAGAAGCACTACATGAAATGATTATTCAGTATTTGGAATGCAACCATCTTTTAATAAAGTATCAGAATGTAAGCAGAAAATAAAACTGTAATGCAGTTTCTGCAAAATTCCTTTGCAGAAAGTTCAAAAGTTTAATATAATTTTGAAATTTTCTCTGAGCTCATTGAACAGATACACAATATAACTTAGCTGTGCCTTCCGTGTTGAAGTATAAACATAATTTACTGTACAGTGCAGTCTCAAAAGCTGACCATATCTTACCCAATTCTAGCAAATTTCCTACCTCTTCCGTATTTTATATTAAAGGATATTCTGATGTAGCAAGTCAATTCAAACATGTGCAACTAAGCATATGCCAATCATTAAGCATTTGTCTAGGTCCAATACAGTCAGTGCTGTACTTGAGTTTCAGAGTATAATCAAAATCTCTGATTTGACTGGGAAAAAAAAAATGTCTGTCCTTTAACAGGACTTCTTCTTCTTTAGTATAAGATCTGCTAGAACATTAATATGCATTTGTACACAATTAAGTAACAGGGCCTGCATCCTAAACTCAGTGAGACATCAGTGTTTGGGGTAAAGGCACCGAGGTCTCAGCTGGTTTTCTCAGCTTTGGCTGTGGCAAAGCTGCACTCTAGTGGAACTGAGGCAGAAACACTGGGAAACAGAAACACAGACTGTCTGGGTCACACCTCCTCAGCCCCTTTGCTTCACCACAGCCCTCCCGAGGGGTTTCCTGTGTCCGGAGGTCCCTTATGAAATACTCCAGCCCGAGACCATCCCAAGTGGCAGACCTGATGTGTGATTCAGAGAGAAGTTTGTGCTCCGTTTGTACCATGTGGCTGCTCACCTCGGTGAGTTACAGAACAAATGCCTTCATCAGCTACGCTGTGCAGCCCCCACATCTCCATGGGGTGCAACATCATTAAACCACCAGAACATCTGGGGTTGTCAAGATTATGGACAGGTTATTTTCCCAAAGTATTTCATCTCTGCAGACCCCACTGTTTTTAGTGACCACCAGTGTCATATTATTTAAAATTGTCAGAGATTTTAAGTGCCTTAATAGGACACGTGTTCCTTATAATATGTCCCAAGAGCACCGGACCTTCAGGCTGCTTAAATCAGTGTTGATACACGAAAGTCAAGCAGTAGAGCCAAAGCTGGAGTTATTGCCAGTAAGTGAGTTAAAGTGAGGCTAAGATCAGTCCCTGTTGTTTGAAGAACACAAGATGTGCCTTGGAAAATGTCCAAACCTCATCTGACAGGAAAACAGATTAGAACCAAAGGGCTTGTGGTTGCTACATAGCAGTCTATAGCAACCAGAAGGAACTCTTTGTGCTGTATTAATTTCTCTTGTGTGAACTCTATGTTCTGAACTAAAGTCATAGGTAGAAAAAAAAAGCATAAGAAAAACGAATTCAGCCACACAAACTACACAGGAATTAGTGCAGAGTTATTAAAAAATAGGGGAGGGGACATATTTGGTGGCTGAATATTATATACATTGAAATCAATTTGGCCTTACAAGCACAGATATCACTGTAAGTTTTGCTGCCATCTTCTGTTTTAGGGCCAGTATGGACACAGCCAGCAGGGCTGGACTCTGGGTTGCTGTGCCACAGGGAAGAGGTGAAGATGTCAAAAAATCTGCTGCTCAGATTAAGAGGCGTTTGTGGACACTTCTACCCAGCAGAAATTAACTTTGGTTCTTCTTCCAAAACAAATGCAAAATTTCAGTAGAATTTGCCAAATATTCTTGGAACGAGAAGTAGAATTGAGAGAACTTTCTTTTTGTTGTTTTTAAAATGAAGTACTTAAAGACTTTCTGAGAAAAATTTTGGGCTACCCATGATTCTATTCTCATTTTTGAAAACTGAAAAAAAAAATCAGGACAAAATATGTGAATCAGAAATGGATTTACTCTCTAGAAGTACTCACTCTAAGGGCTCTGGAGTTTTTGGTCTATGTTGCTGGTAGGCCCTCCTCACTTCTGAAATGAAAGGTGCATCAGGCAGGTCACGATTACATCTCAGATATGCCCTTGCTGTGAGCACAGCAGAAAGCTTTTGCATCTTTCCTGCTATCTGTGTGTGCAGCACTGTGGACCTGGTTTGATGATCTAGAATTCCCACTAGTATTGCCAATAACAAACATTCTCTGCCTGAATATCAAGTCCACATTTTGTGCTGAACATTTTAGCCTGCACACTGAATTGCAGATTTTGTGATAGAGGCAGCACTTCAGGATGCTGGTTTCAAAAACACAAGGATAGTTTAAAAGCTGCTCACAGCTGATTTAGGAAAAGAAAGAGATGCACAAGGGACTTTATTTCCATGATAGCTGTGCCTTCATCTTGACTGTCAGCAATGTGATTCTGTCACAAGCTTGCTTTGCAAAACATCAAAATACCTCCCTTTGCAGGGGTAATGTTAGCTATCTCTTTTTGAAATGACATCAAGAGAATGTGCTTTCCTGTGCTTTCCAAAATGAGAAGCTAAGGCTTGAGCTAAGGCTTCTTCTTCTTGCACTAAAGAACTCAAGTGACTTAATATCTTCTGTTTCAGAGAACATTCTCCTTTTGCTTAATATACCACAGTCTCCATCATTACCATTTTAAAAATAAGGCTTAAAAAACCAAACAAAACAAACAAAAAAGAAAACCCCAAAAGACACAACAAATTTCTTTTTTCCAGTGATCATAAAGCTGTAGCCCATACATCATCAGTCAGGTGCATAAATAAAACATTATGAAGCAATTCTTCCTCTGCCTTGTCCTGTTTCAATCCCTATTCAAGTCACTGGCTTTAGGCAATAATTTGTCAATGCAGATGTGCCTTGTTTTCTTGTGACTGCAGAAGCTGGAAAAGTGACTTAGAATAAAGGAGGGTGTAAATTCTAAGGCTGTAACAGCACTGGGCCTAAAGGTAGGGCTGTGGACTGACGGGGACCATTATCTTACAGCCATGCCCATAGAGATTTTCGCCCTCAGAGAATACAGGAGAGTTATGTCAGAAACTGATCGAAACACACTAATGTATTCAAGTAAAGGCAATTAAAGTTAAGAGTTAAGGATGTGTTTCATCCTTGTCTGTCTTATGCTCCTCTAAACATGGGCAATTCCACCACCCTCTCACACTCCCATCCCATGGTTGAGCAGTGAGGCAGAGCAAGGATTGGACGTGGCACTACAAAAGCAACACCCTGTTCAAATCAATTTGTCTTAACAAGACCATAAAATCACAGTCCAAAATAGAAAGCTGTCCACCTTCCCTGAGGTTTCTGGAAGAAACCTCAAGAAGGATATCAATGTTTCTCCAGATGCTGGCACTCCTAAATCTCCCCTCTGCTCATTTGCTTTAAAATCTGGCATCAGCACACTTCAAATCAGGCTCCAAAATTCTACTTTAATGCTTTTGTTGAGAGCTTTGAGCAAGAGATGTTGCCTCTTGTAGGAAGGAACATGTTGAAATAAAATAGAAGGAGGAATAGAGGGAGAATATAAAAAGATATTCAGATTTAAATAAAGCCTGTTTTGCAGATGCTAGGGTTAAGGTGCTCAACAATAAATACAGCTGATGTTTTACTCTAATTGTCATCCTTGTTGCTCTTTTCTATCAAGCCCACATGCTATGAGAAGCAGTGAAGAGACAATTTCATATCTACTAATTATTATCATGATGTTATTAATTTAGACTAAGGATAATAATAAGATTGGGTGTGTGCAGAAAGAATTCATTATGAAATTAATTGCACTGATTAGGGTCAACACATAAGATAAGGTTTATAAAGCATTTTAGAAACAATTAGTTTTGATGGCTATTTGGCATCCTAAGACATGTAAATCTAGAGCACGCGTTTTACATTTCTCCCCCTCCCCATTCATATGCTAAGTCCTCTGATAAATGCAGCTTGTTCAAAAGAAAATTGAAATCAGTGGATTGAAGCAAAGCTGGATAATGAGGTATTATTGATATATTCTATAAATGCTTCAATTATTCCTGCCTTCGGGTTTGAAATTATTTCAAAGAAACAAAGAAATATATTAAAAATGGCTTTTTACAAAGTCAGTTTTAATGTCTCCATTGCATTTGTGGTTGTTGTCTTTTCCCCTTAATAGATATAGAAAGGGCTTGATTATAGTTATCCTTCTGAATATACTGTTGCTTTTTGCAATTCCTTTCTCTTGACTCTCAAGGGCTCTCTCACAGAATGGTGGCCCTCAGTTATGTGAAGCACCTGTTCCCAATTCATCTCTGTAAATGAAACTTAACAGGGCTTTGTCTCCCTGCATCCTAAATGCCCTTTCTTCTTTTCTTTCTCCTGAATTCTTAAAGAAAACAACTGACAGAAGGAGCTAACAGAAACATCCTTTAAACCAAAGAGTGATTGTGCATTCAGGATGCTTTTTACCATGAAGGTCTGCAATAGTGTACATTCCTCCCTAATGCACTTGATTTTTGGCACTTGATTTCAATGTGGCCACACTTGGTCATACTTGGACAGCTTTCATAGATCTCATCCTAAATACAGGCGGTTCACATCAGAGAGGCAGTTCAGCTAAATTTAACTGCCTCTGACCCAACAGAGCTCCAATCCTTGCTGCCACAGCAGATGGGCTCCCAGAGGTTCAGCAGTGTATCTGACCTGAAAGCAGACATACCCGCTCAGATCTTGCTCATCTCCCTTTCTCACAGTCCAGTCACTCAAACTGACCACAGAACCTACCAGCTCCTCTATACAACAAATGAGAAGCCCTCAGGCATTTTTTTTTCTCAGAAAAAGAGATAATGTCAGAAGCAACTGTCATTATCTATATCTCTGCCCTTGGGGAAACTGAGGCCCTGAGGTGCATGACTAATGTACCCAGAAGACCAAAGTGCTGCTGGCATCCAGCCTGTTTCTCAGAGGCCTGGCACAGAAAGGACATTAGGGAGCTGTGGGTACACAAGCACAGCATACACAGCTTCCTGGATTCAAATCCCTGAGAAACACTGGAGGGTGCAATTAGGAACGGAACCAGAGCTTACTGAAGTCAGTGGAAATCTTTCCAATTATTTCAACAGGTATCTGGCACCAGCCTCTGATGAATCCTCTGGGGCTGCCTGTTGCCTGCTCAGCGTGGCTCATTAACAACAAAACTCATGGTGAGCATGCAACTTCTCAACTGGCAGGTTTGCAGGTATCTGTGCTTATCTTTCTATTGCAAGCAGCTGCTAACAGAGAGAGGATGGGGAAAAGAATGTAAAAGAGGAGAGATGAGCAAGTCACAAGAGGAAGCAGCTTACAGGGGTGGCAGGACCCCTTGTTCACTTTTGTCTGTCCCCCAGGAGCTTGGCAGAAAGCTGACAGCACTGTGGCAGTCAGTAGAGCAAACACCATTTCTCATCTTATATTCTGTTGCAAAAAGAGCTTGATACTGTGATTGATCGATGCTCCTGGAGAGTCAATACTCAGATCACATGCAGTAAATCCCACGAGCAACACCAAAACTGCAGTGAGTGACTACGTCTCAACACACTGCCAAATTCTCCTTCCCCTCCCACACCAGAAAGCCACTAAGCTGATGGAGCTGCACATCAGAAGCCAGAGGTTGGCTCATTTCAGTCTCAGAGACATCATCACTGGACATATAGCTCCAAGGAATGGTCTAGAAAAAGCTGCACATCCTTTAAAAGAGAATTAACAGACTGAAATTTGGAAGAGCTGCAGTAATGCAGTGCAACATCCCAGGTGATATGCCAGTCAAACCATGTCCTGCATCATTAGTCTAGTAGAGAACAACAACAACAAAAAAATCTTTAAAAAAAAAAAGAAAAGAAAACACCAGATTATACAACAGCAGGCAGCCCTGCCGCTCAATACCAACTAATAAAAATCAGTTTTATGATCAATAGGCTTTTCTGTCCACAGGGCTTTGAAGATTCTGCTGTTGTACTCTCTGCTATAATTAGCACTTGATGAACTTAAATGTTTGATGACTGTGAAATTGCATTCCTATGGAGACAATGCACATCTGGAATAACAGTATTCAATTCAGGGTTCTATGGAGTCTCACACCATTAAACACAGAACTTTAAATAGAGTTTTCACTGTGAAAATGGGGCAGCCTCTTTAACATGCTAACATCAGCTCTAGTCCACTTGCTCCTCAAATCACTGGTGTAGCAATCTTCAAAAAGCTCAGGATACACTTTTAAGCAACTACAAAGTTTGCTTGTTTAGGAATGAATATATCTCCCAGCAAAAGAGGGAGAGAGGCAGACTATCCTTACTTCAATTTCACCCTCACAGTCAGAAAGAAGGCAGAATGGGATATATCCCTCTGTATACCAATAAATGTAGGGAGAGAGAAAGACTCGTTAACAAATTAATGTTCTAGCTTCAATACAAAATAAGCTGCCTTGTGACACAGATTAGAAAACAGACTCTTTTGTTGGAAGAAAAAAAGAGAAAATGCATTGTAAACACGATTGACTCCTCCAACTCACTGCTTTGCAGGGCTGAGAATGCAGTGGAGATGTAGAGGAGAGCACGTGTTTTCTTCTCCAGAACCAGTACTTTTCACTGTAAGCATTTCTGCCTTGCACACAAAATGAAAACAGCCCTCTCTTTCCTGGGCTAGGAACACACACCTGAAAAGGAAAGCTGAACTGGCAAAGACAAGAAAAAGGGCAAGGAGAGGCTGATGTTTTCATTCCCAAGAGCAGCAGAAACTTGGCCACACCCTCAGTTTGGAACAGACCCCTTCACAGGATCAGGAAAACCTGCACTACTATTTCCACCTGTGCTAGTCATTACTCATCCTGGCAACTAAGACACCCCCCAAAAAGGCCCATTGTATCTGACAGCTGTTTCCAAAAGGTGGACGCACAACGCAGATCAGGTGGTGTCACCAACCCTGCTTTAAGGGCTAATGCCAAAGGAGTGTGAATGTGACCTTCAGAAGACATTGAGTGAGAAGCTGGCCCTCTCAGAATGAGGACCCACAACACAGGAGCACTGTGTGGCAGCTCAGACTGGCCTAAGCTGCCTTTCACACTACACAAAAGCCTAAAACCAGAAAAATAAAAAATGAAGGCCTGCAAATTGATTTTGTCCTTACGGAGTGGCCAGGGCCACTGTTCAGAACCAGGACACTGGTGTCTACTATCATGCTGGGTAGATATTAAAAGAAGCTGAAGCAGAGTCCCCATCAGAATTATCTCTTTTAGAGCTGCCTCCTCAGTCATATGGAAAAAAGTTATCTCATGTCTCTCTACATGTCCCACCACGGCCCCCAGAGTCAAAGGAAGCAAATCTAAGCTTAAATGTTAATGCATACGTTCATGGTTTCACTCTCACTACACGTGTTTATGCACAGAAATTCAACATGGATTGCTGCTTTAAATCTCATGCTTGGTCTCTTCAGTTTTTAAGTCTGCAATGGAAAGCTTGTCATAAATTGCTGAATTGCAAGGGACCCACAAAGATCATTGAATCTAACTCCTGGCCTTGCACAGGAGCCCCAAGAATCACACCATGTCCCTGAGAGCATTTGTCCAAACACTTTTGGAACTTTTTCAGGCTTGGTACTGGGAGTCTTCCCTGGGGAACCTGAATTTATTGTGAAGAACAAAAAGTAGAACCATTAGCACTCTCCTAGCATTCATTATGTGATGAGGCTAATGCACGGTAAGGTTGGAGGGATGGATTCGAATCCATAGGGCTGATCTCAGACTTCCAGATGAACTTTTTGAAGGTTTGTCCATGCTAACACTGCTAGAATTTTCCAAGTCATTCCCATTTCTGATCTGTAAGGTATAAATCTAACAGTTCTCTGTATATAAAAATACAATGAAGATAGCATATTGCTGAAACAGAG
Source organism: Prinia subflava (assembly GCF_021018805.1). Classification (NCBI taxonomy): domain Eukaryota; kingdom Metazoa; phylum Chordata; class Aves; order Passeriformes; family Cisticolidae; genus Prinia; species Prinia subflava. The sequence goes on along the minus strand of NC_086283.1, from coordinate 4,776,768 downwards.
CAGCATCTCATATTTAAAGACATCTGCAAAAAAAGCATGAATATGGATCAAAAACCAACAGAAAATTCCCTTCATATATGACATGAGAAGTATCAGTGTATTTTTTCTGTCTGCTTTTCTAAGGTGTCTATAGAACGTTTTAAAGGTAGGAGTTAAACATTCAACCTTTACTTTGAGCTTTCTTGCCCCTGAAGTGTTTCCATAGATACTTAAATATAAGACAACCTGACCTTTGAAGGATGCTCTGTTGAGTTTTCAGATATTATCTGATTGTAACACTTTACCCCTAACCTATTCTTGGCTTCTGCTTTGTATTATCATGAATCTCTAGTTTGTAACCGTAGGGGCAAGGTCTTAGGGTTTTTTCTTCAAACTTTAGTAGCACAGCACTGGGACCAGCCTTTGCTTCACCAATTCTTTTATCTCAACAGAACTGCAGCAAAACCATAAAGACTAGAAAATCTTGGTTAATTCAAGTCCCTACTGCTCTTAAGCTCTCCCTGATCCCCCTCTCTATTTTTTTTCCAGAAAGTGTAGGTGTAATTAGCTGATATTTGCCACTTCAGCCATGACAGGTAGCAAGGCAACCTGAAGATGTGGCACACCTCTGCTTGGCTATTTTGCAACCTGTTGAGTGAGTAGCAAAGGCTGTGCCAGATTCCTGTATTGTCCTAAGGGCATATCCCAGCAGGCAGCCTGGAACATCAGTTACTCATCTAATGCATATGCCTTGTCATCTAATCTGACTAGACTGTAGTTCACATTTAGGGAAATATTCCAAGTTATGAGAGCTGGAGGAGCTGGGACACTGACCTCAATGAAGACATGATAATTTACATCATCCAGAGAAGCATCAGTGTGGAACTTTAAATCAGTGGAGGATTTCCCCCATTGTCCCTGGAAATGTTCCACAAAAATACAATGTTCCCTCTAGTCTCTGTTGTCATTGTCTTAAGCAATTACTGCTCTATATTCCCAAGAAAAGTGTGTAGCAGTATATATTTTAATCTCAAGGTGACTTACTGCCTGTTTTTCCATAACAAGAGATGGGTGCTCTACTTCAATAGCTTTTATTAGTGGTGAAAAAAGAAAAGGCAGTGATCAGATTTTGTAATTGAATAGAGAAGGTAATTTGCACTCGAGTCTTCTTGGAAATTAGGCTTTTTATTAGAAAAAGGAAAAGGTCTGGAAGGAATAACTGTCTTTCATGCATTGCGGCACATAAGAAAAAGGCTGGAGAATAGTGGGGACTCTCTCTTTCTTCCAATGTGTAGTTTTTCCCTGAATAAATAAACAGAGCTAAATCTTAGCCAGATCTCTGTGGCACTGACCAGTTAGTTGGCTCTCAGGGGTCCTGAGTATGGGCAGCCCCTGTAAGTACAGGCCTTGTCTTGCACCGATGACACAAGACACAACGCAGAGAAAAAGAAGGATTTGGTTTTGGAAGAGTGTGTGAAGACAGAGTGGAAACCTGTCTCATATTCCAGGCTGTAAGGAAACTTTCCTGCCACCAGGCCACAGAAACTACAGAAACCACAGAAACAGACAGTAAATAGATCCTTCATTGCTGACGTACTTGAGGAAGGGGTACTGCTCCTGCAAAATCAGATGTTGTGAAAAATGAGCATTGTGTACTTCAAAGAAGTAGAAAGCCTCAATTTTAAATAAAAGAGTTGGAATTAAAAATGGTGTCAATAATTTAATGAGTGAGACTGAAATCAGTGGCTCAGAGAGTTATAATTCCACTTAAGTAGTCTGGAACATGGTTGAAAGCCCAAAGACTTCTGTTTTACACAGTATGAAGTAACATTTTTGACAGTCTTTGGTTAAGTTTTTAGGTAAAACAAAAAAGACTGCTTACAAGTTGAATTTACATTTCCATTTCATTATGAAATAGCAATTTCTTTTCATTTGCTTATTAAAATCCAGCATGAAACACAAACAGAAGGTGAAAATGGGAGCTTTCCTTTGGATTTCTTCAAGAAAAAGAAATTAAGAGCCAAACTGCAGAAGCAGTTGATGATAAGGACGCCACTGTCAGAAAAAAAAACCAAAAACCTGCTCATTTCCTGATTAAGGAACAAAAGTAAGAACAGTGATATTTTTCATAGACTTAGAACAACCCTAAACCAACTGAAATACTGTTTCCTCATTTTATACGATGGAATGAATTTTCTCACTGTTTTGATCTCAGACTTTTCTCTGTCTGCAGGCTATTCCCCATGCCTGCAAAAAGCAGAAGATGATGCTGATACATAAGTAAGGAGGGACTCACTGGAGCAGAGAGGTGTGAATGGTTGAGCCAGCCTGGACAGGAGCTCAAAATAAGACTATTTGTTGCTCAGAGGGGCACTAGGTGGTTGTGTAAAATAGGCATGGCAAGATCAGCTGTGATTACAGAGTCCGTTCTGAGACTGGAACAACCAACTGTATCACTGCAGCAGAAGAAAAGAAACACAAAATACCTTCCCATTTAGAAATACTGAGTAACATCCTTTACCAAGACAGTCAGCTTCTCAAGATAACAGAACCCAGGACTGGGCCATCTGCACTTGTTCATGTTTTCAGAGCATGGGAAATACAGCAACAACCACCACCATCATCAGGTGCAGCGGAAGAACATTTTAAGCACCATATATGAAGTTTTACAGTTCAAAGTTACTTGGGGAATCTTCCAGATGGGACACGAATACGAACTGCAGATTTCAATCAAGTGGTGTGGTTTTGGTTGCCGCCTCTACCTTATTTGGTTGCTGAGTACACAGCATGAATAAATAAAGAGAGATAACCAAGAGGGGAAAACTGCATGGCAAACACAGTTCAGCCAAGCTTTATTTTTCAATTGGCTAAAGAAGGAAGCTTCTTACACTTAATATGACCTAGAAACAGCACATTCCCCAGCAGCTCTAATTAGTTGAAGAAACTAAGCATTTTACTGCATAACCTTCAAATAATCTCTTTGAATTCACTGGTTTCCCAAGTGTTTCTTCCTTGTCCCATTTCATACAGTTAATGAAACATCTCAATCAAGGAGCAAATTTTTATACGTGAGCAGTTTCTGTCTGCATTCTAAAGGGCTGAGATTTGAAATAAATTACCACTCTTTGTTTTGTTCCTTAGGGTAAAATGAGTGTCAGCACCACATCCTCTTTCTGACCCATAAGTGATTTCTCAGGTACTTCACCTCCCTTTTTACTCTCCGAAGAATACTTTCATATCTCAGGAGGAAGAGAGCATGGGCATGGGAATCCAAAATGCTTTGTTTCTCATGTAGAGCTACTAATTGGAACACCCAGCAAATCTCCAGCTTTACCTTTGAGGTGTAGTATTTTGCTCTGTGCCCTGAGAAAGTTCTTGTGAACAGAATATACTTCGTACTTGTCCGGGCTCTGACCTTGCCATGCCTGGCACATATGTATGTAAATAAAATTTTATCCAGGGCTGAGGGTGACAGGGGCATCCTGTTCATGGAAGGCCTGGTTTTTTTGGGGTTTTTTTTTTCATCCAGTAGCTGTTCAGAAATTGCTTTTCAATGACCTTTGGCCCAGCCTTCCAGGAACAGATCTCTAACCCAAGATACCTAACCTGAACTGACCAAAGTAATGTCATCCCATTCCAAAGTCTGGGAAATTAACCCACTCAGATAAAGTCTGGAATGTGTGCAGCATTTCTAGAGCTTCTTCTGGCTTTCTCCATGTATTCCTCCACTCACTTATTTCCACTCTAAGTAGGACAAATACAGCTGAAATTCCTATTGGAATTTGTCACAGATAACACAAAAAGAACTGCACAAGGACACACTGATAAGCAAAGCAGGAAAAGGGGCGAGTTTATTTACAAAACTCAATTTTATACAGTTCCTGTGGTGCCCATGGATTGGAGAGGGAATCCTACTTCTCAAACCACATTGGTCAAGCCAACTGTCAATCAACTTTCTCCGCCTACCTAAAGCATGTAAACAATGAAGGACAGTTAGCAAAACATGGCCATTGTTTATAGTAGAAAGTGTGATAAAGCAAAATTTCTGACTCCAATATGAAGGACAATTCAGAAGGCTTAGAAAAGTCTTCAGAAACAAGGTGTCAGGAATAACTGCTAGTGGCAAATCTTCTCCTAATGGGAAATTCTGTTGGAGTTTAATCTGTATGAAATCTCAAGCCACATAATTTGGATGGTTAAAGTGTTCATGGAATACATGTACTTGATGATTTTCAAATTTTGGGGACTGGTTGGCTCAGTGAGCTACCCCAGAATCCTGAGATCAAGATATCTATAAGCTTATCATTTTTGAGGACAGCAATAGAAGATGAAGTCAACTAATTTGTAAAATAATTAAGACTGGTTTTTTTTCTTAAAATATTCAACTAAAAGGTCATTTAAAATATGAAAAATTATTACTGGATTTCCACTAGAATCCTAAATTATGTTTGTGCTGAAGTTCTAGGGGTTTAGAATAACTGAAGAACATGGTGTGTGTGAATGTTCCCATGAAAACATTTGGCCAGCCCAAACAGACTCCAAGAAAACTTCTTCCTTTGTCTTACTGTTACAAATGTGGGGATAAAAACATAATGGAGTAAAGAAATTACTTACTGACCAAGGCTTTTATCTGTTCACTTTCTGAAATAAACACCCATTGTGGTTTTGAAGGCTATAAAAATTACAATGCAAATGCAAGCTCGCGATCTGCAGCATTATAACCCATTAATGACTAGGCACAAGGAAGACAGCAAAGGCCAAAAGGGAAGAGATTAAAGAAAGCAGGGCATACAAATCTAACCTCGAGAACCAGCTGGAAATTATCCATCAGAGGGTTCCCTAATGGAAAACAACTTCAACAAAAATGCAAATTGTATTTTTTTACAGTAATTATTTCAAGTCAGCAATGGGAGAAATTGCAATGAAGTTATGTTATTTCAACAGTTTTCAGCTTTTTCAAATCCTACTTCAGGTCATGGAGAAATGCTGAAAGGTTGAAATATCCCTTAAGAGGAGGGAAAAAGGGAAGGGAAGGGAAGGGAAGGGAAGGGAAGGGAAGGGAAGGGAAGGGAAGGGAAGGGAAGGGAAGGGAAGGGAAGGGAAGGGAAGGGAAGGGAAGGGAAGGGAAGGGAAGGGAAGGGAAGGGAAGGGAAGGGAAGGGAAGGGAAGGGAAGGGAAGGGAAGGGAAGGGAAGGGAAGGGAAGGGAAGGGAAGGGAAGGGAAGGGAAGGGAAGGGAAGGGAAGGGAAGGGAAGGGAAGGGAAGGGAAGGGAAGGGAAGGGAAGGGAAGGGAAGGGAAGGGAAGGGAAGGGAAGGGAAGGGAAGGGAAGGGAAGGGAAGGGAAGGGAAGGGAAGGGAAAAAAAGTATCCAGACTTGCTTTTCCACTTGGATCTTCCTGAGTAAGATTTACTTTTGACAACCAAATTCTCATCAGGTGGAAGCAAACACGTTGGGTCAGAACCAACTGAGTTGTCATTTGTCTCACAGCTTTGATAGCCTCTGTTTTCCTGGATGTTCTTGGAAGAATTCTGCTCAGAGAAAGTGTTTGCTTCTGGCTCCAGATGCATTTCCTTTTCAGACCATATGGGGACACACAGAAACCAACACCATCAATGTTCTGCACCGTGTTCTGATTTCTCAAAGTGGGGTAACAGAGTAGGCTGGTGTCGGTTCAGTATCACATAAACATGTCATATACCTGTTCTGCTGCAACTGTTTTTCTTTTCCTAAGAACTGCTCATTTTCTCCACGTGTAAAATTTTACAGCTGCTTGAAAACGTGATTTCTGGCACTATTTTTGCCTAGGAGCGATTCACTAATTAGGAATGTTGTGCAAAAATGCAGTTGATTCTTGTTTTCAGCTTCGGGGAAAAACGACGGGCTTGTCATGCTCACCGAGGTGTCCAGCGCCCAGCCGGGAGCTGGAAGCTGGCGTTCCTTCAGGCTGGAAGAGCAGTGCTGGAGCTTGCGGACTGCTGGCACCATCTAGTGATGCCTGCGGGCTTGCACAGCTCCCTCCTGCCTGAAGCACGAGGGAATCCTGGCTCAGGACACCAGAGATCTCCGAAAGGAAAAGGCCGGGGGAGAAACAAGACTTAAACCACAAATGCTGGTACAAGGACTAGAGTTCTATCCTTGGCATCACCATTTTTAAGTGGCTTTTCCCGTGACACACCATGTAACACTGAGTTAGGTACATCTGCATCACATTTGTATGGATATTTAATGAATTACAGAGGGTCTCCAGGGCACAACAGAGTGGAACTTACTGGAGAAAACAAGATGCAATGGGAAGGGCAACTACATTTCCACATAGATTTTTCTGTAAATCCAAAGTTTCCAGTTTAAAAAAAAAAAAAAAAAAAAAAAAAAAAAAAAAAAAAAATCTAGACAAACCTCCAGGCTTTTTCTCCTCCCTGCTGGAGTTGTCAGCTCTTAGTCTCTGCACATATGGGAACAAGGAGAATTTCCACTGGTCCTCTTTTAGAACCTTTCAAAGGGCCTCCAGTGGAGACACTAGCCTTACTCGGTCTCCTCATCCTCAGCTGTGAGATCTGGCTTTGGTTCCTGTTGCAGAAACTAAGGTAGAAGGTGCTGCCACCTGTTACCTACCGTGAAGGTGGGCCACAGCGGAGAGGAGGCCTGTGTTATTTCCCACCTTAGTTAACCACAAGTTCCTCCATTGTCAGTTAGACTGTAGGTTCCTCATCATCTCATCTCATCTCATCTCATCTCATCTCATCTCATCTCATCTCATCTCATCTCATCTCATCTCATCTCATCTCATCTCATCTCATCTCATCTCATCTCATCAGGTCCCTTAGTGGTCGCTTGCCTTTCCTGTCTGCTCTTCTGCTTCCATACTGGCACAAACCAGAAGTGAAACAGTGCAGTGCTCAGCCCTCCAAGGACTGGTATCACCTCTAAGTCAGGACATATCTTTTCTTTCTTGCTGCCCATCTTCAGGAGGAGATGGGTTTTGGTTAACCAAAGGCTTTTGTGAACTCTGTCCCCCTTTTTTGGTCTGTTGTGGGTTTTTTTTTTCCTTTAGAGGAAAATTATTTGGGGTATCCAAGGCCATTTTAGGCTCTATAGTATCAAAACTAGGTCAAAAAAAATATTAGGGGAGTTGAAAGCCAGTTGTAGTTTAAAAATCCTCTTTCTTTATAAGACATCTCAGAACTGCCACCAAATTACAGGCTCAGAGTTGAAACCAAGTGTTGAGGCTGACCAGAATTTTTTCCCCATTGTTTTCATCCACTGGTAGATATAGGAGGTCAAAACCACGTTACTTTGAAAAGAAAACATTTCCTTTCCTCTGTGGTCCTTCTTCTTAACCAGTGATCTGAGTTTTGGTCACCTCTTTAGTGCCACATCGCTGTAATAATAGCAGTGAGAGACACACTAAAGAGCACAGAAAAGGTAGAAGATGACAGAGAAGATCATCAGGTTGGAGAGACCCAAGGAAAAAGGAGGGCACTTTGCCTGAAGAGAGCTGGCTGGAGAGAGAGGTGTCCATTTCCAAATGAGGTCAGCTCGTGCCCTCAGCTCCCAGGTAGGACTTGAGTCACCCCCATGGAGCGCAGAGCAAGGGGACCCCTAGAAAGAGGTTTGCTTAGCTCCAGCTGGCCCAGGGGCATTTCACTGGAGTTCAGCCCTTGCCAGGGAAGGAAACATACTCTGCAAATTCATGCTGAGGCAAAAGCCCTTGCCTGGGGCTAAGGGTTATGCCAGGGAACCAACAGGAGACCCCCCCAGCCCCTGGAGTGGTGCTTGGAGGATCGACCCAGAAATGCATACACTTTGTAGGGACCTGCACTGCTTAGAAAAGACAGGGCTTGGTGGTTGTGCTTCTAATTAGACATGGTAAATAGGAGTTACAGGTCTCAGGATCTGTGCTGGAAGTTACTAAGTTCTTTGTTTAACTTCAATTACATCGCCTGTCTCCATAGACAATTGTGTAATAGGGGCAATTCTTGCCTGAATTGTCAGAGCATTTCCAGAATTTGCTGGCTAATGCTTGAAAAAAGGCATAGAAATCTTTGAATGAAAATTCTGTGACAAAGAATTCAGGAGACTAGAATTAAACTAGAGCAAGAGCAAGAGCAGATTTGTGCAAAAAAACCCCAAACATGTTCTGCCATGGGGAGCTATTCACCTAAAAAATTAATTTAAAGGCTATTGGTGACTTCATGGGGATTTTTTTTCTTGAATTTGAGGGCAGAGAGGATGGGAAGGGATGAGAACAGAAGTGAGGTGCTCTCCATTTTTCCTGCTACTGTGTGCTAAAACTGAGGTTGACGTGTTCCCAGAGATTACGCACCTACTCACAGTCCAATCTTTTATTAAAATTATCCGAAGAGTTGAGTTGCTGAGTGACATCTATATATGAGCTGAGAGATGCACCCTGCAATGACTCAGGGCACTGTCAACACCCCTGTCCCTGGCATCCCCTCCAAGGGACCAGTCACTATCCTTCCACTCAACTTTTTGCCACAACTGTCCTTTGGCTGTTTTTGATGGAAAGAAACCCAGCAATAAACCTCATCTGTCCCTCACCTGCAGGTGACAGCAGCAGGAGCACTCTGACCTATAGAGGGCTAAAGGAGACCAAGAAGGCTCCTTTGACCAGCCTGTGCGCCAGGGACAGGTTCAGCTACCTGGCTTGAGCCAGGGTGCATTGCTGCAGGTCTGGTGCTTCCAGCCAAGGGGGAGGTGCAGAGAGCTCAATTTACTAAGGTTAAAAATACACCCTGGGCAAGGGAAGGATCTCTCCTTTTAGACCTACCTTTTCCTGCATATAGTTTATATTATACATATATACACACACACACACATATATATATATATATATATATATACAAGAACAGTGTTAAAGCAATTTATGTCAGCATGGCTAAGCTTTAAAAACAAAAGACAACCACCAAACCAAAATGAGAAACCCAGCATTTCAGCTGCTTCAGAGCATTAGCAAAGCCTGAATAAGGCAGCTGAATTAAGACATGAGCTTAGTCTGTGCCCACACAGCCCATCAGGAAGCTAAGCCATCCCTCACCTTTTGGACAGCTCACTGTGTGGGCAGGATCTCCTGCTGGCCTGCAAGGTACTGCAGAGCCGTGCACTTGTGCTTGGCTACCTGGTTCTGTTAAGAAACAACAGAGCACAAAGCAGATTCTTAGCATCTTTTCAGTCTAGCAGGTCTTTTCCTGGTTTTCTACTGGGAAAAAAAACCCCAGCGGGTTTTCTGCTGGGGTGCAAGGAACTAGTCAAAGGTAAGGATGACCTGGCTGCAGGTATAAGGCAGAATGATTTCTCAGGTTGCCAACACACCTGGGTTCTCTAGACAAGCCAGCTTGTCCCAGGAACACCTTCCTGAGGGTGGGGGGCAGCGCTAGCTGGTGGTACAAAGGGCTAGTATTCTATTGATTGAGTTTGATATCATTAACTCGGCACAGGCAAAAGGCACTCAGGCACCCAGCCCCTGCCATCTCTATGCCACACTCTCACATCTCCCTTGCAGTCTGTGGGCAGGCTCAGGTACCACTCCTGTTCCGTGTTTGTACCATAAACTGCTCACACGCAGCCCACAAAAGTTCAGGAGGAGCAAACCAAGCCTGCCCCTTGTCTGGGCACTGACAGCCCCTGCCACACAGCAGCCCCCAAGCTGCAGTGAGCACTGCACCTTGCTCTTTGCTGCTTGAGCAACAACTGCACAAAACCACATTTCCACTGCCACCTGCATTACCTCTGAAACTCAAATTTAAATTCCACTACTTCTCCAGTGGCAGAGAATATTGCCCCTTCATTGGGCCCATCCTTCCAAATCACAGCATTGCATTTGAACCTTGACCCTGTGCATGCAGCCCCCACCTTGCACCCTGTTCTTACTAAAGTGGGCAGGGAAATGAAAATACGTTGAAAAGGAAAAAGAAGGTATTTCTGGAGCCACTGTCCCTATCTGCAGTCAAGTCTGGCATCTCTGTACTGACTCGTCCAGACTCACCCGCCTGGCTTGAGGTCTTCAGGAGCTCTGTCAATGACACTGGTACTGCTCCTGCCTCAAATTACAAATGGCTTCCACAGCCATTAATAAGTGGAAGACAGAAGCTGCAGGTTCCTTAATAAAGTTTATTTAATCATAACTATGCTTAGGAAAATACACTTGTAAAGGTTAATATAATGCAATTTAGTTTATACTACATTTTGAACAAAAGACTTCTTATACATGATTTAGGTAAAAACAGGAAGTATGATCTGGCTCGTTTTACATCTATTACAAATGCAGAGAAGACTTGTCATGCACTACAGTAGAGGGCATGAAAAAAATTACCTTTGGTTTAATTCAGAGAATACAAGTATTGCACTGTAAAAGCATCAAACATGGTGCAACTAAACATCATAAACATGTTTCCATGCCAGCTTACAAAAGTTTGTTAGCTAGTGTAATTTTAGAGGGGGGGAAATATATGTACACATAAAACAATTTCTTTAGCTATTTGGATTTTGTTAATATCATATGCACGCCACATATCTACACAACTGACATTCAAGAAAACTCTTGAATTTGATTTAATACCTTTCAGCTACATTAAATCTGTTGAAATCAATGACATTACTGTATCTTGACTGGCCTGTCAGCTGTTAAACATTCTTTAAATGACTAAAGTTCCAGACTAGATCATCAAAATCCAGAAACAACAATTGCAATACCATGGATTTTAAGTGCCTAGCTAGCCATTTCTTGACCATTTTTCAGGGCAGTTAGTTTGAGTGTATAGATTCATACAGAAAAAGCCCAAAACACATGACTCAACCAAGGGCTGGCAGTGTAGGGGGTATATCAGCATGCTAATCCTTCCAACCACGTATTGGAGGTTGACAAATACAGGTATTATTGCCGAAAAACACAAACATGCTAGCATTGGCAAAACCAACACAAAATAATTTAACAATATTGAAAAAGACTAAAAATAAAAAGGCATTGTTTAAAGGGAGACACAGCAATGTAAGACCACCATATATGGTGGGCTACGTGACCCGCACTCCCCCTGAAATACTCACATTAGCAGTGCCTAACATTTGAGACAAACATAATGCATTACATCCTTGCCTTTTTCATGTAACATACTCCCAAACCTTGCAGAGAATTCCAACACAGTTTTGCACAAAGATTAGCTAGTTCATTGTTGATAGGTCTCAATAGAAAAAACCCAACTTTTCTTCTTCCTAATATGCTAATAATTTATTTTCAGTTTCTCGTCTTATGGTAGGAAACTCCGCCAAAGAGGATCCAGCTGTTGTCTTCGAAGAGTTCTTGTCAGATCAAGCATTGAAACCTTGACCACTTCACAGAAATGTGCAGCACAGTATTTCAGAGAACCACCTTTGCTTTTGTCTCACAGAGAGAACTTTAGAGTCAGTCAAGAGCATCGTTTTCATTACAAAACAAACAGGAAAAAATTATCAGGCCAGTCCATGAGTTTACTTGAACATAGCTAAAGTCCTTGAAGTCTCTCACAAAATGGTAAAGGCTCTTTGCAAGAATAGGAAGGGAGCTTTAAACCTCTACACAGTACTGGAATTCCCAGCATCTGCTCACATCACTCACAAATGGTGGCAACGTTTATATATAAAGAAACACTATTATGAAGAAAAAAAATACATCTAAAACTATTACAACTGGTAGTTTAGGATAACAATTCAACTAGGTTTGTTTCCTAATGTTTAACATAAATATAGATGCAACTTGATCTTGAGTTGACAATGATTGTCGCAGCCAAGGTAAGGATTGAACACTATCTATGCAAACAAAAACTCACTACACATTATACAACTTATTTCTGCCATGAGGGATGCCTTCCCTCTCAAATCTTTGGCCTCCTTTTACCAATCTCTTCCAAAAGCAGAAGCAATGTAGCATTACTGCTCTCAGTTCATTCACAGCAGTGGAGAGTAAGATGCTGTGGGGACAACACAGTGAAGAATGGGGTTTATTCCAGAGCTTACACAGAGAAAGTTACTTGCAATAAAGTGCTCTGACAAATGCTGTCTGAGCTCTTCAACTCCACTCCCCAGGTAACATCTGCCTCCAAATTTGCTTCTTTTGAGCTGTCCCCAGCTGGAAAGGCAGTTAATGACAGTCAGGAGAGTTCACAGATGGGACCTGGAGGATTTTGCTTCTTCCCTGCTGGTTTGGATTTTATTTACATTTTGCCACTGGTTGGCCACAAGCAGTTAGGTATGCAATCTCTCTTGCATTTGTGTGTGCTAGAAATGAAATCTGTTTAGAATTAAAAACTCCTGGCATGACATGTAAACCTGAGATGATAACCTGATAACTTATATGTTTCTGTCTGCATGGAATCAGGATGGTTTTACTAAATGCAACTTGAGTTCATATGGAGCAGAAATTCCTATGTTTTTTTAATGCCAGGTTTGTTGCTTACCAGTTGATTTATCTTTATTTGTTCATTGGAGTTTTTTTTGTGTATGAGATGTTAGATTATATCACTGCTACTATTTTTTTTAAGCTCATGAAGTCTGAGTGCTGTCCACCACAAAAATGAAAATGAAAGCGGGAAAAAAAATCATCAAGACTTGCTGAATCTGCAGACTGTTTTCACTGAGAGTGATTATCTTTCTGTCTGATGATCCCAAATGATAAATCAGAATTTATTACTCTGCATATGTATTCAAAATATCAGAAGTGGCATTTCCATGACAGAATAAATCCTGTAAAGTGTGTTGGAACTGCATTGGTATAGTTTTGCTTGAGGGCAGTACAATTCTAAACCCAGTTAAAAATACATAGCCAAGCAGTTCATAATTTCAGCAACTTCATGCACAATTAATCACACTCCAGGAATGCAAGAAAAATCTGCAGTATGGAGCATCACAGAAAACTGCCACAGAAAACTATCCCATTGTAAGCAACAAGTCTGAACGTTTCCAAATAAAAAAACATTACACATACAAAACCAAACATGCATATATAAAGTGTACATATACTGCACAAGCACTATTCCTAGAAGATTAAACTGCATAGGTAAAAATCAAAAACAAGTGCAACATTTTAAGCCCTTAAAGCACAATCAAAAAACAAAAAGGAGAATTTAAAAATAATAAACTTGCTCCCCCACAACAAAGCCAATTACAGATCAGTGATTAAGATATTAATCAAGACAGAGGTTCTCCAATCAAAAGTTGGAAGGACTACTCTCAAATTTTGGCTCATTATTCACGCTTAGGGGATCTGAAATGTACGTTCATAATTGTAATTAGCTCAAACAGTTATGTTCATCACTAGCCAACTTTGATTTCATTTACAAAGTGCTCTTTATATAATAGAAGCTATCTTCCTGGTAGAAAAACCATCAAGTAGTTTAACACTTTGAACATCAAGATACATTGAAAAGAACTAAAAAAAAACGGGAAAGGGAAAAAGGGAGAGAAAGAGTTGGCTGCTAGAACAAAAAGCAATTTATGCCAGTGGCTCTATAAACATCCAACTTGTATATTGTTAGCTCCAGTCTTGTTTCTAAAACTCAGTTTATAAAAGAACTGCACAACCTAAAAGACTAGAAGCTTACAGTGACTTTATAGGACACAACCTCATACACTCTACCTGCCTTCTCTAATTAAGAGATCCAATAGTTAATGAGTTCATCATGACACATAAAGTTGCCAAAAATATTTTCAACTTAAAAAAAAACCCCTAAACCAAAAAAGAAACCAATGCAGACTCTAAAGCAAACCATGCTTAAAAAAAAATCTACACTATTTTTACATAAGCTGTGTAAGATCTTGCAAAAGAAGAGTCCCCAAACCACAGCTATTTCTACTCCTGCCCTTTTGCTGCCTTCTCAAGATAATACACATTAACTAAATGCCTGTTGAGGTGCTTGCTGTATTCACCTTCCTTCTTAAATGAGCGGTCACAAAAAATGCACACATAGTTCTCCCTGGCCACCGTGGTGTCCGGAGCTCCTTGTGACCTCTTTGGACTGGTTTCCTCTTGCACAGAGCGAGCACCATTTAACCCCGAGTCGTCGCTTCCCTCTGATATGTTGTCACTGATGTCACTGCCTTCATGGCTGTGGATGCCCTCATCCTCATCCATTTCCTGAGATTCATTCACGGCTGTGTTATCCCGAGATAAGGACAGAGCCGCTTTAGGGCTTTGTGTACACCCCTCTGTGGGCACAGGTGCTGGCACAGCATCTCCTGTTGGCTCTGTCGCTGGCACGCATGTCTTGGTCAGGTCCGTCAGGTTTGAGTTAGTCTCAGTTTGTGCCACTGTTTCCTCTGGCTCTTTCTCAGGTGCCAGATCTGGTACCACATCCATGAGTATATCCAAGCTTTTTTCAGAAGACACTGCATGGGAAGATTCCTCAGAGCAAGTGTCTTCTCCTTTGTCCGCCTGTCTCTCCTCCTCTTTTGCACCACCAGTGTCTTCACTCTCTCCTGCTGCTGCAGGCATTTCTTGGTCCTCTACCTCACCTTCTGTGTTTGCATCCTGGGCTGGCAGACAAAGCTGCCCTGGACTTTGGATGCAGTTTCCTTTGGGATCAGTGCTCTCCCCGCTGAGAGCATGACCATCATTGTTGTTTAATGCCACTGTGTCAGTGGGATCTTGCTCCTTCTGGTCACTGCCCTTGGTGTCCAGCTTCTCACATCCATCTTCTTCTGTGACAGGATACTCATCTGGCATCTCCTCTTCCTCAATCTTCTCCTGATCAAATTTACTGCTCTTTTTACTGTGCTTAATTTTCAGAGCTTTCTTTTTTCTGTTTTTCTTGAGGCAAAAATTTTGCTTTTTAGGCTCCTCCTCTGGTGCAACATCACTTTTTTGAGCTTCCTGGCAGTCTCTGAGTTTAGCTTCCACTTTTTTTTTCTTTTTTGTTGTTACTGAGGTATCATTTGCAGGCTCTTGCTTAGAGGAAGTTGCCTCAGTCTCTGCCTTTCTTTTGACCTTCTTTGTTTTACATGTTTTCTCAGTACTTTTCTCAGTTTTAATATCCACCTCCTTGTTTTCTGAAGCTGATTTCCGACTTCTAGTTGTCACCTGGCCTGCAGAAACGTTTGCTGGCTTCTTTTCCTTTGCCGAATTATCTTTTTTCTCCACCTTCACAATTTTCTCCATTTTCTTCGCAGCTGAATCCCCTTTCGTTGGTTCCTTCTCCACTTTGTCATTACCGCTCTCAGAAAAGTCAGCTTCGCTCTTTTTAGTCCGTAGCTTCACCTTTGAGACATCCATGGTGATGTCAGAACAATCGGGATGCCTGGACTTGATGTGATACTGCAGGTTACACTTTTTAGACGCTGCATAATCACAGACGGGGCAGAGGAACTGGCGCGGGTTGATGTGGAGCTCGACGTGCTTTTTGAAATTGCTGCGGTCAGCGGTTTTGTAGTTACAGTGCGGGCAGATCAGAGGCTTTGGCCCGTTGTGCACTTGCCTCGCGTGACGAGTCACTTCGTGCTGGTTTGAGGCCACGTAGCTGCACTGGTCACATTTGAATGGCTTCTCACCTAAGGGAGGAAGGACGGAAGGGAATGATGGTGATTATTAAGCATGGTGCCTGTGGGGCAATCGCTTCCCACGAATACAGACATAGAAATATGGAACTTGAAAAGGATAAAAAAAATTATCCATGCGCCTTTAAAATTAAGCAAAATCAACATAAGAAATCCACAAGTCACAAACACATTCACAAGACACTAAGAACAAAATAAAAAAAAAAAAAAAAGAGAGAAGGGGTGAGGGCTGAGAGGAAGGGGATCCAAAATCAAACAAGCAGTAACAACATCACAGGTTCTGGCTAGGCATACATACCGGCAGAGATCTCTCTACAGTAATATTAGCAAATGGAATCCATACCCAACTGGTCCATTGAATGCATTGTAGAAAAATGGAAATGTAACATTTGATGAATAGCAGTTTCACACAAACGTTTCAAAAAAGTCCAACTTTACACAGATTTAGCATACTTCATGGTTGCATTGAAAAGAAAATGACGGAAAAGAAGCTAGCAAAAACCCTAAGAACGTGAAAGAGGTACCCAGATGATCTTTAACTCTGAAAAAAATTCAGTTCACTGTTTTGGTGCCTCAAACACACAGTGGTCTGGCTACAGGCTACTCTTGGCAAGTCAACCAAATGCAGTCCACAGTCATCATGTTACTATTAAAACCTGTATTTACATTAGTGTAATGATTCCTGTAGAAATGCTCCTGAAATGTTCTGCTTAGTGCATGCCACCGCAGCAGAAGTAGCTTTCACCTTACACATCAAAACAAATAGGAAAAACACTTCTGCAACAACTCAAGTCCAGAAATATTTTGCAAGCATCTGTGTATGCACCAATTTAGCTGAGGAATTTGGGATGCTCCTGAGCTCTGAACCAGCATCTCAAAACTGATCTGCAGAACTAATGTATGCTACTTCTTCAGGATGCTGAAAACCACTCCAGTCCCTTTTGCTCATGATACAATAGTGCTTCTCCCACCCCTGCAAGCTACTGTCCATACTGAAGCTCTGTAACATGACTCAGAGACCAGCCAGCCTGCACTGAAGATGTGGTGCCTGTTTGTGTGTTAACCACATGAACTGCAACACCCTCACAAACTCTAGAAAAGTTGGTGCTGCCTCCTGGCAGGAAGCAGGGCGACAATTGTTTAGGAGTCCAGATCATCTCATGTCTGTCTGCAGCATTTATTTATTATTTAAAGAAGAGTTACTGTGATTCCCTTCCTCTCCACTTTACTTCCTTGTTTTTTCCTCCCACTTCCTGGTGACATTTTTTACAAGTTTAAGCTTGATGTGTTTATTGCTTATCTGTCCTCCAAGTATAGAGCCTTTATCACCTACACTTCAAAAAATAGTTCTGTGCTACACTGCAGGAGGACAAGAACAGCCTCTCTTACATACCCAAGCTCTTCTAAGTGCACAGAGTGCTCAGAGGCAGCTGCAACCAGGTAACTCAAAGACAGCATGTGAAGAGTTTGTGTCCATCGCCTCTACTAAATCCCGGGGTTTTAGTGCACAAGTAAAAAGAATGTATTAAGATGACTAAAAAAACCAGCTATGAATTAGGCTTTAAACCACAGTCATTTGCTGTTTGACATGGGAAGGAAACTACAGTACCTGTGGGCCTTAAACAGCAGCCCGTCAACTGCAGGAGTCTGGAAATTGCCATAGAAAAAATGCAGCTGCCTGGGCATTGCAACAAAACGTACAGTAGAATTTAGGAGAGCTATTAATACAAGACCCCTGATAGCAAAACTCATGCCTTCCCTCGGAGACCTTTGAGGCAGGGGCCACAGGCACATCCCACTCCTTACCTCCTTCAGAATTGAGTCTTCCTTACACAGAACAAGGGCATAGCAATATGTTCGTGAAATGGTTTCCAGGTTTGGTATTGACCAAAATATTTGCAAATTTGGAGGTTCATTCGCAAACCAGAGGTTCAACCAAGTATTATTTTTGTTTCTGAAAGCAGAATACTACATTCACAAAATTCTCACACCAAAATACTGACATGTCATTTTAAAGCTGGCTATTTTTAATGGGCCCAAGCGCCCCTCTACTACAGTTGAAATTGCCTGTCTCCTGGTTTCCATTAAAAGCCTCATCAACTGAAATTGAGACAATTACTGTTCAGGAGACTTCAAGTCTTGTTTGCCAGCATTATTCACCTGGGGCTGCTCAATTCAAATTTTACAAAAACAAATCAAGAGCACAGACTCAGGTCTACCTGAACTCACTTCTGAGAGTCATAACAGACAACTGTGCTTGTGTCTGTGGTGCTACAACTCCCAAAAATGGTGTTAATTCATTCAAAAAGAGATTCGCAGGAGTGTGAGAGCAAATGTTTGTAACACCACAGTTCATGACCAGTAATGGGAAAAAAAGGCTAGTGAAAATTCCTAATTTGGCTTTTAGTGCCACAAGACTGAGTCACTTGTGAACATCCTCTGAGTTTGCTTTTTCTCCTGTATCTCCTTGCCATAAGTAGACACTAATTTACATCACTGTGTCACACTAAAAAAAGCTAAGGGTTCCCTCAGAACTCCTGGATGAGACTCAATCCCAGGCATCACAGAGGAGATTCTCAGCTACTCAAAATGTTCCCAGCTTCACTGATTTGAACTCAGCTATGACAGCAGACAGTGTACAAAAATTAGTTCCTATATCACCACAATGTTGTATTTATTACTAGATTACTAGGACTACTAGAGCAGCCCTATGAATATCAGAAAAGATCTTGAAAAGTAAAAAGAAAAATATACATTCCCACTTTCAGTTTTATTTATGACACTTAGCATTCCTAGCAAGACAACTTTCCCCATTAAAAAAGGAGCTAAAGCTCAGGCCATACTGGCTAAGATGGCATCTCACACAGAACTGGGCAGACTGCTTTAGGTGGCCCTTCTGGAGCCAGGGTCTGAGCTCCAGAGGTCCCTTCCAACTGCAGCCATGCTGTGATAATGCAACCCACCCCCTTTTCCTCAGTCAAGCTGCTGCCACTCTGTACCCACCTGAGTGGGTGCGCATGTGCCTGGTCAAATGGGTCTTCTGAGAGCTGGAATAAGGACACATCGCACACTGATAGGGCCGCTCCCCTGCAAGAACAAACAGAAAAGTCGTTACTGAAACACAGCAGATTCCCAAACTGGTTACCAAGCCACTCAGGGGAGGCTGTCACAGGTCCTCACGCTGTATTTGAGGGCATGTTATCTCTCAGCAAAACAACAGCAAGGGTAGTAAAAGGGCAGGATATGACAGAGGCACCTCCTAATGTCCACCTGGGGTCAACAGTAACCTCAGACAAAAGATGACGAGGAAAGACAACTTTAAGAAGCCTTAAGCCACCAGACCTGGCTTCCCTACAGCATTTTCTCCCAACACTCAGAAGATGCACAAAAGATCCTGTAAGAAACTTGGTATGTTCTTGCTTTGCTGAACACCTTACCTGAAACCTCTGTATTTAATTTGGATTAAGATGGGATACGACCATCCATTCCACATGGACTTGCATTTACCAGAACACAAGTGCAGAGAGAGCAGGTCTTTGCTTCCAAAGTTTTACTTGCAGAGTGAAAATAGCTTGCAGCACAGAAAAGCATGCTGATCAGTGAACTTATGCTGCTAGCAAAGCTTAAGTGTAGCATAAACATTTATTTCAAAGACTCAAAATCCCCTGCCTGAAGAGTTACTGTTCTGGAGAATTAACGGAAACTAACTTGTCATAAATTATATCTTCGCTGAGGACAGTCAGCTTGTAATTGTGGCTAAAAATTGTATCAGTACAATGATACTTGAAAATCTTTTTCAAATGAAGACAATTCCAAACAAAGGCAGACAGTTTTATAATTAACATGTTAGGCAGGTCCAGATAAGCACCAGGGTGTTTGCCCCAAACTGCTCACACACTGTCTTCACTACAAATACTTTTTAGTTTTGGGTAGACACCCAAAAGAAAAGAGAGGAGTGAAGCTGAAAAGGGAAAAAAGGAGTTACTCAGTCCTAGTATTTATTCAAATCATAGCCAGAATTACACGATAGCATTTTGATGAATTTGCTACCTATGAGGCATACAACCAAGGTGCTCTCCAAATCACAGAGCCCTGGACATCAGCAAAAGCCCTGCACACAGGCTATGTGTTCACTTTCAGAGGCACAGCTCTATCTGCAGCAGCAAGTATCTGCATCTGTCAGTGTGTGATGTGAGGCTCCACTGCTGGCCTGTGCCAAAACAGCAGTAGAAGCGGCCTTTGCAATACAGATTAATTCCACATTTCTTCCTTCCATCAAACATTTAGACTATAGTTCTTGATTAGATCAGCAGTTTAAAGGTAAATTTGCCCTAACAACCACAACTCCCCTCCCTTTCCAATTAAAACGAGGTAGGAGATTGGCGAAATACACATAATAAGATTAAGTCATGTTCAAGGGAGGGGTAGTTCTCCTGTTACAAAGAAATGGTTTTGGTTTTAAATGATTTTTTACAATTAAAAACCATGTGGCTAAAGGTCCAGGAATATTCAGTCATATCTTCTTCCCATTACCTGAACTTTCACACCTGTACAGTTACTTACAACATTAGGAATGTGAAAGAGGCTTTCTTTCATGGCCTTTTTTACATAGGGCACAGCCACAAAACATACTAGATTTAAGTATAATGAACACAACTAATTTGTGTTACTGCCACTTGAGAATTAAATGCTTTGTACAGACTATTCTGTAAAATATTATTCCCCAAAGGATCTGTATTGTAATTTTACAAGCTGGTTCATTATATGCAAACAAGCCATCAGAAAAACCTCTCCAGAAGACACTTACAAGAATAAGCCCCAATCTAGCAAAAGCTCAAGCAGGCACTTAGCTCTATGCAAATGAACAGGCAGACTGACATCAGCATATAAGTTTAAGACCCTCTTGTTACAGGAAGTTCCCAGTCTGACCAGTGTGACTCTCAAGAGTCACACTCCCAAGGCCAGACTGCTGGGACCGAAGCCCTTTCATGGCGAGTGGCTCCAGTGCCCCACTTGCCTCCCTGCACACCCCACTCACACACAGTCAGACCAGGTTTCCTTACCAGTTTGACCCCAGGTTTCCCACAGCAGAGTCTCAAATATCTCATTCCATAAAGCCATTTACTCATGGCACAGTAACACAGAAACACCTGGTGCCTCCAAAGAGGGCCCAAGAGTGGAACCCCTGCACTTTCATACCCTCAAAATCTACCTGCACACAAGTCTCATTCTTCCTCCCTAGCCTTCTGCTCCTGCTGCTGAGCCTTCCCTGTCCAACTACCTTGCTGGCCTCCCCAGTCTTCATCTGCTTTGTTGTCCAAAAGGTTGGTAGTTTGTGGCTCCTGCTGTGTCTCTCAGTGCCATTCACCTGGCTGGCACCACCAGTAGAGGGTTGGCAATTCCCGGCCTCTCTGTGACTCACCCTGAGCAAAACCTGATCTTGAACTGCAGCTTGCACACTGAGCTACCTGCACCAAAGATATCCCTCAACAATGTCTTGATAAAGCCTTTTTTTATAATGCCATTAGAAGTCCCATCTGCTTGAAACAAATCTGCTTCCACCAAATTTCCAACACAGTAGCAAGCAAGAAAGATCCCCTCTCACAACCAAAATCAAAAGGAAAAAAAATTACAGACCAACCACAAACCAAACCAAAACCAGACACAGAACATTATGACTGACTGAAGCAGATATCTTAGTTATTTAGCCCTTCAGATTATTTTCAGGGAAGTTTTCTAGAAATCTCTTCTAAAAAGTGAAATAAAGAAAAAAGAAAGAGAACAATGCTGCACTGTCTTGCACATAGTACAGCTCCAGAATCAGCAGGTAAATCAAGTCAAAACTTAGTCTAAAAGGTCTAATGAGCACAAACGAGCCCAGGTAAATCTGTTCCTGACACAAAGAGTCCTTTCTGCCCAAGCAGCAGAGGAATGGATTGTCCTGCACCCCTCCAGCCAGCCCCTCCTGGGCAGTGGATAGGTTCTTCCAGGTATAGCTTTCCCAGGTGACAAGCCTATGACCATCTGCAGGGTCCTTGAAGCACTCCTCTGCCCAAGGTCCCCACATTTGTCAGCCGCCTGTCCCACAAGCACTGTCACAAGCTGCAAGGTATCTTCAGTGAAGGGCGGGTTCTGGAACTCCTGCTTTTCAACATGAAGGCAAGCAACAACAGGCAGTCAGATAACCTCTGCCTGCCTTCCTGAGGTCCCCAAACATGCAGAGGAGAGGTATTTTTCCCAATCATGCAAGGCACTAGCATGCAGCCCCCTTCCCTGCTCCCGGCCATGTGCTCTGCTATTGCATGTGTCATTAGTAAGGCAACTAAGTTCACTAACGAGCAGAAAACCAACCTAGAGAAGAGGAAAGGAGTATTTTTACTCCTTTACTCTATTTTAGTGAGTTGAATCAACTAGTTCCAGGATACAGGCAGAAAACTGAGACTGCCTTTTTCCAGCAGAAGCACATTTATTCTGTGAAACTCCACTCTGTGCAGCCAGTGTTTCAGAAAATTGTATGGCTCTAACAGAATCTAATTAACTGCAGAGAGGCATTCCCCCAAAAAATAAGTCTCATAAAGAACAAAAAACAGGAGAGAAAAGTATCTATCCAAAATTATTTAACTTATTAGCAATCAGGAAACCAAAGAAACAAAAAATTCCAACTTTCTTAATATTCTGAACCCATAAAATAGGAAGAAAATGATGGATGGATGTATCCCATTCATTTTTCTCCCCCTTTTTTTTTTTTAGTTTTAAGTGAAAACTACAAAGCTATTTTAGTATAATTCAGAGAGTTTTTACTAAATTCAATACTGTCATGTAAACAGTCTACAAATACTTTTGACTATAAAATAGCTGTGGGTGTTTTTTCAGGGTTTTTTTGGGTGAGGGTTGTTTGAGGTGGGGGGGTTGTGCGTTCTGGTTTTGTTTGTGTTTTTAAAGACAATTCATTACACATTAGTATTGGCAGAGACTTTTAGGCTGGTGTATAAAATATATCTGCCAGGAGCTTATTCATTCAGAAAGTTTAATACAGTTCATCAGTAAATCGGTCAAATGCACTGGTAACAGAGCACTTCCTCAGCAAACATGCTTTCATGGTTAGTTCCTGTAAAACTCAACAAGTGCTTTCAGAAATCAAAAAGGGGGACCTACAAACACAAGCAGAGATGAATTTAAAGTTGCGACAAATTGTAAACGAGACAGGAACCAAAGCACTGGCTCATATTTGGCCGTGAGTTCCCCACATGATTAATTCAGGCTTTTTCCTACTATTTTGCCATTTTTACCTGCTCTCTTTCCTGTTATCTCCTACAAAACACACAAAGAAAATGAACTGGAGGATAAATGACACCATTTTCCTAATACCTCTCACAATAAACTTTGTTTACTTGTTTAGAAAAAATATTTAGACAGGACTGAGTTTGAAACTGATGGTATCTTCTGAACAACAGCACACAGCTATTCTTAGGAGAACAGTATGTCTTAAAGTACTAAAATTCCCAGCAGACCCTCCCAGCCCCAACAAAGCAGACACTAAAGTGAGCTGACAAACACAAACTCCTGCACAGTTAAACTTAAGCCCAGCCCCGAGGCCTCCGGAGTGCCCACCCCTTCCAGACAGCTGCAGACAAGTGAACTGAAACCTCCAAACCATTAATGCCACTGCTGTGACAAAACATGACTTTAAAGGAGAAATTCCCCAGTGTTTTGCTCAGCCAGCACAGTCTACAATAAAGGGGAACCAAGTCAGGTGAGCATGCTAGAAGATGGTTAGCAAGTGAGCCCTCTCCACAGAAAAGCCCTGATATGGTGGAAATAAGAGCTGCTAAGAATCAGCAAGGAAGCTCAAGGAAGCCTTCTCACTTCCACAAAAGGGATCAGGAGGCAAAGTAACTGTACCCCATGGCCTAGAAAGGTGAGATAACCCCTCCTGGAAAGTTGTTTTGGTTCATCAGAACTCCCCATGTGAGAGAGTGGTGACGCTCTCCGATAAAAAGCAAGGTATTTCCTCAGTCACCTGTGGTCCCAGCTCACAAGACACCAGCAACCCTGCAGTCCCCTAATTCCATCTGGTATACACCAGGGAAAAAAGGGGCCTCACACTGTCCCTTGCAATTACAAACCAAGGCTAGGAGAAGTGAGGAAATCAGGCCAGACTCCCTCGAAGGCTTCCTATAGAGCAAAAGAAGTATGTGTCTACTTCTGGCTGCTGCAGTGATGCAGGCCCTAAAGAAAACGAAGCCTCTGAACATTAAAAGGAATTAATTCATTGTTCAACCCTTGTTCTGACTTTGTGGATGCTGGAGTACTCCTGTCCACATATATTTCAGCTCTTTCTTCTCTGTAATTACATTGTAGTCAAGTTTCAGCTCAGTCTAAGGGTACCATTTTTAAAACTTCCTATGGATTCAGGCACTTTTTTGTCAACCTGCTTATTTTGGTTTTAGACTACATCAGGTTTTGGTGTTGTGGACTCTGACAATTACCACAGGCACACTTTGTCATGCCCTTTTCAAAAAACTTGCTCAAGATTACTAAACAGGATGCCCTTTGCCTCTTCTTGGCACTTGACACTTTTTCAGTCCTCTAGGACTGTAGACTGGAGTTCAAACCAAATTCCACTAGGCTATAACCTGCTAGCACCAGGAGAAGAGAGCAAAAAGCTTTATCAGAATAGAACAAACTTTGCAAAAAGACTGCTTGCTTCACTCATCACAGATTCTCAGTAGTCTTACTGCACTTCAGTAAAAAAAAGATTAAAAACTTACCTGTGTGGGTTCGAATATGTTGAATATAATTGTTCTTCCTGTCTGAAAAATAGGAGCACTCTGAGCAGGTATACACTTTCCTGGGAAAATGATTTCTTAGGTGTTTTTTCCAGTGATATTCACTGACAGTAGTGTAAGTGCATATGGTACACTTGTAGACTCTCTCATTTTCCCCTGCTTTGTTGTGGTGCTTCAAGTGAGCCAGATAGTGATCATATCTGTTAGTGTTATAGCCACAGCGATCACAGCGGATCGGGCCCTTAGAGAAATCCACCTCTTCTGCAGTGCAGGAATCAGACTCCTTCACCTGTGCTTGCTTTTCTGCATTTTCTTCCACAAAGAATTTCTTAGCACTGTGAACCCTGATATGATGCACAAACTCCTCTTCGGACTCTGCCTCATACTGGCAAGGCTTACAACGAAACGGTTTGCTCTTCAAGGTCTTACACTTGTCCTCTGTGCTTTCCGGAGTACTCGGTGCTTCCACTGAGACATCTTTGTCCACACTGGGAGTCTTAGGAGGGGAACAAGCAGCTGGACCTTGAGTTTCCATACTAGGAACCTCAAGGGAGCTTAATTCCACATTTTCAGGTGCCTCACGGTCACTCTCTGCAGCCTGGGTATCTTCCATACCCTCTCCATCACTATCTGAGAAGTTGCTGTCCCCCACTGTTGTCAGTTCTGCCATTTGTCTCTCTTCTCCAACCAGGTAATCACAGCAGTTGCCACTAACTTCTCCTGTCAAGGCTACATTTGCCAACATAATAAGCTGAGGAGCTGCCAGCTCAGCTTTAGAAAGGTCCTGTAAGTCATACATGTCATTGGACAATGCCATGCCAATATTAGAACTGCCGGGAAAGAGGCTGTTCCCACCAGACTGCCCCAGCACTTGAGTTGCCATGGCAGTAATTCTGTTGGAAGAGAAAAGGAACACCTGTAAGCACCCGAGTGTGGAAAGGTCTCCCTGCTGTGTACTGTCATAGCAGCCCTCCAGTGAACATCAGAAAACTAAAGCTCTTTGCTGAGGTGCTGGGGCAGCGGGAAGCAGAACCCGGAGCGGGGGGATTGCTCAGTCGAAGGGGCGGCTGGGCTCTTCCTACGTGTGGTGCAGGATCCCACCGTGCGGAGGACGGGTGGGAGGCGCTGACAAGGCGGGGCCCAGGGCAGGCGAGTGACCCCGGGCCGGGCCCCGCGGCTCCCGCCACGCCAGACACCTGGGGCGGGCAGGGCCCGCCGGGGGTGCCGCGGCCGGGCTCCGCCGAGTGCTCCTGTCCGGCCGCCGCCCGCCCCAAGGGCCCCGCCGGGCCCGAGGCCGCCAACAAAGGGGGGCGGCCCGGCCCTGCGCCGACCTCCCCGCGGCCCGGCGCACATCCGCCGGGGGAGCCGGGCCGGGCCGTGCCCCCGCCGCCCTCCCTCCTTCCCTCCCTCCCTGCCTGACAGGCATGCGGCCATTTTCTGCCTACCCACACAAAGCGCCCTCCCCGCGCCGCCCCCGGCCCGCCCGCTGCCGCTGGCCGGTGGGGACGCCCGGCTTCTTCCTCCCCCCGCGGCGGGCAGGGCAGGGCAGCCGCGCCGGTGCGGGGGCGCGGGGCGGACGAAGCGCCTCGGTACCGGCAAGGTCACGGCGGCCGCGCCCACCCGGTGCCCGTCCGCGGGAGGGGGAGCGAGCGACGCCCCGGGCCTGCTCCCGGGCCCGGGGCCTGCGGCTGCGTCCGGCCCGGCCCGGCCCGGCCCGGCCGGCGACGGCTTCGCCTTCCGGCAGCGGCGCGACCCGGCGAGCGCCCCCGCGGCCGGCGCGGCTCCTTAGCCGTGGTGCTGATCGCCCCGCGGCCGGCCCGCCCGGCCGCCCCCGCCCGCCCGCCGGCCGCAGATCAGCCCTGGACAGCGCCTCTCGCCCGGCTCCCGGCCCCCCCTCCCCGGCCCCGCCGGGCCCCGCCGCACTCACTCACCCACCGGCGGCGCGGGGCCGCCCGGCCGCGCGGCTGCTGCGGGGCGGGGCGGGCGAGCGGGCGGGCGGGAGGCGCTGCTGGCGGCGGCGGCGGGCGGAGGCGCCCCCGCATTCCAGCACACAGCGCGCAGCGGCGGCGCCGCCCCGCCCGCCCCCGGCAGGAGGGGCCGGGCCCAGCGGGGTCACCCGGCAGCGGCGGGAGCACCGGGCGGGCGGAGTGCGAGGGGGAAGGGGCACCCGCCCGAGGAGAGGGTCCTTGCCCAGGGGTAGAGCGGGCGGCCGCGGGGTTTGTCCGTGCCCGGCCCCGCTGCCGTGAGCTCCTTTGTCCCGTTCAGGGATGATAACGCGGATCTGACAGCATCGCCTTCACAAGTCCAGGGAAGGGCAGCGAAGCTGGTGAAGGGTTTGGAGCACACGTGTAATGAGTAGCAGCGGAGAAAACTGGGTGTTTAGCATGGTGAGAAGAAGGCTTGGGATGACCTTATCACTCTGCTAGCAAGTGAAAGCAGATGGAAGCCAGTTGGGGATCGATCTCTTTTCCTGGCAACTGCTGAGGAGAGGAGAGACTTAGGCTGCACCAGGAGAGTTTTAGGTTAGATATTAGTCACCAAAAGCCTGGTTAGACATTGGAATGGGCTGCCCTGAGAGGTGGTCATCGTCTCTGGAGATGTTTAAGGAAAGACTGGATGCAGCACTTCGTGCCATGGTCTAGCTGACATGGTGGTATTCAGTCAAACGTTGCATTCAATGGCCCCAGAGTTCTTTTTCAATGTAAGCTCCATCATGGCATGGAACCACTAAACTAGGCCACTAAACTACTCAAATTGTTCTCAAAACATAGAATGCCTCATGCAGTCGTAGGACTTGAAACCTCCATAGTTTGTCCTCATTGTTCCAAAACCAGGGGAAAACCCCAAAATTTGCTTTTGGGGAGCCCAGCCATGCACTCACTGATTGCAACAGAGAGCTCAATAAAAGCATCCAGTCCTGCTTAGGTGACAATCCCAATCCTAAATGAGGAACCCAAATTTCTTAGTGGTTCTTTCTTCTCTTGGGCACTCACCTGGCTCCTCACCATGAATATCTGAAAATTTTCCTTGGCCCTGAAATTCCTCAGGTTGAGCTGATTTATAAATCTCAAAACTTTCAGCAGGAGCCAAGTACCTGCTGAGCTGACATCACTGGGAGGCTGCAAAAACCCCTCTCTCTGTGTCATTTGGCCAACCTCAAAGCAAGTTTTGCTGCACTGCCTGGCAATGGGTGCAGAGACAGGGCTGGCCAGCCTGGCTGGCAAAGCAGAAAGATTTCTGAAACTGGGGAAAACAAATGGGTATTTTCCTAGGTACAAAAACAACTGGGGAATGCAACTACATCAGGAATTTTTGAAGGACCGCAAAGATACTTTGTTAGATATTTAAACTGAAAATCTAAAAAGTATCCCTGATCTGTTCCTGTGAGTAACAGTCTTCCTGGCCTGGACAGCAGAGATGTGGTGTGTGTTTTAGCCAGTATTGCCACCTAACCCTGCCTTAACTACTTCTGGTTCCCAAGGGCAAGCTCCGTTCTCCAGCTTCCATATCTGCCTGTCTGTCATTTTCATCATCCAGATGAGAAACTCTGTAATACACATATGTTGTATTATGAATTTATATATATATATTTATATTATGTTATGGATTTATTTGAGACAAGTTGCCCAAAAACCTTAACCTGAGGTCCTTTTGCCTAGGCACCACATCCTTGCAAACTCCATGTGTCTTTTCTCCCTCTTCACTGCTCTCAGGATATGCAGAGTTTGGAGCACAGTGCTTGGACCACCGCCATCCTCTGGTATTAACACAGCTTTGAGCAGCTACTCTGGCAGAGGAACTTGAGCACATGGGGAGACAGACACACATCAAAGCTTTACCTTTACAAAATACATGGATGCTACTAGCTCAGATTACGTGGCTCCAAAAAATCTAACCCAGCTTCAGTCCAATTTCTGAAAGCTGTTTTGACATTGCCATTGCCTACATCTCTTCCTGCAGAACTTGCCTTATTTGCAGACAGCTATTTCTTTGCTCAACACTCTGCTTATGCCAGGCAAACATAAAAGATGCATTCCCCAGTGAAAAGCTCCTTTGAACTCTATGTCAAGTCTGAGACATTCCCAAACCCCCTTAATTCTAGGGCTGCCCCATCAAGTTTATAGGTTAAAACCCAGCTTACACCACTTCTAAGCTATGCCAGTAGTCAAGTGCATTTGGTTCTCCAGTGCTTTCCAAAAAAATCCCACATGTACACCCCAAGAAATCTTAGCAGCACATGGAAGTGGCTACACCAATTATTTTGTGGTCAGGATGCTTTGGAGCAGCTTGAGTGTAGATAGTCCTGCAGTGAATATGTATCATGAAAGAAATGTTCCACATCAAGGCCTGTAATGTCTGCAAAAAATGCAATCCTAAATAAAAACTTCTGCCAAAACAAGAAACTTGACATTAACAGTCAGATGGATTGTTTCCATCCTACATCAGCTGGAGAGCAGGGAGCTGTGTTTCTAATAGGAAGCATACTTCAATATTAACATCCATCTATTATAAAAATAAAGGCACTGCATTCAGAATTGTTAAAGCATTTTAGATGACTTGAGGTTCCTATGGGAGCTTGGGTTCTTTCCTTTGTGTATAATTTCACAACTGGATTTGACATAAGCGATCTTTTAGGTTCATTGCCTGGAAGCAGGTTTTTTGCACTGTATGGTTTTCCTCTTTTTTTTTTTTTTTTCCTAGTGACCAGATTGCTTAGGCTTCTCTGAAAGCCTTAGCACCACTATTAATGTTATCTTAATAGTATTTTAATCTTTATCACTTCACCAGAGATCCCTTTCACCTTTCAAAAACCAGTCTGACCAGATTTCTCAACTTTTGTACTCTGCAACTATGCCAATGTGCCATAACTGTCTATGTTAATGTTTTAAAAATGTGTTTATGGTTCCAGTGTTCTAAAAAAATTAAATATTAAATGCTTCACTGCCAGTAATAAATTCCTACAAGCACTTTAACAATACAAACACTATTCAGAGCCTCACACCATATATACAATTTGCAGTATTGTGCTCTGAGAGGAATCTCTTTTTGGTGCTAAGGAAAAAAAAGCTTTGCTATCTGGGTTAAAAAAGGTCTCCATCTGGTCTGTTTTGCCCCATTCATTACTTACAAGACACGTCATATTTGAAGGTCAGAATGGACCAAAATTTCAAGCTCTATGCAGCATCACTTACATCCTACATAAGGTAATTCTTGCCTTAATCCTTTTGAACAAGCTCATTCTACAGCTTTCAGTAGACACAGGTCGCATAATGAGAAGAATCTAATAAATTATTATTTTTAATAAGTCAGTAAAATTCTCTGACTAATAGCCAGTGTGGCAACTTCTCCGTCCTTCCAGCATGAAGGTTTGCACATCTGTGTGGTAAACAGGATCAGTAGAGCAACACATAGGACACATAGGAAAACTACTTCTCCGAAAAGCTCCTCATCAGCGACCAGCACTGGTTTGTCCTATCTTACAAGGTCAGTGGAAATGCCATGTTCTCACTTCTGCCTAGAAGTGGGTGTAATAGGGTCAGTTTAAGGGAGTACAAGTTTCCAGGTCATCCACACTTAGCTACTTGCTCTTGGATCTTTTGGAAAAGCACACTGAATAGATTGCATTTGTTATTGTTTTGCTGCCTTCTTGGACAGCAGTTCATACTCTGAAGGGGCAAACTTCAGCAAAGCCATCATTTCATTCAGTACAAAATATCATGTGCAAAATACCAGGTTTCAAAATGGTATTTACTGAAAGTTGCTCTTTTACTCACAGGGTATTTCTCTACAAGCAATCAGGCTTAATATTTGTACCTATTTTAACATACCTTTTCAAAACATCTGTAGGTTCTAACATATGACTGTTTCCAACTGCTGTGGCTGGGATTTTATGAAGCAGTAACCCAGTGTTCAGGCTGCCACTGCCAGACCTAATCCACCACAGCCATCTGACTCAAATCACAAACCTGGCACAAAACCCATCCTGTCAAGTCCTGTTTGTTTCAAGATGCTCTGAACAGTTAATTTTGTACCATCAGACTTTACACATTTCCCATTTATGTGGTTGGTACCACATGATTTCAGTCCATGGAAGGGAGAGGCAGTAGGTACCAAGTGCTGTGGAAAACAAGATCTCAAGTTTGCAGCTGAAAGCTGTGCAGCAGGGTGTCAGGGCTAGGCACACACCACCTAATCCTCTGCAGCAATTCCTGGCTTCTAAAACTAAAGTTGCCTGAGTAACTGTTTGGAAGGGGAGGGTAATGTTGCGCCTGAAATTACAGTGCCACAGCCTAAACAGACATCCAGCTGCAACAACTCATAAAACTGTTTTTAAAAGCCTTTCTTGTATGGGAGCTCTGGTGTAACTGGATTTGGACATGTACATTTTTTGTCTTGGGTAATGACAGGATAGGGAATGGTGTGCCTGATATTTGACAACAGTTCCCTGGATGAGCAACTGTTTCTTAAGCAACAGCCCTCTGTACTTTGCCTCTGGCTAATTGACAACTACAGGGATTATGTGGGGAGGAGAGAAGATGAAATGTACAATTGCTGGGTGAGAGGAAGAGCAAGAGAGGAGGAAAGGCCCCTCTAGAAGGAACATGTGGTTGTGTGGTGGGGCTCAGCAGACCACACTCCTGTTTCTTTCTTTCCAGCAAGTCAAACTCCATGCCCACTCTCAGTAAGTCGCTGCATTTTAGCCACAGTCCTCTTGCTCCTGCTTCTAACCAGGCATCCTATGCCCATTGGTTTGGAAGGATCACTCAGCCAAACCCATGTGAGGTGTTCACCCCTTTTTTGATTGAGTCTTTATTTCTCTGTTTCCTCCTTCATCAAACTTCTTCCCCGGAACAGCAGCCACTGCTTGTTCTCCTACCTACTGCAAGCACCAGCTCGCCCTCTGACAACCAGGCAATATTTAGTTTAGTTTGACTCTTCAGAAGAGTTGTACCTTTCCAGTACCAGGGACTGGAAATGGGGTTCAGGACTGCACAGTAGCAAGAGGTGGGTACTTTAAATCATGCAATAAGACAAAAAAAAAAAAAAAAAAAAAAAAAAAAAAAAAAAAAAAAAAAAAAGACTTTAAAAACTTCCAGCATTCTCTCCAGCTCAGCTCTCCAATCTTTGCTGTTTGCACCAGTGCAGCTGTTCTGAGGGGAAAAGTTGAAAACATTGCCTAAATAAACCTTTCCACTTCACCTCTAGTAATTGTTCAGTCAACAGAAACATAGTTTCAATAGCCTGAAATAATCCCTAAGAATCAGTGAAGTGTATGAGCATTTTCCCGAGCACACTCTCTGTGCACTCCCCTGCAATGGTATGGGCTTTTTCAAATGCTCAACACTTGGCCACGCTGTGGCTTTCCATGCTAGGAAAGCTGCACCATGCAGGTCACCCGCTTATTGTCTCAAAAAAGCACCCAAGGGTACTTCTTGCCCTTCTGTTCTCAGGGTAAGTTATGGGATTGCAGCACAGTTTCACGAGAGCTTTCACTGGTGCAGTCACATCACTAAGTACAACACTGGCTAAAGCTCAGGTTTAAACAAGGCCTAACATTACCTTTAAATATGGAAAATGCAGTGCTCTACACAGAGAAAATGACTTTTCTATTGTCCTCTTTTTTCTTAACGAGAAGCCAGAAAAAACAAACAACCAAAACAAGAGCTGTCATTAACAGCTGCCCTTCACCTTTGAGACACAAGTAAATCTCAAACCCCAATTATTAATGTCTCCCTTTTCACTCTTTTCCTTCACGTATCTGTAGCTCATCTTAAGCTAATAAACCTCTACCCACAAGGTAAGAAAGGAACCAGAAAACCCACCTCCCATCCATCCTTATAGATTGATCCTGGCCCCCAGTCTTTTGTCTGGGGGATCAGCAGGAATAGGATTGTGTCTTACTGAGGGTGAAACACTGCCCAATATAATCCATCCTTTTCCTCTTCCAGTCTGGGCAAAGCATTTTTCAGTTGGCATTACCCTTCTGTGCTAGGAGGCTGTGCCTAGGATGAGTAGGTCCTTATCCTCACAGATAATGATGTATGAGCTGTCATACTGCCTTGGAGGAAGGCTCTGCCTGTCCCAGTACCTCGACTCTGATGGAGGGCGTTAATACCTTCTGCTTCTGGAATTCAAGTTCTAGGGATTTTTCAGCAGGAAGTCACTTAATGGCTCAGTAGCTGATGTATTGTTTTACCTAAAATCACCCAATCCTTTCCTTCTCACCTTTAGTTTTGGCCTTTAGAATGTGCTGTGGTACAAAGTTTCATACACCAGATTTGCCTGTGTTTCAAGGTGCACATGACCTCTGAGCTGGTGAAATTGTGAAAATGCGTGGTTAGGCTGCACATTTGGAGGGAGAGCAGGAGAAGAGCCAGCATTTCTCCAGCAGCTGAACCAATACAATCTTCATAAGCCACATGCAGACCATGGGATGCAGCTGCTCCAGCCAGCTGCAGCCACCCTGTACAGGAACACCCTCCCGTCTGCTGCCTGGCTCCACCAGAGCATTCTACATCTCTTTTTAAAGGTCTCTGCTGCTGACTGTTCCATACCCTTTATTTATTTGTCATTCCAGGGCATGAAACATTGCTGTAGCTCAGCTGTCTTCCTGGGCCTCTCATGACATGCTGTCCAAAGGTCATCATATATAATCTCCCCTCACCCGCAGCCTCTTGGCTTGGAAGTATGCCAAGCTGAGGCTAAGTGGTAGCACTCCTGGCTCCATGAGGCCTCTCAGGTGCTTAAGCAAACAAAGACTGGAGAGGAACAGATGCCTCGGTAGCAAGTTCAGGCTAGAAACACTCACTGGTTTCTGTGTGGGACTTCCTGTTCTCCCCTCCTCTTCTCAGGCTGAATGCTCTTGGAGGATGGTTCACACTGTGTTTCTCTCTCAGCTGTTGCAAAAGTTCTGTTTCTCAGTTATGTCCAAAGCAGCTTTGCAATTTGAAAGTCAGTATCTGCCCAAACCCTAACTTCTCTTTAGCAACTGCATCAGCTGGGCTAAAGGGAATGTATTAAAATCTTAGATAAAACTGGATTACCCGAGTCAAGTACGGTCTTCCTCTCATCACTTACATTTGCACTGTTTCAGCTCTATACACATTCACTTAGTTTCAGCCTAATCCCTAGCTCCTTGTTAAAAAAGAAATAAATCCTTCCACCTGTTAATGTAGAATTAATCACCCAAGCCTGCCAGTTCAGAAGCACACTGCACTACAACCCAGGGGGCCTGGCTGATTTTCTAATAGTCAGAATGAGGACAGAGGGTTTGCCTACCTAAGGGAAAGAGGACTTCAGTGCTGACACTAGTTGTCAGCAGCAGATGACAATTTGGGCCAAACAGGATCTCAGCTCAAAGCAAAGACAGGAACAACTTTGTGAGCTGCTTCAGACTGGTTGGAGCTTGTTTTTACCTTGGTTTCAGAAATAGCACAGATCAGCTGGTTTTCATCTATGCTGAAGCCACATGAATTTCTATGCTGATCTAACCTCACTTTTTACTGCTACCAATTCTTTGCAAGCTGTGCATCAAACTACAAAGAGCCCAGAATAGGTCTGACTTGTTGAACACCAAACCTGTTACAGTTCTAAGTCTTCCACTCTTGCAGTTCAGAAGACATGATGGCATTATTTAAATCCACATCAGTAAAGTACTCATCCAAACCCTGGAGAAGAATGTTCATACGGTAATCCCACAATGAAGGTTAGCTCTGCAAAATTGTTCCAACTGAACATTTTATCTACATTCATTGCCCTTTTTTTCCCTTTTCTTTTTTCCCCAACTGTAATTGTTGTCTGTCCATTAAAGCAGATGTGATATGTTTACAGCTGCCAAATGACATGAAAATGACCACAGGATCTGACTGGGAGAAGAATAACTCTCACTAGGCAGCAGTAGCAAAAGGCATTCTGGATTGCTGGTAATTCCAGTGCTGCCTCAATAAAGACACCCCACATGCTGATTACAAGGACACAGGAGGCATAGAGAAGAAGGCTTACAGGAACAATGATATCAGGGCTGTGATCTCAAGGCCAAGTCTCACAGGATCCTGCACAATGACATCTAAATAAAGTTGCACAGCAAAGACTGCATAAATCTCCATGCCAGGGAAGCCAAGGCAAATGTAGTAAATGAGGAAACGTTCTCTAGGCAGCACTTCAGAGACTCTGGTCTTTAAGCAGGCAGTAATTTGTCTCCTCCAAATTTCACAGTGGGTACTTTGAAGTCTGAATTATGGAATGGCTCAGATGGCCATCAGAGCAAAAGGTGTGAAACCATATTACTGGTAATTGCTTGTAGGACTTAACATTAGGGATGAGGAAACCCCAGTAAAATAATCCAGATACAACAGCTATTAGAACTGCCTACAATTTCCTGCTGTTGTGTGAGAAGAGTGAGCAGGTAGGACGCACTAGGACACAGACTTCACCTGCACTTTGGCCTATTTGCAACCCGTTGTCAGAGTTGCTTGCAGCTCTTTCCATATTTGGCCCTCTCTTTCATTGTAAGTCATACTGCAGAAGGAAAGAGACATGGTCAAACATGGCCAAGTCATCTTTCTTCTGTTTGGCATTTTCAGAAGCACCTGGTATCTTTAAACATACATCTAGCTATGGGATCTGCAATGCCATGACTGTGGAGTGGCTGAGGTAGCACATCCTAGGCCAGCTTCCTGGTGCTACAAGTCTTAGTCATTTCTAATTAGGATGAAGAGAATGTTTTCAGGTCTTCTCCTTGCTGCCAGTTTACCAGCCCTTAATCTGCTCCAATCCCCAGCTGCCATACTGTACCTTTGACAAAAATGCTTCTCTGACAGAAGGCTAAAAAAATGTATTTCCACAGACATACTGCTCACAAAGGGCAATTCACAGCCTGACAGTTGGCTCCCTTGACTTCACTGTTGTCTACTCCATCCATTCCCAGCTCAATGCCTTTCTACAGCTGCTTGTCCTTTCCTTGCTAAAGAAACATTGACCCCCAGCCAGAACAGAGGGAACTACAAGATGGAAGACAGCAGGAGATAAGATAGAGGCCACATATTAGCATTGGCAAATCACAGCTGCAATAGAAAAAGAGGTGTCAGAATGTGAAGACTACTGCAGCTATACACAATACTAGGAAATCAAAAGAACTGGCTGCAGAGAAAGGCTCCAGTAAAATATGCCAAGTGATAAGGAGCCTCTCCCACACAGCAGTCAACCCCGAGCTGCCCCAGTACCTATGGATGGAGAAGGAGGGACCTGACATTGTTTCAACAGACACAACAGGACACAACAGCATTGTCTGCTTGTACAGACTGCGTTGCTGTGAGATTTTAATATTTTTGTGGGGTTGCTCATATGCCTTAGTTAACAGGTAGCTGAGCTATTTCTGTATCACTATCATTGGTTGTTAGGAATTCTGAAAATATTAAGAATACAAATTTGCTTAGTAAGGAAGAAAAAATAAAGCACTTTTAATTGGTGCTAAGTGGACAACAGTCTATGTGCAAGTGCTGCATTTTCAGCTTTTAGACAGCTCTGCAGGCAGGTAGGAATTGCTTGCTACTTTACTTCAGCAATTTCTCTGTGCAACAACTCCTAGTGCTGGAAATTGTACCACCTGGCTTAATTCCCTTTTTGGAACTTAGTGATGTAAAGTGATGACCATGGAAGAGTTTTATTTTTAAAACAAATCACCTACCATCTTGTCTTGGTGGTAAGTCAAACACACACATGACACCCAGGGAAAAGAGCAAGGTGCACAGCATGAAAGTCTGCAGAGCTAGCCAAGATCTGACCTGGCAGCTGAGTCACAAGACAGAGCAGCACAAAGAAAGCTTATCTCTGTCCATAGTTTTTCTTTTTCTTTCATCATGTGCTTCATGGGAAGTCAGATGTAAATCCAGGAGTTTCATTTCATTAATGAGTTTTAGCTTTGTGTGAGGATGTAAGCCTTGTCAGAGTATGAGCAGTTCTGGTCCCAGCTACCAAACAGAATTGCAACTATCTACAACAGCATTTAACAGTTTAAGTATTTACATATGCCTTGCAACTATGAAGCTGCTGTGAAGATGTGTCAAAACCCTGCCCAGGAGCAGAAGGGAGACTAGGACGTTCCAGATCTCATGTTCAGGAAGGAAGCTCAAGCTCTCTCACAAATATGAGCTCTAAGCTGCCTTCCACAAGTTCTTTTCACTCAGGAGCATCAGCAACATTTGATGAAGGAAACACTGATAGCCGAATCTTCAGGCCCCCGCTTAACCCCAGTTTACAAATGCCAAGACGTTGAACTCTCTGTGCAGACCATGTCTCTGTTCAGTAGCGACACATCCTCCATCTAAGAAGCCAATATATCAGCTTAGGCCATCCCCGTGTGTAGAGTTCTGCTCTGTCCACAACCAGCAACAGCAGAAGTGATCATAAACTTTTTTAAAGGGTTCAGCTCACCACCTTGTAAAACCAGGAACTTGCTGACACAATAGAGCTTTTCTGCAGACTCAGATCCCAAACCCTGATTTACAAGAAAGCCTTCAATTCCTTATAGGGTTCAGTATTTTGTTACTGAAAACTTAATCAACACAATAACTCTATTCCCAATATTATTTTATTTTGTTGAAACAACATACAGGTTACCCACTCTGCTTCGGGGGGTACAGGATGGTATTATTTCCCCAGGAAGTAGATGATGAGACAGAGAACTCTGAGAAAATAAACAATGCCATCCCTGCAGGTCTCAAGATAGTGATTTTAAGACAAAAATACTCCTTATTCACTTTATTCTTTTCTTTATCAGAGGGAAGGGCAAACATATCCAAACAGATCCAAAAGCTATGGTAGATTTATGTATCGGATTTATTTATCAAAGCACATTTCATGCAGCAACTATAAATAAATACAAATGAAAATGTTGTCTAAACCATTTCATAGCATACTGTAATTTAAGACCAAACTTCAGCTTCAAACTACCCAGTTAGAAAAAAATCCAGTTTAATTGTTATGCAGTTGGTTGGCAAAGCAAATATTGACTGTGACAAGCTTAACCTGAATACACTTAGAAATAAGTAAGAACACCGTATTTAAAATATATTCTTTTGCTACACTTTGTCATAAAGATAAGAGATTTACTGTGGCCTTCTCATAAAAAGTAGAGCTTTCTGGGAGGCCATCAGTAAGGTCTTTGCCATTTCCCTTTTTAGGTTCATAGTGCAGGGTATTAATGCAGTTATTTTCCACCAACCTCCAGGTAGCTCTGAGAAACAAACCGCCATTTCACCCTCAAGTTACCAATTTCATTTGATACTTTCAAAATAACACTTTTAGTAAAAGCATTTTTTCATTAAGCTCTTTTTCTCGCTGTCAACTTCATAAAGACTTCTGGGATTTGCTGGTTTAGGTTGCTTGTATTTTTTTCTTTTCTGCATTTCTCTCTTTTGATTGCTTAAGCCATACACTGAATTTGGGTGTTACCATATGAGGGATTCCTTCTATACTCACGAACGGACATGGTTACTTTTCCCTGAGTTATGCTGAAGCTGCTTTTTTAGACCAACCAGACCTACTTAATCTCCTTGTGGAGATGCAGTCTGTATCAGCTGAACAGAGCTTTGCTTTTGCTGTAATAGCTGATATCAATTCCCAGACACAGTATTTTCACAAGGCTGAAAGACAACGCTTCTCTGGCTGCTGCCAGCATACACGAGCTCTGCCCACACGAACACTTCTACACTGTTAGGATGGGCTCTGGAGAAGAGCTGGTGATCAAGCGGCCCATTTTTCATTCTTCCCCTCTTCCCACAATTCTGAGAAACTTCTCTGCTTTTTATCCAGCAATGCCTCTTCCAGGAGAGAATAAGTCACCCAAGAACTGTATGATACTTCACAGAGGCCCCAAAATATCATCACAGAATACAGCAAGGCCTCTCTCCTTCCCTCTCTTTGACAGCACTTTAAGAAGCACATTTGGGGAATTTTACATCCCATTAGATATTCAATTTCTTCTCTTTGCATAGTGTCAAGGCCTGCTGTGTCTCATCATCTTTGCTTGAAGAACATTCCCTTCCCTTTTGCAATGAGCACATTTGGTTTACTGTGCCCTGGACAGGTGATCTAGCAGGACAGACCCTTCACATCACAAGTTTTTACAGCATTGCCAACATCCACCATTAACAGGAAAATCTGTGGCCTCAATGCAGGCAAAATGTCTGTAATCAACTGAATTTAAATTACCTGAGTCTTCCAGAAAAAGGTCCAAATTCCCAGGTTACTTACTTATTTACCCCCAATAACTTAAAGTCCCCCAGGTTTGCACAGTTACCTTGGATAAACTCTATAACATGAATCTTCACATTTTTGCTCCAACAATCACATAGCACAGATACAAACATATTAATGTTAGTCTTTTTATAGTTTTGCTCTTGTCCACTGAGGAAGAACTCCACCACTTACCTAAGTAGCTGACTGCACTTACAATAAAGTTCACATGAATTCTGCAGGCAAACAAAGGCAAACAAAAGTAGCTTCAAAGAACAGCACGCCTTATGTATCAGGCAGATGCTGGACTACCAGGAAAGTGGAAAAAGTTTATCAGAAATTCTGGATCAAATGAAATTAAGCCCAGAACACAAGAAGTAACATGCTTTGAAAATCTGGTAAGGCTATCATTTCCATAATACCTTAAGTACAGACAGATACACAGTCACTGTAACATCATTCTTAACTTGGATGAGCTTTTTCTGTAGGAGATGCTGGTCATTTGAAATAGTGGATGTTCCAGCACCTGTGATACCCCAAATAGCAGTGAGAGTCCACAGAGAAAGGGAAGATTTCTTTGCCTTGTCTTTCATACCTCATATATGCACTTTTCAAGTATACTACTACTAAAAGAAGCACAAGTACACAACAAGATTTAGTTCAATCACTCTGATGTAATAATGTCAAGGATTTCATCTTCGCTTTGTGCCCCCAAAGCCTGCAAAATAAAAAAAAAAAGTCAGCTCCATGGCCTTTCCATTGAACTCTCTAGTTCTAAAAGGCTAAAGGTGGCAAGGGAGACGAGGTAAACATTCACACGAAGCAGAACAGCAAGCAACTGCAGGCTGACTGGCCTGGAAACTATTCTGCTCTTGCAGATTCAGCAACCTGCATTCTACAGAGAACATGTCTGTGCATGTTTGCTAAAGAAGGCCATGCATAATGCACATCAGAAGGGAAAGCCTTGAACAAATGCACCTTGCCAGTGAAGACAAGCCTGATGCTGATGGTGCCATGCCCACCACAGGCCTGTGGGGAGTTTCATGCCCCACAAGGCTGCCCTACTTCCAAAAGGAATGGAGGAAAGGGACATCAAAGGGACATGCCATCTTCACCAACTGATAAAATAAAAACAAGGATGCTCGTTGAACTGCAACTAACATCTGCATGTTTTTGATAGGTCAAAGTCTCTTAAGCTTCAGGAAATTAAAAGGTGTTTTGCCTTACCAGAAGCAGTTCTTGTTCCTGAACTGCTGCCTTCTGCGGAATTCCTTGAGTGCCTATGCATAGGAGGTACAGCTGTGGGATCTGTCCACATACTGTGATACGGGGAACGTGGCTGCGCTCTGGCATGAAACAGAGTAGAAGGAAAGCTTCATTAGTGGCCTTTGGAAAAATTAAGAAGATACCATTCCAAACAAGAGACCTACACCTCCAGGGGAAAACTGTAAGCAGCTATTTCAAAGCTGGAAATATTCCTGTTTAATGTATTTAACACGTTGAGAGCAAGGACATTCAGTGCTGTGATATCATAATCTGTAGACTTTCAAAAGGAGATTAAGCTTTATTCTTCAGAATAAGGAATTCTAATTATTGCAAATGAAGAAATTTTTCTCTCTGAAATTTTGACCTTAGATTCTGTCAGACAAGAATTTTGAAATCTGAAATTTAAATGCATTTTGGCATCACCTACATCCCAGCCATGTTTGGCAAGAGAAAACATCCTTCTGGTAACTGTCTTGAAAAGGTCATATCAGTAA
The DNA here is from genome assembly GCF_021018805.1 of Prinia subflava. NCBI lineage: Eukaryota > Metazoa > Chordata > Aves > Passeriformes > Cisticolidae > Prinia > Prinia subflava. Next base: position 4,736,468 of record NC_086283.1, on the reverse strand, counting down.
CACTAACATATCATGGTCCTTGCCTCACGCACTTAAAATTACTTGCTTCCATGGATATGAAATTTCCTGCTGTTGCAATTTACAAACAGCTCTCTCACACTTCCTGGCAGCAGCATTTTGAGGCACAAAATTTCAAAACCCTAAGAAACCAAATTATATAACAGTGGACTAAAGACTGTTTTAAACAAAAAGCAGCCTAAGTAAGGTATCTTGTTTATGTATTTAGACTAACTCAGATCTCTAATCTTAAACAATAATTTGTGGCTACTGAAATGGGGGTGTGTATAGAAATCAGGGAACTAACCTGTATGTAGATATTACATAAATATAATGTCTCAACACAAGATTAATGTATTTAAGCCTTAAGAAACATCAGGTCAATAAAAACTTTAACACACTATATCTTAGAAAAATTCTTAGCAGAATTAATATAAGGCTTCCGTTATTAAAAATAGCCCACAATTTACAATGCAGATGCTTAGCCCACTCCTGTCCACATATCTTACTCCCTAATCTGTTACATTACTACAGGAATAGACTTGATACAAAGGCAAGTTATTTGACAATGAGAAAACTGCTTAGGCTCTGAAGATTCCCTGCAGGAATCTCATATTTTCTCCAGTGAAGCCTAAAATGGTAGCAAGTGCTCTCTTTAAACTGTTGATCTAAAAATGATACATTCTCAATGTCTAAAAGTCTATACCAAATATGGCCATCCAGACTTATTTTAGGAAAGTTGACACTGACACAAGAGATCCATAGACAGATGATTATATGCTTAATATGACTATGTGTGTTTTAAGGCATTCTGCAGATAAATTGTTTAAATGCTCAATTTAAAATTGCAGGCCATCATGCCAGGTCAGAGGAAGCAGAATGAAGCACCTCAGTCTTTCCGATTCTGCCTCAGAAATATGTTTGAAATGTCTCTAGTATGGAGCTACAAACAGCTGCTCGAAATTCTTCTAGTGGGAGGATTTTATAACTTGAATGACACAGGCCTGAAATCTTAGAAACAATGTCAACATAGTATATGGCATACTCCTGAAACCTTAAATGATTAAAATCTGATAGTATGCATTTTTACCTGTGACTGCCTGCCAAGTAGCCTAGCAAGCCTCCTGCTCCTAATCCAGTCCAAAATCCTGGTCCTGAATTGGTTCCATGATGGGAATGAGGTCCAAAGCTGTTGTCGTCTTAAACAAAATGAAAATAGGAAGCGTAAGTTAGTAACAGACTAATCCTCAGGCCAGCTGCTGCAACAAAATTTTCTCCTGTTGAAGATAACGGAAAATGAGACAACAAACTGCTTCTGATTTCAGCAGATTTTTGATCAAGCTCAACTTGAAAGGCCTCACATTTCAGAAAGCAAGAAATCCCACAGAAACTAACACTACTATAAAGAGTTTTATGTTAAAAATCTGCTTCCTCTTCATCTCACAACCCTAATGTTTGCAAAACATGGAAAAAGTGCCTGCCCACTGATCTATAAACAGACAAGTTAGATTAAAAATAGAAAAGGAAACGAAGAAAGAATAATCTACTGAAGGTCACCCTGCAGGCCAGAAGCAGATGCAGGGACACAAATCAAGTAGGTAACACTGCACAGTGAGCAAACCACAAAGACACAGAGCTCCTAATCTCACTGAGCACAGCTGCACAGTTTGAGTCACAGTGGCTCAGTGTAACGCTAACATTACTGGTATTGTTCCTGGTAATCCTACTCTGGCACTTGTTATCAAAAGCCATGCTAACTGCAATCACATTGCAAAGTTTTCATTATGCATGAGTCACCTAGCTTGACAAATACCTTGATGAAACTGCAAGCATACCAAGTAGGCTGTGGGGGGAAGGAGAGTCACAAATTTTTTGACATGTGACCTGCATAACATGAGGTTCTGAGTCAGAGTAAATGTCTTCCATTTAGAAAGAGAAAGAGAACATACAAACCCAAAGTAGAATAATTTTCTGGTCTAGCAAAAATCATGGACGTAAGAATAAGCTCAACCATGAGCTTAACACATAAGGAAGAATAAAAAGGACTGAAGATAACATTAGGGTCTCCCTGAAACCTGCCCACCTGAATAAGTGGGCCAGAGATGACATAGGTAAAAATTAGAGGGCCTGGTTTGTCTTCAAACTGATATGGGTTTTTTGAAGTCACAGAAGATAAAACAATAATGAAATAATCAGTTTCAGTCTAGACTGCATTTGATGTTGAATTTCATTTCGAATGTGTGGGGAGAAATATAAACTCTCATTGGGATGATATACCATTAAATTATGCTGATTTGGAACAACAACAAAAAATTACTTAATTTTCTGAGAAAACAATGTTAATCAGAGATGAACCAGCTCATTTGTTCAAAAGCACCATGACTGAACACTGACTCAAAAAAACGGAGTAATTTTTTGTTGAAATAGCTAGAGAAAACATTAAGAATCACGTCAAACAACTAACTGAGAGAAAGCAGAATTTCATTACAATAATCAAGCTAAACAAGTTTCACAGAACACGTTCTGTATGTTAAGGGGATTTAAAATGAGGCAAATTAAATACTAACAGCAATATGTAAACAACATTGTTTTTCATGACTGTCCAGGTTTCCAAAGACTAATACATTCCTGGAACACATGGATGTATACACTCAGAGACGTGCTTTTCCTCTGCTCCCACAATGTAAGGCAGACACTAAATGCATGAAGTAGCCTAACACTTGGTATTTTAATCTGGCTCCACATTTCAGTTTTTCTCCTTACTTTGCCTGAAATCTAGAGACAAATCATTGACATGCCTTATTAAAAACATCACAAGTTAAGTATTATATGGCTCCCAATGTTCATTTTAAGTGTCTCAGTTTTAAGCAATCCTCAAGAAAACATTCTCAAGGCCCTGCCCTTGCTAGATTCGAGAGCCCAGCAAAGCAAAATGCATTGGGGCAATTAATTGACAAGGAACTGAACAGAAAAAAATGAAAATAACCCTTCATGGTTTTGCCTGTGCCCAGTGTGACAGAGCTGTGTGTCATGGCCAGGGCTCTGCTGACCACCACAGTACAGCCAGTGCCACGCTCACAACATGGCCACTGATGCCCACACAGCACAGACAGACAGTCTGACATAACTATATGCAAACCAATTTGCAAAGCAAACAGAAGCAGATTCTCTTTAATCTTCTGGTGCAGGTACAGCTGAAAATTTCTGCTGCACACACCCTGCACAGTGGTATCCAAAACAATTACACTGCACCCTCTGTTGGCCGAGCTGTTTGAACAAAACTTGGAGAAAGCATTAATAATCATTATTAAAATATAAACTTTTGATTAAGTAAACCTAATCCTTGCTATGTATTTGCTTGCCAAACCCCCTTCTCTATTAAAAAAAATAAGGAATGATGCAACTTGTGAGAATGCAATTTAAGTTCCAGTTCCAGTGCTGTGAGCAGCTTGCACGTTTACAGGGTTAAATGAGTCAGTCAAATGCCAGATGAGTAATGTTTATTTCCCTGAGACACTATGACGGCCTAAGGAAGAACATCTATTACGTGACAGAAGTCACCAGTTTTCTGGGAAAAGAAAAACTGTCTCTTTTCCCCGCAGCAGCCTTGTCACTGCTTTTGTGATTTTCAACTTCAGATGAAAGGCCCCACATGAGATTCAGATGCTGTTCCCGCTAATGACAGTTCACAGACACTTTCTCTGCTCTGAGAACCAAATGTTTCAGCTGCTGGAACTACACTGAAGCCCTGTTAAACAGAGGACTGGTACATGATATTTAACTTCATCAACTGCTTTGTGAATGAAATCAGGACTGAAAGGCCATTCTGTAAAGTTTCAGAGTGCCCCTTTGGCATGGGTTTGTTTCTGGCTTCGTTCATTCTCTTTTCAAGATTACCTAAGACAACTATTCTCCCTGTCATAATTCTGCTATTTCACAGGTGACGAAAATAATGCTTGCAGAGCATGGGGAGGTGGCTTTTCAAAGGTTCAAAGGGCAGCCTGCCCTGAATGCCTGTGGAAAACCAAGCCCTTATTTCCTCTTTTGAACAAAGAGCAGAATACAAAGCTGGCCTTAGGCTCTGCAGCCAACTCAGCAGTTGCCTGCAAATGCTGTGGTTTTAACTGTATCCCGCCTATCCTTACCACAGACAAAACAGGACAATCCTGCTTGCTCTTTTGAATACAGCAAATGGCTCAGAGGCCTACCTGTGAAGGTCGACTTAAAACCAGGAGGAGGAGGTGCCTGCTGACTCTGCCAGAAGGGCTGAGAGAAGCCATCACTGTGCCCAGAACTCTCCTGAGGCTGCTGGTTGCTGAGGAAGAACTTGTACACTCCAAAAGCAAGAACGAGAAGAACAATTACAACAATTGCTCCAGAACCAGAATCAGTATAATCTTTCCTTGACTGGTAATAGCTAGAGCCAAAGCTTCCAGGGTTCTTCACTTTCCTTTCACCTTCCTCAGTCAGCTCTAGCTTGAACAGCAAACTACAGGAGCCTCTAAGTATGTAAGGATCATCTGGGTAATCGTAGCCTTCACAGCTCACTTCCATTTGTCCAAAACGGTAGGCATTTTCCAAGTCTGCTTTGCACTGCCACTGGAAAAATAAACACAATATAAAGTAAAACATACTGCACCAAAGATGGAAACACCCGTCTGCTTCCCCACATACTCCCTGAAATAAAGCTGTAATTGCAAACAAATCATCTATGGGCCACAGGTAAGAAATTTCCATGTGCTCCTATTTTGAAAAGGAGTAGGTATTTATGTTTAAATGTATTTTAAATTCTAAATCTTAAATAAGATCTTATCTTTCAGAACACTGAAGTATTACAACTCTGGAACCAGATTTTGTTTTTCTTTACTGAACACATTTTTCAGATATCCCTTCTTGGGATCTAACAATACTTCTAAAAAAGTGCTGTACTCTGTGCAGCAGCTACTTAATATGTCCTGTGCAATGCCTGTCCTGTGCAAACTTGATGGCAACTACAAAAATGCAACACGTGATCCTAAAATCCAGTGCACTATTGTGTCCATTTGTGTCTGTGCAGAAATCAAAAAGAAACTGGGACAGACATCATTAGGCATCCAAATGCAACACTTAACAATTATATTGGGGATTCTCTGGTTGGACACAGGTGGATCCTCAAGCTCATACTCCCTTGAAGTACCCAAACATAGGGATCCCTAATGGCATGTGACATGTATTTTGGAGAGGAAATAAGAAAGTAGTTGTTTCTAAATTAGTAATTCAGTACAGCAGTACCAACTGCCAATTAATGTTTGACTGTTCTTTCACAATACTGTATCAGTCTTAGCACTACTTTTAGCCTTGATCCCGCATTATCTATTGACAGGGGCCTCGGTAACAGCTGAAAGACTATTTACTGACTAGTACTCATCCTAAGGTGCATGTAAAAGTCAGGCAAGTCTGAAATTTAGTTTCTAAAAAGTAGAGTTGAAGTGAAGTAAATATTTAGAAGCCCTTTCCACCTTAATAAAAAATGGAAATTCACACAGCAATAATAATTTGAAAGCATCCTCTGGGGTCTGCAAGAATTTGATTTTATAAACTCGAGCACCATTTAATTTAAAACCAACAAACGTTTGCTATGCTGTGCTTTTACATTAGCTGCTTCAAAGGTATTTCAAACATATACCTACAGTAGCTCTGGAAAATCCAAACCTAAAAGTATTTAAATTAAGTTTTAGCTGCAAAAGTTCATCTAACAAAAAGCACCTGAACTGACAACCTAGCTCGCTACTCTTTGCTCCTTCAGACCTTACCAACTTGGAGGAAAGAGATTTCACAAACAGTTTGAGAAGCTGTAAACAGTTACCTGTACATCATAGCCATCCCATCCTTTGTTGTAGCACTGCACAACCTCGGGGACACGGGAACACCCCGCAGAGCCTCCCGTGCACTGCAGCTGAGGGACCGCAGCTGTCCGCCTGGATGTTGTGTACTGCCCTCTGTGGAGAGTGAGCGCCTCAACATCCCGCAGCAGAACCTTCCCTGAAACAGGCAGCACAAAGCACCTCAGAATCCATTACGCTGGGAAAGGCCTCCGACCACCGAGTCCATCCTCGATGAAAGAACCCTACCATGTCAACCAGACCATGGCACTGAGTGCCATGCCCAGTTTTTCCCTAAACACTGCCAGGGACGGTGACTCCACCACCATCCCGCAGCCCGCTCCAATATTTGATCACCCTTCCTGTGAAAAAATTCTTCCTACTGCTTCTCAGGAAGTGCAGGCGCACTCCTCTTGGCTACAAGGGCTCCTCTCAGGAAAAGGCTGGCGATACAGAGGCCGAAGCGATAAGCCTGCATCTTTACGAGATGAAGCCCTAGGAAGCATCAGACGCACAGACGGAAACACGACACAGATCCCCATTTCCTTCCGATGGGACTCCCGGCTACTCCTCGCAGGCAAAGAGCCACCGCTGTGCGCAGTGCGGGGTCACTGCTGCGACACAAGCCGGTTTAGGGGGAGCCCAAACCCAAACGCTTTCCTTTCGCCCGTGCCGGCCGCCATCAAACCGGCAGCACTGCGCAGCGCCGGGCCGCGAGGAGCCGCCAACGCGCCGGCAGAGGCGCTGAGGGCGCGCTGAGCCCCCTTGATCCCCACGGGTCTCACCCGGTCGGTCCCAGCCCAGCGCGGGTCCCGCGGCGACGCAGAGCAGGAGGAGCAGGTGTAGAGCGACCCCCACCATGGCAGCACCGGGAGCTGTCACCCTTTGCCCCGGGGCGGGGCCTGCGCCGGAACGCGCCGGGCCGGGACAAGCCCCGCCCCCAACGTGCCCTGGGGCCAATGGGCGGCGAGGGCTCGGCATCTCCGGCGCCAGCGAGGGGGCGGGGCTGCCGCCGCGGGGCCGGAGCGCGCGCCACGTCTGAGCGCCACGGGGCCGACCCGGCCCGGCCCGGGAGGGGCGGGGCATGGCATGGCCCGCCTCCTTGCCGGAAGCGGCTTCCGCTTCCGCGCGGCACTTCCGGTTCCCGGCGCGCCCCTCTCCGGTGCCGCGCGGCTGGCGGGACGGGCGGCGCCATGGCGGGAATCAAAGGTGCGCGCGGGGCGGCGCGGGGCGGCCCACGCGGCCCACGCGGCCCACGCGGGAAGGGGCCGGGCCCTCGGGCGGGAGGGGCCGGGAGCCGCGCGGGAGCCCGCGTGTCCCCGCTCCGCCGGGCGGCCGGGGCCGCGCCGAGCGCCGCGCTCGTTTGCGGGCGGCGGTCGGCGGTCGGTGGTTTGCGTGGCGCGGGGACCCTTCATACTGGTTCGATCTGTTCTCGTTGTAGCGCTGATCAGCCTGTCCTTTGGGGGAGCGGTCGGACTGATGTTCTTGATGCTCGGATGTGCCCTGCCCCAATACAAGTATCGTGCACTCTCCTTCCATTCTTCTATTCCTTTGTTATTCCTCTTGTAACTTTGGAAGAGTCCGGCTTCCACAATGGTGGATTGTCCTCTCTTTGGAGGGGGGGGGGCTTGGGTTTTTTGGATGGGGTTTTTGGCGTGTTTTTTTGATTGGTTTGGCTTTTTTGGCTTTTGCTTTAAAACTTTGGGGTTGGGGCGGGGGGAAAGGAGGCCATCCAGGATTAAATTAATCCTAAAAAGTAATGGCAGCAAAAATTAAACTACCGGGCCTGGCTGCAAACTGAAAGGCTGCATTGCCCTGACTGTCTCGACTGGTGTCCCACTGTGGCTGGCCGTCAGACAGCAGCATCTCCCGAGGTGGGCAGCGAGTGTGTGTTTTCCAGGGAAGCATCTGCATTTTCTGTGGCTGCCTAGGGGTAGCTGTGCTGTCGGTAACTGTGAGGTGGATCCTTGACTGTGTCCCACCCTTGGAAGGCAGCATCTCGAGTAATTGCAGCTGCTGTCTGTACTTTCCCGACACAGATTTTCAGGAGATACAAAGCAGCAGACCAAGTGATCAGATAGTAACACCTGTGGCTTTGATTCTTTGCAAGTGAATGTTTACTTTACAGAAAATATTTCAAATTGACTTATTCACTGTTGAATAAATACCAAATACCCTGTTGACAGACCTTTACTGGTTATGAATTGCAGTTTCTATATATATTACTAGAATTCCTAGGCCAGCTTTCTCTTGTTAAAAAACCAGTGCTAATGACACAAACCCTTGGGAAGGAGACCCATATGCAATTGCCCTTCAAACAATGCAGTGAAGTTTTATTGAAACAAAAGTGCACCTGCATTTGTGTGCCTGAGGAATCTAGTCTGGGGTGCTGCAGGAGTGTGTCTTAAGTAGAGCTGACAGGATAAACTTGGAGTTAAGCTCACCTTGTGAGGTTGCATTAGATTTAGGCTTGCTTAGTGAAATCTTGCATTATGAATATCCTGTTAGTAAGCTCTGCTGCTGCTGCTGAGGTCAGCCAAAGCCACTCACGCACATGGTCTGTTGGATTAATGTCAGCTCATTCCAAGGCAAAGGATTTGCCTTCTCTGGGCTTGTCTGTCTTTCCTAAATGGGGATGCAGGATGGAAAAAATGCCTTGCATTGATTTTAGGAGTAAATCCAGATAACTAAGACTTTTTTTCTCCTTTCTTTTTCAGCCAGTACTGGCCACTGTTTGTTCTGTTTTTTTACATCCTTTCTCCTATCCCATACTGCATAGCAAGAAGATTGGTGGATGACACGGATGCTACAAGTAATGCCTGCAAGGAACTGGCAATATTCCTTACAACAGGCATTGTGGTCTCAGCATTTGGGCTGCCCATAGTGTTTGCAAGAGCAGAACTGGTTAGTAATATTTCAATCTCTGATTGCCTTCCTTTTTTCTAGAAAACTTTGTTCTTTGTGTTTGTTTGTTTGTTTGTTTATTGAAGGTAAAGCTTTTGTGCACTAAATAACTCCTATTATTACGTACTTTTGGAACCAGAATAAGATTTTTTTTTTTTTGACAAGAAAAATCAATACAGAAATGGGAGTGTGGCAGAACATTGTGATTGCCAGTTGCTTCATGTGGTCATGGAATAAAGCCTGACAATGCAATGCAGAGAAAATGAGACAGAAAATAGACTGAAGACTTAACAGGGAAGTAACCAAATATAGAAGTGTAAAGACTACTTAGAAGACAATTTGTGGAATAGTTGCATTATAGCAGTATGAATAAACAAAAAAAGCATTTTTCTACTCACTGTAAATGATATTAGTGTAATTTTTTTAAACTTCCAAGTTCTCATTACATATTTCCCAGTATACAGCTTTTCACTAAAATACTTTAAAAGTTCACTTTGTGTGAATGTCAGAAAGTACCACAAAGTCAAAAAACATGGAGTGCACTTTCATAAATGTCTTTAGGCAAGAATAGCTCAGATGAGCAGTTTGAATGCCTCACACCCTTCAAGCAGGTCAATTACTCTCCTACGAAAACATCCACTTTCATTTTTGTTACTGGGATATCTGCTGGCATTTTGACGACCTTAAATACCTGTTTTAAAATGTCTTACAGCATAGCTGGGCTGCAGATGTGTTTGATGCTTTTGTTTATCCTTACTTTACATACCAAACCAGTTGTACCTGATAGCCAATGCTTTGAGTACAGCTAGAAGAAACTTGCAGTGCTGCTTGGCTGGCTGTGAATTTGTCAAGTAATTTTGGGGAAGCCCAGCCTGCTTGCTGTAACCCCAAGTAATGATGCCTCTTGCATCATGGACATGCTACTGAGCTTTGTCAAGCATGGGACAATAAGATGTTACTTTTTGTCTCCTTAGTGTTCAGCTCCAGATGTGTCTAACTGAATCCCATTTTTCACAGATTTACTGGGGCGCATGCGCACTCGTTCTTACTGGGAATACAGTCATCTTTGCCACGATCCTAGGATTTTTCTTGGTCTTTGGCAGCAATGACGACTTCAGCTGGCAGCAGTGGTGAAAGGAAGATAAGAGAACTATCCGCAGGCATCTTGTCATGCAGTGGCCATCCATACAAATGAGAGAATGGGCAATAAAGAGAAGTAGCGTAGCAAGCCTCTTGAGTATTCTAGATGCTCCTTTTGACGTTGTTCGTTCTGAGTGTACTACTGTTGCTGACAGGGTTTCTACATTTTAATGAAGTGGAGAAATGATTGATTTCATTTTTACCTATGGTATGTTTTTAGGTGCTCTCTTGGTTTAAAATTGTCACCCTTCTGTCCAATGTTTTATGTGAAGCTTTAAACCAGGAACAACATTTAAAGATAGTTTCAAAGATTTAAAGTTGGGGGGTTTTGGTAGGGTTTTACTTTGTTGGTGGGGTTTTTTTTTTTGTTTTTGGTTTTTAAGTTAAGCATTAATACTATGTTTCAATTTTTTTTTAATACCAGGATTAAATTATATACAAGCTGAATGGAGGTAAGAGATTGTCCACCACCATTGCCAATTACCAGACCAATAGATTGTTGCTAAATTTTAGCAGAGGCAAGGTGGGATGGAGAGAGTACTGGTTGCAGATTTTCTTCTGCCCATACCTCATACTGGGTGATGAATGTTGATAGCCTTCATTTCAGGAGAAGGTTGAGGAGCAGGTAGAGTTATTTGGGAGAAAGGTCCTGAATTTTAACACCATTAGCTCTTTTACCTGCTTTGTTATGGATTCTGTGGATGTGACATTCAAATACTCTGTAAATCTATTGATGCTGACATACAAAACTGAAGTATATTGTAGGGGAAGAGAAAATGATGTTTAAATTCCATTTTTTAAAAAAAGTATCTTTTGAACTCTTTCTATTTATAAGTATTGTATGGTTTTGAACTTCTATTCAACTTTTTACCACAAAGATGGTAAAATATTCATTTATGGAACTACTGGTCTGTGTTAATTTGAAGCACATACAAAGCTATTTCCTCCTCCCCCTTTTTAATTTATTTTATACATAGCATATATATACAAATATATAATAAAACAGCTTTTAAAATGTAGATTAAAACCTCGTGTTAAACTTGCCTGAGTTTTCCCCCTTTTCTTTTTTTTTTCCTTTTCTTTTTTTTTTTTTTCTTTTTCTTTTTCCCCCCCTCAATGCAGCTGAGGCACGACTCTTTTGGAAGTCACTGGCTGAACTGATTTCACTGACTGTTTTTAAGTTCTTATGCACTATTGTTTAATAAGATTTACTGTTATGTCTGTAACTGTAGCTTGTGTTCTGTAAGATTGCACATGTAGCTTCAAGTATTTTAGACAAGTTTTCTGCATACCTCTCAATTGTCCGATTTTTCATTTGAAGAAATCTGCCATTGGACATTCCATCACAACACAGTTGATGAGTACCACTTAACCAGGTTTGCCTGTACCTCGTGCACTGATGACCTTGACCAAACTTACTTCTGAACTGTATTTTTCAATTCTTTAAAAGTAAGTCCATGAAACTTAAACATGTATAATTGAAAACTGACAATTGCTTAGGTTTTTCTTAGTAGTATGAAAAGGCACTGAACTGCAGGTCTTGGCTGTAGTATTTATGTGTGGATGCAAACAAAGTATAAAGTTTGCCTATATATACGTACATATATGTGTTCATAAATATATATGAATATGTACACATCTGATAGCAATGGGGTGTACGCCAGGAATTGGTACTGGCAGGTGGAGGCAGACGGGTGTAGGTACCTCCTACTTTGTTGATGTCCTGTGTGTGCAACAGAGGAACCAGCAGGTGCCAAGGCTCCAGTGCAGGTGCCAAGGCTCCAGTGCAGGAGCCAGTCCACAGCAGATGTATTTCAAGCATAAGCAGGTGCTTCGCCAGGCTTCCTGCCATGGTGGTGTTTGGAGCTGCAAGAGGGCTGTAGGATCACCATGTTTCTTTCCTTTTTTTGGCAAGAGTTCTGCCCACGCCCCCAGTACAACAGAGGCTTCAGAAAAATCTTCTAAACCAGTGACTGAAGTTACAGTCCTCTGCAGTCCTTATGAAGGAGGAATGCCTAGGACTCGTACAAATATGAGTCTGTTACCTATTACTTTTTCATGGTCAAGAACTGTTTGTTTCTTCGTTCCTGAAACCACGTGATGCTACTCTCTGGATTACTGGTCAGTGGAGCTGACTGTGTATGTATTGGTGGTGCATTTTTTATTTGTTAATTGCATTACAGCACTCCCTGCTTGCTTGCACACCAAGTATATGCAGTATTATTACTCTGACTTATAAGTGGGACAATTGAGAGGTATGATCCTTCCATATGATATGCACTGAGATTGTTACCATCCTTCTAGAGGGAAAAACTTTGAGCGATACAAATTTTAAATAGCAATCTTGAGTTCTGTATGTTTAATCAAAAATACTCTAATAAAAGAGTATTTTGTTTGAACTATTAATTGTTCTTTTTCCTTTCTTTAATGTGGTTGTTACTCATGTGGAAGAGATGACACCAGACTGCTCACTAGTCCTTCAGAGCAAGTATTTGTGGTTTTTAAAAGCTGCTTTATAAAGAGAGGCTCCAGTGTCCAAGTTGCACTGAGCTGACTTTGTTGGTCATACCTGACATGGCGGGTTTTTTCTTCAGTTTCTGTTTGAAAGCCAAATCCTGAGACTGTGCTGGTGTTATACAAAGTGATGGCCACTTGAACCCTCTGACATATTTATAACTCTACAATTTTTATTAAAAGAAACCCACATAGCCTTTGTGATATTTGTAATCATGACATTTCTGAAATTTGAAAAACTGATGACTGATGCCAGTCTTTTAGCAGAAGAAAGTAGTGGGAGTTGGTGGAAAATCCTTTAAGGTTTTCAATCACTCCTTCACTCTCCACACAAACACTCACTTTGGTCAAAACATTGGAAGGGGAGTGGAGTTATTTGCCAAAAACTAAGGTGCTACATCTGTGGAGCCTTTTCATGAAAGCAAATAAATCAGTATAATCATTGAACATGCTGAGCTGGAAGAGACCCATCAGGACGAGTCCAGCTCCAGACCCTGTACAGGACCATCCCCAGAATCACACCATGTGCCTGAGAGCATAGTCCAAAAGCTTCCTGACTTCTGTCAGGCTTGGTGCTGTGACCCCTTCCCTGGGGAACTTGTTCCAGTGCCTGATTACCCTCTGGATGAAGAACCTTTTCCTGATATGTAGCCTAGACCTTCCCTGACTGCTCCATTCCGTTTCCTCGAGTGCTGTCACTTGTGGCCAGAGTGAAGAGGTCGGCACTTGCCCCTCCTCTTCCTCTCATGAGGACGTTGAAGACCACAATGAGGTCTCCCTTCTCTCCTCCAGGCCGAACAAACGAGGCGGCCTCCACCGCTCTTCACAGGGCTTCCTCTCAAGGCCATCCACCGTTCTTTGGACACTCTTTTAACAGCTCAATGTCTTTGTTATCCTGTGGCACCCAGAACTGCCCCCAGCACTCCAGGTTAGGCTGCCCCTGTGCAGAGCAGAGCGGGACAATCCCCTCCCTTCCCTGGCTGTGCCTGCTGCCCCCCAGGACAGGGTTGGCCCTCCTGGCTGCCAGGGCTCAGCCACTCACATTCAGCTTGCCATAGACCAGGACCACCAGCTCCCTTTCTGCAGCGCTGCTTCCCAGCCTGTACACACCCCCGGGGTTGCCCAGGTGCAGAGCCCGCACTGGGCCCCGTTACACCTCGTGTCCGCAGCGCGGCCCGCACCGGGAGGACGCTGCAGGGCACGGAGGCTGCAGGGCATGGAGGCAGTCCCGGCGCACCGGCCCCGCGGCGCCTCCGCGCCGGGCGGGGCTACCGGGGGAACGGGCGCCGGCAGGGGCGGGGCCCCGGGTACTTCCGCTTCCGGCGCAGCGCCGCCGCCGCGACGTGTGTCTGGTCCCGGTGCCAAGATGGCGGCGGCCGCGGGGGCGGCGGCGGCGGCGGGGCTGTGGAGCGAGGTGAATCGCTGCGGCCAGAACGGCGACTTCGCCCGCGCACTCAAGTCCGTCAATAAGAGTGAGTGTGGCGACAGTGCCGACTCCCCGGGTCTGCGGTCTCTGCCCGGGCGCGTTGGCCCTGTGGAGGGGCGCTGCGGTGTGGCGGGGAGCCGATGGTGTCCGTCCAAAGGTTTCGTGCCGGGAGCAGGGCTGCGAGCGAAGGCTCCGGGAATCTTACTGTGTTGGGGTAGAGGGAAGAGGAGCAGCCGGGGCCCAGGCTCCGCTGCTGTACCACGACCAGCGGGTGCTTGTGTTGCATCACACACCCCTTGCTGTGGGTCAGACCTTCGGAGTTACTTGTGGGTTTTCCTTCCTTTTGATCCTCGGAGGAAGGAGGGCTTTTCCTCCGGGAACTGAAGGAGTGGTTTTTTGCATATGGACTGACTGACTTGGGAGCAATAACTTGCTCGAAACGGAGAGTTCGCGTTGAGGTGTGTTATTTTGGTGGTTTGGCATCCAAAACGGTATAAGGCACGTTGTGGTTAAAAGTTCTGTCTTTGCTGCTGGTAGGCAGTAGGCATCCATCTTCTGTCCTGGAAAAGCTGGCATCCATGAAAAAGATTAAATAGCAAAACCCACGCCTCTCTTCTAGTTGTCCCTCACTGTCATTCACAGTGAAAGTTTTAGTGTGTAAAGTGACTCCCTGACAAGAGCCACACTGTTCCTCTGTACCAGCTGTTTTCCTTCCTGAGTATCCTTTACGTGGCACTGGCCTTGGCACTGTGCTCTCTGCCTGGAAGTGAAATGCTGAGGAAAGGTTTGCCCAGGTGTGTGTAGCCCCTTCGGTGCAGCTCTCTTCCAGACATGTTAGCACAGTGCATGCTTCTGGTAAGTTCAGGATTTATGCTGGATTCTTTTGTCCTGCTGGGGTCTGATGATCTGAGCCAAAGCAAGCCATGCCAGGGTGCTTTAATTTGACGTGACCACTCTGTAGGATGGGTTTTTGCAGCTCTAGTAATACGAGTACAAGAGAGACTCTTGTTTGAGTTGGATCACAGTGTTGAAACTGGTTTCTCCTCCAGTACTACAGATCAACAAAGATGACGTGACTGCACTTCAGTGTAAAGTAGTGTGTCTTATCCAGAATGGGAACTTCAAGGAAGCCCTTGGTGTAATCAACACCCACACAAAAGTTTTAACCAGGTGAGTTGTGTCTTGCTGTGTTCTACAAAAGATGAAACTCCTGTGTCCTTGAGAAGCTGCTGCAGCTTCAGTGGAAGGGACTAATAAAGCAGCAAAATAAAGACCAGGGTATGTTCAGAGATATTGGGATTGGTCTTCTCAGTGACACACTTATTTATGGGAGGGGGTGAGACAGCGTCTGATTGAGTTCGAGGCAGCCTAACATCTTGCTGTTACTGTTGAAGGGATTGTTCCTAACCAGGTTTTCAGCCACCTTCATGTGCTGATTCTGCTTGTAGATGTGGCTGGGCAGCATGGCCGGTGCAAGGAAAGGGGACAGATCCCTCAGGGAGGGAAGTGAGAAGGGAGAAGCCTTTGTTGGTGGCAGCAAGCTGTTGGCTTTGCTTGACTATCTCACTGTACAGCTCTTTGGGGTCCTTTGTTTTGCCAGCCTGAAGGAACTGCCTCACCTTTTGGGATGATGGAAGCCCTTTGTGCATCCTCTCAAAACCAGGATCTTGGAGACAAATTGTGTTTGAGAACAAGTCAGGCTTCCCATTTGTGTTCTTAGGATTATAATTTTGTTCCTCATAAGGATGCTCTTTGTGCAGTGACAAGGATGAAAAGTGCTACCCAAGAACTGGCTGGCAGCAGAATTTTTGTATTTCAGATACTGTTCCTGTTAAGGAACTTCCCAGAAAGGTGTGTTGAAGTTATTAGTGTGATGAAACATACCTTTGTTTTTGGTCACATCTGTATAACATGTAATTACTCTGTTCACCAATTCCTTCTTTCCTGGAACAAAAGGGGTTTAATTCAAGTTTTTTAGCTTATTATTTTATTATATGTTAAGGAGGAGGATTTTTTTTCTAGTTTCAGATTTCTTCTTATAACTTCTTTTGGCTCATTTTACTGTGTGTCTGCTTCTATGTCCTGCAGAGCAAGGAAGGTGGTGGTTCTTGGTCTGTCTTGAAGTTTTCCTGTCCTGCACTGAGGCTGCTTGGCTTTAATTCTAAATGCCATTAATTTTCAAACTTCCTTAATACTCAGTTGAATTGAAATAATTTTAAATGGGCGAAGTAAAGCTGATAATAAGTGGCCCCAGGCATGAACTAAAGGAATTGGTGGTTAATTTTCCTTTGGCTTAAGTGGTAACTCAGGGGGTAGGTAGAACATAGCATTCAAGACTCTGCTTCTTTGAGAATGCTTCCCTGCTAGTGTGAGCTTGTTCTGAATCCAATTTTATGTTGGCAGAAGCAAACCCTTTTGCTGCAGTTCTACTGTGACAATATTTCAAAATAGGTTAATGTTACCTTTATCTTGGTACCAGCCTCAAACCGGGACTGTGTTTGATACCTTTTCCTCTTTCTCTGTAAGTCAATTCTCCTTAAAAGTTTGCTGTAACAGTATTTCATTGCAATGTAATGCCTTCTCATTACTGCAGCTTGCTATTGTTTTACCTTTTAAAGATTTGATTAGCATAATTAGTAGGCGGTCTGGAGCAGAGAGGATTTGGAATACAATGTGTGTGGAAATGCCATTAAATGGAACATCTTTTTTTGGATGAAATTTTGATATACTTTCTCTGTTGAACACCGTGTAGATGGAAGATACTTTCAGTGCTCAATAGATACATAATTCAGTAATCTGGGATCATGTGTTTGCATTTTTGGTTAAGTAGCAGTCTCTGACTAATTAGGGCTGATTATGTGAGTGAATGCTGTTGAATGGAAACTCCAGTGCATGCTGTCAGCCTTTTTCTTGTCCTTGCAGTGACGTTATTGCCTTTGAGAAGGCCTACTGTGAGTACAGGTTGAACCGTATTGAAAGTGCTCTCAAGACCATTCAGAGTGCCAGTCAGCAGACAGACAAACTCAAGGAGCTTTACGGACAAGTGGTAATTAAAAGCTTTTCTTCCTGGTGGGAGTTTCATATGCTGGATGCCTTGTCCCTCCTCTAATGGGGGGCAAGTATGGGGACAGAATTTCCATCTCTGGCTTGAAGGTAAGGACAGGTATGGTTCCAAGTGCTCAAACTTCTGTGGGGCTTCAGTTGCCTATTTCTGGCAGCAGAGTCATCATCTTATTCCCACAGAACCAAAGCAGTATATTTGTGACTTCTGCTCCCTTCCTGGGTTTGGCCTACTGTTAGCAATCTGTTGAGGAGGGAAGAGATCTGATGGGATTTGTTTGTGGTTCAGCCATCTCTTTGCATTAGATACCTGTTCAGGAATGGTTTGTGGGACTTGATGTCTCAGGCATTAAAAGTGATGCAGAAAAGAAGTTACGCTTTTTTCTCTCATTTTTTCCTGGTTGATCAGAACAGTTTTGTGAAGAATTGGCTATCTTCTCTCAGCTGCATGAAAGACCGTTTATTTAATTTCTTTCTTAGAGAGGCGATCTAATTTGGAAGAAGGCTGTTTGAGGACAAAACTGAGTAAACTGCTGCTTTTAAAGAAGCTGTTTTAGGAGTAAGAGCTGTGTCATTTTTGTGCAGGTATCTGGTGTCATTGCTTGAGTCCTTGCAAGTGTAGTCTATATAGTTTGCCCTTAAAGGTAGATGCAAACGTTAGTAATGTTCAGCTTAAAACATATGATGCTCTGCTGCTCTCAGTCCATGGGGAGGGAGGAAGGAGGCTGTAGATACCAGCATGCACAGAAAAATACTGTTCTGAGGACTAATCCCTTTCCTTTCTCAGTTGTACAGACTGGAGCGTTATGATGATTGTCTGGCTGCCTACAGGGATCTCATCCGCAATTCCCAGGATGAGTATGAGGAGGAGAGAAAAACCAACCTCTCTGCTGTTGTGGCAGCACAAAGCACATGGGAGAAGGTGGTACCAGTAAGTGAGTATGTGTGTCTCTGGGTGTAACAGTGAGGGCCGAGGAATAAGGGATACAAATTGTATTGGAATTGTAGATACTGAACAGGACAGAAATGTGTTCCTGTCCTGTGAAGATTTCTGAGTGTGTTGAGGGTCACGTAGTGGTTTTCCCTGTATGGAGGAATAAATGCTGATATTGTTCATGAATTATGCTTCACCTTTGATCTCTAGAGAGCTTGTACCATTAGATGTCACAGCAGACCAAGAAGATCTTTCTGAACCTGCATTAGCAGAACACCTCTGGTGACTAGCACTTTTCTCTCTCATTACTCTCTTGCCCAGGGTTAAAGCTAGTTGCTCTGATCACCCAGCCATGCTTGGGAATATTTTTGTTAACAAACACTGCAGATTGTAATGTTTACATTTGTTTAGAAATCCATGTCCTTGAAGGTGTGCACAGAATGCTCAGCTTTCTCTTCAGTGCTGTGCATCCACTTTCTAATCCTCTACAGCAGCAGTTCTTGCTTTCCCTCTTGCACCAGCCTAAGTAGTCCCCAGGTTCAGGCTGGAGTTTCCTTGCTGCCTTGTCTGTAGCATCTGACTTTGCGCAGTGTGAGGAAAGATCCTTTGTGCTGCAACTTACTTGCCAGGTGTGTGCCCTGTCAAATTTGCTTCTTAAATTTATTTTTCAAGGATTAGTTTGAATGTAGAGGAAAACTAGTTTGTCTCTGTTGCCTGTCAAATCTGTACAGATCAGTTGGTATTTATGCAATGTTATATTTGTTTTCCATGCTAGGAGGATTTAGGCCTTCGAGAAGCTACCTACGAGCTGTGTTATAACAGTGCATGTGCATTAATTGGGCAAGGAAAGCTGAATGAAGCAATGAAAAAACTACAAAAAGCAGAAGGTAAAAGCCTGGTGAGGTGAGAGGGTGTGGTAGAAGTAGTTATTTGCTCTCAGGAGACACAAATCAGAGGAAAAATGGTTTTGAGACTTTAAAAACTGACCAGCAGCAGGATTTGTTGCAAAGCTGGTGTTTTTGCAAAAATGTTCCTCTGCAACTCCTTTCCAGAGCCGTGCAGCATGTACCATCTCCTGGCTTTCCTACAGCCCCCTGATTTGTATTCAATAACTTTGTGCATTTTTTTGAGGTAGAAAGTAGATGTGAGTGTCATCTCATAAACATGAGATGTCTCATCTATTCTAACTCCTGATTTTGTTAGTATGAGTATGTATTTAAAGACATGCTATAAAAGTTCAAAATACCTCATGGTATGAATTAGTAAAAGCCAGTAAATGAGCTTTTTAGCAAAGAGGATTCTTTTCCTATGGGGTAAAAGGGAGATTTTGTGTGTTTAAAAAAAATCTGGGGAGAGAACTGGGAAGGAGTAGTTTCTGTCTGATCTAATTGCTCTTGCAGATAAATAGGTCAGTTCTGTCCCAATTTTGATGAAGAATAACAACTGTTCCATACAACTGATAAGCATGTGCAGTTTGAGCCGATGTGCTTTGATTGTAGTCCTTTGGAGAGCAAACAAGTGATGTTCTGGTGAAGGATGAGAAAGTGAAGAAGTGACTAGTATGGGTACTGAAAACTAACAGAGTTCCTGCCCCATAAAAGGTGATATAAGCTGAATATAGCACGCTTGCACCACTTAACTCACAAGACCAGTGAGCAGTTGCAGCTGAGTGATCCCTATCATAAAGATCAGGAGCTAGGTCTAAGGAGATTTGCTCAGGAGAGAAAATGAGTGTCTGGGAGTCACAGTGCCTTCTTTTCTTGGATAGTCCTTTCTGCATCATGTAGTCTGTTCTCTCATGCTTAGTCCCATCCATCATCAGACTGGTAGTCTGCTGTGCCCTTGTAGTGCTGCAGAAGTTTCAGGGATACATGAAAAAATTCTATGTTCCCCGGTGCTTCTTGCCTGCTTTTTTTCCCCCCTAAAACCTTCTAAATTGTGTTTTTCAATTTGTTTTTCCTCGTAGAGCTGTGCCGCCAGTCGCTGTCCGAAGACTCTGTAAGTTCCTGGTGTTGTTCTGGAGAGTGTTTGCTTTGCAGCAGTGGCAGTGAGGGTGCAATCACAAAGTACAGAGAGCCAGAGGAGAGCCAGGGCTGCTCTGCTGGTACCAGCCTGTGAGGCTGGGGCAGCCATCCTGGCTGTTGCAGGAAGGTAGCTGACACTGCAAGCTGTGTGCTGCTGTGCTCCTTGCATAGTTGCCTGTTCTGATGCAGGTAGAAGGGTACAGGTTGTCTGAAACCTCCCTGTGACCTACCCCTGCCAGGGATGAACATGTTGAGTGAGTGATGACAAACAGGGAATTTGTAACCAGTCATTGCAGAGGGGCAGATTGAATGTACAAGTTAAGGTAATCTTCAGATTCTCACTGGCGTAGGTGAAGCTTTATTTTCTCAGATACGCTTCTGTTTGTGCTGTGGCTGCAACCTTCATGTGTGGTAGCTGGGGTATTTTGCCACTAATAATGCCCAGGAATGCTCACAGACGTTTGCCAGCAGAATGCTGAAGCCAGGAGAAGAGAGGTGAAATAGTAGCTTTTTAACTTTTGCTTTGATTTTCCTTCAGGATGTGACAGAGGAAGACATTGAGGCTGAACTGGCTATTATTCATGGTCAGATGGCTTATATCATGCAACTGCAGGGCCGTACAGAGGATGCTCTACAGCTCTACAATCAAATAATCAAGTTGAAGTAAGAGGTTTTTTTAAAACAAATGCTCAGCCTTCCATCTGTGAGAGATTGCTGTTGAGTAACAGTATGCTTTCTGCTTTACTTCTCTGCAGGCCGACAGATGTAGGACTCCTTGCTGTCATTGCAAATAATATCATCACAATTAACAAGGTATAGAATTACCTTGCAGCTTTTATTGTGGTTACTCAGTTTGCTTGTCTGCTTCTGAGGAGAGAAGGGAGATAATCACTAAAGAAGTTTTCTTAAACATTAGTTAAATTGCAGACCCAGGGACCTTTTCTTCTTCAAGAAATGTAGTGAAATCTTCTCATGATGTGCAATTTCCCCAGGACCAAAATGTCTTTGATTCAAAGAAAAAGGTGAAGCTGACCAATGCAGAAGGTGTTGAGCATAAACTCTCCAAGAAGCAGCTGCAGGCGATTGAATTCAACAAAGCTTTGCTTGCAATGTACACTAACCAGGTAGGGGAAACTGATCTGCAGTAAGTAGCTACGGATTAAATCCACAGGAGTTGGACTGGGCAAAAATGGAGATGCAGCTGTTCTGTGTCAGAAGACAAGACCATTTGGTTTAGAGCAGAAAAACAAAGTCATCCATAAAAGCACACCTATCTGTTTAGTGACTTGCATATTGCTGTAGGGACGATGGCGTGGAGATAACCAGAAGACAAAAGGGATGTGAGGGTTCTTAGATGTATCTGAAGTGCCACTAAGAGGACTTCTTGGTTCTGTGTACTCATTTCAGAGGAGTCATCACTACTAACTCTTCTTAGGTACTGTTGGTTTCTTGGCCCTGCATGAGGTGCTTTGAAGAGATTGAGAAAAGTGTGTTCTCTTTCCACTCCAGGCAGATCAGTGCCGCAAGCTGTCAACAAGCCTGCAGTCACAGAGCCCTGAGCACTTGCTCCCTGTGCTTATCCAGGCAGCCCAGCTGTGTCGTGAGAAGCAGCATGCAAAGGCTGTAGGGCTTCTGCAGGTAACTTAGGAGAAAGTTGGCCAAATGCCATTTAAACTCATGCTTTGTGTTCTCCTGTGCTGTTTTCCTTTAGTTTACTGTGTTTGATTTAAATTTCTAGGGGTGTCTGACTCTTTGTTCTGGTTTGGTTTAATACTGCTGGAAAGCCTTCATGCCCCGTTGAACAATTCTGCTTTTAAAGGGAAATAGTTCCCTTACACCTCTGATTTTTATGCTGTAGTAGACTTTCAGGGTAAGCAGTAGGCTTTGCTGCTCTGCTTACAAGCAGTTTGCAACACCCTTCTTTGGAGGGAGTGGGTGGTCTGGAACAGAAATCTGAAAAAGCACACTTGGGGTCCTTCTCTGCTGTTTGCTGAAGCCTGTCTGTGCTGGAAGGCTTCCTTTGGCCGTTGCCAGCTTCTGTGACTGAACATGACATATGGTTCACCAAAGTAGCAGCCTGGTGCCCACACACAAGCTGAATTGTTGTTTCTTCTGACTCTCAGGACTTTGCAGACCAGCACCCTGCCAGCGCAGCTGAGATCAAGCTGACGATGGCCCAGCTAAAAATTGCTCAAGGTATCTAGTGTCCTCCTTTGTTGGAAAGTGTCTGCACGTGATAATGGTACAGGGGGTAAGAAAATCAGAGTTCAGGGCAATCTTTGCTGCTGTCACTGTTGTGACAGGGGCGTAGAGCAGAGATACTTTCAGTCAGGTGATACATATATTTAGCTATGGCAGGATAAGTTTAATGCCTGGATACACAGGCTCCACAGATTGCTGGCAGAAATGCCCACAGTCTGTGAATAATAGGGCTGAAACTCTTCTGGGGCAGGATAATTTTGGGAGCAGTATGAGGCTCCATAATGGCATCACTCCTGTATTCACTAGGCAGCACAGACTTGAGCCTGAAGAGAGCTCCCTGATAGCCAAAGCCAAGGCTCCTGAACCCTTGCAGGATGTGGCAAGAGCTGAAAGGTCCTTAATTCCTGGAATGGGGGAGAAGGGGAATTGTTCTATCCCCATTATTTACTTTTGGCTTGAAGTTCACTGGTGAGATCAGGTGTTGTGATGCCATCCAGAGTGTGTTCTTCTTTGTCTCTCTTCTAGGCAGTGTCACCAAAGCCTGCATGATCCTGAGGAGCATAGAAGAACTGCAGCACAAGCCTGGTATGGTAAGCAAAACTCCGTCTGACCCGTGTAAGGTTTTTTCCTTGTAGGAGAGCTTTGCACTGCCTGCTCCTTTTTGCCTCTTCCCCATGGTTTCCACTTGACTTGAGTGTCTGCAGCGATTCTGAGCCCATCTTCCTTGTCTTGGAGAAATGGGGTATTATAACTTGCTTCAGGTAGCCGGAACTTAGCCACAGAAGTGCTCTGCCTGTCAGAGGGATGCTCTCTGCCTGTGTTCCCACTCCCTGGTACTCTCTCAGTCCTGTATGTTGCCTGGATTTACTTGCATAACATGACTGGAGCAACTGCTGTTTGCTGTTACTGTTGGGACATTTTAGAAGCAGCTGTAGTACAGCAGGCTTTAGGGGGAAAATGTGTTCCATCCCTGCAGCATCACCCTGGTCTGCATGCTTATCTACCTGGTACTCAGAAAAGCTTGATGGCTTTGTAAATGCTCACATGTTCAGCATAAGCATCTTGTACAGGGGCTGATAGTTGTGGATCTGTTCCAAGTGTAGGTGTGAATGATCAAAATAATTCATAGGAGCAGTTAACAAGAACAGCTCCTTGCCCTGGGTCACCTCTCCTTGTGACTGGGATGTCAGCAAATGGATGGTGTCCTTATAAATATCTTCAGTGCTGTATTCTCTTTTCATAGCTCTTGGGATAGAGAATGGGGGATGAAAAAGATTTTTCTAATGAAACTGAGTCCTGTGATAAGCAAATGAAGTGCCAAGACAGGAAGGCTCCTTCTGTGAATGCTATCTTAGGCTTGTGCCATGAGAAAAAGATGATGGGAATTTTCCTTTGGGAGTGACTTGGGTAGGAAGATCTGGCATGTATCCTGCCGGTTACCACAGCTGTTTTCTAGGGAGAGAGCAGAAAGCTCACATTGGCTCTGCTTTTGGGAAATCCCCTCATTCAACTGCCGAGATTCTGGCTATAGCAAATTTGCGTGAAGATCTGCTATATATTGTTCTTGAATGCTTGCAGGTGTCTGCATTGGTGACAATGTACAGTCATGAAGAGGATATCGACAGTGCAATTGAAGTCTTCACGCAGGCTATCCAGTGGTATCAGCAATACCAGGCAAGTCAGACCAAGGAGCTAACGTGCAAGAATCTGTCCTGGATTTTCTAGCTATTACAATTCAGCTTTTCCTGTTCATGCATAGCCCCAGCAGTTATCCAGTTGAGGGTTTGGAGACACATGAGCTCCTGTTTGTGAGCATTTATCAATTAATATATTATTTTAGATGTATTACAAATAGGGAGCAGCAGCTCCTGTCAGATTAGGAGAGTGGCATCAATGGATGCCTAAATGTAGTGATCAGGACTCCTCCTTGATGAAAAACATGGTGTAGCAACAAGCTGCCTTGTCCCATGCAGTTCTGCCTCACTTCCCAGAGTGCAAAGGTGGTTTACTGTCTGCATGACAGGATGTTAACTCAGTTGTCCTTGGCCAAGCCTCAGGGGCATTAAAGCCAGCTAGAGCTGGGCTCCATGCTGTGATAACAAGGAACTAATCATGGCTGCTGTGTCTTTCAGCCAAAGTCTCCTGTCCATTTGTCACTGATAAGAGAAGCTGCCAACTTCAAACTAAAGCATGGCAGGAAGAAGGAAGCAATCAGCGACTTGGAGGAGCTCTGGAAGTAAGTTGGGTGGTTACTGAGCAGCAGGTCTCCACCCAGAGTCCTCTGCAAGCTGTCTGGTGGCAGGCAGTGTGACAATTTTGGTTGACTATTAGCTGTCCTTTAGAGTTGCTTTTCCCAGGGGCTTCAATGCAAGACTGTATTTTGGAAGAAGGGGAGCTAATTAGTTTGATTTATAGTTGATGTTCACTTGAAAACCTGGTAGACGTATCCCAGAAGCCTCTTGTGTGCAGTACATTGCTTTGGGGACTGGAATGCCGTTTTTTCTAGTGCTACATAAACATGGATATCTAGGGTTTAGTTTCTGTTGTGCACTTAATGGGATATTTTATTGGGGGGAGTGTTAACTTGCCTTTGCTACTGGGTTTTTCATCTTCTGTTGCATGCTTCATGATACTGTGAAGTTGTCTGTGCCTCCATTTATCCACACCAGTGATGTTTTGTTTTGTGCTCTGGAGGGGACCACATACTAATATGCCTGTCCCCACAGACAGCAACTGTGCTGCAGCAGCAAGCACTGTGTGGTATTACTAGCCTTTGGGATAAGTAACATTGGTAACTTGGTCCTTTTCTGTTTTGTTTTGATGTTTTTTTCCTACACAAAGGCAAAACCCAAAAGATGTGCATACTCTGGCACAGCTCATCTCTGCCTATTCCCTGGTTGACCCTGAGAAAGCTAAAGTGTATCCTTTTAACAGTGGTGAAAGAGATGTTTGGGTATTGCTTCCCTGGATTTTCAGCTGTGTGGGACTTCAGACCCACTCTTACCTGAAGAAAGGCAAGAAACCTCTCTGGAACAGCTGCATATCCAGGTCAAGTTGTCTGGAGCTACATTATTTCTCTAATTGGCGTCATTACTGTGATATCTCAGAATCCTTTTATCTTTGGCCTCCTTCTCTTTGAGAATCAGTAAGACAAAGTGGAACCAAAAATAAGAGCCACCTCCATCTTTTCTGTCAGAATCTGAAACCTGTGTAATGCAGGATGGATATAATATGGCTAAGCTCTTGCTTACCCAAAATCTCATTCATATACTGCTTCTGTTACCTGAGCCGCTTTCACAGGAAGTTGTTCCCTGTGTCTCGATATTAAAAAGGGAAAAATGAGGAAGAAGGCGATTAAGCAGCTCATCCCAACTTGTGTAAGAAGGTAGTGAGAGAGATGGAAATAGCCCCTTAGGCCTGTCTAGTAACAGACAGAATTTATTCAAGCTGAGGTTGCCTCTTGCTGTCTAGAAGAACATGGGTGTTTATGCTCGCTGGTTTGCATCCCTGAACTCCACCCTTGCAGTCTCAGCAAACACTTGCCTTCCTCAGACACCATGTCACTGAAAGTAGATGTTGATGCGCTGGAGAACTCCCATGGAGCAACCTATGTTCGGAAGAAAGCTGGGAAGCTCACTGGAGACAACCAGCAGAAGGAGCAAGGGTAAAGCAGGCTACTTATATATTTTATTTCATTTTATTGCTATAGCTTTCGTGCATCCTCCTTTGGGGTGGTTCAAGAGCCACACCCGGTGTGGTGAAGGCATTGCTGTAGAAGGCAGGCTGGTTGGAAAGGGAGCCTGTTGTTTAACCGCAAGGGGCTTTATGTAGCAGCAGACCAAGTTCTTAGAGAGATGGGAATGATTTAGCTTCTTCCAGAGCTAATTTTAGGTGACTTGTCTGCTCTGTCTCTGCTACGTCACAGTGTCTTGTTTTCCTTTCAGACAAGGGGAAGTGAAGAAAAAGAAGAAAAAAAAGAAGGGTAAGTTGTATTCCCTAGCTGTTGACATAGCACAGCTCCAAAAAGCTCTCCAAATTCTTTCTTCAAATAACCACCCTCCAGGTCCCTGGGAGCTAGAGCCCTTTGCTTGAACTGGGTCTCTGGGAACCGGGATCTTCACAATGGCTTATTTGGTTGGGGCATTTTTCCTCAGAAATGAGAGCAACAATTAGGATGATGCAGTTGCTGGTCTCTTTGTGCTGCCCGGCTACTGACATCCCATGCATGTCCCTTGGTGATGCCTCTGTTGTGTTGACTCCAATCTCATTTGCTGGCACTGGATGTTCTGCAGGAAAGCTGCCGAAGAACTACGACCCCAAAGTGACTCCCGACCCTGAGCGGTGGCTTCCAATGCGAGAGCGGTCCTACTACCGTGGACGGAAGAAGGGCAAGAAGAAGGATCAGGTTGGCAAGGGGACTCAGGGTTCAACCACAACTGGCACCTCTGAACTGTAAGTACCTGTTTTGCAAGGGTTGATGTGGGGATTCACTCCTGGGCATCTGGGAGGGCTGTGTTTGTGCTGCTCTGCTGCAGCTCTGTCGCCCCACTGACTACGGGTAGCACAAGTGACATTGTGCTTTGCTGCTTGAACCTGCTACCAGCTGCTCTCCCTGGAGATGCCTATAGGTTCCTGAAAACCAGTGTGATAGGATAGGCATGCTTGAAGGTGCCAAGGTGCAAATAAAATTCTCATAGTCTTTTAATGTGTTTTTCCTTTGGCAATGAGATGAATTTTGCATGCATTCTTTTGAGCAATTTGCTTTGAAGTCTTTTGGCAGTTGCAGAACCATTAGCCATGATTTGAGAAAACACTGTACTTCCTTCTAAGCTGACACTGTTTATTTGAGCTGGACTCAAGAATTACCATTATGTATGAAGCCTGACAGCAAGACGGTATCTTTACTAGCATCTGAGAGGAAGGATGCTGGGTTTGCATTGCCTAGGAGTGGGACCTGAAAGGCTTCTTGTGTCTTGCATAAGCTGTCACATGTCTATTCAAAAGTTAGCCTTGCTTTAATTGTCAGGGACTTACATCATCTAGTGAACATCAGTTAGAAGGGGATTGCTGCCCTTTGAGACACGTTCCCATCCTCCGCCAGCTCCTTCTCTATGTTGAAGCTTATTTAAGGTCTCCTTGCATGAATGCCCTCTCATACGTAATGCTTGCTACCTAATGGGACAGCTGCTGCTTTTCACTGTCAGCTCCCTGCATTAGTACCACATCTTGCAGGTGTTTGTGAGCCCACACGGGGTCTTTCTCTCCTGTCTTCCTGCAGGGATGCCAGTAGAACTGCCAGTAGCCCACCTACCTCCCCTCGGCCCGGCAGCGGGGCAGCTCTATCGGCTACAAGTAACGTCATCCCTCCCAGGCACCAAAAACCCGCGGGTGCTCCAGCCACCAAGAAGAAACAGCAGCAGAAAAAGAAGAAAGGGGCTAAAGGAGGGTGGTAAAACCAGGATGTGTAACTTCTTTAATACATGATGCTGGTTGCAGAATAAAGGTCAAAACCCAGTGCTGGTGAAAGACTCTTGGCATCTGGATCTCTGTCTTGCCTGTCAGTGGTCTGGGGGGAGATGGGCTGCTATAGATGCCATGATGTGTCTGCTTACCAAGTTCCCTTCCTCACATTTGCCCCTACTGGGACTTCAGTTGTTGCCATAAATGTCAAACATAGCTCCTAGGAAAAAATCTCTTTCTGTGTTGCCAAACATTTAAGAGATACAGGATAATGAAGAATTTCTTGAAATGTAGTTTCATGCTCCACTTGCATATGTCAGTTGAGGCCTTTAGCAGATTTATCTATGCATGATGCAAGCACTGTCTTTTATGTCAGTCATCGACCACCAAAAAGCAAAGGCATAAAGCATCTTAGAAAACAACATCTGGGCTTTATAATACAGGATAAGATAAGCTAAAGGGGGATAACAAGACTGTCAGGAGAAGGCATGGTGAAGAGTATGGCTGCAGATTCAGTGTCCCATTTTCTGCAAGCCAGCTGCCTTATTCTAAAGGGCTTGGCAAAAAAAAAGGTGAGTGGAATCTGTGTTGTCTCAAGTGTGTTTCCTCCTCCTTTGGCCTTGACCCTACATTTCTACAAGTCTTAGGTGCTGGTTTTATGAAAATAGTGATACAGCAGCAGGTCAGCTTAAGCTCAAGGAGTGAGACAGACCCAGAACAAAAATGCCCAAGAAATACCTTTGAGACTGCAAATGCCCACCTTGCATGCACCTTGCACGCACCTTGCACGTGCCTTTTGGCCCAATGGTTATTTTTGGTCTGTGTCTTTAACACCTTACTGAGGAGTTTCTCTGTGTCCGTGCAGGAAGGCTGTTAATGGTTCTTGTGAAGTTGCAGCTTTGCTGACAGTTATCTCCTTTCTTCTGGTGCACATGCTCACTGGCAGAAACTAAAAAAGCCCAAGAGTTAGGATAAACACATTCATCAACAATGAAAACAACAGTGTGTTATCAGTATTCTTCCTGTACTATAGACAAAACGCAGCAATAACCAGCTACTACGAAAATTACTAAGAAAACTGATTTCAGCTATGGAGGTATAAGTTCATGGTTTTCAGCCTGAGGCTTCAGCAAATCCAACTACTCATCCTGAGCAAGTAAAGTTAAGCAAACAGCCTACTAAATCATACAGAACTATAACTATCTCATTCTGCTGAAAACTTATTAATGCTAAACTACTATCTCTCAATATGTCTTGAAACTTCTGGTTTGATCTGAATGTATCCAGAACATTTTTCCAGACACGGACTGTCAGTGGGTAGAAATGGCACCTTGGAGAGGGTTGTCAGATGTCAGCCCAAAAGGCAAAGGCTTCTGTCTCTGAAAGAGTTTAAAGCAAAGGCCTTAAAAGGCAGGGATCAAGGGACATGTTACTGCAGCTTAAGAAAAAAATAACTCCTGTGTCTCCAAGGAGTAAAAATCTACTCTGCAGAATCCCTTTTTTTAAACCTTAACCTGTACAGTAGCAGTATCTGAGAAGGGTGCTGAAAATGTGTTGTCTGAGAGAGACGAACAGAGCACAAAGAAAACAGCTGTATGAATAGCTGGCAGGCACTTGCTGCCAGCTGAGTGCTGAACAAAGAGTGTTTTAAATTACTTCCCTGGGCGATGTGCCTCCGTTTAGGCAGGAGGGGGTGACTATAGGAGAGAGAGCACTGTCCTGCAGCAATCCCATGTTTGGAGGGCAGCTACTGGAGGAGAACTCTGTTTTTTAGGCGTCTTTGGTCAAACCTAGCACAAGTTCAGGCCTGATGGAAAGCCTGACTCGTGACACTGCTGGAGCCCTGTCCCGGGTACCTGGACAGTGTCCTTGACTGCTCTGCCGGAGGCGGGAGCGCAGGCAGAGGCAAGCTGGGAACAAATCCCGCGGGGGCGGGAGCGGGGGGCAGCAGCAGCAGGTGCGCGGAAACCGTGGCCTCGCTGTACCAGCGAGAAGTCGCCCCTGGCAGGGCTGTGTTTCATTGCCGCTCGCGGCAGGGCAGTCCCTGTGTTCCCAGCCTGGCACCGGGGGCCCGGCTGGCGGCGGGAGCGCCGTTCGGGGCGGCGGGGGCGCTCTCGGTGCGCGGCGCGGGTGCGCGGTGCCTGCGGCCGGAGCGGCGATGGGCTCCCACCTGCGGGCCGCCGCGCTCTGCGGCGCGGCGCTGGCGCTGGCGGGCGGCACGCTGGTAGCGCTCCGGGCCTGGGCTCGCCTGCGGAAGGCCCCGATCGCGCTGCCCGCCTGCTCTACGGCCGCCGCTGCCGCTGCCGCCGCCGATCAGGTACCGGGGCCGGGTCGGGGCGGCGAGCGAGGCCGCGGGGTCGGGGAGCGCCCGCGGGGCCGGCCGGGGCCTCTCGACGGAGTACCGCCACCTCGCCCCGGCACTCCCCGGCGGCCCTGGCGCCCTGAGCCGCGGCCGGGCCGGGCCGCTCTCCCCGCTTTCCTGGCCCGCGGTGCCCGGGGCCGGCCGATGTCCCAGGGACCCCCCATCGCTGCGGCCGTGCGCTTGTGCCGCAGGAGCCCCGCGGGCATCTGCAGCTTCTTCACCGCTAAGGGGCTCTTGGTGTGCCCTCCAGGCCCCTTGACAAGCCTCCTTCTTTCCCCCAGCCCTGCTAAGCTTTGCTCTTGCCCCGGCTGCCCCGGTAAGTGTGCTTCTCCTCGCTTTGCAGGATAAAGGACATGGTAAGCAGATCTTGGTGCTGGGCCTGGATGGGGCTGGGAAGACCAGCGTTCTCTACTCCCTGGCAACTAACCGGGTCAAGCACAGCGTGGCTCCCACCGAGGGCTTCAATGCCATCTGCATCAACACCGAAGAGTCCCAGATGGAATTTCTGGAGAGTGAGTGAACCGGTTTTAGTACTGAACATAAAATAAGTTCCTGTCTTGTGTCCTAGGGATCAGGCACATATTTTAAAAGCTCAGTGTCCCCACATGCCTGCTTTGATCATGTGAAGCTGTGATTATTTTCTCTCTGGGGATTCTGCTTTCCTACCCAGCTTCTTTGAAGAAGACACAATGGTGTTAGAGATCAGTTTTCATTCAGTCCTGGCATCCTGGGAATTCTGCTCCCGGAGAGAGATGGGTAATAAGCCTGATTGGGTGAAACCAGCAGAGGTTTTCCCCAGTAAGCCCTGTGTTGTTGTCCATAGTTGTACTGCTTCTCCTTGGTGCTCATGCTTGGCAAAGGGCAAGGAGTACAGAGGAATAAATAGTAAGTGAAAGAGGAGAGGGGGAAGAGAAAAACTTTGTACCCTTTCTGTTCAAAAGCCTCAAAAGTGGTATTTTCTGGTCTTTAACAGTCTTTTGAATGTCTGTAGCCTTTTGTTAAAATTTCTGTACTGTCCTTAGCTCTGATTTTTGAGTGTTGCCCGTGCCTGCAGAGGGCGTCTCCAGTGATGCCTTTGGTGCATCACAGCTGTTCAACGTGCAGCTAGCTGATGGGAAGGGTGGAGGCCCTAGGATCTGGTCCCTCCCTGGAACAGAGAGGCTGACATCCCAGCCTCATCAACGCCTGCCTTCGGTGGAGGGAGGAGGGCTCATTGCTACCTGTTCTTGCACTGTACCAGTGCTTGACTGGCTAAGTTGGCAGCTAGCCCGCAGATGTCTCTGTACCTTTAGCAGGTCTAAAGGAGTTGTGCTGTTCCCAGCTAAGTTTTTGCAGTGTGGGGATGAGGCCACTTAGTCAGAGTTTCATTCCTAGAGTTACTACCATAGGAGTCTCTGCAGTGGATTGGGGAAATCATCTTTAGAGAGATGCTTGTAGTCTGTGCCCCTCGCCTGGTAGGTAAGAGGGCGTCTCCTACTGGGATGTGCTTTGCCTATGTGAGCCTATAGAAACCCACAGTGTGTCTTCTGCTGCCTGGGGATGGTCTGGGCCCAGCACTCTGCACACCACAGCACAACTGTTGTTTCTGAGTCGTCCTTCCCTCTCTGGTCCAGGTTGGTAGTGACTGAGATGTGATGGCTGCGATCTGACCCATGGGAAATGCAATGTCTCAGGCCAGTTTCAGCCAGGTAAATCTGTGCATGGCTCTCTAATCTGGTTACTTATCCAGTATGTACCATCGCCTAGTCCAGGGGTTAGCAGCCTATGTTGTGATCACATGGCAAGAGGTGATCAGCAAACAGCAGGGGTTTTATTTTGCTGGCTTAGACAGGTGGAAAGCTATTCTTTTTCTTTGTACCAGCATACAGATAACTGGGTGGTATCTTGTCCTCTGCAGGGGGTAGGAGCTCCTGGCTTCTGCTGAGTTCCTACAAGTTTTGGGGAAAAAATGTTCTCTGTGAGGTTGCTGACCCCTGGGTTATGCTATGCATGAATACATTTAACAAAGGGAGCGATGCTGAGCCCCTGCAGTATCACAGTACAGAGTCGGGCTTCTGTACCAAACATTACATGTCAGTCACAGCCCTTCGGCTCCTTTCCACAGTGGCAGACTCGCAGTTCTGCCTCTAGCTACGCTGGGCCACTTGAAGGGGCAGGCATGCTCTAGTGGGAAATGTTACTTCCCTTTGCATATTCTTGAAACTAATGAATCCTTTTGATTGAAGTGAAAGCAAAATAGCTTTGACGCGGAACAGTCAAAGAGGGCAATAAAAGATGCCTGTATAGTGATTATAATTTTGAAAAGAGCTCCTGTGTAAGGCAGGCAACAGTGATAGGGAACCCCAGATACATTGCTTTGAAAACTTACTGCTTTTGAGAGACTCTCACATGCTGTTTGAGTACCTCAGTACTCATTAAGTGAGTGGTTCTGCAGTGTGCCTGGAGAAAACCCAGAGACCTGAAAACAAATCTGAAATACATAATATACTGATACTTACATCTTCTGCTATTAAACTCAGCAAACTGCTGAATTCTTTGTCCCCAGATGGGAACAACAATCTCAAAACAACTTGCTGCCTATGGTTTCACCAGAGAATTATTTTAAGACCTAGTTTTGAAGGTGAACAGCTTTCTTCTGTACCCAGCAGAGAAGAACTCATGTAGAAATGTATGCTGTGCAAAGATTACTCCAAAGGGTTGCCTGAAGAGTCTGCCGGGACTTGATTTTTCTCTCTTCCTTAGGCACCTCTGGTTATTGACAAAACTGTGGGAGTTTTCAGCTAGTTCTTAGTGTCATACAAATACAATGAGAGCCCCCTACACCTCAGAGCTAAATTTCTCCTCTGGAAATTGTAGAACTGCTTTGTCTCAAATGAGATGGGCATTTGGAGATAGGTTATATGGGGACATTTGGTGTTTATAGACACTGAACTGTTTTCTACTCTCCTTACTTGCTTGAGAGCAAGAACCAACTAGGCAGAAACCAACTGTAAAGAAACTGAACCCAGAATCCTCTCATTTCATTCAGAATCCTAAAATAAGAGCTTAAAATGGAAAGAGTTTTTTTCCCCCCAGAGCATACATCATGGGACCTGACTGGGAGAAATAAAGCTGTTTTCAGTCTCATGTGCAATACCTCAAATACTTTGAGGTTTTGGTAATCCAAGTACCTTGGGTTTTCAGCCCAGGGCACGCACCTCAAGGAGCAGTGCTGCTTGAATTACTTGGTGAATCCTGTGCTGCTGTCTTCTCTTCCAGTCGGGGGCAGTGAATCTCTGCGTTCATACTGGAAGATGTACTTGCCCAAAGTGCTGTTGCTGGTCTATGTAGTGGACTCGGCTGATCATGCCCGACTGCCTGAGGCAAAACAGCTGCTTCATCAACTAATCCAGAACAACTCCACCCTGCCTGTGGTAGTTCTGGCCAACAAGCAGGTAAGAGTTCCGTGCTGCTGGCACAGCTTGGGCTGGCAGCAGCTTTGGAAACAGCAACAAAACCTTCCAAAAGAGGCTTCATGCCTTTAAGGAGGGCACACGGCTGGGAGTCTTTCTGACACACCTGTTGACCACAAAACAAAATAATCTGAGGTTGTTTTGGATCTGCAAGATGCAGATCCTGTGCTTGGTGAATATGCAATCAGAGCTGTGGGTGGAAGATGCTGTACAGTTGGAAGGTTTGGGAGCTTCAAGGGAGACCACAGTTAGACATGAAGTTAAGTTTCTGTTCTGAGTATCTGTCTAGAAGTACCACTTCACCTAGCAACAGTTAAAAAGTGAAGCAATGTTGTTTGCCTTCAGACTGTCTGATTGGTTGCTCCTAAGGCTGCTTCTGGAACCTGAGAGAAAAAGCAGCTTTCCTCACAAGGCAGTGCTTCCTCCTAAGATCTTTGTGAAAGTCTTAATGATTGGTGCTGCACCTGGAAAAGAATTGGGCCTCTGGTACAATCAGATGACAGAAGAGCCCAAGGGTTTTAATCACAGATTTTCTTTTATCAAGGTTGTGTTCTGTTTGCTCCACATTGTTACGTACTAAATTTCTAGTAACTGAGGTAATTAGTAGTCATTTATGTAACTCTTGAACGCAAGTGCAGGCTTGGACTTCATCAGACTCAAATGCATCAGAAACACTGGTGGCTGAGAAGGTAGGCAGGGCATGACTGTTGTATATTTGCCCTATTCTTGTGACTCTTTGCTGGGCACCTGGGGTCTTGGGCCAGCAGGGCTTTTGTCTGCCTTGCACAGGTGGTCTTATGCAGGTGGTCTTACATAGTTATCAGAAACAGTGAAGTTAGTGTAGAAATAGAAACAACTGTACTCACATTTCATGGGGAAGAAATTAGGTTAGAGATTAACTCTTTTCCCCAAGGCATTTTAGGACATGGGAAGTGACCTCATAGAAGATACATAAGAATGGTGCCCCAGAGCCTTTGAGACTTTCCCTCCCTGGACAAAAGCAGTGGCTCAAAGTAGGAACAGTGCTGCCACCTCTTGCAACTAACAGGGTTGTTTTATTTTTGTGTAACAGGACCTCGAAGGTGCATATTGCATCACTGATATTCACGATGCTCTGGCGCTGTCTGATATTGGGGACAAGAGGAAGATGTTCTTGATTGGTACCCATGTGGCAGAAGATGGCTCTGAAATCTCTTCCAGCATGAAGGATGCCAAGGAACTGATAGGGCAGCTGGTTATGGAAACACAGTGACAGCTCTTCCCTTACAACATGGTGTTTGCAGCTGAGGGAGAGCAGGTGCTAGTGTAGGGTCAATTTCCTGTGTGGCAGCTGAAATGTATAGATATGCTTTCCTGGTGGGTGTGGAATTCCTCTGAAAGTGATATCTAGTTGGTAAGAAAATCTTAATTTATAGTGGTTTGAAAATACATTTGAGAAGTAGTCTATTTTTAGCACATTTGTAGTCTGCCTCTCAGGCAGCAGATTTAGGGGAAAACATAGCTTAGATGGGCTAGATAGCTTCATGTCAAAGAAGCATGGTGAGAATCAAGCACTGACTTCCATGGAAGAAAGTTGCATCCAGTGAATTTTTCATGGCTTGATGTCTCAGGTTAAAGTGAAATTTGTTTACTTTAGAGATTTTACAGAACCCTTTTAACAGTGGTGTTCTGTTAAAAATGAGACCTCACTTCTTGACAGTATCAGAAATTTAAAGTGCTGCAGCTAGTATTTTTGACAGTGACAATTGTTTCAGTGTTGGACCCAGTTGTTATGGGAGTGGCAAATGGGTAATCTCTGGAAATTGATTTGGTTACTACTTCTTTAGTGGGCAAGAATAAAGAAATGAAAGCAGTAATATATTAAGTGTTTCTTTGCCTACAGGCAGAAAACCAAAATGGTGTAATTTGAGGTAGTGACTGGATGCTTTTAAGTTAAATTGGCACCAAAGGTGGGACACTCGTCCATCAGGTTGAGCAGCTTATTTAAGCTTAGTCCGAGGTGTCCTCAAGCAAACCTGTTGAAAACCCTGTTATTTCTTGACAGTGGTTTCTGTTAGCACAGCGAGTGAGGAAGGAGATGAGCTGCTGAGGAGTGTCACTCTCCTAGTGTCCTCCTAGTTACACTCAAAGGCCATGACCCAGGAACAGTCCTGTAAAGGACCCGTTGTGGACCCGCATCTGTTGTACGATACGACACTTTTCTAGTTTTGTGTTTTGTAACAGATGCATAAAGCAGAAAATTCCACCCTAACCACCGGTCCGGGCTGCTCTCTTTTCTTCCAGTTGGGGAACAAGACTCTGGGGTGCGGGAGGCTCCCGAGGCCACTCTGGCACAGCCAGCATGCCGGGTCTGTCACCCGCGGGGCTGTGTGCCGGGTCTGTCACCCGCGGGGCTGTGTGCCGGGCCCGTGTCTCCCGCGGGGCTGTGTGCCGGGCCCGTGTCTCCCGCGGGGCTGTGTGCCGGGCCCGTGTCTCCCGCGGGGCTGTGTGCCGGGCCCGTGTCGCCTGCGGGGCTGTGTGCCGGGCCCGTGTCGCCCGCGGGGCTGTGTGCCGGGTCTGTCACCCGCGGGGCTGTGTGCCGGGTCTGTCACCCGCGGGGCTGTGTGCCGGGTCTGTCACCCGCGGGGCTGTGTGCCCGGCCCGTGTCACCCGCGGGGCTGTGTGCCGGGCCCGTGTCACCCGCGGGGCTGTGTGCCGGGCCCGTGTCACCCGCGGGGCTGTGTGCCGGGTCTGTCACCCGCGGGGCTGTGTGCCGGGTCTGTCACCCGCGGGGCTGTGTGCCCGGCCCGTGTCACCCGCGGGGCTGTGTGCCGGGTCTGTCACCCGCGGGGCTGTGTGCCGGGTCTGTCACCCGCGGGGCTGTGTGCCGGGCCCGTGTCGCCTGCGGGGCTGTGTGCCGGGCCCGTGTCGCCCGCGGGGCTGTGTGCCGGGTCTGTCACCCGCGGGGCTGTGTGCCGGGTCTGTCACCCGCGGGGCTGTGTGCCCGGCCCGTGTCGCCCGCGGGGCTGTGTGCCGGGTCTGTCACCCGCGGGGCTGTGTGCCGGGTCTGTCACCCGCGGGGCTGTGTGCCCGGCCCGTGTCGCCCGCGGGGCTGTGTGCCGGGTCTGTCACCCGCGGGGCTGTGTGCCCGGCCCGTGTCGCCCGCGGGGCTGTGTGCCGGACCCGGCGGGACGGGCGGGCGGGCGGAGCCGTTGGGCGGGGCGGGCCGGCCATGGCGACGGCCGGGGACCTCTACGGTGCGTGGGGCCGGGGCGGCCGGGCCCCAGCGGCGCCCGCGGGCGGGGCCGGCTCCTTCGCCGAACGCCGGCCCCGGCCGCTCTGGGCTCGGGCAGGGAGGGCTCCCGGGCACGGTGGGCTGGCTGGCGCAGGCAGGTCCCGAGGGCCGCAGCGGGGACTGCGGAATGCCGGCCCCGTTTCATGGCCGTCGCTGCCGTGAGGGCACGCGGCTGCACGCGTTTTCCTATCATCCCGGATCCCCCACCCCCCGGCTGTGTTGTATTGGCACCGAGTCCCAGTTTAACACAGCTGCTGTTCCCCCGAGGCCCTGAAAATCTCCCCTGGAAGCTGCTGGAAGCAGTCATAAGGGGTGGCTGCACTGAGTCAGGTGGGAGCCCGCAGGCCGGTGAGCACTGGTGCTGGTGCCAGGACGAGGATGTGGTGGGGGCTGCTCTGTCCTGCAGCCTTGGGAGCTGCCAGCATCCCCCCTCAGGAGCAACCACTGGAGAGGAAGGTACCAGGGAAAAACAATACAAACATCTGCTGAGCAGCTATCCTGAGGAGATGCACAAACTTCATCTGCCATATGATTATTGCACGCTGAAGAGCTAGCAGCCCAGGCTCCAGGTGTTATCAAGCTTTTAAATTCACCTATTCTTGTCTTTGCAGTGTCATCTTATATGCCTTACACATGTGCATGCCCACCCAGCAGGTAAGCCCTCCCCTCCTGGCTGGGTGTTCAGGCCAATGCCCCGTGTCTCTTAGGAGGGCTCAGTCGGGGATTTACACCAAGCAGTGAGTCAATAATGTGATAAAGACTTGAGAGGAAATGATGCCTGGTTTTGCCCTTACCACAGCTTCTGAAAAACATCTGAAGCTTTCAAAACGGAAGCAGTGACTCTTTGCTTTAGAAGGAATTGATCTCAAAAGGAGTTGATCTCCCTTAAGCAGTGAGCCTGTGAATGCTCAGGCAGTGGAGGGGAGGTGTTTCTGTGTTGGCTGAAGCAAGGCCTCATTTTCCTTGCTGGGAAGCATGAGCAGGCCCTACCAACAAAGGCTCCATCAGGACTGTCTTGTCAGTGAGGTGGTTTAACCCCTTCAAGTTGCAGAGCTGCTGTAGGTACATCCTGAGTGAGGGTGCCTGTGTGTCTAGAGCTTGTGCCACGATAAATGTAATCTTTCTTTTTGTAATTGGAAAAAGAACAAAAAAAAAAAAGATGGTCAAGTGAGTTGGGAGACTGAGCTGAATGCATGTGTGACTCGTTCCTTGGCTGGATCATGATGCAAGCTTTGCACAGCAGTGTGGGGCACTAGGGCCATGTGCACGTTGTGCTAGATTTGGCTGTGACTGTGTGCTGAGTGCCAGCGGCTGAGGAAAGCCAATGAGCCTGCTTGCAGAGATGGTGCCAGCTCTGCAACACAGCTAGGCAGGGGGAGATCTCTGTGTGCTAATCCTTCACCCCCTTGCACCTTTGCAAGGAAAACCCTCTGGGGTCCTGCTTGGGAATACAGAACTTAAACTGGGTTGTGGCTTCTTAAATGATGTCTGCCTTCCTGACTGTGTCCTGTCTTGAACTGGTGGCAGGGGGCCAAAGTCCTACAGGCTGTTGCCTCTGTGGGATCTCAGCAGGAGCTGTGTTTGCAGCGCTGTGGCCCAAGTTAGGCGTGACAGGCATCTCGTGCAGTGACGATGCTGTAACAGCAGCCTGCCATTTCAGGGATCTCTGTGGTGCTGAGCTCTCTAACAAGCATTTGCCAGGGCTTTGCATCTCACTAGCAGTATTAGCTCCGTCAGAGAAACCACAAGCTGTTCCCCAAAGCACAGCTTGTTTTCTATTGGCAAGTATGTATCTCTGCTGGTGTCCTAGCTCTTCTCTAGCACCATGCTGCCGCATTGCCAGGTGATATGGAGCAGGGAAACAATGCCCCAGGCTTCCACCTTCTGTGCATTTTCCATGGTGGGGCACTTGCACAGCTGGCTGTGGGTGGGCACTCGTAGCCCCAGTGGGTGGGTATGGGCTTGGTCTGTGACATCAAGGAGTTGTGTAATACACTTGTGGCACTGGATCATCTTGTTCTTCTCTCTGTGCCAAGGCTCATAAAGTTCAGTCACTTCCCAGTCACTGGGATTTCAGGCCTCAGCAGTGATACCTGATCTTCCTGAAAGGTTTTGATCTGTTACATATTCAGTTAAAACATTTCCAGAGCTGCTCCTAGGGCAGAGACCATGTATGTTCCTGTGTCTCTATAGCATCTAGGACCTCTGTGATAAATGGACTGAAATAAAATGTGCTCCTAAAGCCATGTGGGAACACAGTGCTGTCGTCATGGTGCCTTTTAGTAAACTACAAGTGGTGATAACAGGTGTTTATTCATCTGGCCTACCATCAGCTGGGAGATCATCCCTCTTGTACCTGTTTCATGGTATGTTATTGACCAGAAAAGTTCCTTCCCACTCTTCTAGCTATCAGTGGAGGCAGAATTACAAATTTGTGTCTCTGCAGTCCAAGAGAAAACACAAAAATTCATGGGCTGGTGAGTTTGCCAGATTAAATGGATGGCAAATACTTGAAGAGAGAGGTCCTTCAACACACTCTCTCAAAGGAATGGAGGCAAAAGCACAGGGGTTTGAGAGTGTTTATATGGCTTTGAGTACAGCAATAGTTTCTTTATGCTTTGTTGCTTTAACTGTATGGTTAATGGCATATTTGTCCTTTTCTCAATTTTGGCAGGATACATGTACTTGCAGAACCCAAGCCACTATATTGTGAA
This sequence comes from Prinia subflava, assembly GCF_021018805.1. NCBI lineage: Eukaryota > Metazoa > Chordata > Aves > Passeriformes > Cisticolidae > Prinia > Prinia subflava. The sequence goes on along the minus strand of NC_086283.1, from coordinate 4,697,144 downwards.
AGCAGTCCCACGTAAGTAGGTGCTCAAACAGTGCTTGCTCAAGGGCTGGGCACAGACGGGGCTCAGCTGGAGCAGACCCTTGGCCACTGTCTTGGTATTCCTTTCCTGTCTGTCCCTAGAAAAGCAGACTGAGATGTTCCATACTTGAAGAGGTCCCTTCAATTTTCTCTCCAAAGTTCTCAGTCAATAACCTGGGCTTGACCCGAGCCTTGCCTTTGTTGCCCCATCTGATCTGAGCTGCCCAACTGAGATGTTGTGGGGTGGGATGGTGTGTGGTGCGAGGTGACCGGATCATGGGAGCCAGGCTGCTCTGTCCTGGAGGATACAGCCCTTTAGAAACAGAGTTGCTGTCTGTGCAATCTGATCAAACTACAGCTTGGCAAGCCAGGGCAACAGTCTCTTGATAACATCTCTTCTCTGTTATCTCTGTGGGTCTCAAAAAAAGGCTTCACAAACCGATTGCCCTGTCCTGACTACTTTGGCACCCTCTCCCACCATGGCCTCTTAGTGAGGGATGAGCAATGCCAAATTTGCCCTGGGCACAGGAGAGTAACCACTAACCTGCTGTAAAACCTCACCCACTTTCCATGGCACACCCTGACTGTAACATTATTGCTATTTTTACTGTCATACCTGTGGTATAGTTAGGTGGTAATGGTGAGGCAAAAGAAATGCAATGATGAAACTCCCTCAGGGGTTTCAGAGATGTAATGAAATGACCCTTTCTGCACATCCACTGGTAACTAGAATCAGACCTATCATTTTAAGACTATTTTCTTTTTTAGTTGACAGCCACCAGCAGGAGAGTATTGGGAAATTTGATGCCACAGAATGTGAATGCTCAGGGGGTGGTACTGGCAGTTTGCAGGTGTGGGGAGCATAGAGGGGGTGTGTGTGGGGGGGTGTGTGTGTTCCATCTTAGGCAGGGAAAGATAGCCCGAGCAAACACATTTCACACTTGTGCGTGTTACTAAAATTTCACAACCTTGCTGTTCCTGCTAGGCTTGTATGGGGAAACCAAGAGACGATATGGACTGTCTCAGGGGGTGCTTTGACAGCTCGACCATCTGCAAGAGTATTGTATCTGTCCAGGCCCAAGAAAGATTTTAGCAAGTACCAGCACAGGTCAGTGATGTGGTAGCACCTCCTGGGGAAGGAGGTAGCTCAGAATGTGTTCTCTAGGGGTCATACTGGCTACCAGGGAGAGGGGAGATGCCATCTCCTCTCCTGAAGAGGCTGCCCTGCAGGTAGCTCCATGGCACTGAAACTCACCAGGCTGTTCTGTGCTCAGAACAGGGGCTGTCTGAAGCAGGAAAGAAAGTTCTATGGGAGCATAGTCACCCTGACTATTTGACTTCCAAAATGGGGAGGAACTGGGGAGTGCTAAATTTTGGTGCCCTTTTATTTCCTCATACCCACTTCTCAGCTGTGAGAGGGACTTCTGCAACACATAGTTGCTGGTCTGATTAGAGCTCTGGGTTCCCATCAGCTGCCCTAGGAGCTTGTCTTGATCTCAGTCTCCAAGCACAAGGGAGCATATTCCCCTGTTGTAATAAAAATACCCATCCAACAGCTGTACTTTAGTTTGAATTAGACATCATGTGCATGCATGCCTTCCTTGATGGAATGTGAGTAGAGAGGAACTGTCAGAGGAACTGTGTCTAGAGTGTTCCCTGCCCCATTGAGGCTGATGCCGCCCAGCCAAGCACCTGGACACAGTTAATGATCCCCTGCATCCTCTTGGAGTCTGACCTAAATCTTTAAGATAAGGTTAGGAACAGAGAAATCTTGCAGTGTTTTGATTCTGGAGAGAATCCAGGTCTCTTGTCTTGAGTTAAATCTCTGCTGTAACTGCATGATGAAAAACTAGACCATGTTTTGGAATTGGAATGAAAAATGGTGTAAAAAGTATAAATGACAGTGGTGCTGCATTACATGAAGCAAGTCATCTGTAGCTCTGCTGGAGGAGATGAAGCTCTTTTGGAGTCAGAATAGTGGTTGCCAGTCTGTTAGAAGTCCTAGCAAATGAGAATGGAGATGAAACTGTGTTACACTCTGGGCTTTCCTCTACCTGGAGGGATTTCAAGGCATGCATGTCTGTAATTTTCTCCCCTTTGCCACTGTCACCAGTTATGGGCTCTCATTCTCCTCGGAGCTCCTCGTGCTAAAGGTGTCCATATGACAGCCCTTCCTGCCTTTCTGCTTACCTCTGCTTGCTCCTTCTCTGGTGATGACAGGCATATTCCAACAGTTACATTTGACTGAAGCTGGATGAACAAGGCATTAGGGGAGACACCAAGGTGAAAGGAGCTACAAGGACACAAGGCCATTGTAACAGAGAGGTTTCTAAATTGGCAGAGCTGACCAACAGAAGTGCTGCCAGATGTTATGGGGCAGCCTCTTTAAATGGTCCTGGAAAAGCCTAGACTTTGAAAGCAATGCACTGAGGGTACTTAAAAGAGGACTCTTCAGATGCAAACAGCATTTAAAGTGAGGAAATCTCAGGTGTAAATGCATATTTGTTCATGGCTTTTCTGTGTGCACAAGTGCCAGCTTTTGTACATGCAGCAGGCATGGATGTTTAACCAGACTTAGGTTACCATCTGCCAGGATCATGTTCTCTGTCAGTTGCCTTTTGCAAGCTCTTCTGTGCTGTTCCTCAAAATCTTTATTTCTGTACATGTGCAGATCAGTGATCGGTGGGCGTGCCCTGCTAACAAAATATGGCTACCCTTCTGAACGGCTGCTGAGGTTGGCTGAACCTAAAAAATTCCTGCCTGCTTTCCTGGAGAAAAGGTGAGAGACTAGAAAGCCTGTAGGGTGCTATAAGTAGAGCCTTGGGCCTTGTAGCATCAGTGCATCTTCAAAGTAATAAATGCAGGAACAGATGATGGGTAAACAGAGGGCGAAATACAGAGCAGGGTTTCTGCTGGGATTAGAACTTCTGGATTCTCCCATGGGATGAGTTCTATACTGGAAATAGCTGCAAGACAAAGCTGCCTTCTACTGCAGCAAATGTGAGGCTTAGACATCGCAGCTGCAGCCAGAGTGGGGAACATCTGTGGCTGGCAGTGCCATGACTCTCTGCTTCCAGAGCCCGCGAGTCCCCCGAGTGGCCTGTGTCCCTGGCTGCACAGAACTATAATCCCTCCAAGCGGATACTGGAGCTTGCCCAGCCGAAGGGGCTGCACCCAGACTTCGTGCCACCCAGAGAGGTGAGGAGGAGGTTGAGTGAGGTTTGGAGGCTACAGGGATGCAGCAAACTGTCCTGAGTTTTTAGACCCCTGTATCGCACCCTTGGATGTGCCAGTGTGTGGAGGGGAGAAGCTGTCTGGTTCTGCTGGGGTTCATGACACTTGGAGAAACTGCGTTTTCAGAGAAGAATGTTGTCTTTGCAAATCTCCTGCTGGGAGACAAAAATCAGGAGAGCCAAGGGAGGCATCTGGGCTGCATCCTCTGATAAAGCAGCCTGGGAGAGTGGAGAAAACTGATGGAAATGGCATGTTTAGCTCTTAGGGAGTAGTCACGTATGTAGTTGGGCAGCTGTGCTCCTATCTCAGTACACAGGGGGCATAAGATTGCAAATACTATGTGTATTTTAACTACATTTTACCAGAAGCCTAATTTATATTTCTCAGCTTGCTCCTTTTAGGTGGATCATTGCTTTGGCAGGGGTGAAAGGACTTGGAGCAATCTCAGATGACACTCTTTTCCGTGGCAAAGGCTAGGTTTTCTGCATACAGCCTCTGGGGCTGTGAAATGGAAGACTGGGCTGGAGCAGGACAGGGCAACAGTAACCCTGTGAAAAATTTTGGAAGAAGTCCCCTACTGGAGAAGTAATCCCATTTTCTGTAGGAATGCAGTTAACTGTACCACAGATTTACCCTGACATCTGAGTGTCTCTCCTTAGCAGGGAAGTTATTTGATTCAGCCAGGAAGATGAATATGAAAAACATGGAAGAAATTTCTTTGCACTTTTACCTGGCTACACAGGCTCTCATTACAGGAGCTCCCCTCCAGGGTCTGAGTGGGCAACAGCTGGGGAATCCTTGTAGCACCAAAATTACTTAATAGTTCAAGTGAAAGAAAAATAATGGATTCTGGAAAATTAAGAGTGACCATGTCTGCAGAAGAAGGGTGCTGGGGTGCTCATCCTTGTGGAGAGGGTGCATGTCCCTGTGGGCTGCTGTACAAGCTCTGTGTCTGCACATCCCTGCCCCATTCTGGACCCATGCAGGTGCCAGCACAGATTTCCAGCTTTGCAATCAAGGCCAGTGCATCGGCACGTATCCAGAAACTCGCAGAGCCCTTGGTCAAGGAGCTGACCTGCTGCACTAGGCACAATGCACCTGGTTCTGTCATCTCGATGGTAAGGCAGCATCACCCCGGACCAGAGGAAAGGGCACAGGTGCTCAGTCGCTTGTGGCTCTCTTCATCCAGCCCTGGATGTGCTGCTCTCCATGAGGCTGGCGTAGCTGTTTCCTGGGCTGGAAAGCAGGACTTGTGCTCCATTCAGAGTATGAACTGAATCCCAGTACAGATCCCCAGAGAACGGCAGAGCTGTGCCTAGCCTGCACTTGTGGGGACGGGGAAAGGTGGACAGGTGCCTAACTGGGATCTCCAGTGCTGGGGGTGGGTTGGACAAAGGGCTGTGAGTAATAGGAGGCTGGAGGGCAGGTTGTGGGACTGGCCAGGCACTGATTTCGCCTTCTACAGTTTGTCTGGTGCCAAACACAGCTGAGGACAGGACTGTGTCCCATCTGCATGTGGTCAGTGACTGAACCTGGTAACACTGAGCTGGTTGCAGGCTGAGCACCCTTGAGTGCTAGGACCTTCAGGACCTTCCTCCACATTCTTCCCCAGGTTTCCAGGTCGCCTCGGAAGGTAGTTGCGAGCCCTCGGACCATTGAGCTGGCTAAGCCAAGACAACTCCCCTCTAACTTCAAGCCCCCGCGAGATGCTGAGTGGCCTGTGTCCGAGGCTGCCAAGCGCGCAGTGGCTACACCAAGGCTCTTGGAACTGTCCCAGCCTACCTCAAGGTAGGTACTGCTTCCCTGTCACGGGGAAACAATCAGCTGCCAGTCCATTTTCTGTGGCTCGTGTCACCTTGGTCATTTGTGTTTGGCCAGAGAGATTAGGCCAAGATTAGGAAGTGCTCTTCCACTTCCAAAATGCATGAGTTTTATATGTCTGGATGTGTTAATGCTACATGGATTGAGGTTTAAAAAGTACTTTTGAGGTAGAAGGAGAGTCAAAAGAGAAGAAAACAGGAACTTTCTAATTCCAGCAGGAATTACTGGTTAGGACTTATTAATTCCAATTATAAAAAGCAACCAACTGGCAAAGGGCAGGGAGTAATACATTCATGTTGCATGTTGCAGCTGATCTCAGCCCAGTCTGCAGGAAGTGCTGGGGAGGATGTTTCACAGAGGGTGAGGGCATGCCTGGCTATAGCAGCTGTGAGAGATAGCTCTCCGCTGATGAGAGCAGTGGAGGTGTGATGCCTTTTGTCCTCCCTCAGGAGGGAGGGGCAGGTTTAGGTGGAGGTGTGGGAGCTGGCAAGTAGCTGACAGCTGGACTTGCTCCAGTCAGGACTGACCATCCCTCTCTCCTCCAGATTTCGTATGGGCTTGACTGCCCTCAACCCAGATGCATTCAGAGTGAAGGAGGCTGCTTTGAAGGCTGTGTGTTCTCAGCGGCTCCATGAACTAGCTCAACCAGTTCGGCGCTAATCTCCCTCAGAAAATCTCCTGCCATCTGCCCTTGGAACATCATCCCTTGGAAACATCACTCTCTCCAGGCTGTGCTGTGGCTGGAAAATCTCCTTGAACACAGCACAGAGGCAGCACTCAGCAGGAACACTTTCAAATAAAACCATCATTCCTTAAGAATAGTCATCAGGGAAAATTAACAGAATTCAACCTAATGTGGGAAGACTCTCTCGCTAGGATGGGTTATGTCTGGAGTTTCTCTCTTGATTGTTTTGCTGCAATAGTTTAAGAAATAATGAAACAACTGCTGGGGGAAGGCAACACAGGAACTGTCCTTTCACACAGAGAAGTGTGGCAAACCAAATCCAAGAGCATGCAGTAAGTTGATGCAACACAACTCCTAAATTAGGGTTTAAATTTTTTTTCTAAAGTTGAAACATCAAAAGTTTTGTGCTGTGGCTGAAGTAGAAATACAAAAGGCTGCAAAGTATGTTGACTTGGCTTGGATCTGGGACCTGTTTTCTCAAATGCCTGGAAAACAGGCAGATCCAGTTATGTAGGTGGGTTAAAGCTGTGTGGTTCAGATACTCAGCTGTGTGACCCTGGGCAAAATGAAAGAGTTCTGCACTGGGATTTTTGGAGCCTAACTCAGAAAAAGCAAAGTTCCCCTCAGTGTAAGAGAGAAGGCAAGTTGCAAAGGCTAAGCAGAAAATAAGTATTGATGCCTGAGTCTGCAGAGCAAATCCTGAGCTCTAGTCGGGTCTGTGGGTGAGTCAGTTTGGCAGCTGGATTGCAGGGGAACAACAGCCTGTGCGGGGCATGACATAAGGGAGAATGCTTTTTATCTGCTTCCTGCAAGGTCAGTGTGTTTTGCACTGGCTGCCCAACCACTGGCGACAGGCTGGAGATACTGAGGCAAGAGAGATGCTCACCAGTAAGAGACAAAAGCCACAAATGAAAGCATATGGCAGTTTCAGAGCCAATGTATTTTAATCTTTCGTGTGTTAAGCTGATTCTCCTTCCAAAGGAGTAGACACAGGCGACCACAGACCAGAAGGGGATTAATCAGAGCATCCATTAATTGATTCAGTAATCCACTAAGCAGAAGACTTCTGAAGCCTTTTGAACAAGGTAAGGTCACTGGGCAATTGTGCTGGTTATTTTTAGACCAGGCGATGTCCTGTGCCAGGACGGATGAGGGTTTGGACTGAGTGCAAGAGCCCCAGTGCAACTGCATTCCTCAGGCCTGAGAATGGCCAGGAGGAGACTGGAGTCTCCCCCTAAAGCCCCCATGCTGTGGAGGAACCCCAGCACCATCAGCCTGTGCCACCCTGTAGATTAGGAGGTACGTGGGGCTGTGTGAGCTGCCGTGCAAGGAGCCACGGCTGCCCATGGCTGTCCCTGTGGCAAAGGGGAAACCCACTGTGCCCACTGAAGCTGCCTGGGAGAAATGTTGCCCTTCCATAGGACGGAGTCAGCCTCCTGTCATGGGGGCAGGGAGCACAAGCAGGGACATAACACACCTTCTCTCATCAAAAAAGTTGGGTTTTTATTACTGCACTGGGGAGAAGCCCAGAACAACCCACAAGTTCTTTCTCTTTGGTGACCTCTAACAGAAAGGTAAAAAAGGCATTCAAGGGGTGCTTGGTTTGGTCTGATTATGGTGTAGGCAGTTGGTTTGCCAGTATGTAGAGCTGATTCAGACATGTTGTGCCAAACCAGATCACCTGAACAACACATGTGGTTTTCCAGATGCCTTACTCGCTGTATGATCTGTACCTTAAAGCTAGCACACATACTTTGCCTCTGGGGATTGTAAGGAAAATGAATCTTTATTTTTTCGTTCTATATTTGAACATATATCATGGCAAATTTTCTGCAAGCCTGGGACAAGGGCATGAAATTGCCTTTTCTTGTGCTGCTGCTGTTAATGGGTTGGAATCACTAGATAGGTTATCAGCCATCAAAAGTTGTAGACACACACACACACATATATAGTTTTTTTCTGGTTATGTACATGTTAAATAAAATTTATGTTAAATAGCAGAGTATTACTTTGTATCGCAAAACCTACTGCAACAGAAGAACCCCAAGAAAACCCACTCTGACGACCTTCACCATCGCTTACAAGAGGCAAGGCGATTGGAGCAATATCCTCTAGTCCCTGACAGACCCACTTTCTGAGGGCAGCCCTTCAGACTTCCTCCACTCCGCCAGGCGCTGCTTGAACCATTTCTGGAAAGAAAGAACAAAGCAGAGTGCACAGGGCTGAGCGAAGCCTCTGAATAACTTTGCTAAAGGTGCAGATGTCAGCACGTGGGACGAGGTGAGGGGAACTCATGGTGCTGCTGCCTTGTAGCAAGGTGGTGTTCCCAGGCAGTACAGGCACCCGGGATGGTCACTCCTGACCAAATGGTCTTGTGACCCATGTGTGCACCTCTTTCAAACTCATTTCTCTAGCTCACTTCAGACCTTGACAGCATGGGTGAATCCTTTTTTTATTCCTGTGAATCCAGGTTTTTCTTGCAGAGTAAGAGACTGGCTAAGGAGCTGGATGGTGTCTGTGTAAATGACTGGAGAAGTGAAACAATCACTTGCAGGTCCAGAACTGACAGGAATCAAAAGCTCACGTGTTTCAGAAAGCATGAGAGGTACAGCACATGGGCTCTCAACAAATTTAAGAACAAATCTATTTTTAAAATTGTTTAAAAAATGTCTTAGTGTTCAGGCAATGTGCACATCTATGTTAGCAGTAACTTAGCACTACATGTGTTGTAACTTAGCATCTGGAAGCCCATTCCAAGAGTTGCTGATCCCCTTGAAGGCAGCCACAATTTAAAATATTAGATAAAATGTATCTGGTTAAAGCTACACTACCTAAGAAGAAAAGTAAGAAAAGAAATACAACTAATATGCCGGAAGCACAGCTCAGCCTTTTGTTTGGCAATGTGCCTGTGATTCCTTTTGTTGCAGCTCATTTTGTTGCTATATTTGTTCATGGTTATTTTTGAAGCTATTATGGTCTGTAATGAGCACCACGGTGCTCTCTGCAAGTGTCTCTCACACTCACACTGCCTTTGACCACATCCAGTCATACAATGGACAGCCTAGCCTGCTCCCAAAAATTTCACTTTCTGTCCTAAACCATAATGTCCTCTTTGCATCTTATTGTTACTGAATTTTTTATTAAACGGCTGCTATTTCTAGATGATAAAGCACTCCGGATGTCAGGGGTGATCATTCCCTGTGTTTTACACAATGCAGGTACTTTTCAGATCACCACTCCAATCTTGATCCTGTCCCTAACATGACCTTCATCTCCAGTTCTCTAGGAGCACTCTAGATTAGTGGAGAAAGATAGCTATCAGGGAATATTTTAAGACATCTACAGAGGTGCTCTGGGCATATATGGCCCTGTGTTTACAAGTTGCTGTAGGGAAAAAGGAAGAGAGCCATTTCTATGGAGAAAAAGGGATTTTAGGGGTACTGCCTCCCTGCTGCCTCAAACAGCCAGTGATTGATACCTGCCTGTCACCAAAGCACAGTCCACTCCACCTGAGGATTATCAGTGCAATGGATGCTGTTCCAGCATCTTTCCCTGGGACAGGCTAAATGCTGACATTGCCAGCTCTGCTTTTATACCCCTTTGGCTTTGCAGAGGGAGAGCCAGGCTTGGCAGCTCTCAGCAGCAGTTTGCTAACTTTCCAGTGGCTTGGATTTCCTTTCTATACCCATAAATGCTGCCATGGGTCTAGTAAACACCTACATCACAATGAGCTGCACTGCCACCTGAAGGAACTGGGAAGAAGCCGTTTGCGTCTGAAGCCCGAAGGTAGCCAGCTGGAGCACAGGGCTTGGTGGAATTCCCAGACAGTGGCAGCCTGTCCCTGTGGAGGGGTATTTGGAGGCCTCTGTGTCTCCTGGAGAGGCTGACAGACTTGCCTGACATCTGGGCTTAGGGATACTGAGGCAGAGGGTGCACAGCCTGAGCATGTCCCACAGGACATCCTGCAGGAATTGCATCTATATATTTTAAAATGACAGTAGTTTCTTCAGACCTTAAAACCAGCGGCAGTTTGTGCACCCCAAGACTATCAGAAATGGTTTGGAAGAACAGCATGCATGGGTTGTACATTCAGGAGCAGAAACATGCAGAGTGCAGGAAGTATGTGGGATACAGGGAGGTGCTGTGTTGCATTAGAGCTCTGTGGGTGCAGTTGGGGGTTGCAGAGGTGCAGAAGAGACTTGTGGGTGCAGTGAGGAGTGTGCAGGGTGGTGCAGGGAGTGCAAGCAGAGAGCACACAGGGCACAGAGGAGTACAGGCAGTGTGGGGGGAGCATGAGAAGGACAGAGGCTGCTGTAGGAAGTCTGCGCGGGGGACAGACGGGTGCAGGTGTACAATAGAGAGACCAGGATAGGACAGGCAGGAGATGTGGGGCACAGAGGCACGCGGGGGGAGTGGGGCTGGTGTCAGAGGCGGGATGAGGGGCGAACACTCACCAGAGTCTGCTCCTCGGAGAGCCCGGTCTCAGCAGCGATGAGGCACAGTGTGGTGGGGTCAGGATGCTTATTCACCTTGCAGAATTGGTACTCCAGGATCTCCAGCTGCTCCTCAGTGGGAATCACTGGCTTTTCCATGGCCATCTCCTCCTGGGGCAGGGCTATAGGGCCAGGCACTGTGGAGATGGTCTGGTGTCATTGCTCAAGCTGGGAGTGGCCACACTTGCTGAGCCCCATATTTGCCATCCTTGTCCCCACCAACCTCCCCACCCTGCCCCGGCTGTGGCCTCTGGCTACAGCAGGGCTCAACTCCCTTCCCAAAGACATGCCAGGGAGCTCAGCTGGGAGCACTAGCCCCCCAGCAACTCCTGTCTCAGTTTCCTCACTGCAGTGACCACACAGCAGCAGTGCCCAGCGCTGAGCTGTCTCACCATCCTCAGCTGGCAGGAAGCTGCAGGCTGCTCAGCACTCCCCTGGTGCTGTATTTATAGCCAGTGTGACTCCCATGGGAACGATTCCTGTTTACAGCCGTATTTAGGCCTGGGCGTCACTTAGGAGTGATGTCATGGCAATGGGCATGTTCAGGGGGTTAATTTAAAGATATTAGCTAAAAACCATTATTTATCCTCTGGGTGAAGGGACAATATCTGACATCTAACCTAGTGTGTTGTTGTTTTTTTTCCCTGCTTCCCAATGATCAGGCAAGTTTGCGCAAAGGAATGACAAAATAGAGCATACAAGATCTTCTGGGAGTGTGATCTTCGACCCAGGAACCACCCTATTTCTCCTCCTCAGGATCAGTGTCCTGGTCCTTCTCTTACCGGTCTGTCTGGACATCACACAATGCTGGCCATTAGATGATGAGCTGCAGTGTTTTAAGTAATATTTAATGTTATCACACATGGGCATAAACAGTCCTGTTGTTCCTGAGCATCACTGAGCTGGTTGGTTGGTTGGGTTTTGGTGTATAAGTGCTGAAATCCTTGAGAACTGTACCAGTGTGCGTTTGTTGCTCAAGCACTTGCTGCCTCTGATTGGGGTCAGTCCTAGGTGCTCCCAGCAACGGACTGGCAACAGAGCTTCTTGGCGGCACCAGGAAGCCCATGTTTTCCTCCAGAGTAATATTGGTCCCACTTGTGCTTAGCATAATCTCTGGAAGATTTGGCCCAAAAGAACAAGAAAAACAAGTGTTTGGCTAAGTTCCACACCTCTCTTCTGCTGGGCTCCTGGTTTGCCTCCACATGGCAGGGGGTTGAGCTTGCTAATTCAGTCAGCTAAAACACGAGGCTCTGCCCCCACACAGCATGTACAAGTCCCTTGATGCTGAATCACTGTGGTGTTTTTGAAACCAAGCTGTGGCAGGGGAGGAGCTGGTTGCAAAAATGTGGCCTTTCTTGATCTGCTCTTCTGCTGTCCCAATTGCCTGGCCAATATCTATCAGGTTGGCTGGTTGGTGTTGCTGGCTCTCCAGTGCTGCCAGGAGCTCTTGGCCCTTCTTGGGACTCCTGTGGGCCACCTGCTGCAGAGCTGCTCCACCTCCACATTGCAGTCCAGCATTTCCTTCCCTTTGGGTCTGGGGTATAATGCTGGAACATCCATCCTGCTGCACTCCTACTGCGTTCGTTTAAACCCAACTGCTTTCTTGGCTGACTGATAACTCACCTTTAGGTACCCTGGGGTATTGAATGCCCCAGGGCTTTCACTTGCTGATGGAACTGCTAGGATGGAGCTCAGCTTCAGAACTGTCTTGCAGCTTGTGAAGAGCCAGGCACAGTGAGAGGCTGGAGAGATCCTCTTCTTTGAACTTTACCTCATAAAGCAAAGATCCCCCAGAGCCTCCTCTGCAGAAAGTGCTTTGACTAATAAAAGAATCCTTTGGCATTTGAGTAGGGGTTTATAAATAGACCAGGGTTGGTTGTGAAACAGCCCACTCTGCTTCAGTCCCTTGGTAAGTACCAATTGTTACACAGTGGTTGCGTAACACTGAAGCAATCTGAGCGGGATGGAGTGCTGCTAGCCAGTATCATCCACCAGCCCTGGATGGACTGAGGAAAGACCATCCTTAATCCCAGATCCTGCAAGCCAAGCTGGCCTTGTCTGAGGAGCGTTGCAGTTGCCTGGGTTTTTCTATGGTCAGCTCAGTTCAGAAGCATCCATATAGGAAGGGGGCAGTCATAATTCAATTCCTCATTCATGTGAGGTTGTAGGAATGCTGCTCACCTGCCTTAGATGTTTATAGACCTCCAGAAAAGATGCAGGGGTAGAAGGAGATCCCCTGGACTTGAGGTGCTGCTCTCCAGCACCGTGGCTGCCAGGTTCGCCATGAGGTCAAAATGCAGATGAGGCCAAGCTCAGGCCACAAGTCCTGCCTCTCCTTTTTTCAGCACACCACTAAGCCACCTGCCCTTCTCATATAAAGCCTAGCCACAAAGGGATCCCTCATCACCTCCAGATCATGCATCTAGCCCAGGCCACCAGCAGCAACATGCCTTGGCAGCTCATAAATCATTCTTTGCAGCCTGCCGCATTAATGTGCATTGATGTGTGTGCATGGATTTGCATAGGGAACACATGCTTCATCTTTCATGTTTTACCTGCACAGCTATTTCTGCTTCTGATTATCTCCAGATTTCTGAGGCATTTCCCCGTAGGACACAGTATCTTCTACCTGCTGGCAGCTCAGGGTGCCCCAGCATGTGGGATGTGATGCCTGATGGCTTTTCTTTGTGTCTCCTCTACCCCTGCTCTGGAAGGAGAACAGTTTTTACCTCTCAAGGTTGTGAGATGGGTTTCAGGTAAAGGCAAAAACCCTGGGGTTCCTGGAGGGCTTTGCAGGTCTCCCCACATCCTTCCACTACATCCTGGAGGCTTTCAGGAGCCACGTGACCCCTGTGCAGCATATGGCCTCTAGCACTTGGCACCTTCTGGGTGCTAAAAATTGGGGGTGTATGACATGACCTGAGGGCACCAGGAGTGCCTAAATGCCCTGACACCCTTTGAGACCACAAATCACCTGCCCGCTACTTAAATGGAGCATGCAGCCTGGCCTTCAGGCTGTCCATCATCTCTCCCCTGTACAGGAAAGGTGATTGTCTCACATTTCTTTAAGCCTGGTAGAAATATGGAGACTCATAGCTGTTTGGCTTAGCTGCTGAAAAGCACCACTTCTCACTGCTTTTTTCCTCTTAATTTTTAAAAAACATTAAAAAAAAAAAAAAAAAAAAAAAGGTTTTTCTATGCAAGGAATGTTAGCCATTGAGAAGGGCTGTGGGGCTGCAGTTGTCATTCGGCTGGGGTTTACTCACCCAGGCAGAAATGACAATGCCAGATGCACTGTCACAGGGAAACCACCACACCTGCCCTGTCCTAAGTGTCAAGCTAAAGACCCCTGGGGAATTCACTCTTGGCTCTGACTGTGTAGGCTTTAGGTGGAGCAATGTGAGAGCAGAAGCTAGCGAGTGGTTCAGCGGTTGCCTGGGCTGTGGGCAGCTCCAGCCAGCATTGCTATGTACACGACAGTACTTGGTGCTCTTAGTGTGGCTGATAGGGCATTAAAATGCACCTCCAGAGCCACTTTGGAGTGAGCAGACAAAAGGTAATGCCTGATGGACACAAGTTGCAACAAGAGAAAGTCTTATTATAAATATATAGTACTCTGCCCATGTCCTGTGGTTGGACCCAGCTCCCCAGAAACACCCTGGGGTTACTAGCAGGACTCCTATCTCTGGGCTGAAATGGAAGAGGACATCTTTCTGTCTCCCAGCATGCTTGCCCAGCATGGCTAGTGCAGTCAGCATTTACTATCCTGGCAGAAATCTGCCACTTTTCCAGAAAAGACATGACCTCTGTTTGCTCAGCTTTGCTTTTTTGAACAGTAGTCACAATAGCTGGCTGGCTGTGCAGCTTTCTAATGATTTACTGCACCCAAAGCCCCTAGAAATTTCTCTGAGCAGCAGCTCCTGCCAAGCTGATGGGGCTCCATAGCCTCTGCTGGGCTTCTTGACCCCTTTCCCAGGGCTCCCACTGTCAGGGCTGGGATGCAATTGGAGGCATCTGCATCTAGTTTTAGCTTACAGCTATTTCCTGCCACTGCAGGGATCAAAATAGCAGTTCTCAATGCAAACGAGCCCTCTTACCCTCCCTCGCTCGGCTGCAGAGCCATGTCCTGTCCTGAGCTTTGGTCAGCCTCCTGCTGTGGGGTGGCTGTGGATAACATCAGCCAGCATGGCGCACAGGATAAGGTGGGACAGAGGCTTTAAAAATAAACCGGGCCCTGCCACAAATAAGGAAAAAACACCTGTCATGCATCCTGTAAACTACCCGTCCAATCTTTTAGAAGATAATATCGGACAGGAACAAAGCAAACAGGAGCACAGCAGCTGCTGCAGCAGAGGTAGAGCCCCGTGGTGGCCCCTGCTTGGGGTCTCTCCTGCCTGGGTGCCCTTCTGCCTACCCCAAGCATGAGCTGGGTGCAGCTCCGACCTCCTCAGCATCAGCACTCACAGAGCAGCTCTTCCCTCCATCCCCCCCATCCCCATCTGCAAACCCACCCCAGCGCCCCCTGCTCCCTGTAAGCCTGTGCTTACCTGGAGCTGCCAGGGACCAGAAGCGTGTCAAACAAGAACCCCGCAGGTCCTTGGGTGACTGCTTAAGTATCTGCGTGTGTTTGACAGGCGGGGACCTGAAAAACCTGCCGCAAATCACAAGAGCTCCCGGGATCCACAGCCACTCTCTGGGCTGGTAATTCAGGTTTGGCTCCCGCTGCCTTTGGCAGGGCTCCGCGCGTGGTTGTGCAGCCGCGGGCTCTCGGTGGCCCGGCAGCCGTCGGGGCGCGTCCCACCACCTTCGGGGCCCCAGGACGCGGCCCCGGCCGGGGCTGCTTCCTGCGGGGGTACAGGAAAGGTACAGGCGGGGTGCGGCGGAAACTGCGCTTCGTACGGCGGAGCTCCGGCCGAGCCCGCCCGTCCGTCCCGGCGGGGCCGCGTCCCGCAGCGCCGCCGTAAGGAGCCCCGCTCCCGCCTTCGCCGAGGGAGCCCGGCAGCGCTCCGGGGCTGGATTCTCATCTCGCTTTAGTGTCTGGCAGATGAGGTGTCCGGGTTTAACATTCCTGAGTCTGCTGTCACTTTAGTCGGCCCAGTGATCCCGCCCGGCTGAATATAAGGGCAGGACTGGGTCCTGGATCTGTCCGGCTGCTGCAGCCCAAGTGCCCCCAGAGACACAGCCTGGCTGGGGATGGGGAGGAGAGCAGGGCGTCCTCCTCCGCCAAAGACCTCTCCTCGATTAAAATGCCCGGGAGCCTGCAGTTCCCAGTGGGGTGGTGTGGAAGCATCAGACACCAGCTCAAAAAGAGGCATCTTGTGGAGTGCAGTGCAGTGGGGAGGCGCTGATTTTTCTCTCACTTTACAGACAGCTGGAAGGGGATGCTGGAAAATCAGAAAGACTGAGAAAAGGGCTCATGAAAAATTGAGTACGGCTTGCAGTGGCTGAGATTATCTGCCAGAGCAAAACTCAAACTGGCACAGAATGCAAAAGCTATGGAAGCTGGCTGGAGCCAGAGGCAGGGAGCCCTGAGCCTGGGGAGAAGTGGCTGGACAAACCCAGGCAAGAAACCTGCCCTATGTTTAGTAGTGAGCCAAGACTGTCCTGAAGAGATTTTGTAATACTGGGGGAAACATGGGCCAAGGCAGGGGGATTGCAAAGAGATGTGTGCCGAAGGACAGGCAGACCTGTGCCAGTTTTCCTAGCAGGATGACACTGATCAAGCAAGATCGGGGATAGCTTCACTGCCTGATAAACCAAATGCTGCTGTTCAGTGGCTGCCAGGGAGGTTTTAGGGGGAAGACTTGATCCTGCATGCCTTGACCAGGCACTTGGCCAAAGGAATATGTCCTGTTTATCACTGGTGCTAAGCAACAGGAGCGCGGGTAGCAATGGGTGCGCACGAGCAGATTGGACGATGTCCTGGGGGCTGGCTCCAGCAGCGTGGCTGGGGGTATCAGGGTGCATTCAAGGAGGCTGGAGCAGACCCCTGTAGCAGGACTCAGCCTTGGATTTCAACCCCAGTGTGGGAAAGTCCAGGCAGAGGTCCCGACCTACATACTGACATGTCCTTGGAGCTCTCTGGGGTATTGCTACTTATCTGCCCGGTGTCTGTGCTCTGCTCTGGCATCTGTTCTTGGCCAGCCTTGGTGACAGGACAGATGGGAAAATATTCTGTTCCAGAAAGATTTTCCTATGTTTGTATGCTTTTTTCTTCCTTCCATGCATGTGCCCCAAGCATTGCAAAATGTGAGGAACCTGGCCCGCAGGAACAGGATAGGCTTCTCTCTTCCCTTGTTTATTACTGTCAATATAGAGAAAGCCTTTAATGTGGAAAAACCCTTTTCTTTTAGCCGGTGAACCCAGTCCAGACTTGCACTGGGAGCACTGGCAGTGACCTATTTTGGGCTGAGACACTGCATTGAAATTGTTTCAGAGGTGCTGGGAGTCCTGCAGTGACAGTGTGAAAGTCATGTCACAAATCTGTTCACATCTGTCTGGCACATATTAATCCTTTTCCAACCTTTTATGAAGTCTTTTAGGCCCCACTTCTCCTCCTGGGAGAGGGTCGAAGTACTGCTAGAATTTATGCCTCACCTGATATGAAGAGATCCTGTCCCCAGAGCATGTCCTTTGTCAGGAGAATTAGATTAAATAGAAACAAAACGAAGGGTCCATCACAGAGACATTTTCCGTCTTGAGAAGGAGTACTGCTGTTGTGATGTGCATTTGACAATTTTGCATAATACTGTGGCATTGCAGGGAGGGGTTGGCAGCTGCAGCCTGCATTCAGCACCCCACTCCTCTGAACCCCTCTTGCAGTGGCTTGAATATCATCCATGTTGCTCCATGGCAAGATATTAGCTGAAATAATTTGGGGGGGGGGAGGTGGGGTAGGCATTTGACACACAGGTCATGCCCATCCTAGCCCAGTTGTTGTTCCTTTAACACTTCATGGGGACAGAATGGAAAAAAATATGGAAAGGAGGAGAGGGAAGCAACTTGTCAAGCCATCAGGATAGAATGGGATA
This sequence comes from Prinia subflava, assembly GCF_021018805.1. NCBI lineage: Eukaryota > Metazoa > Chordata > Aves > Passeriformes > Cisticolidae > Prinia > Prinia subflava. The sequence continues at coordinate 4,679,863 of NC_086283.1, read as the reverse complement.
TAACATAGCTTTTCTGACTTGTTCATATTTCCTCCTTTTCATGCACGTGTCTCTCTTGAATTTTGCCATGTTTTCTTTCCTGAAACTGAGGATTATCACCAGCACCTCTCGTCTGGGAATTAAGCAGAGATTTTTTTCTTTTTCTGAGTATGTGAATAAAAAAAATATGTGTTTTCCAGACTCCACCCTAACCCAAGTGTCAGAGAGAGCACAAAAGGTTCCTTTCTCCCTCTGAACACCCCAATGCAAAGAAAAACCTCAAAAGCCATCTTCTGGGTTTTTTTACCACTGTTTTTTTTTTCCTGATATGCTGGGGTTTTCTGGCCACTAATCCAAAAAAATGTGGCTGGAAAGAAGGCTTTACAGAATATTTTGGCTTCCATTCAGTTAGAGAAGAGTTTTCTAACTAACCAGTACTGACCCAAAGGACAGCTCTTGTAACTTACCAGATGAGACTTCTACCTCCATGCCCCATAACAGCTTAAGAGGTTGGTTGTTCTTCAGAGTGCAGCTGGCAGTTGCCTTTGTTGGACATCCCAACACACTAGAACTTGACTGAGTCATTGCTCTTTTGATCAGCTTTTTGCCTAGGAGTGCAGTAGCACCGGTTGCACCCCAAGAGTGAGCAGCACACAGTGCTTGCCCAGACCATGCCCTGGGCAGGGGGAAAAGAAGGCAGGCAGAGGTGACTCCTTGATGCTGGAGCAGGACTGCTGGCCTGGGCTCAGCAACTGCCCCTTCTGCTCTCTCCTTCAAGCACTTTCCTTTGTTTTCAGTGGACAGGGTTCAGCCTGTCTCTCCTCAGCAGCAGAACGGATCCACACCAGACAGATACTAATCAGACGTGACTTCCAATAAGATCCCTGCCTTTACTTTATCCGTGGGATACAGTTGTGTGGATGGAAACTGCAGTGTTTTATTATTCCTCCCGTTGTTCCAGTACTTCTCAGAGAACAGTGTCATCTCATTGGTATTTCCATGTGCAATCTCTGCCTGGGGTACAGTCTTCCTCCCTACTCTCACTCTTACTAACCAGATTGTTTTGAAGTGACTAAACCGGGAGTTGATACGTGCAGTTCCTTGCCGGGAGGATTTTCAGCAGCACTGCCATAGCTTATAGGCAGAACGTGCTGCGGCACGCAGAGACAGCTGGCATCATCCCACAGGGGAGCTGCTGCCGTGCCCAGCCCAGGAAAACACAGGCTCTGGCACTGGTGAGAGGCAGGGAGGGAGGACAGAGTAGACCTGCAGATCCTCTCTCTCCCCTGGGAGTGCCAGGGGTATGTGCAGGGGAACGAGTGTCCTTCCACAGACTCGGATGGCTGTGCATTTTCTAGGGAGCAAGTCAGGGAGGATGGGAGGCTGGAAAACATCTGCCAAAATCTGTTCTCTTGTGAATCTCTAGGCTAAAGCTGCCAGGTTTTGGAGGTCCTGACTCAAATACTTCAGTGATCAAATACTTCAAGGTCAATGAAAGGACTTCCTCTCTCCCCAGAGCAGTGATGACCTCTGTCCAAACACTTGCCTGCCACCAACATGGCCCTCTCAGTTGCAGTGGAAATGTTATCCTGAAGACTTGTTTCAAGGGTCTCAGCAGGGTGAGCACAGGTGCTGACCATCCCATGACTTTCCCCAGCCTTCACCATGAGGGAAAAGGACCATGTTTTCCCCTGTGCTATCCCACACCAAGGAGCCCACGGGTGCCTGGTCCTTGTGCTCGCCTCATGGCAGCAGGGCCATGCAGCCAGCAGCCTGTGGTTTCTGTTGGACCAGTCTGGGCAGGCACCAGTGGAGAGGTGGCTCTGGGTGCCACCAGCTGCTGAGGCATTGCCATGGGTGATGAGCGGGATGGGTCATCTCTGTGTGACACACACCACAGCCTCTGTGGCACCTGTGATGACCTGTGACACTGGCAGACAATTAGAAGGACTTGCAGAGTGACAATGAACAGGAAAGAAATGTAATGGAGACTCTGCTCCACCTGCTGGGGGCCAGGGAGTGGCTTCAAGGGCGCTAAGCAATTAACATCAAAAATTTTGTTCCCTTTAGCAACCTGGTTGCTAAAGAGGGCTCCTGGGAAGTTGGCACTGACAAAGGATGCTAGCTGCCTGCAGTGTTCTCTACACAGCTGGCCACGGGATCAGCTGAGTGAGCACAACAGAAGCACTGACAGATGCCTTCCTCTTTGCTCTGACAGCCTCATCACCCCAGGAAGCGTGTCACCTTCAGTGGGACATCCCCTGCTCCTGGGATCTTCCTGCTGCTCAGCTCTGGGGACTCAAACGTTCCGCTGTCAGAGGGTTGGTTGTGTCTGGTGTGCCTGGCAGAGAGGCTCCAGGATGGAGGAGGGTGCCCTTGCCATGTCTCTCAGGGTATGGTGACTGAGCTGGTGGATGGGGGTGCTTTCCAGGGAAGGAGTATGGGAGCAGGGTGCAGTGCTGCACAGGCAAGCAGCTGGAGAGTGCTCAACCCATGGGAGAGCCCAGCAGGCTCAAACAAGTACAAACAGCCTAGGAAACCTGAGCTAACAGAGCTGTACCTGCACCACTGCTTAGGGAAGTCACACTCTAGTCACAGCATGTCTTTTAGCACCTTGTCCTGCTGGAGGGAAGTGGTTTGGGGGACACCCAAGGCTGGGGGGCCAGTTCCCATCAGTGGTGAGGGCAGGTTCTGGAGGCTCACTGCCAATCTGAGCTGTTTGAAGCAGAAGGAAGGCTTCTGGAATTGGTGTGGAATTGCTCTCATGTTGCTCCAAGTGCCTATGTGCCTGTCTTTTGGCTGGCTGGTGCTACATGCAGCCAGTCTGTCTGGCTTCTCAGGGTGGGTTTTTCTCCCTTCTTCAAAGGCTGTTTCTCATCCTAGGCCTAATCCTGGCTAGTAGGATCTTCTCCAGGGAGGGCTTTATGTAGGGCCATGTCTCCTGTTGCTTAGGTCTCTGGCCTGGCTGCAGAAAGCCTTGCTCAGAGGGGTGGGCACAGCAGGGCTGAGCTCAGGGAGCCCTCTGGAGACCTGTGTCCCCTGGGCTCCTCCTGCTGTCCAGCACAGGCCTGTCTGCATGGCACACTGCATGGAACACACTGTCAGGGGTTTCCAGAGCCTGCTTCTCTTGAAATATACTTCACTTGGCAGATACTCTTTCAGCAAGACACCAAGTCTGACCTCTGCTGCCCATTCACCTGTTCTGTGCATAGAAATGGATTTGCTGACTTGTGTGCCTGACCATGGCAAGTATGAGCCATGGGGAAAGTACACAAGGGGCCAGCTCTGCTCTCTGTGCCCAGCCTGCTGTTGCATTGGAAATGTTGGTGACCTGGGAGTAGGGACACACAGGAGACACCTGGTGTGTAACTGCTCACAGCCTGCTGGTCTCTGCCAGATGTTTTTCAGTCCTGTCATTTCTGAAGACCTGGAGGTTTTCTTGAGTCTCTGAAAGTGTTTTATCTGTTCTTAATAAAGTACTCTTATCACCTCCTAATGGCAGACTGTTGACCCTAAACACTTATTTCATGATGTTTTCACCCAAGGAAATTGAGCGCAAGAGATGGGAAGTCAGGCAGAAGCCTCAGAGGCATTTTTCTGCTGTGCACCTACAGACAGCACTCCAGATAACTGAGGTGCTTTCTCATAAGTAGTCAGACCTGTCGGGGTGGTTCTGGTGGTTCTGATAACACCCGACTTGGGCAGCGCAGGTGCTGGTTGCAAATGCACCAGCCTGCTGCTGTTGCAAACTGCAGAATAAGAGAGGTGGAAATGACCTCTGCAGGTCTCTAGTCCAACCTCCTGCTCCAAGCAGGGCCCTCTAGATCAGGTAGCTTAGGATTGTGTACAGCAGAATTGTGAACATCTTGAAGAATGTTGTTTCTAAAACCTCTAGATGTTCCCGTTCTAGTATTCCTCATGGGAAAGAATGTTTTGCTGGTATTTAACAGAATTTTTGCATGTATAAAAGATCCCTGTTCTAGCCCATTATTACTTATATGTGGGATTTTTAACCTTACTGGCGCACGGCAGAGTCTAAAGGCAATGTTTGTCAAGGGACAACAAATATTTTTTCCCTCCTCATTAGCCCAAACAGCTTTCTTTTCAGAGTTAAAAGCCTCCTTTTCCTCTTCTGATGACTTTTAAAAAGGATATCCTTCTTTCTCTGCATAAGAGTGGAAGAAGTCCCAAAAAAATGCAGATTTTTTGGACTCGGTCCCATAGCAACAGGTGGTACTAGGAGTTTACAGACCCTTGTGCTCAGAGTTTGGGAAATGTTTACTTTGGCTGATCCATGGAGATGACTTGCTTATTACCTTGTCCTATTTGATTCTGACATGAATACTATCTAGCTCTCAATAGATAGTCAATATTTAAACTTTGATTATGGTTGCAGATCCCTAAATTCTCCTGGAGAAACTGGCTGGTTATGGCATGGAAGGGTGCACTGTTTGCCATGTAGAAAACTGTCTGGGTGGCAGGACCCAGAGAGTGTTGGTGAGTGGAGTTACATCCAGCTGGTGGATGGTCACTAGTGGGGTTCCCCGGCGCTCAGTTTTGGGGCCAGCCCTATTTAATCTCTCTGTCAATGATCTGGCCAAGAGGGTCGAGTGCATCATCTGGGCAGAGGACAAACTGATGGTCAGAGAAAGCACCATGGACACAATTTGCATCTTGCTTGGTTGTCAGGGTTTACATTTAGTAACACTGCTTACTGGTGCTTGGCAGTGTTTGGTTTACAGTTGAGGATCTTAAAGGTCCTTTCCAACCTACAAGATTCTATGATTCTTAGCAGATAAACTCAATCATTGATGTGACCTTCCATTCACAACCTTACATTTCACTGCAGCTTTGTGCATCCAGCTGTACTTATGTCTCCTACCATAGGGAAGGCAGAAACATTGTGGGGCAAAAAAAGCTATGTAAATGCAATGCCAATTTTTAGAAATTTGCAGAGAAGCAAGCTACTTGGAGTTTCCCAAAGCTTACCAGAAGGTAAGAGTGTGCATGCAGATAGCTACAGTACAACAGCCCCAAAGCCTCCTACAGAAGCCACTCCTCTTTGACAGATGCTCTTCAAATGAAGAGAGAGGATTCACTTCAAGTGTCAGTTTACAGACATCTGCAAATTGCTGGATATCCAAAATATTTGAAGGGGACTGGCAGATAAGAAAAGACTTTCAGAAAGCCCAGGCCCTTCCAACGCAGCAGTTTGGGGCTTGCTGAGATACCCCACAGAATCTACAGTGACTCCAGCTATTACTAGACAAGTTAAAGACCTCAGTCCCAGCCCAAGAGTGCTTTACAGTAGGATTTTCCACTGGGGAAGATGGGACAGACTAGCTTATGTGGGAACAGCTTTAGGTCAACTCTAAACACTTTTGTACCCAAGGTCAGGAAGAAATGTTCAGAAACTTAAAAGATAGAATTAAACACATGTACAAGATTCTTGCATAATTTCTCACCAGATGACTGAAGAAGCACTTAAAAGGGTTATTTTTTCCTCAATGTAAAGGTGAGGCTCTTTCACAGAAAAAAGTTGGGGTTTTCTTCTGAGGTTATCCTGCTAAGAATTCCCTGTCCAGAAATCTATGCTACCTTCTATAGATGCTTAGAGTTTAGAAAATGAAGCAGTTGCTATGTGACCAGCTCAAAAAGCTAAGGTAGAAGCCACTGCAATCCTACACATGACAATGAATGCCACAGCTTCATCTGTGAGTCATCTGCCCAAAGAATAATGTTTCTACCAAATTGTGTACCATGGAGTCTACTCCAAAAAAGTACACTTGGATTCAATGGTCAGGAAAAGGCAAATTAACTTTGCCAAATAAATATAATAATACAGTTGAAAACAAAGAGCTTCTAACAGAATATTATGCGTTGAAAAGATAATGGTGAATAAAAAGCCTTTCGTGCCCCCCCCACTGAGAACACAAAATGAGCTTTAAAAGAAAACAGATGCTGCCGCCTAGAGAGCAAGCTGGAAATCCACAAATCCAAGCTCTTCCTACTGACTGTTTCCCATAGGATTCAGACATGTCTTTCCCTTCTGCTCTTGCCCATGGTCCTGTGTCACCCAAGACAGACTTCCTTTTTCCTCTACATACCCGTGTTACTAACCAGTGGTGGAGAAAGCCTGCATACCCTTAAAAGGGTGCCCGAAGCAAGGGGCTGAGCACCTCCAAACTACCCACAGGTAAGCTGGGAGCTGGAGCCCAGCTGTCCCATAAATCACACACACTGTGCCTGCTGAGCAACAGTACGTGGAGTTGGGGGAACTTTTAAAAACTTTAAAAAAATAAGTTTCCTTGGCAAATTTAAAAGCAATTAAAATTCCACAGGAGGGAGAGTTGGGAATTTAATCAGAAAAAAAAAAAAAAAAAAAAAAAAAAAAAAAAAAAAAAAAAAAAAAAAAAAAAAGCTCTTCTTGTAACACAGCCAGGGGAAAAAATAAGGCATTCATCTCCACATTTCATTAGCAAGAGCAGTAAGACATTTCCTGACCTTCCTTTGATCTCTATGGATGGCTGCACATCCTCCCCCCGGTGAGATCAGGACTGTGCTGATCCTGTGAAGCTAGAAAATATCATAAAATCCTAATCAATCAAAATATCACTCAACCACCTGAGCTCAGACAGAAAAAAGATCCTTTCTTGATTCACAGCCATGCCATTCAACTAGCATAACTCCTTCTTAGCCTCACACTCATGCTATAAGCTAACGGGAATGCTTGCCATAAGGTTGTTGATGTCTACAGATTACAGTAACATTCTTCTATGACACTGTATTATGAATTAGGCTGTTAATCTGTTATTCTTATGTTAATGAGTTGTGCTGTGAAGCTGTGTCAGGGGAGGTTTAGGTTGGTTGTTAGGGAAAGGTTCTTCACACAGAGGGCAGCTGGGCACTGAAACAGGCTCACCGAGAAGCACCAAGACTGAGTTCAAGAAGTGTTTGGATAATGCTCTCGATATGATCCTAAATGTAATGCACAGTTTTAACTTAAAAAAATTAAATCCATCATACTGAAGTCCACCATCCTTTTGCGCTATAAAGCTTCATAAACACCCAGCTGGGGTACACTACTGTTTCGGGGGCATTTTTGGCTTCCAGCCCTCCAGCTGTGCCACATGTGACATTCCTCCATCAGTGATTATTCTTTGCTCAAAGAAAATGAAAGCAGGCATGTGCTGGAAGGTAAGGATAGTTCTGACCCTTGAAAGGAACTGTAAGGCAAAAACATTATTGTTTTTCAAACCCGGAGTCACTGACCTGAGAATGTTGCTCAGGCATGAACGGTGCAGAACACCCCTGCCTGCACTGCTGCTGCCCAGCAAAGCCTGACAAAGCCATTGTCTGGGGCCAGGGGGACAGCAGGTGCTGCTTGGCTGAGATCAAAGGTAGAAGCCACCTGTGTATTACCAAACACTGCAGGACAACCCCAACACAGTTAATTTTAATCAGTGTGCAAAAAACAGGTGTGCAGTGGAACAGAAAGGAACAAACCTAAGATATGTGCCCATATCCATGACAAGTACAAGGAGAGGACCAAACCTCAGTTCTTGCATACCTTCCCTGTGGGAAGGCCCACCTGAGCCACTCTGGACTTCACCCCCTCAAAGTCTTGAGCTTTCCAACTTTGCTTTAATGTTTGCCACAGGAAGTGGCTCTTGGGTGCCAGCCAGGCTGGTGACAGCACAGCCCCAGCGAGCAGCACCCAGAGGGATGGGGACCTGGAGGGCAGTGCATGCCTCCAGCATTCCAAAACAGCCCTTACCTGCAGCAAGAGCAGAGGGTGCCCAGGTCACTGCTCCCCATCAGCAGGACCTGCAGGTAGGGAGCCAGGGGCAGGAACTTGGCACATGTCATGTCACCATCACCAGTTTTGTAGCTGCCACAGGAAACCTCTCTAGTGGCTCTCCAGGGGTCGCTGGCACCTGTGGGCTCAAAATGTCCCAGAACTAAAGAGAACTGCCTTTGACAGAGATGCTGGGGTCTCCTTGATCCCAGGTGGAACTGTGGGAATAGCACTTGGCACCCATTCACTTCCTTCCTTGGTGCCCTCAATCCCTTCTCTGGACAACTGACCTACTGGTATAGAATCAGGACAGCTCTTTCTTGTGATCCATCTTTACTAAGAAAATAAATCAGGGTTCAGGTTATAACTGTACTATGGATATGTTTACAACCATTGGTTTTACGACAGTAAACTTAAAATATGCAAATTTGTTTATTAAGACAGACTACACGGAAGGTACATTTAAGGCATTGTTTCCATTTGGATTGTCTGTGACCCTCTTGTTTTCTTGAATAGTGGCCATCTGTCATATCAGCAATGTCCCTCTCGGGCAATTTCTATATTCGTGTGATCTTCCCTGCAAACAGAAGAAAAATTTATTAGAAGAGGAACACTACTTGAATTTTACAGATATTTTACAAAGTGGACTATCTCATGTCTTTCTATGTGATCAGTTAAATGCAGTGATGCATTAATTGCATCACTTACTGAAAGCATTACCACAAAGTATCCACGACGCAAAAATTTATGAATCACATACACAGAGTGAGTGACTTACCATGGGCTTTGTTACCTATAAAAACCTGATAAAACCATCTGCAAATCTGAGATGTGTCAAACCACATGACAAATCCCACCATGAGGATTAACATGTCCATTATAAGGCACTAATACAAGTTAAATTTCAGAGTCTCTATGGTGCAAACCTGTTCTAATGTTTCCAGTTTTTCCCCCATTCACATGGGAATTCAGTGGGAAGGCTGTGCATCCTGATGAACCTCTGGATCTGAGGCTTCCCTAATTCTGAATATGTGGTTCTCTGGATGCCGGAATCTTCTTTAAGGAAGTTTTAGCCAAGTACCCCTTAGTTTGGGAACGCTGGTTTGGTTTTTTTCAAGTATTTTAGGATGCTCCATTTACAAATCTCAATTTACCAGGCAAGTGCAGAGAGAAAAAGAAAGTAATAAAATGCAAATTGTCCCAGATCATCGGTTTGTTTCCTTATCTTAATAGAATCAAGCTAGTTTACTCCTCATGAAATTCAAGAGACTTACGTTTACCCAAAAGCAGGGTAAATCTGTACTAATAGTTTTATCAGGGATCTTTTAACCAGAAGGTAGTGGAGCACATCAGGAACATGAAAGGCAAAATCAAGGCTGGGGGATGTAAAGCACTGTAAGGATGTAAGAACTAGTTCTGGCTGAAGGACAGCCCTTGCACTAAACCCTGCAGAGACAACTCAAGCTGCTGCATCTATTTCCAAAGAGCACGTATTGCTGTTGGGCTAGGTTTAAACTAAGAACAGATGTTGTCATTGCTAGTGGACATTTCACGTGGAAGGGACCTGGGATTTGCATTGGAGCACCCACTTAAGAAGGGATTAAATCTAAGCTTTAGAAGGAAAAAAAAAAAAAAAAAAAAAAAAAAAAAAAAAAAAAAAAAAAAAAAAAAGCAGGGAGGAAAACCAGCTTTGCTATTACAGTTAGGGGGCTTCTCTGCAGAGCCAGGATGGGGAGGGTTTGTGCTGCACCTTTGCTTCAGGTGTCTAATGTTATCATGGATCAACTGCAGCAATCTCTTCTGCAGCACTCAATTCACACAGGGCTCTCCAGGTGCCCACACCGTCCTTCATGGCTAAAAGAGCTCATGGACAGTACTGTCTTGGCCATCACAACTCTCTCCAGGAAGTCCCTTCATGCAGTTAAATATGGGCCAGAACAAACCTGCAAGATGGCAATGGAGAATCTCTCCAAGTTAATTGAGTTCTGTAGTTTTGTACTGGATGTGTCCCTATATCTGTTTCTGTATCATCACGTTACACTGTTTCAGCAACCGGTCATGCAGCTTGCTAAATAGGGCAGAAAAATCTCTTTGTTCTGTCCTCATAAGACGTGTGATAGACTGTACCTTAGAATACTTGGAGTGGAATGATCATTGCTTATGACTATGGACTGTTTTTCAAAGCTGAAATTCCTCCGATACAGCAAAAGGTTTTTATCTGTGTTGTGTTCATGCCAAGTCAAACACTTTAGATCAACAACCCCAGACTGAAATATAAGGCCCCCAAATATGCCAAATACTGAACTATAAAAGAAAAACCACCAGGAAGGTATCTGGCCACCCTGTGTCCTGTCAGACCAAAATACATGTTTCTGAGCATGTAAGAAGACAGCAAAAAAAAGATGGTTAAGACAAAATTCTATCTCCTGTGCATAATTGGATTTAATCCCATGTATCACACAAAACATGGACTTTACATTTTATACTAAAAAGGCATAAGCCCCATCACTAATTACTTAAGGAATTACTTAAGGAAATAAGAAGCAAATTTAACTGGAGAACCCTTTGTTCTGTGTGCAATGCTGTATTCAGGAATCTGCCATGCATCCAACTGGAACTGGGGGATCATGCCTAAAAAAATTAAGCATCCTAGAAATGTAAGGCTGGATCTCAAAGTCCATCCTTCTGTTCTGAAAGGATCAAAGATACTGTTTAGGTTGTGAGACACTCTCTTGTCTGTATCTCCACGATACTGATTTGCACTCTCTATGGGCGATACTCAGCACTTCTCTTTGTCTTTTACTGTACTGATTTCACTCCATTGCTCCAGATGCCTGGGAATTTTTATATCATCCTGCACAGATCATAATATCCACGCCACTTTGCATTTTTTATTATATAAAATATAATAGTACTTTGTAATGGCACTTGTAAAATGCCGATCACTGCTTTTGAACCACAGCATTTCAAACTTCTGTGACTTCATCCTTTAACAATTTCAGCTGAATAACTATTTGTCTGCTTACGTGAATGTCAAGTGGAGATAATGTAAACTGCCTTATTAGTGTAATGCCCCAATACTTTTATTTCCTCCTACTCTGTTTGGCCAGTTATTGTGCCAAAAAACTAAATCTCATGGATTTGATCGGATTATTTCTGACAAATCTGTATCTGCTTTGCTTACATTCCTCTTTACCTCTGGCTATGTACAAAGCTAATCACTTAATAACTTCTTCCAACTCGAGGCAGGAAAGATGGATAGGCTCCTAATACGTAACATGCCAGAACTTCTTTTCTTCCCTTTTAACAGATTCTACTGTGTGTGGAGTTTGATTACTTTTCTTTTTTTACTAACTGTAGGTTTACCAATCCTCTCTGCAGTGTCTTGCTTGAGTTGTTTGTGCTGTGCTCTGGTTAAAGTGTCACCAAATTCTGCAGATCTGCATGACACATTTCAGCACTTTCTTTACAATATTACCTTGGGTGTTCTTTGATACCTTTATCACTTTCCTTATTTTGGCCTATATTCTTTTTATCTTGGTCATTTGAATTTTGTGGACTGTCTGGTCAGAATTAATCTTTCCTCTGCCCCAAAGTCAGAAACATATTTCAGCCTCCCCTTTCTTGAGTTCTATCTGTTTGCAGTTTTGTAAGTTCCCCTCACTGCTATTCTGCTACTCCTACTCTCACTTTTACTTTCTGCTGCAAACGGAAGATCTTTTATTTCATTAATATAAATTGCCTTTTACCATCAAAATTCTATTTACAACAGTTCCTCCCAGTTTGTACTGAGAGACCGCTCTATAAAGATTTCAAGTCAATTGTTACGCGGAGTAATAATGCTCATTACATACGAATTCTCTGTGTTTTCAATTTGCCTTAAAAATATTAAATTATTAAATAATAAAATACCCTCTCTCAAATGTCAGGTAGTCTTCTTCTTGATTTTTAGACAACCTGAAGGCAAAATAGTATTTTCTCCTAGCATTTGGCATTCTTACTCTTCTTTGTGAAAGGAAGTACAGGAGGTTAGGTCCTATATTTCATAAATATTTTATATGTAAAGCTGCATTTTGGGTGAGGTCTTTCATGTTTTCTGATGGAAACTGTGGAAGGGTCTGGCATTATATTTATTTGCATTATATTTCTTGCTAGTATGTCATTGTATGAACATTACAGGCAACCTCCTCTAAGATGCACCGTCTGAGGAATTACTAATACAAATATTCAGTACATCCAGCTGACCGAATCCAGTCGAACCCATTTACAGCTATCACAATAAAATCTGTTGCAAGGGATTCACAGCTGAGAGGACACTGCTGAAACTGCAGTGCAACAGTGCAAATGTTCCAATAAAACCAGTAAATTGTCTATCGGTTACCTCGAATGTCAGGATGAATGTTCTGCTTGCCTATAGGGAAGGGAAGGACAGAATGAAGTGACTACCTGTTAGCAAGGCAGAGCACACACTCGTTTCCGTAGGTCTCTCCATCAGTGCCACAAACTGGATGGTAGTCCCTCGGACACATGTACTTGTACTGGGCGCAGTTAGGCTAGGGGAAACAGGCACAAAAGAAGGCAGTTACACCATTTGAAACAGGTTTCTGCTCAGCTTCTGAAGAATCCTGGCATGCACAGAAAAAAGGCGTGAAAAAAGCAGACGATGGCACAGCATTTTAAAGTGCCACATTATCTTTCGTGCTCTGGTGGGACTCTATCACTTGAGACTTGGCTCCTACCGCCTGGCACGGCTTAGCTGTGGTGTCAGGACATGTGCGTGCCCCACAGCGCAGCCCTTCCGACCTCTGAGGTCAGCGGGACATGCGGACAGCAGGTCCCCACGAAGGGCAATGCAGACGGAGATGGTAGGGGACGGGCGTCGCCAGGGTTTGCGTGCTGCGGAGCCAGCAGCTTCCCCGGCGCCTCAGCTGAGGGGAGAGACCCCTGCCCACTGCCGGGGCTCCGGAGCCAGGGCAGGCGCACACCCCCGGCATGGGGCCCGCGGCTCTGGGGAAGGGGCCGGGGGCAGCGGGAGGCCTGGCTGGAGGCAGGGAGGACAGGCGGCACTCACCGGGTAGCTGGCCATGGCGCCGGGACACGAGAAGAGCCCTGCGGAGAGCGAGCGGCTTTAACGGCGCCTGGTCCCGCACGGATCCCCGGCCCCGCGGGACCAGCCCTGGCTGTTACCGACAGGACGGTGCCCCGCCCTGGCACCTCTCGATCAGTCTCTGTCCGCTCCTGGGACACCCTGACCAGTCTCTGTCCGATCCCCGCATCCCCCGAGCAGCCCCGTCCGGCACTATCCTGCGCCGGTTCCCCGCCCTGCCTCCGGACGGCCGTGCCCACCCCCGGCTGAGATTTCGCCGCCGCGCCCCGGAGCCCGCCGGGCACGGCACGGCTTCGGGTATCCCTTCCCTGGGATGACACCGGCCGGGGCACGGTACCAGCCCGTTCCCCAGCCCCCGCCAGCCCTGCCCTGCCCCGGCCGCCATGCCCGGGCGCGGTGCGGTACCGGCGAGGAGCACGGGCAGCAGCAGCAGCAGGACCGCCCGCGGCCGAGCCATGTCGCCAACTGAGCGGCGGCGGCGGCGGCTCGGGGCACAACGGCCGCGGGGCCAACGGCGGGCACGGGGCGGGGCGCGGGGGACACACCCTGGGGACATCCCAGGGACACACCCCAGACACACCCCGGGGACATCCCAGGGACACACCCCAGACACACCCAGGGGACATCCCAGGGACACACACCGCGGGGGACACACCCCGGACACACCCCGGGGACATCCCAGGGACACACCCCGGACACACCCCGGGGACATCCCAGGGACACACCCCAGACACACCCCGGGGACATCCCAGGGACACATCCCGGACACACCCCGGGGACATCCCAGGGACACACCCCAGACACACCCCGGGGACATCCCAGGGACACACCCCAGACACACCCCAGGGACATCCCAGGGACACACACCACGGGGGACATACCCCGGACACACCCCGGGGACATCCCAGGGACACACACCACGGGGGACACACCCCGGACACACCCCGGGGACATCCCAGGGACACACCCTGGACACACCCTGGGGACATCCCAGGGACACACCCCAGACACACCCAGGGAACATCCCAGGGACACACACCCTGGACGCACCCCGGGGACATCCCAGGGACACACACCGCGGGGGACACACCCCGGACACACCCCGGGGACATCCCAGGGACACACACCACGGGGGACACACCCCGGACACACCCCGGGGACATCCCAGGGACACACACCACGGGGGACACACCCCGGACACACCCCGGGGACATCCCAGGGACACACACCGTGGGGGACACACCCCGGGGACATCCCAGGGACACACCCCAGACACACCCCGGGGACATCCCAGGGACACACCCCAGACACACCCAGGGGACATCCCAGGGACACACACCCTGGACGCACCCCGGGGACATCCCAGGGACACACACCGTGGGGGACACACCCCGGGGACATCTCAGGGACACACACCACGGGGGACACACCCCGGACACACCCCGGGGACATCCCAGGGACACACACCCTGGGGGACGCACCCCGGGGACATCCCAGGGACACACCCCAGACACACCCCGGGGACATCCCAGGGACACACCCCAGACACACCCCGGGGACATCCCAGGGACACACCCCAGACACACCCCGGGGACATCCCAGGGACACACACCGCGGGGGACACACCCCGGACACACTCTAGGAACACACACCGCGGAGATGTGGGCCTGAGCCCTGCAGGAATCGCCCCAGCAGCACGCTCACAGCGATGGATAAACCTTCCCGTCTGAGCTGTGCGGGTGGGCAGCACAGTTAAGGGGGGAGGACTGTGATTTCAGTGTTCCCAAGGCTTCCCCGCTGGACTTCAGCTGGTTAGGGTTTACTTTGCTAGCAGAGCGTCTTGGGCGGTGCAGGGAGGTTGGAAATACGCACGCAGTACCGATGGGAGTGGTTAGCTTTGCAGAGCCCAGAGGCTGGCTTTGCACAGGGTCTGGCTCTGCAAATGTTCTCATGAAGTTTCCTAAACTCTAGGCTTTGAACTTCTAATAAAATGGCCTGTGCTTCTGTGTATGAGCTGGGGTTAGACCTGCCAAGTGTTTTGATATGTCCCACACAGGTACATACACAGGCATCACACACACCTTTCAAGTCTGTGTGTCAACAACTGAATCCTTTTAAGTATGGCTTTTTTCTTTTTGACAGTGTGCCGTGCCTACACGGCATCATGGGGAGGTTATTTTATTATCTGCTTAATGTGTTCTTATTCCTCCAGGTAACCTCTGCAAATCGAATGCATCTTCAGATTTTCATTCTGTGCACACCTTTGTGATTACTACCCAACACAAGGCATGTTTCATGCAAAGGCCTCTGGCTTGACTGCTTTGAGCAAGATGCCTAATCAGAATGTTTTGTGGCTGGTGAAGCATGAAGAGGGTTATTTCTTTCTGCCCGATCTCCTTCCGTAGCTTTCCCAACTCCCTGCTCCAGCTTTGCCTATTAAGCTATTTGAGATGAGGGTGTCTTTCTATCACCTTGTTATTGGTGGGATGGTTGCTGGATTTGCCATCCTGGGGGAAAGGATCCTGAGGGGCTTAAATACTGGAGAGTTGTGCTGGGGTAGTTTCTTGAAAGTGTGATTTTTCAAAGGCAAAGGTGCCAGCTGGAAGTCAAGAGTGCAAAACCAAGGGTAGAAGTTATCTCCTAGGTTGTGAATCTTGTAAGTTCCTCTAAACAGTTAAATGCAAAGCTCTTGCTTAGAAAAAAAAAGCCTGAACAACATGAACCAAGTAAGAGCCCAGTGTTCCACCTGTTGGTAGCCCAGACCAGCTTTCTCCTGAACAACTCCTGCACAGCAAGCACTAAACGTGTGTACTGTCATCATGTCACCTAGGAGAATAGCTGCCCCCTAAAAAACGTTCTCTACACTGATGTATTTTCCAACATATTTAATATTAATTCCACCATCATTAGTGTGTTGCACTTGATCCCAAATAAATGGCACGAATGGGACCATTAAAGTAAACATCACTTTAGTTTTCTTTCTGTGACAGTAATATGAACTTAGTCACAGCCATGTGTTCCATCCTGGAGAAAACAGGGAAAAGTAAAATAAAGGTTCTCTATTGACTATCAATGTGACAATCATATTTGAAACTGGTGCCAGTCTCCTCAATTCTGAAAACATTCTGTTCCACTTACTTATATTTTTCTACTGAGACTATTTAATTTTTGCCTTATTTAAGTAAAATTTTAGAGACAAGTCTTTAGAGAAGGAAAAATTGTAGAAATAAGATTTTAAACAGAAGAAAAAATAACTTACAAAATTTTTCTTCTAGCAAGATTGAGTGTCTATTACAAGAAAGTAATTTTCTTTCAGAAGTTATTAAGAAACAAGAGGCAAGGAAGAGTATAATTATGCAGAGCGCTTCTTAATAGCTTTTGTATTCTGTTAACACATTTCTGATAAGAATGCTGAGTCATTGGAAAGGGAAATTGCAGAATTATTTGCATATCACCTAGAAGTTATCTTCTTGTTAAAATCAGGTAGCTGATTAACAAACACAGAAGATAATAATGAACCTAGCATATAGGCTGCAGGGAACAATGCATAATTAGAAGTTACATCCCTACAGAGAAGGTCTGTTTCTGCCTTATGCCTCTGTGCTGGGGAGCTAGAATTTATTTGAACTTCAGTCAGACTCTGGTGGTGCTCCATGGCCTTGCTGCTGCTCCAGTGAGTGCTAGCCAGGTGTTTCTGAGATGTACCTGCTGCAAAGATTGGCACTGATCATGACCACCTACAGGTGGGGTCTTGTGAGAGTGGAGTACAGGGGGAAAATCACCCCCCTCGACCTGCTGGCCATTTCTTTTTTGATGCAGCCCAGGATATGGTTGGCCTTCTGGGCTGCAAGTGCACACTGACAAGACATGTCCAACTTTTCAACTATCAGCACCCCAAGCCCTTCTCTGCAGGGCTGCACTTTATATCCGTCATTCCTATCTGATGTTGGGTTTTAAGTACTGAGTCTATTTGTGAAAATCAGAGCTTTCCCCATACTCTTGGTATTTCTTGGAAAGAAAATGTGTTGAAGACTTGTGACATCTTCATCTCTGCGGATTTTCAGGGCTCAGCTAGGTAAGATTATAATTTTGCTGATCTACTGTTGCCAGCAGTCCTGTTCCAAGTGTGAGGGGGGTAGATAGAGACCCAAAGGTCTTTCAGCTACCCTTCCCAGGGTTTAGGGAGCAGGGCAGGTTGGAAGTGAGATAAGACAGCAAATCTCAGCATAAAATCAGTTCACAACCTCAAAAAAAAAAAAAAAAAAAAAAAAAGAAAAGAAAAAAAAAAAAAAAGGCAGCAGCATCTATCACCTCACCTGCTTAAAACAGAAACAGGAAGAAGTACAGGTAGCAGGAGGATTGGGGCTAAGGCACTGTATTCCCTGCTACCTCTATGATTCAGCAGTGTGGCATGAAATGTCTTCTTTGTCACTGGTTTTGGTGGATGCTAAAGGTTTAGACTTGGAAGAAAAAAATAGAGTTGCAAGGTACGAAACTGTAGGTGGCCTTAAGAGCATGAAAATTCCCACTTGAACAGATCCCTGCAGGCTGCTGCAGGCATGAAGGTGTCACATGGGAAGTCTGGGTATGCATTTGCTCCAGTTTTCTCTTGGTCATTGTTGATGGCCTCTTAGAGAGCAGAGACCAGTGAGTGGGATGCTGTGGTCACACATAAGCTGCAGTTGATGTCCTCTTGCAGCCCCCAGTCATTTGGGGGAGGATGTTAAATCCACTGTAGCAGCAGGACAGTGCAGCTGATGGGCCTGAGCTGCTGCAGGTGCTCTAGAAGGGCATGAGTGCTTGGGCACAATGCTGGGGCAGGTCCCAGCTGCACTTGTCCTGCCGTAAGTTCAGGAGCTTGACTTTGCAGCTGAGAGATTGCAGGGGTAAAACCAAGCAACATAGAACAGGACAATCAAAAATGCTTCTGAGCTGCTTTTTGGCATGCCAGTCTAGGGTGGGGTCATGGGTTTTCACTGGCCAGATGTTAATGCACTTATGAGTATATATTTTTCTTAGCAACTACTGTGGGATGTGATCAGGAACAGAGCAGAGCAGGCTCAAAACTTGAAAACAGAAGACGAAAACTTTATTACATTACATAGGAACAGAAATAGGAAAGAAAAGAACGACACTTTAAACACACACAAAAAAGAAAAACAGAAATGAAAACTTCCTAGAGCATTTCTTCTCCTCCCCCTAATTTTCACTTCTTACATGTTACCCTCCATGGACTAAAACTTTGGGTTTAAAACCAAATAATCACTACTCAAAAAACTAATCTTTAATTCAGCAAGGGAGAGAAGAGTCTTTCTCACACCACAGACTGCTCTTCAGGAAACACAGGTCTACATTTTATGTGTTTCTGTGTCACCCGTGGCACCACCTGGCTGCTGTGGTGACACTCTCTTCTCTATGTCCAGTGCTCTCACCACTGTCCATGGGCTAAAGCTGCACATAGGGCTCTTTTTAAAGATGCTTGCATGCTGGGCTCTCCCCATTTTTCTCCTGGGGCTGAGGGTTTCTTCTCTGAGGGCAGAGGGCACCACTACACTTTCCTCTTCTCTGTTCACTTCACTGCAGCAAGTCAAGCTAGGCTACATTCACCTCAACATGCAGTTTATGTTCAAAAGAGTCTCAAGTTCAGTTTATGGCTAACATTATGCAAGAAAAGTCTAGCTCAAAAAAGCTACTCTTCTTCATCCCTGCCTATCTGAGATTCTTTTCATCTTTCTTTTATCATCTCAGTCTCAAGCTGTTTCTCTCGCTCTTCTGAAGCTACTAGCCATGAGAGTTAATGTCTAAGAAAAGTTTCTTTCTGCCCCAGAAAGGGTTAACAGTTCTTAGCTTCTGGCAGGGGGCTGCAGGCTCACGCACTCCCAGGCTCGGCATTTCCCACTCGCAGCTGGGCATCTTCTCCCGGGGGGGGGGGGGGGGGGGGGGGTGGGCAGGGGAGGGGGAGAAGGGGGAGAAAGAAAAGTACTTCCACAGTTTTCCACCCCTCTATCTTAGATAGAGCCATCTCAGCTCAAAGCTTGTTCACTCTCCTCCCCCTGGGGCTCCAGCTCACCTCAGCTCGGCTGCATGGTTCTCCTCTAGCTCGGCCACGTGGCTCCTCTCCCCACCCAGCCTTGAAAGCCGGGCAGGGGAGGTGTTGACCTGCTGAAGCCCGAATCTAAAAGAAGCAGACCCTCTGGCAGTTCCCGCTTTTAACCCCTTGTGTCCTCGGAGAGGTGTCTAATTTCTCAGTAACTACTCTAAGTGCCAGCATAAAACTTGACTGCTGATTAGTTTGCTCACAACTCCCTGAAAAATTCACTTCCCCCTCAAACCGAGACAGGTGGCACTGCTGAAAGCCTCTTTCCTAAGGCACTGGTGGGCTCCTGCCTCCTGTGAGACTGGAATGCCCAAGAAATGGTTTGGCACTTGCTTACTGGCTGATTCTGACAATTTGAACCTGCACAGCAGCAGGGCAGAGATGGACAGAGGAGGAAAGCTGATCTTTCTAATGTTTTAGTCTCCCTGACAAAGAATTCCTGCAGGGAAGATGCAGGGGGATATGGGCCACTGAACAGCAAACCAATATGATTTCACCAGAAGCCATTTATTGTTTATAATACAATCCAAATTACAGATTCTCAGTCTCTGGCCCACATGGGCACACATCTCTCAGTTGGCTAAGTCGCTTGCTCAAGCGTCAGGTACATCTTCTTCAGGAGATCTAATTGGTCAGGGTCCATCAACGCATTCTGCCTCCTTTATCTAGGTTTTACATTCTTTGTGAACAGTTTCTCAGGCTCTCTGTCCTTATTTTAATCCTGTTGTTTTCCCAGTAACCTTGATGAATTCCTGAGGGCTCTAATAACAAAACTGCAGGTGGTGTGATAAGATTACTCACAAATAGTTTGGCTGGTGCATCAAAATGGCCTGCTACACAGATGCATTGCTACAGGAAGGAGTCAGCAGCACTGAGCAGACAGGTAGGCTTTCAGTGGAAGTCTGGGTTTGTTTCATACAGGGAATTGGTTCCAGTTGACAAGCTGCCTCCCTTGACCAGGTCTTGAGTGCTGAGCTGTGGCATCACCTCAAATTTTGGTAGACTCCTCCAGGCTGTTTCCAGAGAGGCTGGGTTCAAAGGTTCATAGAAAGATGTGGAGGAAGCTCCTCATCTCATACACTCCCTCACCATCCTGTCAAGTGGCATTTCCACCTCCACACCACTAAGAAATTGCTCTGGGGGTCCTGTCTGTCACACACAGCCCATGAATCATTCCCTTCAGTTCTTCTCCTACGTTTGCAATCCCACGTAGTTCCCAAGACAGGATACAGGCCTCAGGGATTCAATTATTTACACTCCACTCAGTCTTTCCATCCTTGATCCCTCTGTGTCCATTCATTTTGCTCCATCATGTGCTGTTCTCTCACAGATGGGCAATTTATCCTCTCCCATATGTATCCCATCTATCACCTGCCTGTCTTTGAAATTAATTTACTGGCTGGCCAGCCGCCCACTTTGTGTCCGTGGCTGCTTCCCATCCATGTGTCGCAGGGGGATGCTCACTGAAGGGGGGTGGCTGCAGGTGCTGCGGTGTTCTGAGCCCTGAGGGGCACTGCTGACCTGTGGGCAGTGCTTTGGGACAGGACTGCTGCCTGGGCTGTGGGACAGTGGGGGAAGGGCTGCCGGGAGGGACCCACGCATTCCTGCATCTGCTCACGCTGTCAGTCACAGTCACAGCACAAGGCAGCAGCCTTCTGCCTGGCAGAGAGATGTGTGTCTATTGCTGCCATGCTCAGGCTTGAACAAGGGCTTTGGTAGTCCCTGGAGCCTCCAGAAAGCTCCTGAAGGGTGTCCCGATGGGCAGACATCAACATAGTTTTCCTTTCTCTCTCTCCTCCAGGAGTTCTTTCCTGCTGTTGTTTTCATCTCAGTTAAGCACATCTGTCTACTTGATCTGTCATGGACATGTTTACAGGTGCTGGCTTTGACTTCTGCTGTCTGTGTGCTAGTTCAAATGACTCCTGGCAGAGCTGGGCCACCATCCTGCTGAAGGGGACACACACTTCATCTTAGTGATTTGCCCGGGATCATAACCCCGTTGGAGGGGCATTTCTTATGTCAAAAGTTTTCTCAAAGAGCAGAAACTTTCAAGACAGGCTGTAAAAGCTTCCACTGCTTAATCTGTTAAAGGAAACAAGGTTAAGAGAACCTACCCAGAAGGCTGCTCACCTTTTTCTGGGCACTAAGGCTAAACCCAAACCCCACAGATGACATGCAGCTGTAGAGGAACAGCCCAGCTAGAGGGTCAGCACAAACTTTTTTCAGCTGTGAAAGGGCAGGTGGTGTCCCTGGGAGCAAAGCTGCTGCTGCATCAGTTTAGTGCTTGAAAGTCAATTGATCCAGCAATACTTGTCTTACTCCCATGTGAGGAGACACTTGGAAAAGTCAAAGGGATCCTCTTTAATGCCCACCTATTTATTATAGAGTGGTTTCAGCCAGGGCAGTTCCTGTGCAGATCTGCTTTCAGAGACAGCTTCACACCTTCTTTACCCTCCAGGAAAAACCTCTGTGAATGGTGTGATCACTTAAGAAATGTGGTCCCCACCTCTATTGCAGCAGAGCTTCTGTCCAACTTCTAGTGCCCTTGAGCTAGGTTTGTAGGACGAAGACATTTTACCTGACCCGTGCTGGGGGACAGGGATAGACAATAGCTATGAACAGGGCAGAGGGAGGGCAGGTGGAAGCAAGGAAGGGGAGTATGTTCAACATCTCCATTTTCCCAGTGCCCTGTTTATACAATGCTGTACCCTGAGCATGTTTCATGGTGCTGTGCTCTCTCTGACCCTATAAAGAGAGGTATTCTTACCTTGAAGAACTCACTCGATGCTCTTTATGGTCTCCAGGAGTGAGGATGAACTGCAGATAAGGATTTCACAGTTGGCTGGTTTACCTCAGTCATGCTTTGATGCTTGTCCACCTGATGTATTGCCTGGAAATAGGAGGATTAAAAGATTTATTCACTAGAGAAGATGATGGTGGCTTGGAAATGGAGATGAGTTTGCTGCAAAGATAGCAGGCACCATCCCCGTGAAGGCTCAGTGCTGCTGAAGGCTCTCCCTTCTCTGTGAAGGCCAGTGACAGAGGCACCACTTTGCCATGTCTGGTCGTATCTCACTGTCTGAACCACTGCCAGCCACCACTTTGGGGTCTGTATTTTCTTTAGAAACCTGCTATCGGTCAAGAGAGGAGAACAGCAAAAAGGAGGAGGGGGTGACAAAGCCTGGGACTTGTTGGGGGCACCATTTCTGTGTGTTTCTGCTAGATGGAAGATGTTCAAAAGTCAGGAATCCCCAAAACACTGCCTGGGTTTGAGGATGATGGAGGCAGGTAAATCTCAGCTTTGTTTCCCTGTCATCCTTCTATGGCCTGACTTGGCCTGTACCCCTCCAATACAAAGCTGTGATTTCTCCTGCTCCTCTTGCTTCTACATTTGTGTTTTGGTTCTGTTACTGCAGAGCAGAACCAGTTTCCTGAACTGCTCTCTAGTTCAACACGAGAGGCCAAGGCTGCCCAGCCTTTATTGGAAGTGTCATGCTTTTGCATTAGTTCCATGCAGCAAGCAATGTGAGTTTAGGAACTGCAAAAGCTTGGTAGATTTTCATCTTTCAGTGCTCTCAGGTTCTGCTGAGCCCACACTTTTCTAGTCTATGGGGCACTATTAAACTGACTTTGTTCAGTTCAAATTTTCCATAGTGAGAACAGCCAGACCTCATCCGTGTCTTAGGAATATCTACTTTCAGATAGTTTCAGGTGGTTTCTTCACAAGAGATTTTAGTGACTTAGTGTGGATGGAAGGGTGCAAGAGGAACCTGACCAAAATAATTGATCCAGCTGAGACATCAGGATTTCGCCATAGCTGGTTAGTGAGGCAAGGGCTGGTTGGAGGTGTGAGGATAGTTTTCCCCTCTCCTGCTCTGGCTCAAGCAGTCTACAGACTTGTCCTTGTCCATGTGGTGGCAGCCTTGCACACGGTAAGTGCTCTGTCTTTCCTGCTTGCATGACTGGTTTTGTTTGCAGGATTTTTTTAGGGTGAGGAGCTCAATGGTCCATTCACACTGTCAGCTGGATAATATGGTGCTGTAATGTAGTGGTCTCATCCTCACAGCATTAGCAGTGCAGAACTGCTTCTTTTCCTTGCTGTGCTGGAGACACCTTTAATTCAGTGTAAACTGCCTGTTCCATCAGGCTTGGGGCTGCAACATCCATTGTCAGCTCTGCAGGAGTGACAGGGCTGTGCAGGAATGAGGGCCTGAGAATGTCTGGGGTGTGTGAGATCTCGCCCAGCCATTCAGATCCCTGCCTGGCAATGCCAGAGGTTTCCAGGAGCTGTGACCAGGGACTGGTAGCAGGTAGAAAGCAGGTTCCTCTTTCCCCTGTTAATTCACATAGGATTTTTCTGTCTGTATTGTGTCTCACTCTGAGCCCCATTTGGGAGGGGTGGGATCTCTTTTGCTCACGAGTGTGCCTGTGCTGGTTCTCGAGGGGAGGAAGGGGACAGGCGGTGTTTATCTTGATTGAGCTGCAGGGTTGTGTTTGGCAGGGCTTTCCAGCAGCGATGGCTGAGCAGGTTGTGGGCATACTCAGGAGTGAGTCACCAAGTAATAATGACAGTAGGAAGCAGAGAAGAGAAATGCTTCAGGAGTTGTTCAGCTTTTCCTGCTGGGAGCCAAACACAGGGCAAGGTTTACTTGGAGTGGCAGAAAGCATCTAAACTGAAAGTTTGGCTGAGGTAATCTGGGGACATGGCTCAGCTGTGGTCGCTGTGTTGAATCCTCTTGTGTCCCTGTCATCAGATGATGTGGATACTTCCTGGCAGATGCATATGATGTTTACAGGAGAACTTCCTACCTGTCAGTGTCTCTAGCCACCACGAATCTCATCAGACTGATGTGGCTGTCCTAAGAGACATTTGCTTCAGTGTAAGCTGGCTGTTCTAGAAGTGATCCAAACACCTCACACGTAATGCTGTAGTAAAAGCACCTACATGGAGATGACAGTTTGCTGAAACTGGTTTACACCTCGTTGAGCTCCAGCAGAAAGGAGGTGTGAGATTTGCAACATTCACCATTGATTTTGGCTTTCACTGCCATTTCTGATCAGAGGTGAATGAATGGGATAGTAATTAGTTAGGAAAAATTTCCTAGGCCGTATACAAGACTACTGCTGTGTTTTCCCTCTACAATATATGCTGGCCAGGTTGTGGAAAGAGGGAGCTCTGCTCCCTGCACGTTTGCTGTGATTCTGATGTACAGATGTGTACATCAGATGTTTGATGTGCTTCTGATGCTACACTGAGGTCCAGTGCCCTTTTGCCATTACTGTGGGATCCTGCAAATCCCAATTTTCCTACATTTAGAGACCCTTTTGCTTGCAGGTGCTGACCTCATGATAATGATCATACTAGCAAAATCTACTGTTGAGTTTCCTTTTTAGTTTATCACACAGAGGGGACCCTTTGCAGCAGATCTAATTTTGTTTTGGGCTTCAGGTGGAGGGCTTGGAGCTATGGGATGAGTTTGTTGTAGGACCCAAGTGTAATGCAGTAACTAATGACAGGATACCACCACTGGGGATCTTGTAGCATTGGGCTACAATTGCTAATGGCAGAGTTTTCAAGTGCAAAGGACAAAGAAGCTGTGGCCTCCTACTCATGATGCTGTTACTTTAGCATGGAGCTATTCCTGCTGGTAACTGGCAACTGAGCAAGCTCTTCACCCTGTGGTGTTGGTCCAGGATGGGATATTTCCTGTTTTGACTGTGATTCTCATTTGTTCCTTGCATGTTACCAGGTTTATCTACCAGACTGTGGAAGCAAACTGGTAATTAATGCTGAGATTGCCCCTGAAGACTGTGGTTACAGTGCCTGCAGGAGGGACAGGGTGTGACCTGGCATGTGGAGCAGCCCACCTGGGTGCATCCAGCATGTGGGAAGCCTTCTTTCTGTGAGCAGGTGTATGGAGACATGTGTGGATACTGACAATGGTCTGAATTGTAGGCATCAGGCAGCAGCAGTGCCTGTGTGAAATCATTCATGTAATACTTTCACACAAGCCTGAGAAAGTGGCCTGGGAATAATAAAGGAGGAACCAAAACAATCCTTGGGAAGTGAAAAACCATCAGCAGGTGGTGTTTTTCCAATGTGTCACTGGCAAGGTTGTTTACAAAGAGGTGTAGGCGCTGAATGACCAATCATATTCATTGTACCAAAGTACTGTATAAAAGCAAGATTTAGAAGAATAAAGATTGCTCTCACTTTTTCATCACACTGAGAGTCAATGTTTTTATTCCACGCTGTCCGTAAACCGTAATGACAGAAGTGCACAGCTGAAGCCAAGGCTAGATTACACCATTCCTCAGCTATAATGCTGAGAAGTTTTGGAAGTGGTGGTGTTAGCAGAACATGGTTTTGGGGGTACCTTTA
Source organism: Prinia subflava (assembly GCF_021018805.1). Taxonomy (NCBI): domain Eukaryota; kingdom Metazoa; phylum Chordata; class Aves; order Passeriformes; family Cisticolidae; genus Prinia; species Prinia subflava. The sequence goes on along the minus strand of NC_086283.1, from coordinate 4,654,500 downwards.
AAAGTGGCTTTGGAAAAGAGACATGGATATATCCTAACAACACAACTCTGACTTTTTTTGGTTACTCCCAGTTCTGAGTCTGAGCAGGTGGTAACCAGAGGCTGCAAAGCCACGTGTAACAAGGTAAGAAGGCTGGAGAGAAGTTCCACCTTCCACTATACTACAAGAGTTTGGGGAAGAAAGGCCTCTTATCTGTGCCTCTCAGAGTAATCTTTGTGGGAGATTGCAGTCACTGCCATCAGGGCAGAGAGGACAGGCTGAGCTTGCAAGCCCCCTGTGGGCATCCCTCAAAACCTATTGCAACCAGGAGCTAAAGAAGTTGCCTTGGAAACTGTGACGAAGCTGAATTTGCAGGGAGCTCCTGCCAGGCTAACTGGCATTGCAATGTAAATACTGGCCCCACTGCTGGCATCAGGCAGAGCTCAGCAATCCTGGGAATGCTCATCCCAAGCCACATCCTAGGGAGCTTTTCAGTTTTAGGTGTGCACACCTTAGGGAACTTGAAGAGAGGCAAAGTTCATATCAAAGTACTTTCTCCCTAGGATACAAGTGAGGTCAGTCAGCTAGCTGTGCCTGTTCCTTGGTTATGTTATCCTCTGAGAAAGATGAATGAGCCAAGCAGGTACATTTGCATTTGCAGCAGTGAAGGAAACGGATTCTTTGTGGAGTGGGAAAGGAGATGGACTGGAAAACCAAGCAGCTGATAAATTGCCTAAGGGACAAAGAGAAGTTACTCAATTATTTTTTTTTCACACTTGCCATGGGCTAATTAAGGAATCTATGTAATGCTGGAAACCTTTGAATGTTTAATGGAAAAGCGGCTAATTAATTAACATTACAAATCATAACCATTAAGGAATTAATCTTTCATGAACTTAATTAGGAATGGTGAGTGAATGTGGGTACATAGGAGGATGACTTTTGGAATATGAATTATGGTTGTTTTTTTCTAATCACTTCTAGTTAATGAAGACACACAGCAATATTACTGAGCAAACAATGCAGAAGGGAACAAGGCTGTGTAATGATCCCAGCTAGAAGTGATAATTGATTCATATGTGGGGAAGGCTCACAAAGTGGAAATGCCGTTTGGCATGATCATTCTGTTGCTAGAGGGGTTTTTTTACCATTTGCTTATGGCAATAAATGGCTAAATTGTCATTGCATAATTTTGCCTGGAAGGCAAAACTCCTGACTGGCTGAGCCTTTGTGTCCAGTTCCCAGGGCCAATTGTGGTCACTTTCAAGGGACCTCAGGAGTTCTCTCATCACAAGGTAGTATGATGTAGATGAGAAATGCAGTTTTTGAAAGAAGAAACATGGCCACAGTGCTTTGTGAGGGCTGTACAGAAAGAAACCAGAAGGTCTGAGAGGACTGCAGTGGCCTGGATCATGAGACTTCCCTGTGTGGCATTTCCCTAAGAGTGTGTTCTGCTCAGTCTGGATTCAAAAACTCCAAGTGATGGTTCCTAGGCTGTTCAGATCCACCTGGGAATTTCAGACTGTTAAAAATATGTCTCTCTTTTTGTTCCTATATTGGGAATCAGGGGATCAGTTTCCCCTTGTCTGACTCCCTTCTGCTAAACAGAGATCCTCCCTACACCAGGGTGGTGTGACTGTGCTGGGGATGGTTCCAGTGCTGCCAGGCAGACCCCTAAGTGAGCAAAAAAACTTTCAAATGACGTTTGGAGAGTTTTCTGCCTTAGTTAATCAGCCCTGATTCCTGTTCAGTGCTCATTTGGGGATCGTTCTGCTAATAATTGTTCTTCAGCTTGGCAGTCAGACAGAGTGAAGCTAAGGACACACTTTGGATGGGGGAAGAGACAGATCTTGTAGGGAGACCTAGAGAGCACATGCCAGTGGAGTTAAACTAATAGCAAAAGCAGGGAACCTTGACCTTCTGTTTTTATCTCTGGTATGGGCGTCTGACATAAGGCTCCTTCAACACTAGACAACAACAAAAAATCAGAACAAAAGCTAATAAACACCCTCCTTTCTTAAATACAATTTAAATCACATGGTTTAGCTCTTCTGGAAGTGCTTGATTTCTTTTTCATTGAAGAAGCTCCTTAGGAACCTTGTTTTCCCCTCATATTTTTTTTAATGTATTTAGGTTGGTTGTTCTGGACAGAGAAAATAACCTATGTCAGAGGCTGACACAGTCAAAGACTAAAGGAGGGTTATGAAACCACTCTTCACCGAATGTTTCTTGGAACGCTCTGATGCTGTGCACTTGGAGATGGGTTGCATGTCTGCACAGACATGTTTGCATTCTCCCCTTCCTGCAGAGTAGGAAGTGTGTTTTTCAGGTGGAAGTGGAAGGGGGCATGGGACATTTTCAGGATTTTGGTGTTCCAGGCTCCCTTTGAAGGTCCCCAGTCTTAGGAATTCAGAGACATGGTGTGTAGTACTTGTGCAATCCAATAAGATATCTGGAAAGAGGTAGCGAAACCAAAGAAATTCTTTCCAGATATCTGGAAAGAGGTATTCGAACCTTTGGGTGATTGAGTGTTGATGTGGGAAGAAGACAAGCTGGTCATGGACCCTGCTTAGCCAGAATTCACTCTCATTTACTGCAGAAAGTCCAGCACAGACAAAAAGGGGTGGGCTCTTACATATTGGGAATTAGAGATCTTGCAGACTGAGCATTTTTCTTTGTTCTGAGGAGAGCCCATATATAAAATTCAGACTTGATTCTGGCATTCAGACTTAGTTCTGCCACAGAACTCACACCTTTCCTAGAGTGGCCTGTGACCGTGGAGATCATGCAATAGCCCTTGGCATTACTTTGTGTGTGAAGGCTGAGACCCAGCCAATGCCAACACAACTAACAGACAAGAAGGGGTCCTGTGTGGAATGAGGCAGGACTAATTTTTCCATGCTAGGCTCACTGGCTCTACAGTGAGAGAAGGCTTTGCAGTTTTGCAGGGAAGGCTGCAATAGGATTCAATTAATACAGAGAAATAATGAAATGAATGAATGAGAGTGAGTTCTATTAACAAGGGTTTTAGGGTCCTGCAATTGCTTTGTGAATTTGGGCTTTAGATACAAGGCAGAATTGGATGTTCGTATGACTTGAAGGGACAGACCAGCCCCAGGTACTCTTTATGGATTTTGCTAAAAGGAAAGAAGTGAGCAAGTATATGCTTATCAAGCACATTATTAGGCTAATTTACTGCAGTTTCATGAAACTAATTAAAGAAGAACAAGACAAGGATGAAAATAAGGTCACAATTAAGACTGAATTGATAAGTCACCATATTCAGCAATTTAATACAGCAAGTAATTTAACTGAATTATGAGCTTGGCATAAAAAAATTACTTCTTGTGTAAATCCTGTTTAGGGGTAGGTAAAGGAGACTGAGCCCTCTTTGAACCAAAGCATACAATTCATTTGCTCTCATGGATTAATGGATTGACTTTGCTTGTGAGATCTTGACAGCTTGATCCACTGTGGGCAGAAGCCTGTAGGATCTGGGCACCAGATCTGCTCTTAGCCCCCTAGCCCCTCATTTGGGGGTGTTGCTCAGTGCAGAATGCTCTCTGCCCAAAAAAATTCCCAAAGGGCAGGAACAAACATGATTGTCCAGAGCAGTTCCATTCAACACACTGTCCTTGAATATCTCTGTGCTTGTGTGGCTTTATTTTGGGCCTTATTTCCCTCTTCCAAGTCCATGCAAATACAAAAGGGTCTGTTCACACCTTCCTACAAAGGCAATGACAAAATCAATTTGAGCAGCCGTTTTAAGCAGTGGTCTTTTTTGATCACTCATATATACTGATAAACTGGGAGATACATATACTCAAGAAGAAGAAAATGGACCTGCCAGAGTCCTTCTTTGCAAAGAAAGGTGCAGGTATATTGAGGGATTCCTTGATGGCCTCAAGTGTTGTCACAGAAACCAAGAGATCATTTTGAGATACAATTTTTTTTTTTCTAAACTTAGGAAATGTTGATTGCTTCACAGTTAGAAGCAGGATTTAAAAAACTCTTGTGTATTCTATGATGAAATTAAGTGTATTGAATGCATATAGATTTATATTCCATTAAAGACTCAATAGCCTATTCCAAAGTCGCCAAACTGACAGGGAAACAAAAGCAGACTAATGCGAACAATTCCACCATAAATAAAATAACAACTGCTACAAAAAACCCAAACAAACCTTTCTGAACATCCTTCTTCTTCAAATTCCAGAAGTTTAGGAATAGAAAACACCCTAAAGTGAAGTGAACAGATCTTCCAGGGATGATATATAATCTCTCAATATCTTCTTTGCTGTGTTTCTACTGGACTGTTTTGAAATATTAACTCTCAAAGTAAGGAACATTGCTTGTGAGATTTCAACTGTTTTAAAAAAAGGTTAAATTTATCTTAAGGTATTTGACTGTCTTCATGGCATTACCTTGTATCAGAAGCCCTAATCCAGGACAAGACTGGGATGACTGGTGGGGCTTACTTCCCTTTTGACATTTCAGCATTTGCTGCTGCTTGTGCCAGTCTTTCTTCTCTTATTGCATTAATTAAACTTTATGTGGGAAAGATAATATGTTAACAGTAATAAAGCCTTGGTGAACTGGTCAATTCTTCTAGTATTAAGTACTAATTTTCAGTCTTTCTCTTCATTAAGAGGCCTTCAAGAATGGAAGCGTTGTAGATTATTTTTCCAAAGCACTTGAAATTATGCCCTTATGGCAAATTTCACACTGAAATGAGTGAAAATGTTATGAACCAGCAACTTTGAATAGTTATACCCTACTCTTAGTGACTACCTACAGCTCTGGCTTTATCTTTCTCAGACTGACACTGCAGTGGGAGATTCTCATTGACCTGTATGTTGGCAATAGAACTGAGAGTACAGGAGTGTGTGTGTTGCTGACAGCTGAGAAGCACAGGCAGCATGTAAAAACAAACCAAGTCTGAACAGTAGCCAATGTTGTCAGAAGGAACTGGAAACCCAGGGTTTTTCTCAGCCAGCGTTGTTCAGCAACAGGGCCTGTTTGCAGCTGATCCACCTTAAAATGTGATCCCGCCCTGGGATTCTGGCTTTGCCTTCTCCCATTTCATTCTTTTGGCTTCTATCCCCAGAATATCAATTGCTTGGTGGTGCTCACCCACATATTACTACAGTTCCCTGAACAGGCAGGTAGCTATGTATTGTTCAGGGCAGCTCTTACCACCCTAGATATCCCTTGCCATCTTGTGGTCAGGAGCCCTTTACTTTTACCCTCCAGAGTGCCTTTCTAGGCATGAAAGGGGAGAATCTGGGCAATGGGTTTCTGACAGCACATGAGTGCAGCAAGGTCTTTTGAAGGTCATGCTGCTACAGCAGGAAAGACACAAACATGTGAGTGAAACACACCACAAAGAAATAATGAGTTTTAACCCCACGTGTCCCCTTTTGTCAGTGTGTAAGGTTACCAAAACTAAAGCTTCAAATCAGTGCCAGTGTGTGATTTTTAATGGAATCCTGACCTTTCCCAAGGAAATTAAAAATCAATTGATTTTTGAGGCAGGATCTGGTGGGAGACAAAGAATGGCTTTGGGGTTTTTTTGGACTCAGTGTAGTGAAAAAAAGAATTTTGAAGTGTGATCATCAGCTTTGTTAAATTGCCAGGCTGTCCAAGGTACCCCTGATTCTAACAATATTACTCTTGGGAGGTCAGCAGTGATGATTTATAGATTTGCAGCAACTCAGAGGTTTAGGCTAAATTCCTAACTCAAATACACCTTCAGAGGGGTGAAATCTCCTGGGAAAATGTGAAATTATATAAAATAATTTGTTGTTAATTGTCTCTTAACCTTGCAGTGTCCCAAACTTCTTTCTAACTCAATGTGATTGCAAAGGAAGAAAAGAAAAAAAGAAAAACAAAAGGACAGATTAAGGCTCTACAATGTGATGCTTTAACAAAAATTACACTCCTGGGTGAAATTGCAACTGTCAAGGAGCAGTGGACTCTGTAACTGGTATTGCATTAGGTGTATTCTGACCCAAGCACCAGCTCCTTTGATATCAACAGTTACTGAAGATTGTTCTAGTTATAAATGAGATCAGTGATACAGAGAAGCTTTAATGTTTGTCACTTATGTATCCTATTAGAACGAGGCAGGTCTCTGAAATAAGGTGGCCCAGAAGAAGAAATACCCAATTGTTTGTTCCCATTTCTTCTTCCTCTGCAATCAAATGTATTAATAAGACAGAAAGGAAGGCAATGACTGAACTACAGGTAAGTGCCGCATTGCTGCTTCAGAAGAGAAGACTTGCTCCCGTGTCTAGGTTTATGGAGAACAAAAATAGCTGCAAATCAGTCCGTTGGTCAAACTCATTTTAGTAAGGAAATGCCTGTGAATTTTTCAGGAGGCTCACACAAGGTTCAGTTGGTCTTGAAGCCTCGGTTCCTGGAACGCTGTGATTATGCCAGGCTCATGCCTTGTGTTAGTTGGAAAAAGGTGAGTTTGGTTTTAAAATTGCAAAGAGAAAACTGAACACAGAGAGGCATAATAAATCTTCTTTTTGGATGTTAATGAACAGTTGTTCATTGTTCAGTGTGTTGCCTGATGGGAAATCCTTAGCAAAATTAAGAAGTTTTAAAGAGCATAAAATTGGTCACGTTGTAGAAAATTTTAAATTTTGTGGTTCTTGCAATGGTAAGAACTGACATGATTTTTTAACAGCTCCTCTTCCTCTGATGGTCACTCATCTAGTGTGGGCCAGGGCACAGTGTGTTTGTTTTGTGCTCTGCCAGCTCCTTCAGCTTTGTATCCAGCTGTCATCCCCAGGGCTTCTCCACCCAGGACCATCTGTGCTCTGAGGGCTCACAGCTTCTGCGTGGAGTGAAACCTGGTTCCCTCCTCTTACCTCTCCCCTGGGCACAGCTGGCCCTTGCTTGCAGCCACGCCAGGAGCCCTCTGCCTGCTGGCATGGTCTGAGCTCAGCAGCTCTCAGCACCAAGTACTACCCATGGTCAAGTGGGAATCGCTGCCAGAGTCAGAGAGGTGCGGGAGAGGGCACCAACAAAGATTCCTGTGAGGAAACAAAGCTCGTGCTTGATGTGCAGGCAAGGTGCTGTGCTCAAGCTGATCTATGTGTGTGCTGACAGATGGTCTGACTTGAAATACTCTCTCCAAATTCCATTAAGCCCCAGGAAGGCAGCGGGCAGCTAGCAGCCGTGAGGAAGTAAGTGGTTTCTTATTAACCAGCCCCCACACTTCCCAACCCCTGCTAACAGCAGCTGGTGGAGTGTTTTTCTGGATGTCAGTTATCTCTGTCCATCTGGCAGGTACTTTCAAGCCTGCCAAGATGAGTATAAATAGAAGGGCTTTTAGGGAAGAAATGGCAGACCTCCATTGCAGACCCTGTATGCACTGGGTTTTGCTTCAAAGCAGTGCTTTACCATGGATGTTTTGGTATTGGCATGGATGACAGAGTTTTCTTTAAAAACAAAATAATTACTTTCTTCAAGAGACATTTCTGAGGCTGTTGTCTTGCCTCATTTTCAAATGTTGTAAAGAATGATTCTCAAAGCTGGATGAAAGGTTTCATCTGATTTTATTTTTTTAACCAGAGAAACAAAGACTGAGGCAGTGGTTCCAGATAAGGATCAGAGGGACTGGGATTTTTTTTCATTTAGAGCCCCAAAATGAAGTTTAAAGGAAACTGAATTTACATTTTGTGGGATTTGAGCAATGTTGCAACCAGACTCTTGTATAAGCACCAGCAGTACGCAGTATTAACAGGAGAGAGGCCTCATGGTAGAGACACTTTTAATGCTCTTCTCTGCCCACAACTTTCAAGACATCATGTAGAAGAACATCTTGTTTTCAGGTGTAGATCTGTCTTGAACAGACCATGCTCAGATTTGGCAGCAGTGGTCCAGTGAGGCTGAGTGTTGGCAGGTAAGTTAAAAGTCAGTGGGCTGACAATTATGCTGGCTAGACATCTTGGGTTCTAGGTGTGGATGTAGGCAGTTCATTTCCACCTAAGCATTGCAATGCCCGCCTATATCCATTGCTCAGTGTAGCCATCTGTTGTTGTTACCATTACTTTGTTCAGATTGAGGTATCTCCAATACTGTCCTCTATCTCTGAGCTAGTGGTCTGAATTCCTCCTAACGACTGTGCAGGGATGAGCACTTTATCTGGTTCTGACATGGGCTGCTGAAATTGGATAACTCCCCTCTTGTATCCAGTCCCTAACTCAGAGGGGAGACATGAGTTACAGACATTACTGCAATGGAAGTTCACGTTCTTATGGTGGAAAGACAACATGAACTACCTTGTGAGCACCGGTGTTTCTAGGTGGCTTTTAAAATGAGTATTCTCTATAATAATGTAAACTGGGAATTCACTAGTACTGATTTCCATGGCTGATAAAGCAAAGGAAAACAGCTGAGTTTTGCCTTTTGGGCAAAAAGCTATGTTGGCTTTTCCCACTTCAGGTGGGCAAATACTAATGGGAAAAGTTGGGAAAATTATAAGAAGAAGCAGGAGGGAATTGGAAGATTCAGCTTAACAAGATGAAGATAAATCCTACTTGAATGAGTGGAAAAAGCTAACCCTCCTTCATTCGACTGAGCTGACTGCCCAGTCAGTCAGCACTGGATCCCTTTCGTTGGAGAGCATGCTGTCCCAACCATTTTGTGTCAGCCAACAGACAATTGCTGTGTACTCATAAATTGTGTATTTCTTTACTGTATATGGTTATTCTTATTGTGGTGACGGTTCCAGGGTGCAAAGCTAATCCTGAGGGCTTAGCTGAATGGGATCCATATCCTTGTGATTTCTCTCAGTTGCCGCGAAAATATTTGACAGAATAATTTGTGTTTTCTAAAGTGGACAAAGTGGGCTTGTTGATAGCAAATGCTAAAATAGGGTATGCCCTGCAGCACGAGTTTGTACACTTCCTCATCTTTCCATCAAATATGACTCTCAGATGTCCTCTCCTTATGATCAGTGTCAATCATATGCATGTCCCACAAAGCCTGAGGATCTTTGTGGAGCAGGTAACACCACAGGGTAGAGGTAAGATGTGTTCCAGTACTAGCAGCAATTTGGAGCATCTTCTTGTCTCATGAGAACAGGTGAATTAGCTGACCTGACGCTCTCCTTTAGTATTATCTTTTGCTTTAAGTATCTCACTGTGGTATTCTATTTATCCTCCCTCCGTATGAAATATCTCTTGTCTCCTTAGAGTCCCTGGTACATATATGCCTGTCAAAACTCCACTGTGTTTATCAGGAGCTCTTCTTTCACTTGGGATACCCATGCAGCTGTTACGCTGCTGTGTGCTGGGTGAAGAGAGAAATCCTCCAGCCAGGGAAGGCAAATCACCAGCTCATTTGTTTATTTTCAGTATCATCTTCTGGAGGCTGAAGGCATAGCAGGGGGAGTAGCTGCGCAGGCTGCTTGCTCTGCAGACTGCTTGTGGATGCTGCCTCTGTCGGTGGCTCCAGGCCAGCCGGGTTGCCCTTTGGCAGTGTGGGATGGCGAGATGGATTGGATGGCATGTGGTCTCCGTGCTCCAGTGCCCGGGGAGCTGGCTCGGAGCAGCACTGGAGCACGCTCCCAGGCACGCGCTCGCCTTCCATTGATTCAGCAGGCTGCTTGCTCCCGTCTGCCAGAGCTCCTAGGCTTCCATGGGCTGCCTGCGCAGCCCCTGCCAGGACAGCATGAATGAAACCCTGGTAATTACTACAGCATGACTTCACTAGAACCATATTGCTAGGGTTCATCACCAGCTCATTAATTAAATAGTTGCCATGGTGACGGTTGCCTTGGTAGCATGAAATCCTTTCTCCTCCTTTCCCCCTCCTCCTCTCCGCTTCACGGGGTTTCTCATTCATATCCTTCTGTTTCATATGAATGAAACCAGAGGGAATCACGGGGCTAGGCAGAGAGGTACTTGAGGAAACATAATGCCTGTTTTCCACCACGCCTGTCACCTTGTGAGCATGAATGATCACTCAGCCCATGTTTTGCTTTTCTTGTGTACATAAAGTCTGCCTCATAGCCATCCTATTTTTTCAGTTGTTGCTTTTAGATCAAATCCTGATTATCCTGAGCACCTGTGTTATTCTGGGATCCTAGGAGTGGCTCTTATCATTTTCAATGATGCAAGGGAAGGACTGGACACTTCATTTGCAGTCCAACGCCAGAGTCTTGGCAGTCTTCCAGAGCTGAGCTTTTGCCCATGTGGGTTTTCTGTGTTTGATTAAATCACAATATTTCCTCTGGCTCTGAAGCCAGAAAGGACCATTAATTCTTCAGGACTGGCCACCTGCATAGTCCAGATCAGGGACTCCCTTCCAATGGCTTCTGCTTTGTGCCTGAAAGCTTCTCAGGCACAAAGGCTTCTCATAAAGCTGTGATTTCCTTGTCAGAAGACGTCTCTTCTTTGTATAAATGTTACCAGTGATGGCAGACATTTGTTCTGTGGTAGTCTTTCCAGGTGTTCAAGCACCCCTTACTGTTAAGAATCTGCTTCCCCAGCATGCATGGTGAGTCTTGTTTGGCATGGTCTTTGATTGCCTGTGGGCACTTTCTTATGGCACCTAGCAGCTCTCTTCTTCACACTGAGTTTGGATCCTTCCTAGTCCCCATGGACATGGATGGTTGGTGATTTGCCCTGAACTCCCCATTCTGTCCACATCCCACTGCAGATACTTAGAAAAGAAAATAATCCTCAGTGGGTAGCAAGACATGTCAGTATTCATTTTGTAAGAACATTTTTCTAGTTCAAAGTACTCAAAGTAATAACATGGATGTGTTTCAACTTCCAAAAGAAATGTTTTCATAGCACAAAATTGAGAGCATGTGGTCTGTAGGACTGTGAGGAAGTACAGCCTGCTGGGACAGTGTCAGAGGAGCACACAAGGTCCCAGAGCCTGAAGTGACCCTGCCCAGGTAGGTCATGGGTGGGTGCTGTCCTTTGAGCCACATCATTGGGAATGACACGGTTGGTATGGGCCAAAATCACACCTGTAGTGTAAGGATGGTCAGGTTGTTTGCATGATGGGGACTGGAGAGTTCATCTTTCTCCCTGACTCTGTTTCATATAAAAATCTAGACATGGCATTAGAAGTGGGGGTAAAATTTAGCCCACGGAATGGATCATCCCTTGTCTATTTACTACCAGATTTCACTTAACTTTGTCTGACGCGCTTGGCAGTGGCAGTGCTCTGAAGGAGGTCCTCAAGCAGATGGAGCTAGGGGCTGAGCAAAATTGAAAATCCATACGCTTTTGACTTGGCCCTACCCAGAAAGGTGAAAAATTGCCAGGGCTGTGCATCAGCTGTGTTTTTTCCAGCCAAAATATGTTCTCTCTGACTGCATGTCCTTTCAGAGATGCATAAAATTTTCCTGAAAGTGTCATAATAACTGGGGCACCAGGCAAAGGACAGGACCTGCCTATCTGGTAGCTCACAGCTGTCACACATGGCTGTGTTGGCTTTGACATAAGGTTTATTGAGCACAGATATGAGGACAAGCATAGCCAGACCATATCTGTAGTGTATTTGGCTGCCAAAGTGCTTTCAACCCATCTAAGGATAAAAGAAGGACCCCAGTCGTCTCACTGCCTGTAAGTTACTGTGTGAGTGACTGGGAAATGCTTGGCTCTGTCTGGAAAAATGTCCTGTATTAAAGAGGGGAGAGTTGACATGGGTTGTAACTCAGCTTCTCACTGTGGTTTTCCTTCCTCTTCAGTTTTCTGCACTAATTTTGTAATAACAGTTAGCACTGGATTTCATAACACAGACATACAACATGCAATTAGAAATTGCTTTGTGTGAAATAAAGTAGCTGTGAGTCATATCCAGACAAGTGAATTATCTGTGATTATTCAGCCAAGAAGGGAGACAGTGGTAAGCAGAGGAATGTGCACACCAACGGCTACACATTATTATTAGCATTTCCGCACTATTAGGAAGCATAAGGAGGAAAGCAATACCATATAATATGGCAGGGCTTATTGGGATGTCTGTGTGTAAACATCCATGTGATCAAGTCCTCATGGAGAGGAACAGGTGATTTTCTTCTAATCCTAAGACTTCATCCAAAAGTTGGGCCAGTGACATTGCTAGGTCTTTCTCTCTTTCTAAAACAAATAAAAAAAATCGGGGTAGGGGAAGATGCATCTATATCTTTTACAATTCTAAATTTATATGAAGAAAATCTTGTATATGAGGACTTAGCCTAATGGGGGAACTAAGATTTCTTTGAAGGGAGATAGAAAAAAATAGATTTGCAGCACAGCCCTTGCTTGATGTATCTATTGGATCGGCTTCTTTTTGTCCTCTGGGAATGAAGGGTCATATTATGAAGGGGCCTTGGCTGTGCAGAAACAGCTGGGAAACCTTTGGGAGTGAGGAGCTGCTGGCTTTGTGAAACAAGGTGGCTTTTGCAGTGGTGTCCCAGTGTGTTTGTTATTTATTGCCAGGTAGGCAGCTTAGGAGCTGGGACTGCAGTCAGGGCTGCGGGCCGGGGGCAGTTTGTGTTTCCTGAGTGTCAGTGAGAGACAGCGGCAGTGGGGATGATGCGGGCAGGGAGCGTGCCGGCTGCCGGCCCCTCTGCACTCCTGTCGTGGGAAGGGTGACTCCCTTTGAAGGTGTACTGTGAAACTGGAGGTCTTCCTGCCAGATGAGAGGTACCGGGAAGGGACTCACAGCACTTGCTGAAGAGTATCTTTACATATCTTGGTGCGTTGCTTTGACTGACCAAAGAAATTTATTTTCCATCCATTGCAGGGAATCTGTTGACCCTTCCTCAACCAGTCAGAAATGCCTCCATCTGTAAAATGACAGTGAGAAATGCTTAATCTTCCAAGATGAATCTAACAGATGCTTCTCCCAGGAAATGAACTAAAGGTTGCAGCTTTGCTTGAGCGATTGTGAGTCAGGTATGAGTCATTTCTCCCTTGAAGGGCATCTGGATGTGCTTTGCTGATAAACACACAAAGAGCACAAAGCCTGGGGTGAAAGGTTATCCCAGGAAGGAGAAAGCAGAAAAAACCAAAAACCACAAAAAAACCTCTCAGAGATATACCAGTGTACCCAGAACCTTCCTATGTAGCCCACAGGATGCATTAGCTGCGGGTTTTAAAGACATTGTTTCTCAACTTGCATTGTATACTAACTTGGAAAAAGCTGAGAGGTGCCTTCTGTTATAATGGAATTTGGATATTAGTATTGTATCTATTGTTTCTGTGGCTTCTGATTGCTGCAGGTGCATTAAGCCCAGGGAAGTGGGAATTGTGGAAAAAGTACACCTTCAGCTGTTTTTCCACACCAAAGCAAGGTGGTCTGAGTACAGATTAGAGTCAGAGAGTGATACTCCAAAGTATATGACACCCCAGTACCTGATCTGTATGAAAAAATAGCCATTTACAGGGAATAACGTGGTACTTGCTGGCTTTCCACAGCAATCATAAATTAATAAATTGATGGCCAGAATGGTGCAGAAATTGATGGCCAAAATTATCTGGCCTTGTGCTATGCAGATTGGAATAAGGGATCACAATATTTCTGCTTAGTTATAAACATATCACAGGAAGGGGCACTGGATTGTGAAGAACTGAGTGTTAAACTTGTTTCCAAGGATCAAGCCAAAACTGGTTTTAGATGGTCCTGTTAGCTCAATGGTAATCCCTGCTCCCACAGAACATCAGAAGTAGGAAAGCTGGCTGCAGCAGCAACTAATTAGCATTAATTGTGCTTCATCTGATGGAGATAATCCTAGCCAAGTACAGCCAGACACCAATTTTCACACATTGCCGTTCTGACCATTTTACTATCAAGCTGTTCCTTGGTGACATACATTTATTTATGGCGCAGGGCCTACAAAAAGCAGCTGAGCATCCTGCTTGAGGAAGCTGCTGGAGCGTGGTCAGTAGGAAGAGCTCCTGTCTTTTACCGGGCTGACAGGTACATCAGGGAGGGGCCACACAGGCTTGCCAGCACACAAGTCCATTCCCAAGTCAGGCATGCAAGATGCTTCTTCCAAGTAGAGGCAGGTCAGGAGCAACTATTGTGAGTTCAACTTAATTGTGCCAAGCAATCAACTGATAAGGGAGATAAGGATGTTGACTTGGGGGGACAGAGAAGTAGCTAGCCTTTTTGGGCTAGTAATCAGCTGAGTTTGGGCTGGGAGTAGATGTGATGGAGAAGATTGATATAAAAATCTCTGATTGTGTCTGTGGCTTTAGATGTTGTGGAGGTTATGATTTTTAGATTTTAGGCAATCCAGAGCTCATACTTTGCCATATGTGGCAGAATAGGTTTACTGATGGAGATGCACTTTCTTTGCTGCTGCCTGCTTCAAGCTGGTGCTGGCACATGCATGGAGGATCAGTGTTCCTTGTTTACTTGTGTTACAGGAGATCCCTGCCCTCTCCCCACACTGACTGAGAAAGCTCTAGTTCATCCCTGGGACCATTTCACATTTGTCATCATGACAGCCAGGGGACTGGATCACATTTGGATCATCTCATAGCCAAACTGTCGTGCATATCCCTGACCTGAGCAAGCACATTATCTTCTGCACCAGCTACTCACAAACTGATTTTCACTTGTAGATTTGTGCCTGGCACAGCCACAGGTTCTAAGTCATCAGGAGAATGACAGACCAAAATGACCAAGATTGAAAGGTTTGCCCTTGTAGCCCTGTGCCATGGTGCAGATAAGAAATGCCAACCTTTTGAGGGGCATAAATGTGCATAGCCAGGATGGAGGAATAACACTGAAGAGAGTCTGTTTAGGCTTAAGCATCTCTTCCAAAAGTACTCTTTACTTGAAGAGCTGAAGTGTTTACTGTGTCCCTTGAAAGTCATTTTATCTACGTCAGTTACCTTGACTGGAAAAACACGAGCGTAGACAGAGCACACCCTTCTTAAAGCAATAGGTATCATTCAATAAAGGATAGTTTTTTATCCTTCCTCAGGTCTGAAATAGAAGCAGCAGACTCAAAGGTTAAACCCAAGCTACTCAATATTACATTAGGTGTGTACTAGTGAGGTCACCTCTGCAAGAAAAGGGTCTGAGACCTGTGAAACAGAGAAGTGGAAGGGGATGTCTCTGAAGGGAGAGAGATCTCAGTGTGTCCTGATGAAAAGGGTTGTAATGGCTGCAGCTTTCACTGCCTGGAAGTGAAAAGCACCTTCAGGCCAGGCCTGCAGGGTTAACATGTTAGCCTGCTCTGTTTCCTCCTCCAGACCTTGCTGTCACATACAGGCTTTGAGAAAACAGAGGCAAGGCAGGCTGGAAAACTTCCGCAGAAATAGAAAAGTCAAGAAGTATTCTACTCAGAAAAAGGCTTCCCAAGGCTGGTGACGTACTTCAAGATAGTGAGTGATCGACCTCAACAGCAGAAGGGAAAAAAACAACAAACTATCTGTTCTTCCCTCTGGCAGGCTGGCTCCAGTGCCTTGGGAGACGGCTCTGCTGACTCATTCAGAAAGCAGTTTTCAAAACACGACTCCTCTTGCATCTAGACAGCTCTTTTCCCTGGGAACAGCAGCCCACCTGCCCCAGTCAGCAAAGGCAGGCTGGGAAACCTGCCCTCCTGCTGCTCTTGACTGGCCTCTGGCCCAGGTTCCTTGGCACAGGCATCCTCCCCTACTCGGTCTGCACATAAAAGCCCAATTGCATAAAAAGCTGGGGTCTGACGTTTGGAAGTTGCTCCATGGTGACGTCCATCGCCTGTGCTCTATGGTAGCAAGCCATGAAAACAGTAAATAAATAGATATAAAAACTGCAAGCAATATGAAACAAAAGAGATTGCTGGTTCGTTTTTGGTTTTTTTTTCCTGTTAAACAATTGTTTTCTTCTATATGAAGACAGGAGCCTGGTGCAAGGTAAATATATAACTCCTGCTTCAAACATATAAATTCTGTCCCAGTTTAGCCCTAAGGTACCTGGCAGGACACTGCGGGGAACACTGCAGGCTCTGTATATGCAGATGTACTCGTGCTGCTGTGGGAGGCAGGGTGCTGACAGCATGGCATGTTGGATGACCCTTTTTCTGTGAACAAATCAGGAATCCTTTATCTAGTTCCTAGCCAGAGGACATCACTATGTCTATTTTGTAGGTGCTAAGGAGTTTTTTTGCCTGTGGACAGATCAGGGAAAGCTACTGGGTCAATCAGAGTGTCAAGATGGCTGTGTAGGTGGACAGCCCAAACATGGCCACATTTCCTCAGAGATCTCTCTTTGGTACCAGAACTCTTTTCACAAGGAACTTTTAGTGCTGGCATCATTGCAGCCTTCCCCCAGGCTGTGGCTGTGGTGGATGTGTGGGGAGAAAGTAGACTTTTCCTCACACAGCTCTCGACAGGGCTCACTCAGTCCTGAAGAAGAGATCTGTGCTGGAGAAAGGAGCGAACTCCTCAAGGTTTTGCCCACAAATTGCCGTGACTTTGACTCAGCTGGGATCAAGCTAGCATCAGTAGCATCATTCTCTGAGCAGCCTTACAGCAGTGGAACTGATAGGAAGTAGGAGAGCTCCCAGCAGGAGCTGATGGTGGCAGCTTGGGCAAAAGGCAGGATGCACAGTAGTTGCCTCATCTGAGTGACACAAGCAGGCTCTTGGACCTCGCTTCTCAGTGGGAGCAGATGCGTGAAGTATTTTATCCCCAGTCTGCTTCTCAGGAAGTCAATTATTCTTCCCCACTTTGCAGGGGGCAGGCAGAACATGCAGTTTCTGTAGACAAACAAGGGGCTGGTAAGCAAAGAGGACCTGGAGCCTGGGCATCTGTCTCACAGGAGATTGGATCAGATCTGAGGGCTGTGACTGGCTCATCTGCCTTCCTGGCTGGTGACAGCTGACAGCTGTGGAAGACAGAGGGAGAGAGGGAGGCTTGATGTGAAAAGAAAGGGAGCTGGAATTGCAAAAACACACTGATGATGGTTTTGCTAGTAGAATTCCAATTCCAAATCTACATGTGATGAATTAAAACCTGAAATGGTGTTTAGCAAACGCTGCTTGCCAGGCCAAATTAGCAGCCTCATTTGTTGCCAGTGGCAGCTCTTTAAAACTCTTAAAGACGGGCTCCTTTTAAAATGTGGCATAAATAGGATGTTTTCTCAACAGTAGCATTTCCTCGCTTGAGGATCGCAGTAATTTTTGTCCCCTTTGGTCTCCCACAGCTGGTATACCAAAAGAAAACGCCAGCACAAAACCCAGCCAAGTTCCTTGGAAATGTAAATAGACCGGAACCACTGGTGTCCTCTTAACACAGCATCAATCACGGCTGGGTGCTGGAAGTGGCAACACGTTTGTTGCAGTCCAGGCAGACATCGCGGGCAGCAGATGGAGAAGGTTGAAGACCTTGTAGCACTGTTTTGGGGTTTCTCTGCAGAAAATGGAGCACAGATGGGGTGTGCTTTGACCTGCTCACTCAGTAACTGCAAAATCCTTGTATTTTCAAACCAGCTCTGTATTTATCTCTGTGGCATGGCTTGGAAACCTTCCACATACTACTGATGCTAGTCTTTGTTGGGTGTTAGCTTCCTATGGATTTGAGGTGAATTAGCAGACAGTAAACTAAGGCAGGTCCTTATCTGCTGGTGGGCTCTCCTCAAGAAAAATTAACCCATTTACTTTCTCCCAGCAGACTGTGTTTCCAAAAAAGATATTTGCTGCAGGGGAACTGCAGCTGGTGATGAGCACCACATCCATCAGCCAAAAGAACAGAATTCATCCATTACAGAGGATTGCCATGCCCCAGAGACTTCTCACAGAAGACAGAGGAACCTTGGAAAGCAGTGGATGATGGGCTCTCCATTGGAATGTTGGTGTTACGAGGTGCTTTGGCCTGGTGATGAAGTGTAGGGAGGTTTTTAGCCAGAGTATGTTCTGAGTAGTAAATACTGGTTTTACCAAACAAAGAAGAAGAATTCTGCCGAGAATTTTAGGGCAAAGGGAAAAATTACTTTAAGGAGGAAGAAATATAGTAAATAATGTGTTTTGCTCTGGTTTGCCTTGCAGGATGGCTCTAATCAGGAAACAAGCACAGATTTTTTATGTGTGCCACATTTGTGGTGACACAGCCAACAGTCACAACAGTGGATGGAGCTTCACTTGGCCTATTTCAGACTTCTCTTGGCCAGGTCCACATGGCACACACCTGACTGCATTGCTCTGTTGATCATTAGGAAGGTAGTAAGTGATCCTGATGGACAGAGAAGGTTAGAAGATTACCATTTTGGAGGTTATACCAGAGAAACTGCTTTCAGAGCTGATTTTATTGGAATAGTATTTGCTTTACTTCTAGGGATGGATTTTGGGCTGTGTGGAGCCGGATAACACACTGTTATATTTTCCTGAGCACCTCATGTAGGAGCATGCCAATTCTTGGTTGTCCTTGTGGGATGTTTGTTTTGCAGCCTATTTGTGTTTCAAAGCTTGCATTTTCCAAGAACACCAGGTGGTCGTGCGAGTCACTGCTTTTCAGGTTACTCTCTTTCATGGCATGGAGCAGCAAGGGGTGCATGACGCAGCTGCCCACGGGAACTGCTGAGGATTTGCAGTCACTAAGGCTGGCACATACTAGAGAGGATTATGGCTGTGCTGATGATAATGGGATTGATGGATCAATCCAGCCCGTGCAGAACCACAACTCAGCAGGGAATCATTTCTTGCCGCTGTGGGAGGATGTTCACACCACCTCTTTCTTTTGAGATGTTTATTGTATGTTGCCTCCAGGGAGGATGGTTGTGAGCCAGAGCCCAGCCTGGGAGCTGTTACACATCCTTTTCTCCTCCTTTAACTACAGGTGGAGCTGAGGGGCAGCTTTCTAACTTTGGAAATAATTTGACAAGTCTTGCTGCCTGAAGTAGCATAGATTTCCTTTTCCCTGAGTATGTCCTCCTTCTTCCCTTCATCTCCTTTTACCAAACCATAGTTTGGGGAGCTGATTACACACACACACACACACACACAAACCTACACACAGAGCAATATAATTTCCCTGATTCTGCTCCCTGCCTCCCACAAACTTCAGGATTAATGCAGTGAGAATGGGGGGCAGGAATAGACATCTCAGGGCAGCAGCATGTCAAAAGAAGCCATGAACTGGATTAGGCCTTAAATCTGAGGGCCCATCTTTGGGGGTTCTGACCTTCAAGGACCAGCCCAGAAATTCCCAGAGCTGGCAGAAGATGATATTACTATTGAACTTGGGGAGATGCTCTGAGGTAAACAATCACAACAATGCTTGAGGGAGCACAGCTTAGCTCCAAAGAGCTACAAGGTGGTGTTGATACCTGACAATTGATACTTGACTGTTGATACCTGAGCTGCTCCTTGCCCATCTGTGACAGAAGTGCACTTTGATGTAGAGCAAACCCCACTGGTGTTTGTTAAACATGCAGAAAACCTCAGTCCCTGGTGCATCACTCAGAACTATGTCAGATTTCCCTGCTTAAGGAGCTAATCCATTCTTCTGCACACCTGCCTGATGCCCTTCAGGGATTAACAACCCATGGTAGAGCCTGAGCTGGATCTGGCACAGATGGACTGTCTGTCCCTGTCCCTGACTGCTGCAGCTGGGCAGCTGCTGACCCCCAGGGCAAGTGCCCCTCTCAAAGCTCCTCTTTTGGAGACCAGATATCTCTCCCAGATGCAGCAGGGAGGAGCTGGGGAGGAGACAGAGCTTAGTGTAGTTATAATTGGTTGTAAAGGATGTAAAACAAGTAGCACTGTTTACTTTCTGCCCAGAATGGACAATACACCTTCACCTTCCCACACAGCACTGCAGCCAGGGCTATTGTGTTTATTATTATTATTTTCCTCCCCATTGTTAGAAGACACGATTTCCTTGTCGTTATTTTTAATCTGCCGGTTCCGGAGCTTTAGGATGCTACCTGCCAGCGTTCTGTTTTGATCCAAATCATACCTTTCTCCTGGTGTCATTCCTATCACAGTGACAAGCCTGCTCCTGAAAACAACAATGGTGCATTATTCAGACTTTGACTTTGCAGCTGATGGGAGATAAAATTATAAAGAGGAGGAGGTGAATCATCTGCTCTGAAGCCCTGATGAATACACACGAGACGCTCAGATCACAGCAAAGTGTGTTACAACAAATGAGTGCAGAAAGGGGAACAATGAGAGATTCAGACAAATGCAGGGAGGCAAAAGGACCATACCTGCAGGTAGCAGGGCATCTTGTCCACTCACATGCTGGACTCTCCTGGCAGAGCTGGAGCGTTATGGTAGTGCTTTCACCCCTTTTATTTTTTTTCCTCACTCTTGCCTTGTAGTGGGTTCAATGAGAAAAGGGGGTTGCTGTGCCATGAAGATGAGGACCCTTCTTTCACTGTCACCAACACCATGCACCACAAAGTGTGTAAATGCCTGGGGAGTTAAGGGTGACTCAATAGAGGACTTTGAGGAGAAGCTCCTGAGTACACCAAGACATATACAGCTTGGTGGATGGACCAAAGTAGCAGAGCTTCATGTTCATTTTTAAAAATCCATAAAATTCTTTCTCCTACCCTTTTTCTCTACCAGCTCTTTCCTTTGCTTCTCTCAGCTCAAAGAATAGGAAAATGTGCTTGCTTCAAGATCTTTTATGTGTGAAAAATGGAGAGGGTGGAAAGTTCTCTAGTTCTTTATTTTGCTTCACTTGGAAGACCTGGAAAACACAAAAGGAAGTACTTATTTGAATATTTGGTTTTGTTCTGTTACTGTCCTTCAAGATGTGCCCTTCAAGCTTATGAACAAGCTTTTTGAATTTTTATGGAGGAACCAAAGGATTCAGAAAATAAATCATATAAATTTCTAAATGCCAGATATCTCCAAGGCACGAATTCTGCCATAGTATCAGGAACTTCTTTAGCACTAGACAAGTGCCAAATGTGACCAGTTAGGTGAGAAGTCCAGAAGGTGACCTGAACACGGTTGAGATTGTAAGAGATAATACATTACATACCAGAAGTCTCCTTCAGCTTGTAGGGTCAGGTCCAATAAAAATGATAAATAGCTATGGCAAATAAAGCTTGTGTACCATTTAAAAGGTGGGTGGGTGAACCATTGGCATGAAAAGTGAGGGAAACATCCTTCTGATCAGTCACCTCACCTAAGCTTTCCAAAATTTCTATTACACAGTACGAAACAGGCTATTTTTGAGGAGAGAAGGAAGGACCATTGACTTCATGCTGACATCTCATTTCACTGCATTGTTTTTGAAGCACTTGCTGTGGTAGAAAGGTTTGCAAACCAATACTGAGAGTAAACTGCTTGTTCATATGTACAAAACCCCTTGAAGGAGCTGGATGTGTCGGTTCCTCCATCATTTGCAATAATGTAAAGACAACAGACACAAGAGATCTTCCTGCATATTTAAAAGAAGAATGAAATTGTGAGGGTTTTCCCCTCTCTGTAGAAATCAGCCCCAGGGCAACTAATACCATTTCTTTAGAGCAGTTGTGCTCTGCACAGGGTATATGGAGAGCTCTGTTTCTGCAGGGTCATAGGGGCCCTTGGTACTTTCCCTGTAGCACTGGCTCCCTGTAGTCATTTAATAACTCACATTTATTGCAAAACTATGTTTCGTATTCCATTAGACTGGGGGAGGGGCAGCCTGTGTGCAGCACTAGCAATGTACATTGTCATGGTTCACAAACTCGTGGCACTTGACAGGTGAGAGGAAATTGCATTTTTCCCCACTGTAAAGCAGCTACAGCAAGGGAAGGTATGAAATTAGTCAGTCTTAACATGCATTAATCATGGAAAGGAACTTGAAGATGCCCTTGGAGAAAGACAGACTGAGAGGCTGGGCCTAGAGCCTGTTTTTGCTGGTGGCACATGCCAGAGACAGCCCTGGTTGATGGCAGCAGACGGCTGGGTACGAGCAATGGGTGAGAGGCAGTTCAGTAGCCAGTCTGGAGAGACCATGCTATCATGGAAACAGCTAAGAGCCAGAGGCTGATGAGCATTTCAGCGCTGGGAGCAGCAAGAAGGGGGAATTTGAAAACAGCAGGTCTAAGGGAAGCTTTTCTGAGCCACCTGGGATGTCATTTGCCTTTGGGCTGTTCCCAGTGGGAGATGTCCCATGGAAGGCATTCATCTGTCTCTGCAGCTTCTCTGCTCCAGCGCTGCTCCTGCAGGTGTGGCTGGAGATGGATGTGCACAATGTGTGTGCTCTGTGGCTGCGTGGATCTGCAGGTGCTCGAGTGCTGGCAAGCCTGCTCTGCACAGGGCAACCCTGCATCCTCCTCCCTGCAAGCACTGCTCTCTCCCGGGTGGCTGTGACACCAAGACACAGAGACATTCTGCTTCATCACTGGGATGGAGGAAGAAGCAACTAGAGAGAGGAGCTTGTGTCCCCGTTCCCCTGGGAAACTGGCTGGAAAATCCCAAGCTGGCCTGAGGTTTAGTGCCTCTGGAGTGCTAGGAATGGTGTCCAAGTAAAAGAAGACAAGACAACTGCAAACCAGCACAAAGGCAGTGGTAATCACTGTCCTCTATGCACAGCCAGGAAGGTGCTCTTCCCTCCAATGCTGCCTGCAGAATCACTGAGAGCTCACCAAAAAACCAGCTTCATCCTTGCAACTTCTTTTATTCAGTACGTTTATTCACCCCCCCCCCTTTGGCTTACAGTTGTGCTTGTTTATCTCCTATGTTCTAAGGTGTGCGTTTGAGATCTCTGGGTGGACAGTGATTGGGTTTGGTGCTGATTACGGCTTTTTGGGGCTGGTGCAAGACTGATTTTATTCATGAAACTTGAGGTGATTTCTTAGCTCTAGAAATATGAAATGGGAGTACAGCTCACCTTGCAGATGGTTGACTAAAATATTAAACAGTGATTCACCATTACTCACTGTCGCATCAGCTCATAAATTTAAAACAACTCTCTTTCCTATCTTTTTTTATTTAAGGAAAAATAAAAGAAGTAAAACCTCATCATGCATAACTATGCTAAATTAATTCTCCAGAGAGGTTAGCTAATAAACTTTTCACTGGATTCTGCCCCTTTACATTAGTTGAGAACAGAAGCAATGACAGGGGAATAAATCTTGCTTTTCTATGTTAGTAGAAAAAAAACCAGGAGTGGTGACATCTCTGGCCCAGAAAAAAAAAAAAAAGTGGAAATGGGATGCAATTGTCCATTATACTACTTAGAAGGATGAAAATAATAGCAGAACACTGATTACAGGCCACAGGAAATAAGAAGGTGCTGTGAGTTGCTCCTGGGGTCCCTATTACCTGTCATTAGCCATTGCCCAGGAAACAATTTGTATCCACTGAAATCCTCATTAAAGAATTCTCATGGATGTCTTCCTCTAAACTAGACAGGTTCTTCTTTCCTTCAGCAAGTCTCTGTCCCCTGGGCTGAGCACTTACTGCTGCTAGGCATTAGGGGAGCTCTGGCACATATTTTCCTATTTATTTTCAATTTACATTAGGTTTAGTGTCTCAGTGTTCAGAGTGCTATGGGGAATAAATATGCGGAGTGGGAAGCAGCTCCTGCCCAAAGATTGTGCAGCCAGAGAAGAGACGGCAAGAAGGGACCAAGACCACCAAGGCAAGCAGCAAAACTAGAAATTTGAACCCCTGGTTCTCAAGCCAGAACTCCCTGTGCATACACCAGGCTACTTAATTTGACTTCCCTTGAAAGGGGAGTAAGGCCCCTCTCCACTGATTTGAGCTGCTCCTGAGAGCTGTATAATTGTTGATTTCACCCCTGGTACAAGCCACCTCCCATACACAGCCATGGCATGTGACTTACCAGTGCTAGTGCCTTCTGAGACTCATCTAGAGGTCTTCTGTGGTTGAAGGAGTGCTTGCTTGAGAGAGAAAAGTTGATGAAGGACATCCAAGAGGACGGAGCCAGGCTCTTCTCAGAGGCAAGCAATAGGCAGAAGGTGATGCACAGGAATTTCCACTGAAACATCAGGCAGTTCTTTCCTGGGCAGGTGAAAAATTGCCCAAGAGAGGTTGTGGAATCTTCCTTGCTGGAGAACCCTCTGGACACAATCCTGAGCAATGAGCTCTAGGATGACCCTGCTTGAGCAAGGAGGTTGGACCAAATGACCCACTGTGGTCCCTTCTAACCTGACCCATTCTGTGATTCGCAATATCTCTGCTGGCTAATACCAAAATTCAGTGATTTTGCTGTCTTGTATCATCTCTCATCAGCCTCCAGTGGTTATAGCACTTACTTTTTAATGTCAAGTAGAAGGTAAGCGACAGTTTTAATGATTTTTCTGCTTCTGTGAGTGAAAGCTAGTGGGACCACTGGCATCTCTAGGCTGCCAGAATGTTGTTTGCTCTTTCTTTCAGCCAAATAAAAGCAGAGAGAGTCAGTCTAATAAAGCAACATATCATGAGCCCTTGTCAGTGATCAGAAAACACTTCTGAAAAGGAAGGATGGCAGAAAAGCACTGGCACTGTTACCTTTGAGTTGCAGCAGAGAGATAAATACAGTGAAAGTTCCTCCCTAAAGGAGAGAGGGTCCTGCTCAGGGTCCTGCTCTGGGGTCTTCCTGACACTGATTCCTGTCCCATGCAGGAGTGAAGCCAGAATGCATCCAGAGAAGGTACTTTGGTTCACCAGGCTCCTCATGAGTTATGAAGTTCTACCACGAGACAGTTGTCTTCATCATGATTTGTCTCAATTGAGCTCTTGTAATGAACCTTACCCATAAATCAAGTTTTATCATAGAGTCCCAATGTTGTCTCTTATCTCACCACATCTTTAAGCTCCGTGCTCATTCTTCAGCACGGGGTAGGCATGTCTGGTGCCTTTGCAAAGTTTGGATGGCACAGGTTCTCTGGCAACCCAGGGAGGCAAAATTTGGCTCTCGCTGCAGAGTCCTCTTGGTGCAGCCTGGACCTTGCAGTAAGCATGATGTATGAGCGTTGGAGAGGGAGAAAACACCACAGACTGAAGCTCAGGCTCTCCAGGATTTTTTCCTAGCTCTCCAGGTGAAGATAGTCCTTAATATCACCCTTGTTCCTGCCCCCAGCTCCCTTTTGCAAGCCACCACTGTGCTGGTGCTGGGGTTGGTTTGGAAGAGGAAGCACTGCCATGGGCTCCCGGAGAAGCTGCCATGCTGTTGTGCTGACATCAGCTGCATCTCTCCTGGTGGTGCCTTTCCCTGTTTCAGGGGCTGATCACTGAGCCCTGAGCACTGAGAGAACTGAGTTCTTGCAGCCAGGGACTTCAGGTGCTGACCAGCTTGAGTGGAAGAGGGCAGGCAGTGGTTTGCAATGTTGCCCACATGCACCAGCATTCTTGCTGCCTGTATGATGCCAAGGGTAGGAGTTTGAGAGCTGATGTAGATGTTGTCTGAGGGAAAACTGCTTGGAGAATGGCGTATTTGTCACTTGGATGTTGGGTATGACAGGAAAAGTACATGGTTCTTCCCTTCCTTGTGCTCTCTGCCCTTAGACACCATGGCAGCCTGGGAACAGCCAGGATTTATTTTGGTGTCTTGGCCTGTGTTGTCCTGGTGAAGGGTGAGTCCTACTCAACCTTTCTGTCTCTTCAGGGTTCCTGTGAAGATTTCCTGCTTCTTTCCTTTCTACCAAAGATTTTCTTTCTACCATAAACGGGGCCAAAAATGCTTAAGGAAATGGCAGTTTCCAAGGCAACCACACTTAACAAGTTCATCAATTAACCAGGAGGAAACTAAGGAAGACAATGGGAAGCAGATGCTCGGAGCAGGACAAGGCTATGAATGATTGATACCATCTAAGAGACAGGGCTGAATTTACTCCAGGAGAGACCTTAGCCTGGGGGTGAGGCAACTTCCTATGCAAGAGTTCATTACTGCAAAATGATGGCAGGGAGGCAGGAATGGCTTCCTAGGTGAATGTCCAGTCCAGTATTTAGAAAATGGTGAGGTACACTGCAGAAATACGGGTTGGCTCAGAAAGGCACATGAAGACTCAATGAGAGATTGAACAGAAGTCATATACTAATTTTCCCTACCATATGTGGCAGTTCTGTTGAGCCTAATAAAAATTGGATTTTTGATGTTTCCCAGCCAAAATTACAAGTAGGGTTGATCTCTTCAAGATGTTAATATCCTGCTGCATTCGTGGTTGTTGTGTGTTAGCTGACCTGTCTGTTTGCTGCAGTCCAGGCAGATGCATCCAACACCCAGGACTGCCCTGAAGCACTGCCTATGTGTGCAAGGCTGCTGAGGGACAGGTTCGATTTCTTCTGGGTGTCCGTGGTGGAAATAAAGGCTGTAGAGGTCTTAACCAAAGATATTAGTGCTCTTGTTCAAGCCCTGCTGAGAAAACTAGTGACAAGGGGAGGAAATCAGGTAATGATTCTTCAGGTTATGGTGAATCTTTGTTCTTCTCTTGCAACTTGATTGGAATGATAATGAAAAGGTCTTAAAGATGAGACAAGGAAGTGAAAAATGTCATGATGAGATAGAAGTTTGCTAGAGTAACTTTGAGTCCATTCTTTTTCTTCTTTGCTTTTAAAATATATATTATACTTTTTTTTCTTTAATGGCATTTTTATACTGTTCCTTCTATTTCCCTTCATATTTAACAATGCAACTTTTTAATTTTTTTCTGGTAGAAACAACTAACGGAACCAAATGATGGAAACAACATTGTTAGCATCCCTTATATATGCAGCACAATGTATGAATTTGTGAATTTATTTTCTCTGTATGAATTCATGTGACACCGTATCATTTCCTTAACACTTTCATTTAAGTGAGTGGCAAAACAGATCTTTTGCATAAATCAGCAAAAGAAACAAACCATCTCTTGCTATAACCATTTGTTCTTTTTACCTCAGTAATAAATCCCTCCTGGGAATAAGGAGCTGATGTAATTTATCATTGATTCTTGTAGTGAACACTGTGGTACTGTATTTCACATGCCTGGAGTGCATCTTTTGATTAGAGCAGACATCAGCTTTCTGCTTGTAAAAGCAAATGAAAAGATGCTCTCAATGGCAAAGCTGAAATGAGCATTAATTGCATTAAATAATAAAGTAAGAAAAGGGCAAGATTCTAATAATCAGAGTGTTCATAAGGAGAAAAGCTAATCAGAAATATTAGAACCAGTTAAATTTGTTGTCTTTCCTAGGATGGATTTATTGTCTTTAATGATATCAGCCCTGTGGCTTTTCCTTTTCTGATACATTAAAAAACCATAAAGTACACATGCCAGCTTGCATTATGGGTACCTGAGATATAAGACATTTCAGCCTTTGAATTCTTTAAGTTAATTCATTTTAGGCCTTTTCTTTGGTAAGGAGTTTCCCACAAAACAAATTTTCCAAAGGATTTTCCAAAGCAAGGGAGACCTTGGGTCCTTCCAGGTGCAATTTCCTGCCAGGTTCAGGGATGAGCAGGGACATGCATCTTGCTGCCTGGATCAGGTCGGGCTGGTGGTCCATGAAGGTTCAACACTGCATGTATGTCAAGTCTGTGTCAGGAAGAGGAACGGATTGTCAGGGCCTCAGCCAGGACAATTTTCATGAACAATGCCATCTGACAGCTTCACTCTCCCCAGGTGCTTCCCAGTGGCCCAGAAGGTCTTTTCTCAGGTGGCAACTCAAGTTTTCAGTCAGAAGGGGATGGTGTGAGGAGCAAATAAATAGGCTCAGGGGTGTTCCTTAGATGTGAGAAGTTGGGAAGTTGCTTTCCTGAGCTATGGGCATGGCCCTTTTTACTGTGGGAGCTCAGAACTTCAGTTACCTTCTCTTGCCTCTCCTTATAGTGTCTTCCACCTGGCAAGCAAGTAAAGAGGAAAGTAAGAAGATCAGAGACACCAAAAAATGCCATCAGTCAGATCTTCAACCATTGTCCTCGGCTGCTCTCTAAATCTTCGGAAAGACATAAACTGGGCAAGGGATTGATTCTTCCCCTAGCCAGTCTGTTCCCTTACCTTTGTCTCAGAACTGAGTGATGGCCATTTCCTAGGATGACTGGGGAAGACATTCCATAGGTAAAATGACAATTCTGAGGGAAGATTTACACTAGACTGTGAGAGGCACCTATAGGGGTTCATCAGCCCTCCCTCCCATGTTGTCTTGGGTTACAGCCCTTGCTGTTGTGACTCCTAGACACACAGTGAGAAAGTTCTGATTTCTTTCCACCTCCCTCACTCACTAACATCCTGCTGAGATGCCAAATGCAAGACTTTTGTCTTGGTCTGCTGAAATGAGAAATGGCGTGGGGTAAGTGAATTTAATATCAGACTGAGTGAAGGAAGGGCAGTTAGTTGTGGTCTGACCCATAAATAATTTCCAGAAGCCTGACTGCAATCGCACACCACTTTATTAGTTGTACTGTGCTAATTATAACCCACTGCAGTGGGAGAGTAAGGAGAAGGAGTGATGTGCTCTCTCGGGCACTGAGAGCCTTGTGACAGGCTTAGTTACTGTTTAGCAACAAGCCCTTGTGTCACAGTCTCAGACCACAGAAGCTGAAAGTCCTCTGGGGAAAATGCTAAGGGTCAGCTGTGGTTAACCTGCAGATAACAGTAACAGAAGAAAGTATATGTCCATCTGAATAGACTGCAGATTCAATGATGAGGGCTTGGCTCATGCTCAAAACTAGGGTGTCACAGGAGGGGGTGACAAATGCACTGCAGAAAGTTGGTGTGCTTTGTTTTGCTGTGTGATGCTTATGTGATGACAAGGTTCTCAGAAGGAACTCTTGTAATCAGCATCAGTTTGTAGCCCCTCCTGGCCAGCAATGGACAAACTTGCATTAACCCTGGCATAACCAAGTTCAGAAACAAATCAGAGGAATGCACTTGTGTGCACATGTATCTACCACCAGTATAACCAGGAATACTGTTCCAAAACTGCTGAATTAAATAAATTTCTCTGATTTCCTGAGAAAAGCGATCCATCTGTATTTCAAACTGGTTTGAGTTTTTTTGTTGTTACTCAGCAGCACCTTTAAAATATTGATCCATTTGTTGTGATCAGACACTATATGGCTTTTTTAATTAGAGAACAGTGGCACTGGACAGGTGCTCTTTATAAATCAGAGGACCTGGTCTTTGAGATATGTTAGAAGCTGCTTGCTTCTGAAAAGTCAGGAAAAACAAGCATGAAAG
The DNA here is from genome assembly GCF_021018805.1 of Prinia subflava. Classification (NCBI taxonomy): domain Eukaryota; kingdom Metazoa; phylum Chordata; class Aves; order Passeriformes; family Cisticolidae; genus Prinia; species Prinia subflava. The sequence goes on along the minus strand of NC_086283.1, from coordinate 4,625,460 downwards.
AGCAATTACAGTGTCTGCACACGGCCTATATGGATGTGGACTGCCAGGTGGGAAAGCCTTTGGCTGTGGTTCTGTATAGAGTAATGAACTGGGCAGCAGTTTGGTTTCTTTCCCCAAAAGAGCTACACTGGTCTGATTGCAGAAAGAGGCACAGGAACTTCCTTGATATTTCCATTTAAAAGATAGGGTTGATCTTTAGGAATACATTATTCACTCAAGCAGCGATGTCCTTGGTGCCTGCCTGGCCCAGGCTTGATGTACTTGCAAAATTGCAGCTCGGATGAGTTGCCTCTTTCCCAGAACAAGGTGAGGCAAAATGATGGATAAAAAAATTCTGACATCTTCAGGATTCTTTCTGCTTTGAAGCAGAACGTGGTATTTGGTAGAAGAAAGTCAGCTCAGGGTCATGCTTTCCCAGCTCTAGCTAGGGGTTTCATTGATCAAAGCTATCAATTTTTTTTTGGACTCAAAACCTCCTGCTGTAAAATATCAAGCACAGAGATAGAGTCTGAGTGCAGGTAAGTCTGCTCAGCTCAGACCACAGATGTCTTAGTGTTTTGGAGGATGCAAAGGGCATCTTGATTCTGAATGTTTTGGGCAGAGCAATTCCAGATTGGAAGGGGCTGAAGAAACTATAGTTGGTCATGGACACAATACTAGTCTCAGTACTGCTGTAACTAATTCAAAGGAGAAATTTTCTCTTATCTTCTGCTGAAGGGAAGTGATGGCTGGGGCAGATATTTCCTCAGTTAAGGTCTCCAGTTTGCAAAAAAAAAAAAGACATTTAAATAGATGAGATGAGTATCCAGGAATTAGAGGACTCCTCAGCTCCTTCACCTACAGATTGATCTCTGCTGACCTTTTACAACCAGTCAGAGGAATTAACACTGCTGTGGACTGTGTTTCAGATGGTGAGGAAAGCAAGGGAAAAAAACAGTGTTCCTGCAGGAGGTGAGGATGTAGTTGCATTCTCTGGAGATCTGCTTTCCTTGCTGCAGGTAAGCCTGCCCTAGATGGGAGAACTGAGTACCAGCTGATCTGTAGAGCAGGCTGGGAAGAGATCCCACTGCTTCTGGTGATGTGAAATAGGACTGCTCTCTGGGATTGTCCATTTCTATGTTTGGTCATACTTTGCTTTATTTTATCCACTCATCTAACATACACTTATCAACTGAGAGAGTTCATGTGATATTCTTGTCTGAGCTACATTGCTGGACAAAAGGGAAAATGCACAGAACGTGAGAAAAACAGGAAGGGAGAATATTTGGTACAGGTAATGGGGTTACCTCATTAGCAGTAATCTGGTAACTCCTCTCTCCTTCTAATGTGTCTGCTTGTCATTTTGCAAATTTTCTTCTCTTTCCCAAGGAAAAGCCTCCCATTCAGCTGTGCCTTCAGAAACTAGGGCAGTGGAATGACATTTTCTGAAGACAAGATTCTTGTTAGCAGAGCCATTGGTGCTAACAAGAGACAGACCAGCTTAGGGAAGTTAAATACAAGTGCTCTATAACCTTGGCTTTCCTAATTAGAACTGGATTGTGAGCTTAGTTGTGGGCCCTTCCACATGTCTGTCTTGCCTCTGACTGTCCCAGCTTGCAGCACTGCCTGGCTGTAGTTCAGGTGAAAAAACAGTCAGGGAGTACTCCCTGGAGGGACAGACAGAAAAATAGTTTCATTGTATGGATGTAAATCCTGCTGTGCTGCTCCAGGCCAGAGAGGGAACCTTGGCCCGTGTTATTTCCCAGCGCAGATAAAGGTACTCAGATTTCAGCCCATGGTCAAGACTTACTGAAGCAGTGATGCCTTTGAGTCACACTAGAGTCAGCAGAGCATCACCTCCGCTGCTGGAGAGAGAAGCAGCAGCATTTCCAGCATGCTGCAGTCTCAAGGGAGGGAACTTTGGCAGCTGAGACATGGAGAGCTGCAAGTGCTGGTGCAGGGTCCCATGTGCCATCCTCTGGAGGTCCACCTTGGTATGTGAGTCAGAATGACTCTTCTTTCCCTTTCTGAGTCACTGCCACAGTCTATTTCTGGCTTGTTCTTTAGGAAGAGTGGGTTGATAAGAATGAGATAAAGAGGTCAAAGCTGGTACCAAGGGGTACGTACCAAAATGTTTGCCATAACTGGATTAGTCCAGTTGGGCTATACATTGTGACTGTTGTATATACCTTTGGGAAGCAGATTGAGGCAGAAATCCAGCATTGCTTGGGTTCACCGAGCCCAAAGGATTGGGATGAGGTTGAGATTACCCCCAGCAGAGGAGATTTTTAGGTGCCCTGGTGCCCTGCCTATGAAAAGCATGTCCCTGACATGGTCCCAGAGCCCAGCCTCAGCTAGGAGGGGACCAGAGAGAATCCAAGAAAAGTTCATCCTTTACTCTCTGTCCAGAAGGCGACTCTGGAAAGAGGGGACTAACTACTGTCAGGTCACTGCCTGAGGGAATGGCATCTGTACCTTGGAACAGTACCTGCACAGGTTTAAGTCCAAATACTTCATCTCCTGAAGGGGTTCAATTCTTCCCTCCTGGATATCAGGTAGGGAGGAAGATTCCCCATCTGGAAGGACCTGGCTTTGTCCATGGACTTCGCAACACTGAGCTTGAAGGAGATGGCTGAGAGCAGGTGGGAAGAATCCCCATACCCCTGGTGAGTAAAGCGGCAGTCCATTTGCACCAAAGGTTTTGGAAAAGAGGGCAAGTTTCTGAGATCCAGCCTCTTGGGGAGCAGGCTACAGACTCTCTATATAAGAAGTGTTACTCACAGTGTTTGAACTTGAGCTGATGGCTGCTGTACTGTGGCTGAGCACAGGCGGCATTAAAAATGGCATTGAGAATAACCTCCAGGCAGTGGAAGAGCTTTGTCCACTCAGAGAATGAGAGACTGCTTCTCATAAAGATAGACCTTAATGGGGGGGCCAGCACAGCCTTTAAAGCGGTGGTCACTGGGGCTTCCACTCTGCTCCTTTGGGAGGAGCAGAGAGGAAGTGAGAGACATCAAAACGATCCATCATTTTAAAATTAAATGATGTCTCCTCAGTTCACAAGGGAGCTTGGAAAGTAATTTACCACCAATAAAAAGAACAGAAACCAGCCCTGAGAGAGGCAAACCTCTGAATGGGCTCTGCTAATGCTCTCCAGCTGTGTATGCCATGGCCTCAGTGTTCAGTGTCAGCAGAGTCCTCTCAGGGTGTCACTGCCCTGTATTCACTCCAGAGCAACAATTTTATCTCTGAATATTCATTTACACAAACCAGATGAAGAAGCTGTGTACATGAGCAGCCCCCTCGAGAAAGAGGACCTAAATGGTTGGTAATTAGTCTATAACAGTAATGAGAGAAGATGGCTGAACAGTCTGAAAGGCAGAGAAGGCAGAGCTGGAAAATATCAGGCAAGGCACAAGGTGAGATATATGTCATGGCTAAATTGAAGCCAAAACACCCCCTAACACCACAGAGTAAGCTCCTGCAAAAGACACCCTTCATTTATTAATCTATCAGAAATTATTCTTTCTAATTTTAGCTCAGCTTTGCTGCCTGCACGTGATGAATGTTCTTGTGTGGGAGTGCACTGGAACATGGGGAAGCAGATGTTTGCTGGAGGGGTAGCTTTCAATCAGTGGCTGTGACCCAGCAAGCAGTGTTCCTGGGCTTCCCATCAGGGCTCCACACCTCAGCAGGCTTCACTGTGCCCCTGCTGCTCTGTCCTGAGGCTGGCTCTGGGAACAGCATGAGCCTTCCTGTCAAGAAACAAAGGGACAAGGGGGTCTGAGAGTCTCAAGATGGATTTCTCATCATATTAAGGGAATACACTGGGATTTGTGCTCTCACCACTCAGGCATTGGTTTTATTGGAATAAGAATTGATGTTAGGAAGAAGGAAAAACGTTTATGTTCTGTGTCAAAAGTGTGCAATAGAAACACAGCATGCCAAGGCAAGAGCCCTGTCCCCAGTGCAACATACATCTCCTCTTAATTAAATCTCCTGCAGCCAGCAAGCTCCATTCAGTCCCAGCAGTGAGCTGCGGATGATATATGAGATAAGCCTTTCCAACCCACCCACTCTACACATCTCTTCTTGCTCTGTGCTGGTGGGCTGCTCAGGATAATAGCAAAGCCAGGTGCAGGGAGAAAATCCCTCCACTGGTAAATAAATTATTTACAATATTATTTTTTTTAGATCTGCTCCCTCCCTGCCCTCCTGGAAATATTGAGCATGAAGAATTTTAAACAATTAGGAGGTTTGGGAATGACTCCTACTGCATCTGTACGGCTGTGTCATCCACAGCCTGTGGGAGAGTGTGTGCTTCACAACTGATTCCAAAAAAGGAGAGCCAGCTTATGTGCTGTGGGTCTGTAAGAAATCTCTGAGCCAGCCAATTACCTTCCCTGGAGTTTTCTATCAGTCAGAAGGTCATCACTTGCCTGTTACCTTACCTTTTAGAGTACCAAGTGCATACCAACTCACATGCAAGGCCAGAAAATCTGGCCTTTTCGAAGCACCATTGTGCTTTAGAAATCATCCTTCCATTTGATGATGAGCAGTGTTGTTCTGAGGTGGACAGAGCATCATGTCTCCTGGAAGAGAAGCCAGGAAACAGCTGAAACCTCTTTTTGCCAGTGCTGCAACCAAGAAAGTAATTTTCTCTTTTTCAGGAGTCAAGTCATAAACAGCAATGGGTCCGGTCCTTCCCTGTCTTCTCTGGCTGCTTATGCAGTTTCTCCTGCCTCAGTCACACAGAGAGCCTTTCTAATAAACCCTGTGAAGCCCTCTGTGCCATGCTGGTCACGATTTCACTGAGCTCACAGAGGTCCAGGTTTTGCATGAAGGCTCAAGCCTGTCGTTCAGTGTGCACCATGTTGTCTCTGGTCCTCATGTTCTTGCTGGAACGTACTTAGACGAAGTCCAGAAACAGTTTCCAGTGTTAGTTCAACTCTCTGCAATGACAGTAAGGATAATTAGCCTTTTTATGATCCCTATTTGGGGGCATTCTTGGGATCAAAGCTCCTGTAAGCACCTGAAAGTTGTATGACCCTGACTTTCAGCCTGTGTGGGCAGATGCATTTGCAGGGTTATTTCAGCAGGACTGGGCTAAAGATTTTTTGCTTGCCAAAGTCTGCTGGTGAGCCTTTGTCGGTTTTCATTCATCTTCTTTATTCTGTTCCTAATGGAAGTCTGCTTCTCACAGGGTGTAAACAGCATGCCAGATGTTTCTGCAAAGTTAAGGCAATTAATTGAACCAACCACTCCTGCTGCCCAAGCAATTTAAGGCAGTTGTTTGCTTTTGCTATTATTTCCTTGATCAAGAAAAAGGATTGTTGTTCTCCAAGGCAGTGAAGAAAGAGAGACTCAGGGAAAGGTTTGGGGAAAGAATATTAAAAAAAAAAAAAAAAAAGGTTTAAAATGTTACCCTGGTCCTTCTTTTTGGATGACTCCACTGGAATTTAACTCTTTCCTTCCAGTGACAATTTTTTTCCCATTTATGTGAGCACTAAAATCTGATTTGTTCAACTTTTTGAGTGGCAGAAGGAAGGTAGTGTAGCACACTTACATCTCCCTGCTGTAAGATCTCAAATCTAAATTTTATGAGATTTGTTGCAAAGAGGCATTACTGTTTTTGTGCTTGCTTCTTTTAAGCAGGTGCTAGAATAGGACAAAACAGCATTTCTGAAGGTTATGGTAGGACTGTAAAGACCGTAAAGACCTGCAGAGAATGAATCATCCATGCAGCTTTTACATCCATCCTGGGATGAGATGAAGCCCATCTGGAAATAGCTACATCAGCTCCCTGAGTTTGGATGCATGTATATCAGATGATCCATCAGACACCAGGAAAAATCTTCATAAGCAAATCTAATGTTACAGACTTACAGCTGTCACACTGGCATAGCAATCTAGGGTTTGGATTTTCTGTTTTCTTTCTGTATTTGAAAAATCCATCAGCTGTAAATGCTGGCTCCACTGATGGGAGAAAAGATGAACAGCGCCCTCAGCCCTGGGAGAGATCTGCCAGCCCTGGGAAACTTAACCTCAATACACAAAAAACCCACCACATCTTCATGGAGGAAAGGTATTACCTGCTGAGCTGAAAGCTGAAGGAGTATTAGAACCACGTTTGTGATCTTGAGGTTTTTTTAAAGTTGATCCTTCTTCTTACGAGAAAGCCACTAAAATAATTGTATTGTGTAAAATTGCTTGTGTATCTTCAAACCACAGATAAGGTGAAATCAAAGTCTCACTTCTGCCAGTGCCCACCTTGTGCATCACTACAAAAGATCTCTCAGCTCCTCACAGGCTCCTGATGCCAGGAGCTTGGCTCACAGTGCTCCTGATTCTCCCCATTACTGGTGGATCAAGATGTGACAAAGCCCATTTTCTGCACTATGTGAGCAACAGCTTCGTCTAGGACAAATCCTGAGCAAAAATATAATATAATGACAAACCAAAGACAACCACATGAGGGAGGACAACCAGATACCTGGCTGGCTTGTGTGGCGGCTCAGACTTGGGCTGCCACCCCCATCCATCAATAATTGCCACACTGGAGAGCCCCAGAGCTAAAGCAAGCATGGATAAAAACAATTTCCACAAGGTGGGACCTCAGTCACAGGGTTAGCCTCCGGAAGCAGTGAGGGCCAGCCTTAGATCCTCCCAAAGGAGAAGGCAGGCATGCCAACACAGCCTGCGGGGCAGGGCCTTTGCAAACCCGGGCCGGTTCTGAGTGTGCAACTCCCAGGCAAGGCAGGCCTCGAAGAGGGCCGGGCTCCGCCGGGAGAGGAGATCATGGTCGGGCAAGGTCCTGGTGACAGGACGTGTGCTAGGCCAGCTCAGGAGGCCAGCCTGCAGGTGAGAGCACAGACACACAGGTCTGTGGCTGAGCAAAACCACAGCACAGCTCAAACAGGAAAGGAAAATGCAGGGCTGGGCATAAATGGAAGTCACTGGATGTGATTATGTTTATATGCAGTCAGGGCCCTGACAAGTCAGGAGACCTGGCTCGCAGCCCTCTTCTTGGGGAACTGGACTCTGTCACGCAATTGACAACAGCTGCTAAGAGATTGCCACCAAGAATCTTTTTAGTTTGCAGAGATAGAGCGTGGTCCACAGTACCTCCAAACAGTGTCGGAAGACCGTGTTATTTTGGCAAACTAACTCTGTTCGCACCTAGTATTCACCAGGTTCTAAGCTTGCCAAAGAAGGCTCAACGAGTCAAGCGCAGTATGTCTCAACTAGGTCCCAACTGCAAAGATCAAGTTACCCTATGGCAGCCTCCAGCCGTGATCTCAGCATCCATTTTTGCCCCAAGAGTTACTTCAGCACAAGCCCTCACACAACTGAAACATTTAGCCTGCTGGACAGGAAAACAGATTAACATAACGACGAAGTTGTTGAGTGAGCTTGCTGAAGATGTTAGTGGCATTCGCCATTCAGTGCTCCAGAACCGAGCCGCGATTAACTTCCTTCTTTTAGCTCAGGGGCATAGATGCGAAGAGTTTGAAGGCATGTGCTGCATGAATTTATCAGACCACTCACGGTCAATACATCAGCAGTTAGCGCAGTTGAAAGACAACATGAAACATCTTGTAGTTAAGAACACTCCGTTTGACAATTGGCTGAAGTCTTAGAATCTCACTGAGTAAATTGTAGATTTAATTCGTTTTAGTATAATGATCTTTATTGCTGTCATAGTAATTTTAACAATAGTGCCTTGCTTGATACAATGCATGCGCAAATTAGCTGACCGTGCCTTAACGTCAGTTTGGATAGCCCAAAAAAAAAAAAGGAGAACTGTGGCCGAGTTTCTCAGGTATCGTGGGCATGATATGCTCACAGATACCATTTGAGCTATTCCAGACTAGGCCAAACTAGGCCTCAGGCCTGGGCCTAGTAGGCCGCAGAACGTTCCGAGTACGTAGTAGCAGATAACCTTATCTCCTGCTAGGTATGTGTTAAGGTATGGCCACTCGCAGCATGGAGGTAATGGCACTAGATCTCCGTAGCCACCTTAATCCTAGATTGCTTACATACTTCTGTATGCTCACTGCCTATCACAATGCACCTGCTACTGTAAACTATCTACTCTGTACTTAACCGGCCATCTCGCGAAATAAAGCGGAGTTCGTGCTAGAAACCATACTGGTTTAGTCTCACGTTACTCTAGTCCCCAGTCTTTCCAGAGTTCGACAACACTGGACCATACTGTTGAGTTAATAAACCAGGAAAATTCAAAAACAAATGCACTGAATTCCCATAATTATTGACTTGAAATATTCAAGTTGGATCTTTTATGTAGTGTTGCCCTGTTCTTTTGGAATTTTCTTAGATTCTGATTGTTTACCCTATTGGAGTCAGATTCTCACGCTTCTAACAGTCTCTTAATGTAAATATAGCTCTGTTTACCTAATGGTTGTATCTTGTTTACATTCCTTTCTGGAGGAGAAGAAAAACTGATAGACTGTCCATTTGACCAGTGTGGTTGGAGGGGTTGTGATCCCATCCTGCAATCTACAACTGGTGGCAAAAATATATAAATATGGAAGAAAGTAAAGTTCTGCCTCTTCTTTCCTGCTGGGACATCTGTGAGTCCACGTGGTTCTTGCGTGTCTGATTGTGTCACTGTAGGTCCCTGGGAATCCCTGTGCAGCTGGATGGCTGCAAAGCCAGTTGAGTAATTTTCGTGTAAAACTGATCCTTCTATTAGTTTAGCTGAAGGACAAGAGGAACTGTTACTGATATTTTGCTTAGCCAGTAATTGTGAAAAGTACAGGACATTCAAAAGATGCTAATGAGCAGTGATAGAAGCCATGGTGATATGCATCTTTCTTTGGAGACGAGAGTACAGCCTCCTGAGAGGTCTGTGATGCCTGGTAGTGGCTAAAGAGACCTGTGTCAAAAAAAGAGATATGCAGATTCAGAGGAATTGTGCTTTTCCCTTCATGTGATTTCCAGCAGGAAAAATCACAGCATCATAAAGCAATTTAGGTGGAACAGAACTTCTGGAGATTTGCCTCCAAAACCTGCATCAAGCAGGCCCACCGTAACTGCTACATCATGTTGTTCAGAGCAATTAAAAGTGGAGAAGCTCATCTCCTCCATCCTCTGGACTTACAGAATGTCTCTGCAAGTTAGAGCTCAGAAAGGAGCTGTATCCAAAATGCCAACAGGAACAGACCTGGTTTCAGCATGCATTTTGTTTATTTATTTTTCTGAAGAAACAATTCAATTGCTGGACTTTATTCACAATGCAGCTTAATACACAAGTCTGGCCCAGTCTTATTTGTGTTGTTGTCAGGAACACCCTTTTCCCTTTCTCTTCTTTCACTGATCTACATCACATGAAATGAGAGATGCAGCCTCCTCTCACACGCCTGCCTTCATGCCCTAGGAGGGCTCTGCAGTCAGCACTGCACTACAGGCAGCATGCAAGGTCTTTGGACCATACCTGCCTTGCTGTGCCTGCCTGGGACATGAGCTCATGCTTGCCTGTGGTCTGTGCATTCCTTCACTGCCCTTCTGGGATCTGAGTCATTGTGCCCTCTCTTAGGTGTAGAGTAATAGAAAAACCAGTGATGAATAATCGGAGTTAATAATAATGCTTGCCTAAGGTACTTGGTGCACTTTGCTCCCAAATAACTGTTGAATGAAAACACCCTGGCTGCTGGAGACATGCCGAGGCCGTGCAGCAGTGTGAGATTTAACAACATCTGACAATAGCCAGTCCCCCTGGCAAGCTGTAGTTTTCAGCCAGCCATTGCTGAACTCCTTTTTTTTCCATGGAAGTGCTGAGAGTAATGCTCTTCCAGTGAATTAACTCCGCCAGCGGCGTGTGAACCAGAGTGGATCCATTCCCTGGGTGCTCACCCAGGAAGTCATTAGCAGCTTGCAGGCAGAGGTCGATCCCATTTACCATGGTTTTGTAATGCTTTGTTGAAAAAAATAAGCCAGTGCCTTAGGACTGAAGCTGACCTTGAATGAAGAAGAAAGAAAACCCATCATGTCAGGAGCTTGTCTCTGTGGGCTGAAATGCACTTCCATTGGGGTGCTAATTTTGGGGAAAGCAATCTAGGGAAAGGGGGAAAGGTGGGAGCAACATTTTGGGCGTGGATCAATTGTTTCATCAATGCATGTCTACTCCTAAAGAAGTGCTCCCTGTGTCCTCTGCAGTATGACTAAGACTAAGCTGGAAAAGAAACTGACTGAGTCCTCACTCATTGGTGCAATGATCTCTGTGCAGATGTTCTGGCTGTGTGTAGCAGTCAATTGAACACATGGACAGACTTCATTTCCCTGCTGGCAAATAGTACTCATTTCTCTTTAGAACTAGGGTGAATCTTTTCCATGAAAGGAGAGTAGATTCTTTCAACCAGTAGATCCTGGGTGGTTGGCAAGTACCCAGACAAAAAACAGAATCCAAAAGAAGTCAGGTAGGGTATACAGCTACATGACACACATTAGTCTATGTTCTTTCTCAGCTGGATTTTCTGCTTTCCTCAGTTTTAGTTTTCAAAGTACAAGTGCTAGGCACTGGAGGTAGTTATGGAGCGGGGGAAGGCTAAGATGTCTCTTGCTGAGGACCCATTTGCCTTTTCTGTGGTTTGGATGAATCGGGGGGAGCTCCAGCCCAGATAGCTACATGATGTGCAAGAGGACTGGAAGAAAGAATCATGCCGTCGTTAATGCTTGCACAGCTTTAGAAATGTCTCCTGGTGTCACTAGATGCTTTCTCATCCAGACCTGGACTTCCTCTTTTCTGCCTAGCAGGCTCTTCTCTGTGATGGCCTCCTTCAAATAAGTCAAAGCATAGCATTCACTTTGATGAAGTAATAGAAGTATAAGCTGCTTTCTGCTTAATGTGGGTCCATTTGCTTCTATTTATGATGAATTAATATTTTCTTCTCTGCTGTGAAGGGTAGCACTAAGCATACAGCAGGTACACTGTTAATTTTGTCAGCAGAGCTGGTTAGGGAAGGCAATAAGAGGGGAAAGAATGAATCACTGAAGGGAATAGCTGGCTCAGGCACTGCCATGTTATCATCACGACCGCACAGCAGTTTCTGTGCCTACTCACCCGCCCAGCATGAGGTCCATTCGGACCTGCAGAAGACACACTGTGACACAAAACTGTCTTTCCTTTGAGTTTCCCAGAAAGCCCTGGGCACAAATGAGCTGGCAAAGAGGTAGTCAGTCATGATCTCCAACCACTGGGAACCTGCAGAGCATTCCTGACTGCCAAGTGCTGCTTGATCCAGTAGGCAGAGGCAACAGTAGTGACTGGATCCAGATGTGAAGCAGTTTGGGAAAAGAGAGGAGGTACTGAGCTTTATTACCTGGAAAGTAGATTAAATCCTGGAACAGCCCATAAAGTAGATTCTTCAAGTCCTTGAGCTGAGAACAGGTATCCCTTATTACATAATGCTATCAGATGAAATTTTCTGAGGGAGCACACTGTTAAGGGTGATGGGAGAATGTGTTTGAGCAACTGGTGTGAATGGGACGAAAATCAAACACTACTTGGTAGTACTGGATCACCAAAGACCTCTGTAATACAAAGGTGAGTATGCTGTAGGAGAGTTCTTACCATCTTCCTATAGAATTTCCTGGTGCTGCTACTATTGGGTCCTCCTGGCTCCTCAAATTGATGTATTAGACATTCCAGATTTCATAGTGGTGCCCACCCACACATTGCCATGGTTTAACTGTGTAAAATTGTCTTTGGCAGAAAAGAAAGGATTTGTTCCAGGATAAACAAACCCTTCAACTCAATCAGAACAGCTTAGAGATAATCACACAACTTTGCTCTTGCATAAAATAGCAGATACTATGTAATACCGACCCAGGCCCAAGTCCAACACCTCCAAGTTCATCTGCAAACCACCTTGAATTGCTGGAGAAGTGCAAAGTGTTATTTGTTTCTGATAAACAGCAGAGAAAGTCTCCCTCTTCTTCATTTTTCTTCCTCCTCCTCATCCACAAGTCAAAAACCAAGGAGGATAAAAAGAGCATCCTAAGGGGGAGAGTTACCACATGCTGCTGCCAGTGTTAGGAAAACAGTACTGAGTCACACAAATAATTTTAGATGCTTCTAAATACACTGTGCTCTCAGCAGGCAGCCTTTCCAGCTATAATCTTGCTGGCTGTCCCTAATTCTGAGCTCACAGTATACTCTGCTTCCTTCCTGGTTGCAAATGAGTCAGAATTTCTCTCTGTCACTCACCTGAGCCAGAAGGAGTTCACCAGCTCAGTGCTTGAACACTAATACACAAATACAGGGCATATTCCCTCACTGTGTAAAATCCCCACCCTCTCACAATCCCAAACAAAAAATGCAAGGTACAGTTTGGATTCCCTCCTGAAATGCAATAGCTGGATGACAGTTTTGGCTGTGTTGGTGTGGTAGGCTGGGAGAATTGTCCAGGAAGACTGCTTCAATTTTGCTTGCTGTTTGAGGAGATATCAGCTCTCAGTGGCAAGGGAGTTGCCCAGGGGAGTGCACAGCATGGACACTGGAGCCCCAAGAGACTCAAGCCATATATATCTCACTAGCTCCATTAAAAAAAAAGCTGTGAGCAGGCCTCTGAAGAAAAAAAGTGGAAAAAGGATCAGTCCAGGAATCAGGATGAGTTTAGAAATCTCGTGACACCACTTCCTCTTTGTACACTGTTATCATCCATGGTGAACATCTAATCTGGTTTTGGTTGGTTGGTTAGTGGTCTGGGTTTTGTTTGTCTGTTTGATTTCTAAGTAAATAATATTTTGAAGGAAATTTGGAAAATTCTGTCAATCCCAATCAGGAAAAAAGAGAGGCAAAGTTCAGTGTTCTCTCTTCCTCTGTGCATCACCTTAAATACAGTTTTGTCCACCTCTTCTCTTAATTTAACCTAGATGAGTCTTTAAGTTTACCCATATTTATTCCTTTCTGTGTTCAGTATACACAAATACCTTTTATTTCATCAAACAGAACCAATAAAAAGTTGATTAGGAAAAAAACTATCTAGAAAGCTGTAATAGGTTTTATTATCTTTGTTTTTGAAGGGCAAAAGAAAGGGGAGTGCCAGAAATAAAGATGTGAAACATCAAGGAATGAAACAGAGAACACACACACAAAAAAAAAGAAGGCAAATGAGAAAAGAGTAATGCTAAGGGGAAAAATAATCCTGGGTAGTAGTAAGCACCCTCCAGAAGAATAATAGGATCATGACTCAGTATGTTGACTTGTTCTGGCGTCAAATGTGGACCAATGAAATGGCAAAAGTGTACATTAAGGCATGGTAATGCACAGAAAGAGCAAGAGGTCACCAAAGGAGATGTAAGTGGCTCCAAGGGATACCAAGACCAATTTATTATCAAAAGATGCTCAACTTACTTAAAAAACCCCAACAGTGAATGAAACACTGTCCAAGTGTTCTCAGGGGAAGGAGAACGACAGATGGCAAACAGACCCAATCGCTCCCTGGAAAGTCTGGAAATTGCTCATGGAAAAGGCAATGACGAAAGAGCAGGTGATGAAGAAGTGGTGCGTCTGAAGACAGACTGAGCTTCATGAGCAAGTGGGGCATTGGGTACCCGCTGGCAGAGACTGGAGGCACACTTTCAGAAACTGTTTCCCAAGTAAAGTGGATCAGATCTTGCCCACATTCTGCACAAAGTGAACAGGGAATGTCCCTGTGGTGCCTACACATTACGTGATCCTGTGAGGCTGCCATGAACTCCAAATGCAGGATGGGGGTCGTGAGGCCAGCCTTTGATCACTGGGAGTTGAACTGTCTTTTAAATTTCTTTTCACTAAATCCCCACTTTGGAAAAATTGAGAACAAATTACTAGAAAAATCTTTCGTATCTTTTCAAAGAAAAAAGCCTACCAGCAGCTCCACAAAGAGCGTATTTGGCATTTAAAGGCCAGGTTTTGGTAGTGACAGGTGGCTACAGAAGTGGCTTCTGTAAGAAGCTGCCAGAAACTTTCCCCATGTCTGACAGAGGCAATGCAGCCATTTCCAGGATGGATGCCTAGCTGCCCAAGGGTGAGCCCACTGGTGATACTGGTAGTCACTCTGAGATAACATACTCAAGAATGGGGAAAAAAAACTTCTGCAGAGCAGCAGCAGAGAGAGGAAAGAGGATATGTGAGAGGAGCAGCCCTGCTGACATGCAGGGCAGTGCAGGAGGAGGGGCAGGTGCTGGAGCTGAGGTTCCCTGCAGCCCGTGGTGATGACCATAGTGAAGGAGCTGTCTCCCTGCAGCCCATGGAAGTGCACAGGGGAGCAGAGATCCACTTACAGCTCCTGGAGGACCTCCTTCTGGAAAAGGTGAATGTTCAAAGGAGGCTGTGACCCTGTGGGAAACCCACACTGGAACAGGTTTGTTGTCCAGACTTGTGACCCCTCAGGGAAAAATCTGTCTTTCCTCAGCTAAAAAGCAAATAAAAAACTTCCAAGGTTTTTGCTGCAATTTGCAGTTTCTAAGGAAGGTGGTGAAAAAAACATTCAAAACTAGGTGGATGTATAAACTGCTGGGAGACCTCTGTGCTCAAGCACTCAGAAGAACTTTCTTCTCCTAGTGTCCATGTAGATTGGCTGGCAAACCTTCAGTTATCTTCAGTAGCACCACGAGCTGGGGCAGAAGGAATGAAAGTATAAGCAGATAGGTGGAATTTTCAGAAGAGAAACTGGAGTGTTTTAACACTGGCCAATGGCTGAATTTGTTATTGACCTTGGCTTTGTTATTGCAAAAATCTGAAGCAGTTGTCATAAAGGTTTCAAATTATGTGGGTTACTGGCAGGAAAAATGGCAACTTGACATCTGGGAAAGCTCTAAGCAGCTTCTTTCTTCTTCGCTGAGAATTAGGCGTCAGATTGAATCAAACTGGAAGTACTGTGTTTTAGTTATCTGCATGCTAACAGCTTCCCAAGCCTCCCTAAATCTAGCAGAAAATGGAAAAATCTAATTTATAGAACAGGACTAGAAACCACTTCCCTTCATGCTCTAATTATATCGTAAAAATGGGAAACATTTTTTATTTTTATTTTCTAAGAAGCGCTTCTCAGTGCAATCGATACTTCTGTCTTGGAGTGGTTTTGTGCATTATCAGGGCAGTATCACTCACTAACAGATGGAAACCATAGGAATTATTTCCATCTGTTACGGGAAAGGAAAATCATTTTGCCTTTAAATGGTGCAGCATGGGGAAATAACCAAACTTACTTTTTTTTCAGGCATATTTTCTTGGCGGATTTTGATGTGAGGTTGAAGAATGTCAGGATGAGAAGCACTGTGCTCATTGCTGGCCTGCAGTGCCACAGATGTTGTACAGGAGAGCTGCACACCTTTCTGTGGGGACATTCTTGTTGGTGGCCTCTGAGATGGGGGCTATCTGAGAATGAATGAATATCACGTGGGCAACCAAACACATAATGTGTTTTCTCTGGCTCTGTCCTACCATTAAATGCACCTACAGAGTGGACATGGTCAGATTTGACATAGTCAAAATCCAAAATTATGCTTCCACTAAAGCATTCATTGAAAATCGGTCAAAAGCCATCAACAGCAAATGCTGCATGAAACTAAAATTCTGTGGAAACATTTGAGTGCTGCCAATACATTTGTGGCTAGGTTGGAAGATTATATCAAGTTAACCAAACTTTCTCCTATAGTAGGTCAGCTGCCCTTTAATGCAGGGCACATCATAAGTGTGATTTGCCTTGACAGAAGATGTTTTGATGCTGCCCCAGGTGACAGACTAAGGATCAGGTCCAGAATGATAGTGCAGGTTAGACTATTGATAAAAGTAGCATAAAATAGATATGGAATAAATAGATAAGAGTAGCATAAAATAGAATGGAATAAAATAGAACAGACTAGTTCAGTTTGAAGAGACCCACAGTGATCTTCTGGGCCAACTGTCTGACTACTTCAGGGCTGACCAAAAGCTAAAACATGTTGTTAAGGTCATTGTCCAAATGCCTCTTAACCACTGACAGGCTTGGAACATTGACCACATCTTGTTTGGCTACTGTCTTGGTAAGGAAATGCTTCCTAACATCCAGTCTGATCTCCCCTGGTGCAGCATTGAACCATTCCCACATTTCCTGTCACTGGGTACTAGGCAAAAGAGCTGAGCACCTCCCTTTCCACTTCCCCTCCTCAGGAAGCTGTAGAGAGCAATGAGGTCACCCTCCAGCCTCCTTTTCTCTAGACAAAGCCACTCCTTACTGGATATGCCTTCTTTATGTGTCTTTATTAGAAAAATAAAATGAAAAGAGTAGTTACCAGTAGTTTGCTGGAAGGGCAGAGGTCGAACTGGAAGGGCTTTAGAGATCCATCTTCAAGGATCCCTCCTCAAAGTCTAATCACAATTTCGAATTTCTGTTAATAAATTGGACATATTAAATAGCAAGTGTCATGTTGTTTAATTTGTGGGGCCAAATCACAAGAACTTTGACAGCAATGATTTCAGCATGATCTCTTTAGCCAGAGAGAAGATCTGAAATCAGAGAGATAACGTTTGATAAAGGACAGGTGAACACTTTGCACTTCAGAAGTTGAATTCCCAATGCCATGCTAGCCAGACAGAATTAAAAACTTTGTCAACATGTGAGCTATGATCTTTATATGAATGGAAAGTTACTATCTGAGCAGTACTTCAGAAAAACATGTGGGGGTTGTAGAAGAACACTGACTGAATGTGAGCTGTCAGTGTGATCCTGCTGTAAAAACAAGGCAGAACTCAGAGATGCTTTAACAGCATCATTGTCTATCTTCTACCTAGTGTTTCTGAAGAGGCAAAGGAAAGAGAAACTATCATTCAGGAGGAAGAATATGATATGTTGCTTGGAAAATTTATCCTCTTGTTTCCATTAAATGTAAAATTTCCCTCCTCCCAAGGTCAGATGATGGTGGGATTTCTTCAGCTTACAGAGGTTGGACTCAATAAACTATGGATGTCTTCACATCTCTCCAATCCTGCAATATAAAATCACAAGAATCCTATTAAAAATCATGTGCACAACAAAAATAAATGCAAACCTGCACCTTTAAGAGCACATATATTTAAACAGTCACAGGAAAACCGCATCAATACGGGACACTTTGAAGGACACTGTCCTGTAGACTTTTTGAGTCAAGACCAAAAAAATTTACCTTTGGCTCCAGCTAAAGGTTCTGGTCTTCCTGCAGTGGGGATTTCTTTAGAATACAAGGATAACAGCTTGTGCTGTGGGTACCTTTCCTGGCAGACCAAACTCTTCTGTGTACAAAAATGGCAGGCTTGTGGTACTTCAGCTGTGAGGGTATTTTTTGATCTCATACAATTTTTCTGGACCACTGTGCTAAGGATGTTTTTCTTGGTTGGCATTACATAGATATAATAATGAGCCAGAGCAGAAATTCCTATGACACTGACATTTTGCGTTTTGGGGTGAAAGGTGTGTTGTAAGTCCACTGCTTTCTGCTTTATTTGCCTAGCAATGGAGAATTTGCCTCTTTTGACAGCAGTGATAAACCTTAAAAAAACCTACAGCCACTTCAGCTGCAGAAAAGCAGGGCACAGATCTGTGTCTTGAGGTGGGGAAGAGCTATGAATGGATACCTTCCTGGAGAACGGGACCTGTGAGGCTCCTAGGCACGGTGCAGGAGCAGTGGATGCTCTCAGTGACATCACCTGTGCTGCTGTACGACATTCTCTGGTACCAGCTCCAGGAGCTGATGTCAGTGTCTTGGATCTGCTTTTTGCCTGAGGTACCGGACGCCACATCTCAGTAGGTAGAAAGGATCTGGATGAAAATTTGGGATGTAGTTTAGCTTACTCATTGGCTGAAGTAAACTTCGAGCCCTGGTTGGCTGTGCTGACACGTGTGGCTGTGCTGGAAATGCAAACAATCCATACTTAGCAGATGAGGCATTTCTGTTAAATTTTATGAGCCTCTTTAAGCTCCCAACCCATTCAAAAATGCTGGATTGCTTCACCTTTTCTAATGTGAAGCCTTGAAAAGACATTGGCAATATCATCTAGAACACCTTCCCTGTCAAACCAAGAAAGGCACAGCAACAGATATCCAGAACAGACTGGTTTGGGTCTTGCATCAGCCAGCCTGTGGTGTAAACATTTCTGCTCCAGCCAAGCAAAGATGTGTCTGCTGAGGTCAGCTCGGAGTTCAGCCCTTGGTGTGCCATTGTAGGATGGCAAAACCTATGCAGGGCACCTCCCAAAATCCTCTTGTTTTTCAGGTAGGCAAGGGCCTTTCCTTGGCTCTTCCTAATTGCCACAAGAGGGCCCTGGGAAATCAACAAGCAGAGGTGCCCTTCTAGTTTGGCCCTTTAATCTGCACTACACAACTGCAGAAGTCTGTAGAAAGGCAGTCAAAACTAGGTTGGCTCAGAGCAATATATTGGCAAAGGTGTCTGGAATAATCCACCAATATTAAACCTGCTGGGTGTCCACACAGCTGTTGTGTGGCAGGACAGTAGAAGAATCAGCATGGCTTGAGTCAGACAGGAGAATCAAACAGAGTGCCACAAACAGGGACTGTACACAGGAAATTTAGAGGGAACCATCCAGGGTAAAAACTCTGCTGTTTCTTCTGCAGTGGGTTGGCTGCAGTTCTCCATTTCCACACCTGAGTCATGTCTCAGAAGTTTTATATTAACAGCCCAGACAGTAAGACTCCATATGTCCTGTGCTTTTTCTTCTAGAGGCTGGTTTCACAGAGCAGCCAAGGCACAGATGGATGTCTGGCCAAACTGGGCCTCCTTGCCGTGGCAGGACAGTGTGCTGAAGGGTGACCTACACTCCCATGGACAAGAGGCTTACACCTGGGTGACAGGAGAATGGTCTAGGGCAGGAGGGAAGTGTACACCAAGTGCTATTTTAGCAGTGCAAGTCTGGAAGGGGAAAATATATCTTTTCTTTCCTAACCTTCCCACTCTAAAAGTAGCAGAAAGTTTGATTAGGTAAGTAATTAAAACATATGCATGTAGCCCTCCTTCCTGTTTCTTGAACACAGCACAAGATGTAATGAGGTAGTAAATTTGACACTTAGGTGGAGTATTGAAATCAAAGACAACAAGGCCTTTTTCTCATTTCTTTGCATTGTAATTAAGTTTAGTTCACTTATTCTCTAGTAATTTAAGCAAATGACTGGGAAATTATGAGCTCCTTGCTACACATGATGTTCTGATGATGCATACATTCAGCTTTTTCTTAAATGTCACAGATGGTTACAAACGAAAGCCCAGAATGAGGTGGACTCACTCACTAGAGACAGGCTGAAGAGGAGAGGAGGAATTCCCCTCATTTTAGTATTTCCTCTTCACTTGGTAGACTTAAATTATTCTCAAACCCTTCAAGCAGATGTTTTTTGGGGGAAATACCAACAAAATAGGATGATGTGGTCAAAGATGGCCATGGATGAGGAATTGTTTAAGAAAAGCTCTTCTGTTACGTCCCAAACTAGTATCATGAATAAAGCCAAGGGATGGAGGCCGGAGGGAGAAGCAAGGAGTCTTACACACAAGACATGTTATCTAGATTTGGATCTTAAGACATCAGAAGGTGTTTGAAGCAGGAAGGGGACAGACCATATCTCAGCCGTGGCATCTCAGGAAGATCAGCAGCAGGATGAGGCCTCTTTCAATTGCCATATAAGTTAGTGGGAAGATTTCCAATGAGTAATGCTGCTTGTTTGTGTCATCTACAGTATAAAACCTGTAAGGTTGGCAGGAAAGCCATTCTCATGACTTGGAAAACTAACCACAGAATCACCATCTGCTCTGGAGTAAGGACCTTCCCTTCAGAGGGAAGGCCTTTGGGACACCTTATTAAGGAACAGGTTGGTGAGAAGAAGGGACAGGTTAACTCTCCAGCACTTCTGCATCCTGTGTCATTCTGAGAGTTGTGTTAAATTGCTCCCTTCTCCCTTCTCTGAGGTTTTCCTGTGGCTAATTAATTACAGAGAAAATTCAGAGCCCGTTGCGGGTAGTTTGTCAACTTTGCGCTATGAGTCAAGAGGAGTGCACCTCAACAAGTTCTGGAATGTGGGCTGGGTTCCATGAGGCATTCCCAAATTTGGTAGTTTATCTGGATTTGTCTGGCACGCTTTGAGTTCTCTCTGTGTGGCCAATCCATCTTGCCTTCACAAGGCAGCACACAGCATTGAACATGCAGGAAGCAAAGAGGTTGGTGGCAGCCACCATGGAGTCCCAGGGACACTGAGTTGTTCCTGAATTCACCAAATTGATGCAATACCTTTCCTCCAGCTTCCATTGATGTCATAAACAGCAGCAAGGAACAGAGAAAATCATAATGAAATCCTTCATTTCCTATTTTATAGATGATAATAATGGTGACAAGAATAGGAAAATCCAGGCAACATAAATATTCTCCTTCCTTCTTAATAACAAAGAGACTGAAGAGATGGCTAAGAATAAATATACCTTTGACCTCCAGACTTCACAGTTAAGCCCAAATTCACACAAAATACCAGCCCAGAAGAAGCCATGTTCTTCCAAACAACAGGCACTTTTTTTTTGGCATGATATGGGTTCCTCTCCTTACCATCTCTTCAGAGGCCACTTCTTCAGGAAGGGTTTCCTCCTGCTTCTGTATAATCTTGTGTCTCAGGCTCATGGCATTACCGCTGTGGAAATTCAAAATACTCAGAGTTCAGCTTGCAGGTGTTTGGTCATAGCTGACCAAGTATTCCCTGAGGGGAGTTTGTCTTATTTGAAAAACCTCAGGTCTGTGGGCAAGCTCAGGTTGTTTCAGCAGGAACTGCTCTTATTTGTGGTTTATTACTATGAAGTGAGCTGGAAGAAATTATGAAACTACTTCAGTGACCAATCACACAGCTCCATAACAAATGCACTGGCACTCAGATGAAACTGAGGGTCCACTGGCAGACACATCCAGCAGATACTGAGCTGAAGAAAAATATATTTTTATAGATAATTCACAAGGAGTAAATGTGTGAAATTACACCCGAAGGAATTCAGCAAGCCCCATTCCTTGTCTCCCAGATTACTTAAACAATGCAGTCCATGTTTCATGTGTTTGCCTTCTGCCCTGCTTACAGCATTGCATAAATCCACCTATGTGAAACAGTCTTGAAAATGACATGGAAAAGAGTCATAAGAAATTTGAATTAAATAGCTGGTGTCTGAAGGAAAGAACAATGCTTAAAGATCAGAAAAAGGGTGACCAGGGTTCCAACATAAGGGCCTCAGGAGTATTTGTTATTCGAGGCCTTCTGAAATTTGGTGCAGTATATAGAAATATTTTCTTAACATTTTTTGGATATGTTCCCACATTAAAATTGTGTGTTAAATCTTGGACCTCAAAATCACAAACAGGAGAGAGAGGTGGTAATGGGAGGATCTTAGTAACCACAGGCTTAAAACAAGGAAGAAATTTTGTTTGTTTGTACCAGCTGTCAGCTTCCAGGCTATCAATTGTAGGATTCAGTCAAACCTTGGCTAACCCTGACCAGCTATCTGAGCAGACTTCAGTTGACAGTCACAGCTGGTTTGGGCTAGTTATGGCTGTTCTGCTTGCCCACAGCAGCAGCAGGGCTTGAGTAAAAGTCCAGTCTCTGTATCCTCGTGGCTGCCCTTTCTCCCTGACTGAGCTTTCCCACAGGAAGGCAGGACTTTTCTGTCTTTTCCAGACTTGATTCATAGTAGGATCCTGGAGTCTAGACAGATCCCTGGAACTTCTCACTTGAGAATGCAAGTGTGACAGTCATGGGGGAAACAAGAGCACAGGACTTGGACTAAAACACCAGCAAGAGATGTTGATGCTGGTGTACATGGAATGGTGGTAGTTACTGGAATGTACAAGTGTAGAAACTCATATCTGAATCTTGAACCTAGCTTCCCATTTCCTTTATTTTTCAAAAGCCTTTGAATTAAATGGCATCATCAGTGGTCTCATATTCAGCTTCTGCTTTTCCTAAGCTACCAAGAAGATCAGATGGGAACTTGAATATGTAAACAATCCATATGCTAGGAGAAGACTGTGAACATGTGTTGGGCTTACTTTCCTGGTGCATAATTATTACAGATACTTAAGTACCAGAGAAGTTGTGCAATACCTTAATTACTGTGTTTAGATGCAGCCTGTTCAATGTAGGAGTCATACGCTCTGGCTCTACTTTCTCTTCAAGGTGTAATTTGAACAGTCATTGCTGACATACCTGGGTGGCCAGCATGCACTGGAGTGTTCAATATGGCTCATACAGATCAAAAATGGGTACTTTTCATTCTGCTTTTCCAGGTGCAGCACTTCGTGAGCTTGTGGCCTGTTGTGTAAAAGTTACCAATCCTTTGAAGTAGAAAGAGGGGAGATTCATGTGTGATGGAGATTCAGTGATTCCTCTTACAGGCACCTTTTGGTTGTTTCTTCTTAGCATCTGAAGCACACGTGCTTCTCCACATACTTGCACTACCAAATCTGACTGGTATCCAGATTGTTGGGGGAGTAGAAGGAAATTTTCAGATGATTCTGAGCAAGATTCTAGGATGGTGCACTACAAACATATTTGGTACCTGGTGGTACACTTGAGTTGACTGTTTTTCCTTTGAAAGCCGGAATGAAATTAAAACAAAACAAGAGATAGGAGATGGATTCAGTTTCACAGAAATCTTGTGATGAAGCTCCAAGAGAGGAGGGTCATCCTACCTGGCTTCAGCGGTCTGCAATCTAAGGTTGCCGCTTGGTGCCAACATAACTATTGGTGAGAAGGTGGCATGGTAGGATGTGATGTTTGTAAACTTCCATCTTTTCAGGGACTTGGCTCACCCCAACAGCAAATCTGTTGTAGGTCAAGAATTTACTGTCATTGTCCTTTCTCATCACTGTCCTCAGTATAATTAAATTTATAAACCAAAGAAACCCATCCATGTTTCAATCCCCTAATTCATCTCCAGGGCTGCAGAAACATCTGAGCATCTGAGTTGAGGATGTCAGAGTCAGGTCTAAGGAATTTGGGCAGAAGGATCAGTAGACAAAATAGAATGCAAATAGAGCTGTGGCAAACAATTCGTAATATAGATACCCATGAATGGAGTACCTGTGTTGGACCTTGGGGATTTATTCCAGCTTCTCTCAGCCATGCCAATGCTCTCAGCCACAAGTAGATTCAGCCATCCCTTAGGCTCATTCAGAGGAACTTAACACCCACATTTTTGTTGCTCTCTTGGAGACAGTCCAGGCTCAGGATCCCAAAGTGGGCCACTTCTTCAACAGGTTAATTAGCACAGATTTCCTTTGGGACCCCTCACTAGGAACATATCTCCTAGACCCTACTGCATGGCATAGGGCTAAACAAAACATTGGTGTCTCAGCTCATCTAATCCTGTTTGCTTAGCTGGCTCTTCCCTCAGCTTTTTTTTTTTTTTTTCCCTAGCTGAATGAATAAACAAAGCCACCCAGTTCAAATATCTGTGTTACAATTTTTATCTGAGCAAGAGAACATTTCCCAGTAGCTACAGCCACGTGCACAACAGTAAGGACCTGTGGCAATTAGCAAGTGTGAGGAGTGAATATTGGGTCATGTTGAGGCAGGTTTTTCAGTAATTGTATAGGGGCAACAATTAGAAGAGGCAGGAGACTCATTAGGTACTCTAATCCTCCAGAGTAGGCAGTGGATTGCAGAACAGCCTTCCAGTCCAACTGATTGCTCATAGCTCATGGTGTGCCTGAAGTACAGGGAAAAAAACCTCACTGTCTTCTGAAAGGCAACTTGTGTGGGTGCACATCAGTGATGGGGCTGGAGGAAAGCAGTGTGTTCTCTGACTCTTTTGGTCATAACTCAGCTTCTGCAAAGCAAAGGGACCCTGGTGCACGACTGCCATCAGCCTTCCTTGATGATTTCATATTTTCCTCTTCCCTTTGTGCCCTTGTCCCCAGGTCTTTTCCCCTTGGAGACATTCACAAACTCAGTGCTGGCAGCTCTCGCAAGCAGGGCAGGTGAGGTCAGCTGGGATTTGAGAAGAAGCAGATGATGTACAAGGAGGTGCTGAGGGAGCTGGGTATGCTCAACCTGGAGAATAGAATGATGTGTATAGGGGAGGGATTTAGGTGCTGTCTGTCTCTGCTTAATGGGGGACAACAAGAAAGACAGAGTCAGATTCTTCTCCATGTTTAATAAGGACAAATGTCTCAGCTCTGCAGCTTCTCTCCTCCTACAGCACGTGCTCCAGGCCCTGACCATCTTGGTGGCCTCTGATGGACTTGTTCCAGTTTATTCAAACTTCTCTTGCGCTCAAAAGACTCAAATCTTGACACAGCATTTCAGATGCACCTTTATAAGTGTGAAGCAGAGAGGAACAATAGTTTCTCTCAGTCTGCTGGCTGTGCTTTAGCTAATGTTATCTAGGGAGCAGCTGGGCTTCATTGTTGTGGTAGCACACACTGCTGACTCACATTCAATTTCTTGTTTGTCAGGACCCTCAGGCCCTTTTCTGCAGAGCTACTTCCTAGTCATCAGCCCCCAGCCTGTCCTGGAAAAAAAGGTCACTCCATCCCAGGTATAGAGAGTCTGCCCTTGCCTTGGTTAAACTTTGTGAGTTCCTTCTGTCACAGTGTTCCAGC
This sequence comes from Prinia subflava, assembly GCF_021018805.1. Taxonomy (NCBI): domain Eukaryota; kingdom Metazoa; phylum Chordata; class Aves; order Passeriformes; family Cisticolidae; genus Prinia; species Prinia subflava. The sequence continues at coordinate 4,600,886 of NC_086283.1, read as the reverse complement.
CCAATGCAATCCCCCTGCATCACAGCCCTGTATTCCTGCCAATGTCAGCTCCTTCCCCCAGTTTGGAGTCATCCTTGAAACTGGAGAGAATATGCTCAGTCTCATAAATCTAGCTGATGAACAAGATGGCTTATGTATTACCATCCCCTAAAAATTCAGATCTAAAGAGGTAACAATTGCCTTCAGAACAAACTCAAGAGCTTTTTTCATGAAGTGGGAAGAAATATCTATCTTCTGGATGTATTTTAAGTAAAATACTGAGGTTCTTTAGAGCCATAGGATTCTGAGGCCTCAGGGTTTCAGATGTTGTAGGAAATACCATGAGACCTCGCTACATGTTAACAATTAAGCTTATAGTTTAACTACATGCCTTTTGCTATTTTCTGGTTTTATAGTCATCTGCTCTTTATGGGATTACTATATATGCCAAATATATTGCACATGGGCTACAGTCATGTGCAGTAGGGTCACAGGAAGGTGAAAGCTGTTTACTATGCCTCTACCCTGACCAGAATTTGTTCCTGTCATTTTCACAGGAAGGGCATTTTTTCTCCATGGAAGAGCTTTCCGTGGAGTGTCAGTGCTGCTGTTTTGAAGCTCCAGTTCCTGGGGATCTTTGGTCTCTTTTTTTCTGAAAGAGTTTAATATCACCAATGGTTTTGTTCATATCCCTCTCAAAATTGAGATGCTTATTCATCATTAATTAATGAGGGATACACTACGAAGAAACACTCCAAAAGGAATTGTGTATGCGTGTCCTGGGATACTCTTTGTCAGTATCTGAGGCACTGGCCATAGTTAGGACTGCCACAGGAAAAAGGCCGGCAGAGCTAGTGCTGGAAAGGAAGATGTGAAACACACATTGCTTGAACATTGGAGGTTGACAGCAGCTAAGTGCAAAGGATGATGATGCATCTATGGATGCTAGCAAGTTTCCCAAGTGTTCAACTCGTGTGTCTTGACCAGAGTTACAGACAATCAAATGTGGAGCCAGGAAGGAATTTGAAGTAGAATTGGATAGCAAGAGCAGGCTTGGGTCAGTTGTTGTTTTGCTTTCTGTTGCAGGGATGTAGACTGCTTACTAGGCACCCATGGGAACTCCACTAAGCAAATTTCTCTCCCTTGCAGGCACTGAGGACATTGGCAAAAACCTCCTTCTTGCTGTCTTCCTGGAGTAGGGATTTTTGTTGCTTTTGGGGTGGGTCCATTTGGAAGACAATCTTAAACTTGCTTAAGAGCATTGGAATTGCTCTGTAGCCCCCTGCTCTACATTATACATCAAATCAAGCAGTGCATATTGGACTCTTGTATAATGGACAAGTGCAGCTCTTTTGAATCAAGTTCCATCAGAAAAAGTTGTGTCTTGGGGCATCCCCAAGACCAAGCTAACAAGATCCACTGACCAATCCTTGCTCAGCTGCCACAGCAAGAACAAGAACTACTGTTTGCTCTCTCATCACGTGCATATAACCAATTAGCAAAGTTTTGTCTTGGGCTCTAGACCATTTCACAGCTGTCTGCTGACCTGACTGGAATGAAAATTTTAATGGCTTCTAAAAAAGATCTTCTCACAGATTTGGTCCAGATGGAGTGAAAAATATGTTGGGACACGTGTAGGCCCCTTTATATCAGAAGTGAAACACGTATGCCACAAAGTTTCACACTGGCAGCTGGAGGGCTCTCTGCACATCTGCATTGCCACAAGAGAAGGGTGCATATGCTTCTTTGAAAGGCAAACAGGTATATGGCAGACTCCACCTTGCGTAATACCTAATAGAAAGTCTGAACCACCTCCCAGAAGATGAGTGTCATGTCTCCCCACCTTTGATAAAACATTGTTGACAAATAGCAGGTTTGCCATAATTAGAAGCATAATAACTAGGAAGTGCAGCTCAGAACCGATTCAGGCGTCTAACTCTCTCCAGCTGCTATTAAAGCTGATGTCTCAGGCAATCAACTGCAAATGGGTATTATTTTCTAATTGAATCCACAGCTCCCTACATGTGAGATGTGAATGAATGAGGTAAACACACGTGCAGCCAGCAAACCTCACAGCTTGCTGTCACCCCTTCAGTGCCACTAACATGGTCCTCACTCATCCCAAAAGCTGTAGGGACTTCACTACAGTTTTGCAGAGTCCTCAGGGTCCAACACTGTTATCCAGGGAAACTGCATCTGCTTTGCTTCTGCTGTTTTGATTAAGGACCTTCTTAGAGCTGCATGGATATTCTGCAGGCACATGGGACTTTGAAACACATACCCACGGTGAATATCTCCATGCCATGCAAAAGGACTGAGCTAGGAACTATGAAATAGCTATTCCTGCTTGATAAATTACTCCACCTGCTTTATCTGGTCTTTGCTCCAGCCTTCATTCTGGTAGAGGCTGTCCTGTCTTGTCAAAACCCTGTCAGAAAGGAACTTGCAAGAGATGCTACAGTGCTAAAGTCCCAGACTGAGCACTGTGGGAATGGTAGCAGCACCATTCTGGCCTGTCCCTGTTGGAGTGCCACAGATATACCCACAAGAAGTCTGCCAGTCCATTCCATACATGTCAATGGACAGAGGTGTTTTTCTTCTTCACTCCTGGTAGGGCTGTGATGCCTGTGTGGATGGAGGGCTGTAGGAGTGGTGTGAGTCCTGCAAGTGCCTCATCTCTTCTGGGAGTGGTTTAGAGCACAGGAACCATGTCTCTGGTAAAACTGCAGTGTTAAACCAGAACACAAGGAAAAAGTTTTAATTAGAATTACGTGGCTGGGCAGCTTCTGGGATTTCAAACATGGTGTACCTTTTTCCGTTCTTTCAGCCTGCATTTGTCCATTGTCCGTGTCCAGTCTCTTGATTCTATTCTGTGTTTGCCTATAAAATTATAAATCTCAAATGTCAGAAACCTTCCTTTGATATGGATGCGTGTAGAGGTGTGTGGTCTCTTTATAAGCTAAACAGATGAGCCTCATCCACCTCCCATTGGGAGAGAGTCTATCCAGCCTGCATCCTACCATTCTTGCCACTTTCCACCTCAATCCTTTCTGTGAGTCAGCAAGCAGTGTGTGACTCAGTGAAAATACACGTAGGACAAAACAGCCACGAACTAAATTCAGTGCTTGCTAAAGAACGTGCAGGTGTTATTCTGGGGTCAACAAACCTTCGTATGATGATACTGGGTGGATTCTGGCCAGAAAGGTGTGCTGTGCTGAAGCAAGGTGGGAGGAGAGCCTGGGAGCAATGCAGCAGAATTTGGAAAGAAGAGCTGGCTCCACAGAGGGACAGCTTGTCAGGTTTCACAGCAGAGCAACAAGAAGAGCTATTGTAGGAGGACTAAGTCTGTGGTATCCCTGAGAGGGAGAGATGCATGTTGTGGAGGCAAGTACAGTAACTTGTCCCCTGGAGTTGCCCTCTCCAGATCAGCTGGAAGGTGCTCCCATTACTCTGAAATGTCAGAAATACCTAGAAGCAGACCAGCTCCCATTGGGCCTGGCAGGCTTGTTCAAGTCAAAACACAAGGTCCCCTGTAGGCAGGGAGCAGAGCTTGAAAAATCTGCAGGAAACCCTGCCTCATTGTAAGACAAGAAAGTCAAGATAAAGACACACAGAAATGGCTGCTTTGGTGAGATCCTGATATACAAGACCTGATGCAATCACCTCAGCAGAGTTCCTGTTCCTCCTGGCTTGTGTGAGTGTTTCCTCAATGCATGAGACATACATTCAGAGGGCAGTACCACTCCCTCCTCTATCCTTCCCATGCCCAGGAGCACTTCTGACCGTGAGAAAGTTCTGACATGCAATGAAGACTCCTGTAACAACGCCTTACTTGCTGTCAGCTGAAAGCAAGTGACACCCTCTCTAATGACTAGTTTCAGAAAGAAAGCAAATACATAAGGATGCGCTCACCTGTCCCAGGTGATCACTGCTGTCTCCCACGGGTGAAATTGCTGGGGCTTTTCAACACAGCTGTTGCTGGCTATATCATCAAGGTGAGGTCATATCCTAGCTGGGGGATCAGAGGGGCATGAGGGACCTTCATCGGGGCAGACGCTGCTCTGAGCATTGTGCACTGGACATTGCTGTGTAGTGCAAGGGTATTTGCCAAAGGCTTCCCAGTTCTTTGGCAGGAGGGTACAAAATCCCTTAAAGATCATACACCAGTGGGGAATGGAGCAAAAAGTAGCTCCAAATCTTTCTTTTTCCATGTTTTGTGAAGTTGCTGCCCCATAGACAAGAGCCAATACTGAAGACCCCAGTGCCACCTTTGCTTCCTGTCCCCTCCTTACTTGGCAAACTCCCATGGGAGCCTCTGGCTGGCAGAAGCAGAGAGAGCTACGTTGCACGTGTGAGGGTGGTTTGGTAGCCTGGCTTGTAGCATCCAGAGGGAGTGTCGGCCTCTGCCGATGGCATTTCCAAAGAAAGGAGCCAAATCCACCCACATGGGTCACGGAGACTGCCTTTCTGCCACATGCCTTCCCTCTCTCCCAGCCCTGGCAGGGCCCTGTTGTTTTTCACGTGTTGCCCTGCGTGCGGAGGAGACCCGCCAATGCCTGAACATCTCTGTGGCCCATGGATCTGCTTTCAGATCCAAAATATCTCTCCAATCCAGGAATTCTGGGGCACAGGACTGGGATTTGGTCTTTAATTTGGTTTGACAGGAGGAGTGAAGATTGTAAAGTCTATCAGAATCCTGGAGATGCCAAAAATGGGATTGAGACGATATATTAAAAAACCAGTAATAAGTAGGATCATGGCTTATGGAAAATACAAAATAGAAGGGGGCTTTCTTGTCAAATTTTGTGGGGGGTTTTTTTCTGTTCTTTAGACTTCCAGTGTTTGTTTTCCCCATGGCCACAGTTTTGTAAGACTCTGCAGAAGTAAAAGCTTCATCATTTCAGCAACCCCTCCAAATGCGTCAGTCTTTGCTCCATCCTCAGGGACTGGTAGGCACTTAGAAAACACAGAGGGAGCCCAGAGTGAATGCCAAACAGCTGACTTCCTACGTTTATTCATCTTCTCAGAACCTGAGGCATTTAAAGAGATTTTCCTTCAGCTCTTCCAGAGATCCCCATATGGCTTTTCTTGCTTTGGGTATGAGCTCAAAACTCTTCTTTTAGGCAGGGTGTATATGCTTTGAAGCTAAACCAATAATTACCTTAAAGGTATAAAGTGATGCTTTTATTTCTTACATTATTCTTATACTATTTCTTATAATACTCTTATATGACTTCTTATAATGTTCTTATATTTTGTACATATATACAGGGGCAGTCAGGAGTGTGAGTCAGAACAGAGACCGTAGAAGTGGCCAGGAGAAGCAGTGGGATCATTTACAGCAGCAATGTCTCTCACTCCCTTAGATACAAATCCAGTAGTGTCCTTAAAAATGAGTTTAAATTTAGGCCTCTGGGTCAATTAAAGACAAACCCATGTTCTAATGAGCTGCAAACCCTGTCCCAACAAAGCTTGGAGTGGCATGTCACATCACCCTCTGCTTTCCAGATAAAGCACACAGGACAAGAAATCTCAGTATCAGAGGTCAAAACTGTGTAAGCTCTCAACAGCCCTGGTTTTTAGTGTAATTTGGCTGAGGAAATACCAGTGAAGAGGTGAGGATCTGCTGAGCATGACATCCAGAGCCTGTCCACTGCATCGCCCAGCTTTGGTGTGTCACCTATCATGGCAACTGGGAGCATTTCCTCAAGACTGGAAGAATGCAAGTGCCACTCCTGTGCTCAGGAAGATACGGTGAACTACAGGCCAGCCAGCCTCACCTCAGCTAATCCTGAAAATAATTTCCAGGCTCATGAAGGACAAAAGGGTGGTCAGGGGAAATCAGTGCAGACTCAAAAAGAGGGAATGGTGCTTAACTGATCCGACACCATTCTGTAAAGAAGTGCAGGACAGAGGAAGGTGCTGTACCAGATGTGAGCTGGAGAGTATCACTTGTTAGCATGATTTATGTATCTTTGTGTGGCAGATGATGCAGAGTTTGGACCAGCCAGTGGTGGATCGCAAAGGATGAAATCTGAGAAGCTGGGATTGATGGGAGCTGCTTGCAAAGGTCTGGGCCTTCCCCTCACTCACAGTGAACACGAATGGGTCAGAGGAAATTTCATCTCCACTTTGTCTCCCCAAAACCTTAGTCCTGGTGCTGGGGCATGTCTGCTGCTCTCACCTGTGCTCTGGCAGTGGCAGCAGTTCCCATGGGAAGTGGGGCAGTGCTTGGGGGTGCTTCCAGCCAGGTGGATTTCAGGAGACCAGACTGGTAGGCACGTTCTGATAGGATTTCCAAGATGCCTACAAACTCATCAGTCAGCGCTCGTGTGGCTGTTTGTCTACAGGAAAAACAAGCCGGCTTCTGTATCTCAGTTGTTTTGAGAAGAAAGAAGAAAGAAGAGACTGCCATGGCAGTCTCTTCTTTCAAACACCTCATCTCCATTCAGTGGCTTTCCTGAAAAGATGACAGGTTTCCCAGCACTGGGATGGGGGGCAGGGAGAGAGAAAGACAGAGAGAGCAAGAAACTGACCCTGGGTTTCCTCTGCCAGCCCCTTCAGAGTGTGCAGGAGACCCAAGACACACAGAGCACAGACTGACACCAGCTCAGCTTCTTTTGTTTGGTGAGAAAGAAGAGAAACATCACACCAGGCAGGGTTTAACCTTCTTGCTGGGCACAGAAGAACCACTCCTGTAGATGAAGAAGGGATTTTCTTTCTGTCCATTTGCATCCTTCAAAACTTAGAAAGCTTCCCATTATTTTTTATTAGGCAAACACTCCTGGTTTTGTTTTGAAAGGTCCTTTCTTTTCAGGTATCCAGTCCTTGTAGAGCCATTAGTTGGGCATCCTGCACTTTTGCTATCTGCTAGACACTTTGCGGCTAAATTATGGATTCTGTGCAGCCCTGCCAGCAGCACAGTGGCACTGAACAGCATTTTCCTGCAAATCATAGGGATTTGAATGGCACTTATTTTATTTTTTACTTTTCTGGCCTTCTGTTGCATGAGTCTAGTCAGAACAAGGATGCTGTTACCTATCCTGAATGCTGAGCTGGCTGCACAGATCTGGTATTTCTCTGCTTCCTCTAGAGAAGGTGATCTGGCAGTGGTGGTGCTTAAAGCACATCAGCCAGAGAAAAGATAGTGCAAGAGACAGTTTTTGTAAAGCAGCCTGTGACCCACATTGCAGCCTATTGCAGAGATGGAAGGTGTCCAGTCCCACCACAGTTAGGATCACATTTCTGTCTTTTCTTTCACAGGTACAGTAGTGAACACAGAGAAACTTGTTAAACTGGAAACAATGTCCCTGGCATTGTCAGACTTGTCCCATCACCAAATGACAGCACACATGACCCACACGTTCAAAACCATGAGTGCAATTCAAAAAAAAATCCTGAATATTTTCAGTGGGAAGGAAATGTTGATGCTACAGCTCAAAGGGCAGAGATATTTTGGACAGAAATAAGGGTGTTTCAGCACTGGATAGAATTATCCCATGAAAAAGTCATCCATTTTGACATTACTCTCATGTCCCTAATTCTGAGGGGAAAAAAATAATGAAGGCCACACTGAATAATGTAGTCAGCTGGTCCCACATTTCTCGGCAGGCATCATTATCTCCAGTCTTGGACTTCATTTTGACGAGCTCAAGAAGGTGAAAACATGCTGCAACTGACACCCCTGGATAAAACAAAGAGGTGACAGTACACCCCAGCATAGATGGTCACTCCAGAGATAAGAACCCTGTAAAAGGCAGTGGAAAGAAAGAAGCACATATAATGCTCTGCAATGGATAGACTAGCTTTAAGGGGGTAGTCTAGCTTTAAGGTGGGCTTAGAGATAAAATCCAAAGACAGTGCTGGACTTGGAAAAGATCTTCAAGTAAATTGGCCCAGACTTCTTTTAATTTGTTTTTATCCAGAACGGGGGCAGTCACTGGTGTGGTCTCCTAGGGATTCATGAGGTGCAAATCTGTCCAGGACTACTTTTTCAGCTGTACTCAACCAAGCAAAAATAAAGGTGTGGGATTCAGCCAGACTCCCCTTAAAAATATCTGTCCCCCTTCAGTTAAACACCCATGCCCTCTGTTTATTGTCTATTAAGCAGTATTGACCCATCTTCCTTCCTCAGCACTGGTTTTCTCTGTATTGACCAAACTCTGCGCAAAACTTCGAGTCAAATTTGTCTGCTGCTCCTCAGGTCATCCCTGACTGCTTTTCAGTTGAATCCTGGTTTTGAGCACATGTTACTTGTAAGTCAACGCAGATGTTGTCCAGGTGCTCAATGGACTGAAATGTCTTAACCAAGATGAAAAACAACTTGCTCATTAAGAAGACATGCCGTATTTTACTTAACACTTTCATGTAGCACCAAGATTTATTGCTGGAAATCCCTAGCCCACCACATCCATCTTCTTTGCCTCCTTTTACATGTCAGGATCTTGAATCTTATCAGGACGACAATTTGCAACAAAAATCTCAAAGAGGTGGCAGAGCATATGATTGGAGTCTTTCTGTAAAAGAGCAGCAAGCCTTCATGTTAAGGGGAAATATCATTTTTCTGACAGTTGATTTTGGTATGAATCACAGCAAGTCTTTTTTTTTTTTTTTCCCTATTTTTTTTATTTTTCTATTCAACTCTCCCAGGCCTTCCTTGCAGGATTTCTTTTGTACATGCGCCCCAAAGGCAGAGAGTTGGCAGTGACTGCCAAGGTTTTCAATCATGTGCTAACCAGTTTTGGATTTGGTGAAACTCTTGTGAACCAGGAACATTTCAGATTTCTTAGTAAATTCCCATTTTTCAATGAAGCTGAGTAGCTCTCTACATATACCTGAGGTGCCATCAGCACACACAAACACACCCATGCACATTGATAATGCACAGGTATTCACATAGTAATTAGAGAGAGCTATTTTCAGATGCTCAGAGGTTTATTATGAACAGTGAAAAATAAAATAAACAACTAGTAGGAGCAACCCAGTAGAGCTCTATTAACTCTGCAGGAAATATTTGTCCATTCCGACAGAATGATAGCTTTATACTAATGCTCAAGCCAGTCTGCTAATACAATCATTTGTTTCCACAGCTCACTTCTATGATAATTTTAGGGCCAAAGTTTTGCTTCCTAGGTTTCATTTTCTGGTGCACTCAACCCCATTCCTTGGGATAGATGTTCATAGGTTTGTAAAATTGTAGAGGGTTTTGGTAGGTAGGGAGGTCTGGGGGTCTCTCTGCCCCTTCTCTCCCTCACACCCTCACAGCCAGGTCAGGTCTGATGATGGATGGTTCCCAAGGATGGAGATGCCCCCATGCCTCCAGGTCCCAATCTAGGACTGTCCTGCTCTCCTGCAGCAGATTTATTTCCTCCTACCCTCACAGTGTTTGCCTTACTTCATGTTTTTGCCCTGATCTCAGCTGGCCTCTCAAGCATGTGCTGTTCCCTTTTCTTCTAGATCCAACAACTCTGGCTGGGCTGCCTTCCACCTCCTGTCTCTTAACTTCAGGGAGAGCAGCTATGAAGTTGTCGTAGCACAAGGTAGGTTGTAGTCCACATCTTTTGGAAAAAGCAGAAGCAAGGAATGGCAGAAAGACCACCACTGAAATCTGGTCAGTGGTGTGTAGATCTGAACCCAGGATGCATTTAACCTTTCAATTCTATCTGAGCAAGCTAAATTTTCCCATTTGGACAGCTCTGCATATAGCCTGATTTTTCTAAAATGTGAATCATCTAGGTACGCTTGTTAAAAATGAGGTCATTTTATTGAAATGCTAAATACAGCCTAGGATTCAATTTCTATTTTTACCACATCTCTGTTTAGGGCAAATAACATTTTTCTTTCCTTTGATGGTGAGCAAAAGGTTGCTCAGGACATATTGTGGAGTTTTTCTATCACTTACCAGATACCAGTGTGAAGTCTAGCACTGATAGAAAATTCACCACTCTGTTTTTTTTGTAAACTCCCCATTTCTGTGCTGTTTTTTCAATACATGAAGCCCAGGTTTCACTTTTGACTGTAAAAGAAACCAAAATGTATTAAAAAAAAAAAAAAAGCCAAAAACAGAAAGAGAAAAGAGCACTTCAAACAGCATACACTTATGTACACTCAGATCTTCCTGCTTGACTGAACAGACCATATCTGGCAAGTGATGACCAAGATGTCTGTGAAACCTGTGTTGGGAAAGGAAGCTGTGTGACTGTATTTACATGACTCCTTTCTTGCTCACTCACTGAAAACACAACATCTTCTTGACACAGGAGAGCTGCCCTGGTGTGAAAAGCAAGGATGGCTCGTGTTGTACAGGTGGGCTCTGCGCCCGGGAAGGGGGGAGAGCAGCTCGGTCTGTGCCAGACACACTTTCTGGCTGCATAGACAATTGCCTGCTGACTCTCAAGAGCGAAAGAAAAGATCAGTAAAAGCTACAGACATCTAACCTAGTGCCCTAGACACATGGGGAGAGAGGAGGATCATCAAATCCAACATTTCTGGTCCAGATCCTCAGCATTTTACTGAGATCTTTCATATCCAGCTAGATCACTTGCTCCCTAACAGCTACCAAGCAGGAATTAACAAAATTAGCCTGCAGGAGGAGATGGTCAACAGGGTCTTGATGTCCTCAATGTGGACAGATTTTTGGATTCAACAACAGAAGTGTCTTAAATTCGGGCCAAATGCAGACAGCTGGCCTGGACAATGGTGTTGGAGGAATCACAGGCCAAGTGTTGAGGAGGGATTTGCATAAAACTTAGTGTCTAGAGCATGTGCAATGTGCTTCCACAGCTGAATATTCTGAAATCAAACCGAGCTCTGGAACTCAGATAAAACCTGAGCATCTCATCTACTTGCTGGATGGACAGTGGAGACAGATGAAAGGACATGGACTTCTGTCCTGCCTAGGATTACAGAGTTACTTCCTTTTATCCAGGCTAGTTTTCTCTGCCCCTGTCAAGAAGGATTCCTCAGATAAAGGTGATTAAGACACGATGCTAAGTGAAAAAAACCCCTGGAATAGCTAGAAAGAGCAAAAGACCAAAGTGTTGGAGATTTCTTCCGAGGCCCTAGAAGTGGTGCGTGGACATCCAAACCCCTCATGACAAACCTGATCTCCTACACAGGAGTGATGATGAACCCTCTTCCTTGGAAAGAAGAGCCACTAAAACCATGGATCATGATGCATTTCTTCCCATTCTCTTCTGCTCCATGAATATTTCCCCCTGTCAATATATCTCATATATAACTCCTGCTGTTGTGATCACAGGCATCTGCAAATGTGCAGATGCAGATGAACAGCAAATCCAGCCCTGCTGCAGGTAACAGGAATTTCCACCCCAGCAACAGCAGCTTTATTAATTCACCAAATCAAATTGGCTCAGGATTAATTACGCAAGCTATGATAGCACGCATGGACTCTACAAGCTTGTTAATGATTCATGTGCGCTTTAGCCTCCGGGAAGAAAAAATCAACAGGAGGTAGGGGTGGTACCTTCAAATCAGAGGGGCAGTTCAGCCAAAATGGCATAGCTTTCTGCCTCCTCCCATTAGCAATAGATCTTGCTCCTGGGGACTTCCATATAGCTCAAAGTTACACTCCAAGAAAATAAGAAAATTTTTTTGTGCAATTCTGTTAGTAGTCTTATGTTATTGCTACTTTTTTTCTTCACGGGCACGAAGCCCCGTGTAGCTATGTGGTATTCCCAGGCCAATGCCTCACAGCCACACTCTGGCATGAGAACAGCACTTCCCAGCCTATCCATCCCCTCTCTACTAAGGGCTGGAAAACAAATGCCTAGCAAGAAGTAAAAACATGAGGCTAGCATGTTTTTGTACTATCCCAGGATATTGTCCTGGCCTCTCCCCTTGAGGGAAGAAGCCTGTGTCCTGAAGCAGAGGCTCTGTCTTTGCAATTAATAGACCTTGACGGATTTTTCCGTCATGAATTTGTCTAATTGCTCTTTGAACTTGTGTGAGCTTTTAGCATGCACAACATCCTGTGGGTCAGTGTGTCCATGCTCTAGCTATGCACTGTGCAAAGATGCCCCTTCCTTGAGAACTTGGTGTCATTTGCTCCTCCCGACCCCAGCACCATCGGGCTCATCACCGCGTGATCCAAGGAGCACAGGCCCAGGCCTGCTCCTCCCTGTGGCACTCCTCCTGCCTACTCTCCTTCAAGGATTAGCCACAAGCACACACACAGGAAACCCTGCTGCATCCAAGATAAATTTTATATGGCAGGGAAAGTCAATTTAAGACAATTGATCAGTTTTGCCAGCTTTGGAGCTGGACATCACTGAGGGTGTGCCTCAGTCAAGTGCTAAGATTGTTCATAGCTCTGAGTCTAAATTTTTCCTTTTGAGGCCTTACTGCCTAAGTCAGCTTTTGCAACAGCAATCAGTTTGTGGAATGAGCTTGTCAAGGACAGGATCACCAGAATATTTATAGGTACTAGAAGAGGCAATCTTTGAGCCATGAAGGAAATTGAATTGTGATGGAACATTTTATTAAGAACAGTCCCTTCTGAAGGAAGCCCTGCTCCTGGGCCTTGTGTCTGTCTCTTACAGAGACTCCTTGTAGGTCACTGCACTTACAGACTCCATAACTGTAGCTATAGCATGAGTCAGAGTTGTCACATCTGTGGCTTGCTGATGGCAGATTGAAAAGGTACATGATAGGTGATTTGAAATCATTGATAAGGATAATGATTATGATTATGGCTTAATCCTCTTTTAGCAGACTAAACCTCACATGTTATTGGTGCCATCAGCTACAAGCAACCCCTGGACACTACCTGCAATGCATTGTGTGCCAATTGCACAGCTGAGCTGCTGCAATACCCTGTCCTGATCTTACTTGGAATAGGATCTGGCAAAGGGAAAGACCTGCCTAAGAAAGAGGTTTCTCAAAAAGCCTAAATATCCATTCTCTTTGGAAAAGGTAGTTTTTTTTGGTAGTTAAAAGGATCAGTCCTGGCATTCACATGTAGCTTTTATTAAATACATTGATGTCCTCCATGTCCCTGGCTTCCTCTCCACACAGTTCCTCTGCCTTTTCATTATCTTATAAACTGTTGCATGGTTTTACAGAAAACTTGCTGTAAATCCTAATCTGTTTGCACAATTCAGAAGCCTTTACCATGTCACTGAAGATGATTCATTGACCATATGGGCTTTGTGGGGCTTTGTGGGGACACCTTCAAGGATCAGACCCTGATCAGTTTACCTGCATTTTTTAATTTCTCTTAGTTGCAGAGGAAAGAGTGGATCCATACCTCTGAATGTGTCTGTATTATCTCCCATGATTAATGTCCTGAAATGGGAAGAAACTTCTGTGAGGTTTTCTAACTGGTTACATTATGTGTGTATCCGCTGCTCTGCATTTTCACAGAACCACAGAAACGTGTCAGACTGGAACAGACCACAGTGGGTCAGTCATCTGGTCCCACCTCCCTGCTCAAGCAGGGTCATCCTAAAGCACATGGCACAGGATTGTGTCCAGATAGTTCTTGAATACCTCCAGTGAGGGAGACTCCACAACTTCTCTGAACAACTTGTTCCATTCTATGGTCACCTGCACAATAACTATTTAAAATTTTATTTTTTAAATTAACAGAGGCATTAGCTGTGGGAACAGTGGTGGTGGTGGGGTGTTGTTGGGTTTTTTCCATTTTAAATGCCTAAACAGATTGTTTCTTTTCTCCACAGGCATGGCTGATCTTAGCTGTCTGTTAATATGATGGGCACAAGGCCCTTTACCAGAGCTTGAGAGCTGTGCAAGGATAACTGCATGTTGTGGGCTTGAGTTTTAGGGATTTTAGGTTTTCTTTTTTATGACTCAGTTGTTTTTCCAATAGATTTGTGAGTGCTGTGCTGACTAAACAGTGTCACAGATGGGATGAGCTGCAGCAGGGAGAACAAGAGATGTTGTTTGGGGATTTCCTGTTCCTGTACCCTGGCCAGGCTGGTAAAGATTCAGCTTGTGACTTACCTAAAAACACCCCACAAGCCATACTGCTGCCCTCAAACAAGCCAAGACTTCTAATTTTAGCCAGCTCTGGCTATTTATATTGTTATCTAACCCAAAGCAACACAGACTAGCAGTAGAGATACCCTAGCTGTAGCCAGAGAAGCCAGCTTAATTGCATTAACAATAAACTGTCAAAGAAGGCTTGCAGAGAAAGCAAGGTGTTGGTTAAGTGAATGAATTTTCTTCTGGTCTGAAGGATGCTACATTAGCCACCTCTTCCTGGCCCATCTTCCCTGGCAGGTCAAAGTGGCTTGTAACTTGAGTAACACCTCCAGCCTAGGTCTCATCCACTATGCAGCCCTCTTTCACCGAAGAGTGATGGTGCTAAAGGGATATGCTAAAGGCAAACCTTCAGCTAAGCTATTTTAACATCACAAACCCTCTGTGTCAGCCCAGGGTTCAACACCCTTAAACTGGTGTGAAGGCCTGTGGGGAAGGTCAGGTTTCAGTAGCTCCTCAGACATTCAGTCAACCTAGACTTCATCTTGCTAAAGGTCTCACATAAGATGGGTAATACCAAAGAGCCAGTGTCTCAAAGCAGGACAGCAGAAGGCCTGTTGTGGCTGATGCAGAGGAGCAGATATCTGCATCAGATGATTCATCTGAACAGTCTTTAGGAGGATGAGTCACTGGCTGGCAGTGGCTGGGTCTCCTTCCCTTGCTTGTGAGATGACATGTGAGGTGGCCTTCAGTGTCTGCCATGTCCACTGATGGAGCTTTGCTGGTTTCTAAGACACAGACTGAACTACCTGTGCTTTGCTGCCCTGGAAGACAACAGCAGCCTAGAAGTACCAGCCATCACTAATTTCTGGTTATTGCCTTGAGATCTTTTTCCATGCTGTGTTTTCCATCCTAGGGTACAGAGGGATAACACACCACAGGGTTTGAAGAGAATGAAGCATAAAATTGGAGATTAATTGACTCCTATACCAACAGTTCACAGGACTGAGAGGGCTCTCTATCTTGCAGGGCCTTTACCAGTGCATCTCTAGATATGGCTGGGCATTTTATTTTCTTTAATTAAGTGAGCAGTAATTCTCCAGTGACTTTTTTCAGGGATATGAATTAATTATCTGCATATGTATAAAGAGTATCTTGCCTGAGTTTGATGACTGGCTGGGTGCAGGAGAGCATTGGCAGGAGCCCTGTCCCTTCACTTGTTCATCTTTGAGTCAGTGCTGTGGCAGGGACTAACTCTGCCTGTGGATGGTCCAAGTTGAATCAGCTGATTTTATTTTTCTTCATCACCTTCTCTTTATTTTCTCTGCTGTCTCTCTTCTCAGTTTCACAGTTGCTCTGTGAGGAGCCATGTGTTGCTGTGTGGCTCCATGCTGCATAAGTAGCTGGCAGATACAATCCTGTTCCATTTGGCCCATTATCTTGTTACAGGATTCTTTTTGGTCATTACTTCATCCAGCCCCCAGAGCAGCTCTCCCATCATCCCAATGAGACTATTCCAGTGACTGTCACAACAGCGGTGTCTATCACTACAAGTATTTTCCTTTGGGCAGGAGCAGCCATGGCAGCAAGGACCCCCAAAAGCTCTGTTTTGTCCCTGTGCACACATTTCTGTGCACATCTTACCTGGTCACAGAGGCACACCAGAGCCTGGTTTGCTACAGGAAGACCTTGTGCTAGCATGTTCAAGCAATGCCTTGTGAAGGTATCCTGCAGCCAGCAGCTCTGGTGGCTTAGACAACCTATGCTGGGAGGTCTTGGTGCTGCTGGAGGCCGGGATGAGGCAAAATCAAAGGAAAATTAAACCTTGATATCATCCAGAGAGGCAGGGAGACGGAGCACATGGAAAAAAGAGGGTATCCTAACACACTTCAGAGTGCAGCCTAAGACAGTGAGAGCAAACAGGCTGAATACTATGACACCTATGAGCACTATGAAAAGAGTGTTTATTCTGTATTTTAAGTGACTCTTGAATAACACTACCAATGCCTCAGTGCAAAAAAAAACCCCTAAAAGCCACATCCCAGAAATTATGATATATATTTGTACAGTCTTGTGACACCAGTGCAGAGCAGAGACGAGCACCCCTCTGTAAGCCCAGGTTCCCTCCAACTTTCTCTTGGTTCACCTCCAATCCACTGCTCTGGTGCCTTGAGGTGCTTTGTTTTGAAATACAACTTAGCTTGCAGTGTTTTTCTGCATTCAAAATCTCACCTGTCTCCCTGGGTTAGGACAGGTTGCATGGTGATGATCAATGTGTCAAGGTTACAATGAGATCTTGTGTTTCAAGACAGGGCAGGGCAGGTTGTCTCTGCCTGGCTTCAAAGTGGGGGTTACTCCTAAAGAGAAGTGGTACATGGGACCCTTCACCCTTTGAAGGGTGCAGTACACAAGGACACAGCAGGAGCACCATTTAGTTCCTCTCAATGCTCCCCTGTTCCCAGAACCTTTAAATCAGTTGCACATACCAATTAAGTGCAGCTCACACACCCTATGAAGCAACTAAGTGCTATTTTACTTATTTTATTACAGATGGGGAAACAAACGTGTAGAAAGACCTGCTGACACGTGGCTTCAAATCCTCTGGCAGAACGCGGACTTCGCCCATCTCTGCTGCGTTCCCCGGGTCGCCCTCCTCCCCTGTTGCCCATCCAG
This sequence comes from Prinia subflava, assembly GCF_021018805.1. Classification (NCBI taxonomy): domain Eukaryota; kingdom Metazoa; phylum Chordata; class Aves; order Passeriformes; family Cisticolidae; genus Prinia; species Prinia subflava. The sequence goes on along the minus strand of NC_086283.1, from coordinate 4,584,272 downwards.
GTGAGATAGGCTCCCTCCAGCCCCTCCTCACTGCAAAAGTGCCTGTCTCCAAGGCATGCCCTAGGTCCTCCCTACCTGTCAGTGGCTGAAATGAGGGTGAGCCCTGCAGGGTCTCATTCTGCTTTTCTGGGGCAGAGAGGCAGCACCTGCTGACCAGGCAGCCTGTTTGGTCTGTGCCAGACATGAGGGGGCCTGGTGAGCACTGGTGTCACTGGCAGAGGCAGAATAAGTGGTTGTACTGATTAAATCTGGGCCTACTGGGGGTCACATATTAACAATAAACTGGAAATTCCAACTAGGCTGACTTTGTTCTTGATTGATATGGCACGATTTAATTAACCCAGGCTTATATTTGAGCATAGCCCATTAGCATCTGGTATTAAATACTCTCTGAACTGCCTGAGCTTAGCAGCTAGCTTTAGGAAGTCATTTGACATCTATTCAGGAGACTTAATTGTGCCATTATGCATCTGTGTATGGTGCTGAGTGCCATTTAACCATTGCCCTTACTAGCTGATTCTTTACCAGGCCCAGGTGAATAAGTGTGGGGGCTCACTACGTGGCTCTCCGTGGCAGAAGCAGAGGCAACACTGCAAGCAAGATGAAGACCAACCTGTTTGTGTGACATGCAATGGATAAGTTGGGATCTGCAGGCAAAACCTGTTTGTTTTACTGGAGAGGCAGAAAGTATTAGGAACTGGCATGAGCCGGAGAGGAGCAGTGCATGAGGTAACTCAAGAAGCTTTCCAGCTCCAGGGCTTTTTGAAGAAAGAGGCCAGCACTTAAAATAGCTAACACAAATGAATTTCAACACCAACAGACTATCCCCATGGAGAGGGGACATTTTAAGCAATATATGATGGACTCCTGTGAGCCCTGGACTACCAGGATGTCTCTTTCCCCTTCACTTTCTAGTCCTTTCTAGGGCTCTCAGGGCAAATGAGATGGGTTGGTTCAGTGGCAACCACTGGGACTGAAGATGCTGTGATGGACATCCTGCTTGTGGAGTCAGGCAGAGACTCAGCAAGCAGGGACATGGTAGCAGGGCCCTCCAGCCTGCCAGCTGAGGCTGTCATTCCTGCAGGCACTCCCACTCTTTGTGTTTCAGCCATAAGAAATGCACCTGTTGGAATCCATCGAGGCACTGGCCTTAAAAGGTCACCACTGACACCCACAGTGGGGCAGAACTGGCTCCAAACATCCCTGCCAAACATGAGTGGGTCCTGCCCTAGGCACGTGGAGGAGCTCAGGCAGCTGCATGGGCTGTGGGAGATGGGTGGGAGTGGGGTGCAGCACCGTGGTGCTGGGGCCAGCCCTGGAGGTGTACTCATAGCCTCCCATTTTGGGGACCTGACCCAGCAGCTAGTGAAGAAGCACAGTTGCCTTGTGTATGAGGGAATGTTAAAATTCAGCAGGCTCCTGCAAAATCAGGTACACACACATGCATTTCCGCTGGGCTGGACACCTTCTTCCCATGTGTGTTCAACTTTTCTCCTCAGATAACGTTACCCCTCCTTTAATTTTGTTGGAAGGAAGCAGACAGCTATTTGGCAGGTCACAGGAGAGCTCAGCATCTCCCTGAGCCTTCAACAGCCCATTTCCGGCTGTGGTTTGATCAGGTTTCTATATTCATCACTGCATTTCCTGTGGGGGCATTTCTGATAAGCTCTGCTCTTCACATCCTGTGGTCTCCCCCTCGCCTCTGGCACTCACAGGATGCTCACTGCACTACGAGCAACCAGGGGCTGCTAAATTACTTGCCAAAAATGAGTAATAGCTGGGTGTTGCAGGCATCATCTAAGGATGGGGTGAGTGGAGTGAGCTGAGGCACTGGCAGGCACGGTGCCCTCCAGGTCTGGGGGCTGTGCTAAGGAAGTGCTGGGTGTTCAACAAATGTGTCCTATGGACTGAGGAGAGCCCCCAGGAGTTGACTTCAGCCCAAATTTTGCTCAGTTCCCCTCCTGGGTGTTCCTTTGACTTATCTCTGTGGAGACATCCCACTCCTGCTACAGTTGAGGAAACTGAGCTGAGCTGAGGGTTTCAGCCTGGACTACTAATGTACAAAGAGAGAAACAGGAAAGTGCAGGAAGCAGGGAAATAATGCAAAGAGAAGAATTATGACCACATTTTCAGATGAATCCCATTCTCTACTGTCAGGTCCATATATCAGTGAATTCCTCTGATTTCTTCTCATTGCAGTTCCAGTAATGTTATTTAACAGTGGAGCTAAAAGTCATTTCCAAAGGGAGATTTAGCAAATTAATGTGATTCCCAAATTGAAGCCTGGAGAAAAGCATGTGACTTGCTCACTTAATTGACTTTCACTACAATTTTGTATTTCTCACCACTGAAAAACCATAATCTTCCTTTGAAACCTATAATATTTATGTGGAATTTCCTTTCTTTCTTTCTTTTTTAATCAAAGCCTAAATTTTGCTCTGCTGCACCAGTGTAAATCCAGGCCAGCTTTATTAATGCTCCCAGACTTGACTGAGTGCAGTGGTTTGTATGTCAGTGACCCTAGGTACATCTGCACCTCCTGCAAACACTCTGCTATGTACTTTCAGATCCTGAAACACGGAGTGGGTTTTATCCTTGCAAGTCACCTGGGAAGGAGTTCCCCAGATGTGGACATCAGTAATGGGGCACAGTGTTGGGCTGTGGCTGGGGAGGAAACATGATCAGCAGCCCGTGTGCCCTGCTCTGGAAAAGAAACTTAATAGAATGGATGTGCTTGGATTCTACCACAAGCTGATCTTGAGGGCAGGGGGAAAGGCATGAAAAGGACCTGGTTCTTTTTGTTTTATAAGGCTGCAAGTAGCTGCAGTTTATCATAGGTACTAGGCTGAGAAATCTGACATTTGAGAAAGGTCACATCAGAAGCTGTAGTTCCCATTTTAAAAAAACGAGGAAAAGCCTCATAAAACAGCTTCTCATTCTCAGAGATGATCATGGGAAGAGTTGAATAAACAACGCCTGATTTCCAAACAAATGCAGTCTCCCACTTTTCCAGGGTGTAACGAATAGCTGTCACACCACCCAAAATCTTGGCACAGAGAGTCAGGGACTTAGCCAGTGCCAAATATTGTAAGCATTTGTGGAGGAGTGTACCTTGGCCAAGGGTGCCACCTCTTCAGATGGGAGCCAGGGTGCAGCCAACTCCGGCACGGGTTTGGCCACAGCCCTGCCTTGATCAACACGTTTCCAGCACAGGCAAACCCCTGGCACCCCAAATCCCTCCAGAATCTGGGAGACAGGGCCTGGCAGCCCTTTCAGGGTGGCTCTGGATGGCTTCATGCCGGACAGCATGGCTTTGCTGCACAGGATGGTGGACATGACCAGGGCCCAGGCAGAGGTTGGGTGCCTTGCACATGTAGAGCACGGGCACCTCACCACCCTGCCGGACCCTGCCAGGGCTGGGTCCCACACACTAGGCAGGTGTGCCCAGCCTCACCTCCTGGCTTGCCCGCAGAGCATGGATTAGAGCACAGACACCAGTAATTACTGCCATGTGCACTGAAAACATAAACAGGCCCGGCCCTCAGCCCTCGCTCTGCTCAGATGCCTGGGAAGCTGCTTGCTGAGATGTGTGGGCCCCTTCTCCCACGTTTTACAGCCTGTGGGCAGGAACAGCATTATTTTTTTTCTGGCTCCATTGCTCTTGGGGTTTGCCAGGTGTGGGGGACAGCCAAAAGAAGGTGCCACTTTATGGCTGCCCTGCTGTAGGAGGGCTGTGAACATCTTTGGGATACACAACAGACAGTGCATGCACATGGACCTCCTTCAGCTGTCGGCAGCTAGCTAAGGGAGGTTTTTCAGTCTAACACTAAATGTCCTCCACTGAGAACAAGTGGAGCTGGAATTTGGTCTGGGATAAGCTGGATGTTGCCATGTATGGGATAGGTATTGAGTCAAATGGCGCTTTTGCAGCCCTAAGGTAGAAGGACTATTCCTTGTACCTTTAGCAGCCAAACAAGCACAGCCTTCCCCTTCGCTGCCTCTTAGTGGATTTTTCCTGAGATCCCACCTTGTCCTGTGGATAGGATTGGACTTTTTTGCTGCCCTGCACCTGAGCCATATGAGGGCCATAGCCATTGGCGAGAGTTGTTGAGACATTTAGCTGAATCTGGGATCCTAAAACATTGCAACAAAGCACGGTGAGAGGCAAGTAAGCCAGGGACTGACTTCAGGTACCAGAGGCCAGGCAGGGGCCCTTTCAGGCAGCCACAGAGGCTCTGCACCAGGAGCCAGAGAGAGACAGGCACACAAATATATGCCAGGACAGAAGAATAAGCCATCCTTTTGGCCAGAAAAGGGAGGTGAAAGCAAGACATGATCTGGTTGCAAGGCAAGTCCCCTGCAACATCCCTCAAGATGGGAAGGATGAGGAAGTACAATGAGCTGGACATGGAAAATTGGGATGGACATTTCACCCCTGGAAATTTCCCTTGGGTGGTGGAAAAAAATGACACCACCATGCACAAAACAGAGCAAGCATCTGACTATTTATACTGCTGCCCAGGGCTATTCCTGTGTCTGGAATGCCATTTCTGCTTTCTGCCACTAATCTGTTTCTCATCTCTCCAATTCAACTGTGGTTTGACACAGTGCTGCTCCTGGTTTTGTAAAAGGAGAGATCCATGCCGTGCACAGCACTGAGGAGGCAAACAGCGACCTGGTGGGCACGGTTACCTGAGCACCTCTGAGGTGCTTTTATTTTGGGCTGTGTGAGTGTCGTGACTCATCGTAGTACCTTTTCACAGACAGGAGCATGAAAATCAAGAACAGCCTACTGAAACCCATTAGCAGGCAAGCAGCACAAGCTGTCCCATCTGCTGTTTATTCCTTTTAGCTTTTCCCAGAGGGAAACCTAACTGTGGGATAACGGCTTCAAAGTGCTGGACCCCCAGGCTCAGCTTGGAGCTGCCAGGATCAAAGCTCCCTGCAGAGCTCAGGCAAGGCCCACAGGATCTTCCTAGTGGAGCCTAGATGATGGTGGCCTGGGATGGACATAATTTTCTGCTTTTAAGGGAAGCCCAGGGCTGAAAAGCTTCCCTGCTTCCAGGTTATTTCACCCAGGAGAAGCCCGAAGCATCACAGTTCCATGGCTGTGCATATGTGAAACAAAAGCTCTGCAGTCAGCCCTGACAAGCCAAAAGTGGGTCAGGTGGAAATGCGGGAGACCAGTGACTCATCTTGTGGTTGGCTGGGAATTTGGGAGAAAACAGCAGCCGTCTCTAGGAAATGGAGCACGTTTCCAACCCTTTCTTTCCTCTGCCCCTAATCCTAACATCTCTTCCGTCAACAAAATGATAATGCTGAAGTCAGCCCTTAATGCCAAAGAGCGCTGTCCCCCGGAGGGAGCATCTATGCATAAATACGCCAGCAAGGCTGAATATCTGTTTGAGCTGAAGGGCTTGCCCCCTTCACCCCTACCCCACACTTGAGTGAGAGGGGCATTCAGGTGGCCTGGGTGCGTGGGTGTCTGCCCACAAATAGGTGCATCCTCACACCCCCACACGCTGGCCCAGAGGCTGCAGGGCCAAGGGAAGGTGGAAAGTGACTACTGGCTGGTGTAGGTCCGGAGAACATCTCTCCTGATCCCAGGGAAGAAACACACAGGCTGTCTAGGAGGCACTTTTCTTCCCGGACATCCTGACATCACCTCTGTGTGTGGAGCAGGGGGGCGTGCACACAAAGCCAGGAGATTACTGCTGCTTGTTAACAATATTTGCTCATTACATCGAGCAAGCAGTGGTCATTCATGCGCCTGGCCAGCCTTCCCTGCTGGGGCTTTGTGTCTCATGGCCAGCGGCCACAGCAGCTACACAACCTCCCTGCCGGTGCCTGCAGTCACGCCAGAAAACTTCCCACTGAGCGATGAACAATGCAGGATGGCATAGTTTCTGGGGGAGGAAGGGACAAAGAGGACATTTTTCCTGCCAGGGATTTCATACTAACAAAGAGATGCTGGGGATGGGGAGGGGCGGGGGGCCGGGTCTGCGGCCAGCGTTGCTGGGCAGTGAAGAGCAATCTGTGCTGCTGTGACGGTCAGATGAGGATGAAGAGGGTATGTGGCAGACAGGGCTGACCCTTGGCTGTGTGATGGCAGGTTAAAAGTTGACTCTGAAATGCTCTGAGTGGATGCAATGAGGAACTGAGCCCCCTCGGCTCCCTCCCCTCCAGCGCGGGGCCCCCTGCACCAGGGACGGCCCTCAGGGAAGGGGATGTGGCCACCACCCACTTCCTCCTTTCCAAGTGGGTAGGAAACAGCGCTAATGCAAGACAAATTTCTCCTATGTCAGGGAAAAGGAAATGGACTAATGCAAAACCAATCCATGCAGGCTAAGTGTACCTTTGCTCCCCATGCAACAGGCGCCGGTGATGCTTCAGCATGTGTGTGCCCCAAAACAGCACTAAGTTGTTAACGCTGGTGCAAAAAGTTGTGTGTGCAATTAAAACTACTCGTTCATCCCAGTCCCTTTCCTCATGAGACCCCGACACTGTGGGCACATGCATGCCAGTGCTTGCTGCATGCCCTAGCTGCACTTTGCTGGGGAGAAGGATGCTCTGCCCTCACGGTTTTGTTGTTTACAAGCTCTTTACAGTCCCCAGTGCTTTGGCACAGGTGTTTTTCTTCCAAGAGGCTCAATAAAGGAAGTTCAGCACGAAAGGATGAGTGGTGTAAGGAATGTACTGGCTGACAGCATAGGGCAGCAAAGCTGATAGGGATGTGTAACTCAGGGAGGAAAAGGTGAAAATTAACACAACTGATTTGATGAGAATTAGAAAGCTCAGCTTTGTCTAGAGATCTTTGCAGATTTTTCCAAGCACACAGAAAGAGGGAGGCCAGCCCTCATGTAAGGGTGTAAAATCATATCCCTGTCAATTTGCCCTCCAAATACAGGGAAGGGAAGCCAGGGAGGTTTTCCCTGGCCCAGAATGTCTGCAGGAGAGATGCCACTGTGGCCCTCAAAGTTTTTCTGCAAGGTAGTTCTGTGACCACATTTACACAAATTTTCCTTGCAGATAAAAGTGAGTTCTTAGAACACCAAACAAACACAAGGGACAGCTCTGAAAACCCTCATGCTGGAAATTTTCCTTTCGTCTTTGGGCTTACATGACACAGATGGATTTGATGGAACTGAAACCAAGACATGGTGCAAGAGGGCTGCATGGACTGCCATGGGTTGCAATTGCGCCTCTGGATTTACCTCAGCAGGAGACCCTGGGCACTAATCCTGATTAATGAGGTTCCCTTAATGTGGTGGTAACCTTGTTGAGTTCCTTGCTTTTGGGAAAATTGTCTCAGTTTCCCATCTTCAAAGCTTCCTGGTGGCATCATCACTAGTGCTGACAGAAGGGCCCATCCCTCCCTCACAAAAATTCCTGTTTCCATTGGGATACTCTCAAGGCTACTTGTCTTAAAAAGTGTTTGGCCATCTTTTTATGGCAACATTTGAAATTATAATTCAGATGAACTTCTCCAAGTAGTGCATTCAGACCTGGTCCAGGCCCACCAGCTGGGTGTTCCTCTATTTAGGAGAGCCCCAAGGATACTCAGAGGATTGTAGGATGCTGCAAAGGCAGCAGCTGGAGGTGTGTCTCCCAGAAGGGGTGCCAGGTCCTTTCTCTGCATGAGGAAGCCTAGCAAATATTGGGAAGGAGGGGGCCATCTCCTGTGGTCCCTGTGATTACAGACCACCCCTCTCCCCTTGCAGCAAGGCATGTGGGAGCAACACCAGCCAAAGGGGATTTCAGGTTTGTGGTACTACGAGGTGAGTGTCTCCCTAGAAGTCTTCCAGAGGTGGCACAGTACTGGAGCAGGCAGCTGTGACACCCATAGCCACCAGCTGGCCACACATTGATGCATAACTCACTTTGGGAACTTTGTCTTGCACATCTTCCCCAGAGGATGCCCAGTGGGGGCCTGGCAGTTCCCTATTTTTTCTTTTGCTTCCTCTTCTGTGCACTTTGTCACCATTGCTCTGCCTTTTGGAGAGCCTGTGGGGCCGCACTGTCTGCACCCCTTCCTTCTCCACACTTCATTTCCTATGTCAGTCTTTCCTCATGCCCAGTACCATTACTCACCACTGAGCAATGCTCGCACCAGGGATTCTGGAAGAGAGAGAGAGAGGAAAACCCTTCATTTTTCAAAAGAAAACTTTTAAAACCCCAAAGAAACAGGGAAAGCTCACCTAGGGCAAACAGCTCTGGCTTCTCCCCGCTAAAAAGCAAGGGTGAAAAGAGATGTTGCTGGGAACCTCCTCTGTTCCAGAATCCTGCTGCCCTGCAGCACAGGAGCGATGTGTTGGGAAGCTAGGAGAACCTGGTGCCATGGTGCCCACATGTGCCATGTCTTTGGCTGGGGCAGCAGGTGGCTTTCATCTGACATGGCTGAAATTGCTTTTCCTAGCAAGTTTGACTCCAGAGGAGGCAGATTATTCAGAGTGGCCTCTGCTAGCTGCCAGCTGTCGTGGCAAAACAGATGGCCTTGTCTCTGGAGCTGTGTATTGAAGGCTCTCAGCAGTGATGCTGAAAACAGGCGAGAACAACCCGCAGACCTGACATACCCATTTGTGTGTGTTCATGACTTGTCACACCTTTATATTTCGCTCCTATGCAAAGCTTGCTAGAACCTATCTTTTCATTCATCTTTGCCTTCAGGGGGTCTTGTTTGACCATGTCTCCCTTTTATTATCAGCCACTGGTGAGGTGTGCTGGCAGCACAGACCAGCACAAATGTGCGTGGGCTCCCATGTCATGCCACACTCTACAAAAACACAACTTCCTTTCTGCTAATCATATTACACCCTGCAAGTTCACTGAGCTGGAGCTCAGAGCCCAGAATGACACAGCTTCAAAAACCAGCAACCTGGGGAGCCCTCGCTGCTGTAAATCCTTTCCATCCCCTGAGAGGAGCGTGGTGCACTACACTGTCACCCTCAAAGATGATCCCCTGACACAATTATGTAGCAAGCCTTGATGGAGAAGAGCAGTCTACAAATGCTGGGTTGAAACAGGTCAATACATCCTTTGTGTGACAAAGCAAGCTGCCCTGCATGAAGAGCAGTATTTCTCCATCCATTTGGCAGAATTACACTTTGATTTTATTAGATAATTCAGTGCAATACTGTTTTGTCTCCAAATAGGGAAGCAAGATGCCATTTCTTCTGCTCCCATAGCTGAGAGGAGATGGGTTTGAGATGACCATCTCTTCCCAGACAGAAATGGAGAGGAGTAGTGAAACAAGGGGGTGTCAGGTTCAAAGCAAGCCCAAGGAAATGGCTCAGGCATAATGAAGCAGTGGAACTCCTCACTGCAGGATGCTGTGGGTGCTGAACATTTGCATGAGTTCAAAAAGCACCCAGGCCTATTCATGGAGGAAATACCTATTAGGGCTTATTAGGGGCACAGGTCCCCGTGCTGGCTCAGGAAGTCCCCCAGGCACATTGCACAGGATGGGAAGAGTCGCCTGGGAAGCATTGGCTCACTTGCCCAGATTCATGCTGTTTCCAAGTTGCCTGAAGCAGGCTAGCTGCCCTTGCAGCCAGGTCATTGATCCAGCTGGACTTTTTACATCTCTTTACTATGGCTGGAGTATGAACATCCTTTGAGCGCTCCTCATGTTATTGGACTGGATGGGACATCTACTATTAAGCACACAGTTTTACTGGTTTTGCTGTTCCTGCTGTTGTACTACTTACTGTCTTTACTAGTTTTTTTCTGTATTTCTGCTGCTGGTGCTTGACAACACTCCTGGAGTGGCTTAAATTCTTTGAAAAGGCTGCTCAGAAAGTCACTAGGTCACTGATGGACTCTGGCTGGCAAGTAGTCTGTCAGAGTATTTCCTATTCTTGCTGGGGTTTTCTTTTCCCTTTATTGAATACATTGGGCAAAGCTGAGTGCAGAAACAGTGAGCTTCTGGGAGAGATTTTCAAGGGCATAAACTCTTGCCAGCAAGGCTGTGGCATGTGCCTATCTGTCTGCATGCCAGCTGCTGCAGAAGTTGATTTCAGCCTTGAGAGCATGTGTTTGGTAACAGCCTGAGAGCTCAAGGTCTCTGCTGCTTCCCTATCTCCCTACCAAGGCAAAGGCAGCAGGATCAGGCCTTTCTCAGATAAGGTATTTTTTTTAAACTACAGAAACCTCACATTGGCACAGGAAACCACAGAGAAGCGAATTAAAGGAGGCTGAGACAGCTGTCCAGCCTCATTTCACGTTCCTCAGGAGGCACAGAGCATCCCCAGTAAAGGTCTCCCATCTGTTCCACCTCTCAAAGAAGGCCCAGCTTTAAAGTTCAGTGGGGACGCCTGGGGCAAAGTCCATGAAGACCTTCACGGACACAATGGTCTGACGTATTTTTGGGTGTGAGTCAATGCCTGATGCACCAAGACACGAGGTGAATCAGTCACAGGGCTCTGCTGGGGGTGTCTAGGAAAAAATCACAGCAGCTGTGGTCACTTCTGATCCCCTGAGCCATCCACATTTGACCCTGTGGCTGCCTCATCTCCAGCAGAGGACAGGAGGACATGACAAGCCAGGGCCACATGTCCCTGCAAGATTTGTATGATCAGGTCGCAGCGGGAGCTGAGATCATCTGTGGAGCAGAGAAGGGAGATTAACCGGAGGCACAAAGAAGCCCCATGGGGATTTCAGACTTTCTGCTCTTGCCACAACCTCCTGTGGATGTCTGTGATGCTCAGGTCTCTGGGGTCCATGGCTGCTGGCACAGGGCCCGTGAGAGGGATGTGTGATTGTTCGCTGTGCTGAGACAGCGCTCAAGGCACAGCCCAGACAGGGAGGCAATGGAGAAGGAAAAAGCCTATCTTTAAACTTGAGGCTGATTTGGAGCTTGGTCTTGTCACAATTACGATGACTGACTCTCTGTGCCTCAGGAGTAATTTCTGGCTATAAATCTTCCTTTGATTTTTTTATATACAGTTGGTCCTAGGCAGACATCAGGCCATGCCAACCAAGTTAGACACACACAGCAAAGGCTGCACTGGCCCATGTGAGGCCACTTTGGCTCTAACCCCTCTGCTCAGCAACTTTACACTGAGCAACAGCAATATGAGGGACAGATACACAGAAATAGCACAAGTGTGTGCCAGAAGGAGTTCAGCTACACTTGTGGCCTCTGAACAGTTCCAGCTCAGCAATCTCCCCGTGTTTAGTAAACATCCATGCTTTACTTCCAGGAATTCATCCTTTTACTTTTGACGCTCTGTAAAATCAGAGCATGCACCGGGCCTGCAGCAAGATGCTTCCCTGGTTAACACCTCGTGAGAGCTGGTGCTCCTTATGTGGGCTTGACCTTGCCAGATGACACTTTTGGTTCCCATGTCCTGCCACCTGTGTGAAGCCTCAGCATCTCCACTCCTCACAACATGGCACAATCCTGTTGAAAGAGCCTCTGAGAAGCCCAGCTCCCACCCAGCCCACTGCTGCAGCGACAAGAGTTCGGGTTTGTCTCAGGAAAAGCGGCAGGTTTCCATTCCCCTGGTGCCTGCCACTTGGGCCTTGGTATCAAGAATGGGTACAAGGGAGCTGTCTGAAGCCAACTGCACCCCCTGTGTCTGTAAAAGAAGTGCCAGACACAAGTCATCCCTCCCTCAGTGTAACTTGGAGGGTTGTCCAGTTACTGCTGGCACAGAGCAACCTGCATTTCCACTGCTGTTTCAAAACTCATACAGGTACCACTGCTACATTCATAAAAATTAGTGAGAGATTTGTCATTCATAGCCTGAGTGTATGAGTCTGACACTATGTATAAATAGGTTATAGTCACACTTACATAACACTGCCTTATTTATGATCTTAAGCCCAAGGGAGAAATGTCTCTTCCCCAGCCCTTTCTTCCTAGCAAAAAACGTCATTCAAAGCTCAGCTTCAATCCTATCACTGAGGCTGGATGCTTAACCAAACACTGGGAAATTCAAGCAAGGCATTTCTCTTTCAACTTGCAAACAGCGATGTCCCCAAAGAAGGCAGCTGCTAGGATCTCTGTGCTCATGATTAAATACTGCACCAAGGCTGGAGAGTTTCCAGGAGTGATCCCTGGCTTTACAGCCATGGGGGATATAATATGTGTTAAAGGCAAAATGTCACAGGCAAAGTTAAAGGTTAAAATGCCACATCCCTTACCAGCTTCAATCTAGTTCTCAAAGCAGATCCCTTACACTGCATTTGTCTTACAGTAAACTGAGAGGAGAGGATCAACTTGCTTTCACAGATTCACTTCTCTGGCTCTGCTGCATCCCCAAATCCTGCAGCCAAAGATAAAAGACTAATCTCCATGGCACTTAAAATTCTGGGATTAAGGAACCCATGTGCCTTTTTTATCCATCTCACATACATCTGTTTTATAATCCTTCTTTGTAATAACACGACCACTGGCCATGTGTGTCCTGACACCTGGAATGGCGAAAGCTTCAGGTTTTTGTGCAAGGCAGGAGATGGAAGGGGATGGGCAGAGGATGCCGATGGGGTCTGGCAGTGGGCACAGCACCACATTTGTATAAAAAAATGACAAAATGTTAAGCATAGCACATGCAGATGCTAACGTCAGGAAGAGGCTTCCCAGTGTGGGCTACCCTGGTGCACCAAGCCTGCAGAAACATTCAGCAATCACCCTGCATCCAACCAACCACCACCCAGTGTGAACCACATGCTGGAAGATGCTGTGCCCAGGGGACAGCCAGGCTGGCTCTGCACCTGCCAGGACCCAAATCAGGGCTGGTCTCTGGGTCCTGGTGCTATTGAGGGGTGATATTGAGGGGCAAGCTTGCCACGCCTGTGGGAACTTTGGGCTCCTAAGTCCTTCAGAGCAGGAGTGATGGATGAATCAGTTCTGCATGCCCTTACCTACCATCCAGTCCTCAGGAGTCCCACCAGAAGCAAACCTCCAAACCCTGGAGTTGGTGTCCCTTCACACTTCCTTTTGAAACCAGGCAGGCCAAAAAGGAGCAGCACGGGATTTCAGAAGGCTCCCTGTTTCTGCAGGCAGCATTTAGGCCTGTTGCAGAACAACCCTCCCCCTGCAGAAGCCACTGATCTTGTTAAAATCTTGTTCCCATTCACTGATCGTGCTGGATCAGACTCACGTTTCTCACCCAGAGGAACTGGAGCTGCACTGACATTTACAAGCAGAGATGAAGCAGTGACAAAAAGCAGGGGATTGAGAGAGAGAGGGAGGAAACCAAATCTGCAGCAGAAAATCTGCAGGCCACTTTGTATCATGCTAATTTGAGTGGGTCCTGCCCCGATCTCATCTGCATGGGCATAAACCATTTGTAGCTATTGAGATACGTGGAGCACCCATTGCTGTTCTGAAGCAGTGCTCCCTTGCTTTCAGGAATAAAGGATGCTTTTTCCGTCTTGCAATCTAAATCAGATCAGAGGCCCAGTAATTAGTCTCCTATCTGGTGATTTATAGCTCTATCTGATATTGCAGGGCAAAAGCGACAGATTATTTGTCCTTCTTGAGATAAAATCTGTAGCGCCGTTTGCTGGAGCGGGGATTACACACGAGGCCTCAGCAGTGAGCAGAGAAAGCAAACCTGGCAAAGGTCCTGGCATTTTTCATGTGATGGCAAAGGCTTTTGGACTGACATGCACACAGCTTTGGGGCTTGAGGCAACAAAGATTGTGGCAGGGTTCAAGCAGCCTGGTGTGAAGAAGAAGGGATGGAATAGGGAAGCACTTCAGCCTAGTGCTTTCCTCAGCTTTCCTTTCCTCAGCTCCCTTGCATCTTGCTCCAAGCACACACAGTGTTGCTGAAAAGCTCTGAGAGATTATCTGCTGAAAGCTAGTTGTGGATGAGCTGTTCTTGTGACTGCCCACCAAGAGCTGCGTTTTCTCTGGATGCCTTGGAGGATGGGGTGATGATTGGGAACATGCTTGCTGAAATATGCTGTTGTGACCCTGGGCTTAAAATAACGTCTGGAACTCTGTGAAGCTTAGCTATGAGAAGGCAGTGCAGGAGGGATGCAGGTGGGCCCAGAGAGCTACCTGCCCTCTGCTTCTGTGTTCACTCCTGGGGTGTCCCATGCTAGGCAAGGCACTGCCATGGAGCCTAGGCTGGTCACAGGCTTGTGCAGCTGAGGGTTGGAAAGCACTGAAAATGAACGTTTTCCCCTCCTCCACCTTCTCAACCAATCTTGCATAATTTCCCCTTTAGCCTCCCTAGACAGGTTCATTACAATTCCCTCCATTAATATGTAAATATGCCCCAGAGGAAAAGACAGCCTGGATTTATTAACATGAATCTTTTAACTCTTTCACTGCTGCACTTCCCTTTGTGGACAGGCAGGTGCATTCCCCAGCCTGGAAAACTGTGAGGAAGGGAGATTGCATGAAAGGAGAACCGTAAGGTGCTGCAAGAGGACAGAAGGGAACCATGCCCCTGTGGCACTCCAGGAGGGAGGGGTTTTGTTGGAAAGTGCAGACTTGCAAGTTGCTGGGACCTTGATTCTGCCTTTCATCTCTGCCAAAGGCTTCCTGCACATGCCAGGGCAAACCACTCAACCTTTGGCCAACCGCTGGGAGAGGCCAGGGAAAGGTGGCAGCGTCTTTATGCTGCAACTTCTGTCACGTGCCAAGAGTACTGAAGATGAGCCTCTGTGCTTTGTCCATCCACAGCTGCACTGGTTGACCAGGAGGATGGGAAAGCTCTTGGGAAAACTCCAGAATAACAAAATCTTGGCCAGTGTTCCTGCCCAGTGTTACAGAGGCAGACACATCTGTCAAGTATCTGAGACCTGCAGCATGACACAGCACACCATGAGTGCACATTGAGGCCAGGAGCCAGAGGAGCAGAGCCAGGAAAGCCAGGAGGAGCCCAGAGGGCTCTCAGAGCTCAGCAACTTAGGGCTGCCCACAGCAGCTACTGTCCACCCAGAGGAACTTCTGCTTCAGCATTTCTCTGGGCAGAAAAAGCCTTCAGGTAGCCAAAAAACCTGGTATCTATTGGCTGGCAAATTTACAGTCTGACTCTAATTTGATTCTCACTGCCACAGTGAGATGAGGTGTAAATTCCTTTTTCTTAATTCAAGGTACATATTGACATTTAATCATCCAAATATGTACCTCCTTTGACAATTCATTTCCCTTCAGCCTCTTTCAAGAATTGCCTTTTCTGGCCAGGACCCTATAAAAGATTATTCTTTGACTCTGCTGCAAAGGAAATTAATGTCTCTTGCTCTCTTGCTCCCTTTGCTTTTGGTTGCTTGTTTTCCAGCAGGATATATTTCAGTTTGCCCCCATATGGATGCTGTTTGACAGGAATATTAGCTTTCACACTTCTCTGGGTTTACAAAGTCAGGACATGAGGCCATGTGGTCTTCTCCAATACCCACCCCCTTTCCCAAGTCCTTTCCATATGCCCTGTGCCCCCACCCCACATAACTGTGCTGCTTCATTTGACTTGTGGCTTCTCCTTGTAAGCATTTTTGGTTACTTCCATCTTAATACCGCTATAAATATCGTTAATTAAATCTCCTCTTGAGCTAACTGCAGTGAGAGAGATCCCTCTCCTCCTTCAGTGGTGTATCCTGGGTGGGTGGCCTTGACTTGGTTCATTTTGGGCACTCTCACCTTTGGGTTCAATTTCTCCTCATGTCTGTGAGACACCCTCCCCAGCACAGCACCAGCTCCAGGTGTGACCAGCCAGGAGCACAGCCGTGACTGTGCCCCGTGTGGGTGCACAGTGGGATTCCCAGCAGCCTGGCTGGGTGCAGTTTATTTTCCAGGAAGAAAGAGCCAAGCCTATCACATCTAGATAGGTTGTAGGAAGGGATGAAGCATGCGGGAAGGGTTCAGGCACAAGGAAATACTTGAAAATCTCCACCAGATGCACATGCACACACATCCTTACACACTCCACCCTGATATAATGTCCTGCACCAGTCCTCTTGCAAACATCCAGGGACATCAGCCCAAATGCCTCTTCATGTGCCCATGACAATATCTCCCTCCTCTCCCACCTCCAATCAGTTTGTTCCAGTCACATGCTGGACGAGAGAGGGAAAAATTAGGATGATAGGCCTGCCTCCAAGGACATGCATTTTGTGACTTTGGTTATCCAGTTTTAGTGTAAAAGCTGGATTGAACAGTGCAGAAGGCATTGGAGACACCAGGCTAGCTCATGCTGTGGTGGTGGCCAACATCTGCCCAAGAGGATCAAAGAAAACAAAATGTTTTGGCATCAGGCCTCGTGCAAAACTTTCTAAACGTTTTGATGATCCAGCTTGAGTTCAAGTATTGTTGGTATGAGAGCGTAATTTTCCATTAGTTTGTAATCAAATTCTCAGTTTGAGTATTTTGTCTCTGATAGCTTCCTCTAAAGGAAGAAAGAATGTCTCTGGTATGTCACTGACCACCCAGAGTCTGCTTTACTTCATCAGAAAGAGGACTTTGCTATTCTTGTGTTTGATGCGGGTTGGAATGGGGGATGATTAGCCTTCCACCTCTGTTGTATTAGGCAACAAGCTCTAATGAATTCCTGGAGTGGGGCGTATTACACAAACGGCAGCTGTGTTTCCCCCACAGCTCATCTGATTTGACTTGGCTGGCGAAGGGTTGGCACGGCACACAAAAGCCACAGGTGCAAAGATCGGGCTGACTCAGGCCGAGGGGAGAATCCAACAGCGGTCAGAGAGCAGAGTGTAAAGGAGAGGCAGCAGCGGGATGCGGGAGTGTCACCAGCTGTAGCTCCTGAACGTGCACGGTAGGCAGGCACACACAGCAAGGTGTTACCCTGCCTTGCCCGGGTAAACAGCGACCGGGCACGCAGGGGAGGGGAAGTCAAGCTGCCTCTCCAAGTGCTGCCCTCTGTGAAAAGCAGCGACATGGCAGATGAGCTTGAATAACCATTGGGCCCCTGACCTTACACCCACCACATCCAGGTCCACATTGGGACAGCTGAATACCTTCAGGTCTCTGAAGCAGACTCATCTGGGACTGCTCCAGGCATGTGTTTGCAGGAGATGCCCTGAGCACGGTTGCTGGCATTGTCGATTGCGACGCTACTTCTGTTTGAAAGCAGTCTAAAAGGGGACTTTGGGGTGAAATATTGCTCGGTGTTTGGGTGGTGGCTCCTGGGACACTTCAGGGTTGTACATTTATTCATTAGGCTTTTAGCTGAAAATAGAGTTCCTCTATGAGAGGAATTAAATCAAAGAGCCCCCTCCACAGAGTCGCATCACAGGCAGGGTGCTGTAGTGTTTTTAGGGCTCTGCAGCTAATGAGACGCCTTTTTCTGACAGGGGAAGAGTGGCCGTGAAAGATATGCAGTCAGAAGGACCCGGAGGGACCTGCTTAGTGCCCCCGCCGCGGCAAGCATTCCTAACAAAACAGCAGCAAGGGGACAAAGGAAGAGGAATGTGCGCAGCGTGTGTCCGGCCTATGTGCGTGTGCCTGAGTGTGTGTCTGTGTGCCTGAACATGTATGTGTGTCTGCCTGTGTGAGTGTCTGTGTGTGTGTGTCTGTGTCTGTGTGCCTGTGCCTGAGTGTCTGTGTGTCTGTGTGTCTGTAGACAGGCGCGTGCCCCGCAGCGTGTGCGACCCGGCGGGGACCCTGCGGGGTCCCGGGGGGGTGGCACGGCGCTGCCCGGCGGTGACAAGGGCGCGGCGCGGCCCGCTGCTCTCCGCCATTCACAACCCGCGGCGCGGCCGGATTCTCTTTTTTTTGTGAATGGAGGCGGTGACGTCGCCGCACCCGCGCGCCGCCCGCCCTCCATTCATGAGTCCCCCGCGCGCCGTGAATGGGCGGGGCGGGGCGGGGCGGGGGCGCGCGCCGGCCGCCGCCGGGTAGTAAAGGCTGCGCGCGGCGCGCGCGGGGGTGCGCGAGCGGCGCGGGCGGCGGGCGCGGGGCCCGGCGGGAGCTCCCCCCGCCATGGTGGCCACCGAGGGGCTGCGCGAGATGGAGGGCAGCGCGCTGCGGCGGCTCGTGGGCCGCGACGAGGCCGCGCCCGGCGGCGCCGCGCGGTGCCTGGTGCTGGACTGCCGCCCCTTCCTGGCGCACAGCGCCGGGCACATCCGCGGCGCGCTCAACGTGCGCTGCAACACGATCGTGCGGCGGCGGGCCAAGGGCGCCGTGAGCCTGGAGCAGATCCTGCCGGCCGAGGGCGAGGTGCGGGCGCGGCTGCGGGCCGGGCTCTATGCCGCCGTCGTGGTGTACGACGAGCGCAGCCCGCGCGCGGAGGCCCTGCGCGAGGACAGCACCGTGGCGCTCGTGGTGCGCGCGCTCCGCCGCGACACGGCGCGCGCCGACATCCGCCTCCTGGCAGGTACGGCGGGCGGGACACCGGGAACGGCGGGGACACCGGGAACGGCGCGGGGGAACCGGCCGGGAACAGCTGCCCCCGCCCGGGAACGGGGGCCCGGCCTCGCCGCGCCCCGGGCTAGGCGCTGCCTTCTCCCTCCTCCGGCTGTCCTGCCAGGAGCTGGGAGCGCTGGGGCCGCAGGCACCGGGGCTGCGCTGCCCCGGAGCTGCGGTCCCGGGACGGACGCAGCGTGGCCGTCAGTGCTCCGCGTGGGAGCCCGGGCGGTCTGAGCCGGCTCAGGGGCATCGAGCGGGACCGGGACCCTGCCTGGGACCTGAGGGAAGTTAGTGTTTGGGGGAAACTCCCCGCGATTTGTTTGAGTTCATCCCCAGCCCCACGGTGCAGAAAAGGTAGTTTGTGCAGGGTCAAGTTCCTGCTGTCACGGCGAAGTCCCCTTGCAGCCGGCAGAAAACGCGGGGGTACCTCCGTGCTTCTTTTGCGACTACAGCAGGGATCAGGTCTTCCCCCCCACTCTGCCGCGTATTAAATGAGAAGCTGTGCACATTTGGAGCTGCTGGTCCTGAGAATTGCCGTGAGATGATTTACGGGCGGGGGGTGCTCAGCTGGGGTTCCTGGATGAGCTCTGTGGGGGTTTTTCTTTTTTCTTTACAGCCTGAGAGTCAATTTATTCCTTGGCTTACTTACAGCAGGGGTGAGGATGTGTATGTAGAGCAGCAAATCCATTAAGAGGCTTGATAGATGGAGGAACTAGCACTTCAGTTGTACTAGATACAGTAAAAGCAGCAGGAGCTGCTGCGAGGATGCGATACGATGTGCTGCTGCGGGAGTGCCTGCATAGCAAGGGCTCGCTCAGGAGCGGGCTCCTTCACCATGAGCCAGCGTGGTGCTGGAGCCACGCATGTGGCAGGAAATGCTGCTCTGCTTCAAGGGTGGCCTTTGTCAGCTGAGAGCTTCTGGTGCCTCTGTGGTTCTTGTGGGAGGCTGGGTGGAATGGGAGCCCTTTTAAGGAATGGGCTCCGAGAGACTCAGTCTCAGCACTACAGTCTGTTTGTGTACCACAGAGCTACTAAAATGATCCTGCTCTGATTCCATGAGAGCTACACTAACTCAGAGCTGTGCGTGCCCAAGTGCACATTTGTTGGGTGCATGTCACGGTGAAGATCCAGATGTGTTTGGTGCAGGTCAGGCTGCTGCCACATTCCCTGTGAAACTGCCTGGCTGGGTGTTGCTTGACCATGGGCACCTGCTCTGCCTTGCTCCTGCACTGGACAGGGCTGGCGTGCACAGCCAGCAGCTGCTGAATCAATGAATCTGATGAGATTCATTGAAGAGAAACATTTGGAAAGATCTCTTTTTCTTTCCAAGAACCATTCTTTCCAAGATGTTTCTGCCCATCGCCCTGGGCAGCTTTTGCCTCTCATGGTGCTATGACCACTGGAGTGCGATGTGGTCAATCCAGGGATTTCAAGATCCCTGGAAGTAGTTTAACAAGGGCTCTTGGTTTTAGATGCCCTTTCAAATAGAAGCAGTTGGACTGTAAGGGGATGTCAGGCCAGGCAAATGAAGCCTCTGCAAGCTGTCCTGGCTGCGTGGGAGGGACAATGCAAATGCAGTGATGCATCTGCACGGTTCTGATTTAAGGTACTAGAGCCCTTCCTTTTTTAGGGGAAGGAAACAACAAAAGACACTGGGATGCTGGCAGTACTGGGTTCTAGCTGCCTAGGGATTCCTGGGCTGCTTGAGATGCTCGCATCCATTGTTTTGAATATCCAGCCTTCTTCAGGGCAGTCTCAGAGCTAAGGCTGGATAAGAAAGGAGAGTCCCGTTGTATGCCCTGGTAAGCCGAAATCTGCAGGCATAGGTCCTGGAGTTGGTTTGAGACTTCAAGAACCATCCTGGGAGTCAGGGTGTGATCTAGCTGGAGTCCTATGGTGATAGTAAAATACTTGATTTTCACTGATTTTGAGGCTCAAAGCCAGACCCTACAAGGATGTCAGGATAGTTGATTTGATTTCAAAGAGAGAAGGAAATCTCACCAGAAGTGTTTATTGGCAAATCAACACTGCAGTTTGTCCGTCCTGGGAACTCACTGGGATTTGCTCTTGTTTCGCCTGTCATGATGAAGCCCTGATGTTCCTGTGCTTATGCCCCAGCAGCAGGTCAGAGGAGCAAGCTGCTCCATGTGTCCTTGCATGCCAGCTTGCACCTGTGTCTGTGGTAGGCAGCAGACACCTCTCTCTGAGGGCAGCTTGGCTGTGGGATCCGCTTGGCTATACCTGGCCAGAGCCGGGGCTTTCCTGGTCTGTTGTTTGGGAGCTCTGAGCTGGAGGGTCAAGCTGGGAATGGGAGACCTGCCGGTCTTTTGTGAGGATATGATGTGTCAAGCAATGATGAGAACTGAACAGTCTTTGGCCTTGGAGCAGCTTTTCCCATTTAAGTCTAAGTATGCTGGAAATAAATCCTCTCTTCCCTCTGTCTCAGAAAGCAACCTTGGCCTCAGCCTGGGGTTTTGGCTGGCAATATGCAGGGGACCGAACCCTGGACCAGAGACTTCGGGTGGCCAAGATCATTGCTCCCTCCTGGTGCTCTGGCTCCAGGGGAATGGTGGGACCTCAGGGATTCCGCCCTTGCTGCCGAGAGCCTGGCTGCTCCTCCTGGGGCAGGAGGCCACTCTCCATCGCTGTAGCATCATCTAGTGGCCAAGGGCATCTCCACCTCCGTTCTGTAGTCCTGCGAACGTGGTCTGGTATAACACTTTGTGCGTCTCTTCTTGCAGGCGGCTATGAGCGCTTCTCCTCGGAGTACCCTGAATTCTGTGCAAAAACCAAGTCCCTGAGCAATGTGTCACCCCCTACCAGCGCTGAGCCCCTGGATTTGGGCTGCAGTTCCTGTGGGACACCCTTTCATGACCAGGTATGTCTAAAAGCCCAGTGCTTAGCTATTTTGACTGCCCTTCCAGCATTGCAACCTGCTGCAATGGGAGTCCCTCTGCTCTCCCTCAGCTGGGGCTTGCAGAGCCCTGGTTTCTTTCCTGTCATGGGAAAGTTTGGTGGTCCTCCTAATCCTAGGCTATTTCTGTGCCCCAAAGAGTGGACAAACCCAAATCCTGTTAACCCACACCTGCCTGTTCCTGAACAGGACAGAGAGGGAGAGGAAAGGCTGAAATCGGTTCAGCACCTTAGGAAGGCAGCCTCTGCTCTCTCCCCTGAGGGCCCTGGATCAGGTGCCAGGTTGCTGCACAGCTCGACATTTCCAAGACATCGGGATGTGTGTCCTACCTGCCACTGCCCCCTGGTTAACCCCCATATCTGTTGTCTTTTTCTGTAACAGGGTGGGCCTGTGGAAATCCTTCCCTTCCTCTATCTTGGCAGCGCCTACCACGCGGCCCGGCGGGACATGCTTGATGCACTTGGCATCACAGCTCTGCTGAACGTCTCCTCAGACTGCCCCAACCACTTCGAGGGGCACTACCAGTACAAGTGTATCCCTGTGGAGGATAACCACAAAGCTGACATCAGCTCCTGGTTCATGGAGGCAATTGAGTACATTGGTGAGTGCCCGTGCAGAGAAGTGTCCACTGGTGGCACTGGGGGGAGGGAGGTCAGCCACCGCCTGCAGGGTTGGTGAGGGGTTGGGCCGTGGTGGCAGGGTGTGGGTCTCACCTCTCGCCCCTGTTGCCCTCCAGACTCAGTGAAGGAGTGCTGTGGCCGGGTCCTGGTGCACTGCCAGGCTGGCATCTCCCGCTCAGCCACCATCTGCTTGGCGTACCTGATGATGAAGAAGCGCGTCAAGCTAGAGGAGGCCTTCGAGTTTGTCAAGCAGCGCCGGAGCATCATCTCGCCCAATTTCAGCTTCATGGGGCAGCTGCTGCAGTTTGAGTCGCAGGTGTTGGCCACTTCCTACGCGGTGGAGGCCGTCAGCCCCTCGGGGACGCTGCGGGAGCGGGGCAAGGCCACCCCCACGCCCACCTCGCAGTTTGTCTTCAGCTTCCCCGTGTCTGTCGCTGTCCATGCCACCCCCAGCAGCCTCCCCTACCTGCACAGCCCCATCACCACGTCGCCCAGCTGTTAGCTCAGGGCCCAGGCCGGCCGGGCAGGCAGTGCCAGGCGTGCAGGGGGCGTGGAGCCCTGTGATGTTAAGCAATAGTGCCGGACACTGCCATTCACCCTGGACTCGACATCTTTTTTGTAGAGAAATTTCTTACCTCATCTTGGTTTGTTTGCTTTTTGTTATGTTTTGAAAGCACGAAGTTGTAAAAGCCACAAACCTTGACACTGTCCAGGCTCTTTGGGGGAGGAAAAAAAATAGTATGCTGGGTTTCCTCAAGTGCCTGGTCTCCATGTGTTTCCACCCCTATTTTACTATCTTGTTTTTTCACACTTCCCCTTCTCCCCATGTTTCTGCCCTCAGCTCACCTAGGCTGACAAGGTTTCATTGTGCAGCAGCCTTCTCCCTTGCAGAGAGACCTGTGAGTGTGTGGTGGATGCTGCTTACCTGAGCCAGACAGAAGCAGAGCTGCAGGCAGGGCCTTGGGGCGGGCAGGAGTGGTGGCACAGGGCTGGCTGCCTGCACTCAACCTCAGCCCTGCCAGCAGCTGGGGCTGATGTACATATGTATGGTTTTGTTTCGTTTTTGTTTTTTTTTTCTAGAAATTAACTTTTTATTTATTGCCTGAGGGAGGGAGAACATTGTTTGGAGAAAATAAAAATAAAACCGTTTTCAACAATTTGGCTGGAGCAAATTTGTCCTAAGACCAAGACAAAACAGCAGGTTGTGCACAAATGCCATTTTCACAGAGCAACTGTTAAAAATGTATTTATTGACTTTTAAACTATTACAAGTATTGCAGATCAGACATTTAGCCAAGCACATTTATAGATCAAACTCAGTTGTTACAGAGATGTTACCTAAAGTCCACCGTGTAGGTAGGCTGAGAAACTGCCCATTGTCTTCAAGAGAGAAGGTAACAGAAGAAATAAATAAATGATATCCCAGCTCCATGTAATTGGCAACCCAGAGAAGACACATACAGGGCTAGTTATGAAAACAAGTTACACAAAAAAAGGTCTAGAAATTCAGCTCCCAGCTACATTGCATCTGGGTTGCCAGAGAAAGCAATTAGGAACAACAAAGCACAAGCTCATGGGACTGCAGCACAGAAAATCCCCATCTCAATTTCTAAAGCTGAAGCAAGTTCTGCAGATGTTAAGAAAGTGTCAAAATCATTTGTAATAGCAAATTCTAATAATCTACATTAGCAATTAATGGGACCAGCACTAAAACTTGCCACCAACAGGTTCAGCAAGATGGATACATCAAATCCAGTCAGGTAATGTGATTTGACAGGCGTATGTGTCAGTGTAATGGAAATGTATCTACTTCCTATGTCCCCTATTCCCAAGCTCATTCACCTTGCTTCAGAGATTTTAACACATACAGTGTTCCCCAATCCCCTGGGTTTCACATCTACTCTGTTCAGAGAGGTGGGAACACTGCCACTCCATCTCTGCACGTCTGTCCTGCCACTCTCGGAAAGACCAGGAGAACATGCTTTGGACTGTGCCAAGCCAGCACCTCTGATCACCAAGGGGTTCAAGCTGTGGAGGTTCACAAGCCACTTGGTACATGAGGCAAGAACCAAATAGGTGCTTTCCCAGGTCTTCCCAATCCAGGCTGCAGCACAGCTTACAATGCTGCACAAATAGCTCAACATAACTGAAGCATGCAAATCCAAACCACGGAAACAGAGAAATCCCACTGAAAATAAATTCACACATTTCCTGACATTCAGCTTCTGAGAATGATTAGCAATGTTCAAACTAATCTGTTGTGTGGCTGGACCCTTCCTTTTACCCATATTGAAGAACTGATGTCATTGTAGGGCTGCAGGAGGCTTTTTTGAGATTTGCCATCGACTTAAGTAGCTCTCACAAGCCATGCAGTGGCACATATTTGCATCCCTCAGCGCCCCGCACATTCACAGGGAGCAGACACCTCTCCAAACATACAACAAACAGTAGGAACAGTTGGTTTCCAGAGCCGAGAAAGTGCCCTTCTCCAGGAGCTACTCTCTCCCATATACGATATGTCTTTTCTGTGTCTGCTGCCCACCAAAGCCAACAATGCAGAACATTTTGCAGGGTTTTTCTCTTTGCTTCAGCATAGAATTTTCTTCTGTGGTATCCCCATAACAAGCAAAGTTTAAGTTTGCAGGCAAAATAAATTCTTGCTACATAATGCATTGGGATTCAATTGCATCACATGCAAACACTCAAAACAGGTTAGAAAACCAATAGTGACTGCAACATGGTAGAACTAGTGTAAGAAGTTTGTAACAGTCTCTGTGGAGCTGGGATGAAACATAACTGGTAGATAAAAATAAGAATGAGAAAATAAAATATACCTTATTAAGGTACTGTACTGTCTGCTTTTAATCCTAACAAAAATTTTGTTGACAGCAATCAGACTGCAGTGTCACTGCACCAGGTATCTAAGTCATCAGTCTCATGGAAACAGTTTCAGCGATGGAGAGCAGAACCCTCCCTCCCTTGTTAGATGGTGACTTTTCTTTCTCTTTTGCTTACTAAGGTCCTGTCACAAAACTACAAAGAAGTTTCAAAGGGACACTGACAAAAATCAACAGGCCTGCGAGACACATTGTGCCTTGTGCCAGCAGACACCAAGTTTCTGCCCCTGGTTTCTGAAGCCTCTGAGGGCCTAGCCCAGTGTTTTTACGTCCTCAGCTCCTACTGTGCCTCCACCGGTGATCCAATGCTGCAAATGAGCATCCTAGTATGCAGGGGACTGCTCTTCTCGGGAGGTCAAAAACTTCATTCCTCAGGAGGCAGCAACGGCCTGGTTAAGGGGTCATGGCATTTTTAAGATTTCATTGTCGTTAACTCCTCCAGCTAAAGCAGCACCTCTGTACTGTTAACAGCCTGCCAAATGCAGCTCTACTACCACAACGACCGGGCTTTTCCCAGGTAACTTGATATTGATGGGCAAATCCTCACTTTGTTTTGAACTGTAAGAGGAGCTATGACAACATACGCTACTCCTGCACAGGTGTCTACAACACACAGATGCATCATCAGGCCTGGGTATTCCTCTGTGTCTGGCCACAAACGGATATGAGATCACGTCATCACGAGACAAAAACCACTGCAAAATGATTTCCTCACACAGCACCTTTACTCTGCACAGAACACCAAGACATTAACATTGGCAGTTCAAAGATACTGGAAAGTAGAATCACAGAATATGCTGAGTTGGAAGGGACCTGTCACAATCTTTGCGTCCAACTCCTGGCTCTGCACAGACCAGCCCCAGGAGTCACACCCTGTGCCTGAGAGCATTGTCCAAATGCTTCTTGAACTCTGTCAGGACTGGTGCTGTGACGATTTCCCTGGGGAGCCTGTGCCAGTGCCCAATCTCTGGGTGAAAATCCTTTCTCCTAATATACAACCTAAATCTCGCTTGACTCAGCTTCATGCTGTTTCCACCAGTCTTGTTACTGGTCATGGGAGTGAAGATATTGGTACCTGCCTCTCCACTTCCTCTCATGAGGATGTTGAAGACCCTAACGAGGTCTCAGTCTCCTCCAGGCTATTTTTATCCTCTAGAAGTTTCAGGCTGCAAAAGGAATCCAGACTAGCCCTTAGTTCAACCAGCACACAGGAAACAACAAGCAAGAACAGCATCCGGTGTGGGTTCAGTGGGGTTTTTCTTTTTACATTTGTTCTTGTTTTTGAAAGATGTAAAGCTTTTAACTTTCACACCCACGTTAACCATTTTGCTCACCTAAGCAGCACAGCTGTTTCACCATTTAAAACTATGTCTAACTGGGGATGGAGAGCAGCACTCGCTCTGGTCGCCATCTGAAACCCTAGTGCAGATAGGCACATCCCCTCACTCCATTATTAACTAAATCAAAAACAAACGCCAAATTTAAATGGTGAATACAAAGCTTCAAAGCCTAGTGGTGATCTTTGCAAGCCTAACACTATGAAACAAGTAGCCAAAACACAAGCACCCAATTTCATAAATGAAACTTGTTTAAAAGGACAACTAGGCTAGCGCCTGGCTGGGACTTCAAAGCTACATATTTAATCAGGTCACAAAATTAAGCAAGAACCCTATATCCACTGTCAGCTCAAGAAAAGTAAAACTCAGAGTTCAAATTCTGTTGGAGTATTGCTATTTCTAAGGGTTTTTTAGAGATATTACAAACAGATGATTTTCAGGTAGCCATATTGCATCAAATGACTGATTTTACAGTGGTTGATATTTCTTATGAGGATGACTTGCTTTAACATTAATGCCTTAACCTTAAAAATAAAAATGTTGTGTCTTAATGCTGAAAGTGAAACACTTTTCAGGATTAAATCTGTTTTATACAAACATGTTCGCAAAACCCCACTTGTTTGGAGCACATATATTTTTATGAACTATGTGCACACTATTCTGTTGCTTTCTTGCTTTAGGGGGATAAGACCTGAATGCATGAATTGGATCATCAGACACTAAATAGTGCTGGTCGATGGGGTAATGTACAACATGTTGTGTCCAAAGAAACATTTTCTTCCTCCAGTTGTTATATGGTCAACACTGAAGCACATTTCCTGGTACTGGTTGTTAGGAAAAAAATTAACAGGTAGTAATCTTCAGCCTTCTCTGAAACTGTAAAACACCACTATAAAGAAACAGTTTCTACTTTTGTTAAATCCATATCCACCATGAGGGGGACTTTTGAAACTGTTTGATGCTGTGCTATGCAATGCTTAAAAATAACTTTCTCCTACCCAGCAAAATAAACCTGGGAACTTGGGAAGAAGGGTATTAAGTGAATAAATCCTAACTTTGTTCTCTGGTACACCTGAAAACAAATCCACTTGCCAACTGATACTTTAAAATTTTGTTCTCATCAAAATGTAAAATCGATATTTAAAAAAATTATTACTTTTGTAAATCCCTTAAGCTCTTTAACTGTGATGTCACACACAAAGCTGTGACAGGAAACTGCTGTAATACACTCTCCCTTACCAGCCTGAAACCCATTTACTGGGTCTCATCTTACTGAGGGACATGAACCAGATACACCCTCCTGTACGAAATTTTACGACTCTTCACCTGCTTCTCCCAGCAAAACCATACACTGCTGTAACTGGAGAACATTTCACAAGCCGCATGTACTTAACAGGAGCCTTGTAAAATGTTCTTTTAAAGATGCCAGCAGAGGGCATGGATCTGTTTCATGAAGTTCTTCTAAGCACAAGAGCTGGTTTTACCCTTGCAAACACTTCCCAGGGCTTCCCCCAGAAAACTCACACAGACAAGGCAGCAAACTGACATCACCTGTTTCCACTCCAAAGTTACACTCACTCACGTTATCGTTTGCTCAGAGGTGTGCAAAAAAACCCCTGTATTGAAGAACTTGACCTAGCCCCTCCTCAGATGAAATTTATATTGCATTGTTAACAATTTTAGTCAACTTGACTTTGTGCAAAATATCTTCAAGAAGGTTCCGGCTCAACTTCAGAATACAAAAGGAGAATAAATAGGATCTCTTGAAAATAGGAAATGAATGGTGTATGCTGAAAAGAAAATGATGGGCTTAATGCAATTTATCTGCAAATAAAATAACTAGAAAAGTAGTGTCTGAAATTTTAACATGTGAGATGGCACCAATGAAGATTTCCATTTGCACAATAATGTTCCCAAGGTCTAGATCAAAACAATATTATTTTACACATGGTAACTGCAGAGACTAGGAGCCTGAGATATGTTATTAAAAGGCAGTCCCTTGTAAACTTTCCTCAAGAGGAACAGTAGCAGTTGAGTATGCAAGAATTACTCGTATCATATTCATCAAGACAGCAATACTTTATAAAAGACATACAGCTTATTTCCAGGTTGTTAAGAATTTTATGGGATTCTGACTTTTTGAAACACATATCCATCCTGTCCAAGATTGAAGTCACGTCCTTCTCCACTGCTCTGAAGCTACTAGGTCTTCTGTTCTGCTGCTGTTGCTGTCTGTGAGGGAGCCTCTGGTTTCACAATCTGGTATGTAATGAGATATTCTGGGTATGCCTGAAAGTAAAATAAGACAAGAAGCCCTGGTTTATGCAAGGGTAACTCAGCAAGTTCCAGTTTTTGTATTTCAATGAACAGTGACCAGGAAAGACAGCACAAGAATCAGCTCTGTGTTCACAGCATGCAAGAAAAAGTGGATTTCAAACCTAGCCGGCACTTATGTGGATCTGCTGGATGTACTTAACATCTTGGCTAACACACAAGTAGAAAGAAAGATATTTGTTCCACGCAGTCACTGCCAGAAATTGTGTGCAACAGGAATTCAGAGTTACTCTCCTTGTTAGCTGATCCTACAAATTGGTCAGTACCTGTCAAGTTATTAAAAAATCTCATGTGACTGATAAAGTCTGACCTCAGAAGGATCAATAACTTGCTATGTAACTTTACTGGCAGTGAAA
Organism: Prinia subflava; assembly: GCF_021018805.1. NCBI lineage: Eukaryota > Metazoa > Chordata > Aves > Passeriformes > Cisticolidae > Prinia > Prinia subflava. The sequence goes on along the minus strand of NC_086283.1, from coordinate 4,555,493 downwards.
TACTTGGCCCACTCAAAGCACATGACTCAGTCAGTCATCTGTCCATCTGTCCAGTGTTTCCTGGAGACGATTGCTAGCCAGTTCATTCCCAGAACAAAGCTAAAGTCGATGGAGGGCAGGGCCCCATCCAGAGGAACCTCAACAGATGAGAGGAGACTGGGCTTACAAGAAGCCTCATGTAATCCAGCAAAGGCACCTGAGATAAATTCCTTGTAACACTGCAGAATAAGAAGCCACTCAGCTGAAAAGGTGATGTAGTAAATCAGGTGTTGCAGCAACTGCTGTTTATTCAGCACTCACTTGACTACATCTAGAAAACCACACACAACTTCTAGGTTCTCCAGTACAAGAAAGATGCCAACAAGCTGAAGCCAAGTTCAGTAAAGGACCAATAAGATAGTCAGGGGAAGAGAGCACAGCATAAAGAAGAAGATTCTGAGAGAGATGGTTTTGCTTGGTTCAGAAAAGAGAAGGCCTTGTGGGACCATCATAGTCACTCTTTCATAGAAAATCACCTAACTGGTCAGGCACAAGCTGTGCTTACTGAAGCTGTGCTGGCTGTCTTGAATCACCTCCTGGTCTTGCATGTGCCTGCCATGAGGATCTGCTCCATGATCTTCCCAGGCACAGAGGTGAGGTTCACCTATCTGTAGGTGAGTGTCTACTTTTCTCTCCTTTTAAAAATATGAGTGGTATCTCCCTTTTCCCATTCACTGGGGTCCTTGCCAGACTGCCATGAGTTTTCAAATGTCACAGAAGCACAGAATATTCTGAGTTGGAAGGGGCCTGCAAGGATACTATCAAGTCCAACTCTTAAGTGAATGACCCATAGAAGGATCAAACCCGTGATCCTGGTATTATCAGCAGCATGCTCCAACCAACTGAGAATCTCAGGGTATGATGGAGAGCAGCTTGGCAACACCATCAGCCAGCTCCCTCAGGATCTGGGATGTTTGTCATCAGACTACACAGATTTGTGGTTATTCCGTTTCATTTGGTGATATGGGAGCCACCCACAGTAGTAAGCAAAACACTTGTCTAGAGTCAAGGTCTAGCTGATTAAAAATCAAGTTTTGAAGGCTCCAGCTGCCATTTAAGAGTAGTCTCTGTCACTGCTGTGAATCTCAGGTAAAAAGTCCACAACCTTCAAGATGTACTAGAGCCCCAGAAATGCATGTGACCTTGATTCTGCAGTAATGCCAGTAAAATGCAATGGGAGAAAGACAGCCTACTGAGAGAAGCTACAATTCTTAATGGACTCCATCAGTGCTGTACAGGTGAAATTAGGCAATTCTGTATAGCATAAATAAGAATAGATCAGTGGACAGGAGTAGCATTTGCTGTCTAGTTACAGTTCACTGTTTATTTCCCCATTTAAATGAAAAAAAACCCAACAACCTAATCAGCAGCGTTATCACAGCACACTTGGTCTGGAAACCAGCCACACCCCATCTCCAGCTGCCAGCTCTGTTCTTCTATAAAGCCAGTCCTTGCTAACCCACCTACCTGCTCTCCCCTGTAGATAACATACTCGGCGTAAGCAAGTCCATTCACGCTTGGCCTGCCGATAACAGAATGGTGCCCAGGAGGGGCATGAGCCATCTTCATTGTGCTGAACTGAAGAAAGGACTTTCCAAGGGTCACTCTACAGAAGAGCATTTGTCTAAAATGAAAAAAGAGAGTATCATTTTCAAATGTCTTACTAGGAGTTGTGTGCTTCCAGAATTACTTCAGTCTTTTGAGTTTACTTCATTACAATTATTTTCTCAAGGCTTTTTTAGAGAAACACTTTTAGAAACCAGTTCTAAGACGGTATAAAACCTGTCACAAAAAATCTTTCATGACACACAGAAGGGAAAACACACAGTTTGTTTAGCCCTCACATGGAAGCCTGTTCTACTTCATTTTATATAAAGCTGCTGAAAGAAGCTGAAACTCTCTGTGTTCCTACCAGCAGGGAATGGACAGGTGTCAAAGTGTGAGAAACACACTGATCTACTCCAGGACAAAACAAAGCTGTGAGTAAGTCCTGTTTGAAAATTATCTACCTCCAAAATTATCTGATGCACAGTACAATACTGTACTGCTGACCACCACTTTGCACTTCAGTTTGTTCTGAGAGTGCCTGGAGTTTAATTGCTATTTTGCCCTGACTCTTCATTTTCAAACTTGCTGTTTCAAGCCTCTTTCCTGAGCCACAGCTCTCTTTGATTTATACTCACTGTATGCTTAGCTGTAATTTTTGACCTTCCTGTGGGACTTGCTGCATTTATATTTGTTTTTGTTCAGCCCTGACAAATGGAAAACTGCATTTTTCCTGCAATGACCAAGCTCAAGTGGCCATTCTTTGTCTGCAGGTCACCCTATGCCAGGATCATAAAAACCAGGACAGCCAGAATTATGTGTGGGGAACTCTGCTGGACTCCTACCTGTGGCAGATGTAACAGGACCTGTCTTTGTGTGTGGGACAGCCGGTTCCTCCCCCTATTCCATACACATATTGGTTGCTTTTTGAGGAGTTCTCAGCAAAGTAAATTCCAGCTCCAAACATTCCTCCAATGTATGCATGCCTTTCATCAAATCCTTTGTGAATGATAGCATTAATAAAAGGAGACCCTAGAACAGTGACACAAAAAGACACATACTTGTTAAGTTGTATAGTAATACAAGACTCAATGTCAAGAGGAGTTTATCTGCCTCAAATAGACCATTAAATACCAGAAAGTGTGCCCAGTCAGCTGGAAGGGGGCAATACTCAGCAGGATGCAGTGATGTGTGGGATTTATCATTATATACCAAAATCCCACGTGTGACTCATTTCTTACTCATTTCACAGATCTCTTTAAATGGCTTTCCCCCCACTCACATTTCGGAGCAATTTATCTTGCCAATGCACACCCTCCCTAGGAGTCAGCACTGGTTAAGGTGGGGCAAGGTGTCAGGACAATCATACCCAAAACCCATTTCCTATACAGAGTCATAGAACAATCTAGGGCAGAAGGACCTTCAGGCAATTGTCATTTGCAGGCATTTCAAGAGAAATCTTGCTGAAACTCATGGTTGGTTTTGATTCCTTTCCCTGCTGCTTGCCTGAAGCACCAGGGTAAAACGCTTTTCTTGTGTGCTGCTCCCGTCATTCAGAAGACACCATGTCTTCCTCACAGCAATGTAACATCATCTCAGCAGCTTTACTGGAAATGACTAAGATATGGCTTAGCAAAAATCCTTCCTCTTTCTTAAAAACCCGAAATATACTAGAAGTATTTCTTATCTAGGATAGCTTTTTGGATTGCAGTAACCACACAAAGTAACTCCACCACTCCCACATCCCCAATGCACCCCCTGTATTTCCAGTGTAGAAACACAATTACTTGCATAAGATGGTGACACAGCAACAACATTGCCTGTGGGTCCTTGCAAGGTTTGGGATTTTTGTTAAATACCAATACATACAAAGAGACACTACTTCCTTACCGTGAAACAACATGCGCTCATTGTGATGATTATGATTCTCCTCCGAGACCTCCTTCTGTCTGTGACAGAATCTCTCCCGCAACTTCTTGTTCACTACCTTTTGAATCTGCAATAGAACAAGAGATACAACTATGCTGTTACCATAACACTTCAATCTCTCACACGTATTTGAATTGCAATTGAAATGAAATACAGTTTCATGAAGTTTGCATTAATTTGACAGGGAAACTGACAGCAAGACACATGAATGCTATGAAGAAACTCCATGGCTGTTCTGCAAGCAAGGCTGAAGTCTCTCAAACAACTGTGTAGCACATGCCTACAGGTGGTTAAAACTACTGCGAAACAGCAGCCTAAGTTCTCAGGTTTAAGGACACCTTTCAGGCTTCCTCTTACAGAGCCTGCAATACCACAAAGAACTATGAACTGTCTGAAACTCCTTCCCTCTCTGCTTTGAGCTCTGTTGACTGATCTCATCTAGCTCTTTGAAACTTGCTGTCTAGTTTAGGTTCATCTTTTATGAAAAGAACCAGTATTTGGTTCTTTTCACATGAAATAACAAGGTGTGCTGTCTAATCTATCTATCTATCTATCTATCTAATTTCAGTCATATGCTCTAATACCACTGTGGTTTCTGTAAAGGACTTCACCATTGGTTGGGAGTAGAATGGAAGCAGAGTTTACTTCAGGATGCATGATCTATTGGATCAAGTTGCAAAGGCTCTGCACAGGCTTACTTCTCAAAGAGGTAGGCAGCACAGGTTTGCTGGAGCTCAGAAACCAAGTTCTGTTCTGATTCCCTCTATTTCCTTCTCCCCAGAAAAAGAAAGAAGAAAGTGTACTTTCCCTCAGAAAGACAACACTATTTTCTGGATTTCTATTTCCTTCTCCCCAGAAAAAGAAAGCAGAAAGTGTACTTTGCCTTAGAAAGACAACACTATTTCCTGGAATACCATGGCTTGGAAAATGCATTTTCTAATTGGCAAGGTCAAAGGAGGTGGTGTTAAGCTGGAAACTCGCACAGGGAGACAAATTTCTTATCAGAGGTCATGATCATCCTTTCACACACACACCCCAAAGTTCTTTTAAACCGCAAGAAAAGACTACACTGAGAAAAAAAAAGTCTGTGTTGCAAGGGTCAAATACAGACGTTATAGGCTTCTGAAATTCAGTCAGGTTCTTCACAACCTGTGTCTTCAACATCAGTTCTTCAGACTCCTTTAGGAGCCCAAGTCACCTCTCCCTCACTCCCTGTCCACAGCACACACTCATTTTAGCACTTGCATAAACTCTGCTCCTGAATATCACTTCAACAAAGAAATTTAAATATAAAAGGGCAAACCCTTAAATTGATTCTGCCTGCTGGTGTAAATCCACATAAAACTTAGAGGTTTTGAAACTTACCCTGATGACATTGTATCTGTTGAAGATCCCACCAGCATTCCCACCATCCCGATGCTCCCGGATTGTACTTTGCATCTACATAAAAAACCAAACCTGAATGTTCAGCACATACGCCTTCCTAGCAAGGCAAAGTGTCCATGCAATGTCTCAGTATATCACTGGCAACAACAAATAATCTTGATGGAAAATGAATTAAAAGGTTTAAAAAACCTCTCAATTTTAAATTGAGGTATACCCTAATTTCTCAAGCACCCAACACATTATGCTGTTCACAGTAGGGAAGCTGGAATCTTGTAATAAAAATCCACATAATAAAAAGGAGAATAATGGTACATGCTATCAAAATGACATACAGCTAGAAAACCTCCTTTAAATTAGAAAAAAAATCTTTGAAAATTAATATACAAAAATATTACTTCATAGTAATAACAAATGTGATTTTAATGAGTTTTGTTTGCGTTTCTTAGTATTAGGGAAATACCTGCATTGTAAATTCTCCTATGTCATTAGAAGAGCATTTCTGATTCCCTCAGAAATAGTTTCCTTGTGTCTTTTAGAGAAGTATTTATAGCTACAGTAACAATATTTTGTAACACTTCAAATAAATATTCCAATTTACTAGACAACTGACCGTTTATTTCAGAAAAGTTTATAAAAAAGATCTGCACAAACTCCAGTTTATGAAGCTACTAATAAAAAATATGTCCATCTAAGCTGGCAGCAATCCTGATTGTCTAGACCTTTTAAAATAGTCCAAATACTTCTGTGCTATACTGTAGGAAAATGACACAAATAGCAAATGCACCATAAAATGGAGTTTCTACCAAACATGACTCTTCAGGAAGTCTCTTTTCTGTTATGATTTTTGCTTTCAAAATGGTATGTGCCTGTAGTTTACTTAAATAAAAGAGCATGTGTGTGTGGGAGGCAAAATTACAGTCAATTCTCAATTATCCAAGCGCTGTTTATCTGGGTTACAGATTAACTAAGCCACTGAGACAAGAAAAAAGCTGGTCCACATGAGAAAATGCCTAGAGAATTGCAAGGCCTTGATGCCTTGGTTTCACACATAGCTTTTAATTTTTACAGGTCCATCTATCTACAGAAAGCTGAAGCTGTGCAAACCCTCTCTATGAGACAATATCAAGACAAGATCTAAACCACAACAAAATAAAACTGGGACAACATTAGGTGAGCAAAGATAGCTTATTAAAAAATTGGCAGGACATAGCAAAATAATTTCTATCATTGTTCTATATGACAAGACCAATTGAAGAACCCTAAATGTCATGTCAGATCTATGCAATTCATACACCAAAACCTATTTTAGCATTTTCAACATGTATTACACATGTTGGCTCTGACAGGTTATCAGTGGAAAAAAAATATGTGGTCTCTGAAGCATTAAGAAAGGGACTTGGATTACCTCCTCTTCTACGGACTGATATTCCTTATCGTCAGGAGCAAGGTCAAGGAGAATGGTCCCCTGACTCACACAGTGGAAAGTCAAATAAGGATTGGTACCTGCGAAGAGAAGAAATGAAAAGGAGAAAAATCAACAGGAAAAACCAATACCAGCTCTATTTGTATCCATCATCATCACTGTTCTTCTTAAACAACCCCAGTACAGCTGGAAATGCAAAATAAACACAAGGCATAAGCACAACCTCAAAAAGATGAAAGTGCTTTCATTAGCAGCAGAGGCTTTAAAAGAGAGAAGAAAAATGCATGTGGGATATGACTGCCCTTTATTCCTTCCTCTTCCTGTAGAAACATCTCAGAAGCGTGGGGCAGCTAAAACCCTGTATCAGGCCTATTGTTCAGGTTATAACTGGCCTGTGAGTAGGTATTAGGGCAAATCAATCCAAAAGCTCCTATCTGGGTGAAACACAGTCCTGAGAAATGGGCATAGCTTCTAAAGCTGCCTCTGGGGTATCCATTCTCTGAAAAAGCAAGTGATCACTTAGTCTCCCATCTCCTTAATAAATTCTTTAGCTATCACAACCGACTCAGCCACCATGTCTGCAGCAAATACACTTTCCTGACATCCAGATTCTTTTAAGACTTGGTGACAATGCCTACATTTAGAGAACGCGACTTACGGGAGCCTGTTGTGTGCTACACTTAGGCTAGCCAGTAAAAGTGCCATACTTACCTTGCTGACCTCCTAAAAGTCGCTCCACACCCTTTATTAATTTGTGGCGGTGTCCATACGCATTGATCCCAATTTCTTTAAGCTCCTCATGTCCCATGTCAGCCAACACATCCAGGGTTATCTGGAAAGGTGAAAGATCACAAAAATCACTTGCCACACCTGGTTTGACTTTCAAGGCTGGAGCCCCATCACTTTAGAAAATGGGAAGTATTCATGGTGCAACCAAGAGCATAAAGGTAGATAATGTTTTGCTTCACTTCTGCTTGCTGCCACCTTCTGGCAAACAGCACGAAGTTGTGCAAAACTTTTACTTCTCTCACACCAATTAACAAGAGCTGGTTCTCATGAACATTTTTACTTAGGTAGAAGGGGGATGAACTGAAATGCTGGCACAAATATGGGAGTGCTTTTGAAGCATTCAGCATTTCACAGCATTGTACAATCCATTATTTTCACTACACAAGCAGAAATTAATATTCTACAAGCTTACTAATAATGAGTCAAGGTGAAAAAGTCCACATGAAGCTAGTGCTTGGAAAAAACAGCTTAAAAGAATAAGCTTAAATAAGATGAGCTTGTTCTTTCTGCTAACAAACTTACAGAAGAGCTAGATGATTTCAAAATGATTAATACATTGAATCCAATTTGCATTGTTAAATCTTATTAGCAGGGGAAAATCTTAACATCTTAGGAGTTAAGGAAGCAAAACTAGAACAAAACCAGCTAGGCAACAGGAAGATATGAAAAATAGTAAGAAAACCTGAGAAGAATATAAGCTGGTTTGAGGCTGGTTCCTTCTGTATAGAAGCAGTTTAAAGAGAAGAGCTTCATGTATCAGAAGGGAAAAAGTTCTGATATTTTATCTTTGAGGAGGTACCTTCTAGAACATTTTATAGAAACAGCTAGAATTGTAAATAGCGTATTACATTTCAAAACTTTGTTTCCTGATTCCTCAAAAAAACATTAGCAGCAGAGGGCAGAGTAAAAAATAATCATCAGATCCAGTCTCTTGCACTTCTACCTTTCACTTCCACATGTACATCTATCTCAGTCATGAAAACAGATCTATCTAACTGCAACACGTTAAATTTAAGAAACGGTACATAAAAGTAATCTACAAATACATTACAGGTACTTCTGCTGTAAAAAGTAAGCTTGAAAAACTTACATTAGTTGTACTCTTTTCATATATTGTGAATTATTGATAAATCTGCAGGTTTTATTCCCCTGTTTCACAATGACATTTGAAAGTTAGCCCAGCAAAACCAAGAAAATGCTACAGTCCTAACCTAATAGGAAATGTAGCTTCTGCATTCTGTAGTGTGACTACTTCCACGCTAGGTTTTTATTTCAGCATATATTCAAACTGGAGGGTTTCCTAGATCTAACCTAAGTAGCACATGTAGCACTACAGGTGGTGAAAGGCTTGTTTGGCTGTCAAGACTGTTGAAGAACAAATGCAGGTGACATTTGAACCTAACTTTGTTATAGTCATCATGTTCAAAGTTCACAAGGTTCAAAATAACTCTCAGAATACAAGCCAAATTGGCAGTCACAGTGTATGTGTAAGTGAAAGTGACTTGACACTTGAATCCAACAAAGAAAGATATTTTCATAGGTTTTGCAATTTCATCATATTGTATCTGGCAAGTCATTTGCAGAAAACTCAAAGAAAACTTGAACACAATTGTTTATCTATAGATGTGAAGTCTGGGTTTTTCCCTTCCCTTTTTCAATTAGAAAAATGAAAATGTCACTCAAATTTATTATGTTAGTTTATCTCCTAAACACAGAGATAGAGATGAGGCTTGCCACTTACCTGTTCTGTCTCAAAGATGTCCCGAAGGTGTTCAAGACCCAGGCTTTTTAAGAACTGGGTAATATTCATGTCAAGACCAGAAACTATAAGAGAACAAACAGGTCTTTATATACTGTATATCTGAAGTAGCAAAAACCAAACCAACCACCTTTAAAAAAATGAAGCAATACCACTGATCCTCTCAAAATTCTCAACTCTGATTCTTTTTACAATCAATTTGTCTATGTCTGTAATAAACAATCTACTTCCATTATGTCAAAGCTCTGTGCAAAGCTCATCATCGTTCCCTCTTCAGAATCAACTACTAAACGCAAAAACCATCTGTGACAAATACAGGCTCATAATGCAAAGAGAAGAATGGTGGGTATGTTTTGCTATGTGACCCCCCTTAGATTCTGACCTAAAGCATGGACTCCAGGTACTAATCAAAGCGTTTAAAAACCCTTGGCAAAATCCCCCAGCCATCACAATCGTAACTCCTTCATCAAAATAATTCTCATTGGATTTTCCTTACAAAGTCAATGAACATTTGTGCACCTAATCAGATCTGCATTTGTAGTCAGACCTAACAACTGACAGCAGAGACGAACAGTTCACAGTGAACAGTTAACAAGCATCAGACACTTTAAAACACAGATAACAATTCAAATGGCACAGTATTTTCTGGCTAGTCAGAAATGCTCTTCAGATAAACCAAGGCCTATTTTGATACTAAACTACTGTACTTCTGGCAGTGTAAACTTGTCGAGCAGCAAATGCACCTTCTCCTTCCTTCCTGTCAGTTCCTGCTGCTCCATCCCCAGCATTTGATGCCCCTCCTACAGCCAGTTCTGCCAGTGGCCCCGTGAGGTTATCTATGCTGCTGGCAGCAGAGAGGCAGGACGGTGTAGATGCTGGCGAGATCACAGAGGCACTAACAACAGTAGCTTGAGGCTTGAAGCACGTAGGCAACGCTTCTGGAGGCATCGCATCTATCAGCAAAGCTCGGATATCATCAGCCTGAAAAACAGAAAGAACACCTTGTCCTACTATCACAAGCCACTGATCTCTGGAAATAATTTTTAATTGTTTTATTTGATTATTCTCTTCCCCATTAGAAGGACAACTGCCAGCTTCTGTTACAGGGGAATTCATGGTTGCAAGAACATTTTGGTTCACCGCTCAAGACATTGGTGAATCAGGTTCTCCCCATTTCTAAAGGTATGTAAGAAGCTACATGTAAATTTTTTTCTGGCACAATGACTTTATATGTGCTAAAGCCAGGGAGAACAATGCAGCAGTTTTATTTGAAATCCTTCAGAACCTAGTACAGGAAATGCCACCTTTTAGTTTCTTTGTCAGGCTCAGCTTCAGGTGCACTGGAACAAGGTTCCAGTGGAAAGACGACCACTGCCTTTCCTATAAGCACATCTTTTCGGTTAGAATAGAACAAAAAAAGGACAAGAGCTCAGGAGAAGTATGATCTTAGCTAACAGCTGATTTAGCCTTTATTGACTAAATTTAGCAACATCCTCATCTTCAAGAACTTCCTCCTTAGAAGTTCTTGTAGAACATGATTAAGACATCCTTCTTTAACCCCAGAAAAATCAAATGATTTTCATATCCCTCATCACAAAGCAGGTTTTCTAGAGCTCAGATTACTCTGAAGGATATTTCTTGAATCCTCCATAAATAAATCAAAAACCCCAGAAGATACTTGCACTGAGATCAGACACAGCATCCAATTTGGTTGCATTATCTATTCCATCAAGACTGTTTAAGCTGGGGCATACATGTTCATATAATCTTATTAGACTTTCAAATAATTTACAACAAAGTTTACAGATGGCAGTTTTAGCAAAAGTTTAACAGCCACCTACAAATTTTGGAAGCAGAATGGATTCTTCGGAGTGTTGTTTTGGAATTAATTTTAAAAAACGGAACTGAGGTAATATGGAGGCACTAAGCATAATAATCCACAAAATGATCCCATTCCTCTAAAGCCCATCTGGTGTTCCTCCTAGGTTCAAAGAAATAATCACCAAGAGTACACAGACTGACAATCATCAGAGACATTTCAGAGAGTATTTCTGGGAATGAGGAGATTGATCCCAGGAGTGAATCCTTAAGGAGAAGCAAACCTTAAGTCACAAGCCATGCTAAGATTTCAGCCAAAGGAAAATGCCTGGTCCCGTGGATAAGAAGCCACAAAGAGGTGGAGATTCAGGAGATGCTTTCTCTCTCCACCTCAGCACAATGGAAGCTGAGGACTGCTGATGCCATGGAGCCACAGAAATTAATTTAATATGCAGAGAACATCCTCCAGAGCAACCTGTGGCTGGCTAACATGAACTTACTGTTGCCAGGTCTAGTGGTGTCTGACCCTCTTGGTTCTTCATGGTTGGATCTGCTCCATGAGCTAACAGCAGAGCACAGAGCTGTGTCCTTCCTTTTTGTGCAGCTTCATGCAAAGGTGTGAATGCCCATTTGTCTGTTGCATTTACACACGTATTATATTTGATCAACAGTGCTGCTATATCCACATGCTGAAAAACACAAAAACATCTTAATCAACATGACACAGGTAAAACACACATTCCTTTTTCATGCTAGAAGTAATGGTGCCTAGAGACTCTTGTGGTTTCTCTTTCCTGTAACTCATTCTGCCTCCAGTGTCACAGGAGCAGCATACTTCTCCAGATACCAATTTATACCACAGCTCCACAGTCATCTGTGCCTGTGCACTACCAGATCATTCACCAGCACATGAAGAACTGCGATCAAGCACAGAAGCAGATTTCTGTTGGATCACCCCACGTGCAGAGCATGGAGTTTGTGCCAGCTCTAAGAACAGACACGATACTTAATCCTGCATAAAAAAATATTTGTGAACAAATTTGAACTGGTAAATTTACTGGGCTGCAAATTTTGCAACACAACACTAGAAGTTCTGAAGATCAATGTGTAGTGCTACTGAGCCACCCCTGTGTGTACACAGAAGTCTTCGTTGTACTTTCTTTCTTGCAAGACTTTGAACTCATCTGTGCCAGCACAGATCTGTTCTACCTTCAATCATATTTTACGAGAGCTGTAATTGGTAAAATGTATTATGAGTGTCACAAGGAACAGGTGTTTTACACGGGTTATAAAAGTAATGAACTTATAACCCCATGCTTCCATCATATACTGCCCTTGAAGTCTCCCAAGTAAAAATCAGAGAAAATTGAGAAATGAATTTTTGCCTGCCTCTAACCAGTAGATCTTCCTTGTGCAAGACAGCAAACAAACAAACAAAAGAAAGCAGGTAGTCAAAATGAGTGGGTAGGAGCATGAAGCACTGAAATTGTAAGCAGAAGCACAAAGAACTGCCAATGGATTTCATTTTTCCCTACAATGGCAATTAAGTGACTCTTTGCAGCTCTCATAAAACAGCTTGGTCTCTGAACAAGTGTGGTTTGAAAATACTACCAACTTTATATTTTCTCTCTGCCAAACTTTTAAAGTAATTGCTGTTCCTGTGATTTTTCTGCCACAAAGCCCTATTGAGGGACACAGCATGAAGTGCTGGGTGGGAGAACTGAAGAAATTTTCTGAGGAAAAGGCAGAGCCTGTGAAACTCGCCAGCTATGAACTCGTGAAACCAGTACTCATCTCCTCTCTACCTCCCATCACAGAGATCTGAACAGGCTGATGACAGCTCAGAGAAAAGTGTGGGATGCCAGGAGAGGTATGCTGTAACTCTTAAATAAGTAAGCTGATGGAAAAGCATAAACCACTGTATTTTTAATGTTTCCTAGAGGAAGCAAGGCAACCAGGTTTGATTGGCATTATGATTTTTAGAAATCATAATCAGGTAAAACCAATCTCTGACATTTCTCTACGCCAATAAGAAACGTTTTGTGTAAAATGCATGTTTTGTTTTCTCATGCCAAAGAAAAGAACACAGTATTTCCAACAGAATTTCTCTCTAGATCTTAGCAGCATCCTGGGAATTAATGCTTATGGCAGACGCTGATAAACAATATTGCTTGATAGAAGAACCCTATAAAATAAAATAATTTTGGGCTGCATTTCTAATCTTCCATCGGATTAGAGGCTTTTTGCTCTTTGGGACACCGGGATCCCAGAGTGACATTAAGAACCAATACAAATTATGTAGATTAAGATCCATTGATGCTCTTCTTAAAAACCAGGTGAACACTGCACTTTTTATTTCATTTGCTCTCAAACAAAAGCAGTCATGGTTCTGTTATGGTCACCTCTCCCAGATTTTTGCTGTCCGTTTGCCAGGGCCAGGTAAGTAACAGACAAAGCATATCATGAGACCATCAAACCCATTACTTCCTGAGCTTAAGATCCTCTCTCTGACTGTAAGCACAGTGCTAGGAGCTTCTCAAGCACTGTCTCTGTACAATTATTATGTATCTCTGTGCAATTATTATGTATCTCTGTACAATTATCTGTGCAACTGGGACACAGATGCTTAGTCCTATGTGGAGGAAAGAGGGCCTGCCTCATTAAAATGGTTTGAATCTGTCACTGCATCCCCCCTGCAGCAGATGGCTTGCCCTGGAGTACAACCACATTACAAATGCAGCAGTCCTTCAACTCTAGCAATAGATTCCCACCAAACACCAACTGTAAACGCACCTCCACTTCCCTGTCATGATCTGCACATGATCTCCTGGGATTTTTTCTTCCTTCCATCTAAGTCTTTCAGAGACAACTTCAAGTCTTTTCTGTTTCAAATATCACCCCAAAGTGTTCAATCCTGTGCATCTGCTTGCCTGCATAAAAGCTACATTGCAGTGATCTTTCCAAACTGCAGCATTTAACTGCTACAGCGCACCTGAATCTGTGTCCTATTTCATGTGTAGGACTGCAAATAGGACCCACAACAGCCAACTTAGCCCAACAAATACTTCAAAACCTGAACTGTGTTCACAGCAAAACAGCTGCAAAGTAACTAGCTTTGGATATGACTTCAAGGAGTCTCATGCTGTTCTACTAATGGCAGGACTGCCTGCACCTACCCCATAGGATGCTGCATTGTGTAGGGGAATTAATCCTCCTTTGTCCTGCGCATTTACATCAGCACCATGCTCAAGAAGGTATTCAGCTACTTCCAAATTGTTGTAACCAGCTGTAGAAAAAGCACAGGAGAAGAAATTAGGTATTAGGAGAGCTAAACTAAAGAAAAATATTAGACAGAAAAGCTAAGGCAATTTTTCAACTGCAGAAGTTCCTCTTCCCTAGTAATTATATTACCTCCTGAAATACAGGGCCTATAGTTAACTCTTTGTACAGGATATTTCTCTGGGAAACTCTTCCTATACCAATCCTGATTTTGGCAAATTACATCAGTAGGCCTACCATAAATATACAAGCCTTGAAAAGCTGGCACATTACCCACCTGCAAGATGCAGTGGTGTTGAATTTCGTCCCTGGGTGTCTCTGCAATTGATATTTTCTTGAGTACACAGCTTCTGCACTCGTGCCAGGCACCCCTTCTTGGCAGCATCTAGCAAGGCAGCGTCTCCTCGCAGTAAGTCCTGGATATCTGTGTCTCCCTCTTTCACCAAATCTAGAGGAGTGTTCCCATCTCGATTCTTTTTTGTTGGATCAGCTCCATGCTGCAAAGAGCAAATTGAATACTAGTGTCACAATCCTGTGCAGAGCAGTGTATGTAACTGTCACTATTTTGTGAAACAAGATGGGATTTTGCAGACCTACCATAATGAAGTAATAGTTGTATAGATTAGTAGGCACATGCAAATGAATTCAGAAGGCTGAGGCCTAAAAGCACTAGCCTGAAACACAGAACAGCAATCCTCTGCAAGAACTGTCCCTGCTCTGTGTGCAACTGAAGAATGTTCAGGAGCATTCCCTGCATGTAGCTATTTCTTACTGTCACAGCAGCGTGAAAGAAAAGCCAACTGCAAGTCTCTTGCTGCCAGTCCTCCTCTTCTCCTGAAAACTGGCAGGAATCAAATGGCTGGCAGAGGTATTTCCTGAGCATAACTTTCTGAGCTAGTAAAGCCAGTCTCTGTCTCTGAGTTTTACTAAATGTCGCCATGGTACTGAAAGACGCTTGTTTCAGAAGGGAACTAGCAAAATACTCTTCTCTACACTTTCCGATAGATAACAGCGCCATCTCAAGCAGTTTACAGGTCTTTGGAAGAAGTTATAAAAAAATTTGGTGGACAAGGGAAGTTGGATGACTGCTGGAGTATATCTGTTAATAAAACATGTAGATCTGGCAGCGATAAGAACACAGTACTGGAGCACAGGGGGATGAGAAGGGGAGCATACAACTACATACAGCATATGGTGTGAGTCACGTCCACATTCAGTTTTGTGGGAGGACAGCTCCTTTCCTATTCACTCTCAACAGCAGTTGGAAAAAACAAAGATAGATAAAGCAGAGGCAGCTGGTGGTGCTATAGTTCCCCGGCTGACCTCTTTGGAATAGTCAAACACAGTGGTCCAATCCCTGCCATTTCCCACTGGACTGGGAATGGGAAAACAGAGGAAATGAACTACTTTGTATTTGGGAGCAGTACAACTGTGCTCATGGTGTAAAGGATAAAGAGCAAGAGACAGAAAGGGACAGAGTATTGATTACACAGAACCAGTTTCCACATATGTGGTTCTTTTAGGAAGACAGTGTTCTTCATGCAAAGCTTTTCAGACTGCAATGACTTCTCTAAGATATGACCTGAAATCCCTTAATTTAAAATGCATCAAAATTGGAACTATTCAAATATATCCCAAAATAAATATCTGAATGAAGAGGCAGTGTCTTCTGAGACCCCTTCTAAGGTACAGAAATAAATGAAGCTGGTTAATTTCAGAGAAAAGTGATTAAAAAAGACATTGTCTCCAAAATGCCTGTTTATTTTTGTTTTCTTCTTCAAGCAGACCAGGAGAGAAGGAGCACAAGTCAGGAGGAGTCAAGCTCAACATCCACAACTCAGCAGAACGGACAACACTGCCAGCTGGCATGGAAGACACAGCAAGAGAAACCCTGAGTAAACTGCAGTGTGAGCACATATCCACAGACACCCAGAGAGTTTACATCTGTATCACCTTAAGAGCATATTTAGCTCTTATCTTGTGAAAGAGTGATTTTTAAAAAAATACATTTCAGGACTTTTCTATTTCCTGTTGTACATCCATTCAGGATCCTCTGAAGACAAAATATTCCGTATGGAATTAGAAAAAGCCAGAGATCTCCAGCAACACTGTGCTTGAGAGATGTTCTTATAGCTTGAGCTAACATCTCTATTTGGGTGTTACTTCCAGGCCACCACCATGCCTGCTCCACAGATATCCCTTAATATCTCTTGGTTTCTGCTGTAGATGTGCCTCAAACTATCATTCTTCTCTCTCTGACTGTTTTTTTGGTACTCAAGTGAAATAATTAATGATGTAGGAGGAAAATAGTGGGGCTTTGCAGCAGCAAATGAAAAGTGGCTGGGGAAGATCTTCATTATTTTAAGACCATCTATATTCTGACCTTCTCCTATTTTAAATGTTGTGCTTCAGAGGGACTTAAGTAGGCAAAGTTGAAAGAGGAAATAGGATTGGCAAGAAATTCTACTCTAGCACCCCCTTTCACCCTCCCAGGGCAGGATCTGACCTTATGTTAAGAAGTTTCTCAAACTCAAGTTTCTCACTGGAAACTTCTTCCCATCACCTCATGCTTTTTACAGGTTCTTCCTCTAAGTATAATGAATATTTATGCCAGAGTATATTAACATGCATTTCCTCCAGGAGTTTGATAAATTATACATTAACATAACAGTTTTAAACTTCTCTCATACCAAACAGCACTTAGAACCCACCTTCCGCTATTGCTCTGTAACACAGTCTTGCGTAAGTATAAACAAAATTTACTTAAATGCAGTAACTATTTCAGAAAGGGATGGATAGGACAAGGCAGGGAGTTCTCATTTTTATACAGCTGTTTTTTCCAGTGTCAGAGTCTTGTCCTACTTGGGTAACAGTATTAATACACATGCTAGAAATAGTACTTGTACTGATGATTCTTTTTAAGTCAAATATATTATGCAAGAAACCATATGACAATTGAAAGATGAAAATTGATTCAAAAATACCATGAATAATGAATGCAATTAGCTTTGCATTAATTAATCTTAAAAAAACCCATATATATGCATTTTAAGACACATCTGAGATCTCCAGCACATACTTTCAAAAGCAGTTTGCAGATTTCGTATTTTCCTTTTGCTGCTGCTTCATGTAGAGGAGTGAATTTCCACAGGTCTGCCACGTTGACAGAAGCACCATGCCTCACTAAGAGTTCAGCCACTTCGTAGTGTCCATAAGAACAGGCATTGTGCAGGGGTACTAAACCACTAATCAAAGAGAAAGCATTAATAGCTAGAGAATAAAATCTTACATACAATCAGTAGACAAAACTCTCACTTTCACCAGACATTATTGTTATATTTCAGTCTTTCCAGTTTTCTTCGGTTTATTTCTCTGTTTAAAAAATCAATTAAAACTTGAATTATCTTCCTTCAGTTCTCATCCACAAGACTTTTAAACACTTATCAAGTCTCAGCGTTACAGCTTCCACAAGCAATTTCAATGCTGTTAATAACAGATAAAACTAAATTGCAAGATGCACTGTTGTTCTGAGTTTGGGTATTTGTGTAAATTTCAAGAAAGACATATATAATGTGTTTGAAGTGCGGTTATTAGTAAGTACTGTACATCTGATAGATACAGAAAGATACCCAAACAATTCTCCCAGGGTAAGCCTGAAAATCCAGTATTGGAAATTTATTATCCCCTGCTCTGAACTAATATATGCAGTCAAAGAGTGAACATAACCATGCTGCTTCACAATTAATGTAAAATTCTGTAAATGGTTCATATAATTTAACTGAATATTAACACTAAAAATAAGTAACTTAATAATAAAGGCTAATAGAATTAGAAAAATGACCAGTGATAACCCTGGTATTTATCCCAATTAATTCAAAAGTGATTTTAGATCACCTAAAACAAGTAAAAGGCTGCTTTCAAGAAAAACAAAGTCTCCAAAAGTGCCAGGTATGTACTTGATAATGGCTTTTCCAGAAAGCAAATTAAGCTGTAATGGTTTGTAAATCTCCCTACAGCACAGGAACAATGCAGAATAAGATCGAAAGAAAAATTTTCCAGAGAAAAACACAATGATCACTGATATCAGAAGCAAAATGAATAGGTGGGATCTAAGTCTCACACTAACAGAGAACAGCAGAACATATCATGGAATGAAATGTACCCTTTATCTTTGGCATGCACATCTGCTCCATGGTGCAAGAGATACTCCACCACTGACACGCGGTTATATCCTGCAGCAAAGTGCAGCGGTGTTGAGTGACGGCCTTCCAGATCTCTGCAATTCACATTCTGAGGGCTGCAAAGTTGCTGTGAAGACAAAAGAACCTAAAATCTAGTACAGAACTAAAACTAACAAAGAATTCCCCAAAACCAAACAGCAACAACAAAACATGAAACAAACAAACCCAAAATAAAATAACTAAACTACCACCTTCAAAGACCCCAACACAAAATTTGATCCACTTACAGACAAATTTTTTGAAGTATCAGGGAATTTATTTCCACTTATGCAAAGTTAAAAAAATAGCAGCTCTAAATTTACAGCTGAAAGTACTTCTATAACAAGCAAGACTTAAATGATGGAAGCAGTGTGAAGATGTTCTTAATGTATAAGAAAGGGTGAACCTCTACATCATCAAGTACCAGGTTCAAGGCCATGTAACTTTCTCCAGACATATTACCATTCCTGGCCTAGACTGCCCTCAGAAAACCAGAAATATTTAGCTCAGCAGTCAAAGGAGCTGCCAGTGCACAAAACTGCTGCTGTTTGAATACTAATGTGTATCATGTTGAAGTTCAAGGTGGGAAAATACGCACACCAGTGCATCTGCAGGCTGTTTTGTCCACAGGCCAAGTATCAAAAACAAGATCAAACCCTCCTGTGATGCTGGGATTCCATGGACTGACCCTTCACCTTCAGAATAATGATGGTTTAAAATATGAAGTCTGCTATCTATTACAGTATTTACTTGCCATCTGATTGAATCATGCACCTGAGGGCTTGTTTCTATTAAACTGTGATTCTGGGAAGCACAGGGTCTATATCAAAGGATTATGGATATGTCTGACTCCGTTGAAGACATGACTGTGCGAAGGATTGTTAGAGTAAATAAGCAGAAACTCAAGAGAAACACACCTCAGTACATCTTAATGCACTACTTTATAGAAGAAAAAGAATGATCCATGACTTCCATTTTTTATGACTTATCATCCACTGGGCACTGCTTCCACAACCCATGTAGCAGAGGCTTCCACAAGCAATGCACAGTAGAAAATTCACATGAACTGTTCAAACCTACCTTCACAGTTTCCAAGTCTCCAGCTTTGGACGCTTCTAACAACCGATAATCCACATCAGATGTGCGCACAGGTGTACTTTCTACATAGGGAAGAAGATGGTTTAAGATTACTTAGGATACTGAAGTTGTATTAACTTGTGCTCAACATATTTTCCAAAGTTAGGGGCGTGAGGTTGGTCTGTTGTTGCTTGTGAAAATGCAGCTGGGGTTGTGATGTTCAAGTTCACAGTGCCAAAATATTTGAATATGGAGTTTTAGTTTTAGAGCAAATTAGTCAGATTTTGACTCTAAATCTGACATTATTCTGCCAACATTCTTCTCTCCCAATCCACCATACATACATTAATGTGCACATTTTAACAGGTAATACTACCCACATAACCAGCTACATTGTCAGGAGTGGGTACACTTCAAAACAGTCCCTCCTTGAACTGCTGTAAAATGCTTTTTCCTTGTTATGTCCTGTTTTAAGGCAACATCATTGAAAACACGAGAGGAAATGGAGTTTCTAGCTACCATGGGTCTTCTATCTGGACACCTGCCTTTGTCTGACCACCTGCACATCTCACTGTAAGGTGAGTTACTTACTCTGTAGTAGGTATTGATGCAATTATTCTTCTCTGTACTTGTAAAAATTCAAATGTAACATGGGTAAGAGGATGCAAACCCTTAAGCACTTACATGAAAAATAGTGACACCCACTTCAAACATCTATTAATCTTTTTAATGCAAGATATAAACAAATTGTATCTAAGCACTATCCAGAGCACCTTCACAATAAAATCTTTCTTCACTGGACAAGCAAGAGATTTGAAGTAAAAGCTCAGTTTAGCAACTATCAGTATTTTTCTGCCAGTAACACTCTGTTTGTGACTGCTGAAGTATGGAGTACCTAACAGATTGGCTGATCCAAGGAAAAAGATTTACTATATGCTCAGCAATATTCCAGTTGCCTTGGAACTTGCTACCAAAGGAATCCTAAAACTCCCTACATGTGCCTTCCTACAATCTCCTTGTAAAGCAGCATGTTCTAGATCTACAAGATGGTTATTTTCTTCTCGATATGCACAAAATCACTGAACTGAGCAGAGCTATTTATTTTCTGACAGGTGTCACACAATACATACTGTAGTTGTGTGCACTTGATGGCAGAAAGGAGAAATGAGAGAACTACTGGCAAGTCTCTTGCATTGAGAAAAAAGCAAGATTCAGAGCTGTAAAGGGAAAAGCTGAAGTTCAAACACACAAGCCTTTACTTTTACCCACCACTTAAGATCTGTTGCACTGCTTCATTTCCCATCTGTGCTGCAGTGAAGCCTTGCAAAGAGATGATGGAGGGATCAGAGCCGTAACTCAGCAACAGCCGGCAGGTTTGCAAGTGCCCTGCTAACGCAGCCCTGTGCAACGCTGTTTGACCAAGTGTGTCCAGTGCATTCATCTGGAAAAACAGCAGCAATATAAAATTAGACACTGTTGTAATTCAAAGGCTGCACCTGTCCCTGTCCTTAATGAGAAGCGCAATAAGAAGAATTTTCTGGCATACAAATTTATTGATCAATTCTTCTGCATTGCAATTAAACAAAACCAAACAACAAAACAGGCAAACACTCCAAAGGAAAACTAATTTACCACAGATGCTTACTTTAACAACACAGGCTTTTTGTTTGCATGGCTAACAGACAACACAGTATCCCCAAACCCATACTTTAAACAGTATTTTGACAAATTTGAGGAAGACCAACCTTGTGCAAGAAAAGAAAAACTATCACAGGAAGGGAAAGAGGTAACTTGACATAAATTTTTACCAAACAATTCAAAGATCTTACAGCTTTAAGGAAATTACCATCTGTTGTTGTCAGAATAAGAATAACTCAACATTACCCACTACCAAGAATTAATGCAACACAAAGATGTCAAATGAGAATTCCATGAAGGAGTGGGGGAAAAAAGTTAGATACAAACATTTCCTCCTCACTTTTTGTGCCTTTACATGAATGTTAAGTATAACTGAATATAATTCTTCTCAATACAAGGCTGTATAAACAGGCAAAATGGAGTATCATTTTCAAAGAGTATGCTATAATGGAAACACATCCGTCTCTCAAGATCTAACCCAGCAGCTAAATAACTAGAAGCATCTCTCCCAGTGCACTATCAAAAAAAGGAACAGAATAATAGAGAGCTTTAAAAAGCGGAAAAACACCCCCACAAAAATAACCTTTCAAGAAGATACTCTGTACCTAGCAGCAATTCATGACAAATTTAAATGCAAATGCCCAACAGCTTTTTTACCACTTTATAAAATACAGAACTACTCTATATTCTCTGCAAGCAACTCAGAACCTGTTATCTGTTTCCAAGCCTACACATTGCAGGCTATGAACTGCATGCATAATAAACTTTGTTACTGTATAAATCCCACCTTTTTACCTTCTCAAAATCTTCATAGTGGCAGCAAACAAAGGTTTTGCTTGCTATTTCTCACCTAAAATGTAGCATGCAAACTCTACTACTCTTCCATGAAACCAGTGAAAAAGCATTTTGGTTAAGACATATATGCTATAACTAAATGAAATTTAACTAAAACTAAACGAAATTAACTATGCAAAGATCTAGTACCAGATAGAATTTAAAAATTAAGTAAAATACCTGCCATATCAATATCAAGTCACAAGAAAGAACAAAGAACAACAAAAAAAAATAAAGAGGAGTGTGATTCAATATTGTCTGAATTTATTTTACAGACTGATAGAGCAGGAACTTCTCAGATCACAAACCTCTCTTGCAGCAAGATGGACAGGAGAATAGGTCTGCTTTCTTCTAACCATGCTCAGCTCATGCCAAATGGGATTGCCCTAAAAGTTTTGTTCCAAATAAAAAACTTACTGCTATCATAAATATTAACTAAATGCTGAAAGTCCCAAATCCATCATTTTGTTCAGATGATGATCCTCATCTGTTTCAGGACACCAGATATCTTTCACCACTGATAAGGGCACAGAGGTAAGCAGAACTCTGGAGCTGCACATCTTTAGTGATGGTAAAGGCAGAATGAAATTAAATCTGTGGATTCTCAGAGTAGCTGATAACACTCCATTCATCAAAAAAAAAAAATCCTAAGTAATGTATTCTTTAATACTGAATTCCTGGGTTAAACAGGCCTGTACTGAACAAACTGTAGAAATAATAGCACCAAGGCTTTCACTGTGCACAATTCGATACTGACTATGGCCCTGGAAAAAAGTTAATATTCATTTGAAAAGAACACTGTCAGAGTCATCAGAGTCATCATCTCAAATGTCTTATCCAGGTCTCCTTTCACCTCTAAACCATTAACTTTACCAACAATCAATTATTTTGGCAGAAGAACATCAGCCATTTGAAGAAATATCTGCTTACTTCTGAGACAAAAAGGGCTGCAGCTGAGAGGGACACATGCACCAAATGCAGCTGCACTTTATCTCAGGAGCAGAATTAAGCTTTGTAGGACAATTTCATTAGGAATATGTTCACTTTGGGGCAGATCTCTCACCAATAATGCACCACTTCTCCAAAACCAACCAAAGAATATATGCCAATAAGGCTTAAAGCAAGAGGACTTACTTCCAAACGAAAATCAACTTAAGCACTATATACTGAAATAGAAAACAGATTTAAGTTTAAGAAATCCTTATAAAAATCAGACCTGGTAAGACATATGCCTGTGATAAACAATGTTCAATACCAGGTCCAAACCTGTGTTTTCAAATTCAAAGCTGAAGTCTAAACTCTGTTCAACAAAATGTGAAATACGCAAAGTGTACTGCTTTAACTGTGCCTTGAGTAGCCAGATTGTTCCAGCTGCACTTATTAAAAAAAGATAAATATCAATTTCGTCCCCTTTATAAGCAGTTTGAAACTGGAAGGCTGTAGCTCAGAATTATCTTACAGACAAGTTTTCTGCAAGGAGTTAAAAAAGTTACAGGTTTGACAGCTTTTATTCCACAGTGCATTGGCTCTAGATCCAATTTCTTCACCTTTTAGCATGAAAACAGTTATTCTACTGCTCAAAATGAAATGTAAGAGCAGACTATAGTTATCAATTGAAAAGAGTTTTTAAATAAGGGTTTTCAGAGAAATATACTATCCTATTCAGTACTTTCCAATGCAGAATTCCTTCTGTTCTTTGCTCTGTCTCCCTTAATTTCCTTTCCTCCATCCTGAACAGAGCTGAGAAATGGAAATGGTCACATATCAGACACTACTGAGATTTTCCCTTCCCTCACTGCTGCTCTCCTGGAGCAGTGTACACAGCTAGGGCACTATTCCCTTGGCTGCCAGGCACTTGTGGCAGCTCAACAGTTCAGATCTGCTGAGGAAACATTTTTTGCAAGACTTTATAATCATATCAGCTTTCTATCAAGATCAAATGCCCTAAATATCCCTCCTGCTCCTTGACACTACAAACACCAGCACAAAAAGCAACAGCTTGCAAGCACTGCAAAAATCACACGTGAAACTTGTGCTCTGCCAGCAGTTCCATATCACAGTATCCTTCTGTGCAATGCAAGTGTTCTAACTGCTCTCCTCCTGCATTAATTCTGAAGACAAGCTTGTATTATGTCTTGTGTCTTGTTGTCTAATAATAAACACAGGAGTGAAGAAGCATTGGTGACAATTTCAAGCTAGGTCAGGAGAAAAAAGCAGGGGGAAAAAAAGGGTCAGTTTCACTCTGAAAGCTTCTATAGGATCCAGTCAGATGTTCCACAATTACCTCTTCTGCATAAAAGCTTAAGACTAAGGTCAGGATGTTTGGATGTCTAAGCAGTGAGAAAAGTTGATCCAGTCAATCACAACAGATCATAGAATTCTTTATGTTGTTAACTATCATAATCTAGAATCTGCTACATTTCTGAAAGGCAATTTAATCTTTCAATTCTTACTGTTCCCTGAGAAAATCATACCTCTCCCTGAAATGTTGGAAGTGAATGTGTTACAAAACAAGGTTATTCAAAAACATTTCAGTTTGTTGTGTGGGTCTAGATAGGTGGTGAACATTTGCAAATCCATGATCAAGAAAGGCTGGCAACATGCTACTCCAATGCACAGAAATAACTGTATTATGCAAAAATGCATAAAGCAAGATCTTTCCAATAGAGCAGAACAGAGCAGAATTTCTGCTACCATCACAAACAGGGACACTATCTCTTTGACATGACCTTATAAAGGCTCATTTTCTCTTGCAGAAGAATAACTTCAAGAGTATCCTTTTGAGGCATATCATAATTAAAGAGCATTCATGACATCTCTGCACTTGCCCAAGATACCAGTGAACTTGCATGCTTGAAGGTCTTTCTTTCCAACAATCCTTCCAGTTCAGAAAATACTCTAATCCTTCACTTCTGCATTGCTGGAAAGCTGAATGTCTTTCAGAACACATTAATTTCCCACATGTCTACAAATTTGGACCTTAGTCATACAAAATATTCAACTATCTAGAAATACAACAAAACCGGATGAAACTCACTTTTTCACCACTTTTAAATTATTTTTTAAGTTAAAGATTTTGATCATCTTCAAAGATAAAATCATGGCATTTGAAGATCTGATCACAGGTCTAATAAAATTGTTTATGTTTGTGGATTCTTTGAAGATGCTCTGCTTTTATTTTTCATATGGTACTTTCAGAATATTCAACATCAAATAAGCAGTGGTGTGAAATGCTGTCTCACACAAACAGGGCAGGCAAACAAGGAGAAACTGGCATTTAAAACCACAAATATTTATGATCAACATTCTTGAAGAAAATTCTAAGAAATCTCAAGGTTTCTCACCTGTTCTTTAAATTGACAGTCAGGTTCTGCATACTCAAGTACCAAGCTAATGAAAACATCTTCCATGTTATGAGTGTCGCTTAGATATAACACACTGATGTGCAACCAATGTGCACAAGGACTTCTTCACAGTTCAAATTAGGCACCCGGTCTGTGCTGTCAGTAAGGGCCAGCAAGACACGCCAAAATAAGCAATTTATGGTTAATTGTTTGCCAGTAGGTTAATTCTTGCCAATACAAATCACAGAATCACAGAATATCCTGAGTTGGAAAGGACCCATCGGGACCATCAATAGGTCCTGTCTGCACAGGACACCCCAAGAATTACACCAGGTGCCTGAGAGCATTGTCCAAACACTTACAAAATTCTGTCAGCTTTGGTGCTGTGGCCACTTCCCTGGGGAGGCTGTTCCAGTGCCCAACCACCTTCTGGGTGGAAAACCTTTTCCTGATATCCAACTTAAACCTCCCCTGACACAGCTTCAGGCCATTCCCTTAGGTCCTGTCATTGGTCAGAGTGAAGAGATCGATGTTTTCAGATGCTCTTTCCATAAAATAGGTCTTGATCAAGCGTAAGTTATTCTAACAGTCCTTCACTGTTTACTATCATCTAACATACTTCAAAGAGCAAATTTACACAGTGATAACATTATAGATAATTAAATCCAGCTCCAAGACCACAGACCATTCCTGTTCATCCCAAATCCCCAAAAGCAATCCTTATCATGCGTTAGCCCTTTCTACAGAACAAGAAAAGGCTAGTTATACATATTTCACTGTATGTGAACTCACTTTTGCTATCTGACAGCTACTCCTCATGAAAACTGAAGAATTTCCTCTAAAATGTTACAACAATCACACATTACTTTCTATCTACAGAACTTTATATGACTTTGTCTCTTAAAGCTATTACTGTTGGTTATTTTGTGGATCAATTGTCTGCCTTTTGTAATGGAATTTCAGAAGAAGAAAGTTCTACTTTCTTTGAAGCCCTAATTACACATCTTTTTCAAATTGTTACTCTCTCAGTAATCAATGGTGCTTTCCAGAAGGGAGATTAAAGCTGACTTTAACTGTACCTCTCCTTCGACAGAACAAATGGCTGTAAAGTAAAAAAACATGACACCTTCATGGTAGGTGTCATCAATACACACTTCTTATTTTATATAAGATCACAGTGGAAATTTTTATTTTATTTTATATTGAAAAAAAGAGAGTTTGATGGAAGAACTGAACATTTTGAAATGGGGAAGGCTGCTTGGTGGCTGGTTGTGGGATAATTTTTTTTTTACTATTTGCATTAATGATTTTGGCACAGGAGACTTGTGCTGAAGGGCACAAATATAAAATATTAGCAAAATCAAGATCCTCTGTGCAAGCAAGATTATAGGAAGGATCTGAGTACTACTGTCTCATGTCTATTAAAAAGGCAAATATTATCCCAATACGCATTTGTCAGGCACTTGCAATAGAGGTATGGAAGAGCAATCACAGAAGGCGGGGGAGAGAATTTTGGAGAATTCAGTTGCCCGAATTCCAAGATTTTCTCTGGTGCTAATAAAGAGAAGCGACAAATAGGAAAATTCCCTTATGAGGGAAGATTAAGTGTTTGAGGCTTTTGGCTTACCAAAACAACGGCTAAGAAAAAGCAATTTGTTCACTGCGAATACCTCACTCAAAGAAGCACCAAGTAAGAAAAGAGGAGGATGAAGTTCAAAGAACATATGGATCTTCACTAGGAGGCTGCTATTGCAGGGAGACTAGATTCACAAGCTCATGAGAACCCTCTCTTGTAAAAAATACAACCAGACATGATCAAAGAGCTTAATATATCTAATTACATCTTATGAAGGAATTAAAATTCAAGAGACAAAAAGAGAAAACATGAAGGAAAAACTTACACAACAAAAGAAAAACATCAAAACCTGTACCATGCTTCAGGAACGAAAGCTGTCATGTCCCAACAGTCAGAAACAAAGAAATAAGAATGTCAAGAGTATCTGATAAACTGAATACCTACAGTCAAAGCATGAGCAAGAGGTCAAATGATAACATACAAGCAGGACAAACATTTTAGAGTGATTAAATATGCCTAGTTAACTAACTAATACTCTCGAGCATATCCCATCTGGGAACTTCAAAGTGCCTGATAAAACCTTAATGATCTACCTCTCATTAAAAATTATGGGTGTGTTATTTACTGTTTTACATCTAAGAAACTTCAGACACTGATCCACTGCAGTATGGCAATATGCACTTAATATTAACTTTGATTAGTCTCCATGCACTAAAGTGCTTTGCTAGATCATAAATGTGAATGGCCTATCCTCAGAATAACATAGGATATGGGATACGAATGAAGAAAGAGGTTTAATGATCACTACGTATACTGTTGATGGAATAAACCACAGAACACAGCACTCAGCATCATTCTGTAGGTAACTGTGCACCATTCAGCACCATTAGTCAGTCCATAAGTGACTCATGGATCACAATTTAGGAATTCCTGCTTCATGAGATAAAATTACAAGCTATCCACAGAACGTGCTACTGACAAAACAGATGGGTCCATTCTAGTAAAGATGCCATCTTTGAGCTTCCCCCTAACGTGACTACAACTCAGATAGATTTTCAAGGGAGCAACAATTTAAATAACGAGAGTACAGTAGCAGCACACAGAAGCTCCTTGTATTTCAAAGCAGGTAGTCCTTGGTATCAGTACATCTGAAACTCCAGCACATCCAGTTCAGTGCTACCCAACTAGCATCAGTACTGAATTCCTGTGCAAAAGCAGATCCATAATGGTTATAAGGTCTCTATCCCTACAGCAAAATGGATTTTTTAAACTTTCAGTACATAACTATGCAAATAACAGTGAATCTGGGAAAATAATAACCAATAGTTTTAATTACTATAATCAAGAATCTTGACCCTGCTCTCCCCCTTAGGCAAAACTTAGTAGTCATCAGTGCATTAGGACTCTCAAGTACGATCAACTCTGCTATGGTATTGTTAAGGCATTTTATGATGCCAATAAAGTACTATGGAATGAATCAGAAATCTGGCAGTGAGCTCTTATACAAGCTTATAAATTAAAATTTATTGTTTCAAAACAAAACCACTTAACTGTGCATACAACTACATTGCTCATACTGCCTATCACAGCAAGAGTGACACTTGATCGTTACTACAGGCAATAATATAGTACAAGAGGTAATAATTCGTAACAATGAATTCTTCATTTCTAGCTCCCTGAATGAAGAGGAAGACTTAAAAAGAGTAATCTGAGCCCCATTCAAAGCAGAACTGAGATCTTTCATGTTCCAGCCAATGCAAAGAAAGTATCCATCAAAAAGAGTTTCTGAGAAAATTAAACAGCGATGTATATCATTACCATGAATATTAAGTTTGTAGAAAGTTCATTCTGAAACACTTCTGAAAGATGGTTAAATCACATTCTAAACAAAGGCAGTTATAACTTCCTCTGCCTTTAATAACTTGCTGAACAATGTGTTTCTAAGCAAGCTTCACCACAAGCTCACAAATTACTTAGGTGGGCACCTATCAATAGCTAAAGAGCACAGCAAAACAATCTGACCACGAGATAGAAGCAATCAAGGACTAAGAAATACTCAGCATTAGAATATTAAACTCAGTGTCAGTACCCTCAGCCATTGGATATTTTCAAGCCAACAAGATAAAGCCATGTAAGGTACCTAGATAACCATATTTATTAGAAATTATATCAAGGTTCATTAAAAATGAGTAAGGTAGATTCCTAAAGCCTGTATTCAGGTATTTGGAGAGAAGTAATTTTCAAATGGGATTCCTGAGGATCCTGTACTTATTTCAAATAAAATACACTTCAAGGTTAACACAAGAAGCACAAGGCATACATAATATCATATTTATCATATGATATTATACAACTACCATAAAAACTTACATTGTATATAATCAACATAACCTTTCTTCTTGCCCTTTGTCTTAAATAAAATACATGCAAGTACATTTACCTTTGCTCCATGTTTATGCAGAACCTCCATGACATCATTATGAGCCTTTTCAGCTGCAACATGTAAAGGTGTCATGAAACTAGAAGAGGGGGAAAAAAGTGATGTATTAGTTTTACATTGCTAGTATGACAGAGGCCTTTGGAAAATTCAAACATTTAAGAAACCTACTCTTTGTTTTTCTCGTTTACATTAGCTCCTTTCCTGAGCAACAGTTCCGTAACTTGTTTCCTCTTCGGATGCACAGCAGCCACAGCACAGTGCTGCAAAAGAAGTAAAAATGAAGCTTATTTCAACTATGCAGATAATAAAGAACCTCACAGATACATTACTTCATCCCTTAATTATTCTGCTAAAATCAGACTACAAAATTTACAGACAGAATTTACCATACTGAAAATACAAGTTAGTGATCAATGCTAAATTATTCTACTCAGAAAAATTTTTGATTTTAAAGCTATTTGTCACTTAGGAAAAAAGCAGTATGGTTCCAACTACATTAACCAGCTATCAGGACAAAGCTGACACATAATGAACAAAGAAGGGAAAGACAAAGAGTTTGAAACAGCCTGACTTTTTACAGAGGGTCTCCAAAGGGTTCTGTAAGGATTCTGCTGCAGTCGTCAAATTGACAGGACTTGAACGTTGCTTTGTTTCTTGTTCTGTCCCAATGTGTACTGACCTTGCTAATGACCATTTGTGTCATGCATCCAACTACAGATTATGTAATAAGCAATACATTTCTCTTTCTTCCCGTGAAAGAGAAAGAAAGAAGGAGAATCTTTCTTCCCGTGCTATGAAAAAGATACACCCTTCAAAATAGAGTTTCTCAATGCTCATGCCTGCCTGTGTGGGACAACGCAGCCCTTTGCCAGGTGTAACTATTCTCCTAAACGTGGCTGGCATCTGTTGGTTTCTCAGGAGTGGCCCTATCAATGCATTCTTGAAGCCTGGAATTACCAGCATGGTTCCAACTAAGATTAAATACTCAGCTTTCAAATCAGTCTAGAAATGCTTATTTCAAGTTTGGACATCTCAAGATAGCAGACTATAAGAAATAGGAGAAACTTCTGGATTTTTCTGTTTCTATCTTTACCCACATTTTAAACCAGTAACCCATACAAGGTAGAAAGTCTCCTGAAACAGTTCTCTAACTTTACAATAGCAAAGTGATAGCCTTACAATTAGACCCCCAAACCCAATGCCAGCAGGTAGCACTAGTACCAATACCATCTTTTGTCCAGTTCCAGACTTCATTATGAAGCTTCCACAGCAGTTAATTGACAGGCCACATCCAAATTTTGCAAAGGCAAACTTTGTAAATAAACACTAACTTTTGCTCTGAACAGTGGCAGCATCTTTAAGGCTTTGCAGATAACATCACATTTCCTGCCTATATGATAAACAACCCCTAAACACACACAAATGCTGAAGTACGGCCAAACCTCAAAGCAACGCTAAAACCTACACGAGGTACTTGCTTTGGCCTTTTGGCTAATACAGCAGAGACTCCAGTGGCCCATGGAGAATATTATCATGCTTAGGGCAGGAATAGCTCAGTTAGATTACACGTAACCTCATCTAATCCTGGAAGTGAAGTCCTTTCATTTGGACTGGAGACGATTTGGAAATCTCATGTATAACAGCCAAAAACTGAAAAAATCACTGTCAAGCACTTAGTGAACAGTGAACCAAATACATCAATAGAACTAAAATATCCCATTGGCTCCAGCTGTCTCTGCAGAATCAGCAGGGGGAAAAGAGCAAAGAACATCACAGGACTATGAAGTGATCATTACACAGCTAAAGAGATGCCACAGAGCAGCAGCTGATAGACTCAGAAAGAAAAGGATAACATCCTCCCAGATTCCATAGTGTCTTCACATTCAGCCTATAAACCTTTCCTCCCTATCTTGCTTCTACCTTCAGAAGAGGTTAGAGTCCTCCATGGAGGAAACAGAGCATATGGATGCTTAGTACCCAACACACAATGTTCTGATCACAATCACAACGTTTCCAACACTAAATATGCAATTGCATGACTGCAGCTGAGACCTGCCACTGGGAAGAAAATGTTCCATTGGAATAAAGTATCATAACTATAGTGGTTTTAATAATACCATCAGTCTCAGCTTCAAAGTCTTCACTACATCTGGGATACTGGCTGTGTTCCTTGCCTCCACTGCTTCTTTAAACAATTAAATAAGAGCAGGAAAGTCTCAAAAGAACCTTGTTTCTACAGCTAATGTGGTATTGTCAGTACTATTCCAAACCTGTAATACCCTGTGATATGCATCTATTTTCACCACAATTTTATGTATCTTATGAAGAAAATTTGTAATCCAAGTTTCCTCACATAAAACATGAAGAAAACTGGGCTACAGAAATAAAATTTAACCCCATAAAAAAACCACAGCAACAGACTAACAAAAAAACCGGTTCACAGGAAAAAACGTAGGAGAAGTGAAAAATAAAAAGATGAAGAGTGGCTGGAGAGATTCTGTAATCTACCAGAAGGAAGGAAAAAGGTGATAAATTATGTTTTTTCTATAATGGTGATTTTATTTTAGTACAGAAAGTGCCAAATTCTCAATCTCAGATGATGAATGTATTTTCACAATGTAGAAATAAAATTCCTTGACTCCAGGCTACCAGCACATTCATCATAAAACAAATGGATTGACTGTATTATCTCACCAGTGCTGTCTCATGCGACTGTGGCTGCTTAAAATTAATGATCTCCAAAGCAAGTGTCTTTTTCACTTTGGCTAGGTCTGCCTCTCTGGCTGCTTGCAGTAGAGAGTGTCCTTTGAATTCATCTGTTAGAGGAAAAAGACACATTTAATATTCAGCAAGATGTCACATTTATAAATGTTACTGCAGAAAGACAGCTATACTCAATTAAGAGGAAAGAGGACTGCTTCTGCATGTCTTCTGGTGGCAGCTGACCTGAGACACAGAACATGAAAGAAGCTTTGCTGAAACCAAAGGGACATGCTAAAGGAGAGGGGAAGTTATTCCATGAGTTAGATCCTTACAGCTTTTCCCCCTTTTATACTCCAGCCACTTGACATTAAATGTATATATGACTTCTACATTACCCACATCTATGTTCAAATGAGCACAATGCTGTGAGATATTCTTAAGAAAAGAAAGCATTACAATTGCTTGTCAAAAACTTTATTGTATTTGTGTGACAAATAATTCACTGTAAAGCCTAAGTATTTATACAATTTCTATAAAAATATAAATAACAACAATAACAAAACCAACAATTATATATATATATAATTTAAATATAAAATACTAAACTATTGGTCTTAAAGAAAGCTAACTACCTAAGCACTTGAAGCCAGTCTGTTCCAAAGATGAAACAAGTTTTGATAGCAGGTATATTTTTGCAAGTACAAATCACTAAATTTGCTACTTCCCTATCTTTTTTAGCTCAGCAGCTAGTTCATTATAGTTTTAGATAACCTTGGATTTGAAAAGAAGTGCTTCTTTTAAAATTTACAGACAAAAGGCAGGTTAGTAAAAATTACATCTGACCCTAGGAACTAAAAAAAACCCCACCTCAATTTCAGTAAAAATAGAAGTATTTTTGTTTCATAAGCAAGCTTGAAATCCTAAATTTGTTAACAAGGGGCTTTCTTCTTTCACCTTTGTTTTAATGTCTGGTTTAAATTCCTTTGTAAGCAAAGCACTACTCAAAGCACAAGTGCAAATAAATCTTGATAAGCAAACATAATGTAACTTTATTCCCAAAGTATAAGTCTAAACAACTCAAGAACATAAAAAACATGATATTTTGGGATGCAAATGCAAGCAACCCCATCAAGATACTGTCAAATTTGACATAATGCTCAAATTTGTTTACAAATTTCAGTGGATATATTAATGGACATGAATCTTCTTCCACTGCTCTAGAGGAACTCTAAATACAGAAATGAACTGAAGTTTAAATTGATTTTTTTTTGCTTGTTAATTTAAATAAATGCTAAATTAACCTTCCTCAGAGCCAGAAGCTTTAGCTCAAGACTCAGAGTAGAGAAGTACCTAACAGATACTAATGCCCTCCTCTATTCCTCTAGATCAAAGTTTTCTGCTGCTTACGATCTCATCATTCTCCCCTGCAAACAATAGTGACTAGACTAAAACCTGACTAGCTGTGATTGTGAGTAGTGCAGGATCATATTATTAGTGTCTGGGGGGCTTCTGGTGAGAGATAAAACCAAAAACTTATTTATAATTGAAAATCTAATTCTCAATGAGATTTCTGTAACTTCATAATGCTCATTTAATTATCTTTTACATTTTATTACAGTGAGGAAACAAATTCCCCAAAGAGGGAAGGTAAAGCCATACAAATTAAAATTAGAGTTGAAATACTGGTTTACAAACAGCATAAGGATTGCAAAAACTATGAAAGGAGGTGATGGAATTTCCATCTCCAAGGCTGCACACCGAAGGTACCTACCTTCTGTAAGTTTCTAAATTAAATACAGAGCCTCAATATAGAGGCACCTGAGTGACTCAACTGGACTGAAAACACAAAAAACCCCCAAGTCACTGATTCAGCAGTGCCTTAATAATTCTAAACTTCAGAAAATCAGGCAATATGACAAACGATGTATCAGAGGTACCTGCACACTTCAAAGCACATGGCACAGCTGCAGCTACTCTGCCGCTTTGCATCTACTTCTGAAGCTTGAGGACAATGGCCTGGAAGGAAAGCATCCCTTTCCACCCACCAACAAGTGTTTTCAGTCTGGAAACACTTACAGGTCAGTCTCTCCCTGAGCTCAGGCGTTGGAGCCATGTCAACTGCACTCTTGCCGTGGCAGTTGACCAGGGTGGGATCGGCGCCATGGCTCAGCAGGAGGGAGCAGACCTCCACACGGTTCTTGGAAGCAGCCTCGTGCAACGGGGTGAACTGCCAGAGGTCCATGGCATTCACACAGGCACCATGCTAGCACAGCAAAAAAAGCCTTGGATTGGTAAATCACCTCCAACAACTAAAAAGCTTGCAAATTTTCATTTTATTATAAAAATTTGTTTAAATCACTCATGTATGAACACACACACCTAAAAAATGTAATCAAAAATATCAGCATGCACAAAAATACCGTTGAATCTGTGAAAAAAACACAGAATTTCTGTGTGAGCTAATTTTTGAACAGACAGATTCAAGTCTACTATCAGTCCAAAGAAATTAGATAAAGAATAAGCCACATATACTGTTCCAAAAATAACCTAAATTTGCAGGCTTCCGAAATGACAACATGATGTTTGAAACTTATTACTAGTAGGAGAAAAAAAAATCCTACTTTTCAACTCCGGTACAAACAGTTCATATCTCATCTAGCACATCTAAACCAACAGTAATTATTTTACATTCTTCTGCTTACCTTAAGCAGCAGCTCTGTAACCTCATAGTGTCCATAAGAACATGCATTATGAAGAGGCACAAGACCACTGCATAGAAGAAGAAGGCAAGTGACAAGTTCTGTTAAAGCAGCATTTTTACAGGAGGAACAATTTTCTCTCTACTGAGATGAAAAGATGAAATTAAAGTTAAAATATTTAAGTAGTTAAGTATTAAAAATTAGGATTTACAAACTAATGGGAAAATCTGACTTCCCCAAACAACACATTACTCAAGAGTGGCATTAACACTTGGGGTTTTGTTACTTGGTTTTTGGAGGGTTTTTTGTTGTGGGGTGTTTTTTGCCTGAACAGGCCACAGATGTTTAATCTACCATTAAGACTAGCATTAACTGGCTTTGACGTAATCTTTCTTGAAGCTATTAAGGAGGGGGAAAAGTCCCATTCCACATTCAATTTCCTCAACAGTGTTCTGCTTCTGCCTAAATAGGAATTCATGTTTAAAATGCTATGTGAAAGGCAAAACTCCCCAGATAACACTAACGTAACTCCTGGGTATTTTATGAAGATATACAAATATCCATGGAAAGCAGACTCAAATTGCTGCTCTAGACTGTGGAATGACCTGATTTTCTTTTTTTTACAGTACAACCTATTTAACTATTCAAGATACTTCTAAGAGAGTCCCTGTAATTTTTGTAGAGCTGTATTACTGCAGGCCATACTTAAAAATGACACTAGCAAAATGAAGTAACAGTGATTTAGTCACAAGCACAAGATCTAGTAAAAGTCCTGAATTGAGAAGGAGATGCGAGGTGGGCAATTATTGCAGAGGACAAAATGAGTTTAATTCATTCAAGCATGACAGGCTAGCTACGGCTCAACAGATCAGTAGATACAATACATGAATACCACAATTAACCCCATAATACCTATGAAAAATACACGGGGTAACTCCTAGGACTGCAAAACTTAGAATTAGGACAGCAAGTAGTAGACAGCAATTAAATAAACTTGATTTTAAGGTGGGTGCTCTCAGAAGCAGCAACACATTTGTCACAGGAGAAGAAAATATGTTTGGGGGAAAATTTTCAGACTGTTTTTTCTATCATTACTTTTCTTAATTACAACTCATGCACGTGTAAGACAGAGAGACCATCCATTCTGCAGAGCACTCAAAAAACCCCATCCCCTCCCAAAAGGATGGTCATTTCAGAGGACTGAGGCCCTCAAGGCCTGCCAGCAAAGACAATCGCTGCAGCAATACACCTAGTCACTTCTGCAGCATCCCCTCCCCTTCCCTCTTCCAGCAGAACAGCTGTAAGGGAAAGCAAAGACCAGGGGAGAAAGAGCTGCTTCCTTGGCTGGGCTTCTCTTTGAGAGTAACTAGAAGTGGTGGCCATTTTGAAAATACAGAACAATTCCCAAGCACTTTCTCTGAATTGACTCCATTGAAGAGAACCTAAGAATTCTATAGAATCAATGTAGCCTAATTTAGCTCCTTAAATGACAAGTGACAGTTATTTATGGCCTATTTACTTATAAATCATGTATAAATAAGAAACAGCAAGGTAAAACAAAACACCACACTGATCCTAAATGTATGATGCCACTAAAAAAGAAGTGGGAGTTTAGGATGTTACATGTTTCTAAATATGTTTGGGCTGTTCTTAAGTTCAGTATAGAGTAAGTATTGAAAGATTTTCCTTTGTTTGCTTTCCTTCCCCTCCTGCTCCAGTCTCAAGTTCAAGTTCAACTTAACTACTTTTCACACATTCCAAGCAAATAGTTCAAAACTCATTACAGACTCTATACTGGAATTTTCTACCAATTGATGCCGAAATTTTGGAAAGGAGTAAAATATCTTCAACTTGCTTAAATAATGCTGGATCTACCTGAATAGGTATTATATGGAGCTTTACTGTAGAACTTTTATGGTTTATTTTTTGTGGGCTTTTGGGGGGGGGTTGGGGGGGGAGGTGTTTTGTTGTGTTTTCTGTGTTGGTGGGGGATGTTGTGGTGTGGTTTTGTTTTTTGTTGTTTTTGGGGGGGTTTCAGTGTATTTTTGTTTTTTGACTTGTATAATATGTCATTGTGCATTCAACAACAATACCATTAAAAAAGGCCATTAGTGTAAATAGACAGACGAAAGAGTTACAATTAGTCAAACCTTAAGAGTTTAAATACACTTAGGACTGTCTTTGGAGAGAAGGGGAAGAAAGGAAAGAAGCTAATAAAATTTAAAATCTCTTCTAACACTAGGCTGGACTCGGCAGAAAACAAAAATACAGAAAGTGCCTCAAGCTTGCTGCTGGAGGCAACACACACACACATATCTTACTTCTACGGATTCTGAATACAAAATGTATGCCTTTAACCAAGGGCCCAATTTCTACAATGTTAGGACTAAGCTTTCCAATCCAACCATCATGCAAATAATCATCTTAGAGATCAGAAATGTATAGCTGAAAACAACGCACAGCATGTTATCATTTCCGATTTCTGACTGCTGTGCACTTTGCTGGTATCTTACATAACTACCACCCTTAATGCAAAAGTGGAATAGTTTAGCCTCTACTGTATCTTGATTTTGGCTGTCAGCTTCAATGAAGATATATCTACGAGGACCACTAGTTGTGAGCACATGAGCATTATTGAAGTTACTTCTTAATTGAAGAATTACATCCATACATATGAAACAGGATAATGAGACCATAGATAAGTTTTTCAATGCACATCTTTCAGTTAGCCCTTGTATCTTCTCCCCATTGCCTTTCCAAAAATAATGCTGTTAGTCCTTAATTTCAAAGAGTAGCCTGTGAACGGAAGTAAAGATCAAAGTTTTTGAAAAAATTTTAAGGGTGTAAAAGAAGACTCAAAACAAGTGCAATCGTAACTAATCTGAAGCACATTCAAATTTTGGAAGCAAATATCACATTCTTAGACAACTATTTTGAGATTATGCTGCAACATGAACCAAAGAAATAATTCTTTATCTTGACTAATACAAAACCACTGCTGCAAACAGGTAATCAATCAATTAATTTTACATACCCTTTGTCCTTTGCATGTACATCTGCACCATGCTGAAGCAGAAGCTGGACTATCCGAACTCTGTTGTAGCCAGCTGCTAGGTGTAAAGGAGTGGACTGTAAAACAAAAGAAGATGAAGAAAGGGAGTCACATCAGTCTGAAGTCCTGTACTTTCTGCTATTGAAATACTCTTAGTTTCTCTTATACACTGCACTAAGATAAGTTGAAGTACCCTTCTGTGATTAGTTGAATTAACAAATACACAGCGCATGCCTCCTGTTGTTAAACCAAAAAAATATGCCTTAAGGTGGGTAAGAATACAGGCACCCCTAAGGCAATAACAGCCTCTTAATTTAAAACTAATTTTAAAAATCATTATCATCATCTCTGCACCAAAGAAGTATCCATATGTGTTCTGTACTGTGCTGTGGTAAGACAAAAAGAAAATTGTATGCAGATTGCAGTTTCCTGCGGAATACAGGTCTTCAGCAGTAATGCACCTTGTTGCATAATAACAGAGTAATAACACCTTTCTCCATGGCTAACTCAAATGAATTTTAACTGAAAGCTTTTGAGCTGACAAGAGTAATTCCCCTTTAAGTTCATTTTAAAAGCTTTTTATTATGAAATTAATTTTGTGTGCTCTCTCGGCCTGGGGGGACTGCTTTCTTACAGAAATGGATGATGCTTTTGCCTCCTTCCCAAGGCTGAGAAGCAGAGGATTTTAAAGTGATCTTTGTTGAAATTTATTTTGTGGCATGCACCCAAATGTTACCATTTTCTTACAGTAAAACCCTACACATAAAGCAGCTTGAAACATGGGAAAACTTACATATCTCACTGTATTATGCCAAGAATAGATTTACTGTCAGCATTAAAACATTGTTATACAGTATTACAAGGGGAGATGTCACATTTCACTACTATCAAGAGGTTAGAAAACAAAAAAATCAAGACAAATGGTCTCATCTGCGATAAACCGCAGCACTATATATCCATAAACAGTATGGATTTCCAGGAACTCAGATTTTATATGTCCACA
Source organism: Prinia subflava (assembly GCF_021018805.1). NCBI lineage: Eukaryota > Metazoa > Chordata > Aves > Passeriformes > Cisticolidae > Prinia > Prinia subflava. Next base: position 4,516,940 of record NC_086283.1, on the reverse strand, counting down.
GTTTGGGAGAAGTCTGTATTATATTTCACGTAAGTCTCAACACATTGCTACTTTGCTTCAGAAAGAGTAACTCCTTTGACAACTACCAAGTGTCCCATGTATCTTACTGAGGACACAGGTTGTACTACCAGAAATGACAGCACAGGGTATCTCTTAGAAAAACACCTGGAAAACTCAGTAAATTTAGGGAAACAGTTATGCAAGTTTCCATAAGACCTGTCTTCACAATTATCTATACTCAAGATAAGGACCTCTAACATTCCAAACATGAAGATCCCCAGAGTGTTTCCAAGATACAAAATACCAGTAACAACAAATATGTCCAACCTTTTAGTACAGAGATTATCAGGCCCTATTACTCTGTTTAAGGCATCCTCTGCTGAACTAATTTCAACTGATCTAGAAGGCAATATATTCTTTTTATATCTGCCCCTATTATAGAACAGCTGTCTTCTGCATATCTTAAACTCTGATGAAAATGTGAATAAGGATGATGCTGCTATAGACATTAGCAAAATATTTCAGTACGTTTTATTCTGACAGTTGTCTTGGTTTAGTTACTAAATCCAGTTTTATCAATCAAATTAGTAACTCAGAAAACCTAAAATTAATTTGAAATGGACTACAGAAAAGTCTGTCTATCCAAAGGTCTAGACTCCAGAGAAACTGCAGCCAAGCATTAAATGTTTGGAATACTGCAGGATCCTTGAACCTCACTACAATTAAACTACATCCATTCTTGTCTGTGCGCCACCTCTGAAATAGTGATGGCAGACTTCCAAAATCATGCTTTACTCATAGGAAACATTATTAACAGAGATGTTCTCCATAAAGACACATAACCCCAGAGTCTTGCTCACTCTTTAAAATTAAAAGAAAAACTATGATGACTCAGGCTGAGACTGTATACTTTGTACTTCTAGGGTTAACAGACCTGCATTTGCCAAATAACTTCATTAGAGAAGGAACCTAAAACTTTTCAAGTTTATAGCTGTACAAGAAATAGCATAAATTAAGTAAATCAGTGTTAAACCAAATCTTCAGATAACTTTTATATCCCTGTCTTTCAGAAAGGTGAGCTACTTCCTTCTCTCAAGCAAGGGCATGCAGACACCCTAGTGATTGAAATACAGAGTACCTTGTCTTGCCCAGCACACCAGGAATTATTCACCTGCAGCCAAGCACCTGACATTTGGTGTGCTTGCCCTGTGGCCTACCACACCCTCAGCAAAGCTGTGTGCTATGCTGCAGTCACCTCTCCAAGGAGGATGTTCCCTGTGCCCATCCCTGGAGACGGGGCTGAGATCTCCACCAGACAAGTGTGCTTCAACTCTGCAACTGTGAACACCCAGTGCTGGAGAGGCAGGGAGTCAGAGGGTCAGAGAGACCACTTAACTGATGGGCAAGGAAGGACAAGTGAACACACATACATGCAGGAGCAGGAGCAGACAACCCGGAGTGCTGCTCCCCCTGTATCCACAAGCCAGCATTCCCAGTTGCTCATTAGTTTGGCTAAATGGCTCTTATAAATGCTGTGCTTACACATGCTTCAGGAAGGAGAAAACTGGAAGATCCTGTTTCTGTGATTCTTAAAGACTTCTCATGAGAAAAAGCATTCATTACTATAGATTTAACAGGCAAAAATACTAATCTGGAGTTACAACTTTGTATGCTAATTACAGAATCTAGGTACCTAAAAGATAACATTGTGCTACATGAACTACTCATTAGATGACATGATCCTCAAAAGAAAAAAAAAAGTGAACGATGGCAGTAGAGAGTGATTCTTGAAATTAACATGCTTATTTATATAGCATCATGGAAGTAAAAACTAAACACCATTGACAGCAATGTCTACTGCACTTGAATATTAAGAAAACAGATTTAATAAAGCTATCAATTAACCTGTCCTCTCGTGTCTTGCAAAACTTGGCAAGACTTACTGACAAAAATCCTTACAGGGCACTTAACTTACAAGACTCACACTCACAGTTACCAGGCCAATCACACTGTCTTACTTGCTAGTGTAATTAAAGAGTATAACTCCACTTTTATTAAGTCAAGTAGATCATCATGCAAGATGCTCACATTATTTGAAAGTTTTATGGCAGTTGTAACTGAGCCAAAGCAGGTACTGAGCCCTTTAAGGAACATCACTGTACACAAGATAGCAATCGCTGTCAACCTATATACCTACTATTTATAGTAAGGCAGGTGGTTTTGCCTGCAGTCTTTTTGATAATGTGTTGCCTGGGAATACAAAAAAAGCATTTTTTAGATTTCATACTGTCCTCAGTGAGCCCTAGGTATTTTTGCACTGCTTCATTACCAACAGCTGATTTGGTGACCCCTGTTCAAGGTCAGCCGCCTTGCCATCCCCTGTTCACCTGCATCAAACAAAAGGGGCCCCAAGGGATCTCCAGCGCTGCAGGCTCTGAGCAGCTTCTGCTAAAATCTGAAAATTTGTTTCAGCAAACTGTCCACAGGCAACGTGGGAGTGCTAGCTCCATTTCCCTTCTTACCTTGCTAAAGAGTCTTCAGCAGCTCTTGGCTGCTGCCATTGCCTCAGAAGAAAGTTTCATTTCAGATTCAAATTACACATTTTAAGGGCAACTTTAAACCAGGGGATCTTATGTAACCATCTTATATTATGCATTATCTGCATGATTAATAACAGCTGCAGGAACTGTTTTAAAGACTAATATCTCCTGTTCCTGTTTCTTAATGCCGAAATCTTTATATAATGCTATCTGATAAAAATCTTAATCTATGCGTTTCTCTCATTCTCAATTTGCCATCCCGAAGGCTATTAAAATCAACAATCTCACTACATAAATAATGTCTCATTGTACATCTTATTTACATCACCATACAGTGATTTAGAATTATAACAAATTAATTTAACTGTTTACAGGAAGGGCATTCTCATAATAAAGAGGCAACACTGACAGCCAGTTCCGGCCTTGACATATGGCTACTCTCATGCTCAGGTCTCCACAAGGCTGTGCACCAGTAAAGGTGGCTCTTACACAGATGGGGAAACAGTAAAGCTTGGCAAAAAATACCCAAGGATACTTGTATGCTTATTGTTAACTCCTCTACAGCTCCCTGCTGACAGAGGACACACACAACCACCTCCCCCACACCTACCCCCCCCCCCCCCCCCAAAAAAAAAAAAAGAAAAAAGGAAAAAAAAATAGGGATGGGGGGATTTTAAAATGTTTCATGCAGACTTTAATCTTTGTGACTTTGTGACTTTTTATATCATGTCTGTAACTTCAGGTTACTAACTATCTTCAGGTTTAGTAGATTTGGAAATTGCAGGTATGCAGCAAACTCCCATTTAACAAATGTAGTTCCAAGAAAACCCTTTATTCATAGCATACTGCCCTTAGAAAACTGCAATAAAAATAACTTAAAACTCTTTAGTTTGTCATACAAACTCACTTCAGAGAAGTGTTTCACCTCCTTTTCATTAAGGGAAGAGCACAGGGCTTGCTAATAACAGAAGGGACCTTTGTTTCATAGTTTTGCATAAAACTGTTTTGAAAGATGTCCTGAATCCTGGCAAAGCAAACAACTTTCTCTTTACTGCGTTAGAGTTTATGACAGAATCTTTCTTTCCAATCACAGTAGTCTGTGCTTGATGCTGCTCTCTCGCAGACATCTCTGAAATGAACCACATCAATCATGAGGGTGCATCAGGAAGACGTTCCGGATGCTAGTGGAGTGCCTCCTGTCACCACTTTATCATTCTGATTAATGGGGTAAGGAAACAAGTTGCAACAACACCACAACTTGGCAGACACATTCCTAAACTTTTCCACCGTGGAAACGATCAGGCTTTTCCTTTGCTGCTCAGATACTAACTTGCATTCTAATTTTAAACAGTGCACCCATCTTACACCTTCATTTTAAATTAATTTGGAAGCTTTCTTGGGAAATAGCTCATTAATATTTGTTTGTATTGTGCCAAGACTGGACTTATATACAAAACATTTCCTTCTATAAACACATATTTCAAATAATTCAAAATAATTATATGATATTTGTGCTATAATGCTCTTAAACATTTGGTACTACAGAAATGAAGCTCCCTAACCCTGACTGACGAATTATGCTTTTAATGAACAGGAAAGGGGCTGTTCTTCTGTTCACTAGCCACATGACTTGTCACCGTAATCATGCAGCTTCCTTGGCCATTTTACAGCAGTACTGAGTTATTTAAATTTGTGGCTGACAATTATGCTTTAGGGACAAACTTACAGATGCTGCTTCAGGAAAACAAATACTATCAGACTGCTGATTGTAGATGAGCTAGCTGCAGCTCCAGAGATAAGCACAGGAATGAAGAGCTTAAACTACTTTTCTTATGTAAAAAACCAGTAAACAAGAAACAAACAAACACCCCTACAAACAAACAAATTTTTTAAAGACAATAATTACAAAATGCTTAAGGAAGACATTTCTCACTACACTGTTTCCAGTGGTAATTTAACTGCTTCATCTTCAGAACACAGCCAGTAGTAATTAATTAGATTACTGAACTGGACAGGCTTAGTAGAGTAAAATTCCAAAAAACATCATGTCACAGATTTCACATACTGCTTTCTAACAGCTAATGACAGGGAAAACGAACTGAACAGCTCACCAATTCAGAATTTGCAAGTCACACAGTATCTCAATTTAGAGGTCTGGTATATCTGATCGCCTCTTGGAGGGGGAGGTTGGTGGTGGTGAGGAACCAATTATTTTGAGCTGCAAACCAGCAAAGACAAAACCAGCTTGATTTCACAGACACAGCAGTGCTAGGGCAGAGCATCATCAGGCAAAAATGTTCATGAACTCAAGGAAAAGAGTTGAAAAACACAGAAAGACTAAAAATAGTGCAAATACACTGAGAGAGTAAGGCCTCATTTGGAAGAGGTTTATTTGGGTGGCAGACCAGCTCCTCATATCCAGTGAGTATTCAAATCTATTCCTTTTCAGGGGCTGTACTGCCCAAACTACTGACAACTGAATGCTTCTCTCGTAGATCTGACCTTTGAGAGACAACACAGTTTTCTGACTGTATGTCTAAACCTCTAAGACCGCATGACAAGGGTTGGTATCAGTTCCACACATTAACATAGTGACCCTACTGTACTGCAACTTTGGCTAAGTGTTGACAAATAAGGGGGCAAGAGATTTATAATAGAAAAGCTTTTACAATTACCTACGTGACTAGCATAGGGAAGCACTGACAGGATTACAAGTGTGATCTTGCACAGGGACAGACAAACAAATAACTGGAGTGTCTCCATTTCAAGAAGAAAAGAAGGTAGAACGGGAAACCACAGAATCAACTAGGTTGGAAAAGACCTTTGAGATTGAGTCCAACCTATGACTGAACATCACCCTGTCAACAAGATCATGCCACTGAAGGCCATATTCAGTTTCTTCTTAAAACGCCTCCAGGGATGGTGACTCCACCAGCCCCCTGGGCAGCCCGTTCCAGTGACCAATCACTCTTCCTGTGAAGAAATTCTTCCTAATGCCCAATCTAAACCTCCTCTGGTGCAGCTTAAGACTTTGTTCTCTTGTCCTGTGGCTGGTTGACGACCCTCACCTGACTACACCCTCCTTTTATGCAGTTGTACAGTGATATGGTATCTTCTGAGCTTCCTCTTCTCCAGGCTAAACAACTCCAGCTTCCTCAGCTGCTCCTCACAGGAATTGTGCTCCAGACCCTTCACCAGCCTTGTTGCCCAACTCATGACATGCTCTTGCACCTTAACATTCTTCCTAAACTGAGGGGACCAGAACTGGATGCCACACTCAAGGTGTGGTCTCACCAGTGCTGACTACAGGGGAAGAATGCTCCTGCTGGCCACACCATTCCTGATCCAGGCCACGATGCCATTGGCCTTCTTGGCCATCTGGGTGCTCTGCTGGCTCATATTCAGCTGCTCTCTCAACCAGCACCTCCAGGTCCCTTTCTGTCTGAACAGGCCACTGTTCAGCCACTCTGTCCCCAGCTTGTAGTGCTGCAGTGTTGTCATTACTTTTAGAGACAAACCTTGAAACACAGACTAAGCAGGAAAAGGTAAAGAGCTGGAAGAGACACTTAAATCTTTAAATAGGAACACCATTGAGCTCTGAAGGATTTCACAAACAGCAGATCCCATAAATGGGGCACTAGTAATCTTTGACCTCTTCCTAAACAAGAATTAAAATGCAACACCTCCTCCCCTCCCCAAAACTCTTGTGTATATGCACGTATCTCAAACACCATTTGGTGAAACAGTTCCACAGAGGATGTGTCAGAAAAACTAAGTAACACTCCTCACAAAACCGTAGTATTCTCAGAAAATGGGATTCTTTATGAGAATCTCTTCCATTTCTACATGCATATGATGAAGGTGTAGCTGGGGATGGAACTGCAGTACAAAAAAGAAAATCTGGGGCTTTCACCACAAAGTAGCATTTGTAGTTTTCCCAGATTCAGAAAGACAGAATACATATCTGACAGCATTCAATGACACAGGGAGAGGAACTTTCAGATTGATTATCAGAGAAGCAGAGGAGTATACACTGTTTCTTTGGAGATAGATGCTGACAGCTGAGGGAATAGTGGCTTGCTGAGCTACATAAAGAAAAAATTACAGTGAAGATCCACTATCTTCTCCTAAGGGAATGTGGCTGATGTTAACACTGGAAGGAGATCTATGCTGGCTTGAACGATATGGCAGAACACTACACAGAAACTACTCAAAAGTATCAGTGTGTCCAACACAGCCATTTTTGGCAATCTGAAGAAGCACACTGAATCATCAAGAACCAAAAGTGCTGGGTTTTTTTGATTACATTCTCTTCTTTTAGCACTTGCTATCAAAATCCTCATAGAGTCACAGAATATACTGAGTTGCAAGGGACCCATCAGGATCACTGAGTCCAACTCCTGGTCCTGCACAGGACACCCCAAGAATGATGCCAGGTGCCTGAGAGTGTTTTCTGTATTGTGGCACCCAGAACTGCCCCCAGCACCTGAGGTGAGGCTGCCCCAGCGCAGAGCAGAGCGGGACAATCCCCTCCCTTCCCTGGCTGTGCCTGCTGCCCCCCAGGACAGGGTTGGCCCTCCTGGCTGCCAGGGCTCAGCCACTCACATTCAGATTGCCATCAACTAGCACCTCCAGGTCCCTTTCTACAGTGCTGCTTTCCAGCCTCTTGTTCCCCAGTCTGTATGTACATCAAGGTCTTTCGTACTACAGTCAACTAACAATCTTTTATTTCCCTTTTCTTTTTATCTATCTTAGTATTTTTACTACTTCTCCTATTCATCTCTATGCATTTACTTTGCTTCTCCACCTTCCCCCTCCAACTAGAAACTTTCCAGGCTTCAGTTCATAGTATTTTCACATTATTAAGAAGGAATAAATTAATTTGACCATTCTCTCCATTAACATGGCTTCAGCACTTCACTCATTTTATTGAAACTGGGGTCAGAATAAACTGTTATGAGCAACACTTGCATACTGACTACATTTCAGTTCCAGTGCTGAGTATGAAAGAAATATTTATATCTTACATTTTGGAATTTAATTAAAACATGAATATAAAATAATTACTAACTAAATACACAAAATGCTCTTTTTGCATTACAGTGATAATTTGCAAATTTTATAATTAAATTACTTTATAATCCAATCAAATAGCCTTCACAATTCCTCTGAAGAGCAGCCCTGCAAAATACAGGGCAGAGGATGTATCTTGTAATTCCAACTGAAAAGCAATAGTTATAGTTTAAGAATATTCTAAAGAATTCTATCTATAAAAAATAAGTTTCTTTTGTAAGTGGACACATATAGTATTACTTGGAAAAGACGAATCAAAACACCTTTATTTTCTTGTTCATCGGTGATATATCCATCATCAATTACAATGCTTTATTTTGGTGTTTTCTTCCCCTTTTATCCTTCATCTTCTCAGTCAACTTAAACAATACTTTTAGAAATGGTTATGTAAATACATCTCTCCCTGCACGTAAGTATTTGCAGTTCTTTTCATTTAGAACTAAATTGATCACTCTAAATTATCCATACAACCTCTGAAGTCAACGATGCGGTTGTACGATCAAGTCGCAACTGATGTGCTGGGAGAAATCAGAGAGGCAGCAAGGGCAGAAAACACAAGGGCTTTGGGTGACCTAAGAGGTGAAATGTTTGGATGTTCTCAGTGACTCTTCTACAGAGCAAGAAGGCTATAAAGGCCCACAAGGGTAAATGCAACTACTACTAGGATGGTACCGAGTGACATCTGAAGCAAAACCTTTCAGTAGAAGCTGTCTTCAACAGCAGCTGTAACTTACTCAGATTCAACTTATCTACGGGGAAATGCTTGCTAAAATAATCCAACATGAGGCACTAACCATCATAAAGTGGAGCTACGAAAAAAACAGCATGTTTTTTAAAATAAGCTAGAATTAGAGGTAAGAAAATTGTTGCCTTACAGACAGCAGAAAAGCTACTAACGAAGATAATACTGGAGATGCTTTGCTAATGCATACCTTCTATTGGGAAAGGCCTGATATAGTGAAAGAAGGCAGTATCACCAACAGCAAGCTAAAAGAGTTTACTAGAATTGAGAGGACATTAAAAAAGCTGAATTTATAAGCTGGAGAAAAACACAAGGACCACAAACTCCAGTAGTTTAGAGGTAAAAATACAAGTAGACAGGCAAAAACAGAAGTAGTAACTGGTGAAATGAATTCAAACCAGACAACTTCTTGCAACCGACTAGGAGCGCAAAATGCACCAGCCATTTCAGTGGGGTAAGGTCATGCTAGGGCAAGAAAAGGAGGTCTTAAAAGGCAAGAAGGCACTGTGAAGAGCTAAAGGAACTTTTAGAAAAAACAGTAAGTCTTATTTCAGGATCCTGGTGAGTGAGCATGTGCATATCCAGGAGCATGATGAAGCTTTGCAAAGGATCTGTCTGAAACTAAACTAAGCATAGAAGAGGTAGTCATCCCCAGAACCAAAATGAATTGCCAGAACCAAACTGGATCCACTCTGGGGAGCACAGGAGAATGAAACAGGTGAATTACTAGCTGTACGTGACCTTCACATAAGATTATTCTGGTATGTGAAGACATGAAGTTACAAACCAATCATTACTGCACATTTTGGGGAACTACATACAGACCTGTAATCTTGATGTCTGTACAAGCACAAATACAATCTAATTAACAGCTAGAATTAGTAAACACCTGCATAAACACTTCTGCTTGGGAAGAATCAAATACTGTTAAAAGAAGTTTCACATTTAAACCTTGGGCTTTCTGAAGCAGTCAATAAGCACATTCATAAGGGTAAGCCAACTGATATAGGTTATAATAGGGGTACTCAACAGGTTTTTAACTAAATCGTCACCAATGGTTTATCAGGAAGACGATGTTAGGTCCTCAGGTGGCTGCACAACCGCATGCAGAGACAGGAAACAGTGTACAATTAAATGATAGATGTCACAACAGAGAGAGGCCACAAAGGACACTAATACCACATTCAAAAGCAAAATGCAAGCTGATCAGTTTACTTCTCAGTACTTCTTACGCTCACATGCAGGGATTTTGAGAGGAAAGTGACACCAAGCATGAAAATATCACCTACAGTATTCACTACAGTTAACCATATACAAAAGTCAAATGCACTCAGTCCCTGGACTGAGCTGCTCCATTTCAATTCCAAACATAATCTCAGCAAGCTCTGTGAAGGAAAGGGCTCCACTCTTGAGATCACAGTGGAAGAAATATTATCAGTACTTGGCTTCTGGATGCTCTGTGAGCTGTTGGAGCCAAATCCAGAACACAGCTTTTAGTTAATGTGCATAAAATATTACATGGCAGCTCTGCCCAAATCTGCCAGTTTGACTTGTTTTCTCTTGACAAAAGATGGGTAATAACCTAATGTGGGAAGTCATCTCTGGTGTGAAGCTAATCATCAAGGGGGAAACAATTCAGATATAAAACACCCCATGCCTTCAACACATTTGAGGCTTCCTGAAGAGCACATTAATTAAGATCTAACAAATGAGATTTTCTGAATTTTAGGGAACAATACAAAGACAATGATGACAGAGTAAACAAATTCTTTCTAGTCTTTTGGTGCAGAATTTCTGTTTGTGAACACGACACAGCACACTTCAAATAACAGGTGAATTCATTGAAATATTTTAGGGAAAATATTTAAGATCTCATAATAGAAACTTAAAGGCAAGTACATCAGTTTTAGATTTTATTCAAAAGATATCATCTTTGGATATAAAAGATTTTAAGTGACACCAGGGATAGAAATTAAGCCAAGTCATCTATACTATACAAAGTGTGCAGAGGGGTTTTTGCATTATCAACTTTGACCATGCTTGGCAGGTGAAGTAAGATAGGATCACAGCGTAAGAAAATGTGTAACTTGTCACTTTTCCTAACATGTATGAAGCCTGGGAACTATCTTTCTATAACAAATAAGATTGTGTTTTAAACGTGAAACACAGTTGTGACTATTTTTGAATGTTCTTTGTACATATACGGCATTGGGCACTTCTGCCCAAGGCACAACTCAAACCTTATGATACTTGCTTTGTAATCTTCTTGTAATGTTGGAAATGTCACCTCCTTTTTTTACAGTACACCATTAACTACTGTAATTGAAGTTACAGTACAGGATTTTCAATTTTGCGTACAGGATTTGATTTAAAATATTTGACTCAAATACGTGACCTGGTGTAGTGAATGGTGTCCCTGCCCACTGCAGGGAGGCTGGAACTAGATGATCTTTAAGGTCCCATCCAAGCCAGGGCTTTCTGTGTTTCTACTTACAATCTACCAGTTCACATCCCTGAATATAATCTCGATACACATGTGTTTCATGAAACACATACAAGATCAGTGCCAACAAAGACTGCAGTGTCTAGAAGCCATCAGCCAGAGCCAGCTTTACACTAGCCAACATCAGCTAACAACCCCTGTGGTTATTGCTTATTTTGGTAACTGCAGTTCTACAGTGCTGTAATCACACATCAGGAAACTTCCGGCAAATCTTTGCAGGACCACAAATACAGAACCCAAAAGCTGCACATTCCCCACCCACAAAACTGAGTCTATAGCACTTCATCAAAACCAGACTGACATTTATGCTAGTAAGTAGCAACTGAGTAAATTTAGCAAGGGCTTGTCTATCCAATTATTCTGAAATAAGTATTTTGGATTTGTGGAGCTGTCTTTTTTCTGAAACAAAATGACATCTCATTAAACGATTTTTAATATTTTCATTTTATTAGATTAATGAAGAAGGCACTCATTCTGAACCAAGACTAATACACAGTTAACTGTTATTCCGTATGATGCCATTGCTCCTCTCCTTTGCACTAGTTTTAGGGGGTTTTTTGTTGCAGATAAGCCTTAAAAGTAGAGACTGTATTTACAAACCACACAAAAAAACAATGCATATCAGTAGAAGAGCTCATAAAACTTTGAGAAAGTTGAAATGCAAATTGTAAAACTAGGTAAGATATAACATGTGACCTCCAAACACGTGTAAAGTTCACACTGACATTCAACCACCCTTGGGCATGACAAGGCCTTACATTGGCTATCTGTTCACAACTCTTTTGTTCAAATAAACAGCTTTTGTCTGTAGAAAAGTAGATTTTCCCAATACTCAAACAATTTTTTATTGTATGTGAAATAGTTTCTTCCAAAACATATTCCACACCCAATCTGAATATGATTTCAATGGCATAGATTTACAGAACAAACAGACCTATGGATTTATGTGGTATTAGTTTTGACTTTTATTCCACAGCACAAGAAAAATGCACACAATTGTGAAGGTTTACAGTTTGGCTAGCACACGATGTGTTCACATCTTGCAGTACGTGGCATTTTTCTTCAACTCTCAGTTCCTATAGCCAAGAATATTACAAGGGAATTTAAACCTCTACCCAAGTCTGTAGGCTTAATAACTGTAAAGGGAAAGCTTGTGAAAATGTGGATCGGTTGTTCCATGCAGACTCAGAAATTGGAAGGTAAACCAATTTTCTTTTGATTTGCAGGATTTTTCTTGAAAACGGCTGCAAACAACCAGAGTTCTGGAAGAGGAGTTGGAAAATTCACTTACCAGCAGCAAATTGAAGACTCTCTAGTACGTGAAGATGTAACTCACCTGATCTTATTAGAATTTAATTTCTCTTTACTGGCCCTTTGTTTACAGGCTGATCTCTCAATAGAGAGAAAGAAGCAGAGGAAAAGGAGAAAGAATGTACAATCTCATCCAGTGGAATGCTAGCTGGTGTAGCAGGGATGTACTACAGCAAAAGCTGAGGGGCACTTTGTTCTCAAGATTTTTGCAGTGGTCACTTCAGGCCAAGGATGCTGCTACTCAGCACTGCATTGCAGACCTTCTCAGACTTGGATTTCTTACATCTGAACCCTGTGCCAATGAACCAGAATGACACCATGCACGAGAAAATCCAACATCCCTATGGCAGGAAAGAACAGGCTGAAGCAACAGCTTCAGTCAAACTCAAAAGGCAAATATGTCTCCTATAACTCACAGAGTTTAATGACAAGGCCTGTTACTGGTATTTTGGATCCAGGGTTGTCTACAGATGATTTGGAAAGGTGTAACAACAAAGGCATTGCAGAAGTAAAATACCAAAGACTGGTACTGGGAGCTCTTAAGGACTGAAAACTGGGAATAAACAAAGGGACACAACAAGTCAGAAGACAACAGTGCAAATGAGTGAGGCAGGACCACATGCATGATAGAAATGGCATTTGAATTAATTGGCTTTTTCTTCCTCATGGCATCACTACATTAACCATAGTACTGGATGGTGCCGTGCAAGGAAAAACTGAGGTGTGTTGTTTGCAGGACCCCTGATTCACCTGTTGCAGAAATAACATTTCTAGTTTCCAAGGAAGGAAGCAGGGAGGGAAGGTGCAGGACAGAAAACAATGTAGCTGCAGAGGAATTGCATTCTGTGCAGCCTTCTGGTACCAAATTCTGCCTCAAGTTGAACTAATACCTGGGACCACATTGTCATAGGTAATGCCATTGCACTCTCTGTTTTTCATATGGCTGATACAAAATGTAAATACAAAAGGCAGCTGCAACAGGAACTTTACTTCAAAGGACAAAGCTAGCATTTTATTTTTCATTAAATTACTTTTCTATGTTCCTAAGAACTTAAAATACTAGATATTTGCTCTTCTTCAAGAGATGCACCTTGAGAAGACCACCAAACAAACTGGTTTTTTGGTAACTCCTAACCAGAGTAGTTAACCCTTGCATAAGAAAAGGGTTTATTCAACCAATACCTGAGCAGGATCTGAACATGTATAATGCAGTACAGGAGCAGGATATTATATACAACCAAAAATCCAACTTCAAAACAAAAATCCAACCTCCTATTGCTAATAGCTACCATGTCAGCTGGATGCAGATCACTTTGGAAAGCTATGATTAGTCATACAGGAAGTGTCTTGTAGAAAAGAGTTCTCGTCTGAACTGCTGAAATCAATGCTTTCTTATCCACTGAGATAATTCTACATTTTTAAAATGGAGGCCACATCAATTTCTTCCTTAAACAGCTTTCTAGTGTTCCGAACAGCTTTCTGAAGGAAATGAGTGAAATAAGAGCTTCTACTCAACCTGCAACCATCATATTTATGATTTTAAATTGTCTCTCGCCACTGATTTAGGTAAGCAGTGACTGTTGTAACAAGTCAGAAATCCAGCTCCCATAACAAAGTAATACAGCTTTAATTTCCAGCAGCAGAGAGGAACCTGGTGATTTAAAAGAGTCAAAAAACATTTACTGAGAATTTCTCATCACTAAGTCTTGAAAAAGACAACTCTAAAGAAAAATATGAGGCAAAATAACAGCCTCTAAAGCCTACATACCTTTACATACATAGACAGATAAACGGATGCCTTGGCTTCTTAACAGTCTGAAATTCAGTACCAGCTGACATCAACACCATAGGCTTGTCTTCCAGAAGTCATTGCTTCTATAGATAATGCAAAGACCAAGGAGACCAGCAGTACTCACAGGCAGGATGCACAAAAATTTCAGACCCACAGCACTATGCAGGTGCTGTGTCTTAAGTTGTGCTCTGACACTGCAAATACTTTGTGAAGCAATGTGAACAAAAGTGGTACAACATGTAAATGTTGCCTTACAACACCATATCCTAACAACTGGGCAAATTTTCAGCCTCCTGTTAAAAAAAATTCAAAGCAAGACTAATTGCCATGAAGCACTATTAAATTTCAGCTCAAGCATTGCTTTTTAAAAAGTAAACAAATAAGACAGTTTTTAAAAAACTGGTTTTGTGAAATTTACCCTTGTGTAATACTCACTTGCTTACACAGTACCATATAGCTCTGCACTATACAGCTCATTATTTGTGCCCTCATATACACTCAATAAGCACATAAGTCAGTAGTTGCACAAAAATCAATCATTACCTAGCTCAATGAAATTTCAGTTTCTGATATATTATTGCCGATTTTCTTTGGTCATCAAACCCCCAAAAAACTACCATAATCGTTGGTATGCAGGAATGTTTTAGTTGATGTATGAAATTGCTCTTTGTTTTGCACACCCCTTCATTCTTCCATCCACAAAATAATGGCAAAAGTAGCTACACAAAATATATTCCCTCTTCAGACAACAGCTCAAAAGCTTCGGTAATGTGAACATTTCTACAATGACCATAACCTACCTAAACTGTGACTTTGGAAGGGAAGAAGGAAGTTCAGTTTTCATTCCTATTTGTCTTGACCTCTATCCTAAATAGACAGATGGTTATCAGCACCAGATGTAACTGTTTCAGAATCAGGAATCCTGTCCAATAGGAATCAGACTCTGGCTGTCAATACTTTTCAAAAGGCTACAAGCACCACCCAGAATGCAATAAATCTTTTTTATTTACAACCTTTGCTGGTTTCAAACCAGCAAGATACTGTCCACATCTTCTACCCCTTTTACCCATTCTATAAAGCACAACTTCACAGAACATGTGGTGTTTGAGAAATCCAGAACCCCAGATATTAGTATGCATGGGACACAGAAAAATCCTCACGGGGGAAAAAGGTAAACTGCATACAGTCCCATCCCAAAGTATGGGGAAAAAATACCACCATCTCCTAATACAGAAGAAATAACTACCCATTCAGTAATTTCTCAATTTCTTCACCTACACAGCTAAGTGTTCCCTTACCACTAGACTAGAGCTGGACATCTCAGAAGATCAAGGAATGCACAGACTGAAGAAAGAGTTTGTGGGTACAGCTGTACTGCAGGGTGAGCGTGATGCTGAGAATCTCGGGCCAATCTGCAGTCTGCATTCCTGGCCCTGAGAGCTGCATTGAAACTGCAGCCTTACACTGTCTTAAGTTTGAGGTTTGAATGCTCAGAAGATCTGCAAAAAATAATTACTAAAAGCATCAAGGAATGCAAAAAGCAAGTTCCAAAATGGACAAATTCTCAGCTAGTGCAAATCACCAGAGATCACTTGATCACAGATCACGACTAGAAGCAGATACACCAGTAGAGACTTAATTTACAAGCTCACTTAATTTGCATCACAGCTTAAAATGATCAAACCCCAACTGATCTTGCACTAGAACAGGACCTGTACAGTACAGAAACCTTTACTTTACAAATTAAATACTTAAGAGTTACATAGCATGCTTACTAGAAAGCATTAATAAACCTTCCACAGCCTGTACATGTGTGGTGGTAGAAAAAATATATCTGGTAGACATAATTTTAAAAAAGGTAATTAATATCAACGGCAAGGCGTCTTAAAAGGAGTTTCAAAAACCAGTGCACTTACCAACAACCAACCAACCTTATTTTTGAAATGTCCACACACAGGAGCTTTAACTGCAATATGCTTTCCAAGCTTTGGGCATAAATTTTCTAACTAATTCAGAGGCTGCAATAATACATAAGTACTGTCTGCTATCTCAATATGAATTTTAAAAGCTTTGTAATTTTTTTTATTTTTACTTTGAAATGATAAACATTCAATAAAACATCTGCAAGGGCTTATACCTTGCCCTGTTGACAGAAAACATAACTCTGCATTTGGCCTGAGAACAACAATGATGGGGGCTCAATTACTCAGTAATGCACTGCTGTGCACCACCTCATTTAATTATAACACAGGGCACTATTAATACCAAAATACACTTTTATTTGAACAGGAAAGTCCTAAAAAAATGAAAAAAAAAATCAAGAAATATGGACAATATGTTTAATCTTAAAATGTAGAGAGAGTTTAATCAGTTCCAACACCGCCAAATTAAATAAAGCCCTTGTTCAATTGCCTGTCCACAGTTCATAAAATCAATTGCTTTCAAAACCCGGAAGATGCATCAACTTTCAATCAGTGACAAATATAAATGAGCAAAAAACCAGCGGAGTTTTCTGTGACATAGTATGTATGGTAAATACCACAACTGAGAAACATTTTAAGATGCGTATAAAAACCACAAATTTTTGTGGAGCTGTATTTTTTGTTTGCATTAACAACATACCTTTTAATCAAAAATAAGTGTAAACTGGCCTATATTTACTGATTTCAGTGGAACTAGGCTGTTCCACAACAGGTCCAGGATGGGCAGCAGTTTATACTATGCTCCAACACACTCTATCAAAAAATAAAAAAAAACATAAAAGAAAACACTCCCATGCTTTTCTCTCCAAAAATGAGATGTACTGTTACAGGTGAAAGACTGTAACAGATACATATTAAAAACATTCTGATACGCAGTTAAAAAAAACCAAACAAACCAACGAACAAATCAAACCAAATAAAACCCCCCAAACATTTGTATATCAACAGTCTAGACAGACTATCATCTCGAAGTCTAAAACATCAAAAATCACAGGATCTACTTCTCACTCCGTATGTTCTTCCCTCCTCCAGTTTCAGCTAATTCTTAATTTAACTCATTCAAACATCTCTGCCACAGAAAGTCAAAATGATAATGTCAAATTTAAAAAAATACAGAAGGTGTTAAACATAGCAATACAGTGCCGGATTACATGGCAGTGTATTAGGAGCTAAGCTGAATACCAAGCACCTCACCCAGACAATGTTCGAATACAAATAGTAACTTTCTTCCCTTAGTTATTTTATCCATCTGCAACAGTATATTTTGTTTTTCTTACAAAAGGTCCTAAAGTTTTTTTACATGTAAGATCAGGATTTGACATTTAGAAGACACATACAAAACCCATGTCTGCCGACCTAATCTGTCACAACTGCCAGTGTCAAATATAACAGCATTTAATTTTATAGTGAAAAGGCATCACATGTTCCCCCCTCCACATACATTGTCGTGGTTTATACATCTATGTTTACCAGTATGCTTAAATCGGCCTTTCTTAAGTAACTGAAATATAAAGCAGGTATTACCTTACGCCCATCACTTGCATGGCAGTTCACATTTAAAGGAGTCAATAAAGCCATCAGCTTTTCTTCATTACCACTCCTGTAAATGAGGAGAAGATTATGGAAAGGGTGGAAAAAAGGGCAGAGCTCTTTGATATCCATCTCCTTAGCAAGTCTTTTGCAAAGTATCATATATTGAAATTCGTACTGTGGCAGGGAGAATGTTGGATAGCTAAAGAATCTTCTGAACATTTCGAAAACAAGGGTAAATACAGAAAAGAATTTGCAGTTAAATGTGTTGCAAAAGATCATACAAAAACACCTCAATTTCTCTCCTTAACATCATATTTCCCTTTTCTAATTCTACAGATCCTCTGAAAGCCATTTGTCGAAATAAATGTTCTGAATTTAACATATTTTCATAGCATATGGCCCATAACATTTGAAACAACTATATACCAATACCCCAAATTTTTTTAGAAGGGTTAACGGTCTATATAAAATGGTCTTGTGCAGTCAGAAGGAATGAAAAGCACCTTGCAATATACAATTGAACTTCACACTTTTTGTATAGGCTTTCTTATGCTCTGCTCTGATAAAACCTACTTTCAAAATACATCCTATAGTAGCAGTAAAAACCCAAAGAAAAGAAAGATTCCAATATTTAAATTGCCCCTAAAAAGAACAGTCACAAAACAATAAAGAGGATTTAAGCAGCTTATAGCAAAAACTCAATATTAACCTTATAACTACCATAGTGGGGGATTTCAATTACATAAACAGGCTTTTACATTTGTACCAGACTAAAGTCTGAAGAGATTTATGCTAATTAAGTGGTTTGCTTGCAGCATTTCATGGAAAGGCAATGACAAAACAGTACTATTTTAAAAACCCCTTTTGCTCGCCTGCTTCCACCCCCAAAATATGTTTTATATTCTAAGCAGCACTCACCTAGCAGCTTCCAGGAGTTCGTCCTTCTTGTATTCACCTAAATGATTGCAAAATATCATGCTGTTAGCATTTGGCAGAAGACAGATTAAGAAATGCAGTAGGAAGCAAATACAGAATTAAAACAGAGAAGAGGAGAAAAAAAGCCCACACCCCGCTGGGTGATGGAGCTGTGACGTTAGCCAGCTTGTGGAGGCAGTATCACCAGTACCTTGGAGACGGGCAGCAAATTGACGCATCTTCTTGTCCAATCCTCAGATGGAAAGGCTTTCTTCGGACAACCAATGACTGCGAAATCTTGTGTCCAGAAACACAGTCCCGCTGATAACAGCATGTCAGCTGAAGACAATGTCCCCACCCCCTGCCCTATTCAGTATGTCACATTATACTTGGGAAGCATAATAAATTCCAAGACAAAGCAAGGCAGTGCGGCTTTTGAAAAGGTACAAATTACCAGTCTCCAAGGCTCTCACCTGCCTATTTGAATGGTAATATTACACCTCACTAAGTTCTTTAGAAGAGCAGGGATTATTTAAAGAAAAAATCCAGGTATTATCATCAGCCACTTTCCAAAAAAAACACGTTTGAAATAAAAAACACAGACAAAAGAGGATGAACTCTGCAACAGATTTTGCTACGAGACTCTGAGATTACAGATAACCACGAGTAATGTTAAAGCAACATTTACATCTGAAGTCTCAAGTTAAAATAGACAACTCACAAGGGTTGTTGCAGCACAGGATTAAAACTGCATGTTAGTATTTTAAAAAGAGCATGGAACAAGATAACCCATGGAAGTAAGACAATATTCTACAAAGCTGAATCATGATGATATTGTGCAATACAAATGGAATGTAATTTCAATCCAGAAATTAGAAAAATAGCTTTTTAGCAGCTTTATGCAGTCACAGAACAGAGTGTATCCTAGACCCAAAAGGTAGAGGGTTTGAAAAACATACTGTATACCATCTGCCAGAGAATTAAAGCCTCTAACCACAATGCTATAAGAAAAATAGGAAGAAGCAGCTGTCATGAAAGAAGAAAAAAAAACCCTTTGTGCTGCCTCCGATGTGTAATTGTAATAAGCCTCCAGTGAAACCCTCCTTACACGTGAGGAAAGACACTGGGCCATGGAAAATGCCAGATCGGACGGCAGGTAAGATGGAAGGTTCACCATCCCTTAACAAACAGCTGTAATGTGCAGGAGGAGGGTTGGAGTCCCCATCCATCACTAAGAGCTTGGTCCTCCCCCCACCATGGCTCCTCCAGCTAACAGCAGAGGGTGACAGGAACCACAACAAAACCAGCCTTCTCCTTAAGGAGTCTCCACTATTTCAGCATCCTGCCTTCACACAAGGAGGAGGACAGTGAGTACACACAGCCATGCACTTCCCTTCCATTCCCTTGGATATAAACAGGGAATTTTCAAAAGCAGTATCTAGATCTCATCATACTCGTGACTTTTCACTGGTGTGTTTAACTGCATTCTGAATGATATTCAGCTTTGGGAATTCACAACAACGTGCATCAAGAACTTCCATCATGCCACTCACTTGATGGGTCTCCTAACAGAACTGTTCTGTGTTGCTGAACCCCAGCAATGGAGCAGGTAAGTTCAAAGCAAAGGTGAAACTGGTTAATTCAAATATTGGCCAGGAAGGTTAATCTAGCTTTTAAAAGAATTTGTCTGTGTTAAGGAAAGCTTCATCATGAGACAAATCAAATGATACAGAAATATGATTGTCTTTGACATGCTACCACTCTCCAGCTTCATCAGAAAGGGGGCCTGTCCACCAGAGGCAACAGCCTTTTCTAAGCCATGGTACATGGTTCCTCTTCTTTTATTTTAATGAAGATAAAATACTAGGCACAGTTGTGAGTGTTTCAAATCAATGGTAAGTGAAAAGCTCTGGCCAGCATGTGAGGAAGAAAAAAAAGACTCTTTATTACTCTTGCATTGTTTGTGCGACAATCTCAAACAGCTGGATTTCCTGCAGTAGTTATTGGCCTGTATTGTATCAACACTTTAGAGACCTAACCAGACTAAAATACCTCTTTGCATATCCTGGTTTGGCAATGCAACTGGCAGTCCTAACCAGGCTTTTGAACATACTAGGTGTACAGAAGTGTAAAAACATTTTTCCTTTGTGCTCAGTAAGTTCATATTTTACCACACAAAAGCTGTTTCCTCTAATACTTTGATTAGCAGAAGCATTACTGTCCAATGAAAAAGGAAAACTGTGGCTCTTGATTAAGAAATATCCACCCTGTATGCCTAATTAGATCAGTTAGTTTTACTAAGCAGTAGTTTTTAAAAAGAGGTATTTACAGATAGGGTTGGAATTCATACATGCAATCTTGAAATTCATCATGGTTCTCCCACATTGATTAGGATTAGGAAAATATTATCCTGTAATTGGCTAACTTTATTACTCCCAAAGAGCCACTGTATTTTGCAAATCAAAACCTAAAATCATATAAGCACTTAAGAGTACGCCACCAGGTTTGCTAAAAAAATAAAGATCAAGTGAGCTCCACAGGCTCTTTGGGATGAAGAGAAACCCTTTGGCCACTCAAGCACCCAGCTGGTGGAATACCACAGAGCTGAGAGGGTCTGGCTGATGGCACTAGGGAGAAGCGGGTGGCACTGGCCGCAGGACTGACTGCTGCTGGCACAGGCTGGGCTCCCACCAGAGGGCTCTGCCAACACAGCTAACGCCGCTTGGCTACACAGCTTATCAAAAGCCATCCTGCAGCAATTGGCCACAGCTACCTAATAAAATATTCATTTGCAAGCATTTGAAAACAAACCATGCGTGCATGGGCAGAGATGAATTTCAAGTTCTAAGCAGAAGTACAGGAACACAGATCATCAACCTCACATAATACTTCTGTTCACACAATGTCAAACTGACTTTAACTAAGCTAATCACATCTCTTAAAGAGCTCCTTTGGGCAGGTTAGAATTTATAGTTCTGCAAAAGGGCATCTGCATGCCAGGTAGCCCAGAGACAGCTGACCTGGGAATTTCTTAAGGCAAAGATAATGTGTGAAATGAGGAGAGGAGAACACCACAGCAAAGAAGTGTCCCTGTTTCCTATCTCATCAGACAAAAGCTGGTAGGTAAGCAGAGACCACTCAGTGGTATTCACTGCATCTGATCAAGTTCACTGTCTACAGCTTGCTCAGCATTCTTTAAATGAAGTTCTCTACTTGATCCCAGCTCCAGATCACACCACTGCTGCTCCATTTATGCTGAACTAGAAAGTCACCACTGTTAACCACAGATAATCAGTGCCTCAGATCACAGCTACCATCAGGCAAGTAAGTATTTCTGTTCCCCCCCAGGAGAAAACCAGTTACCTCCAAGGTCAGCTGCAGCTACACTGTCACTGCTGCGTCTGGCCCTGCATTCTGCAGTAGCTGATTAGCAGCAAATGCTTATTAACTATCAGACATCAGTGGCTGCTTGCACCTGGTGGTTGAGCAGATCAGTAGCTGGAAGCTGGGAAAAAACAACTTAATGAATCTATCTTTACACACAAATAACCCTATTTCACTCTCTCCTAAGTGTCTTGAAATTTCAACTGCATATTGAAAGCTGAAAAACCTATCTGAATGCATGGCATAAATCAACAGTGCTTTTTCAATGCATCTACACTCAAAACCAAGGTGAATTGCTTCCTATCCCTCCATACACATCTGCTAATGCAGAAACCAGCCAGACCTAAAATGTCAAGCTGGACAACGCAGGTTTTGCCTTACCATAATATCATGTCAGCTTTCCACAACGAAGACAATTTCCTAAAAAATAACATCATGCAAATTAAACCCAGCCATTACTTACTGTTGTCAATGGCAACATATATTGAGAACAAAATGGATTAACCACATTCTCAACCAAACTGAAAAACTAAAGAGGTTTTCCCATATGAAGTTGTACATCGTATGGAATTGCAATTATAAATTCAAAGACCCAGAATACTTTAAAACACTGAAAATTTTTACACTACACAATGGTACCTGTTGGGGGTTAGATTTGGTTTTTTTTCTTCTCACAGAATTTTTTCCCATAAGTTTCCAAAAGCCTTGATGACTACTTAGTCAGAACAAAAAGAGTGCTTGAGGGATATAGCAGCACGAGGCTACACCTATTGTTTTTGAGTCCCTGGGAGTGTCCCTCAGAGGGGAGAAATGATGAGCTTTGGGAAAGGCAAAAAAGACAGATCTGGGGGAGGGGGAGGCACTCTTGCTCTCAGCGCCGAGGAGGACGGTCAGGCTGCCCTCTGCCTCTGCCTCGTCCTGGGAAATTTATCGTCATCTGCTCGTGTACCCGGGAATCCTGAACTCGCTTTCTCCAGCCTCCCCCCACCGCCGCTGCTTCTTCAGACCTTTGATGCTCTCCTGCTACTCTGTAGCCCTGCACTGCCCAGCCCTGCCGGGACACCCCTGCTGCTCCAGCTGCCAGCGCAGAGCTCCTCATCTCATCCACCAGCCCGGGACTTTTCCTTCCTTCCAGTTCGGCCTCTTGGGAGTCCTGCAGGGGCACCCAGATCAAACTGCTCTGGGCTTTTGTAAAAGAAAGCCCTCAAGGTTCTTGATTCTGTTTATTATTGATGCTGTAGTTGTTGTTTGTTTGTCGTTTTGTCATATATACTAGTAAAGAACTGTTATTCCTACCCCCATACCTCTGCCTGAAAGCTCCTTTAATTTTCCTTTTAATTGGAATAATTTGGAGGGAGGGGATTTGAATTCTCCATCTCTAGGGAGGTCCTGCCCCTTCCTAGCAGATATCTGTCTTTCAAACCAAGACAGTACCCTACTATGGCATGTGACAAAAGAACATGAGCGTGATGAATGTGCAGCCATGGCCACAGGCTGGGGAGGGAAAATTCATGAATATCACAGAATGACAGAATGTTTGAGAATGAGGGGACATCTAGACTCTAATCCTACTCAAGCAGGGTCACCTAGAGCACTGTGCTCAGGACTCTGTCCAGGTGGCTTTTACACCTCTCCAAGGCTGGAGACTCCACCAGTGTTCTGGGCAACCTGTGCCAGTGTTTGGTCGCACTGAGCTCAATACCTTAAACTGCACAGTAATCTCAGGTAATCTCCTCAGGACCTCCTATTCTCTCTTGGGAGCTCAGGTCTAGCAGCACTGGAAGTCAGAAGGGAAATCTTGCTCCATTGAGAAAACATGGCAGCTCTACATTTGACTTTTGACCATGTGCAGACCTAATATTTGTTATTGGCTGCCTGCCTTGAAAACCTGCACTTCCGTTCTTCAAAATATATATCCCATGAGAAGATAGACAAGATCTTTGTGAACAGTCCAGCAGATTTTTTTTTTCTAACAAGTGTTCATGATTACCCAGCAACACAGAGGACATGGGCTCTCCACCAGAGTAGGAGAGACAGCAGGATTCAAAATCTCCCATTTTTCCTCATTTAAAAGTGTTTCTGGTGCCTTTCCAACCTTATACTCTGATAGCACAGGAATCCATGGGGCTGTTGGGAAAACAATAGAGTCCTGATGCATTTGGGAGGATTGAGAACTTGTTTTTCCATCAGATTTGTTACTTCATCCAGGTCCATCCATGGCCAAGGACCCAAACAGGTCACTGCGAATGAAGACCTTGAACAAAGATGGTGCTGTGACAAGAGGGAGGGGAATGGAAACTCTACATTTGGACTGCCATTGCTACAAAGAAAGCAATCTGGAGTTTAGGAAAGAAATAAACTCCACAGAAGAAAATTAAAATACGCCTTTTCCCTGGCATTCCAGGACTGCACAGACTATGAGTGATCAATATACACATCCACATACACCATCCTTTCTAATCCTCTGAAGCTTCGGAGTAATAATTAAGTATTTAAACAAATATTCAGATTATAATCCGAGCACAAGGCTTTTTGTGCTTCTGACAGACTCCTAGGACTACTGGGAGGGGATGAGTCTTTAGGGTCTGGGGATTTTTAAATTTTAAAATTTTTTTAGCAAACTCAAATTTTATTTTTAACATGGCTGCTTTTGGAAAGGTCCAATCATACCATTAAAATGCTCATCAATTCCTTCTTCCCCATTTAACTTTTATTATAAGTAAACCAGCAGGTGAAACCAAAATATGGATTTAAACCAGAGCACAAAGGTTTTTAACCATCCAAATAGCACAAGGTTGTCAGAATAACTGCCCAAAAAAAGGTCAACTAAAACCAAAGATATGTTGAAATAGTATTGTTGGGGGAAAGGCATTTATAACCAAGTACTCTGAGAAACACTTGAGAATAAAGAGAAGCAAAAAATAACAACTTCAGGTTTTATTAATAATTATATTATACTTTACTTCCCACTTGTTTAGGGTTAATTTCTTTATGCCTCTTGCACTTCTCCACTCAGCAGTCTCTCACAAGTAAATGGGCTGATTTTATAAGCTGTATAATAGGTTCAACCAGGAACACAGCAAGACCCTAATTTTAAGCTCCTGTCACAGATGAAAAACACCAAAGCAAAACTCGTACGTGCAAGTGACAGAAAAGCAACTCAGAAGAAAATGCCTTCAAGAACAAGTTACAGCAAGGAGCAATGTTACCAAGGAAGAAAGGTTTAGCATCTTAATTCTTCTTCTATGAGATGAGTCCAGGCAGTGTGCACGTGGACTCAAATTAAACATCTGTAACTGAAATTTTAAAATTGAAAATGATTCAGCTAATAGTGAAGTCTTTCAGGGATATGTTTTAAGAGGGGTTGAGGAAGTTAAAGAAATTAGCAAACACAATTTGGTTTTGGCCACAAGTCTACCAAACCACTAAGCTCGCAGCATCCTACCTGGAACATCTTTCAGTTAAGTAGACAGAGCTCAAATGCAGAGCATTCCTGATTTACTGATCTAGAGAAAAAAGCCTTCTTCTAAGGCCTAGCAGAAAGCACTACATCAAAAAATCTGCAGCTTTATATAGTGCAGATTGGCAAAACCTCTGCCAGGTCTTAACTGATAGAAGATATTCTTGTCTCTTAAGCCATCAGTTCCAAGCACATCTATTACATAAGCATATAGAAGATACTGCAGTTACCAAATGATGTCTTAATATCAACATAAATTACACACATTGCACATTAAGGGTCTGGTCACTAAGAAGGATTAAGTGGTGTATCAAAATGGGTTTTCAGTGCATGTGCAGTTATAGCATTAATTAAGTTCACATTTGACACATAACAATTCTGTTTCTCAGAATGCCTTTTTCCAGTGGTGCTGATTGATCTATTTGTTAAAACAGTGTTACCAAATTTCCTATATAGTAGCAGAACAATGAAAAAAAGTCCCTCTGTCAGAGGATTTAGGGTGTCTTAATTCTAGGATCATTAGATACAAAGATGAAGCCAAACTCGAAAAAACCCAATGGCCACCCATCATGTGGCCATATAAATCATTTTACTTTCAACAATGCTACCACATGCTACAATGTAGTTTCTTCTGAAATAATAAATCCAACAAACATTCTAGAATCTGTTGTCTTTAGTGGACCTGTACAAGTAGCTTTGGTGCATGCTACTCATATAAACACCACGCACACATCCAATTTTTATACTTAGTGTGAAAAAAAAAAAAATTTTCACTGCAATGGTACTATTTTAGAATGCTGTACTTATCTTGAAGACATCATTGCTCTCATCTCTCATGCTTTCAGACTGAGACTGAAAAAGTTAAAAAGATTGCAGGATATCACGTCAAGTGACTGGGAAGAAAACCCAAACCTTCAGCAATTCAAAAACACGTTGGTGCGATGGAAAAATTGAAGGGGTTGAGGCTCATCTTTTCACCAAAGTTCAATACTCATGACATCTTTTGTGTAATTACACATGGAAAAGAAATCTGACAGGGTTTTTTCCAGAGCCTTCCCTATTACCCACCCCTGCATGCCTACAGCAAAAGCAACATTCCCATGGCTCTCCCCATCATTTCTTATATTAGTTCCTGCTATCAGCAAAAACAATCATCCACTGTAATTCCCGCTACTTTGGCCATGCTCAATATTAATAACTAATAAGCTGTTCCATTTCTCAGCCACAATTACTTTCTCATTTCTGTAACATGCCTGTATATGCATTTTCTCTCCAGGGTTTCCAGGGAAACTTTCTAGAGGAAGACAAAGGACTAAGAAACGCTTTTCATCAAAGACTTGAGTACACTACAGGTGAATAGATAGCCAAGATGCTTTCATATTCCTGCATCCTTTTCAAAAGCCAGCTCCCTGCCCTCTCTTTCCAAACAATATCCACAAACAAGTAAATCACTCAATTCCCCAGAATACTCTCTAAAGATAAACCATAGAAGTACCTGCTATAACTGGCATAAAGCATGGAAGGAAACTAGCAAGAAAAATATAAAATGTAACCCTCAGAAAAGCCATACTGTATAAAGGTAAGCTCCAACATTATGCTTCATCATCTCAAGTTTCTCTGAAAGAACTCCAGAGTAAATACAGGCAAACTAAATTTTGCAGTCTCTCTAATTTTCCCATTGCAGATAAAACATGCCAGCAAGCTCGGGACAGTGTGTCTGAAAATCCATAGCTGGATTTAAAACTGAAGCATTTATTTTAACCAAAAACCCTATATTCTCTTAGCTACAGCAAACTGACACATTTCGTACTAACAAATTTTACAGATTTAAAGACGTGGGGGTTTTTAATGTTTGTTAGAAAATGAGCAGGAGACCTAGAATGTACATATGTGCCAAAGTATTTTTTTTTACTGAACAGTACAATCCTTCCTCTGTACATCTGAAGCTGCCCTGTGTATCTAAACTTACTCTACAAGCTTGAGAAAACACAGGCAGGCTGCCACCTCATAAAAAATGCACGTGTTGCCATGCTTGCCCTGCAGCACACATCCTGGAAGGAACACAAATCCAGTTAAATCACTCCTCCAGCTCCTAGACAAAAATACAAAACTTTTCCTTTGCCTGCTGAGCCCCATAGTGAGCAGAAGGAAGTTCCTCCTTTATACCTGAAGGAAATGGGCCAAACCTGTCAAACATACAGCAATGAAAGAGCCAACATATATTTATGCAGCACTAAAGCGAAGTGCAGCAAGTAAGTCCTTAATAAATGAGTAACAAAACAGAGGTAATAGATTTTGTTATAACGAATCATTTTGTCATGCCAAACACAAAACTCATCTATCAACAGTTCAGTTTAAACATTTTGAAAAACATGCATTTCTGCACAACAAAAAGAGGGTAACAAACTAACTCCCCAAAAGTAACCTATTTGCCTTCCTGCTGTAGGCAAATTTTCCCTGGTCATGGATTTTTATTTGCTAGCTAAGAGTCAAAAGACAGTTTGAAAATAAGGGAAAGTTTCCTACAAATCAGGGGAAGAAAGTGAACAATGCCCTGATTGGAAACAGGATATGTCGACTGATATGAAAGACCAGTACTGGTATCCCAGAATAAAGAGCAACTGCTTAACTTGGAACATTCCTCCCCTCTCTTACAGCCCCCATCAGATTTTGTTACACAGGTTACTTAAATACCATAGTTCTATTTGTTTTGTCTCATTTTTAAAGATTATCTTTTAACACCTTTTCTGAAGACATTTGCAGTAGCAGTGCTCAGTTACAAACTCAGCTCAAGCTTCTCCAGATCTGAGCCATGGTAGGGCCTCTGCATATTCAGTCAGGCAAAGAGCAGCTCTGTGCCCTAATGTGACTAAGAGCATATTCTAAGATGAAAGAAAGCTGCAATTTACAGAAAATTGCTGAAATCTACATGTGCAAACTGCTATCCTCACTAAAAAATAACTATTAAAACACCAGCTGGGGAAAAAATGAATTTTCTATTTTCACTCAGGCATTTTCTACCATTCCTGTTGGAATAACTTACCACAAGATGGAAATACAGCAATAACAGGATCTACTGACAATGTCCTGGAGGTCTGAGAAGGATTACATTATTTACCAGCAATGAAAGAATATAGTATAATTAATAATTAAATACTACACACAACTCAAGTTTTGCAAACAGTTTCAGTCCCTTCTATCAACTTCATTGTTTTAAATGCTTTACTGGTTAAATGCATACTAGAACTATTTCAGTTTGAAGGGTCCTACAGTGATCTTGTAGTTTAACTATCTGACTTCATGGCTGACAAAAAGCTAAAGCTTATGGTTTAGAGCATTGTCCAAATGCCTCTTATGCAGTGATAGGCTTGGGGCATTGAACACGTCTTGTAGAAGCCTGTTCCAGTGTATGACCACCCTCTCAGTGAAGAAATACTAACATGCAGTCTAAAAACCTCCCTTAAGACACCTTTGAACAATTCCTATGCTTCCTGTCATTTGATTCCAGGGAGAAGAGCTCACATTCTCCCTGTACACCTCCCCTCCTCAGGAAACTTGAGAGAGCGGTGAGGGCATCCCTCAGCCCCCTTTTCTTCAAACCATAAACCCCCAAACAGCTAAGGAAGCTGTTCCTCAGAGGTAACAGGATTACACATTATTTCTTCAAAAGAATAATTTATTGCCCTAAATGACAATACAGTTCATGATAAAGACTGGAAACGAAATAGCACCACAGGAAAAAAGAAGTCTGAGAGAAGGAAAGAGATACTAACTGGTTAATTTAAAAGCTTTAGTTTACCGGACTGCTGTCATTATAATGAGAGCATTCCTTCTTCAACTTTCATTCAAGCCCAGCAATTTTCATCAGCTGCAGTACAGGGCTACCTGCTCAAGACATACCCTATACAAGGTGACTATGGACACCAGTCATCAGTCGTGCCCAAATGGAAACTGTTCGTACACCATGCATGCTTTATTGGTACTAGAAAACTAAGTACACAAACTCTACTGTCACAGGTATAACCCTAAAAATAAAACATCTTCCAAAACAGGTGCTCCCTCTGTTGCTGGACACAAAGGAAATAAACTGCATGTATCCTCAAGCATGACAAGTCTGCAGGTTCCTGTGTAAACCTGCAATAAAAGATAGTTTTATTGTATTCTGCATGAAGTAGGAAAAAAATACTGCTTTCTCACTCACTTTCAGAAATCTCACTAGATGTATAAGATTCTGCTTACCTCAAATTATTCAAAATATAATTGGCCAGAAAGTATTCCCACATTCCTCATTCATCACAACCATTTATGATCTTAACAACAATAAAGAAAATATGTTTAAGTGATCTTCTTATTAGGTAATGTGATTACCAGCAGTTGTTAAACCAATCTATCTTTCCAATGGCTTTATTTCCAAGTTATTCTATGATACAGTTTATTGTTATCTTTCAGAAAAGTAGTATTTTAAATCTCCATTTAACCTAAAAGGAAAGACTAAGTAGGAGTCAACACAGGTTCATTCTACTGTGCCCTAGGTGTGTTAGTTTAGCATGAGCTAACTCAGTATTACCACTCCTCCCAGAGAGTACACACCATGAAGGAGAAATCATGCTGTGCCTTCCCCAACAGCAGTTTAGGATTCCTGCTTATCCCTTTCTATAAAAGCCCAGTTACTGATGTAGGAAATGGTGAGATTATTACTGAGAGGACTTGCTTTTTGATGCTGACTCTCCTTTTTGCCATCCTCTGAGCATCCCTTAGCAGAGCAGACAGGTTATAACAGAACTAGGTCTGTCTTCAGAGAGCAGCACAATGAAAACTGCAGGGAGGAAGAACAAACACCCAGACAAAGGACAGCTTTTGCTGGATCACACTGTGTCATTAAAATAGTTCCAGCTATAATATCTTTTACTGCAATCAAAATGGTTTTGGATTTAGATAAAGGACACCAGGAAAGGAATAGGCAAGGAAATATCCAAAGACAGGGAGTACAAATACTTTCCAGATTCTCTTTTTTTTGTTCAACAGTCACACCAACAGCCCTGACCCTTGGCATTGGGCTCTCTAGGAGTCCAACAGTGCAAGATGTCAGTCTGCCTCTAGTTTTTGTCAGACTATTTTTATAGTTACCATTTTGGTCGAAACAGAAGGTTATGCTTAGGTATGGAAGCCCACATAATTCTTGAGCATACAGATGGTGCTTAACAAGAAAACTTCCCTCAGTGGTGCCCTTCAGCAATTCAAATTACACTTGTAGTATATTTTCAGATTTTGGGCAGAGGGATTCCTAGACAGCAGCTAAGAAGGGTCTCAGCAAACAGTCACATTACTCTTTTCCTACCCTTTTTTCTTACCTTCTCCAAGATGCTGCTCTCAGCCTTTTCAAAGACAGAATACCCTACACAGAAATTACAGCCACATATGGTAAGAAGCCACAATGCACGCAAGTCATAAATTATTTTCCTTCTGATCTGCTAGCTGTTCAGGAGAAAAACACTTACCTACCATCTTGCAGTAGTGCAAACAGACAACAGTAGGCAGATTCTGGAGATGGAGCTACATTTGCCCTGCCAGTAAGCAGAACAGGTTTCCCTGCATAGCTCAACATGATTTCAAGAGAAGAGAGATCCATGAAAGGAAGATTTACTGGCTAAATTAGACCAGTATTTCTGGAACACTGATCAGAGTTCTCATCTAGCTCCCTGAGGATAATGCACTATTTGAAAAGGTATCACTTAAAATACTTATCTTCTAGATTTGTGGGGAAGATCAGCAATGAAAACACAGACATGTTATTCTCTCCATTCTTAAGACAAGTATATTTAATATTATACTTACATACAATGCTGGTTTGAGTTTTTGCTCTTCCCATCCCTCTAATTTTATAATCAATTCTTTTTTCTTGTGTATATACAAAAGAAATTGTCTTTCTGTACTGGAAAGGCTGCTCACTGAAGATTTTTAGCGATGAATGCTATAAATAGAATCTGCACACCTCCTTTCAAAGGAAAGGTTATTTTTGTCTGTTCTTCCAGATAGATAGGTAGGCAATAGATGACAAGAGGCAAACCAGCGGAGCCACATATGAAACAGTATATTACTGAGAAAATAATGTCTCTTCACACAGGTCTGCCTTGCTCACATTTTAACAAAAACTTGCTTAACAAGAACAAAGAACTAAGTTTGTTTACAACTGCAAGAACCTGTTTGTTTACAAAATGGACACTCAGGTTTTTGGATGGTTCTGCAAACTGGCAGCAGTCAGCATCAGATTATTTGTTCCATTTCAGCACAAAAGTGCCTTTAACATGCGAGATTTACCTTGCAGGCAAAGGCAGCTCAAATGTAGACTTCCTGCATTCATTCCCGCAATAGGCCTGGCCACAGCAGGAAGTCTGTCCTGAAGAAGGTTAATACAGACTGACCATACACTGAAGTGACCTCTTGGCTTCCCAGTTTAACAGTGGATGTAAGTCAAGATGCCAGTGCAGCCTACACCCTGCCTCACTCCTGAGCCGAGTACTGAGACCCACCTGCTCCAGGGACATCCACAGCAGATCAGGCAGGAGCAGAACACACACCAATCTGCCTTGTGACTCTGGGCAAGTCAATGACTGCAAAAGAGTATTTAGCTACAGAAGTCATGGTGCTTAATCCTTTAAGTAGAGTCATTAATATAATGAAGTCGCAAGAGTAATATGATCATCCAAAATTACTTATAAAAATATTAGCAAAGGCTGGATTTTATTAATCGAAAAAATAGAATCTCAGTTCTTAGCTATTCAGAAAGAAGATTTTCAAGGCTCTGCCTTCCTTTTCCACTGCCTGTAGGAACAGACCTTGTAAAGGCAAGGTGCATATTTTATTGAGTCCAGCTCCCTACATGAATCTATTCAAAAGCTTTTTAGGAATGAATAGCCCAATTTCCCAGGATTTGATGACATCACATGTTTGGTTTTTGATACTTATGCCCCCTCCTATGCTGCTTTCCTGAAAATAAAAGTAGACTGCATACAGAAAATGAAGGGATTTTGTACAGAATCAGTCATTTGTCATGAGAAGCTGCTACTTTAGGTCTGACAGTGGAAGATTCGAGGATCTGAAAGGTATTCAAAGGTACTGATATGCATTAAAGGAGTTTTAATTTTTAGATAGAGACAAGCTCCTCTAGCAAGTCTATTAGGTTTATTCCTGAGAACAGCTGGCAGCCTTGTCAGTCACTTGTAACAGCTGGGTTGGCCATGTCAGACATACAGGCATAGCAAGAGGTAATGACTTTGTTGAAGGTGGCAGTCAGATGAAAGTTATGAGTTTGCTACTTGTGTAAGGACAGAGCCGTTTGCCTGCCCAGACTGAAAGAACAGACTGAATTCTGAATTTATGCCAAAATGTTCTTGCCATTATATATTAAAAAAAAAAAATCAGACAAGTACAACACTGTATTCCTAAAAGGCAAGCAAAAACAAATCTGCAGAGCACAGAAGGATATGGACCATGATGTTCTATGGCCAATAAATGATCGAATTAACTAATGAACTCAAAATGGTACTAAAACAGCAGAAAATACAGAAGGTTAAATTTTAAAACATAAGGGAATGCCTTCAAAAGAGTAAAGTGCTTACTTTTTAGGTGACCAAACAAAAATATAGGATTAAGGAGAAAGGAAACATTCCAAAGTCTGTACCCTACAGAACAGGCAGCTATTTAAAATATGTTTTGATGACACCATTTCAAAATAAATACTTGAAAATGTTATAGCATCAGTCCTCTTATCTCAATGCAGTGTGCAGTGCAGTACTGCATAGAATGAAGCTTCTATTCAAAGAAGAGATGGTTGACAAAAAAGAACATTATCTATGAATAACAGTCTCCTGAAGATATCTTTCAGAACTTTTTTGTGTTTGTAAATTATTTGAAATAGTCTTTATATACTGAGACATTTATATAACCCGTCTCCTTCTCTACATTCTCCAAAAAGCCACAAATCAACTGCTGGTACTCTTTGCAGAGTAACATTCCGTGCCTGTATTTTCCCAATCCCTGAAAAATTATGACATTCTCTCTGGAACACAGCGTTTTGCTCTTCTACCGAAAAGGAAGCCATCAACCACCAGTTAGTTTTTCCGCTTCCCAGACTCTAGACTGGTACTTCACCATCTTCATTTTGCTCTTCGAATATGCTTCATCTGTGAAGCTCTACAGACATTTCATTGCTACAGACAACCTGCTGCAATTTATGGATAGAAAAGACATACTCTTCATGAAGAAGTAATGTGGTTTTGACATTCTACCAATCCTTGCCTTCAATGCTATCTGAAGAGAGAACATCCTTCTCTGCCTAGCAGCACTGGCTTTCTTCACACCAGCTTTGCCTCAGTTTTTAATCAGGATGGCATCACAGAATGCAGAGACAGAAGAAAAACAGTATTATGAAGAAATGGAAATTGCACAATATCACAAAAGTATAAGAGTTGAACATGCACCTGCCTATCTGTGCATCCCTCATGAACACTGAAGAAACCAGTACATCATTTTTATTGAAGATATGGCAAGAAAGTGCCATAAATTCACCATGACAGGTGACATTGCTAGTTCAGTGCCTCCTTTTAAGCGGGGGGTGAGCAATTCAAGCACCTGCAGATCCTCATGCTTGACCTCAAGAGCAAGTACACAGGTCAAAAACAATTCTCAAGGAAAGATAACAGATGCAGTATGCGACAGCATCAGAAAGGTAAATTATCCCAAACAAATCTTTGATGCCATGGTTAAAAGGAAAACACAGGATACCTTATCCATGTGGATAATTGGGGAATTACTAGTTCCCATAGAGATTAACACAGGTGTTGTAAGAACAACAAAGTACATGATTTGTCTGCCATTCAGGTTATCCTTGAAAAAAAAAAGCAAACCACTGAGCTCAAAAGTAGGAGGCAGACTATTCTGTGGTTGAAATTACTTCCTCTCAGCAACTTCAATTCAGTGCCAGTTCATGCAGTGCTCTGGCAAGGCTAATCGCTACAACAGGCACAGCAATATCAAGGCTGCCATTAAACTGAATTACAATAGCAAGGAAAAAAAAATCGTTGTGAACACTATCAAATCCATAAAGTCATGATGTGGCAAAGGAGAGACAGGCAATCCAGAGCCATCAACGACCACACTGTCTGTACCTAAGGAAGGAACTCGACCAGGCCAGCCAACGTTCAGGAATCCTGCTCCAGTGATATACAACTACAACATCATTTCATTTATTCAATTTTTCTTCAAACATGCAGGAAGCCAGGAAGTCTTTTGTACATCACAATTCTTTACTACTTCTCGCATCATTTGCATATTTATACTGAAGTGCCATCATCTTTTTCCTTTCTGGGAAAAAAATTTTTACTCTGCTCTGTCATTGTAAAAGAATCATCAAGGTCAAATATATGATCCCTTAGGCCACCAAAGTAGTAACAAGATGATTTTAAACTGATTAAAAATCAATTCACTCTGCATTTACTTGTCCCCTTTACCTTCAGTCTTTCAAGCTTAATTCAGCTCTTTACCTTTTCATCTGAACTATTCAAATTTTATTTATATTTTTCCACTCCTGAGAAGCTTAGATGATAAAATGACTATACCAGGTCCCCAAAACAATTTAGTTAGAACACTCTAAAGTATGCTTAACTTTAAGCATGCATATTAGCAGGCCTCCTGACCTTGATACTCTTATATCTAATGTACTCTGCTGAACTGCAGCTACAGAGATGAGCTATCATGTTTCTTTACCACAAAAAAACAAGTGCCTTACTCTCCAGCTCAAGCACATAATCAATTGCTCTGTCTGGTGCCATTATCACAGCCAGCCTTCCTTCCTCAAATGTTTTACATACGCACTGTATAGTGGTGGGGCAGCACAGTAACAATAATGGAGTTATCAGTCTATCTAAAACACTCAGTAGTCTGTAGGAACAATAAGCAACTCTGAGCACTGAATTATGAAAATTTGGACTCTTTCTGCATTTGCATCGAGTACCAAATCCTCTTCTCTTCTGACAAGCTAGGAATAGCACTTCCTTCAACCTCTACCTGATGCAGATGCAATTCATTCAGGCAGTTTCATTTCAAACCTCTCTAACCTCTCCTTGATTGCCAGGCAGGGGGAGATATATTTCAACCCTCTGGAGACCATTAGAGGACAAAGAAAACAAGGGAAAAAATAAGGACTTGTTTCAGACATGACTTTCTCAAAGTAAATAGGTACTTAGAAACATAGAAAGAAGCTGTTCTAGAGATTATGACAGTCAGGGAAAAGAAACAAAACAGGGAAAAGACAGAGCTGTCCTAGACAACAGGAAGAGTTACAGATAGGAATTACTCTAATATCAAAAGATACATTAAGAATCCTTCAGATAAATTAAGGTGTAGAAATATTTCCTTGGTGCATAGCACACCTCACTGCATACCATGAGCATATATACAAACAGAAGAAATACTAAAAATAGTGATTTTTCATCCAAAACCATTCAAAACATTTAAGACACTCTGGACTGTAGTCATAGAACACTGACCACTGACATATTGCCTTGTTACAGATACAGTTCTTTGAACTACCTTCATCAGTAGTAAGGCCCTGCTCCAGGCAGTCTTCCTCTCACAAGACTGTACTGAGAAGCAGGGCTTTTAAAACATATTCACGTGACAGCTACGATACATGCAAAAAAGATGGTAATGTGAATGTATTCAGGACCTGGTGACATTCCTCAAAGTCTTCACCCCTGAAAACGATAGCAAGAGTCATCCCACCTCCATACTCCATTTGCTTAGCAAACACCCGCAAAGAGACTGAAGGAGTAAGAGCAACAGCAACACTGCAACCTGCTGCATAGAGCTGTGCTTATGCAATACACAAAGGCCAGCAAATTCATACTGATGCCATTCTTCAATTTGTTAAAAAACTTTGACTGCTTCAATAACAAAGAATATCATTAAACACAGCATGGCAGGATAAAATGAATTACAGACAATAAATTTGGCATTAAGAGAATGAAAAGCAAAGTGACTGAAAAACCTAATCCTCTAAGAAGAAAGTATCTTTGGCCACGCATAGAAACACCTCCCCTTATTTCTACCAAAGGCAATGCCAATGCATACAGTTAACGTAAAAGTCTGGGCTAGTTCAATGGCCTAGAAGAGTTTAACCAGAGGGCTGTAACAAGACAGGCTGATAAAGGTGTGAGAAAAATTAGCGTCTTCACAATGACAGACCTGGCATTTTAAATTTTCATAATTTTCATGCAAGATAGTAATAAAAGACAAAACTTTTCAGTATTTTATATAAACTCACCCTGTAATAGAAACTGGAAGTGGAGAAATAAGCACTTTATTTGGAGAGGAGGCAAAAACTCAACTTCACCAGTATACAGAGAAGGATGGTATTGCCTGCTTAAGGCCAGCTCTTCTGACACACTCAAGAGGGCCAACAGCACAGTATGCTAAGGGACAGCTTCAAAGTTGTCTCCCAGCACTAAGAAACTTAAACTTTATCCCACACTCTCCCATAGTATACCTCCACTCACATATGAGAGTGAGAAGTCTGGCAATATTTAGCTGCCTTTCCCTCCCCATCCTAATGCAGTTCAGTAAGCTTCCTGGAGCAATGATTAGGAAGAATCTGATGTTTCCAAATGCTGAAATCAGCATTTGTAAACAAAATGCCTGGGACAAAACCAGGAGCCTTGACATTGTAATAGTCTTTGCCAACACCCTATTTATAAAGCCTGGCAACAAAAAAAAAGAGGTGACGCTTCCCACCATAGCTCTTACTTCACCTGTTTTAAAACAACTTACCATTCACCAACTGATTTGTACTCTAGACAGAAGTCCTTCTGCCTTCTAAGATATGGAACTATCAGCATATAAGGAGGCCCAATTACTGGCTAGGATAGAAAAAAACACCAAGACCTGGACCCAGGTCACCGGTGCAACTTATATTCTGACACTTCTGAGTATGTTCATGTCTAACTCTCAGCCTTAAGGTATTTCTGCAATTTTCTTACTTCCCCCAATTCCTATATCTACTTCACTAAGCTTTCATAAGCAAAGTCACAGATAAACTTTTAATCATGTAGTTTCCCACCAGCAGATTACACATTTTCCAGAGCAGAGGTGTAATGAAAAGCAGCAGTCTTGGAGAAGTGCTACTAAATGCTGCAACTGACCAACTGTCATTGCAACATTTGGTGGTTTTATTTGGTAAGTGGAAGAATCAGGAAATTGCAGAAATATAACTTACACAGCTTATTTTTTTCCAAGAGAGAAGATCCTACTTGTTATCAGGAACGAAATGCAAAGTAAACACAACTAAAACCCAGTTTGAGTTTACACAGCACATACTACAGCATACAAATTGCTTCATGTTAATTGCTTCCTTAATTTCAAATGAATATGCCTCTGACAACAGCAATTTTTTAAAAAATCATCCTTGTTAACTGCTTTGTCACTTTGCTAAGTGCTCAAAGCATTTAACTAACATCTACTTAACTCTATACACCCTATTTACACTGAATGACTGCATAATTTGAACAGGTCTTTAACAACTCATGGTCAAGCTTCCTGTATTTGCACTGTTTCCTCAATTTCCCACCATTTCAATACCTGCTACCATATTCTGGAGTACAGCTGGCACCATCAGGAAGTCAAATGGAACAAGTATTTCTAGCAGCAATAAAGTATTTACCTTTTGGCCATAACCTGATAATAAGTTCTTCGGAGGTTTTGCAAATGAAAATTTTCAGAAACTTACAGTCACTCAAACTGAGGTGGACTTCCATTGGAGCAGGTAAAGGCACACCTCTGAATCAAGCACAGACACTTGCCAAATTTGAAGTTTCTGCACCAACCATGGATATATTAAAACAATTCAACAGAAATATTTGATTTCAAACACTGAGAAAACAACTTGTTCCTATTTTGTCGCCACTAAATCTTTTTTACTTTTTTTTCAACTGCAAGAATGATCAAATACTAGGTTAGGCTGTCAAGAGAACTTGCAGAGTCTCCATCCTTGGAGTTTTCAAAACCTGACATGGTCCTAAGCAATCTGCTCCAGTCACCCCTGCTCTGGGCAAGTGGGTCGGACTAGATTATCTTCAGGGGTCCCTCCCAGCCAGAGAGCTTGCAATTCTGTGACACCAGACCAGAATTTAGATCTGAGATATTCAAACTATACAGTACAGAAAGGACATAAACCCATTAACTTTAATAGCAGGCTTATATGAAACAGCAATAAATTAATCTCAGGTATTTCTGGCTCCCAGAAAGTTTAATATCTCTGTTAAACCAAAGGGCAAGTGACAACTAAGAAGGAAGAAATGAGATCAAGCAGAATTGTTGAACTAAATCAGTGTTTCAATTTAAGCTGAGACAACACTGAGAAGAACAGACCTATAGCAAATTTCAATTTAACCTGCACAGTCTGATAACACTTCCTTGCTTTTCCTATGAAATACGGTAAACCAGGACAAGCATTTATGAGATCAACAATCAGAAACAGGAAGAACATTATAGCAAGAAGGCCTGAACTGAGAAGACATTTTTCATCAGCCTTTCAAAAATGTACCTCTGTAGGTCATGCAGCATGCTGGCATTAACACAATGCAGCAGTGTCATGCCAAATCATGTCTTTGACATGCCCATGATGTTCTCAGAAGGACCACCCTGGGCAAGAGTTATAGTCAGATTTACTTGTTTGTGCACATAGCTCACAGCAAGACTAAATTACCCACACCTACAAAGGGAGGCAAAAAAACCTCCCCTGTACAAATCTTCCTAGACTTAACACTTCTGAATATCTTTAAAGCAAATTTACCAGACCTAGCACATGATATATAGAACACCATAAACCAGGGCAAAGGATTAACCTCCTGGAAAAGTATGCCACTGTAGAAAGAAACACAAGGTACTTTGGCAAAAAGGAAAAACACAAGTGGCAGCAACACATTAAGCCCTGGTAGCTGAACCTCAGAAAAAACCTTCACTTTCAACATTCTTAATAATATCTGAGGTATTCAGACAACAGTTTGCTTCTCAGGTTAGGATTTCTTTTGGCACACTGGGATATGTATTTTAACAGATCCCACCTTCACTGCAGTACACTGGTCTCTAGCCTCTCCTTGCACCAGAAAAAGGCACAGGTGGATCCCTCAGTGCTTTATCCATCACAGTATACACCCATTATGAATGGCTGTATACATACTAATCCTGAAAAACACAATGCATGTGGAAACATCACAAC
This sequence comes from Prinia subflava, assembly GCF_021018805.1. Taxonomy (NCBI): domain Eukaryota; kingdom Metazoa; phylum Chordata; class Aves; order Passeriformes; family Cisticolidae; genus Prinia; species Prinia subflava. Next base: position 4,477,433 of record NC_086283.1, on the reverse strand, counting down.
AGACAACTGTGCACTTCCTAGTAATATCCCTTGGAGAAAGGGAGGTGAGGGACATTTTAGAAGTATATTTGTGAACTTCTAAATGATTCTTCTGGCTGTGATACCAAACTCCAAAAACAGTTAGCTGAAGCACTAGCTGTGAAGCCTCTGGAAAATGTTGAGAGACTTATTGGGACAGGATGAATACCAGGAAATAAAACTTTTGGTAAGTAGTCACACACAGCATGACATTTTCCTTACCCATTAAATGCAACATTTAATATCCTCAGTTTTATTTATATTTGCTCTATACAGGGGGAAAAATGCTTTCTTTAGAATAGAAAGTGTTATCCTAATTAGAATAAAATTCTGCCTTTAACATTATAGATGTTTTTGCTGACATATGTACTAACAACCATCACTACAGCAATGCCAAATGACATCTAGATATATTTGTTAAACTATTATCAGACTGTAAAGCATAATGTAATAGAAATTACTAAAATTCACAGTAGTCAAAATGTGTACGTGCTGAATGCTAAATGTAAAATTGTAACTCTTCTTCATGTACACTGACAAATTACTATTACATTCTACATTAACACTATTTTTGAAGAGCTGAAAGATCATGCTACTTATAATGATACAGACCATCTTTAATTACAGCTAAAACTCTCAAGAAAATAGCATGAATTATTGCAGAAAGGATCTATTTAAATTTTTTAGAGTAATATATATTTCTTCCAAGGAGAGATACAGCTTGAGTAAAAAGTATCATTACTTGCATTCAGGATTCATTTTTTTTGAAAGCTCAAATCACAGAAATTTAAATAATATTTCATGTCTTACTTCTGCAGAGGCAAAGTATTTTCCAAAACAGTTAAGAATGTAAAACGGAAAGTCCAAAATCCATGTTGTAAAAATGTAAAAATGTAAAATGTAAAAATGTAAAAATGTTACCAAAAGACTACATGTAAAATGTGAAAAGATAAATCACACAGTTTGGGGTCAGTGGAGATCTACCCATTTTTGCACTATCTCCAATTATTGTAAATTTTAATATGAAGGTAGTAATTTAAAAATTCAGACTATTTCACTGTGAAAAAGAATATATGAGAACCTTTCTTCACATAAATATATTGAGGGGTTTTTTTTAATGACAAATAAATTGCAGAACAGTCACATTCTGGATAGAAGCAGAACGACTGATAGATTCACACCATGGAGCCAAGGGCCTTTCTGGAATGGGCAGTATTAAATAACAGGTTAAACTCCAGATGGCTGTACTTCAAATTAGCCTGACAGCAATGTATACAATGGTACACAGCAGATGTCAATCATTACAACAGAGGCTCATTTGGGGAGCTGAAGTTAACAGTGCTTTTAACAAGCTTGAGTCTTGGAGATGCTGCTGAGGTGGCCTCTCTGAGAAAGGATATGGGGTGGTCCTGTGTTGGACACAGCCACTCAGAGCTGGCTCTGACAGACCCAAAGCTGGCCAAAGCTGAGCCCACCAGTGGCACTGGTGGTGTCTCTGTGCTGATGTATTTAAGAAAGGGTAAAAACACTGCACAGCAGCTGTAAAAGAGGAGTGAGGACATATGAAAAAAACTGTTCTGCAGACACACAGGTCAGAGAAAAAGAAAAGGGAGTAGGTGTTGCGGGTGCCAGAGAAGAGATTCCCCCCACAGTGACAGAGCAGATATTCATCCACACTGCAGTCCATCAAGAAAGAAGGCATACCAAATAGAAAAGTGAAGAGACTAAGAAGAAGGGATGAAGGGAATACCCTCAGGGCCCTCTTGCAATTTCTAACCAAGTGAAAGTTGTGAAAACCATAAAGGTATTGTAGGGAACTGAGAAAGGTGCAGGTGGAGAGACACAGTGACAAGAACTTTGCTGTCATTTTCTTTCTTCCAAGGTCTGGACTTTGTTAGGATGATCAGTGCTTGCAAGTTTAATTACTATGGGTGTAACTTTTTACTGACAAAGAAGTTACTGACAAGGAAAGCTTTATAGTAACTTCTTTAGAAAAATCGTGTAAGATAATTGACCTGAGGTTTTAGTAAGGGAAGATGCAGTTGGTTTTCAGAGATGGACCATTACATTCATGGATCAATTACATACCAATGCTATTTTATTTCTACTTCTAAACACTTTGTCCTGACTTAACACAAGCATTTTGGCCCCATGTTCTGCCTAGGGTAACCCTCTCAGCACCTAAGTTGTCCTAACTCTTACAGACATAGCTATATAAATTGCCATTTCCAAAGGAATAAGCTTAGGGATATGAAAACTATTTCCCAATGAAGTGCTAAAAGGAGACAGCTAAAATCAGCTTGCTCATTGATACAGTGCTCTTCAGCTAACAATTATACATGCACAGAAGAATGGGAAATGTGAAGAGGAAAGACTTAACTCACAGGTTCTCTTCCCCGTTCTCAAAGAGCAAGGGGAAAGTATTTTATCTCCTGCATAAGTGTGAGGGAGCTGGTTTTATATTTTATTTTATAAAATAGTTCTTGTACGCTGAGATAGCCTGTGTTTCTCACTTCTGATCTAGGCTCTCACTCTAAAACTAGCTTCTTGTGATCAGTCCTCCAAGATCAAACTTAGCTGACCTAATCCCAGAATTTCTGTTGCCAAAATTTATTTCCTAAGCTGTTTAAAGGACTAATACATGCAACAATGAAAAATACATGAGCCACCTATGGTCAATTAAGTGCTTAACTTTATGGACACACTTATCACCCAAACAGCAGGATCTGTGGAGTCTGAAACAAAGCAGCAGAGAATAAGCTTATTATCCATAAAGAGGGAAGCCTAATCTTAAAACATTTCAGACTAATAAAATATCAGACACAGTCCACTTTTGTTATAGAAAGTGAATTATTAAGCTACAAAAATTGCAACACAGGATAAAACCTGTCTATGTTTTGGGCCTGTAAGCTGTTGCAAGTAAAAGTAAAATGCATCCAACGTCTGTAAATGGTATCTATAATAGCTGTAACAAGTCTCAGGAGCCTGTCTCTAAAACAGCATTGAAAACTACTATTTACTCTGAACAAAAGTCTAACCATCTTTGTGGGACAGAAAAAAGCATTGTGGGATGTGGGGCTGACATTGGTCTGAATTTAGGTTTCAGGCTCTGCCAGTGTCTCTGTGAAAGGCAAGCAAGCAACTTTCTCATGTTAGCCTGAGAAATCTGAAGGAGGAATTCAAACAAACCTTGGGGAGTGAGAAAACATCCCCAGGTGGTGTTTTTTCCAACATGTTTACTGCCAAAAGAAATGTTTACGAAAGGGAGTGGATGCTGAATAACCAATCATGTTCTTTGTACCGAACTAGTCTACAAAAGCAGAATTTAGAAGAATAAAGTTTGTTCTCATCTTTACCATCATGGAGAGTCACGTTGTTACTTCTGTGCCATCCGAAAATCATAACAGTGGAAAACAAAGGTTTCAGATACCTACTAACTATTAAGGAGAGATAATCAATAGCATAGCACACACACTTTATGGTCTACTGTTTTCTAATTCTAGTTCTGTAAGAGTTGCAACATAACAGAGTATGATTTATCAATGCATTTCCAAAACAAAAGGGCTTTGCTTAGCTTACAATATAGCTTGCCAGATGCATGAAAGATTTCCATTAATAATGTGGTACCAGTTCAAAATTTTGTGTCTTCGTGTAAGACTGACAATAGATTAACTATTATGTTAAAATTAGAAACTGTTCAATGCTACCAAGCAAGTAAAGCACTTAATCACATAGTTTTTTTAAGCATAAGAACAATTGCATTGCACTACAAGGGGAAGTTATGAAGCATATGATAAAATTCAACTAAATTGGGTACGAATCACAAAAATGTAATTTTGAAATGTCTCCAAAGCACACTGGAAACAAATGGGTGAGACAGGAAAAACAGTCTTTTTTGCCAGAGTCTTTCTTTCATGTATGGAAGATGTAAAGATAAAGCAAGACCACAGCTGTTGCATTTTCAAAGGCACAGATGACTTCTTATTTCCCAGTGAGGTCAAGCTTTTAAAAATCACCTCAAAAAATTACTACATAGAGGTTCAGAATAAAGCCTGACAGTAAGTTGATTTTTACTATATTATGAACTTGGAACCTTCATGCAAGTCTGATAAGTAGCCACGTACAAATGACAAATTCAGTCTAATGTCAGAGAAAACTACAGCTCAGAAAGACTCTTCATCCTACATCTATAAGAGACTGACAATAGCCCCCCTACCCTTGGAAATGCAGCAAAAAACAGAAACAAATGAACAAAAACCACCAAACAAAAACTCCACAAAAACAAACAAACAAAAGAATAAAACTAACAAAAACCCAAACAAATAAAAAAAGCATGGGAATTAGCCTCATCAAGTAGGCAAGGCTGAACAGTAAGTATGAGAAGAAATCTGCCACCTAGATGTAACAACTCTAGTCTGAGTTGACAACTCTTATGAGAAAAGAAAATAATGAATAAAAGAACTCTTGAACTTTGAAAAGAAAAAGCAGCAATGTTCATTTCTACAAAGAGACCAAATACACAGTGAGAAAAAAGGCTATTGTTCCGTGCCCCCCTTGTGCTGCTTGGAGGGAGGAGAAATAAACAGGAAGATTTTCAAGGCTTGTGGTATGCCCTTGAATTATCAGAGGCTCCTGCCAATGCTACCATAAAGAACCACAGTCCAAAGTGGAAGACTGCACTGCAGTGACTGCAGGAGGCTGAGGGAGAAAGCTAAAGAGGAAAGAGATTCTGTGTTAAACCCAGGATTTGACATGTGAGGTCCCATTTCCACAGGGAGCACCAAGCCAAACACCTTGCAGCTAAGAAGTATGTTGGACAGACACAAAAAAAAAAGCTGACTCACATTAATGCATATGGTTTGAAGGGCAACTTCTGCCTTTTTACATCTTAACACACTACTTTCATAAACAACCATCATGGATGATGCTCAAAATTAGTTAAAATCTCAACCACACTCTCTACAGCTCAGAAATTTAACTTCAGTTTTTAAAGAAAAAACCCACCGTGTTTCTTTGTTAATAAAGACAATAAAAATAGAAAATGCAAAATAATGGGTCTTTATGGTCATTAATCTGATGGAAAATACTGCATTGACCTGCATTGTTCCTTTATACTCACATATCATACTTCTAAATAAGTGCACATAGAAAAAAGACATGACCTTTTACATGAAACTTGCTGCATTTTATAAAATCTGGAACAAGGCCTTGTCAACTCACAAGATGTGGACTACAGCCACTGCCTTCATGTCACTCACTCTACTCCAGGGGAGAACAGCACCCAGACACCCTCACTGGAATGGCCTCCATCCTCCTTCCCAGTATGGTGAGCGCTGCAGCCCTGCTTCAGTATGGAGCATTTAAACATCTGAATAAACCCCAGCTTAACCCCAGATCTTTCTTGGATCATAGCTAGAGGGGCTCAGCATCTGGCAGGATTGAGACCTAAGGACATGCAAGAAGGAATTAGCAATTTCCATTTAAATGCTAATACTTATTCTTCCCAGTGAAAATTGAAGTGTAACAAGTGATCTCTCATCACACAGAAAGTGTCTTGATTGTTATCTAATGATCACAACAAATAGTTAGAAAGCATGAAATGAAGCTAATAAATCTTCTGTTGAGCCTGACATTTTCAACAAACGAAAGTACTTGAAGTTTTCAAAAACAGTTCCATCCAATTTTCTTCATTTTAGACTAAATTTTCCATGTTCTTCAGTTACAGATATACATATTGGCACCGCACAAATTAAAATTAAACACCCACCTACTTAAACAATTTTTATAAATATTTCTTTCTAATGCTACCTATAAAATACACAATACATTGTATTCCATAAAGTTCATGAATCAGCACTATCCACCACAGCATCTGTTTGTCTTTCAGTGATAAATTAGGAAATCAGACAAACACTACAGAAGCAGTTGTTTTTCCTTTTTTACTGCAGCCTCCTGGATGGATATAAATACAGTTTGGTTTGTTTAGGTTTTAGCATTCTAACCTACATTCTATTCTAAGTATAGGTAAGCTGGGAATTATTTTTATTTGACAATTAAATAATTTTAACAATTAATTAAACAATTTAATGATTTTTTAAAATATTCTGTCATCAAGACTGCTTTTTCTTTCACCCCTGCAAAAGGGAACAACAGAACAAACCAAAGTTCACCAGACTCCAAACCTTGTGACTTCTAACTTAGTAGTCAATACTTATGTTATTTGTGATAGCTTGAATGAATCAGTCAGTGAAATGGCTCCCTAATTTAACAGAAACTTCTTATTCATAAACTTGTAACACTAAAATACCCATTCAGAGAGAAGGGTATTTCTAGAAGCCTCTTCATGCACAATGAAAAACTACACCTGTGACTTCAACTCCATAAAAATAATACTGTCATCACCCAACCCCAAAAGTGCCTCACTTTTGTTGATAATATAAACACACATGCATGTATATGCACATGAGAGTTACAACACTCCCACACACTACAGCCCCACTATAAAACAGCATAAACTCTCTCCAGAGCTAAAAGCATATGTAAAATACAACAGAAGCAATGCAGTTGTATTTCAATCTTTTAAGTCGGACACTCTTTTAAGTAGAGATATATGTATCAAGACTCCACATTAACACTCCATATGACACCATAGTCAACTCCAGAGCGGTATCTGGAATATGTCTAGAAAGAAAACAGAGTCTCTTACAAGTTCCAACAACTCTCTGCATCCTGTTGAATAAGGAAGAGGTTACAGCTATTTGCTTTAGATTACCTTCCTCCCCCTTTCCTTCTCTCGTGCTTGTACTGCCCTTTCAATAGAACAAGTTGTGTGGATGGTCTCAAGTGTTTGCACACCAGGCTTGTGTCATGGCACAGAAGATTCACATCAGACTTGTGGTGCTCAGCCTGTGTGATAGTATGAGTAATATGACACTAAGCTTAAGTTCCAGGTACCTCCTTCACCTCTGGAAGGTTTTGTATATCAAAGGAAGATCTAACCCACAGTCACATGAAATGTAACTGCTTTTGAGCCTGCTGAATCAGATCACCTCATCAAATAAGTCAGGTCAATTCCATTTCCATTACATATTTCTACAGTTATAAAAGTTCTCTATACCAATTAATTTTAAAAGTCTTCAAGGTAGGTGGTCTAAGCACAGCACCACATGAAAGCAAAGCAAGCTTTACTCAAGAAATTACTCTTTACAATAAATCAATTGTAGACAGAGCTGGTAGCATTTGTGATAGCTGCTAGGAAGCCAAAGGTTACTTAAAATTGATTTAAACAGTAGTTCCCAATCATAATTCTGCCAACTTTGAATCCTCCAGGCTAACATTCTTCTTGCTTATCTCAATCTATTTTTTTCTAAATTATAAATTTACCACATCTGTAAGACAAAGAGTGTTTGTGCTGTCCACAAAACTCATATAAAATGTTTTATGTATTTGAATACAATATAGAACTCTTCTACTCTCTTGAAGAAGAAACTTTAATATCTGGATATTTTAGAAGAGAGACTTGGATGACCTAAGAGCTCTGCCACATTTCAAACTTAGAAGAAATGCCTAGTATGGCCAACCTGTTAAATCCAAGTCCATATGTCCAAACTGTTGGAAGACTACAGCTAGGATTACCCAGATCCAGGGAAAAGTGAGTAGATACCTACACAAATAAGGGAGGGCTTATAAGGGAATAAAGGAGAGTGCTGAGCAAAGTCTAAAAGAGGAGATACTACTGCAGTCTATTTATATTAAAACACATTCCCCTCCAATATCTGGCTAACTTTTCATGCATGCTAAACTCAACCTGCACGTATGTGCATTCCACTATGACCATACCACTTTCACAGGATCCCAGACTGACTCTCTGCATTCAGTATCATGAATAAGGACAGCACAACAAACTAAATCTTATCTGCAGGACAGTTGTTTTATTCATAAGTGGGAAACCACAAAGAAACTGCTGGAAGAAGCAACTTAACAGCAGAATCCAGTGCACATCACCAATCAGTTTATGACAGAGCATCCTAAAGGTGAAATGGGATATCCAAGACAAATACACATGGTGTGCTTCAAGCCCAGCAAAAGAGCAATACAAAACCTGGGGCATCAAAGTTGCAAAGAGTTTCAAAAAAAACCCACAGAGCACTGTTTCAGTCTTAAGTATAAATTGTCTGATCTACCAGAGAATTTTCAAGTCCCTTTAAATTTCAAGAGTATTAACTCCTTGGCAAAGTCCTGCACTTGAACTTAAATTACATCAAGCACATATGTAGTGAAGTTAAAAGGGAAACAAAGTTTCTGACCCAATAGAGGCGCCCTATCCTGCAGAGAACTTGAATTGCATCCTGTGCCAACTACTCATCATGGCAGGAGCACTTCTCAGGTGGCAAGAACACGCCCACTTCTCAGCATAACAAATTTGGAACAGCAGCTCTGTACAGAAAGAGTGCTCCGCATAGCCACACTGTGCAGTCTTGATTCCTCCCCAGAGCATAGACATCCATCCTGTTGAATGAGGCAGTGGGGAACAGTAAGCAGTCTCATAAGCAGGCTGTGCTCCAACACATGCATAAAAAGGCAAAATTGAGATTGTCTGCCGCTCCCATTTCCTAGTCAGTATATTTTCCTTACATAACATTAACATTCTTTTAGATTCATCTGCTAAACCTGGAAAACATAATGTTAAATGTTTTGTCCATGAATTCACAGACTCCACAGATTTCAGCTGTGACAGGCTCATCGCTTTCAATATTTAAACAAAGAAAACAACTATCAAAGACTGCTCTAGAAGCTACAGTACAAGACATGAAAGCAATGGGAGGTTTTGTATGCAGGATTTTTCTTACTAAAAACACTTTCCTAAGAGTTTTATGCTTGCTTACAGACTAAATTACATATTAGAATGCATACACAAAAACTACATGAAAATAGTTAAAATTGCAGCGTGGCTACCCTACTTACAAACAGAACCAAATAAATGAGAAGTTACATGATATAACGTTCACCAGCCACTCATTTCTTACCACTGCACCTTGCTTATTATCACATGCAGAATACAGTGTGAAAAGGCCATTTTGGTACAATAATCCAGGAAGGTTATCCATGGACAATGGAAAGATTTACTAGAGATCAAAATTGTATTTGGTCTTAAGACTAATAGAAATTGCTATGAAAATCAGAAATGTACAGCATAAAATATATATTAAAAAAAAAAAACAACAAAGCCTAAACTTAACAATGAACTAAATTACCTAATCAATATTCAGAGAAGAAAAAAAGCCCAATAAAGTATAAGATAGGTCAGTGCTCAAGGCAGAGCAACAAAAAGATGAGTACTCTGATGCACTACGGAAACAGAAAACAGCTTCTTACACATTTCTGCAATTATTTTTCCTAGGGCAGCATGCGAAATGTTATTTTGTATTCTTTACTTACAAGCTATGGAGATCTTGTTATTCTGTCCATATGAATAACAACAAACCCTGGGAAGAAATGCTTTTATTCAGTCTGATGTTGTAAAATTTCAGTGTGAAGTACAGCTAAATAAATTTGTGTAGATTAGGTTTCTGAAAGCTTTCAAAGCATCCACAACTCTATATAAGAGCAGAATGGAAAAACAAAAGGAGTGAAAATCCTTGCCAGGGTGATGGTATAAATTAAACCCATGCTTTTCATAAAGCACCAATCCTAAATCCCACAGTGTCTCATTTTACTTGACTACCTACATGACAGACTGCAGACTTTTAACTCCTTGCCTAAATTGAGGTTACAAAAAAAAAGAGAAGTACCTGATCTAGACTGACATTCACATTCCAAAGAAGCCACTTCAAGAAACATATCTAAGCTTAAATAAAAGATAAGGATAATAGCACTTAACTAAAATATGGAGCAGGAGGAAAGAGAGAAGCTCTCATTATCCTAAAATTAGGCCCTATGAAACGAGCACTCAGAGCTGAAGTTACAACAGCAAGAAATCTAAGCACATTAGGGCATGGACATGGATTTTAGGCAGCAAAACATACACACCAGCTCACAGAAATTCTTGTACAAGTCCCTCAGTAAGAGATTAAAGAAAATATGCAGTTATGGAGTCAGAATCAAAATACTTTAGACACCTAAAAGCTGGAATAACTTGTTTCATTGAGGATAAAATACACTGCAGCTTGTGTTAAATAACCTACCACACTGAAGGAAACATTTAAGTTATTTAATTATCAGAGAAAAAAACAGCAGAAACCAGAAGGACCTAAAAGAAACCAAGGGAAAGAGCAACAAAATGGAGTACTGACAAAGCAATAAACACTGCATGCATAATATAAATCACCTAGAATTGTACTGGAATATAAACCACAAACTTCAGAATTCAGAACTGCTTTAGAGGCTCCCATAAACCATTTAGCTCTTCTGCAATCAGAGAGGTAATAAAAAACAAACTTAGCCTGAATAAAACCTGGAATAACAAAATGTCACAAAAGCTTTTAAATCATCACTCCAGAAGTCAATTGGATGCTATACCAGAGCACAGTAGTCAAATCAAGATATATTATCTTGAAATAATAACGCAGTGCCGGAAAGTGGAAAGGGAATCAGCGATTCCAGCAGAACTGCCAAAGTGCAACTTCCTTTCCACTGAGGTGAAACTTTGTATGTCCACATTCTAAAGGTCAAGAACTACTCTTCTTGAAGAAGAATATAGCAGAAGTGCCCACCAAGCATGGCACAACATCTAGAACAAAGAGAGGACTGTTTCTTCCAGTTTCCTCTCAATGAGGAAAAAAAAAAAAGAAATGTGAAATAGAACTGAAATGTGACCATGCCAGAACAGAGAGGAGATGGCATTTAACTCCTGGCTTGCTAAGCAACCTATACACTTTGTTCAAAGAGGAAAGTGGGAACTAGACCACACACTAAATGAGATCTTTAAAAACTATACATTTAAAAATACATCAAGACAGTTATCATTATAATATTTTCTAAGACTGTAACACAAGATTTAAAATCCATGGAACTAGAGCTTCTAGATGAGGGCCACCAAAATGGCAGACATTATGTTCTAGTCTGTGCCACAAGTACCTTTTTCCCATATCTTGCCAAAGACTGGAAGAGCAATGGCCCCAGCATTCCCAAAGGAAAGCTGGTATTTCTCATAATGCTTCAGGAAGTAAATGTAACAGATCACCCTAGACTCCAAATGTAAAAGCATCACATGGCATTCATACCAGTGAACTACAGCAGAGAGTTTATTTCTTCCTCTTAGGTCTTGGTAAAAAGGAAGAAATCTACCTGAATGCTAAACAAGTAACAATCACAAAAACACACTTCAAAGCTCAAACAAATTCTGGAAAAGGCTCTTCAGACCTCTTGCTTTAAGATATGTATCAACAGCTTATACGAAATAAGGTGAACATTTTGTGCAGATCAAGAATATTCCTCAACTGTGGGATTTCTTTCTCTTTTCTCTAAGGCAACACATCCGGTGTTACTGTAAGAAAGGGCCATCACCTAGACAAGTGGGCGGCCCAAACCATTCCAACAGCACCTACTCTCTTTACCATGAAATCACTTTTCTTTTCTACTGATGTTTATTATACTGTTTTGTAAAGACAGAAGCTAAACCTTGTCCAAATGATCTGATTTAGCACACACTATGTAAGAATTAGATCAATTACAGGAAAGGGGGAGATAGTTAGCACCTCCCAAAATGAAGTGCTATTGTGTATCTGGAAGATCTTCAATATCTTAGGAGTACCTGGAAGGAAATAACACCAACCAGGAAGGAAATAGTTTAGTATCTGAGACAGTCAAGCTGTAAAGGTGCCACAGGAAAAACAAAAATTAACGAACTAAATTTTCTTCTCTTACTGCTATTTTTAAAATGGATAAGTTGCACCTAAAATCAATTTTCCATTCTCTGAAGTTCAGTAAACTTATTGTAGTAAAATACCAGATTGTTCTCTTCTTTGCAGGCAACTTATACATAAATAGCATTTCACTTCAAAAAGAATTCTGCAAATATATTTCAATATATGAACTATGCTCCCTGTTGAAATTAAGAAGTTGACATGACAAGTAAATGAAAACGTGAATCCTCATTAACACCTCTAGTAACCTTAGTCCAGCTATACTTTCACTCATCAAGCTGTCCTTCACATCCAAAAAACTCAAGTGAGAAATGCTCAATAGGACCTAAAGCACTTTCTTTGTAATAGACATTATTTCCATAGTTAGCAGGAAGATGAGAGCCTTGTTTAACTTTGAAAATTGATTCTATTAACAAACAAGACATTATTTCATACCTAAGAAATCTTCCTTTAATCTAGAGATGCAGCAGATTTCAGACTTTTTTCATTTTGATCTGTTTCACGGGAGTGATCCTTGAAACCAACAAAAATCAACCCCACAGAACACTGGCATGAAGCAGACAAAAATCTATTATCCAACAAAAATGCTTTCAGCTCCTGCTAACAGCTCCTTTGAAACTGCTCAAATACAAAGAACAACTATTCACATAAAGAAAGTATTTCTGAACAGCAGATAATATGGGGAATGAGTGGCAAGAAAGCATCACTGTGTGAAAAAAAAAAAACCAACAAAAATATCATTCACATAAATCATTAACAATATTGTTGGCTCATCATATACTGTACAGGGAAGATATAGGAGGATGTTAATCTTTAAAGGGGCAATAATCAGGGTAAGAAAATAATGAAGACTAATATGACTGGCAGTGCAAAAGCTCCCAATGGCCCGGTTCTGGATGGGAGTGCCACAGTGCTACGTACAGCAACAAAGATGAGTCCCCATCTCAGAAACCACACACCCCACAAAGACAATTAAACGTAACTAAAATAAACTAGGATACTAATCTGCTATGTTTACCAGCTCTTAAATGTTCTTAGATGTGATATCTTTTTGGAGCCTGTAGTACCACTTCAGCCTAGAGAAAAAGAGAACTACAATCCTTTTTCTGACAGCCTGATTCAGGAACAGTATGGGATGCTAAGCAAGAAGAAACATTCACTCTCTCAAACATGAAGTGCTTGGTTCATACAAATGCTGCATACCCTGCAAAAGGAGGAAAACAGGCTGCTTTAGTGATAGTAAAAAGCAGATTCCTCAATTATGCAACTTCTTTTTTTTAAAAGAAGATAGTACTGGGTGTTTAATTTCTATAAAATTCCCTTTATTCTACAAAGAAATTTTCACAGTCCATTTCCATCAAAATATTAACCTTTCATTTGCATTACGTATCCTTATAAAACACATATTTTAAGACGATGTTGCAGGAAAATGGCTGGAAGTCATGACAGAAACTACTGCATTACATATCCCTTTCTGCAATCCAGGTGAAAAGGAGAGTATACATTATTCTAAACTGGAAGACAGAAAAGAACAAGTCATTGTGGATTCAGCATTTGCTGCCAAAACAGCCGAAATGCTTTTTATGCAGCAGGAATTTCTCTTTTAAAACACATACAGCTTTCTTTGTCAAATTGAAAAGGTTTAATCCATTTACCAACAAGTTTACTTGTTTACTTTTGCTTCGTTGGAGGTCAAAGGGACACTGTAATTGCAGTTCATTCACAAAGCAATTAACACAGATGCACAAACCTATGCAAATACTTGGTCAAAATACGTTTTAAGAGGAATCTGTGTTCTTCAACAACCAATACAGCAGTAATGTGGTAAAGTCTATTGTGGTCATACAGTCTGTCATGATTCGTATAAGGAAAGACTGAGAGAACTGGAACAGCCTGGAGTTCAACCTGGAGAAGAGAAGGCTTTGGAATGATTTAATTGTGGACTTCCAGTAGCTGAAGGGAGCCTGCAGGAAAGATGGTGAGAGGGTTCTTACAAGAGAGTGTAGGGATAGAACAAGGGGAAACAGAATTAAACTGAAAGAGGGTAGGTTTAAGTTGGGTGCTAGGAAGAAATTCTTTACTGTGAAACCGGAACAAGTTGCCCAGAAGAAGATGGATGCCCCATCCCTGGAAGTGTTTAAGGCCAGGCTGGATGGAGCTCTGAGCAACCTAGCTCAGAGGTGCCTTCTGTCCACAGCAGGAGGGTTGGAACTAGATGATCTTTAAGGCCCCTTTCAATTCAGGACATTCTATAATAGACACAGATAGGGAAAGGAGTCAAAAATAACAATGAGAACAGCCTTGACATACATGCTGCTTAAAGATGCAAATACAGTAACGAATTACGGACTGTGCTCCACTTCCAAAAGCTCTACGTATGAGCATTTCTAAAATCCGACAATTCAATACTAAATACCGAAAATTAAGTTAATATATCCTACTCATCCTTAATCCAGTAATACCTTTAAGTTCTGATGCACCTAATTGCAAAGCATTGCTGTAGCTAAAGATTATCCCCAGTCAGATAGATCCTAAGAAATCCCTTAAGCTCCCTTCTTCCAGAGAGATGAAGCAAGACCTGAAGGTAACAACACATAGAAAATGCATGAGAAATAGCAGCCTAACAGACATACTGTATAACAGAGCAACACCCAAAAAAATACAGCTCTTAATAGCTAGCTTCCATTTAAATGACATTTCCAGTGTTAGGTTTTTCAGTTACTGTGCATCATATGGCAGCTACAGCCTGAGTCCAACCCTATTTGCACAGCCTGGAACTCAGGTACACAGAACAGAGGCCTGTGTAGCCAAGAGCCACCTTGAGGACAAAGCTGATAAAACAAAAGCTGATTTTCTTGCTAGGAGGAACACATATAAAAATGATGCCTTTTTATGAACAAGTATATAGCACCCATGTGGTTGTACATGCACCACCTGGTAACATTCACTGGCTGCAGACAGCTTCAGTCACTGATGTTGTGTGTGAGCCATTAGGGGTAAGCCCAGAGACAGGCACTGGCTGCATTTCACAGGATGTTCTCAGAGGGCTGCTTCGAATCCATCTCCCCTTGTCTGCTATGACACACTGCCCTCTCCCCTGCCTAAAGCACAAGGTGATCTAGTACCCAGAAAAATCAGTGGAGCAGACATGAGGTCACTTCCCTAATCATCTGCTATCCTCTGAAGTTGCATAGCCTGAAGAGCAAGCAGCTTGGGGCTTATAACCCCCACACTGTAGGCTAATGTCAAGTTCCCCACAAGTAAATGGCATATATCCTTTAACACTTCTGAGGTACATTGCCTCCCTGTTACCTTCTCTGTCTTCAGCATCTGTAAAACTGTACCCATTAACAGTCAAAAGTTAGATTAACCTGCTTAGCACAGCTAACATTAGTGTTAACACTGTAGGAACATGTTTAAATTTGACACAGAGTAATTAAAGTAAATCATATGTATTTAAAGTACACTGTTCCAAAGGCACTCTCAAATCACTGCAGCGCTGTAGATAATTACGCATAGTGCTCAGCACACTGAAAAAAGAAGATGAAGAAATGTTCTTGACAAAGTGAAGGGAGCTGGTGTGCTCTGAACATAATCTGAAGAAAGAATATGGGTGTTTCATAGCACATAACCTATAAATTAAGCTTTCAATAAAAAGAGAGAGAAAATAGGGGAAATAAAGGCAAAGAAAAACAGCTATTCCTTCAAATGAAACTCAGCTGCTGAATCCCTTTCTATAAATCTAATCGTATATATTTTAAAATCCAATATTATTTTGTTTTAAACATTATTTCCTACATGTCAAAATCAGCACAGACAACTGTGTATTTCTTGATACCAATTTGGCAGGCTATTATATTATACTTTTTGTGCTCACTGGTATGCCACAACAGTTAATTTATAAAAAAAAATCAAAGCTCTGTATAAAGAGAGTTCTATCTGTAGGATATTTTTATGAAACATTGTTTTGCAGCTAATAGCCCCTAAAAAACAAAAACCTAGTAGATGAAAAAGTGTTCAACCCAAAATGACTAACAAGGAAGAGGAAGGAAAGAGCAGCATGTGAATCTGCAGCAAAATCTAACGTAAGTATTGATCTCTGCAATCGGTAGCAGGTTGTCTTTCAGATCACAGGTACTTTTATAGTTATACAAACGTCCTTGCTTGCCTAACAGTGAAGGTCTTC
The DNA here is from genome assembly GCF_021018805.1 of Prinia subflava. Lineage (NCBI taxonomy): Eukaryota > Metazoa > Chordata > Aves > Passeriformes > Cisticolidae > Prinia > Prinia subflava. The sequence continues at coordinate 4,461,365 of NC_086283.1, read as the reverse complement.
AAACAATTGACCTGATTTTTTTCCTGGTTTTTTTTCAGGGGATAGGGGATACTGTTCAATCTGCCAACTGGGTATCAATTAGAAAGAAAAAACACAGAAAAATACAGTAAATAAAGAATTGTAACAGAAAATTACAGCATTAGCATAAGTAGAATAAGCAAACCTATAGCAGCACAGCAGATTAACAACAATACCATCAATATGAAATCTGGGGAAAGACAGTTTTAAAATGCTCTTACACAACAGAAAATCTGGAAAGGCAAAAGGCTCTTCTGATGCTGAACTTATACACACAAAATAAACTCAGGTTACGCTGCTGAGAGAAGTATGCATCTTACCCGTGAGTACAGCTTTTGCTGAAGGGTCTGCCAGATCCAGTGCAGATTTCCCATCGGTGTTCCGAATGTTTGGATCAGCTCCGTGCTGCAGCAGCACTGTGCAGGGAAAGCAGAAACAGTATCTTACCTCAGGTATACACAAGTTATTTACTTCTAAGTGTCTCCTCGGCATGATGAAGGCATAAATAAACATTGCACAATTTTCTTTATTTTTCCTTCTGTTTTTCCTCCCTCTCTCTTTTTTTTTCTATTTTTTTTTCTTTTCTTTTTTTTTTTTTTTTTTCCTTTTTGTTAAGCACTGCAGCAAAAGATCTTCTCTGGACTAAGGCTAAGTTGGCAAGTTAAGATATAGTAAGACCACATGACTTTGCACGATAAACATGAACCCCGACTCCCTTGCAATAATCGGGTTTGGGCTCCTCCTGACAGCTAGCTGGTATGCTGTGCATTCACTGACTCACACTGGGAAGTCTGCTGTGGAACCTGCTTCTGCCTTTACTACCACTACTGCTGCTTGTTACCACTCCCGTTCCTTTTCCAGCTGAATATCCCAAGTTACCCCGCCTCTATAAATCAGCAATACTCCAGCCTTTCAGTGGCTCATCACTTGCATAGGAAATCTTAACCATGGCATATCAGCTTACCTTCAAGAAGTGTAACAAACAGGGTAAGATTTATAACCTGGTACCCTGCAGACTGGATGCTCAGAAGCTGTTATACTCACTGCTATTTCTTTTCCCTACTAAGCTAATAAACACATGAAAGTTCATGCACATAAAAACACTTAGAATACAACATACAACCATAAGGCTAGGAAGGCATTGATACAGTAAACTACCCACTAGAAAAGTTCAGTTAAAAAATCCCACTATTTCACCTGTAAACCCTTTTGATCAGAAACAACATAATGCAATCCCCACAGATTACCACATCTGAATATCAAGACATTTTGTACAGAACTGGAAAATAAAGCCCACGGTAACATTAGAGGCCTGACAAAAAGGCCCCAAATGTCATGCAAAATAAGCATAACATATTACAAATTGAGAGCAACACACTTAGTTTGTACAAGTGTGAATAACAGGACAGTATACAGAGACTCAAGGTCAAGGAGATAAGTAATAAAACCAGCAGACATTTATGGTTGCTCACGTAACATCTGTTGAGATACAGCGGGACTGAAGAAGTCAAGACAAAGAAATAGTTGCAAACAGTTTTTGTAACTAAGGGTATAAAAATATTTCACAGACAGAATTGTCCAGAAAAAACATAATCCAATTCAGAACAAAACTAATTACTGATAACTGTGTATATATATGTGTATACATATATACACACACATATATATTAAAAAAAACCCTTAACCAGAAAAAGAGTTTTCAGTAATCCTTTTCTTCTAAATTAAAAATTTAACTACTAGTATTCTTTTTATTTAAACCTCTTTTCTTATACATTTCTGACTTCAAATTCTTTAAACACTGCCAAATTTCATATATTTTAGCTTTCGGGGTGCAATGCTTGCCCTCAAGCTGAATTTTTGCAGAAGTCTGGTGCTTCATTGAAGTAAACTGACTTTTTTTACGCTTTGACAAGAAGGCACAATTGGTCTGGTATTTTTGAAAGATGACTCAAGTAAAGCCTAGAAAAACCTAAGCTTTTTTGTTTGGTGGTGGGTTTTTTTCCCATGTCAAGACGAAAACACCAAAATAGGGGGAGAGATAAAAACCAGCTAGCACGTGCTCACTGAATCTTGTTAGGATCTAGCACCTACGTTTCTGAAGACACCATCTGTGCCATATATGCTACCACCCACCAAGAGATCTTACTCACGGACAGGTTTGAGGCTGAGCCAGACTCTCAAGCCATTCAGGCACACTCCAGTAGGAACAGGCAAACAAGATCTATTGCAGATTTTTTCAAACACAATAGGCAGTATAGGAACTGAGTATGGAGAGACAGATTCTGTATGTCCCATCTCTCTTCTCTTGGACCCTGTTCGTGATTCTATACACCTGGGAAGAGGGAATCCATTTGTCCTAAGAGGCACCAGTGTAAGAGTACCAGCCTGAAAGACATTACCAGCAACTTACTGTCTATCAAGAGAAAGCAGGCAGTACACAATGATGAAACACAGCACTGACTAGACCAGAAGGCAATGAAGGATTCACATGGCAAAAAGCCTCAGACAAAGAGCTAGGGGAGAAAACTGAAAAAGATGTGGCAGGGGAAAAGATAATAGTCCAGAAAAAGACTTCATGAAGAAAAAAGAAGAGAGAGGATTGACTGGGATCTGACCTGTTTGGAGGTTTGGACTAGCATGTGACACCAAGTTGAGGCAGGTTAGGGCAAGAAAGGTGACTTTAAAAAATGCCAGGCAACAGACACAGAACTCTCAAAGGCATCTGCAGGTGCCTGAGCTCGGTGTTAAAACAGAAGCACATTTTCAAGTCTCTTGATTCTTCCACCCTATGCAAACCAATCAAGAGTGCTTCCCTGCTGCTTCTCCTGGCACACACAGATGACGACACACGCTACTGCTTCCAGCTCCTCTCCTGGCTAAAATGACAAAGGATTATGCAGTGTATCTAACCTGTTCAGTCATGCTAATGAAGCATGAAGGATTCGGCTTACAACATAAAATTTCTGTATCCAGTTGCTAGGCTTTTTAAAACCTAGGCAAATACACTAAAAATTTACTAACAAGGCTTAAGCTGGTTGTCTGCAAACCCCAGAATCACCGACTGCCTGTAGAACATACATTTAAAGTGGTCAAACAAGGTTCAGAAAAATAACCTATCAGAACTCAATTGCTGTAACCATGAGACTCATCCTTCCTGTCTCTGCAATCATTCATCCCACTCATCTTCCAGCTTCTCCAACAGCCAGGGACAGGGTCCTGCAGATGCTTACTCATTTCTAGAAACACATCTATACCATGAAATGAAGGCAATGGCATCTTGGAAAAAGAAACCTATTCTATAAATAAAGACTGTACTAGAATGCATATGAATAAAGGAGGCAAATGGGTCACAAACGCCATCTCATTCTTATATTTCCTCTATTGACTATTTGATTCTGTCTCCATACTTTTAAAGTACATAATGTCACCAAAAAAAATATCCTAGTGAGCAATGTTGTCATCAGCAGGAATTAACAAGAGAAATCCAGCATTTGATGTTTAGTCTATCAGTGTAACACAGCTGTACTTCAATACCTGGCAAACCCCAGGTAGCTTCTAATTGAATGTTCTCCTGCATCTTCAAAACCTTTAACACTTTAGCCCAAGATAAAGTCTCTTCTAATGACAGGGCATTTGAGATCTAGACACAGTGGGTCTCTCTAAATCTTCCTTTCAATATGCCAGCAATGTATTTCCCTCTGTAAAGAAAAACAGAATAAGCCATTCTAGTGAATTAAGCTATTTTGGATTTCAAACACTGCACACGGGTTTTAGAGGATGGATTCTGAGTAGCCTGAAAGGGAATGTGGAAATAGTTTCTATCAGGAAACTTCTGTTCCAGCTCTGTACACTTAACAGGCAAGTGTAAGGATATTGCGCACAAAAATTAACTCCTGAAATTTTGTTAATGAGCATACTTGGATATGCTGGTTTATTTCCTCTGGACAATGGGGACATTGGGGTATATTATTTTCCTGTATTGGAGGCAGTGCCCTTAATAATCTAGCAATACCATTAACAGGCCATTCCTGCCTTTTCTACAGACCATATTGTACCAGTGTAAAGAAGCTTTTCTTTTTACTGAATCTTCATATTGCGTATGAACAACAAAAACATGGAACCTTAACTGTAGTACAAACATAGACTGGTCTGGAGCTGTATATTTTGCCCTCAGTGCAACTGCTAAAATACTTCAGATTCTGATTTTCACATACTATCTGAAATGCCTTGTGTTATTACACTGCTATTATACCAGATCAGTATTAGAGACAAGAAAGGCCATAAGTCTTACTACATTTTTTAAAAAGCTATCGTATTGAACAGAGCATATACTACAACCACCAATCATTTCAAATTACTGCCAGCTCACTACAGCAGGATGAATCCTAAAATGGAGCACTTGGCCCACAGTCTCCCCGCATAGGTATTTTGAACTGTGAAGTTAACCAACACAACCTCATTTGGCTGTCAAGAACAAACGTTTTTACTTTTGTTCGTTTCAACCTTTATATTTTCACCAACAAGGTACTGCAAAAACTTCCCTGGTAGCAATTAACAAGCAACAAGTGTGTTTTTACTGGGGTGGGGGGAAGGAAGTTTTTCTACACAGAAACCATCACCCAAGTACCTAGTCCTTCTTGCTTCATACTGCCACAGTTGAAAGTGCAACAAATGAAAACGCGTTTGATTGAAAGATATAAATAAAACAGAAACAGAACAGGGATAAAAATACATTTGTTTGTTCATATTAGCAAAGGTCAAAATAGTTCAGTTATGATTTCTCTAGGCCCAAAATCCACAGCTTCCTGACTATCCCTACAGGAAGGCTGATGGAAAAGTTCACATCTTGTTTCAAATCAGATGCAATGCAAATACAAAAAAAAAAAAGGCACATACACATTTTTGACTGTTGAGTGAAAAATGCAAGAACAGGCAGACCTCCCCGAAGTATCTGTACTTCAAGCTGCCTACTGCTTTTAATTATATTTCCAGAGTTGCTCACAGCTCTACCATTGCCTACTCTATTCCAACCAGTTTTTCATCACTGTGTCCCACTGCCTTGTGCTTGGGTCCCTCCAAGCTACCCCAGCTTTAGTATATATTCTTTCTTCCCCCTTTTCAAATTCAGCTTCTGGAGATTATCTCTAAAACTTCTTTTCAAACTGCATTACTTTAGCTTTATCTACTTACTCGCAAAGAATCAAGGTGCAGAGGATACAGCCTAAGAAAAAGGTCTCTTTTTGATTTATAACACAGGCACTCTTCCATTTCTCTAAATGACAACTCTAGAGCTGATCAGTCTCTCCCTAACATTAGGTCTCAGGAACACACACACACACCTCTCAGTCTAAGTCTCATGTAGCATGTGTTTCCAAGCTGACAAGAAAGAGAGTGTGCTCATTTACCTCCACATTCTGAAAACATCTAGACAACACACTGGAACCCAAAGTATTAACTTTTCTCAGTCAATGCTAAATGCATCTTCTCCCTTAACTACCAGTACATACAAATCAAACCACTAAAGTTTTGAAGCTTTTCTCATGTCAGGATAGGATACAGGCAATAACCAGACACATCTGGGAGCACTGCAGGTAGATTATCGGCAAGAAGACATGATAACCTGGTGGCAGATCAGGGACAGGAGTGTCCAGAAAGATTCCGAATATATCTGAAGAAGGAGACCTCACAATCACTCTGGGCAACCTGTTTCACCTCAACCACACTGGCAGAATTGCCATACCTAGCCCTGTGCTGCCCACCCTGCTGCAGCTGGGGTGCCTGGGGGCTGCAGCTGCAAACATTTGGTCAGGTAACAAGGCACATTAGAGAAGCAATCACTTGCCCAATCCTCACACAACAACATGACGTGCTCTGGGTGGCACAAGAAAGGACAGCACAGCGACAACTGCCAGTGACAGGAGTTGAAAAGAGTAATTTTGAGTTTCTAGTTTAGAGTATATCTAATATTACCGGCCGAAGTCCTTCTGGGTCAGTGTGAGCTGCTTAGCACCACTCCTCATTTTGCCTTCTCTACATCCCTTGTTCAGGGCATTCCAGTTTCCCATTATCCCAGACAGGGACTGTTCCCAATGAACCAGCATGTTGGTTTTGCTCTTTGTTGGCGCCAGACAGAGCAAGACACAAATACACCAACTACAGTAATATGAAGCAGAAGCTTACAAAAGCAACATTAGGCTCCACTACGCTGAAACAAAAAATTTTAAAGGGAATTAGGTGGAGTTCCCCAATAGCCTAGACAGAAACAAGAGTCCTGGCCAGCAAGAGGGCGCAGGAGACAAGTAGCAGAGAAAAAGCAGTAAAGTTCTGAGCAACAGAGAAAAGTCAGGGACTGCTGATACATTAGGAACCTGGAAATGCCTGTGAAATGCCTCAAAGGAACTATGGCATGGTCTTCTAAGAAGGTGACAAGGTCAGTGACACAGCTAAAGTGTCTCTATACCAATGCACACAGCATGGGTAGCTAACAGGAGGAGCTGGAAGCCACTTGGCAGCTAGAAAGCTACAGCCTAATCACTATTAGTGATATATTGTGCAAAGGACCACACAACTGGAATGCTGCAATAAACAACTAGAAACTTCTCAGAAGGCACAGGGAAAAAGGAAAAGCAAGCAGATGGCTGCCCTCCAAGAAAAAAAAAATGGCATTGATTCTAGAGAGCTGCCTTTGAAAAACAGCAATGGAAATGTTGACAGCTTATGGGTAAAAATTAGGGGCTAAGCCAACAAAGGAAGCCTCATGGCTAGTGTTCACTACAGTCTGCATCATCAAGGGAAGCTTGTTGATAATGAGTTCTTCCTTCAGCTGCAGGAGGTGTCATGTTTGCAGGCTCTGATACTGCTGGGGGACTTCAATCACCCTGACATCTGCTGGAAAAGCAGTACAGTAAACTGTAAGCAGTCCAGGAGACCCTTGCAGTCCAGTAGGGCAATGGGGATAATTTTTAATCCAAGTGACAGACAGCACAACTAGAGGAGAAGCATTATTAGACCTGTTGCCTACCAACACAGATGAACTAATTAGGTATGTCAAGCTTAGTGGCAGGCTGAGCTGCCGTAGGTCATGCCCTGGTGGAATTCACTATCATGATGGATATACACCAGGTGAAGAACAGAGTAAGGACCCCAAGTTTTAAGAGCACACCTTCAGTTGCTCAATGAATTGATGGATGGGACCCTCCAGGAACTGCCCTCTGGGACAAAGGAGCTGTATAGAACTGGCAGCCCTTTAAGAACATTTTTCATAGAGCCCAGGAGCTCTCAACTACCGTGTGTAAGAAAACAGGCAAGGGAAGCAGGAGACAAACATGAGGACCTCCTGATCAAATTAAAGGGTAAGAAGGAAATGCACAGCTCTACAGGAACACTGGTTCAAAAAATGAAGATTGAAGTAAACATACCTGGTCTTGATAAATAAGACATGAGAACTAGTGAAAACTGATTTGGAGAAGGCTGAGCTATTCAACAGTTTTCACCAGAGTTTTCAATATGAATCTCTCTTCTCACATCTCTCAGTTCCCTGAACCACATGGCTGGGACTGTAGACTGCAATTCCCTCCACTCTAAGTGACGCTCAGGTTCAAGACCATACCTGACTTATACATCACTCCATAGGATCCAGTGAGATATATCCCAGGGTTCTGAAGGAATAGGCTGGTGTTGAAAATGGCCAAGCAATTCTCAATCATATCGAAGAAGTCTTAACAGTAAGGTAAATCCCCAGACTGGAAAAAGGAAAACTTCAGACCCATTTTGAAAAAAGGTAAAAAGGAAGATCTCAGTAACTACCAACCAGACAGCCTCACTCCACATCCAGTAAAATCATGGAATGTTCTCCTGGAAGACACATCAAAACACGTGGAAGACAGAGCTGTTCAGAGACAGAAAGAGCAAATCATGCCTGACTAATCTGGTACCCTTCCACAATTAAATGATTGCATCAGTTTACAGAGGAAAAGCTACATATGTCATCAGCCTGAACTTCTTGCAAAGCTGGAAGAAGTTGTGGATACCCATCACTGGAACTGTTTAAGATCAAGTTGCCCAGGGCTTTGAGCAACCTGATCTGGTGAACACTATCCCTTCCCGTGGCAGGGATGTGGACTACATGACCTTTAAAGGTCCTTTGCAACCCAAATTATTCCATGACTGGAATCCTGCAGGCCAGTTCCTGGAGATCCACAGTTTTAAAATTTATACAAATAGTGTTAAAATGGTCATTTTCAAGTAAAAGAAAGCTACCTCCAGTTTAAAAATGCTATTTTGACCAAATGTGATGTGATCTGGATAAATACAGCACCCGCTTGCAAGTTTCTGGTACCTTGTAATTAGATAAACAATTGCAGCAACTGCTGGGGGTATCAGTATGTGGGAGGAGGTAATACATACAAACAGCTTGGAACATGGCTCTCCTGGCAGAGGCATTTCTTGCTTTACAGCTAAAATGACCATTTGGTCCATCAGGCTCAGAGGACAGCCATATCAAGTATCTCCCTTTATTGACACAGATCTGATCTTTGAAAGGCAGGTTCTCATGAATCCATATGCTGTGGAAGCTGCACGAGTTCCTACAGTAACAGGAAGCAATACCAAATTGAGCAGAGACCCAGTAAACATTAAGTGGAAACAACACTTAGGAGATCAGGTTCCTTCAGCTTACTTGAGCAATTCACAGAAACAGGTTTCAAGGCAGAAATAAGAAAACAAAGAATCACCATGAACAAGGTCTCCTAGTACCAGCTTTTTACTTGTTTGTTTTGAAGAGAAAAAAATATCTAGAAAAAAAATCACAAAGCAGCACTTTGAAAGGATCTTAACTCCTAATTTCTCAGAAAGACTCCTCTGTCTCAGCCATTGCTCACCCCAGAAATACTTTCACACTTTGCTCAATGAAGTTTCAACCTCTTAGCAAGACAACCTGACTTCCTATCTATATACCATAAACCTCACTTCTTAATGTACTGCAAGATTTCAATGTATTCTAGATTTAAGCTGGCACTAGCTGTTCCAGAGATCAGATTTATCTAACCAAAGCAAGGTAAGAGGAAGGGATCTGAACCAGACAACCAAAACCACAAGTATCACTGCCACAACAAGAGCTCTTCCAGCAGGGAAAGAAGATACTTTATTGAAAGGCTCCCTCCTCCCTTTGTGATTGCCTTCAAGTCTTGCCCTGTAAGTAGGTGCATCCTGAGTTACACAATCGTGAGTCGCTCTAGAGAATCCTCCTTGAGTAGGAAAGCTGGACTGGATCACCTCCAAGGTCCTTTCCAGCTTTACTCATTCTGTTATTTTAACTATGATTAGTTTTCTGCATGTAGGAAGCACTACAAAATTGCTCCCTGGTATGCCAGTTCCGCCTACCTACGATTAAATGTGCATACAAAGAAAGAACACGCGGAAGGTTCCAGAGCCCATAGGCAGCACACCAGGCTGGTATTATCCTTCTGCCCTCAGAGAAAGAGCCAGAGGAGATTGCTCAGCCTATATGAAGAGCAATTCAAAGCTTTGATCTTGCCTGGATTTAAGGAAGTAAATATATCCCTGTTTCTTTTTGTTGATATAACAGTTTGCAATCTAAAATTTTCCATTCCAGTTGAGAGTGAGAACAAAAGTATATGCAGTTCATGCAGAATGCAGTCTTCTAGAAAGCCACCTCAAAACCTAAGTGCAATTGCAGTTCTTTTGTTTGTGGTTTTTTTACATCATGCAAGACACAGTGCTGTCATTCCAAAACACTTCCCCTGAGAACACGATATGCACAACAAGCTGTGTAGTGTAAAGGAAGTTTTGAGAGTTCCACAATGAACCTGCAAAATGCAAGAACTCTAGAAGCCTCAGTTAGAAAAAAAAGGAAGAAAAAAAGGAAGAAAACAAAAAACCTTTCATTGAGCTATGAAAGACAGTACACTAAGCATTTATTTAATCCCATTTATTTGCAGCCATGCACATGCACTTGTTGAACACTGAATTACAGTGAATCATGGAACAGCTGTGGTCAAAGGCACCTCTGTAGATTATCCTCCCTTCTGCAGCTGGATCACCTACACTCAGTTGAGTGTAGCCCAGGACTCTGTCCAAATGGCTTTTCAGTATCTCCAAGGAAGGAGACTCCACACCTTCTCTGGGCAACCAGTGATTACTTGTCCTGATGGCAAAAAGCGTTTCCTGGTGTTCAGAAGGAACCTCCCAGATTTTGATCTGTGGCCATTTCACAGTGGGGCTTAAGAACCACCTCTCAGTGTATTTGAGCAGTCATCTGGAACATGTATACCGTTAATTGTGCAAAGTGGAATAGAAGACTCTTTCATCAAAAGAGATCCAAAAAAACCTAACAAAAACCATTTATCCCATTTGTAGATAGTATGAATTGAGGAGTCCTTATGCAACAACTAAATCACAACCCCTTTCCTTGCAAGCAGCAATTCTGCAACTATTTAAGCTTCAAGCAATTGGTTTACTATACCATACTGAACACTTAGAAATCCTAACTGCTGCCCTACTGTCTAAGCAATTTATGTTTTCATCTATATCCCATGCTGAAAGCTGCTTTAAGAAGTCTTCATTGCTTGACCCCAATTTAACTTCTCTCTGAACAAATTCACCTTTCTACTTCAAGTTTTATTCAAATAAATGTCATCTATAATCTCGTCATCCTATTTGACAGACTAAGAGCCCTGCTTCCACAGTCCTTGAAAGGCAAAAGCAGTCACTCAGGCTAACCAGGTCAACAAAGAATATCCTAAGAGGAAAAGAAATTAAGCAGTGTTAAGAAAAACCTAAAGTGAATTCCAACCTCCTGCCTAAGCTAACCATTTCTTCCCAATGAAGTTTGAGGGGAAAAAAGTCCTAGTGCATGTGAAATTAGCTGTGTGGCTATCAGAAGGCACTATTTGCCAGGCAACCAAAATCTAACAATTGAGAACCAACATGAACAAAGAGATCTTAAAAGTTTATGAGAACCTGTCCTGGATCTACCATTTTTCCAAAACAGAAAAGCATCTGAAAAAACATTAATTGAAAGGATTTAAATCCTAGCAGCAGCCATCCCACCATTTGGTGAGGCAAGTACAAGATGGGGAAAAAAACAACCACCAAACCCCAGAACAATTGTCACATTCCACAAGCACATCCCTCCTTTTCCAGAGGTGAATTTCAATTCCTGCCAGCTTTCAACAGTAAACAGATGGTGTCTTAGTCACACACCCTATGGCACAGAGTGACATTCTGATGTGACTAAGACCTGAAACTCCTTAAACTAAAGAAAAATAACTTTTGGATATTTTGCATAAACTTGAACCTTACATCAATTTTGTATACTCATCATTAGTCCACAGCATAGCTACCAAATGTTTAAGAGATACAAGTAACATATGAAATCTTCGGAATAACAAGTTGTTCAGTCCACGAAATGTGGTTAAAGCTATGGGTTAGCCAGATGACATGATTATTCTCAAAAATTCTGTTTATGAAGTAAAATGAAGAAGTTAAGAATATACTACATTCAGCAGACCTAGAGCTCTACTAAAAACTGACTACCTAGCTAGTAAAAATGACTACATGTATCAGTCTTGCAAACTTTCCCCAGTAGCTATCTTAGATCACATTACAGTAGTAATGTGAACAACAGTAACATGGCTGTCAATTTTTAAAGTGTAGTACTATATCCACTTTTTTTTTCCTGCAGCTCACCACCATGGCCTACTGATACAGAGCAGTGCAAGTCTCAGCATATTTAACATTAGGCCCTTGACAAGCAAATATTCTACAATGCAAAAATCTCAATCTGTCAGGTGAGATGATATCAATGCTATAGGTCTCACGCTAGGGAATGATGCAGATTACATCAGTCTGAGTGGGTTCTTTTCCTGGGTCATCTGTGTCCTATGCCATCCTTGTATCACCCCAAACAAGAATATAAAAACAAATTGTTCTTCTTGCATTCCTCAGCATATTAGTTCAGTATCTAATACTATATTTAGGTCAAGAGTACTGTGCCCAACCAAGGCACTGCTCAGTATTGCTTGCTTGGATAAGACCTCAGTAAAACAAGACTACACAGAGCAGCAAGAATAGCAGGATTCCCATCAGACACCTCAGCCTTGCTGCCGCATGGTGCATTTGTATAAACACAGTGAAACAAATAACTACAGGAGACTGTGTTTATCAATCACGAGTCCTAGCTGCACAAATAGCTGAAGTGAAGACCACCCAGAACAAGAGGCAAGAGCTCAGTATTTTCAGTAGGCTTCAAGTACTCACAGTTTATTTTGCACACTTGCTTCACATGCTTTACAGAAAAACCCAATCATTAAAAAGAGATACCTTCCTTTATTCATTATATGACAAAGATTTATTTGTCTACACATTTTTAAAAGCAAGACTTTTATATCCTGTAGTAATACTTTAATCAATGTTTTCCATTAGTCTAACAAAACATCTGAGACCTCTGCTGGAATTTGCTCCACTCATTTATGCCTTTAACATCTACACATATATCTACAGATTGTTTTTAAACCACATATGAACTGCATTAAGGACCACATGGTTCCGCTGAGAAGCTAAAAGTGGATATTGCTACAGTAATCATAAGTGTTGTCCCATAACATTAATTATTTCTGCAAGATATTTAGAAAGCCACTATAAACTAATACTGGACATCTGAAAGCAGTTTCAGTGTCTGCAAGAGGATTACTCTTGCATTACCCTTCCATTACTCTGTTCTGAATGATATGCAACTTCTTCCCCTCCCTCTCAATTTGCAAACAGCTAACATCAGTACTTTTGACGACCTTAACTCCCCAGAAAGACCCTATAGTAAATTTTCCAGTAGTGTTTGCATACTATCATACTACCTCCTTCATGGCAAGAAATAAGATTCCAATTTGACAATCACTTGTAAAGAAACATCATAAAATAAATTACTCTTTTCTTTGTCCTCCACAGATCCTCCTGAGCGAAGCAAGAAAAAAAGGAAGAAAGTTGTTTTCTTGACACCTGAATTTTGAAAAAGAAACAGGACTGGGAAAAAAGTCTAAAACCCAGGTAAGTCATAACATATTAACTGTCAATACAATTCAAACCTAACAAAATGAAAGACAGCTCTCAAATTATGCATTGCATTAAATCCCATTGCAAGGCACGTGATTTGTACAATGCATCATCCTCTCCGCTATAAACTTTACTGTTGATTTTGTTTCTGAAGAGGATTTAACCTGAGGATTAATCCAGCTCAATGCTTGGTCCTCCTAAAACAATGTAGTTCGGCACTTCCACCTTTGCATCAATGATCCACTTATTTTAAGGTTCCTTGCACTCCTGTTGGGTACACATGTGTGACTGACACTGCTCAGAGAGATTTCTTACAAAAATGTCTATCACAGCTATACAAGCACAGGTACCAGCATGCAGTAACTCCTGGAGACTACACTCCATGACAGACCCGCCTTCGCACAGATGTCACACACTCAAGAGGTATCCTTCTCATACAGGAATTGATCCATTTCCCTCATGTCCTTCTGCCCAAGCCCACCAGGGAGCACTGCAATTGTATATGCCATGGCAGAATGCCCCAAACCATTTTCTGTTGTCACTTTTCACAAAAGGCCTGTTGTCTCACACTCCAGTCCATTGTTACTATGACAACAGTATCACAATGCCTCCCAATTACCAGTGTATTCTTTCAGCCGTGGGTTCCTCCACCCCAACAGCTCATAGAGAAGGCAGTCTTATTCTCAGGCCTCTTTCAATAGGGCAAGTCCAAACTACAGATCACTGAACTACACTGTAGATGCAAAAAATGTGAAACAGCCCTCGGGGCTTTCAAATCTGTGAAGAATATTAACATTTAGAAGTTAACATAGCTTAAACAAGCAGTTAGAGGACATGACACGATTTAAAACCAGGAAGAAGTACTTAATTGAGACTACAAAAGTATTCTTCCACTAAAGCTAAAACATGACATTTCTATCCTGTGTCTGCTATCATGCAAGGTTCCTTTGAGAAAGACCCCATGAAGAAACAGGTTGAGAAGCATATTTGGTGTTTGAGTCACTGGGTATCCACCAATTTAAAACCACTCTGCTACTCAAAGATGCAGGGTTACAAACATATGCTGTAACTTACAGAGCAGAAACAGACCAAAATAATTCCTAACCCTTATAGTCTGATAAGCCTGCTTCCACAACAACTGATCTGGCTCTGATCAGTATCTGAATAATAATATTATTAAGAATAGCCAGGATTTTTATTTTGCATACTGGGACACAGAAGAGATAGATGCTGTTAACAAGGACTGTTTGTGGTTACGCTTGTCAAATCACAAAGTATCTTTCCTCTCATATCAGTATTAACTGCAGCTATCAGATAGGAAAGCCCCGCACCATAGGGATAAATTCATGTCCTCCTAACGGAGCAAAACTCACTATTCTGGTACACAAGAACAGTCTAAAGCTCTTTAAAATTTTCTGCAACTTAAAAGAGTTCAAATACAAGTCACTGTCTCCCCACAACACATTATGAATAGTCAGTAACAGTAGTACTCCAATTCAGTAGTTCAAAAGTCAAGGCAGGAAGAGTAACAGTATTAAAAATCTTCTGCTATAAACCGCAACAGTTAAAACATTGTACACAAAGCATTTAAAACTACTTACTAGAGAGTATTTTCCAATGATTTTTAAGCCTCTGAACATCAGATATCCAGGATGCCTCTTTGAATTTAAGCTTCCTTCTAGAACACCCGTTCTTCAATAGAGTCTTCAGGAATTCAATACATCTCTCCCACAAATAACATGCATAACCAGATCCCAGTGGACCTCAATTACCAGTATCCCCTCTAATTCCTATTAAGAAGCTACTAGTCTTCTTACAGGCTTCTGTCTATCCAGGGGATAAATCTAAGTCAGTATAATTATTTTTCAGTAAAGATACCAAATCTTCTCCCTGTCTCCTCACCTCCAAAAAGAACAGGCTATTATACAATTTTGCTCCTTGATAGCACTTGATTTTTTTTTATTATTATTACTATTTTTCAGGTAGTCAGATCAGACACTGCTTTAACTTTTACAGTAATACAGTTCCTCTGCTTGGAAACACAGAGCATGCTAAAATCTCTTAGGACAAAATTACCATAAACTGCAATAATTTGACTATTTGCTGTACATGCCTTCTTTGCAAGGTGACCAAACAAATGAGTAGTTCAAAGATTTTAGTAGTTCAATGATTTTTACCATTTCTACAATTCCTTTAAGGTTTACTATGTGCTGCTTCTACCCATAAACTAACTTTCATAGGTTTTTTTTAATCCTAAAAGAAGGTTTATCTGCCCTGCAGAAAAGAGGTCACATAATACTCCATATATTTCAGTCAAAACATGCATACTAGCAGAAGGTAATAACAAATGAATTTTTCTCCTTCCTCAATTGTGAGGAAGCACAGCAGGGTGAGGAATGTTTTGACATGCTTACGAAGAGGTATTTAAATAATAGTTATCCTTATATTAAGGGCATGATCTATACATCAGAAAAGCTGTTAGCTTTTAAAAGTTTGAGCTTGCTTGCTTTTTGTATCTTGCAGAAAGGGTATCAGTGCAGAAAGGGTAAAGAAAAAAAAAATCAAGTCACACAGAAATTCTCTGGTCAAAAAGAGACAAATGCACCTTGACAGTACCATTAGAGGTCACTTCATAGCACTGGAACAGTAAATTCATCATGCCACAGGATCTTTGCAGTACATTTTATAACTAGCCTGAGGAAGCTAATAAAAACACTAGTCTCCAGTCACATTAAATAATTCTGGATGGATCCTTTTAGCACTGCATGGGCTAAAAGTGATTTTTAAAAACTTTCACAGCTTTGTACAGTGATGAAGGGTGCTTTTCAGTATAATTTTTTATCTCCCTAAAATGACATCTGTACTCTGTATGTTCAGATCCATAAATCACAGCATCACCACAGAAGATGCTTGTGTTTGCATATTTTGAAGCATGTCCTTAAAAACTAAGCAGGTGATAATATTTAGCCTAGCAGTCCTATAGAGATCAACACGTAACTGGAGATCCACACAGAAAAAGAACAAAAATCTCTGCAAGAACAGCTACAGCTTCTGCAGAAACAAACGAACTGGAGGGCAAAGCAAACCCAGACAAACTGCACAAGCACAGCTCCTGTAACGTTATTTTTAGCCTAGTTTGGTTTTTTGTTGGTTTAAAAAAAAAAAAAAAAAAAAAAAAAAAAAAAAAAAATTGTTCTACACAAATACTTTTAAAGGAGCTGTTAGCACACAGGAACTACCTTGAACTACTCCCATGCAGTGCTCAGCAACCAGAAAACTAAACCAGAAAGAAAATTTGTTTTCCCTATAAATCTACCATTTTTGGTGTCCATATCCCTCATACCAACCACTCACCCTTAAAAAATGGCAGGGGGTGGAGGAAGACAAGAGGCAGAAATACCAGAATATTCAACAGGATGAATTAACAGAAGACTATGTTTCTCAGCTTGGAAAAGAGACATTTGATAGAAGAAAAAAGATAGATATCTATAAAATCACAAAGGACATGCAAACTGCAAATAGAAATGACTGCTCACTAATTGTTGTGGAAGTCCTGAACAGCTTGCAATAAAAGTTATCAAGAAATCACTAATAATTTCCTTTTCAAAAAAAGGAAGTGTTGTTTTCTTTCAGCAAGACTTTTAAAGTGTAAAATTCTCTTGCCACAGAACACCTTCAAAGGCACAGCCAAAAGTAAGAAAGCCTTTAAGAAGTGAATTAGAGCTTTCAGGAATTTTGTACACAAATTGCTATGCAACACAGTTCAAGTGCAGCCTCTTTATCAAGTTCCTAAATTGCTGATTACCATGAGAAAGCAGGACACATCTAGGCTTTTACAATTTCTGAGCATCATGAGCTACATGTCATTTCTGGAAAAAAAATGAGCTGTGTGGATCTTCATCTGAAAGTCCATACTGCAGTCAGACTGAAGAAATGGATAATTCTTTCTCCACAGCCCAACATGCCAAACAAAAAGTTGATGCCACTACCCTGACATCACAGCATTCCTCCAAATGGACACTACAGAGTTCACCACTCATCCACTATTCCTGGACAAAATACAACACTGAGAAACAAAACTACTTTTCATCAGCTCTAGAGGCAGTTCACAGACAATGAAAATGCATATTCCTCACAGATAAAGCAATCCTAGAAGTCATAAATACTGGAGGACACTAACGATTGATTCCAATGCTTCAATAAATCTAAGCAAAAAACTGATTACATAAAGCAAACAATGTTTTCAAGTGTAATTACTTGGCAACTAAACCAAGATCTGCAGTGACTGAATGCATTGCAAGAGACAGTCAACAAACCAGATGAGTACTGCTTACCAAGACCCTCCCTTCCAGACCCAGAACACAAAAGCAGCTGCCACCTAGGAGAGCCAATAGTCCTCTCAAACTCAGCACCTCTCCCTACACTGTCCTAGAACTGCAATATGCAATCAATAAAACAGAAGAAAAAGAACTCACATCAGCTATTTGCTGTCCTACAGTTTCCTGGGTGCACAGTTCTTTCCTGTTCTTCAAACAATGCTTTTAAAAAGCACGGCCTGCCTGTTTAAAAAGAAGTGCTCCAAGGATGTGCTCTTTGAATTTTATTTTTTTTAACAGACCAGTTTCCTCCATCATATCATTTGCAACAGCATACACTTAAGGTGTAAACAGCAGTATTGTACAATGTATTCCAAAAAGCTATTAAAATATTTCTAGTCAGAATTCATGCCCTAAAAATATTGCTGCACTATCCCTGCATATAACACGCTCCTTCAAAAGACTTCAAAATTGAAGCCTTAAAATATAAGCTTTATATAAAACTGCTAGAAAGAAACACGAATTTTGCCGGGGACAGCAAAACATGCTTACCACTAGATATAAATTGCAAAATCACTGCAAACATGAAGGAACAGACTTCTTTGTCTAATTCATGTCCTATCAGTATTATAGAATCAAGTAAATCCCAAAGTGGCATCATACTACAGTGCATAATAATCTGGTGACTGGTGACACTGCCTTTAGTAGGAACTCTCACCCTGACAAATGAAATAACTGACTGAAGTACAATATACATGGATAACTGTAACTAAACCAAGCACAACAGCATCATGCTTGCTTGTTTAAAATAAATCATAAAAAATGCCACAAAATTCCTCCAGAACTACTTTCACGTAGACTTGAGAAGAACCATGTATAGTGCTCCTAGTCTGCTCACTGCCTCCAAGGAACCCTAAAACTGCTCCAGACAGCAGAGGGGCCTCACAATTTGCTCAGTAAGTACTACATGCTGAACATTTACATATACATGGATCATACCCTAGAGCCTAGCACCAACATTAAGAGTCACAGATCTAATCTGTGCAGAGAATACAGAATGAAGTTATGTGTAATACAAACCATAAATTTAATCCTGTACTTCCTTTCACCAAGTCCACAACTTCTTGCTAAATTAGGAGTAATTAAAGGTACCATCAGTTTGATCATAGAAATAAGATCTAAATAATCTTGAATTACTACCAGGATTGTACATTAAAAGGGATATATCACATAATCTTCCCTCTTCACCTGACCCAACTCCTCCAGAGTATCAAAATCTTTAGACAAACCACGCAAAGCAACATTACCCATGCTGTCTTGCCCTGCCAAGTCCTAAAACCTCTGTCACAACCATCTTTCATCTTATCTATAAACACAAAAGTGTGATGCTGCACCCTTTCCTGCTCTAACACAAGGTTTCAAAAACTGAAAAGGATGAATCTTTTCCAATGCAAAACATCAATTTTCTATTCAGCCTCTTACTTGACTGCCAAACTTTCTTCCATTTAACTTGGATTTTCAGTCAGCAGTTCCCAAAATCACAAAACAGACCAAAGCAATTATGTCCTTTAAGTCCCATACTAGACTCCAGTTACTGACTGGAATTAAACTCACTTTTCCATTCAGCATTGTCACAGTAGGCTGTTACTGGAACCTACTAAATGGGTGGATCTTTTCCCACATACTGCTGCATAATCCGCTATATTCGATTTCTACAGAATATTCTCCATAATTTACCTTGCATACAGAGATGAAATGGATCCATCACATTGCTTGTAAAAAGAAGAAACAGACTGAAAAATTATATTCTGGTGTTTCCTTCAATTTTTTTCACTCAATTTCTGGTGTTTATTTTTCAAAAATGACTTAAATATTGCAATAAAGCTAATACACAATTTTGTTCTGTAAGTTTTGTAGCTTTCTCCGAAGGAATTCTATATAACAAAACTTACAGAAAAAAAGACATTATCTGAAAGTCTGATCATTTTATCCTGTCATCTGGGTAACACATAGAACATATAGTTCATAAT
Organism: Prinia subflava; assembly: GCF_021018805.1. Lineage (NCBI taxonomy): Eukaryota > Metazoa > Chordata > Aves > Passeriformes > Cisticolidae > Prinia > Prinia subflava. The sequence goes on along the minus strand of NC_086283.1, from coordinate 4,441,933 downwards.
CTTAACTGAAGTGCCTAAAAATCAGGCTTTCCTTTACACATTTGATCAAAAAGAAATGCTGAGCAGACAATTTTATTCAAGTAAGCATATATTAAAGAGTGTAAGTTCAAGAAACTGCTCAGAGTGTAAAAAAAAAAAAAATGGAAGCTCCTATTTAGAAACAAAGTACTACTAAGTACAGAAAAAAACCCACAGAAGTTAAAGACATCCTGACTAAAAACCTCTTTGTATGTTTTCGACAAATTTTAAACAGTTGAAGTATTCAGTTTTATTTGAAATTGCTTTGGCTCCAGGCTACAAAATGCAAACTGAAGAGAGATCACCACTGAACAATGGTGTCCTGTAAATTCTACTGGAAAGGTCCAAAGGACAGAGTTGTTTCTCCACACTGCATGGAATGAAAGGTTTACCATCTTCCTAACCACTACTACAACATATAGAGCAGCCAAAAGAACAAAGACTTTATCTAGTAAAGCTCGTTTTCTTGACAGCAACCAAGAAAGACAAACTTAAATACTCAGATTTTAAATACTGTAATTTAACGAACAAGGAGACTTCATCCAATCTCCCCAAGATAGTTTTTCTAATGTAAGTTTCACAAACTTGGTATTACAGACCAAGAAAAAGTTAAATTACTCTCACTGTACCTAACTGCTCGATTAAAAGTAGTTCATTTTTAAAACAAGCAGTATCTTTCATCCCAAGTTCAGCACATAAACAATTACAGCTTCACAAATCATAATCAGGTACAATTGCAACCTAACAAGTGACAGACACTTACCAATACACACATCTATTTTCCCCTTGATAGCAGCCTCATGCAAAGGAGTGTAGTTCCAGTTGTCCCTAGCATTTGGGTCTGCCCCCTGACACAGCAGCAGACTGACCACTTCTGCATGACCAAAGGAGCAGGCATTGTGCAGGGGTATCAGTCCTCCATCGTCACGAGCATGAACATTGGCTCCTGTCTGCAGCAAGTGCTCTACAACGTCCTTCCTTCCAAAACCTGCAAGAAAATATATTACTGTTCATTTGTCTGGCAAAACAACATGATTTAGTACCTATAACTGCTCACTCTCGGTTCAGTGTACATTATTCATGTCTTTCATCTAATTCTTGGTTCATTTCACCAAAAAGTAAGACTCTGTTTACCTGCTCAAACAAAGCTGGACAACTCACTTACAGTCATGACAGAGCTGAATTGTGTTGTCTCACAGCCTGCCTGCCTGCCACTCTATCCCATTAAGATGTTCTATAAAGCCTGAGCACACTGAATGATGAGAGAGGGAGGCAAGGAAAGTAACAGGAGCATCAATTGTACCCTCTGTTACATACGCCCTTTAAGGTTTCCACTTTAAACCACCCTTTGGTTAGTCCAAAGCTTTCACATTGTAATCGTTTACAGACAATCTAATTACTAATATTCACAAAAGACATGTAATTCTTTGCCAAATTTTCAGGAAGTTTGGTAAAAAATGAACTGACTTTCCTGTAGAACTGGAAGAATGCTTTCCCCAGTGAGTACATACATACATCAAGTAGTCACAGCTGAACTGCTTCACCCACCATCCAAGTAATGACACTTTATCACAGCATTGCAAGAATCCTCCAAATGCCAATTCCAATCACTGCAAAGCTGCTTTGTGCACAGTTTGATTTGGGACATGGAAGACTTATGACTGTCATTAGGTATTTTTCCTCCTCCTTTCACTTCCTTGATTTCAGAACAAGACTCCAGAAGGAGTTAAATTTTACAGAAGTATATAAACACCAGTTAAGGTCCCAGTGATACCTACAGGTGTAGGTATCACTGGGACCTTAAGCAAAGCTGGAAAGATGCTCTTATTAAATGTAATCCCATTTGTTAGAGCACTAAACACAGTTTAGATGGGAATACAAGTCCTTGAGGTGGAGGAGCACTCTTAGACCCTTTCAGAATGGGCATGTATAATATATATATTATATATCCTATAAGCGAAGGGTGAAAGAAGTCCAAGCAAAGTCATTGTGTGTTACTGCTTTACTACACCATGCCCTGGGATCAGACGTTTCCCCTAAGACTTTCCCAAGCACTTCTCCCACTTCACTAGACAGAAAACAATTAAACTGAGTGATTTATCTAAGTAAACTCAAAAGCCTTAAACCTGGAATAAAGTGCACCTGCCTCAGTATTACTGAAGGTCTAAGATTTTGCATTTATATTCTCTTGTAAATTCCTTCCAAAAACTTTAAATGGGAAGGAAACATATTGCACAAAGTATTAGAAGATAATTCAAGAGAACAAGTTACTAGTCACAAAGAAAACAACCTGAAACTTTCTAATAAGTAATATGCTTGTGACACTAACAGAGTTCATGTACCACAAATGCTACCAAAAACATAAAAGAAAAAAATTTGAAGTCAAGGCAATTAATTTAACAATTCATCATTTTTTACATGAAAAAGTGTGCATTTTACAGGCTCTGAGACTCTAAAACTTCCAGGAGGTTTCCTACTTGATTACACAATTTGCATTCTTCATTGTATCCATATGAATGCAGCTGAAAATTATTAACTCCATTCTAAAGTGCACAAGGCAGAATTAAACTGTGACTTGGCTTTACAAACACCTGTGAGAGGTCAGACACCTCTTCTACAACACAGACATAGGGGACACGTGCAAAAAGTTGAGTCAGAGTAGTTTATGATGCTTAAGAAGAGTTTAAGAATGATGTCTCAAGCAAAGCTTTCCCCAGCAATGTAATCTAATTTGCTCTACTTTGCAGCACAGATGGAGTGGTCAACTCAGCTATCTCTGCACAGAGTGGAAGTGTGTAATAACTTACCAACTACTTCTTGCCATTTCCTGGCTTTCCCTTAAGGAACACTCAGTAGCTACTTAGATCAACTTTCACAGTTGCTTATCTCACTCATATATGTCAAAGCAGGTTGTATTTTTATGATTAACAGCTGCCGGATGACAAATCAGCTTGATCAGCTCTCTCAAACTCTGACCACTGACTGCTTCCCAACCCAAGTGAGATCCCTTTGCCTTCAGGATTAAAGCTGTTTACTCCAGAAATTTTCTAGAGCATAGTTATTTATGCTGGCCCTCAAAAAGTGATTAGAATTCTAAAAGTTATTACTATCAAAGTGATATCAAAGGCATGCTTAGAACAAAACTGCTTCCCCCAACAACTTTTTGCCATTACTAAATACACAAGCAGAAAGAAAACCAGCTGTATCACTGATGTTTTAACAAGTCACCTTAAATCAGGTTTCTCCAAGCCTGAGCTTTGGTGAGACCAAGAACACTCCACTCTGTGATCCTGTTCCATAACTTCTGACAGCCACTCCTGGAACCTTCTACCTATTCTTGGTACAGAAGTGGGCATTAAGCCACAGTTCAGCAATTATTATTAGTACTCTCTATATCCCTGAGTAAAACACTAGAAAGAGAATACCTTTAAAGGTAAAAGAATGTGTTGCACAAGAACGTGAGGGACTAAATTCATGATCAAAAAAAAATTTAACTTCCCATTAAATGGGTGTGGAACTGGACAAGCTTATGACTATGGCTATATGAAGAAACCGAGTAGGACTCAGCTCATTTCTACCAGGTCCATCCACCTAGTCACTTCTGAAAGATGTGCTATTATTAATGATTTACCAACAAAGATGAGGTCTAAAAGCATATGAACCAAGGTGTCAGCAGGAAATATATATATATATATATATATACACACACCCTTTTGTAAGGCTTCACCTTGTTCCAGAAAAGAAACAGCAAGTATGTTACCAAGTATGTTCCTGGCTCCAGGAAAAAGCCAGTCTGGGATTTCAGACAAACACTCACACGAGTCCTCTCCACCCAGGTGTCTTAATGGTAGAAAAGTCACAGAAATGGTAGAAAAGTCACAGAACATCAGTCTTGGTATGTGAGTGCTCTGCATGGAGGATGACATACACACCATGAATGCATCACTGTCAACCAGCTTCAAACACAATGAACCAGTACAGGCACCTCAACTCACAAACACATGATGCACAGGATATATCTTAGGCTGAAAGTAAAGTCACACCATACCCCATTAAAATTATATCCAAAATGTGACACCTGATCACATAGACTAAAATCGTCCAACTATTAAAAAAGTTAGTAATATTCCCAACAGGAAAAAATCTACCTCTCACATACACACAGAATAACCAAATCGTTTGGTTATGATGGCAAAAAAGGTATTTTATCAACTATGTGTCAACAACACCATCAAACAGAATTGTTGGGCCAGTTTACAAGAACAGAAAACAGTGGCATAACAAGCATTTTCAGCTACTGAGGGGCATATAGTACAGTAAAGATGTTCTTATTTTGGTGAAATTAGAAATGACAATTAAGATCTTTCTCAAGGAAAAGAGGTAACACATCTTTAGATCAAAGGAATGTAGGAGAAAGACGAGTGAAATAGTTTGTTTCGTTCAACCCAGTTTGAAGAAGAGAATCATTAAGCAGAACACAATATTCTAGTGAGGAGGGTGCAAAGTACAAGAGAAAAAAAGTTACTTCTAACACAAGTTAACAGTCCAATTATTCAATGAACTCCTTAGCAAAGGATGACTAATAACATTTAAAAACCGATTTTTGTTCAAACAATTGCTGAGCTACAAACTGCAAGAAGAGTACTCAGAGAAGTATCACATGGAGAGGGTAAGTGTGTAACTCTTCCCTAGGTATCTGCTTTTGGCCACCAGTATGGATAAAAAGTTAAGCCAAACATACCTTTGTCCATGCTTAACACAATTGCTTTTAATTTTTTTTCAGCAAGGTAGCTTTTATTGAAATAAACTGAAGGCGGAAGTGATGCATACATTAATGATGCATACATCTCCCATCCCATTAACTTCTCCCATTTTTGTCCATGTTTTAAAGTCATTCAATCACTTTCAAGCCCTTAGAACCTGCGTTTTGGGTGCTGCTGAACAATATTCAAATCCTGCATTGGTACCAGAGACCCAAATATCCTGCAATCCACACAGAAGCTGAGACAGTACTGAGTTTTCCCCTTTCCAAGCAAGGAGGATGAAAGGAAAATTATGCTTTGCTCAACCTCTTCCTGTTTGCAAGAGAGGCCTCTATAACTGTGTAATGCCTCAGTACTAATTTCTCCATTATTAATAGCTAACCAAAGCAGGTCAGATTTGTTCAGCGCAAATAGTGACAGAGCTTAAGAATCAATTTCCTTTTATTCAGTTCAACTGGTAGCTCAGATATCCCAGACAGAGAAAATGTGGATAAAACTGTTGCTCCACTTTGATGCAGCCATGCACAATTTATCTGGAAATGAATAATGCACAAGTAACTCCAAATTCTAGAAACAGATTAAAACCTAGTCCCACCTTTTAAAATAATTCGTAACAGATTTTAGCTCTTGTTTTACCTCCAACTTACATATTTGCCAAGGATTCTGAGTGCTCTCAGAAGTCCCTCTTTTTATAGTCCTGCCACGAGAAAGGATGTGAAGGTGATTTTTAAATTAGAAACCTTACAAAGCTTAAGGAAACCCAAACTTGGGACTTTTTACAAGGAACTATAACTGGGGAAGTTATCCTTCCCTATTACAGTAAAAGAACTTCACTGGACGGCACTGCTGTCAAGACAGACATCTGAAAAAACAGACTGAGCTGGGGAGAAGTTGAGTACCCTGTGGAAGGGGGAAGGGAAAAAAAAATCCAGTCCCAAAAACGAGAAAGGAAGAAGAAATTAGAAGAATTCCTCTTTCACAAATCACAACATCAGAAGTGAAACTCTATTCATCTAAGAGTTTAGCTTCAAGAAGTTTGAAAAAAACAGTTTAAAACACGACATCCTGCACTCTCATCCACCCGTTCTCCTACTGAAGGCCATATAATTCACACCTAGGTATGGCTCATAAACAGAGGCTATTATCCAAAACACAGCTTCCTACACCCAGCAGACTACTGTGCTCATAAGCAAACAAATTTCATTTTACCTTTGGCCCTCCAAGGAGATGAAATCAACACACTACATCACTGGCAGGTATACACTGCCTAAGATCAGCTGCATTCAAACAACGTGCTGTCTTATAGGCCTTTCCAAAACACCGGATCTCAAGGTCTTTGTAATAAGAAATCTACCTAATGCTCTTACATGTCTAATCCACTGGCACCAGACATGCAACCATTTGAGATAAAATAGGTATGGTATCTAAGGAAAGTCTTTAAATCTAGAAAAATAGATATGCTTTTATCTAATATAAAAATAGATATGTTATCTCTAATTTGTTAGATTTATTGAAACAAGAACTTCATCTGCTATTTTCCTCATGCTACAATGAATTCACCTTCCACTGCTATTACAGCAACATCTTAATGACATTATCAACTTTTAAAACCTTACCCCCTCAAGTAAGTTTTGTCCATTTCTTCTCTAATCAGAGCAGACATTGCACACTGCAGCTTCAGCACTACAGTTTGTACAGGCACTGAAGTTACAACCTGAGATCTCTTTTAGGACAAGCAGCAAGATCTAACTTGAAGTCTGAATCCAAAATTAGCAGAGCAGACTCAAGCCTTCCAAAACATTAAGAACTTCATAAGCACACCTGCAGTTGATACCAGCATTATGTTCCAAGGTTCATGAAAATTAAGTCCATCTCCATTCCCCAGAAGTTATTGCTGTGTTTTAAACTCCACTTGGGTAAGCCCCGTTTCAGTAGCAGAGCTCAGGGATCAGAGAAGAAAGAAAAGGAAACAGCTCAGAACCAAAAGTTCCCTTAGGGGCATTGTCAAATGCCTCTTGTACTTTGGAAATGAAAATAAACCTATACAATCTCAGAGTGTGTTATCTAACTGATAAATTGTAGAGCACTATTCAGTGTGCCAGGCAACCCTGCACCATAAAATGTTCATTTTGCTACTGATTTTAACTGTGATTTAGAGACATACACCAGCATTTAAACCCTGACCACTCAATACAGACTTGTTAATCATCTTAATTTATATGTATCAGCTCAAACAAGATCTGTGCACTTCACTACATAAGGTCAAGTTCTGTAACACTGTGGGACACCTCAGAGAGCTCTCAGACTGACAAACCGTACAAGCCCTGAGTTAGGAGTACTGATTTAAAAGACCTTCTTCATTTTACTTTTATCATGAATTTTATGTGCCTTGTGCCCCCTGTGAAGAATACACCCTGTAAGAAATATTCTTTTTATGAACTCCAGTAATATGTTACAACTCTATTTGCCAAAAGGTAATATTTACTTCCAGTTAGTCTACATTGTTGGTCCTTACTGCTAAAGTGCTTTTATAACATTAGCTCTGATGACAATGACATCTCTTCCCTGCACAAAGAGGTGTATTCTTTCTTGGACACACCTGCAACTTCTACTACAGTTCAACTGTTCCACTTGACCCTTCCCAGCCTGCTCAGACCACAAGAGATGCAGACATCAACCAGCAACCATGCCAAAATGAAAGAAGTTACAAAATACAAGGCATCAAAACTTGATTCCCATGAAGTGTATGCACATCACAAGAGTCCCTGAGCTGTAACAACACACGGGAAACCCTTAATTCAAGTCAACTCTGTCCTGAATTTCAGTTTCTTGCTTTCTAGGTCCACTGCACAAGTTTGCAGCAGCCCATGGATCTCACACACAGAGATCACTGTCTGTACTTTTAGACATTACACTCTCTTTACGCTTCCAGGATCTCCATTCCCACTCGTCTCACCCCGAGGAAGGGGATTAGGCCATCTCCCAACAGCCCGTAGCGAAACGCCGCCGGGCAAGAGACTGTGCTCACACTCTCCCTCCCAGCTCAGGCTTGCCCACTCCCGAATCACCGGGGCGCTGGAGGCCCCCTGCCCGAGGCTATTCCAGAGGAACCCTCCTTGTCCCGCTGGCTGTCACTGCCCCGGCCGGGCACGAGAGGCCCCGGTACCCACCGGCGGCGAAGTGGAGCGGCGTGGACTTGCGCCCCGCCATGTCCTTGGCGTTCACGTTGCCCGTGTCCACCAGGCGCTTCACGCGCGTCACGTCCCCATTCCTGCAGGCCTCCAGCAGCTCGCGGAACGCCCCGCTCGCCGCGCCCGGGCCCGCCGCTTCGGGACTCTCCGCCGCCGGGCTCGACGCCGCCGACGACGACGCGGACGAGGAGGACGAGGACGAGGAAGAGCCGCTGGAGCTGCTTCCCGAGCCCGGCGGCGGGGCCGGCGCGGCGGCGCCCGAACCCTCCGCGCACTCCACGGCCGGGGGCCGGTCCGCGTCGGGGGGCGCCTCCCCCTCGGGGCCGGCCAGGCTGTGGCGCTGCGCGGCCGGTGCCAGGCTGGGGCTGCGCGGCGGCGAGGCGGCGGCGGGCGGCGGGGAGGCCGGGCCGGGCGGCGGGTGGTGATGGTGATGGTGGTGCTGGGAGCGACGCGGCGGCACCGCCGCCATCTTCGCGCCGCTCTGCTCCGCCCCTCCCGGCCCCGTCACTGCGGCAACGGCGCCGCCCCGCCCGCGCTTCCGCCCGCCCGCCAACCCCGAGCGCCGCGCACGGACGTGACGCCGCGCGGGGCCCGCGGGGCGCGGCCGCACCGGCGCCGGCACCGCCCCGGGCGGGGCGCGCCGCCCCCTGCCGGCCGCGGCGGGCGGGGCGGGGCCTGGCGGGCGGAGCCACGGGCTGGGTGGAGCGGGCGGAGCCACGGGCGGAGCCACGGGCTGGGTGGGGCGGAGCCACGGGCTAGGCGGGGCGGGCGGAGCCCCAGGTGGGGCGGGCGCTGCCCGGGAACATCGTTTGTTCCTCGGCTGCCGGTGCCGGCAGAGGGGCGGGACGGCAACTCCTCAGGCGAGACCGCGGAGAGGAGGGCGAGGGGCGGTGTTTGCCTGCGGAGCCCCCTGTAGGGGCGAGGCAGCCTTCTTGCGCCCCGACGGCACGATCCGGCTGTGACACCAGAATCTGGGCAGCTGCTTCTTCACAGCCGCCGTTCGTGTCAAAACTCCAGAAGGACTTAGCAAGCTAATTGCAATACCCTATTGTCAGATCCAAGCTTGGCGAGATATTTAAGAGGTATCGGTACGAACTTGTTCAGCTCACCGCCCGCTTTCCACAGTTTATGTTTCCCCATCCAGGTGCTTTTGTGGCGTCAATGACAAACAAAAGTTCCTTTACTGATCCGCCAGAGGTGGGTGGACTACCCGGCCCCCATGCGAATCCAGCGCTTGGGCCTGGCGCTCACCTCCCTTCCCCTGCACGCGATCCGGCCGGCAGCGCGGCTTCACAGAATCACAGAATCATGGAATGTTATGGCCTTGGAATGGACCTGAAAGATCATCTAGTCCTGACATCCCCTGCCATAGGCAGGGAACACCTCCTTCTAGACTAGGGCATTCAAGGCCTTATCCAACCTGGCTTTGAACTCTGCTTCATTCCGGTACAGCTCCTTTCCTAATGCCAGGAAATGACAGAGTGAGACCAGGAGAGAAAGTTGATGGAAAACCTAAGTGGAACCTGGCAGTTCTTTAAAAGTTTATCAGCTAAGCTGAAAGGCCACTTCTTCACTAATTCCAGGGAGGAAAGCAGCACTGGCGTAGAGCCCATTGCCCAGAGAAGGCAGTCACTAAAAAGCCACATAGAGCAAATGGCAGAGAGAGGCCAAGTGGGGAACACTCCATCTGCTCAGAAACAAGAGTGTGGAGAGGTGGAACAGGAAGCTAGGGGCAGCCAGGCAGAAGGTGGCTGCCAGTGCTAAAAGGTCAGAAAGAGGAATCTAGGGATATCAGGGACCAAAACGTGCCCTGAAGGCCCTCTCTAGCATGACCAGGTCTGAACTACAGGGGCATAAGCAGAAGCATTTAAATAAGGATTTTGGGTTGGGTTTGAAAACTACAAAAGTGCTGAGATCACAGTTCTCCCAGCTTCCTGATCTCTAAGAAAGATATAAATACCAATTATGTCAGAAAGTCAGAAAGACCCAATAGCTGTTACTAAGAGATCACTTAACTTTAATCTGTAAGAAAATGGAGATCCCATTGACAGGAATAACATCAACAGCAAGAATTTCTGGAAAATTCTCGGTATACTTAGTGTGGCAGCAGCTACAGGTCAGAGAATGGGGAGAGTGATGGGGAGAGTGAATTCCTGTTACAAGGAGTTAATATGGCTAAGGCCAGCCAGCCTTGTCCTAGCAAATACATCTGCCTTAGCTATTTGGTAACAAAAGGGCTTTAGGAAGTGTTTGTGTAGCGCCATGTGATGTGCTGAAGAAGCACTGGCCAGGTCTACTGCTGGCAGCACAGAAAATCAGAAAATAGGAATTCAGAATAAATTAGGATCTGGTCTAGTGTTAGTAAGTACCCTTCTGCTGGTGATGAGAAAGAAGGCAGGAAATCAGTCCCCCCTGACTAGTGGAGAAGTAAATGAAGATCCATTTGAATGTGCCCAGCTCAGTTCTTGCTCATGCCATGACTAAGAAGGCATGAGCCTTGACCAGGCACTGAGAGAGCTCAGCAAGACCTCCCTGGCACCTGAATTTAGACAGCTGCTGTTTCATGGCTGGCTTTCATTTCAAAATTCAAAAATAACTTTGCAAGCTAATTGTAACATCTCCCTTTGTCAGAACTAAGCTTTGTAAGATATTTAAGAGGTCAGAGTATCAGTATGCACTTGTTCAGTTCACCACTGGCTTCCCACAGTTTATATGTCACCAGTTGCTTTTGTGGCATTAGTGGCAAAAAAAAAATCATATTCCTTTGCTCTCTCTATATTTCCCATAAACCAAGACTATAAGTAGCATCACTTTTAGGAAATGTATTGGTATACAAACACTTGTTCTACTTCCGGAATGAATTTTAAAAATACAAGTAATATTTTTTAAATTTGGGGATCCATGGTGGCCTTAAAATGTAATTGTTTATTGTAGGACTGAGTAAGGAATACTGTACTCTTGGTCAATCTTTATAAGAAGGCCAGAGAGGTACTGGTGGATGAAAAGCTGGACATGAGCCAGCAATGTGCACTCACAGCCTAGAAAGCCAGTTGTGTACTGGGCTGCATGAAATGAAGCACGGCCAGCAGGTCAAGGAAGATTCTCCCCCTCTAATCCTCTCCTGTAAGTACTGGAGAGTACTCCCACCTGGAGTACTATATCCAGCTCTGGAGTCCTCTAGACCTCTTGAAGGAGGTCCAGACAAGGGCTACAAAGATGATCAGAGGGCTGAAGCACCTTTCCTATTGAGATAGATTGAGGGAGCTGGGTTGTTCAGCCTGAAGATGAGAAGCCTCTCTCTCAGGGACACCTCATTGTATCTTTCCAGTGCTTAAAGCGGGCTTATAAGTAAAAAGGGAGGATGACTTTTACACAGGCAGGTAGTGACAGTACAAGGATGAACAGTTTTAAACTAGAAGAGGAGGGATTTAGATTAGGAAGAAATTCATGAGGGTGCTGAACAGGCTGCCCAAAGGAGTTATGGATGCCCTGCCTCCAGAATTGTTCAAGGCCAGAGGAGATGGGGCTTTGAGCGACCTGATCTAGTTGCAGATGTCCCTGCCCAAAGCAAGAGCTTTGGATTTGATCATCTTTAAAGGCTTCTTCCAACACAAACCTTCCTGTGATTCTATGAAAGGAATTCCTGTGCCTAGGAAGAAACAAGCAAAGCAGTTAGGATTCACACTATGAGACCTGCCTAAGGGGAAGTGGGGCCTGGTTGTGGGTTACACAGGGGCTAAAGCAAGGTGGTTTTGGAGATGCACCTCCTCTTCAGACTCCCACATTTGGGTGGGGGACCCTATCCTATTGCATTTCCAAATTTCTCCTTAGTCTTTCTGACGTGTACAGCCACATGTATAGCCCCACTGCTCCCCTACAGACGGTTGAGGCAAACAGCAGTGCTGTTCACCCCAGCCCTTCTCTTTCTCCTGCCCCAAGCATGTCCAGGATCTCTTCAAGTGCTGGTATCTCCGTGTGCATACGGCTTGGTAAACCTTGGGGTAGCTTCATAGCACTCCTGCAGAAACGGTGGAGGATGTAGTTCTGGGCAAAATTTCATTCTCATGGGATTTCCACTTAAGGCTGAGGAGAAACATACGGAGGATCTTTGAAAGCAGTCAGTTAATCCATTGCTTATTTCCCAGCCAGCCATCGAGCCCTTGGAAACAGGACTTCTTGAAGAGGTTCCAAAGCAGGACCCTGGGGTTTTTAACAACTAGGCTGTGTTGTCTGGTGGTGCAGAGGGCACGCAGTCTCCCAAGGCCCTACCAGCCTCGCTCACTGCCGGTGCCAGCACCTGTGAGCTTTGCCCTGGCCCACAGCACACCCTGCATCTGCGTGCCACAGCAGCTTGGTGCTTCTGTTGAGCTGATTCAAGTTCATGTCCTGTCACAACTGTCACAAGCAGCTGGTTACATTTGTACATCTTGTCCTGCAAGGGCCAGAGTCAGGCTCTAAAATACTGTTGATTGCTCAGTGCCTTTGCCTGACCCAGGAGAAAGGTGCTTTACATAGAAATCTTATTAATCATGCAGGTGCAGGGCTCAGTAAAGTGGAAGCACTTCAGATTTCATCTGAATAATTAAATTCCATCAATAGGACTTTGCAGGACTACTATTTAAAATTAATAACTGCAAATGCAATTCTGACATATAATGGAACCCACTGAAATGGGATTTTTTTTGTTTTTAATCAAATGCTTTATAGCTTTCCTGGCAATTTTACAGGCACCTGGCTGTAAGTTCCATCTGATCCTGAGCAGCAAAAAAGGGGTTTGGTGTGGTTTCTTAATATCTTTGACCTCCCAAAAATTAGGAAATGGCTCCAAAATCAGCATCCAGCATGCTGATGCTCATTTTTAATGGACCTCTAGTAAGCTAATGAGTAAATTGAGAGGAAATGAGGAAGTCATGTTTGCAAAAATATGTCTCCTCTGCCTAAGGGAATATAAGGGATCATCTAGGTCTGTACCAAAAGCCACATTTTCTGAGAAATAAAATCTTCCTTTTCCCCAGAAACTACCTGTCTCATTCCCTATTGACAGCTTGTACTGTGGTGAAAACCCCAAGAGAAGCCATCCCTGGCTGACACTATCACAAGTTTGCACACTCATGCAGGCATAGTGGGATAAAGTGTAAGGTTGATAGGAAAGCACCAGAGCTTGCCTCTTTGGACAACCTTCAAGCAGCACTGGGGATGTCTTTGTGTCAGCATGCTGTTCATCATGTTTCTTCTGCCTTAGCTTCATTCATCACCTACAGGAGTTTATCAAAGTTTGAATAGCGCTGCATGACTTCTCCTTCTCCTCCCTACAATGGGGAGGCATTCAGCTCCTGTTGCTTTGTGTATTTTGATAGAAGTTTGACAGTCAAAACTTTCCCTGCTTAGTGAAAAAACTTACCCTGTCTGTCCTTGCTTGCTGCCAGAAAGATGTTTAATACAGGCTATGACCTCTAATAGCAGGCAGATGGAGATAAGCACTTCTCTCCCTGGTGTTTTTCAGCTGGCTGAGCCAAGCAGCTGCTTGGAGCATCCCCAGTGGAGGAGCTCCTCCAGTTTTCCCATGGAATACAAGAGGATTATGCAGTGGCAGCCTTTTAAGTTGCACTTGCTGCAGGTCATATGGCAACTGGAAGCCTGCCCTGGCCTCAGAGAGGATCTGCAATGCCCACAGGAATCATAGGGTGGGTGCTCCTCAATAGTGATGCTGCTTTTGCTGTCTTTACCTGCACAAGGCATTGGAGAGAAGAAAAAATGCTGCAAATTTGAAGCCAGGGTCAATTTTCCCTGCAGAGATCTTTTGTTTCTAGAAACACCAAGTTGATTTAAAAATGTGATTTTGATAGCAGCAGCTTGGATGGTTTTGCATGTAGAGGGCTGGAAATGAAACCATCAGCCTGGTTTCATTTCAACAAGAGCTATTGGACAAGAGGGTGGGATAAGAGAATGACTCTTTCCCCGGTAGGAATTGAATGTGCCACTTTAGAAATGCGGAAGGAGACTGCTCCTTTTGGAGCACAGAGAAGGGCTGCTTCCCACGTGACCTTCAGAAAAGCAGACACAAAAACTAGGTTAGCCCAAATAAAAGATGTATTACCCACTGCAGGGATGCTCTGAAAATAAATGAGTACAAGCTTGGAAACTTGTTCTAGATGGGCACAATTTAGTAAGAGGCCATGAAATATTTCTGTTTCCCAGAGCCAGGATCTGGAAGAATTTTATCCCCAGGTTTAAGCCCTCTCAGCAGAGCCTCATGAATCGTGAGTATCCCTGCAAACCTGTTCTCCGACAGAAGTCGAGCAGTGGCCTTAGAGCCAAAACATGAGCCCAGCCCCCAGGACTGCCTCTGGTGGCTTTGAGCAGCTCCCGAATTCTTACTTGGAGATGAGTTTTGCTTCATACAGCCATGCTTTCTCTCAGCATGGACTTTCTGTTCTGTCCTTTGTGTCCTTTGTCTGGATTTATCAGCCAACACAGGAAGATTTTCCCTACGCAGGGTGATGTCATTCTCAGGCATTTAGTAGAAACATGGTGAAGGTTTGCTAGACCTCAGAGGGCCTGAAAATTTTTTTTATCCCTGCTTTATATCTGGTAATGATGGGAAAGACAGAAACTGAATCTGAGCCCTTGCAATCTTGTAGTTTTGGTAATTTGTAAATTTAATAATTTACTGTAGTGACTATAGCTCCACACGATGTTGGTTTAGCTCTCTCCTCCTCTCCAGGCACAGTTAGATGCACAGGGCCACCCAAAAGAAAAGGTGTCATTCTTGCGAGGGCTTTCCACAATAAGGAAAACAATAAAGGCTGTGAGCCTGGTTGCCCTGTGGACTGCTTTTCACTTCAGATCTTTTCTTTTTTCTTTTCATGGGCCTGAAGTAATAGCTTATAGCACACTTTGATAGTAACTGTTACAAGGTGAAAGGTTGTTTCCACGGTGAAAGGAAGCCCCCAAGGCATGCTGGAGTGTCCAGTGAACAAAGACAATGACGTTTCAAAATCTGTGAACCTGTGGCCACGGTGCATCGCTGACATTTGTAAGGGTAAGGTTACACATCCCAGGAAAGCTGAGGGCCCACAGCCTCGGTCAGCCTGCTTCGCGTCTCCTCTGTAAAGGGGGTCTATTCCCCCTCGGCAGCAGAGATAGAAATTTCCACGCCTATTTCTCCGATCCCCTAGAGCAAAGCTTGACTGAGGAACCTGAGGAAGGCAGTGTTTAGGGTCTGGCCAGATGGATGCAGCACAGGAACAAAGCATGGCAGGAAGGTGGCAGAGTTGCTCCGATTAACCAGAGATCTGCAGGCTTTCGTACTCTCTCAACACGGCAGAACATTTACCGAATGGGAAGAAAGGTTAAGCTCGGTTTCTTGAAGGGCTGGATGAAAAATCAGCCCTTGCCTCGAGAAAAAATGACACGGCGAAACACAACAGCGTTTGCCGTAACTCCGTGGTGAGTCGGGCGGTTCGCAAAGCTCCCAGCGAGCCCAGGCGCAGGGCGAGACGCGGGGCGGCGGCTGTCACACACCGGGGTCCCGGCGCAGCGCCGCCACCGCCGCCGCCCCACCGCCTCCAGGGCCAGGCGGGCTCACCCCGCCGGGGCACCCGAAGGGCCGCTCTCTCGACCGTTGCCGGGGCTGGGAGCCGCAGGCCGAGAGTCTCAAGCCAGCACACGGACCCTTCCTCCCGGGGCGAAGGGACCGGTGCCCCGCAGGCAGGGGCGGGGTGCCTCCCCAGAGGCAGGGCCGGTTCTCCCCGGCGCGGGGGCGGTGCGGCGCGGCCGGGGCCGGGCCGTGACCGCGTCCCGCCCCCGGCGGGGCGGTGGCAGCGGCGGCGGCGGTACGTGCGTGGGGCGGCGCGGCGGCGGTGCCGGCGCGGAGCCGTGGGGAGTCTCCAGCCCGTCGCGGCCGCGGGGACGCGCAGTGCGGCCGCGCCCATGGCGAGCAGCGGCGGCGGCAGGTAGGGTCGGGCGGGGGGGGGGGCCCGCTCCCCCGGCCATGGCTCAGACGGAGCCCCCGAAGGCGGTGCGGCTGTGGCGCGATGCCGCCCTGCGCGCACGCAAGCTGCGGGGCGGCCCCGGCGAGCCCGAGCCCGAGGCCGAGCCGGACGCGGGGCCGCCGGGGGGACCGCCGCCGCCCCCCGGTGCCGCCGCTCCTTGCCGCCCGTCCCTGGCGGCGGCGGCGCTGGGGGAGCTGGAGGCGCTGAACCTGAGCGGGCGGGGGCTGGAGGAGCTGCCCGAGGAGGTGGGCGCCGCCCTGAGCGGGCTGCGGATGCTCAGCCTGCGGCGCAACCGGCTGGGGCGCCTGCCCACCGCCGCCCTGCGCCACCTGGGCCGCCTGGCCGAGCTCGACCTCAGCCACAACCGCCTGCGGGGCCTGGGGGACGGCGAGGCGCTGGCGGGGCTGCGGGGCCTGCGCAAGCTCAGCCTCAGCCACAACGAACTGGGCGCCGAGGGCCCGGGGCTGCCCCCCGGCCTCTCCGAGCTGAGCTGCCTCGAGGAGCTCGACCTCAGCTTCAACCGCCTGCGCCACCTGCCCGAGGGCCTGGGCCGTCTGCGGCACCTCCGCACCCTCGACGTCGACCACAACCTGCTGCCCTCCTTCCCTGCCCCGCTGCTGGAGCTGGCCGCCCTGGAGGAGCTCGACTGTTCCGGCAACCGCCACCTCGGGGCCCTGCCCGAGGGCATCGCTGCCCTCCGCCGCCTCAAGGTCCTCTGGCTCAGCGGCACCGGGCTGGCATCCCTGCCCGAGGGTCTCTGCCAGCTGAGTGCCCTCGAGAGTCTCATGCTGGACGGCAACCGGCTGCAGGCGCTGCCCACTGGCTTCAGCAGACTACAGCGGCTCAAGATGCTGAACCTCTCATCCAACCTGCTGGGCGAGTTCCCCTCTGCCATCTTGTCGCTGCCAAGTCTGGAGGAGCTCTACCTGAGCCGCAACCAGCTCACCGTGCTGCCCCCTCACCTCTGTCAGCTCAACCAGCTCCGCACTCTCTGGCTGGACAACAACCGCATCCGCTACTTGCCTGACTCCATCGTGCTCCTCCACAGCCTAGAGGAGCTGGTCCTGCAAGGCAACCAGATCGCCATCCTGCCTGAAGGCTTCGGGCAGCTTTCCCGTATCACCCTGTGGAAGATCAAAGACAACCCCCTCATCCAGCCCCCCTATGAAGTGTGCATGAAAGGCATCCCCTACATCGCAGCTTACCAGCAGGAGCTGGCCCACTCCCAGCCTGCCCTCAAACCCCGCCTCAAACTAGTCCTCATGGGCCTAAAGGATGCAGGAAAGACCCTGCTGAGACGCTGCCTCGTAGAGGACAATGAGCAGAGAGAGGACATGGGATGCCTGGAGGCAGGGAACACCCAGCACAGAGGGTTTCCTGGACAACAGCAGGACATTGGGAGGGTGACAGTTGGGTGTTGCTCCTTTCCAGAGCCCCAAGACAGTTCCTCAACTCGGGTACCTGTCATGCAGCAGGTGGAACGTCTCCCTGTTGAGCGACAGGATATCTCTTCTCATGTGCCCTCTCACCGAGCGAAAGGGGACACGACATCCCGTGCACTGCCACCCAATTCCCCGCGAGTACCACTGGGACTAGGACTGTCAGGAGGCAGTAAGGGCATTGAGGTGATGGACTGGACAGCAGATGCAGAGAGGGGCCTGACATTCATTGTGTATGAGCTGGCGGGGGACCCAAGCTATGATGTGATCCAGTCTTTCTTCCTCTCCCCTGGAGCCTTGTATGTGCTGGTGGTGAATTTGAGTGCCTACGTCCCTCAGCACTTCTACGCCTCTGTGGGCTATTTCTTACACTGGCTCAGTTCCAAGGTGCCCCATGCTGTGGTGTGCATGGTGGGAACACATGCTGACCTCTGTGCAGAGCGGGAGTTGGAAGAGAAGTGCCTGGACATCCATCACCAGATCGCTCAGCAGGAGAAGAGGGATGCTGAGGGACTCCAGAGCTTAGTCCAGCAGGTGGATGAGGCTCTGGGACAGGACTTTGACCTGCGCTGCTCCAGCCCACATGCTGCCTTTTACGGGGTCTCAGACAAGAATTTGCGGCGAAAGAAAGCCCAGTTTCAGTATCTTCTTAACCACCGCCCACAGATCCTCTCTCCAGTGCTGCCTTTCAGCTGCCAGGACCGTTGCCAGGTGCGTCGCCTGCGGGACAAGCTCCTCTCAGTGGCTGAGCACCGGGATATCTTCCCAAACCTGCACCGGGTGTTGCCCAAGTCGTGGCAAGTGCTGGAGGAGCTGCACTTCCAGCCTCAAGCTCAGCAGCTGTGGCTTAGCTGGTGGGACTCTGCCAGGCTGGGCTTGCAGGCAGGCCTGACGGAGGATCGTCTCCAGAGTGCCCTGTCCTACCTGCACGAGAGTGGAAAGCTGCTCTACTTTGAGGAGCATCTCACCTTGCGGGAGTATGTGTTCCACAACCTGCCGCGGCTCATAGACATCCTCAATGTCTTTTGCCAGCGGGATGCCGCTGTGCTGCTCCAGAAACTGCTCAGCGACACCCAGGTCGACGAACTGAGGACCACTCAGCTCCATCATTACGTGGAGGGCTTCTTGCTGCATGGCCTCCTTCCTGCCCACGTTATCCGTCTCCTTCTTAAGCCCCACATCCAGAGTCGAGAGGATCTGCAGCTCATTCTGGAGCTGCTGGAGAAGATGGGGCTATGTTACTGTGTCAACAAACCCAAATGCAAGCCCTTAAATGGGGCAGCTGCTTGGTACAAGTTTCCGTGCTACGTGAAAAATGAGGTGCCCCATGCAGAGGCATGGATCAACGGCACCAATCTGAGCGGACAGTCCTTTGTGGTCGAGCAGCTGCAGATTGAATATAGTTTTCCATTCATTTTCCCACCTGGCTTGTTTGCACGCTACAGTGTCCAGATTAATAGCCACGTGGTTCAGCGATCAGATGGCAAATACCAGATTTATGCCTACCGGGGAAAGGTGCCTGTGGTGGTGAGTTACCGGCCTGCCAGGGGAGCTCTGCAGCCAGACACTCTGTCTATCGCTAGTCATGCGTCCCTACCAAATATCTGGACAGCTTGGCAAGCTATCACGCCTTTAGTGGAAGAACTGAATGTCCTGCTCCAGGAATGGCCAGGCCTGTACTACACTGTGCATGTCCTCTGTTCAAAGTGCCTTAAAAGAGGGTCACCCAACCCACACACTTTTCCAGGTAAGGCACAGCCCAGCTTGCCTTTCATCTCTTCTGGAGCTTTGCCCCCTCTAGAAAGGTGTCTTATGAGGTCAGCCCTAGCTCTGTTTCTTTCTTTTTTTTTTTTTTTTTTTTTTTTTTTTTTTTTTTTTTTTTCTTTTTTCTTCTCTTCTCTAACTCCTTTCCCTGGTGGTTTGAGTCATGAGAGAAAATATTAGAGTAGCTCCAAGGAGACAGGCTTAAAATAACCCTAATCTGAGAGGAGGGGGGTGTTACATCCCCCTTTGTCTGCACCTTTACTCTCAGCTTTTTGGGTTTTGGCCCTGAGGGTTGGCGGTGCCATTGTTGAAAAATCTCTGACCTGTCCTCCTTGTTTTGATTCCTTTGAATGGGCTGTGGTATTAGGTTGTTTTGTTGTTGGTGGTTTTTTTTCCTAATTCCTTTTATCCTGCAGCTCCCACTTCCTCGGAGCTATTTGTAAACATGAATAGAGATGCCTAAAACATTGCAGGTGTCCCCCTTCAACCCTCCACCCCCAAACCTGGCCTATGCTGTGGTCTCTCTGAATCCCGGAAAGCTCCTCCTGGTAGACAATGGGTGTGTTGGTCTCCATAGCCCTGTGTAAAAAGAGCTTTCTCTGAGCCCTGTCTCTAGCGGGGAGCATTCCTCCCTGAAGAGAGAAGAGTACTTCATCTTCTTTGTTTAAGTGTCTCACCTAGAAGTGATTCCCAGGCTGTGCCTTTTGGAGCTGTTCTCAAGAGCATTTTATTTTCCTTTCTCTCCCTTCCTCAAACGAAGAAAGCATAACCTCTCTCCTCTGGAACGTGACTGGTCGTGGTGCTTTTTAAAGCTGTCACCTCTAATGCTGTGATTTTTATCGGTGATGTTTTCCAGCAGCATCTGTTTTACTTTGTGTGTGCAGGTACTGCCTCCTAACTAGTGTCCTCCCTGCTCTGCCTGGGTTTGCTCTGCAGCTTGCAGGGTGCCATGGGAAAGGTGCTTTGATGTGTAAATCTGCATGATTTGGACTGTGAGCAATGCTCCAGAAATCTGCATTTTAACAACCATGCTGGAGGTGTGTTGGAACATTATTAAGGGGTAGCCTGAAATTGTGCAGGGAACTATAGCATGATTTGACTTAAAGCCAGCAGTGGTGCTGAATTTGTTCATAAGCAAATGTGATTAATAAGGTGTGGGGTTTGGGGGGTTGTTTTGGGGTTTGATTTCTTGGTTCCTATTGGTTTTTTGTTTGTTTGTTTGTTTTCTCTGGACGTTTAAGGAGATGCAGTTTGCTCCTCAGCCTGGGTCCTGGCTGCATCAGCTGTATGTCCCTCTAGCTGCTCACTTATGTAAGAGCCGTGGGACTGCGGGGGGTGAACCCGTGCTGTGAGACACGCTGAGTGATATCTTGTTGTTGACATGGTGCTTAGGGCAATATGATCTGCTTTCAAAAAAAAACCCTGGAAACAAAAAAAAACCAAACCTGTCACAGAACCCCTGAAAAAAACCCTAACAACCCTCCCCAGAAACACACCAAAATTAGTCAAGACAGCAGACATGTGGATGTGCAGTGCGATGGGCACCTTTTGAAGATTTAGCTTGTGAATTCCAGTCTCCAGTCACACATCTCCATTACTTCTTTTTAACTGGTGAATGCTTTGTGGCTGTCCCTTTTCTCCTTGTGAGCAGATGATGCTCTTTAAAAGGGAAATTTGAAGGGGCGCCAGACTGTCTGCAGGCAGTTGGTATTGTTGCTGACCACAGTGATGGTCAGAGCAGCTTCAGAAGCATGAGGGGGCATTGAAGGGCCTTTTCCTTTGAACTTGGCTGTGCCACTTATGTTTCCTTAGAGATGGGAAAGGATTGCTCTCACCTGGGAGCCAGGCTAGGTGTGCTGGGAAGGGAAGGCACAGGTAAGCAGTGTGCCAAGCACAGGAGAAGCTGAGGTGTGTGTGCCAGGTCTCTGAATGGCACCTGGGTGATGCTGCCTGTGGAAGGAGGGGTTGTAGCATTTTTGAAGCGCTCCAGCAGGGAATTCAGGCTTTTCTATTGGGGCACAGGTGTGTTATTCCCTTGGGGCAGGGAATGACTCTCTTAAACATGGACATGGTGTGACTCTTGCTGGGAGAATGACAGACAAACATGTTTAAAAGGCAAGGCTGATCTGTGGAAATGCTGAAGAGTGATTAAATTAATTTATTGAGAAACCTGCTTGTTGTCATGGATGATGATTAAATCTAGCCCAGGTTTGATCTCAACTGTATGAAAAATGTGAACTATGATTTGGCTTGGCATGCCTGTATGCCTGCATTTAATCTAAAGTATTCCTTGCTGTGTATCTGCTCTGTGAATAAAAGACTGTTTAGGAGCCCCTAAATGGCAATCATGAAGCTCAAGACATTTCTTTCCTCCTGATTTTGTTGATCAGGAGGTGTGTATGTTTAAGTCATGCTGCCAAGCTTGCTGTCATGCAAGTGATTTGTGGTTGGTGTCATTTTTGACAAGGTGTAGGAAAGAGAAGGGTCTATTGTTATGAAAATATGTAGTGAGGGAGATGTCTGTGTTTCTTTCCAAACTCTTTTAGTGGCAATCCCTGGCAATTACAATGTTCATAATACTTAAATAGTTCTGTGGGCTTTTTAGGACTGCACTGAAGAAGTGCTTTGCAGCCAGTTGACCTTAATAAGGGAAATATTTCTGTGTAGACACTGCCAAATTTGTGCTCAAAAATGGAAGTGCAGTCTGACTGTCTGCATGGTTGTGCAATCTGTGTCGTCATTCATGAAGCTGATGGTGCATTCTTTGGTCATCCAAAATTTTTATTAGAATCCCCTTCTAAAAGGGAGTTCATGAGTTGAGGATAAATCTTCACTTTTCCTCTCTGTCCTGTACACTATAGCTTCCACTGATAATACACACAGAAGTACTCTAGGAATAGGGCTACTGTGCATAGAAATGGTTAATAAAAATTGAGATTCTGGGTTTAGTTTTCTGATGGTTTATTGCAAACAGTGAATGAAAGTCATATAAAAATGCCTTGTTAGGGTCCTTTTAAGGAAGTTTTTGTGTTTGAAACAGTTTTGTAGCTGGGTGAAATAGGGACTGAATTGGCATCTGAGCTGGAATTTCAGTATGCTTTGAGGCTGCAGTCATCCACTTGGCTGATAACAGCTCAGTGTGTTAAATTGTTTTTTTTTCTTTTATATTTCCACTACATATAAATAAAAGTGTCCCCACCAGGCTAAGAAAGCCATATCCCTCTTTGAGTGACCACCAGGAATGGTTTATCTCCCGAAGACAGTAAGACCTCAGTTGGGCCATCACAAGTATTGTGAAATGCTCTCATATGTGTGTGATATTATTTTAGCCCCTGTACTGAAGAGCTTTTAGGTTTTTCTTGTCCTGTAAGCTATTAAGTGACGTGGGACTGGGGGCTGGAGGTGGTTTGCTATCTGTCTGATAGTAGACACGTGTGCTTTGTTTGGACAAGTGTGCCTGGATTTTCCAAGCTTGCAGACATATGCACCTGCTAACTGCCCTGCTGCTGTTTCCCCTTGCCCTGTGCTAGGCTGGGTCTGGGTCACCAGGGGCTCTTCCAGACTGTCTATTGTATGAGATGTCCTGATATCCTGTGCATGATTCTTCCGGTGTTTGGGCTGGGAGGGATTATGTTTGACTGGTGGTTTTCCTTTATTTCCTTTATTTCCGAAGGGGCTGTATGAGTGTAGATATAAGAGAGCCAGGGTCTGTGTCCATTGCAGAAAGTGGGCAAAATGCTGTCACAATTAAGAAGCGGTGATGTAGGTTTTCATAGAGAAAAACATGACAGCGGATAGAAAGCCATGGGCAAAGATACTGTGTGAGCCTAGCAGCCCCTGTCCAAAAGGATGCTCCAGAGCTATTGGAGAGCTTTGAAAGGTTCTGGAGGACTAGCAAGAGGTCTCCTGTGGAGAGAGAGTGTGCATCTGCCACTTGCCTTGCTATCTCCTTCTTGAGGTACCAGAGTGAGGAGGAGATCACAAGCCTCTACTCTGCCTGTCTCCCACACTGAGGGTGAGCAGAAGCAGGGATTATACTGCCAATCACCTTAAGGGGTGCAGAGAGAGGTATCATAGTGTAGTTCCCCTGTGAATCTCTCTGTCATGGCTAGAGCAGGGCTAACTAGGCCGTCATCGTATGTACATGGTTCAAAGAGACCTATACTCATCAACCTTGTGTTTGAGTCAAAGCTGTCATGACCTCCCTTGGTGGCGGGGATGGAGTCAGGAGGCAGAGAGGTGGAAGATCCTGTGGTGTGTCATGCTGTCAAGTCACCCCATGCAAGGTGAGGCAAGAGCAGGTGAGACTGGTTTTTTCAGAAGGGTTCAGGAGTTGCTTCAAAATCTGAGCTGCTCCTCAGTGAAAGACTCATGTCAGGTATCTAATTCCACTTTGTAGTCATGCTTTAAGTAGCTGGGGTTCTTTTCATAGACAATTGCAGTAGAGTAACACCTGCTTGTTACAGAGCCTGACACTAGTATTAGGCAGCCTTCTATTTCCCCTGTTTGCAGGTGAGGTCTTTTTTGCTTGACTTTCAGAGTAGATGCTATGGGTGTTTTGGGGCTGTTGTCACACTATCCTACAGGCTGTGGCTTCAGCAGAGTACTGCAGCGTAATTGGAGACAGTGAGACAAGACTTTAGCACCCTGTGATCTTTGGACATGGATGATGTGGGTGGCAGGATGAAGCCTAACAGGGTCCTGTGGTTCAGGAGAAGAAGAGCATTGGTTGGTTGCTGGACTTGGGGAGGCTACTGTCATTCTGTGGCTCTGGCATGGATAATTTAGTTTACTATCTAGAGCTGATTTCTGTACTATTGAAGTGACAACCTAGGCTGGTGTGACTTGCTGTAGGTAATAGTAGAGCAGAAACACAGTAGTAGCCTATGTGCCACCACGGATTTTTAGAGATTTCCTTCGTATTAACCTGTGTGTTGCAAGGTCAGTATTTGAAGTCCTCTTGTTTGGTGGCTGTGGCATCCTCTAATTTAAACAACATGTTGAAAGGGACAACAAATGTTTCTGTGATCGTGGAGGAAGCTGAGAAGTTAGCAGAGGAAGAGTGTGGTATGCAGCATGGATGGCTGCCATGGGACTGTCCCTGGTGGGGTATAGATGTGGGAATCGGTCTTTGGAGTGAACTGAAGTAGTCAGGGCAGACCTGGGCTTGTGCCTGAAAATCTGGCTTGGGAGGATGCAGGAACAGAAGGGAATGTGGATTCCAGAAGAAAGGCTGAGGTTTTTCAATGGCCTTCCTAAAGCTGTCCTGCCGTGTCTTACCTGGTCTTGTGTGTGTATGGGGGCTTTCATTTTAAAGCTCTTAATACAGAACTTGCTAAAATTACTTGAAATTAGAATGGCAAGATGCACACTTAACCCTACTTAAAGAAATCCTGTTTCTTGCTTGAGGGAAGCCTCTTCCTTACACAAAAAGTTTCCTATGCGTATCTTATGATAAAAGGAAGCTTTCCTGGTATGTCGGCTCCGGTACAGGGAACCTCTTCTGCTTTGTCCCTTAACAACTTGCCTTGTCCTGACCTGTTCCTCATGGGAGTCATCTTTGGGCATTGAGCCTCTGGACTTTCATCTGCCACCACTGAACCAGGGAGATGCTAGATTTGGTTGAGTGGATCTTTTTGGTTTGGTTAGTGAAGCAAAGCAGAGTTCTTGGCCTTCAGTGTATTACTTTTTTTTTGTTTTATGCTTTTGGGTTGTGTTATTACAGTTGCTGAAATTTGCAGGAAATGACCTATAAAAGAGTTGCTGGGTACCAAATGATTCTTTGTTTCATTGTGTGAAATCTGCTTAAAAGCTACTGACTGTGAGGGTGAGGTAAGCTGTTGATGGAGGTTTTCCCCTCTCTGGAGTCAGTTGATTAAGCGAGGACTGATTTGTGTGCTGCTTCAGCGTGCTGTGGACACGGGTGTTATGAGACATGCTTTTCATTGTCTTGAGTGCTCACACATCTGGTGATAACCTGCTTCACAAACACTGAAGTGGGAAAAGTTTTCCCAGGTAAGTTTAGTTGAGATTTAGCATGTGAAAAATCCACATGCAGGTGTACTACAGGGGCCTACTCCTTATGCATCTCAGGAGAGGATGGTGGAAAATCAACAACAGTGCTGAATCATTGTCATTTGAGGATGTGAACATGTTACTTGACATTGGGATAAAGATGTGAAAAAACACCATCAGTTTACAAACAAAATAAGAGTGCATCTGTTAGATAATTCTCCTGTATGCTGTGGTGTCCATTGCTTTTGCAGTATTAAGCAGGCAACTGTGGTAGCCTAGCATGCTCTCCAATTAATAATTTACTAGTAATAGTGCAGGCTACTTGTTTGGCTTCTGGAAGTAATCTACCAGGGAAGAAGGGGAGTAAATATTTAGTGGAAGTCCTGTGTGAGGTGTGAATTCTCGGAAGTCATCAGTATACCATTTTTTTTTTTCTACCTCCCCCCCACCCCCATCATGAATAAAGGAAGAACAACCTCTGTAGATATGTAAAGAAAACTGTGTTCTGGGGGTTGAGTAAAAGATAATCAGTTATGTCCTTTTATCTGCCTCTCCTTGTTTGTAGTATCTGTGCTTGTCACACAGATGTGGACAACTGTGAGAGTAAGCAGGCTGGTGCCAAATAAAGTCACCTCTTCTCAGGTGCTTTGGCATTTGTGGGATGCCTGTTCCTAGGAGCTCCTTGTAGGGACAAGGAGTGGGAAGAGAGTGCCTAAAGTACTGTGTGAATTATAACTGCCAAATTCACCTGCTCCAAACAAAATGTGTCACTGCTTTTGACTAGATGAGAACTTATCTGTGTCTGAAAAAGTAATGCAGTTGGGTTACAGGACTCTCAGCCTGCCATCATGGTTTGTTATATGGTGGTCTTGCCTACATCGGGAGAGCTGATGGGATTCCGGTGACCACAGCATGAAGGAGCTGTCTTATACAGAGGATGAGGAGGTCATGGTGTTTTCAGAAGCTGTTGCATGGCTGAAGGTTACAGTCTTGGATGGCAAGGTCACCTGTGTGAATGTGACCTTTGTTCCAGCTAGACCAGCTGGGAGAGTTTTGTCCTCTAGCCATTTCTTTCTGGGGAACCAGATGTAAGAACTGAGATCGGGGAGGTGCAAGACCTGTGAAAAATAAGTCTTGTTGGCTTTGTTAGAAATTTAATTTGGGGTGTTTGGATGGACTGAACATCCCCACCTTTGAGGGTTTATGGTTCTGCCTCAGGAGGCTGCTAGAGGCTGAAGACATACTGCACTTGTGGTATTTTCCTGGCTAAAGCTTAGTGGTAACATTGGTCGGGTTGCCAACATGGTCAGTGGTACTGTGGTTTCAGACTTATGGGTCAGAAGGTGTTAGGGGTGACTTGTCTGTGGCCAGTGGATGGAGGCTGTGCACAGACCAAGATGTGCTGGAGCGCTTGCCTGCTGGAGTTGGTTGTGGTTTAAAGCAAGACCTTAATTTCAGATTTGTTTTTTTTGCTTTCCCAGTGGTCATTTTCAAAAGCTCTGAGCTTTACCCAAAGGTGTACTGAGTACAATCCTTACTGGTTTTAGCTGTGGATTCTAAGGGGATGAGTGAAAATGGCCTAGGAACCAGGGACTTTACAAGGTAGCATTAATTTTGAATTGGCAGTTGAGCATGGCAAGCTCTGCATGAACCAAACAACAGCTTTGAGAGGAGCAAGGCACTTCAGTTGGGAAGTCCATTGAACTGAGCGCTTTGTGAAGGTCAGACTAAACTGAACTCTGAGGGCAAGTAACCTTCAGCAGAAAATAAAGTTCCATCTCAAATCCTGCCTTGTAGTGGGAAGTGCTGACTCGGATTTGGTGCTTGAACACTCCAGGAAGCAGCTGTATTGTTGTTGATCTAGGATACATTGAATTGTGCTGACAAGATGATGGGAGACTTCTGCTGGGCTTTTATTGGCAGGATTTTGCAAGCTTGTCTAAGTGCATTTCTCCAAAACTCTTATTGAAAGCAATACCAGGATATCTCTTTTACCCAGTTTTAGGGTGATGTTTGCCAAGAGTCCAGTTTAGCGAAGCATTGTTATTTGTGTTATCTGAAGGAACCTACACTGTTCTGGGAAAGCTCCTTCCTCCTTCATTCGTGGTACCCATCACTTTCTGTAGAGTTTTCAGTCTGTTCCTGTGACAATGTGCCAAGAACAAAACAAAGGAACAAAACAAAGGTACAACAGTGGTAGGACAAGGATTTATGTGCCTCATGCCCACAAATGACTAGTGATAAAATTAGTATTGTAGGCTTTTGTCCTAACAGAATACAAGATTATGGCATTCTTCACTCAAGACTTATTTCTTGAATGATCTGTACATAGTAACTTTCCAGTCTGTGTGCTGAATTCCTCTCGGAGCATGTTCTTTACATTTTTAGCTGGTGTTTTTCTCTCCAGCAATACCCAGTGAGCAGTGGTATCTGATAAGGGACAGATCCTGCAATGCAGCAGGGTAGAGTTGTTTATGAACTTCCTGAAAAATTAATTGGCTGTGGTTTCCGCAGCATCAAAATCTGCAGTGTTTGATTTGAGACAGAGGTGCTTGACCTAATTTGCTTCCAATGCTTCTAGCAGCTTCTGCCCAATGAAACCACACAGTGGAAAAATATTGAAGGTATACAGTGATTTGGCCTTGCTTGACTTTGAGAGACCTGTGCAGTACATTTGGTTTTCCTGTATCAGTGCAAGGCTGGCAGCAGAAGACTGCTAGAAGGGCTGATTTGTCCCAAAGCTATCTCAAAACAAGTGTTCTCACATTTAGGAAGACCCCCCACTTGCTACATGGGCAACATACAGAGGGTGAGCTTCTTGCAGCAGCAGAAGAAGGCATCTTTATCATGCTATTTCTGAAAGTTTATGATGGACACAGCAGAACTGCAAAACTGTCCTGCAGTACAGACCATGAGTCTGCATGGTGCAGCAGCTCCCTGCTGCATCTCTAGCTGTTGTGTGGAACTCTGTTGCTGGCTGTTTAATACCTCTCTCCACTCCCTGTGGCCTCTTTCCTAAAAGCAGCAGTCAGATATGGATGGCAAGCAGTTTTTCTCTGAACAGATAGTGTTAGAAAGCAGGAACTTAGCAATGTGCAGAGCTGAAATGCACAGGCTGTACGGTGTGGAGGATGGAAAGGCAGGGACCCTGAGGCTGGCTGCCTGACATCAGTCTTGTACTCTAAATATTCCTATTGCCTATGTCTGAACAGTTGCATTTTCATCTCTTTCATCTCTCATTAAAATTCTCAGATAAATTGAGATCAATAAAGAATGAAGTACCAAAAGATGGAGTAATGGCTGGTGATGAAGATGCATTCTGATAAGTAGTCATCTAATATTGATCTTTCTGACACTTGAATTTTTATCTTTCCACCCTCTCTCTATGTTTATATCGTATCTAACTCATCTGTCTATATACATGTTCTCTTTTACTACATTATGGGGAAAATACCATGATTGTCTGACCAATTGCTGATCTTTGCATTTTTCAGGATTACATCCTCAATGTATAATATTATGCAGGTGTATTTATTGTGATGTGTGATAGGGAATAGTTCAAGTTGTTTATGCAGAATTCCTTTTTTTTCCCCAAAAAAGAGCTTAACAGCTGGGACCTTGTGTATATGGGACCAAAGGGGGACTTGAGACAGCTACATAACTTAGTTGTCCCCTTACCTTTGTAATTCTTCATCTGTGAAGCTGTGAGTGGCTCACAGGAGCAATGACCTTCCTTAGCAGGGAGATTTAGTCATGATGGGACACACAGGAGCTGGAGCTGGAGTGAGAAGTGACAGTAGGGTGGCAGCTGGGCTGCTCTGCATACCTTTGAGAGATCTGCTCGATGGAAAGCATCTTGCAAATTGCAGACGCACCCAGGAGTAGCCAAAGGGCATGGGAAATTGCAAATCCAGACAAACTGGTGTCTGAGCAACAGCTGTGTGGTGCCAAACTCTCACTTAGTGATAGGGAGCTGTTTCTGGGTCTAAAATGTTTTTTTGAAGTGTGCAGTAGGTTGAGAGAACAGCTGCTAGCTTGACCTCCACTGCCTTAATGTGGGCTTTGAGCCAGCCAGCCTCTGTCCCACTGTTGAACTTCTTGAGTCACTCTGTCTTGCATGATTGTATTGCTGAGCAGCCCAACTAGGAACAAGCAGTGAGAGCTGGAATAATCAGTTCTGGCTCAAAGTATTCTCTGGGTAGTCCTTTGGATGGGTTGGCTTTCTTGGGAAGCCTCATCTGGACTGTATCTTCATGAAGCCAGGATTCTGTGTTCAGAGAGAAATGAGCAGGTGGACCTCTCCATATCTGCAGAACATTCCAGGCAGGGGAAGATGGACAAACTTACCCTTCTTATATGTCTGTGCTATTGCACTGAGGGGAAGAGATGGAGGATTTTGTGTTTCCACTCCTGGTCTGCACGGTGCTTCTTACACCCTTGCTGTGTGTGGCTGTATTTTTGTATTGGGTTTACATGGCAAGGTTTTGGTAGCAGGAGTGATGCTCTACAGAGTTTGCTCCTGTGAGAAGCTGCTGGAAGCTTCCCATCTCTCTGATAGAGCCAATGCCAGATGGCTCCAAGATGGATTCACCACTGGCCAACGCCAAGCCTATCAGCAGTGGTGGCAGTACCTTTGGAATAACATATAAGAGGGGGGGAAAAAACCAAAACCCCTTGCAGCAGCAATTGCAGCTGGAGCAGGTAGATGCCCCAAGGAGACTGTGATCCTATGAGAAGCCTGTGCTGGAGCAGACTCCAGACAGGACCTTGGACCAATGGAGTGAGGTGCTCACACTAGAGTAGGCTTGCTGGCAGGACTTACGACCCCATGGGGCACGCCAGTCCATGAAGAACTGCAGTTTGTGGTAGGGGCCCCGCACTGGAGCAGGGGAAAACTGTGAGTCCTTCCCTTAGGAGGAAGGAGCAGCAGAGGCAATCTGTGATGAACTGACTGCAGAGCATCGCATTCCTGACCCTCTGTGCCACTGGAGAGGGAGGAGGTAGACGAAATTAGGAGGAAAAAAGTCAGGAGTGAAGTTGAGCCCAGGAAGAAGGACTGGGTAGGGCAGAGGTGTTTAAGATTTGGGTTTATTTCTCATTATCCTTTTCTGATTTGATTGGTAAAAAAATTAAAGTAATTTTCCAAAGTTGAGTCTATTTTGTCCATGACTGCAACTGGTGAGTGATCTCTCCCTGCTCTTATCTCAATGAGCCTTTCATGGTATTTTTTCTCCCCTGTCCCATTGAAGAAGGGAGCGATAGAGTGGTTTTGGTGGCATCCAGCCAGGGTTAGCCCACCACAATTTTATAGGCAAAACTCCTGGATGGGGTTGAATGTTCTGAAGCAGAGGGTGCTTGGTGGCAGATTTCCAAGCCAGGGAGTCAGCAGCAAGCACCAGGCCTACTTACACTCGTTGCATAATGAGATGAGTTTTCAGCTCCCTGTGCATTTCTCTAAATCTTCGTTTTGCGCAGCCTCTTTCTTTGTCCGAGATTTTCATGCTCTTATTTTCAGATAGTGATGCATGCACTAGATTTGGAAAATTCTCATATCCATATGACTCTGGTATATCAAAGTGGCTAAATTTAGAAAATCTAACAAAAAAGAGCTTCCCCTTCCTGTGATCTGACATAATGTTTCTTAGTTGCTGTTATTTTTACTACAGAACAGCTTAAATCTATTTTGGTTGGGCACTAAGTGATGGCTACAGTGTGAAAGAAGAAATTTGTTTCTGTGAAGTCAGGCGATCGTGCTGCAGTTTCAGGGCTCTGAGGGCAGCCTGCTCATGCTGAGCATGTGCCAGAGCTGTGTTGGGGCCCCCTTACAGCCCTGCTCATGTCTCTGAAGCCTTGCCTGCTCAGTCTCTGGGGCTCAAAGCTTTGATGGCTCTGAACTTCTTCAACATCTTGTAGATGTAGTGAGTGGCAGTGGTGATGGATTTTAACACACACACCCCAGTACTTCACTCATCATCCAGATTTAAGGAGGACAGTATAGGAAAGTTGTTTGACTGGCAGCAAAGTAGAAGATGCAGTGGGAGTTTACGTGGGAACTAGTTGTGCATCTGGTTTCACAGAGCTCTTTAATACGTGGATATGTCACTGTAAACTCTGGACTCTGAGCCATCCCTGCTTGGAAAATGCACTGGTGAAATCATGCCCTGCTGAGCACCTTTAGCTCTTGGTGTCAGGAATATATAATTCAAGTTTTCAAACTTTCTTACTCATTTTGCCTTGGGGTTTTTATTTGTTTGGGTTGTTTGGGTGTTTTTTAAGCCATCTCCTTTGTTAGAACTTTCTCTATGGAGGTTCAAGCTCATATTTTATTATAGCTTACTGCTCTCCTTCAGCAGCCTTCTGGCTTGTTTCCAAACATCCCACACCTGCTTTCATATTGAGATGGAATGAAGGAAGACAACTGGAATGTTGGGAAGAGATGCCTTTTTTTGTTGATCTCAATATCCCAGAAATCTGCTGAACAAGAGTGTATTTCTTACTTTATCATCATTTAAGCTTCTAGTGGACAATTGTGTAGAAATGGGTGAAAATAGAGGCAACGTGAGCCTCACTCTGGAACTTTGATCATCTCCAAGTGCTTTTTTCAGATTCATGATGGTGCCAGAGGGCTATGTGTGAAACTGAAACTCCAGTGTGCTCTTCCTCACTAAAAGGTCCAGCCAGATCTCCATACTTGAACCAGATATGTCAGAAGTTTTGGGTAAGGAATCTCACTCGTGCTGCCATGTGAGGGATCATGCTGTGATCCAGCACTGGTGACATTTTCATGGCAGCTTGAGTAAGCAAGAAGTTTGTAATTTCTCAGAGAAGTATGTGTGTGCCCAGAGGGAGCCCTGCAGGCCCTGAGGTGATCATTACTGGATTTTTGCAAGATCTTAACTGATGCTTGCGTAGGCAAATAATTCAGCTCAGCAAGTGGCTTCTGTGGTCAGCTTGGAGCCTTCCTAGGGTGAGGTGCTGAAGTAAACAATCAAGAGTGAGTCTTGTGTGCATCTCTTCCTAAGCAATGTGTTTGTGCCTCAAAGGCTCAGCCAAACTAAAGACTTCCTTGGATGAAAGAAAAGTTCAGGAACCTTCCTCTGGGATTAGAAAAAAAATTTACCTTTTTCTGTGTCTGTTGTAATGGAAAGCTATCACAAAGCTTTTGAAGCTGCCTGTTGGTTTTAACTTGTTCTTTGCCCTTCTTTGAAATAAACACATCTTACTTCTCCAACAAAAGCATGTTTAACATGTTATGTACATACACACATGCACATTTTTGAATGCCTACAGTGAAGTTTAACTTCAGTGTTAAGAAAATGTTACTGAACATGACAAGATCATGTTCAGTTTAGTGATTCAGACAGGGATTTGATTTAAAAAAGGAAAAAAATAAATAAAGAACTCCCCCCAACCACCCATTGGGCTGAAGAGGGTGTGATGGGGAGATGCATAGTGGGCCATTTTGGAAAGTGCAGTAGGTTGGCTCTGAGTGTGTAACTTGGACTTCTGGCCCAGCACTTTACAGATGCTAAAACTGTGCTTCCCATTAAAAGGTGGCGGCTGTATAAATGTGGCCAGGTATCTTTGGCGGCGGCAAGCTGAGCAGTGTGGCTGTTCACTTACTGTATGGCTGCTCCTGCCCCTGGACACCAGTATGGATGCTGGCAGTATAGTCCTTGTAGCGAGGCTAGGCAGCTTGAAGGCAGTTCTTGACCAGCCTCTGGTTTATCACCTGTGTGGGATCAAGAGTCATCATGTTTTATTACAGACCTATGCCCAGGCTTCAGATCAGAGTTTATTACTCTTAGCTGTGCTTCCAGAAGCATTTAGTATCAGCATTTCCCTGAAACAGTCCCTTTGATTGAAAGCCATGTCACAAAACAACTTCTGCTCTGCAGCTGCTGCATCATACAAATTTTGTGCATGATTCTGCTTCTCTGGCATGCACCAGGTGCAGCCGATCCCATCTGAATCTTGCAGGTGAGCGTTGGAATTGAGAACTGCCCACTAAGTTATGGTTCTGCTGGAGACAGCGCTTTTACCCCTTGCTCTTGTGCTGCTTTATTCTCAGTTGCATAATGCAGCATGATGCAGATAATCCAGTCATTATTACAAAAGGATTTTAAACCTCTTTTTAATCAGGAGTCATTTTTAATAAAGCTTTGCCTTGCTTGGAGGACTGTTCTCCTGGCTTGAGTGTTTAAGAGCAAAATGCAGGAGACTGAGGAGGTGGGAGGGAACCAGCTCAGGGAGGAGGGAGACAGGTGCCTCTGTCTTGCTCCTGGGCAGTTGCTGGTGAAGTCCAGAACTGTGGGACACTTTTCCGCCAGCACCAAGCATGTAAAATCCTTATGGGCACAGATAGAAGCAGCTCGTAGGTCTGTGCTTTCTCAGACTTTTTTTCTCACAGAGCAGACTTCTGCTGGTGGAGAGAAGGAAAAGCTCAACCTAGTCTAGTTTGAGTTCTATTCCCTCTTTTAACCCTCTCTGTCCAAAATGCTGCTAGTCCTCTGGGATCTCCTGCATCTCAGAGCAAACTGTGGTCCTGGACAAAGTGCAACATTTATTTTTCTTGTAATGGCAATGGCATACAGTGTGTGTGATTGACCATATTTCTTTGGCTGTTGCTCTGCCATTGTATTGTGGAAAGTGCACTGACTAAAATAGGGTGTGAACTCCTGTGTAGCTCTGAAATGTATCTTCTTCAGTATGCCAGCATTTTTCTCACTTTTCTGGCAGCAGCCACCTCTTGAGCTGCTACACCTGCTTCACCTCTGCTCAGAGCAAGCCTGATTTAGGGATCTGAACTCTGGCATTTTGCATTTTAGAATGGTTGAGCAGAATAATGTTTGAGAGGAAGCATGGCTGCTGCTTCCTCGTTTTTTTCAATCCCAATAGTCCTCACTCTTTGGATACCTACAGTGTATGCTTAAGATGTCCCTGAGTCTCCTCTTTGATCAGATTAAGTTGATGACTGGGAAGTTTTAAGGTGGTTCTCCCCAAGACAGATCCCATCTGAGGAGAACCAGTAAGCTTGCAGTTCATGTGAGTTGATAAAACATCTGAAGGAGGGAGGTCAAAGCGGTGTTACAATGACACTGGTGAGTAAATACCCTGGAGTTACCCATGTGGTGGAAACCTAGAAGTAATACTGGTTTACAGCTCCAATAGAGGACCAGGAGAGAGCTCAACTTTAGGACGGAATTCCCTATGAGGGAAAGGTGCAGGGGAGTACAGGAAATGGTGGAAGAGTTAAATGTTCCCCTAACAGCACTGCTGTCTCCCTGGGAGGCTGATGAGTTCTTTCTGGGCCCCAGAGCTCCTTCCTGTTTCAGTAACAAATGTGACTACCATAGAAGTGATTTTTAAACACCAAAGATGGGTGCTGCATTGACTGGGCACTGAGAGCCCAGATGAGATGGCATTTAGCAGGCAATGAACTCTGTAGGAGTTAAGTAGCAAAGCTATTGCTTTTGTATTTGTGTGGCTTCTCACTGGAAGGTATTCCAGTGATAGAATAAAAAGCGATAAGCATTGGTGTCAGCAGAGATAATAAAACAATCTATAATATAAATAAGTATTATAATATAAATAAGTAAGTATAAATAAGTAGTATAAATAAGTTCATAAATAAGCACTTTTCATTGGGAAAAATGTATTTGTAAGAGAAAGCTAGCTATTGCACTGATTTACAGCAGTTAGTTGTCTGCCATCTATTTGAATATTAGGGAATGAGAGGGTTCAGAAAAGAGTGGTTAAATTATTGAAAATGTTGAGGAATCACAAATCAACACAAAAAGAAAAGTTAAAATATTAGCTCTCATCCTCTCTGGAAAAGGGAGCAAGTAAAAGCTGTTAACAGTAAAAGCACAGATGGACCTTTATTATGCCACTGAGCAAGAGCAAGCCAGCAGGTCACTCAAACTTTGAAGACAGTAATAACGAAAGATACTTTAAGCCAAACAAATAGAGCAGACTCAAAACAAGAATCAGGTTTCCACCTCTGCTGGCATAGGGAAACTCAGGCTCCGAGCTCTGTGGAGTGCTGCTTGGGCACTTCTTTGTGCACGAGCAATGCTTTTATAGGGGCCTTCTGCATGAGACCAAGAGAATTGCCCACTGATGTTGGTGCTCCGCTCTCTCTGATTTTAGCCGTATAGCTTGATGCAAATCTACATCATACTGTTTCACAAGGAAGAAACTTGACTAAGGATGTACTTAACAAACTGGAGTGTCAATGAAACAAATATGTGCAAAGAAGGAAGTTGTATCTGATGTCCTTGTAATTAAGGAAAATTCTCTGATCCTGCAGCTTCCTGGTCAGCTAAAGCCATACCTGTGGACAGCATGTATTGTGGGATTAGTTATTACTATGTAGAAAGTGGATAGCTTTGAAGGAAAAATGCCAAGGAGGCATTTTGTTCCAATTAAGCGTGAGCCTGGAATAAATTTTGGGATGTACATGCACAGAACAAATTCCCCAGTAAAGTGACTTCAATGCAAAGTCATGTTGATAGATTAAAACAGGGATAAATTCAAGTTGGTTCAATAACCAAGTAAAACACTTGATTTAACATTTGAATATGAGCAGTACCTTTGGAGTCACGGCTTTTCTCCTTAGACTAGTCAATGTTGAAGGGTAACAAAAAATGTTCCTGTGTTTAAGTGGGTTCTGTGGTTGTCCTGATGAACAATGAGTGTTTTAGGGTGACCAAAATAGCTTTACAGAGGAATATTGCACATGCATCTCACCTTAAGTGATATGGGAGAGAATACTAACCACCACAGGTTTGAAAATACAGCTCCTTCCAGTTCAGTTTGCAAAACACACTGAAACCTTGGAATGGCCCTAAGGCAACAGCAACTCATAGAGTTTCTCTTTTACTGAGAAACGAGTTTACTTAATCTCAGCAAAAACTGTTGGGCAGAACACATATGCAAGTCTTGCATGTGTGCTTTGATTTGTTCTCCTTTATCTTGGCTGGAAAAAGGCAAGTAAATTAAAAAAAGGAAAAAAGGAAGAGAAGAAAAGGTTACTACAAGGGAAAACTCCAGGTTTTTCACTTCCAACTGGACACTTGTCAACTTCTAGAAGAGGGGTGTCATATCCAGAATCCTACCTTCAACCATGGCATGCATGGACATCTTGCAAGGAAGAAGTAAGCCAACAGGGACAAAACTTGTTCCAAATGCTCTCCCAGCCTTAGTCTGTCATCAGCAGATGACATCAGCACATGGATTTGTCTCTTTAGTAATGCTTAAGGACACTTTGCTAGTTAATTGTCTGGTCGGCTTGTGAACCTTTGTGTTGCAGCAATCTGCTGTCTGCATCAGGTGCTTCCTTTTGCTTTTACTCAAGTCCACCATGTAGTACCTGCATGGAAGCTTTCTAGTTTTTGTGTTGGGGCAGGCAGAAAACCTGCCAGTTCTGGGTGCAGTACTAGTAGCTAGGCTATTGTGAGGAAGAATGTCTTGCAGACTGGCTAATTCTCTGAATTTAGCAGAAGGGCAGATGGAGGCTTGGCTCTGTCTCGTCAGTTGCATAACACTGGATGTCAGTGGGACTGAGTCTTGTATGGCCTGCTCTGGGGGCTGGCTTTTCACATGGCCACCTATTAATGTATTGTGACCTAAACACAGAGAAACAGAGGTAACAGGATGGTGACCAGTCCTGGTACTCTCTGCAGACTTCAGTGGACCCTGCCTCTTAACTGTTTATCATAGTAATGGCTTTGAGAACTCCTTTCAAATGCTTTTTTTGTCCATTTTTCCAGTTGGACCTGCAGTGTGTGATCATCTGGATGAAAAAAGCATCAGCATCTCCTTTGTGATGGGGAAGTAATAGCTTTGAAATTATTGTTTGGAAAGATGGGCTGAGACTGGTGGGAATTGTTGCTGTCTGGACTGTTTGCAGCCAGTGGTGTCTCGTGTACAGGTGGATGCTCTGTGTGCAGTTGTCCCTCACTGTTACTGGATGAGAACAGACAGGTTGGGGCTGGCTGCAGCTTTCTCTCCAGCTGGTGTCTTGCCTTGTCATACTGAAAAAGTGATTATGGCAGATAAGGCTGAAGAGGTGAAATTAAAAATAACCAAAAGGTAGATTCTGGGCTTAGTTACTCAGTGACAGGCCTGTTTCTATTCTGGGATGAGGATAATTCACACTGAGCTCATTACACCATGACTCCCCCTTAAAATGCCTTGACAGTCAATTTCGTTCCAGCTAATAAGGTCCTAAAATGTTAATGAAGCAAATCAATTTTTCATGGCTTTGTATTGCAGTTGTCAGAAAGTGCTGTGTTGCAGCCTGCCAATTCAAAAAGCTTTTCAGATATTAGAAGGACACCAAAACATTCAGCAATTTGAAGGATGTTTTATTTTCTCAGTCTTTCCCCAGTGCCCCTCTCATTTTTCCAAGACTTTATGCTGTGCTGTTTGCTTGTTCCCTTTGGTCCCATCCTTTCTCCATTGTCTGCTCTGGTCACTAGTGGGAAGAGCTGGCTTGTTGCTACCTTCCCTATTGCACAGGGAGAAGAAAGATGGAGTGCCCAACGGAATAGGTAGGGATGAAGCTGGGCAAGGGAGGCTACTCATGCTGATACACATTTGAAATATATTGAGTTTGATGGAACAAGTGGAGAAATGGCATCTTGTTCATCCCCTTTCCTCATCTTTTTGGAAGGAGCAGTAATGTCAAAAGTCACAGCTCTCTCGCCTCATGGCAATATGTCAGTGTTACCTGGCATACATGCTGTCCACACTCAGTATCTCATGGACTGCAGAAGGAGGAGAAAGAAGTTGCATTCACTGTACAGCCACATTGATGGTCAATCACCCACACTGGCTTAGGAATAGGTTAGATGGCAACCATCTTTTATTTCTCAGAACTGCTTATTTTGTACTGCTAGCAGGAGACAGAAGGCTCAAACTTTCACAACTGCTCCTGGATTTATTTTGATGGAGCTGTTTTGATCATTTACTGCTCTCTGCATTTGTGTTTGTGAGTCTGCAGATGGGAAGTACTAAATCATGTGGTCTGGAGAATGTAAGGGGTTTTTTTTTTTAATTTACTTTCAATTTCATTCCATTTCTAGCTACAGTTCATTTCTATGTGCCTGAGAAAAATACCATTAACTAGTGTTTTGGAAAAACATAGAGTTTTCAAAGTATTGTACTTGGGATCCTTGTACTGCCACACTGGTAAGGGATGATCTCAAATAACTCATGAGGGGAAAAGTAGTGTATGAGGTGTAATTTGGTATTTTGAATTTCAGTAATTAACCCCCTGTAGCTGTTGAATGGAACATCCAGAACACTTTCCACTCGAGTTCTCCACCCAGAGGTGTGCTGGGTCCAGTGCCAAGAGCTTCCCCATAGCTTTTGCAAATGCTCAGGGTGTGTCAATGTCCTCTTCTGCTGTGACAGTGATGCATTAAGAGCTAGCTGACCCTATAATGACTTGGGAAAGAGGGAAGGTGTTTAACCCCCTTAAGCCTTTCAGACCATAGGTGGTGTTTGTGTGACTCTCCCATTCCCTAAGTGGCAGAAAATAGAGTTAGTGATTGCCAGGTACAGCGTCTGTCTGCGTGTGTCTCCTGGACAGGCCTTGCAGAGCACCTTAGCCTTTGGCACAGCCCTGGGATTCCTGCCAGGATAATTAGCCTGGTAGCTCCCTAGGTAGGAGGTAAAGTGCAGGGTGATCTCAGCTGCTGAGAGAAAAGCTGTCTAGGCTTGAGCTGAGCAGAAGCAAGCTTCTGCAGCACCTCTGGGGTTCCTGGCGTGGAGAACTGCTGCTCTGGATTCTGAAGCTTGACCTGTCAGCTCCAAGCTGAAAAGCACTGCCATCTGCTTCCAGAGATTGTTTTGTTTCTTTCATCTCACATGACTTAGGAGCCTTGAGCAAACGATTTCCTGTGCAGCCGTCTCGGGGAGGTATGCAAGGTGAGCCATATATATGTCCACAGGCAGAGCTGTGAGGCCTAGAAATGAGGTGCTGGCTCGAGAGACAGCTGGTGCTGTGGATGCAGGAGCTGGAAAGTTGTCCAATGCTAGGATCAGCCAGCAGCCCTAAGGCTGAGTCTGCCCCTCTAGCAGTTGTGATGCTCTAGGTTGGAGCTAGGCAGCCACAGGAGACTGCTCTCTACTCAGGGAAGATGTTGGTGTTTTTGGTCTTGAACCCTTCAAAGGAGAAATCAGTTCCTGTTGCATGTTTTGGGAAGTTCTTACCCTTGCTCTCACCACCCTTTTTGCTGTGCTGTCAGCTTCTGGTCTTGGGGACTCACCTCAGTAGGCTAGTCCTTTGCCTTGCAACTGGCTGCCTTTCTACTCCACATCTCCAGAGCAAGCTTTCTTTTTGTTTTCAAGCCTTCCCTTTCCTTTTTAACTATATCTAATCCCAGACTCATTTGCTCCTGGGCATGTGGTGGTTCATCATGGGTGGTTCTGCTCACCAGCCTGCTGTTGTGATCATTACTTACGAACAGAGTTTTTCTTCTCTGTTGCCTTTTTTGCACAGCAGTCCCTCCCTGTAGGGCTCTTTACAGGCTGGGAGTATTGTTGTTGTTCTTGTTTGCTAGTTCTAAGCTCCTCTGACTGGGGACTGTAACATAAGGCTTACGAAACTTTTGTTCATAATGTACATTTCACCCTGCCCTGCTCCCTTTTGTGATGTCTCTTTTTTCAGTTTTGTTTGTTTGTTTGTTTGTTTTGTTGTTTTGGTTTGGGTGTGGTTTTTTGTTTTGTTTGGGGTGTTTTGGGGTTTTTTGGGTTTTTGTTTGGTTGGGGTTTTTGGGTTGGTTTTTTTTCCCCCATATTTGTAGCCTGGAGAATGACCTTCAGTGAGAAAAAAAATAAAATCCTAAGTTGGAGGTCTTTATCCAGCCCTCTGCCTCAAGCAGGCTGGGTAGATCAGGTCACTTAGGACTCCAGAAATAAATCAAGTGCAGTGTTCTATCTTTCTGTGGAATATTTTTGTGCGTGACATGCAGGCAGTGCTGCAAGGGGCATATTAAAAATTCATACCAGTGCAGAGCAGTATTTTCTGTGCAGAGTGCTTGAGAATAAGCTTGTATGTCATGCACAGCAACATTTGTATGAAGCAAGTAATTAATTTCATCTAAGCAGAAAATGGCAGAGGAGATTTAAATGGTGTGGAGTAGAAGCAGGCTTGTTGTGAGACACCATCTCCTTCCTTTTCCTCCTGCCAAGACTCATGGAAGATTTCTTGTAGAGCTGGCTGCAAAGTCCCAGTGTGTGAGGGTGTTTCCTGCGCTTGAAGCAGAAGGGGAAATCTGTGCACACGGGTATTCATCTCACTCTGCCTCTGTGACAGCTTTGATGTAATTGTGTAAGTGTTCCAGCTGTTGAACCTTAAAACAACAAACAGCTGGGCACAGAAACTGTAGCTTCTCCAGGCCTAATTTCTTTGCAGTTGTATGGACGAAAGGGGATGGGACTGCTTGCAACACAGAGGGGTGTTCTGAGACCCAGGGCTCTCATGTGCACCCTGTTTTCCAACTGCTGTTGGAAGCCAAGCATGGGACACGTGCTTTGGGTATGCAGGCAGTGTTGAAATGCTCTATTCTCTAGTCTTCTGAAGGCATGACTGCTGAGTGTTATGCTGAGAGATGTCACAAGAAAAGAGTTAGTCATAGGAGGCTTGACAGAGAAGCAGTTGAGGCTGAGATGTAAAGTCTATCCCCAGTCAACCCCACTTATGGTGGTTTGTGTTGGAAGGCCTTCAGCAAGGAGGAAGAGTGAGAAGGGATTTAGGATAAGAGGACCTATGAGCACTGAGGCTGCAAAAACCAGTGGGTCCTTGGTTGGAGCAGCTCCAGGATATAAGACGGAGTAAGTGGGTCAGTGCTGAGGCAGGGCAAGATGTAGGAGCAACTCAGTTTTGGCTCTCACGCCCCTGTTGTAAAGCATGAGCAATATATCCTCAAGGTCCCTGGCAGACTGAAGGGAGAGAAGCAACACCACAGAGTTGGGGCCATGTCCTGCTCATCCATTGCTGGCTGTTTGTCCCAATGGGCCCAGATCCTGGCAGCAGGAATGACAGCATGAAAATGATAAACATCATCATGCTGATAATGTGCAAATGTGTTATTCTGGGAGCTCTGAGGGAGAGGAGATGGCATGACAGGCCAGAGTAGACTATCTCATCCCTATGCCCTTGCAGCAGATTCTTGATACGAGAATGGGGAACCTTGGGGCACTTAGCACAGCCACTGCAGTGGGAACTGCATGAAAGCAAGTGGTCTAGGTGGGATTTTCTTCCTGCATGCAAAACCTTCCCCTCTGTTAGGCAGCCAAGTAGGCTTACAGCTGGCATTGTCTGGCTGCCAGCATGGAGTAACCAAACACTCCTACAAGTACTAGCTTTTCTTGCTGTCAGCCTCTCTCCTAGCTCTGATTTGTTACGGGTATCTGGCATTTCATGGGTATTTTCTAAAGGCCAGTGAAGTGTGCTTTGCAGTATGCATGGGTTTGGTCTCTGGCATCAGCTTTGAGTGAGACGGTGCCTGTGTCTGTCCTGGGATAAAACAGTGGCAGTGAAGAACATCTTGCTTACATAGAAGTAACTAGTGAGATGGCTAATGCTGAAAGGAAACAGGCCTTTCTGGTAGAGTGCTGGGAAAGGGTAAAGGTTTGTTCCCGCCTTTCCCTGGGACTGCCCATGTGTAGCACATTTCTTTTAAATGGTGTGGGCAGCATAACTTGCTCAGCCCATCTGCCTGGGGGAGTTTACAAACCAACTTACAGCAGCAGCCAAACTGACCATGGTAGTTTCATGACGGGGTCTTGGTTTGTGTCTCAAACTTAACTTGCTGTGCAGCACATTTTACCAAGTTGTGGAGTCGAATTTCTGTGCCAAAACACCAGGAGTGTGGTCATGGGACAGATACAACTTTTCTGCACCTTTGTGCCATTGCAAATGAGAGGCAGCAAAGAAGAATCTTTCTCAAGCATTTGCTCTCTATTTGCAGGTGCTTTTAACCAGGCTTGGTGGGTGCCTCTCTCCCATCAACTGATCTGGGATTTAGATGCATCTAAACGTCAGGCCTTGGTCATCAAGTACCCAGCATTAAAGTGCCTTTAAAATCAGGGCTCATGTTCTTAAATCAGATGAATAATCTTAGTCATGTAAATTGTCTACTGAAAAACAAAGCTGTTCTTCATACACTTGACTGTCGTAGCCTTTAGCCTTAAGACAAAGTAGTTGGAGTTTTGGTTAAAACCTTATTGACTTCTGTGGAAGTTAACATTAAAACTAAGTTCATGTTGAGACTGGATAAGGTTCATGATTGTGTATGTGCTATTGGATGCAACCTCTCAGAGAGGACAGGCAGAACTGAGGTTTCCAGTAAAATCTGTGACATGTTCACAGAGGAATGTGCAAAATATACCCTGTACATAGGCACAGAACAAGTACTGCAGACACAAGGTGCTACATTTAAACTGCATTTAAAGTTAATAATTAAAGCAAGCAAACACCTCCCCATGTCAGGCACTTAGCTTTCCTTTTGTATCAATCGGTCCAATACCTCATTGGATCTCCTCTTTCCCACCCTGCTGTGGCCCTGAAGACTTTTATTGCTAATTTCCTTCAGTCTGAATAATTTTTGAATAGAAATGTGAGGTTTCTGAAAACTCCAAGGATTCTGGGCCTGGAGAGTTGTATCCAAACGGGATGTCTCAATGCTAGTTTGTTATGGCATACATTACATTGCACATCGCAATGGGATTTGCACTGGCTTTTATTCAGTAGTGATATGAGGTGTAATTTAGATAGTTATACCTAGTTTGGTGTTGTGATGAGTTTGTGCGGGAAAGATGACTGGTTTGCAGTGAGAAGGGGATGAAAACAGTATAGTAAAGCAGCAGGACATCTTTTAGCTGAAAGGGGGAGGTGACCTTCTCTCCACTTAGTGTATGATATGTCTTATGGAGAAATTGTAAGAAAAGTCTTTCTTCTGGGGAGCAGCATGTATGTCAGCAGGAAATGGGAGTGGGTCTGGAAGAGATTCAGTTGGGGCTGGGTATAGGGTAAGATGAGCTTTATCCTGGAGACAGCCTAGACGGGAAGGTAAAGCCATGGAAAAAAAGGAGAGAGACTGAAGGGCCTTGACAAGGATTTTGCCTGCAAATCAGACATCTGTTTTACCCTACAGCAATCTCTTCTGAATGAGAAATCACCATCTAAGCATTTCTGAAGTGGGAAGATGGAAATAGGAATGAAGGCTCAAGCAGACAGACCAGTCTTATTGCACTCCTCTGATTTAAGATCTAATGGATATTAGCCCTGTCTTTAAAGTGCATAGTGGTGCACTGATTTTGTGACTCATCTTTCAGAGATGGTGCTTTCAGTACAATTATCAATACTGCAGTTTGGAAGTCAGCCTGGGCTTGGAAACCTGGGAATTGTTGGGAGATGGAGCCCTGTGGTGTACATGCTTGATGGGGTGCAATGCTGTTTTCAAAGTATGACAGCTCATGTAATTGAAGACGCTGCCTTGCAGACTTAACTTAGAATTGCAAATGCCATCACATTTCTTCTGGTTTGGAAGACGCATCTTCCTCGCATAAAAGCTGCTCTGCCAGTTCAGGTTTGAGTGTAGGTGTGAGGTGAAGGGAGATGCTTAAACCGAATGTGAATTCAGGCTGCAGACCATGGGAGCAAACTGGAATTGCTGGCCCTACAAGTGGGGTATCTCTCAAGGAGAACTGTGCGTATTCCTTGCCAAGCCCTCCCCTCTCTTTTCACAATATGAAATGACGTGCTGTTTCCTGAAAATGAGATGAGAAACAGTATGAGAAGGAGAAGAGAGAAGGAGCATTTGTAAGGCTTCATGCCCCATGATGGGGCTGCCTGTTGTGCTATTGCTGCACAGGCTGTACTTTGAAGTGTGTTTTCTTTTCACTTTTTCCTGGAGTGCCCGACAATAGCCACTAGACAGAAGGAGACATTTTCTGATGTTCTTTAACAGTAGAGGAATTTATTGCAAGTGCATTTAAAAATAGAGGAGTCCAAGGACCATCTGTCTTGAGTGTTTTAGTGGAAGTGGGGACAGTTTGCAGTGTCTGCTTGATTGACGATCCAGAGAGTTTTGTGTGGAGCTGTGGCTGCAGCCCACTTACAGCTGGCCCATCTCTGTAAAGAAAGTCACCGATCAAGCCAGTTGTGACGTGGTGCCTCTGCCTTTGGTAGGTCTGTTTGGCACCTATGCAAGCACACTGAGAAGAACTGAGCCCTTGCTG
This sequence comes from Prinia subflava, assembly GCF_021018805.1. Classification (NCBI taxonomy): domain Eukaryota; kingdom Metazoa; phylum Chordata; class Aves; order Passeriformes; family Cisticolidae; genus Prinia; species Prinia subflava. The sequence continues at coordinate 4,397,492 of NC_086283.1, read as the reverse complement.
GTCATGCCATATTGCCTTTGAGAGTAGACCTTACCTCCCAGACTCCCAGGTATCAAGAGTGTTTTGTGTGCTGTTGGGTGTCTAAGCTGTAGCTGGACTATTCTGAGGAGCTGGCATGTTGATGCCTGGGGGATCTGCCTTGCTGGGGCCAGTTGTGTGGAATGGAGCCAGAAGGAAATTTGATTTGCTCTGAGTGAGCTGTTGGGGAAGTGTTCCCCAGGGCTGGGCACATCTCAGCAACTGGCTTTACCCCTCTCCCTGTGCTGACCTGTGTCTTGCCCTGAACTACATTCTGCAAGGGTGCCAGCAATGAGGAGCTGCCAACTTGGCACTTGAACAGCGGGGCTGACGCAACTCATTTCACAGAGGGATACCAGGCGATTTGAGAGCCCCCAACTGCTGCTGACTCCATACAGAGCTGGTATTGCCTCCATTATGGAAGAGCTGACAGCTGGGAGCTGGGATTTGCATGCTCAGCAGAGTATAGCATAGTCAAGGGTCCTGACAGGATGCAGCAGCAGTCCCATGGCTGCAGCAGTCCTGTGGCAAATGCACCCAGGGAAAGAGGCATTAGGGAGTCTTCCATCTAGATGCCCTGAATCCCTAAGGAGCTCTCGAGGCTGTGTGCAGTGATTCAAAGCAGAGAATGGAAAGATGGCAGATGTTCTGTGTGGGGAGCAGCATGTCTCCAGGCTGTACTCAGGACACTCACCATGGTTACATGTATGGGACCTGCTAGCATTGCAGGACCAGTGTTACATTCCCCTGTGGGAATGGTTTCTCCCCCCTCAGGGACCCCTAGAGCTCTTGTCATGTAGTTTGACCCTTCCTTCCCTTTCTGACCCCCATTGGCTGTGTGCCAACTTGCCCCACCCTCAGAGGTCCTGAGAAAAGACCCTGTTCCCCTGGACACGTCCTCTCTTTCCCCTGGAGACCACCTGGAATAAACATCTTACTGCAGCTAAGGGTGAGAGCCTCTTTTGAATCCTTTTTCCTGTCTTTTGATATATTCCTCCAAGGCCTGAGAAGGACTGAGCTATCTTGGACCCTTAAGGGAATTAAAGGAGGATTTATTTATCAGACCAGTAAGCTCTCATGGGTGCTTACTGGTATGGGGGAGAGGAGGGACATGCTAAAAGCAAAAATTGCCTTGCTGATGCTTAAAAGTTTTAATTGTTTTCCTTTATTTGCAGGAGAACTGCTGAGTCAGCCAAGACCAGAGGGCCTGACGGAGATCATCTGTCCGAAGAACGGCAGCGAGCGAGTTAATGTTGCCTTGGTTTACCCCCCCACTCCTACTGTGATCAGCCCTTGTTCCAAGTGAGACCAGAATGCAGACTTATTCCCCTGTCAGTAGACACCAGAAAGCCTACGTAAAACATGCCCTCTCTAAGCACTTCTTTCTGGAAGGTAGCAGCCCCACAGCCTGGGGACTGTTCTAATTACTTGTGGCTATAGACAGCCCACTCAGAGGATAAGAAGTACAGTGAAATGGGCTGAGGTGTTCTCTGAGCTGTGTTGTGGCAGATACAAGACACACATTGGGCAGGACAGATCAGGAGATAATGAAGTCATAGGTGGATTTTGGTAGGATGAGATCCCAGGAAATTTCTGTACAACCTGTTCTGAGGCAGGACCACTCTCACAGGCAGGTGTCAGGTTCCTTGGGACCTTGTATAGGTGAGGGTGTGATCCTTGGATGACCAGGGGGAGGTGCTGCCACCTCTCCAGACTTTATTCTGGGGCAGAACTTGTCTCCTTTTGTTTCATCGGAGTTGTTTTGTTTTTATTTGGCTTCCCTTGCCCTAAGATGCATTACTGGCTTGTGTTCAACATGTTCTCCACCAGATCCCAAGCCAGCAGGACTCCAGGCTATGGTGGTGCATGGAGTTCTCCTGTTGTAGGAATAGAGTTACACACTTGTCCTTGTTGAATTTTACAGCACTGTTGTTGGTCCAGTCCTCCAACTTGGTGAGGTCCCCCTGGATGGGAGCCCTGCCCTCTTGTGTATCTATAGCCTATATGTACTTCACAGAGTAGGAATGTGCTTGGAAAACAGAGCTGTATTGTGGTGGGAAAAAATGTGGAACAACACTCACAAAAGCAGCCAATGCCTTGGCTTTTTGATGCATGGGTTTTGCGGAAAAACAGAAATTCAGCCATGGCCTGTTCTAATTGGAATGCCACTAGGGAATTTGGTAGGGAGCTAAGAGGAGCAGCTGAGTGTCTTGCTGGTGTCTGCTGCTGTGCTGTATGTGAATGCCTGTTACTTTCACTTCAGTGTCTTGGCAGTAGCTTTAGATGCTGTTCTCTCTGTTCAGTACCCTCCCATTCCAAAATACCGCTCCAGGTAGAGAATGGCTTCAGTGATGGGTGATTGTTGAGCTGTGTGTGAAGGTGAGGGTAAAGTGCTCACCTGGGGCAGAAAACAAAGCTGTTCTGATACTGAGCCACAGGTCACTACTGCCTGTTTATTTAGTTCTCCTGTGTGTGTGTGTACTTGGCACAGCATATTTCTAACCTGCAGGTGCCATTTTTGTTGTACTGTGCTGTCAGGCTATGCCTCCTACCCTCCTTGTGGTCTAGCCTGCCTTCCACAACGTCTGTTAACTGTGTCCCAGTTTCGCAGTCACTCTGCTGGCAGGAAACTGGAGTTCTTTAAAAAACATGTGTTACTTTAACTTTACTTCACACTCCCTATTTAGAAGCCTAGAGAAGATCATGTGTCTTAGGTTATGCATCTCAAGCACACTATGAACCCTGCCATAATTCTTTATCCTTTCCTCTTCCAGATAAACCGTCAGTGCTGGTGCCAAAGGTTTTCCACCAGGCAGAACATGGCTGATGCTCTACAGTGCTCCCATCTATCCAGTTGTGGAGTCGACGCTCATGGGGATCAATAGGACTTTGGACTTTGGACCCTGAAAGAAATGCTGTGGGGCAGGGGCAGCTCCCAGGTGGGGGCTTCATGGCTGAAGTGGATGAAGTCATCTGGAGGTTGGGGATGACAAGGCACAAAGGAAAATGATTGCTGCAGATGGCAGGGCCGCTGGCCGGAGGGAAAGCACTGGGGATAGGTTTCTGTGGACCCATTGATCATGTGTTGAAAACCCATTTGGATCTCATGATGAATGTAAAAATGTTCTTGGTATACCATTTAATTCAGACCTGCTTGGAGGAAAGTCTCTTGAAATGAGCTGTAGCGGGATTCCCTGGATTTGTTCCTGGACAAGTGAGTTTTGTGGCAGTTGGCCAAGGCTTTGCCGGGGAGTGGGTTGGTACTGTGAAGCCTTTACAATTGCTCCACCACAAAACAGTTGGCTGTGTCCCGTGCAGCAGTCATGAGCAGAGGCTGGCAGAGAAGCAGGCTGGGAAACATTTCCTGCCCTGTGCCTTCACAGATGTTGTGCCATGAAGTGGTGAGGATGTGCTGTGATCATGCAGGGACAAAAGCAGGGCAGTCAGTGTGCCTCTGGCACGTGCTATTTCTTATCTCTAGTATTACCATTATGCCTGAACAACTGCTGCTCTGCCATGTCTGGATGCTCTGTTACTGCCATTGTGGTACTCTCCATGCATTGTGTCCACTAGAGTGCTAAAAATCTAGATCTTGGTAATCCTCCCAGGAAAGCCACCTGGGAGGCATCCTTGCTACCAGGCATCCTTGTGCAGAGATCTGGTGAAGCAGTGTGTGGCTGTGTGGTACAAACTCATCCTGATCCTCTTGGGTGGACCCTAGCAGCCATGCTTCATGAGCGGCCGTCTTCCCTCTCCAGTTGTGGGAAAGGTCAGGCTGAGCACTGGTACCAAAGTTCTGGTTTCTCCCCCAGCTCTGTGGCTTGAAGGACTTCTAAGATCTTGCTATTAGTTTGTGCCCTGCAGCTGAGCCCTGGTAACTGTGCTGCGTGAATCCTGCTCCATGCAAATATTTATTTAGTGTAAATCAATAGGACACAGGCATTTCCAGAGCCAGGATCCCTTCATCAGATGCTGGGGCAGGTCTGAGAGATGAGGGACTTAAAATACTTGTGTTAATGTACAGCTCTTAATTGTTTGGGCTGTGATGGTAGACCTGGGATGGGTGGTACAAGCCAGCAGGAGTGCCCACCAGGATGTGAGCTGGCCAGGCCTGCAACCACTGCAAGACAGTGATGTGTCCTGCTGGGACCTGCTGCTGTTGCACAGATGATACTCCCCTGGTTTCTGATCCTTCAAATGCCAGCCTCATGTGCAAGGCTGTAAATCTTCCCATTGGCAAGAATCATGCTGGGAAAGCAGGGCAGAATCCATTCCAGCAGGAGATCCAGAGGCCAGGTAGAAGAAATCAAGCCATGTAACTTACTTCAGGGGGAAAAGCTGCCAAGTAAAAGCTGGCAGCTCAGTCAGCTTCCTGTCTCTTCAGGGTATCATTCCAGCTTGGGAGGGTAGCTTGGGCTGAGATTTCATGTGTCAACCTGCTACCTTTGGCAATGAACCTTCTTACATCAATGAGAATCATTGATTGATTGTGCTTCTGTGTTGCTGTGGATAAACTGGAGACTTAGAATTGTCTGTGGTGGCTGGAGGAGTTGAAAGGGAGGTGAGATCTTTCAGTGGTGCTCAGTAATAATGCTGGGAAACTCCCTTGTCCTGAGTCTTGCTGCCCATGAAAAATGCCTGGTACAGGCAGAACTTGTGTTAGAACATTCCCTACTGTCACCTCCCATGCTGGGTGGCCGCCTCCTCCTGTTTTGCTGCTACTCACCTCTCTTTCCATTCTCCATAGGAAGAAACTAGCGATTTGTTGCTGTGAAGTTGCGTGGAAACCACATTGTAAAGAAACCACAAACTGGAATCCTTTTCCAGCCGAAGGCCTGTTTCCCAGTGTACCCATCTGGTCTGGGATGCGTGAACATTGAAGGAGTGAGAGGACAGAGCAGACATCTTACAGCCTGCTCCTTGGGACTGCAGCCCCCCTGCCAGGGTGTGCCACCTCCACGGGAGCATTCCCTGGCCTTTGCAGGCACTCAGGCTGCTGCTGTGCACTGAAGCCATGATGCCAGGATTGTGGCAGTATGGAGATCAATCTAGTTGGGTCTGTGAAATATGAAACAGTGATTACTCATTCACCCACTGTTTAGTAACTGGTGTAACTGTGTTTTCATCTGAATTTTTTTAATATGCAAAAGCCATTTAATTTTCTATGCAGTTCAGAAACATCTCCCCTTTGCAATTGCCAGGTGGGAGATCCATGCAGGAGAACCAAACCAAACAGCTCATAGTACTTTTGATTTTGCTGTCACTGTCTTTTAAGGATGCACCCTGGGATCCTGATACATGTCCCTTTGCTCAGCTTCTATCTCAGACCACGCTTAATATCCTTGGGCACCAGGGATGAGGGCCCTGTATTTTTGAAGGATCTGTCATTTTTCATGAATCAAGCCACCAGGAAAGAGGTCTTGAATGCAGTGCCCTAACAGCAGATACTTGAGTTCAGAGTATGTTCCTATTCGTGTCCCTGCTCAGAGAGTTACCAAACTGTTAGAAATTACTAAGGCCTCTGTGGAGCACTCTGCAGCCTTTACTGAAGATGTATTATAAAGAGGTCAAAAAGCACTGGGGCATCAGCTGTCTCCTTGTGGAGCTGACAATGAATTTAACTCCTTTGGAATAGGAGGAGAATCTCCTGGCAATCTTCTAGATGCCTACTACACTCGAGAGGATTGTAGTGGTTTTGGTTATTGGTTTGCAGACCTCTTGCTTGACTGGGTTTTGATTTCCTGTCGAAACTGGTTCAGACAGGTTTGGAAGCAGAGCTAGTGAGCTGCTTTGCACTCCAGGACTTTCAGCAGTTGGAAGATTTCTGGAGTACCTTGTGTTATGCTCAGAAGCAAAACCTGGGATTCAAACCTGCATCCGTCCAAGTGAAACTCCCAGGAGAGCAGCTTTGCCTTCTTCTGGGTCTGTGTAATGTGAGGAATTGCATGTCCTTAAGCAGCATACACATATGCTAGAGGTGAGTGAGAGTGAGCCCAGAGGGTGATGCTGCACATCCAGATAATTTTAGGGCTTAGAGGAGTACTTGGAGACATCCAGCAGTTGCAGAGGGTCCTGGGTAATGGGACACCTCTGTTTTAACTGTGATATAAGCAAAAAGAGAGGTAAGATTGTTTCCAGTCTGCCACAAGGCCAAGACGCCTTTGACTAGTCTCCTTTCATGGCAGTGCTGTTCTTTCTGCACTGTCTCTGCTCTGAGCTTTGGGGATTCAGCTTTAAAATGTTGAACTGTTGGGGATTTAGCCTAATTGGGGATTTACCCTGCCTTATGGTCTCTCAAATCAGATGGAAGAGACTGGGAGCTGCAGAAGCTTGGGTCATCTCCCTTGCAGCATCCCCCATGCCACAGTCTCATGGTGGCTGTAAAAATGCAGTAGTGTATTTGGGTGCTGCTTTCCCAGGAACTCAAGATGTGCTTGGCTGTGCTGTAGCACTGGAGCTGATGTGGGGTCCCTGTTCTCTTCCCTGTTGTACCTCTGAGGCAGTTAAAATTTGTCAAAGCAGTTGAGTCTCCTCACTGTGGAGGAGTTAGATACAGTTGTGTCAAAGGGAACTGCAAATGTTATTTAGGAGCTCACTAAGTGAGACGAAAATCCACTGGCTCACTCCTGCAGAGCCAGATCCCGGAGCTCAGTTCCTCTCGTGCCCTTTGGATGGGATCTTGGGCTGTCATCCTGGGAACAGCAATGCCGGGAGGTGGAGATGCTGCACTGCAGTAAGCACAAGAAGAGGCAAGCAAGTGGGCCTCAGTGTAGCACTCATCACACGCTTCATGGCTCAGTTCATGGACTGTAATTGCAGGTATTCATATAATCTACATCACTGGGCAGGACTCTGCGCACACACACATGCATGCCCAGACATACACGCACCACACCCACACTTGCCCACACATCCTTGCCAAAATGACTGAAAATAAAAGTGATCTCAATCTCCAGGAGAGTCCTGGCTGTGTGATTTGTTTTTCCTCTTGCAGTGCCTCCTTGGGCTCTAGCTCTGGAAGGGTCTGCACCTTGTAGACCTATGCTGCAGCAAAGTCACAAAGAAATTTGCCATTGAGTGAATCTGAGCATGGAGCCCCTTATTTGGTATCTGTGAACCACTGCCCACTCTAGCAAGGCAGGTGATTTCTGGGGAACAGCTTTTTCCCCACTACCATTTAAGTTGTTTTATGGGTTTGTGAGGCCAGCTCAGTGGTTCTCATTGGCACCACGTTGTTTGCATTCGTGGAAAGCTTGGTTCCCTGCTCGTGTTCAAAGCAGGTTTTGGAGGCAGAGTAGTAAGGCAGGCGGTCCTCTGCTTGAAAACAGGCAGCACCAGAAGGGTGAATTAAAAATGGGAACAAATCCCTTCCCACTGCTGCAGTTTAACTCCCTCTGGCAACAAAGCATCATCACAGCTGCTCCCTCACCACCACCTCCTGGTGGGAAGGAAAATAAGAAAAAAAAATTAAAACCCATGGGTTAAAAGCAGTTCCATAATGGAAGCAAAGTAAATATAATAATACTAATGATAGTAATTGCAATGAAAGAGAGCAGAATAAAACCCAAGAAAGATGAGTGATGACCAATACAGTTGCTCACCATTCACTGACTGATGCCTAGTACCACCCCCAGTTATGGGGAATGAGCATCAGCAGCTCCCAGTCAACTCCTCCTCCTCCCCTCCATTTAAATACTGGGGACAATGTTCCATGGTATGGAATATCCCTTTGGCCAGTTCAGGTCAGCTGTCCTGACTCTGCTTCCTCCCAATTGTGCACCTTTTCACTGGCAGAGCACGAGAAACTGAAAGGCCTTGACTTTGAGTGAGCACTCCTGAGCAACAACTAAATCAGCAGTGTATTATCCACAATATTCTCATACTAAATCCAAAATCTCAGCACTGCAGCAGCCTCTAAGAAAGCTGACTATCCGAGCCAAAACCAGGATGTGCACATAGCCCCAAGCACTTGTGTATGATCTCACTTTTGTCATCATTCACTGTGGAGAAGATGAGATGGACCTCTGTGGCACACCCATCAAAGATGACAAATGCTGCATAGCAGGTCTAGGGGAGGGGATGTCAGCATCTGCAAGGAGATGCTGGTGTGCCAGAGTGGGACGGGAGGCCCCACTGAGGGTGGGTGCTGGGGTCACAGCCACAACAGGGCAGAGAGAAGATCCTGGGCTATTTAGCGGCTGGCAGATGTGGAGGTCTTGGCATGGTTGCATTAGTTGGGTGCCAGTACATAGCCTCCATCACTGAGGGATACTGGACTGCTTTTCAGGACTGTGGGAAGCACCAGTGGAGAATAAACTGACCTGTGATGTACAGAGAGGCTTCAGCGCTTTGCCTTCACCTCCTGGCCAAGAAGATCTAGAGAGCTTTACACGTCTTGTGCCACCCACCCCACCCTGCTTGTTGACTGTGGATTAAGGGATATGGGGAACAGCAGCTACAGCAAATTCCCTGGCAGGAAGGGGCTGGGGGTCAACTGCATCTTTCTGGTGGCTGTTCTGGCAACCAACACGCTGCCGGTGTCCAGATCCGTGTTTTGGGGTCTCTGTGCAAAGTCAGTGCCATGAGAAGAGGACGGAGGCATAAATGAGTTGTGTCTGCCCAGTGTGTGTTTCCCGTAACACCGAGAGAGCTTCCAGAGAGCTGCCGTGACCCCAAACCCCGGGGGGAGTGCTGGGCAGAAGCCCAGGAGGGCTGATGCAGGCGCAGGAGGCGGCGGTGCTGCTGCAGAGGGGCAGGCCCGAGGGCTGGCGGGCGGCCGGGGGTGAGGCGGCCCGGGCACGCGTGCAACAAGCTCACCAGAGTCTTTGGCGCCACACGGGAACGCTGGGAGCCGCAGCCGCTCGGGTCTCACGGAGCCGCAGGAGCGCGGCGGCAGTGGCGGGGCGGCTGCTCCGCCCAGGGGCGGGCTCCGCGTTCTCCCGCCCCCGACGGGCCGCCGTCCCCGCCGCGGTTCCCGCCGCCGCCGCCGCCATGGAGGAGCGGAAGGAGAGCCGCGCGCAGGCCGCCCGGGACGAGGCGGCGGCTGCTCCCGCGGCCTGCCCGCCGGTGAGTGCGCGGGGCGCTGCTGGCCCGGCAACGCGGCCCCGCGCCCGCTCGCACAGGGCAGCCCGGCTGCCCGCCCGCCTCGGGCCTCGGCCCGCCCGGCCCGGCGCGGGGCTCGCCCGCCCGAGGGGCGCCGCCGGTGCCACGGGCCCGCCCGAGGCCGCGTCGGGGCGCGCCCCGCGAAGGCCGCGAGCAGCTGTCGGGAGCCGAAGTGCGCGTAGTTTTTCCTCTTGGTTTATTGCTTTGTTTATCTTGCACGTATTGGGCAGCGCCCCGAGTGTCTCGGTCAGTGTGGATGCTGTTTAATTCGGTCGTCGAGAGAAATCTCGGTGCTTGTGAAGGCTTTGCCCATTTGCACCAGAGAATTCTTTCTGTTGAGATTAGGATGCGTATTCAAGTTTTGTCTCCAAGAACTTCTGTTCGATGTGGCTCAAGACACGTGCATAAGTGTAATTTTATTCTGTATGTCTCTGTTTAGGAAAACAGTGTTTCAAAGCAGGCTTCAGTATTGATTCTGTCACCTGTCTATAGGCTAGTTCGCTCAGTTTGATCACACGTGTAAGAGTGTGATGCTTTACTGCGTTCTGGTGCCAAAACGAACTGTGAAATGCTCAAGCGTCTTGTTTTGAGCTTCTTAAATGAGTTCCTGATTTCTCTTTCTTCTAGGTTAGGCAGCATTGTAGGATCAGTGATCAAGAAACTAATGGCAAAACCTCAGCTGCCAGTTCGAATGACTTCAGTGATCCGATTTACAAAGAAATTGCCATAACCAATGGCTATATCAACAGAATGACCAGAGAAGAGCTCAGAAGTAAACTCGCAGAGTTCAAGCTTGAAACCAGGTTATTTGTAAACATGTTGATTTATCTTTGAGAGCAGTAGAGTCAAGAGGGATGGTTCCTTTAAAGTTTAAAAACTCAGCAGGAAGTGAAAAGCAGACATGGTACCAGACACCAATTGTTTTATGTGCAATCTTGTTGCAGCTTTTGTTGTAGGATTAATGCATAGTGCCTAATGTGTGCTGTCTCAACCGGCAACCCAAAGAAATGAAAAAATACATAACTCTTAAGGTACTTGTCATCACTTTTTGGTCAAGGGGGAAAGAACTACAGTAGTTCTCAGGTAGTGCTGCAGACCTTCACCATAAAGCAACGTGCTTCTGAACATCCATATTTTTATTTACTGTACCAGTGCAGATCTGATACTTGCTACAAACTCTGGTGATGGGGCTCAGGATTTAGACAATGCAGAGGACAAGTACCTCTAGATGGAGAGTTTGCTACTCTGAATACATGTGCTACAAATACATGTGAAAAAATGAATGTATTATAAGATGGATTTGTGCTTGCTGGGGTGGAGGTGAGGGAATACAGTGTAGTTCCTGCTGTACTGGAAATCACCTGCTAGACTCTCATAATGCTGTGGCCAGGCAAACTTGAGATACTGTGCAGAAGGTCAGTTGAGAAAAATAAAAGTATGTTGTTTTTGTAGGCAGCAGGAGGAAGTATGAGGAAGTAGTGGTGGGGAGTTGGTTAAATTAATTTAGTGCCTCATGTGGAAAAAAATCTTATCATTACTTGAGAAAATTTTTGGTAAAACATGTTAGATTTTTATGGCTGTTTAGCAGTTTCTCTGATTTAAAAACTGAAAGCAGAATTCAAATAGTATTTGATACATTTGTGGCCTTCTCTCATGTTATAAGTTTTCTATATGTGTTTTTTAATTTAGTTGTAAATGCTGAAAGCTTAAAATTTCTCTTTTACCCAAGCTAGGCTTTTGTCAATATATTCAAGTCAAGTCAAGAGTATGTCTTAGCTGTAAACAAATAGTGCATCAGTTCTAATAGAGAATTCTTCAGTAGAGAAATGAGCAGATTACCACACACCATCCTTTCTTTTGGGGTTATTGTGATAGTCAGTTGTTTCCTATTTTCAACTTTTTTTTATAAGTTTGGTGAAGAAACAGATAATTTCCCCCTCCATCAGCTCCCATACTGTCTCAACTTTTAATGAGCTGTTCATTGACATAAACTAGATCAACAAAGCAGAGTGAAGAAGAGTTATCTCTGCAGAATCAGCTGATGTTCTCAAATGCATGTTTACTAGTTTGATTTCAGTTCTTTGCAGATCAGTGGGCTGCTTTTCTGATAACACAACTTGCTACACGTATCTCTTACAGCTTCTGTGATTTCATTTGCAATGCATAACTTTGAAAATAACTTCCTTGGAAGGGTAAATTATCCTCATTTATTCATGGTTTGGTACATGGCAGTTCTGGCATTTGCATTCATATATTATAATTTTTCTATTAAAAGGACACAGTAAGTAACTTTAATCGCTTGCCATGTGAATTTATTTAAAGCCAAAAACCTTTAAAAGCAAGATCTTGACCAGTAGGTTTTTCTGATAACTGAAATCTCAAAATACTTTATTTGAATTGAGTTATTCAAGCTCAATTTTAAATTTAAATTGAGAAAAATGTCAAATGTGGACGTTTAAGATGGATGCTGCATTATCTGTACCACTGATGTGGAAGGCCTCAGGCATGAATCACTTCAGATGGAGAGCACAGGGGGGAATACAGGTGAAGCAGCACTTCTTTCAGGGCCAGAGGTCAACCAGGAGTAATCTACAAAGACTGGAGCTTTGGAAAGGCTTTGGATACTGAGTCTTGCTGAAGTAGAGGTGACTGCAGAGTGTCTCTGTGCCATGCTTCCCAGTCTGTTGCTGGTATTGTATTGTGGGGGTTTTCACAGCCTCTGTGTTATCCCAGAAAATGAGATATAGTGTAGATAATGGGGATAATGCACCTCTGTGATAAAGTGGAATTCAGATTTCACAAATGCTGATGCTCAAAATGAGGTTAACAAGTGTTGAACTTTCAAATGTTAAATACAGCTTCAGTTTTACTAGGAAATAATTAAACAAGAGTGCAATATTTGTCACCTTCCCTGTTTCTTTAGAGGAGTGAAAGATGTACTGAAAAAGAGGTTGAAAAACTATTACAAGAAACAGAAGCTGATGCAGAAGGAACACATTAGTGGAGAAAGCTGCTATGACTACATCTGTGTTGTTGATTTTGAAGCAACATGTGAAGAAGGAAACCCACCTGAATTTGTACACGAAATAATTGAATTTCCTGTTGTCTTGGTAAACACACGTACCCTGGAAATAGTAAGTGATCTAATGGCTGTGTTCATATGCTGTTCTTTGAAGTAACTTGTTTGCATCAGAAAATCTGGATTAGTTTTTAAGTAGATGTTGAACTTCATTAAAAATAGCATGCTTTTTTTTCATAAGGGTTATCCTCTGTGCCTCTTAGGAAACAAAACTTTCTCTTCTGAAAGCATTTTCCAAATCATCATCCAAGCGGATCATTTCCCTGCTGTCAACTCCCTCTATGAGTGTCTCAATTGTCCATCTATGTTCCCACCTGTCCTTTCTTTCCCCGCTTTAAGGCCCACAAATCTATTTCTAGGACTCAAGGGATTAATCATAATCAAAAATGATCCATTTCTGTGGTCCTCTCTCAGGCAATCTAGCAGGCACTGATGCAGAGGTCTAGAAAGGGAGGTTGAGTGAACTCCACTTCTGGTCAGGCCCACATGGGGGCCTGGTACCCAACACATGGTACCCAACAGACTGACATGGTACCCAACATACTTAGCAGGCATTTGGTAGCCTCAAGGGCTCTGTTCCAGTACACTTTTCTTTCAGGATAAACTACCTGCTGCTTAACTGAAATTGAGTGACCCAGTGAAACAGAGGAGGTGCACACAGCTCTGACTCATGGTTTGTTTATGAAGAACTCCTAATGGGAAGAGGATTTCCAGTAACCATTGTGATGCTACAATAAAGTATAGCTGCATGTGTGACTTGACTGCAGAAAAAGGATTGTGCAGATTACCAGGATTGTTTTGATTGCACTTAGAGTGTTTTTTGTCTGTCCAAAAGGTTTTGTATAATAGCAGAGATTTGAGGCTTTTTTTTCCATTAAACTTGCCTTCAGTCTTCACTCTTGTATTGCTCAGCTTCCCAGAGTGAGGTTTTGTTTGTCTCTGCCTGTCTGGCATCCAGAGGTGTAGGACTTGCCTGAAGTTTCTGAGGTGTGCAGCTGGTTGCTTTCATTGAATTGCAGGTGAACCCTTAGAGATATCACCTAAAAAAGATAACACTTTGCTCATGCCTCTCACTTCCTTTTCCTTTACTTTCACTCTTCCCAAATCCTCTGCTTTTTGCAGTCTGTCCTTTTTCCCTCTTAAATCCAGATTCCCATTCCTTGGTGCCTGCTGGCTGAGAGGAAGGCCGTGTTCTGGTTGGAAAGCTATCTGTCCCATTAGGAATCTGATGATGGCTAGTCAGAAGGCTCATACTGGCTCAGGAGGTGCACACTCCTTTTGCCTGCAGCAGGACAAGAAGCTGCTGTTGCAGGCGAGCCAGAGAGGTTGCCTTCGAGTGGGCTGCATAGTGTGCTGCAGCTGAGCGATTGATTCTCCTGTTGCAGGAGGATACCTTTCAGCAATACGTGAAGCCAGAGATTAATCCCAAGCTTTCGGACTTCTGCATCAGTCTGACAGGAATAACCCAGGTAATTTGCACTTTTGTTTCTTCAGGAGGAAATAGGAATAAAAAAAAGGAATGTGGTGTTATGTTTTCAGACTGGTAACCTTAAATGGTAGTATTTCATGGTTATTTTTCAATAAGGCTATTCTCTTAGTCCTTGTTTTTTTCCCTCTCCCAGTTAACACAGAGCTGATTTCACTAAATTGGTCATTTTGTGGGGAAAAGTATTCCCATTTTAATTCATGTGGAGACATTTAATCTTTAGTAGAGCAAAGCACCTTTTGAATTGCATCAGTTCATCTCCTACGATTTTTATTCTGAAGAGTTTAGAGTCTTAGGATGGCAACGGCTTGTGATAAGTGACTTAAGAAAGAGCCTGGGAAACAACCTCAAAGGTTTTAATCCAAGTTCAACTGCTGACTAACCTTGTTACCTTTACAGAAGCTTTTAGAAGGTTGGCTCTTGTAGCAGTGCTTTTGTGGTGCTATTTTTTCAGTTTAGAAAAACCTGTCCAGTCATCTGTTAATGTGTAATCTGATTTTGTAAAGATTTTGATGAAGCCAATTTTTTGATTGCCCGTATACCAATACAGTTTATACACTTAATGCTGAGAGGTTTTTTCCTAAAAAATTTTCCTTACTTTGTTGGGTTTTGTTTTTGTTTTGTTGTTTTTTTGTTCTCTAAGGACGTTGTTGATAAAGCTGATGTTTTTCCTCAAGTTCTGCAGAATGTCGTAGAGTGGATGAGACAACGAGAACTGGGAACAAAGTACAGCTATTCCATGTTGACTGATGGGTATGTCCTTGTGCAGCCTTCAGCACAATCTAAAACTGCAAAACCATATCTAATATTTGTGAGAGCATTGCTAAAGGTGGGTCAGGACACTGCCATTTTCCTGGCTTTAATTGGAGCTTTTGGCAAGATTGGTAATGCTGAACTGAACTATTCAAAATGAAGCTTGAATCCATCAGATGGCGCCGTTTCTTTCCTAGTGGTCTGTGTGCAACAGTGATGCTGTAGACTTTATACTTCGTTGTTGCTCTAAGTCTCCATTTATATCCAGCACATAATACCTGAAAATAACGCTCTGCAGTTTTTAATTTTTAACCTGTAATTACATTGCTATCTTTGGAAGCAACAGTGAATTAAAAAAAGAAAATGCTAAAGCAAAGTTGTTGCCAGGCTGGTTATATTACTTGGCCTGAATCTCTCTGGAATTCCCCTCTAGAGGAATCAGTGAAATTCTTTAAGGAAAATTGGTGCATTAAATTCTCTGCTGTATAGGTGAGATTGCATAGACAGCTAGAAGAGATGAGTGGAAAAAAGCTTTACTTTATCTTACAGCTTACAAACTTGTTGGGGTGGTTCCCTTCAGGAAGGCAGGCTGCTAAATAAATAGGATTATAATTTCTTCATATTTTCATAGAGATCTGGTTTCTCATAAAACTAGGTGAAGACTAGTTTCAATAGCCTACCTAAAGTAGAGAAATAAATGCATACCCAAATAATCAGGAAGATTTAAGGTGTCATTTGCTTCCCCGAGGGCTGTGTGAGCATCTAATTTTTTTTCAGCTTTTGGTGTTGATGTGGTAGGTGGTGTAATTGGTGTGCTATTTTTTGTCTTAACCATTGTGGACCTGAAACCATCCTGGTGAAAGTCTTGCTCCTGTCATTATTTCTTCCTGACTATTTTAGCATGACTATAGCAAACTACCTTTTCCTTCCTTTTTTCCCTATTTCCCTTCTACTGATCACCAGAGACAAGACAGCTTTTAGTTCTACAGCTGTGCAATATGTAGAACACAGAATTATATATGACCAACGTTTTCCTCTCTTGACTTTCTCAGGTCTTGGGATATGAGTAAATTTTTGAACATCCAGTGCCGTATTAGCCGTATCAAATACCCTTCTTTTGCCAAAAAGTGGATCAATATTCGCAAATCATATGGGAACTTCTACAAGGTTTGTACAAATGGCTGTTTCTCTTACAGGAAAATTTGATTTAAAAGTCTAGAATGTCCTGTTGTACTTGTCATCTCTACTTGTGTAGTATAAAATTATAGCACTTAAACAAGTTACCTGGTGCCTGACTTTCAAATGTGTTTCATGTGCAGATCTCACTTCACTAATTGAAGATCATATAATCTACTGCATTTTGATTTTAATCTTGTTTTTAAGAGTCAGGTTGTGCTTCTTAAAGGATTGTCTAAAAATGCTATACCAGTCCTCTTGGATCAAGTGTATCTTGAAGTAGTTCAGCTGAAAAGACTGTCTTGATTTTTCAGTTATAGGATCCTTTCTGTTTTCCTGCAATGCACTGCAAAACTAATTTGCACCACTATCCTCCTGTAATCTTGACTATTGGCATTGTAATGGGGACAGAGAAGGATTAGGATGTATCTACAGTGGAATCAAATGTCAAGAGAAAAGAAATAGAGACTTCAGTGCCGGGCCTTATTGCTGCTTTATGTCAGATTACCATAAAATCGGAGTTATTGGAGCTTCTAGCAAATGCCCAATCAGCCTGCACTAAAATACTTCTTTTGAAAGGGATTTCAGCCTAGCTAATGGTCTTATTTTGAAGGGCTTTTTCATACTAAATGTAACCTCTCGATAAAAGAGATATTGACATTTAATAAGGGAAGAGCTTTACTTTGGGCTGGGCAAATATTGCAAGGTTGCTGTAGGTGTTGCTGATCAGATCCTGTGAAGGCTGAAGGCATTCAGGAGCTTGATGTCAGTGAGAATCAAGAGCCTGGTGCTTCTTTAATCGCTTAGAATTTAAAAGGAAAACCAAACTCGGATTCCCTCTGCAATGCCACTGTGGATGACAATTTGTTCTTTATAAAGATGGTTAAACTTACCTAGGCCATGGCTTTCACCCTTGCCAGCACAAGTGTAACTTGAGCTGGAGCTGGTGAGAGGCCCTTGACATGATCCCAGGTCTAGACAAACTCCTGTTGACTATGTCTCCTCTGTAAAAATGAGAGTCTGTCTCACTGAGTTGCTTTGAAGTTAAGTGGTTAGTGATCTGACAGAAGGCAACATGAAAGTAATAGGTGACTTAAGTAGGCTTGAAATCTGCATATGTTTCTACTGCCCTGTATTAGATTTAAAAGACTTGGTACTGAACCTAATCCTTGAATGTTACTCACTTTCTCCGACAGGTTCCTAGGAACCAGACCAAGCTGACAATCATGCTTGAAAATCTGGGCATGAATTATGACGGGAGACCTCACAGTGGACTTGATGACTCTAAAAACATTGCAAGGATAGCCATAAGGATGCTGCAGGATGGCTGTGACCTGCGAGTGAATGAGAGAATTCACGGTGGACAGCTGATGACAGTCTCCTCCTCAGTCCCCTTAGAGGGAGCCCCAGCTCCACAGATGCCCCGCTACAGAAACTAGCAGTTCAGGGTTCTGCCACGAGAGCTGCCCTCAGATAGCCGCTAAAGACTCCAGAGCTTATTAAATAGCCACGTCTGTCAGCTTCTCTGCCGTGCAGAATCCTAAAGCACCTTAACTAATCATCTCTGTTGAAGTAAAGGGGAGCTTGGAAGCTGTTTGTTCTTTGAAGCCTATTACAGCAATTTTTTTTTTGTACTGATGACTTCTGTTGTTTCCAGTTTTGCTAGGAGTGAGGTTGATATCTGGAATCCAGACAAAGTGTTAAGCTTTTAAGAACGTGTAATTTGAACACCTGCTAAGAGGGATTGGACCTGTGTGCTGCTGTTACACCCCAGCCTGTGGGCAGTATTTGTTCACTGTGATGTACTCCAATGATAGCTAGCATCTGCTTGTTCATTGCACACAAATAAGCCATTCCTGGAAGAACTAAAAGAGCAGTGGTGGGGCTGGCCCTTCCTAATGAGGCACTCTGCTAAGGGTTCCTACCATTTTTTTTGTTTTTTACAAAGTCTAGGAGAAATGGGAACGCATTCATCAGTTCTAAAGCAGTAGAGGAGTACTCTGTTGTTTGGGGATCTTCTTTAATGGATATGTTTGTCTGCTTCCCCATTAAATGGAAGAGCTGGGTGTTAAATAAAAAATTCATTAATGTAGTATGATAGTATTTTTCTAACCTGTGTTTCAAAAGAGAAGGTGCTTCAGCTTTTCATTTTAAGGATCCCATCTACTATTCTTGCATAGCTGCCTTTCATTTAATTTTGGTTTCAGACACCATCAGCCATTTGGTCTTAAAAGTGAGTGAACTAAAAGTAAGTTCAGAACATGCCAGGTTATCAAAATGTCATGCTCTGTGATTACATAAAACAGGAAGCTTCTCATTCATGGCTAAAGATGTGTTCAGCTATTTTTGGTATCTTCCTGTGCTTCTGCCATCATGAAGCTACACCTTTATTACAAAATCTAACACTGGAAGATTAATATAATTTTATTATTAAAGGCCACAGATAATTACTAGCAACTTCTGCCTTCTCCCCAGGGCTCAGATAAGATGATAGAAGAGGCCAAAGTATTAATTTGCTTTGTCTCCATAGGCTGTTACAAAGTGCACCATTAATGTGATCAACTTTGCGTTAGAATGGCTTGTTCTGGAATAATGGATTTTGTTTGCTCTTAATTAAAAAAAAAAAAAGGAATTTGTTATCCCTGTATTAAAATTCACCTATTCAGGACACAAAATAACCAGTTAATAAACTTTAAGACCACTGACTGACTAATCAAACTCTTCCCAGCCCTGCTTTGCTCTTCTGACTGTTAAACCACATCCATGGAACTGTGAAAACTTCCATTTTAAATTCATGCAGGAGGGAGATATATTAGTCAATTCTCAGTTGCTTCATATGATTTCTTTCTTGAGTCACAGATTTGGACAGTCGTAACTGCTTCAGAATGATGTTTTTTTGGTTTTGTGGGGTTTTTTTCCCTGAAAGCAGAGAGTTGTTCTGTTGTAGTGTTTAGTTGAACTTTACAGTTGTTTTTCATTTTGTAGCCATATTTGATAGATTATCACAAGATAAAATACAAATCTCTGATATGCCTTCTCCTAAAATTTATCTGTCAGCTCATATTTTGTACAAATCCTTACATATGTGCTTTTCACTGTAGGGACAGTGATTTATTAAAATATGAATATCAATCTAATATCAATATTCAACCATGACAGACAAAAAACCTCTCAAACAGTTAAAGTTAGAAAGTGTATGTTTATTGTGAGGAGGGCAGCACATGGGATCGCTCCCTAATGCACACTGCAAAGATTACAGGTCATTACAAAGCTTTTTATTTACAAAAATGTTGAATACACAAGATACAAAAGCATATTCATACCCCTGTCACTTCCTCTTCTCCGCTTCCTATGCTGATTGACACAAAGGCTATTAAGCATGCGTGGTTTGTTCCCTGAAATGGGTCGGTGGTCCTTTTGTGAGGAGTGGTCACCAAAAGGAGGAAGTAAAATGAGTCTTCCTCATTCTAAACTTTCAACCTTTTCAATGCAGATGTGATTGATGGATGGTAGAACTCATTGTTTCCTGATTTCCAGGACTATTTCAGTGGGTTTCTGGAAACAGGAGGTCTGGTGTTGTATTGATTAGTTTCTCTGTTTGACGAGCAATGAGTTATTAAATCCAGGGTAGCTTATCTTAAATCCAGTTTCTTTCAACCATCCTCTAACTTTTAACTGATTTCAGCAAAGCTTATCTATTCATTTCAGCTAAATCAGCAACATCTATTGTTAACTCTAACCTTAGCTTTTCTCAAAGCTTCAAAATTAGTGTCTCAACTGTAGTATCCTCTTTTTCTGAAGTACCATGGTAATTTACTTTTTTTGTGTCTGAGTTACTGTTGTGCAAGTTTCTGTGATGAAATTGAGTTTAGTTCAGCAGATCTCCCCTGGGCATGGTGGCAGCCACAGACTTTATCACTAGTCTGTATTTACAGGTCTGGAAGCAGGCTCACAGTCAAATGAGAAACTTTTATTTGTTACAGATTATACTACAGGTTGCATAAGAGCTGTTGTAATTGAACATCATTTATTTTAAGTACAGAGTTGTTTATTTTTGCTAAGTAACTTCAAAAAGATACTTTGAGATAAGGGTTAAATAATAATTGTTTTCTGTTTACTGCTTAAGTAGGTTGGGATTTTTTTCATCAGTGAGCTGCAGAAATCAGTAGAATCATTCCAGATACTAATTTATCTGTTGGATTTATGTCAAACTGTTAGCTTTAAGTATTTTCACAGAATATTTGATTCTGTGATTTTGAGATGAAAATAATTCTAACAGTGTTTGCTGATTTGTTTGAAATGTAAACAAACTTATTAAAATAGTTGCATATTTTAAAACATGTCAGGTACTGAATTTTGTCTGTAAAGCATGAAATAATTTCAACGGTCTTGGCATCAGCTCAGCTCATGATTTGTCTTCTTTAGTGGACCAGCAACATTGCCATAGCTGGGTGGCTTAAATCCCATGCATGTGACTAGTTCACAACGCTAAGTAATGATATAAATTTTCCTGGATACTTCATACCACAGGGGAAAGAGGCACTTGAGGGGAAAAAAAATGGTTTGGTGATTTTACTAGTGATGCTCATGTTCAGCCAAACCATTTTTTCAGGTGTAACTAATTTGTTCATCCAAAGAAGCTTGCTGAGATCACCTGCTGTAATGAATATTTTAATTTATTAGAGGAGTCTTCCCATGCTGGAAAAGTTAATTGACAACTATGTAAAAAACAGTCCAGTCTCTTTTTTATGCAGAAAAAAAGCATGCAGACATTGATTGCCTTGTTGATCGATTTAGAGGCGTTGTTCTGTTGTTGCTTTTTATTTCACATTTTGTGAGCTGTACTTGAGCAATTCTACTACTGCAGACAGCATTTGTGGAACAGTAGCAACTTTAAACAAAGGATTGCAGACAGATTTCAACATGAGTGCTTTTGCATAGACTTACTTCTTAATATACATTTATATGAATATGAGATGGATTAACAGAATCTTTGGGTTATGTTAGGAAAAAAGTTTTCTCAGACAGGATAGAGCAATAGCCTCTCTGTCTTAGTGGGCAAATGCCTGAGCAAATGGGAAAGAGAGGTATAACATTTTGTAGCATTCCATTAACTCGTTCTGAGGTGTGGCTGCAGGGGCCACTCCCAGCAGGTCAGCTGTCCACAGAAACTGCTTTTGCCTGGGCTTGTCTGATAGTAAGGTAATTTAACAATTTGGTCTAACAAGGCAGTTGTTTCCATATTTTGTTGGAAATTACCATTGCAGTGAGGAGGGGGCTGTTCTCAGCAGTGGAAATAAGTAAAAACCTCGTTTCACCTTATGTTCTCACGCCCTTGGAGAGC
The DNA here is from genome assembly GCF_021018805.1 of Prinia subflava. Classification (NCBI taxonomy): domain Eukaryota; kingdom Metazoa; phylum Chordata; class Aves; order Passeriformes; family Cisticolidae; genus Prinia; species Prinia subflava. Next base: position 4,376,534 of record NC_086283.1, on the reverse strand, counting down.
TCTTGGTGTTTCACTGCAGGCTTTGACTGCTCTTCAGTGACCTAGAGAAAGCAGTGTTTTTTCACTCATTTCTCTCACCCCACACTTCCCATGGCTGTTTTTAATTCCTCCTTTTCCCCTTTTCTTCCACTAACGAATGTCTCCTCTGGAGAGAAGTTTCTGTCAGGTAAGATCTGTGTATGTTCTTTCTAATACCAAGCAACAGGCCCTTTGTAAAGAAATTGGAAGTCTTATGTGTGGAGGGTACAGGAGACCCAGTTACTGACTGCATGCTTTTGAAACGGGCTGAACGCATAGAACATCATTCTGCTGCCACCAAGACCATTCCAGCCTCCTTTCAAGGACTTCATGTTTGGCAGCCCCATGGGGTGGCAGTGACAGCTCACCACGAGGATTCCCCAGGTGGAGATACATGAGGTAGCCAGGTGTGCTCACTACATGCTTCTGCTCTGCCTTCTACTGAGCTGTGGCCTCAGCTGAAGAGCTGTGGTTGGGAGGTTGGGAGCAGGCTAAGACTTTGTTCTAGAACACCTTGCTCCAACAGAAAATGGGGTGCTGATCTGCAAGCACGGATTGTTGACAAGGCTTTGGAGGTTGAGCAGTTGCTTCTGTTTTGGCCTCCTTCTAGTCTAGCCCTTTCCCATTCACAGCCTCCAATGCTGACTAGCTTTTGCCCTTTTTAAATTGGGGGACTTGGTGTTGTGGGAGGAAAACCTGAAGCAGCTTAAGGGATGTGCTCTTTAAACTAAAGGAGTGTGTCTGCTTTGTACTAAAGTGGCCCCACATGGGAAAAAAAAGTCTTTTTTGAGTGAATGACGAGCCTTGAACATCTCTCTAGGGCAGAGGTGACCTCTGGGTGTGTTCTGATTAGGGACGTGATTCCATGGCTCAGGCATCTGTCTCCTCTGTGGCCACTCAGTTCAGGAGTGCCCATGTAGCACCATATCCTGCTCCTGTGATCTTAACTTGGTGTGGTCATGACTGCACATCTTAATTGTAAACCTTGTGACGCTGCTTGCAGATACATCATGGTGGGGGTTTTGCCTACTTTCCTGGCTAAATTAGTGCTAATTATGAGGTTTTGCTGTTGAAGTGAATGGTAGTAGTGGTCTTGCACTGGTAAAGTACTTGCAGGTGATTCTGACTTCCTTTGTTTATGTGTCCTGTTTCAGCAATGTTAATATTTAAAAAGCACATGTAGCCAAATGGATCTCTATGAGCCAGAGATGTCCCAATAAGCAGGAATTGCTTAATTGTGGTTGTGTTCAGGTTTGGAATGGCATGCAGGACCTGGGCTGTGAAGCATGAAAAACCTTCCCAGACATTTCCATGCTGAGCAAAATTTCTTTCATATTAATTCCTATCTTGAATTGATAAGTAGTTGAATATTTACGCTCTGTGCAGCATGAAAGCTCATTATATGTAATTTAGAGGCAGATGTAGCAGCCAGCTGTGAGACTCAGTGTGCCCCCCTTTGCTCACTTGAAAACACTTCCATGTTTGTGATTCATTTCCATTCGTGAATATAGGGACTAAGATGACCGAGGACTAGAAAGAAGGGGGAAGAGGCATTTTAATAGTTGATCTAGGCCAGATATTACCTGTCCATGTAGTCTGAGTGTTTGATACAGCTGAACTTTGACAACAGGATCTTTGGGATGCCAAGCACTGTGTCCAGAGAGAGTGACTGACAGCTACTGTGCTGAACTTGGCTGTATTTAAGCACAATCTGGGTCACACTACTCTCAGCAGACTTCAGTAAACATGCAGGCCTGAAGATAAGGAGCATTTATTTGAGCTGAGAAGCCTGGGAGGGCACAGCTGAAACAGAAATCAGGCTTCCTGGGTTGGAGGGAATTGTGGTGGTGCCTGCAAAGCCTATCTGTTGGTGTGCTGCAGATCTATGAGAGCTGTTTTCTTCAGCTATGCTGATGCTTTGGTTTTCCCCCTATTAATCTGCAATCATGTGGACATGTTTCTTCTTTGGACCCTTCTCAACAACTTCACAGTTGCTAGTTTTGGGGTCTAGCTTCTCTGAAATTTGCTGGCTCACTCCTTGTTCTTGCTTGTTTTGCATACATGAAATAGTCTTTCTCTGACACTGCCTGTACTGATTTTCTAACAAGCCATGTCTGGAAGCAGCTGTACTCTCTGCTGTAATCCTGTCTGCACTGCTGGCCTTGCTGTTACGAACAGGTCTTACAGAAACCTTATCAGAACAGGCCTTACAGAAACCTTATCAGGTCAGGGACTGCTGCAGAGTGGAGTGTGGTGTTGTGGAGTGCAGTGTTGGGCCTCCTGAATGCTGCTGCAGCCATTTAGCAGCCACCAACAGTAAGGGAAGACAGCATAAGTAAATAGGGAATCCATTTGCTTCCTTCACACGTCATTGCAAACAGCTTGTGGCAAATTCGCATGGTTTAATGGTGCTTTCATTCATGCATGCTATCACATGCGCATCCCTGGAGATGCTGCCACCGCTAGAGATTAAAAAAACATGGGAAGGAGAGGGTCATTTTGAAACTCCATGACAATTAAATTAGATGTGTGATGGGTATTTATTTGTCTGATTGGTATTTGTTTCCACACTAGAGCTGCATTGGATTCCCTGTAGCATCATGTGGAGGAGGTAGCATGATGCTTTACTAGAGTCTGCAAGTAAACCTGTTCAAATGCCTTTGATGTTTCTGATAGATTGTCATTAGTCTTTAAGCATGGAAAACTTTGTGTTGGCCTTGAAAAAGGAAAACAGCATTTTTAAACTTCTAAAAATCTTGAAAATTTTGTATTTTCAGGGATTGGAAAGATGAAGAGGTCTACATATGATTTTAACATAGCAGGAGGAAGTTTTCTTCCACTCCAGTCTTGGAGATGGTGATGTGCCTGCAAGTGTTGGGTCAAGGCTTCCAAAATAAATGATCCCCAGAGAATGCTCTTTCACCATGAAAACATAATCATTGTAAAAGCCTATGATTTAGCTCCCTTTCAGGCAGAAACAGGAAATGCTGCCATGCTGTCCTCCAGCCAAGTGACCTACCCCATCTTGGTGGATACTGACTGACATAGACAGGGGAGTTTTGTTGTTTAGTGGCATGGTTTGGCAGAGAGTGAATGAACTCCTCTGTGCTTGGCTCATTTAGTCAGTGCGTGAAACATTTCTGTAGACATGGTAGCAGATGTGTCATGCTGGATGAAACTTCTGTCTTGAACCGAGGTAGTCATGCTAAGGACTGTAGAGCTGCTTCGCTGCGTCAAGAGGCCACAGACTCTCTTGGTAGCTGTGGCAGTGAGCAAAACACTCTGAGGTGGAAACATCAGCTTTTGCGTCCAAGAGATGAAGAGCGTGGATCTTGGCTGTGTGCCACTGGGTATAAAGGAAGCTTGTCCCACTGTGTTCATATTGGATATGAAAAATCTTCATGTCTTAAAAACTGAGCTAGTGGCTGCAGCCACATGGCTGTGGGGAGCTTTCCATCTGTTCCTCCTGCCATCTGCAGAATATTTTTTTTTAATTGTGCAAAACCTTCTTGAGCATATCCTGCAGTTCAGCCAGTTCCTTGTGCTCTGGAGCCATATATGCAGCTGTAATCTTTAAAGTGCTCCCACCACCACCAATCTTTGAGTTTTGGAGCATGTGTAGAATGGAGTGAAATGCATTCATGCACTCTAGCTGACCTCTGTTCCTCTATCCACACCACCTAACTTTCAACTTGGCAGACAGCCACTGCTCTGTTCACTTGTGGATTTTTTGGCAGGTTGTGTCTATAACATACATAACTTGAAGTACAACTGTCTGCTTTCTGTCCCCCTTTTGCTTTTCTAGTCAAACTTTCCACTCCGCACCAGCTGTTCTGCATGTCTGGGATACAGCTTCCCTTTGGTTTTACCTCTTTGTTCCTCTGCTTCCCTGTGCTGTGGTCCTGACCATGGCACCTTACCATGATTAAGCAGCTCCTCTCTGTCAGACATATAACCTCCCAAAGCCTGTGCTGAGCCCTGCGGTTGCTTTAAGGAAATGGACAAGTGTAGTGACTTTTTGACACTGACTGTGGTTTACAGGAAAGTTACTAGCCCTGTTCTAAAGAGGAAATCCAGGCATAGAATTAAACTGCACTTCAAGTTTATGCAATGACTAAGGAAAGTGCTGGAAATGGAAACCAGCTGCCTTGTCTCCCCCATTTGCTGACTTCCCTAAACCCTCTACTCTTTCTTTTCTGTAGACAACATTATAGTGTACGTTGTGACCAGAGGAAGAAGCTGTGCCACTGCTGTCATAATTTTGGCTGAGCTCTTGAAGACAGCTTGAATTCCCTTGCCTGAGAGAATTCCACACAAGCTCCTGGTCTCCAAAGCAGCTGGCTCTGCATGTGCTCTCTGGACAGGCAGGATGTGTCTTCTGCAAATGCTTTCCTGAGCAATGGGGCATTGCAGTCTGCTCTGTCTCTAGCACTGAGACTTCCAAGAGCTCTGAGTACCTGCAGTCACTTCAGCTGACAGCATAAAACTCTCTGGACTGTGTTTGTGATGCAAAGAACATCAGCAATTGATCTTCAACCCTCTTATGCTGCCAGGAGTTGTAAAGATTAGTGGAAGACACATTGACATGAATGGAGAAGAAATGTCTAGAAGCATCAGAAAGAAATAATTAGAGATGTCTAAGAATGACAGGTGCTGGTGGCACATGTGTTACCAGGTCATCAAAATTAGTACACCTATCTCATAGAATCCTAGAATTGTTTGGATTGGAAGGGGCCTTAAAGATCATCTAGTTTCAGCTCCTCTGCAGGACACTGGGCAGGGACACTGGGCAGGGACACTTTCCACTAGATCAGGTTGCTCGAAGACCCATCCAGTCTAGCCTTGAACACTTCCAAGAATACCTACATGGAACGAACAACAGACAGCCTAAACCCTGACAAGACAAATCTGAAATCTCAAGGCATAAAACATGCTGGTTGGATAATAAAGGAATAGAATTGGCACATTAGTTATTGAGATAAAGAGACAAAAGACAGTGAGTATACCCTAATGATCCACAGAGCTAGGGCAAGATAATCCTAGGATTATAATTATGCCAAGATCCTCTACCAATCCATGTTGTTGATTTTGCTTTCATGAGAGCATGAAAAATGGTTGTGGGAGCATACATGCAGACAAAGCCTTGGCTTGCAGGGTATCTGTGAGCCATTTAAGATGCTGTAAAGGCACCGATGAATTACTGGATTGTATGGATGCCACACAATACAGTGGGAAATCTGGCTGTGCTTGGAACCATCCTTCCAGAATCTATTAACATGAGGGAAAACTCAAAAGATGGCAGAGGACTGTAGTGTCCTACTGCAAAACAATTCTGTTGGTCCACTCTGAAGGGTACAGCTTTGAAATGGAAAAGGAGAATGTGAGTCTTTTCAAATACGGTGTACAGAAGTATGATGGAGCCCGCATTTTCAGCAGAGTTTAATCATAAATGGAGAGCAGCTATGAAATAGTTTTCTCAAGAAGGCAAAAGGATGCCTGTTGATTAGAAATGGTTGTCACTTGCTGGATTTGCTGCAGAGTTATAGTTTTCAATCTAGTCCTGTTCCAGCTCCACTTTATTTCTTCCTGTCTCAGAACAGCTTGGCACAAACAACATGTAAGTTCCTCTATCTTAGGCTCTTTAAGAATTAGACCTGTAGGGCCTGCTAAGGGAAAGATTTAGCTACCTAAACATAGGTGTCTGGTGCCCTCTGGTATCTGAGCTGTCTGCACAAATCATGTGGGACCTGCAGGACCTCCTGTCTTCTGAAGCAGCAGCTGGAGGCCAGCCTGGAGGCCTGAGACATTCCCAGTAGTGCTGCTGCTCATACCTGTGTGTGGGCACTGGAATGGCATCCCTGGAGCAATCCCATGGCCCAGGCAGCTGAACAGGAAGAGGCAGGTACTGCCAGAGGATGAACTGTCCCATTGGTCTTTGCTGCCTCTTTATATAACTTAGCTGGGAGGTGGAAACTGTGCTAGTGCTTGTGCTGTGCAGCATCCAAGCTGCCACAGAACCACCACTAGAGAGATGGGGAGTTCAGGTAGCCAGGAGAGGGAATGCAGTTGTGAGGACCAGACATGATCTCCCAGACATCAAAGGCTTTGGGAAATGGGGATGTGTTTCTCTTCAGCTCACTCACTAGCCTTCCCAAAATGCATGGGAGGAGGACAGCTAGATCTGGAATTAGGGGTTTTGTTTCTGTACTTCAATGACAATTAATAGGGACAAATGCTCTTCAGTTGCTAAGGTTGGAATCGTGTTCTACTATACTTTGCACTTTGCACAGGGGTGGTGGAGGAGCTGATCTGGAAGTCAATTACTTGGCAGAGTCCTCAATTGCAGGTCAGGGTGCTTAGCCTTTGGCCTTTAGAAAGTCTTGAACTGATTCAAAGTTGGGAAGAGTTTGAAGCACTTACTGAAGTGGGGAAAGTGTGGTCCTTATTTTTTGATAGTAATTTGGTTCTAGTGTTTAAGCTGGGATGAAGAGGTTTCAGCTTTTCAGATTCTTAGATTGAAGATTCTTCTTCAATCTGACTTGGGATGCTTGGTCTTCATACTTTCAGGGTTAAGTGTGACTCCCTCTCAGGGCAGCTTTTGCCTGCCAAAGGACCTTTGTGGCTGTCTGCAAAAACCACAAAGACTGAGACTATTATGTCTCTCAGTGGAACATGAAAAGCTACATCCTGCATAGGCAGGACAGAGCTAATTTCTGAGCAACTGCATGAAAACAAGTGAAGTAAACCAGAGGTCTGGGCAGTGAACCCAGCCTTGCAAGACACTGAGACACAGCTGATTGCAGGTGAAAGGGGTTGTCGAGAGAACTGTCCCTCCCCTGCAAAAAGAATGCCCTCCAAAAATGGGAGGAAAAAAAAGAGAATTTGTGGAATTTATTTTTCCCTTTGTAATCTGGGAGCAGCCAGTCTTTCTGGGCTGCCTTCAGCTCCATCCATCATTGTTCTCAAAAAGCAGTTTTTCTGCACTAGAGACTGTTCCCAGTCTCTGTTCCAGAGACTGTTTCCTGCCTCTGGAAAAGGTAGTGCAAGGCCTCAAAGGGATGTGCATGTGACACTGGTAGCACAGCACAAACCTCTTCCACAGGCATGGGAGTGCTTTGTTTCAATTATTTAGCCAGGAGAACTGGAAATGACTGTGAGATTGTTGAAGGCAGAAAGGACAGAGGGCTGGCTGCAAATAGGAGTAAGAGAACAAGTAAGGGACAGCAGTAAGAGAAGTGCATCTAACAATGGACTCTCCACACTGTCATCAGTCTGGTCCCTCAGACAGGCAAAAAATCCCCAACAGAGAAAGAGGATGGTCTCACAGAGGAGAACAAGAAAGAATGCAGAGTGGATACAAGCAAATACATGCATAAGCATCTGCAAAAACCGTGGTGAGATTTAGCCATGTGCTTTACAGGCAGAATCCTGCTCCTCCCTATGGGCTGTATCTCTCTTCTGCCCACAGGTAGGATTTACAGGTACTGGAGGGGGCAGGGATACCACCCTTGGCACAACCTATGGGGTAGGGAGTTACAGAAATAAAGGACTGGCAGACAGCTCCCAGACTGAAATGTGTTTTGCATGAACAGTTCGTGCTGTTCTGTGTAACAGACATCTGTAAACAGACCTGTAAACAGGTAGCAGGGCCAAAGTTTGCCAGAGAGTTTGCTTGCAATGAATAATTCAACCAGTCCTGCTACCCTAAATTTAGATAATAGTGCTGCAGTCAAAGGCTTTCCAAATTTGGCAGCTAATGCTATTATGGACTTGTCTCCATGTTTGGCCTGAGGCCTGCCCTGTTTCACAGGTGGTTTTGACCTTGTGTGACAGCATCACTGCAAACTCTTTCCCTTTTTACCTGGCAAAACAGGCACAAATTCTTTCACCACCTTGCTAATACCAAACTAGTAGAGCAGCCGATGTTGTTTTAGAGGAGACTGGATTTGGGGGGGGCGGTGAATGCTGCCTGCAGTTGGGCATCTGAAACACCTTCTTGAAGTTCAGCAATTTTTCTTCCCAATGTCATCTTGCCACTGGTGGTGATCTTCGTGCAGGGTCCCCTGAGATCTCTAGCTGGCACCTACTTCTTGGACTCTGGATCACCTCAAGGTTTCTTCAGCACCTCCTTTCTCTTTGCCTTTTTCTGATGACTGTAGGACACTCTCTGTATATAATACCATAGGATTCATTCCAGTTCATCTTAACCCCCAAACTAGCAGGCTCAATGTAAAAAGGAGTCTTCAGCGAATGCTAAGGGACTCAGAAAACAAACTTGCACAAGATGGAAAAGAAAAGGACTTCTGAACAAACAGTATGCAAGTGTATTTGTAGCATAAACCTTAAACTCAGATGCATGTTTGTCAGTGACTAAGCCTTTCCTGCAGTCCATGTTACCATGGATTCAGTGTCCCCAAGTACACCCTCTCTCCCAGCTGTTGCCCTGTTTTCCACAGAGCTTGTCACATCTCTAAGTACGATTCCTGGTGGTGCTTATACATCTTCACTCTGGTTTTTGGACAGGACAAAAAGTATCCTTTACATTCTAGAGCTATGTGTTGTTTGCCTTCAGGGGTGATTTCTCCTGATGGGGTCCCAGCCACTTGACAGGAGTGAAGGAGGTGATTGGTTTCCATCTGCTTGGTATTTGTAGCTTTGTTTCAGAAGAACAGTGTCCAGTTTGAGGACCTCCAGAAAAAATATGCCAACAAACTGGAGTGATCTGAGCAGTCATTATGTGTAAAAAGCCTCCAAAAATACAAGCTGGCAGAAAACCACAGTCCTTACTGGTAAGGCAGGAACAGTCCTTGGACAGGGTGGTTTCTGTTATAAGTGGTGCATGTGTGATGGAGAGACATGCCTTTCTTCTGAGCCATGACTACGGGGAGAGACAGGGTGTGGGGAAATAATGCTGCCCTCATCTTTTACTCAACGCTCATCTGAGCTCAATGCTAGGGGAAGTCTCCTGTCAGGCAGGAAGGGTCTGAATGTGCTCAGAGAGAGGCAGGACGTAGAACTTCATAGTTTTGTTCACTGCCTACATCTGGCCCTTTCTTAGGTGTCCAAGATGACTCCAAGTACATTTCCAAGGCCAATCAACAAGGACTTGCAGGTGAGCAGGACCAATGGCTTCCAAGGCACAGAAGTGCTAATAGCCAATTCTACAGAAAGAGCAGGAAGGTGCATGTAGCCATAAGCATTACTTGAAATGCTCAGGCAATTTCAAGTTTTAGCATTTCCTGGAATTCCTAAAAAAGCTTCAGCATTTTTTCCAAGTTGTTAGTGCTTTTTTCTCCCAGCCCTAGGTTCTTTTACAACTTGCTAATGTTTGATACCACAGGTTCTTGATTTGTCTGTGGACTGCTATAACAGAGAATTCTTGCTTTACTAATATAGAGGAGGTCTTTTGGTCTCTAGCAAGGAAAATATCAGAAAGTATTGAAGTCATGTTTACCTTGCACTTTATTTCAATTTTCAGATATTTGCAGCCCCCTGTGATGTGGCAATTTTGTAGCAGCATTGTGTTCTGGCTTGTTTACTTTGCAAGAATCAGCTGAGGATAAATTCACGCATTTTGTATTGCTCAAGATGTCAAATAACTGGAAATGTCACTGAGGCAAAGAGGGTCTCACCTTGAGAAAGGTCATTGCTTATTCAGGTGTCCTTTTTTCCAGATCTAACTGCAGCGAAATGTTGGCCGAGTAAGTTCAGGCAATCTTTCCCAGAGAGGCAAGTACAACTAGCAGTGTGAGATGAAAAGCACTGATATATCTAAAGTCAGTAACCTCCACAAAATAGATCTCACTGGATGCTTGTGCCACTGTAGGCATTTTCACCATGCTGGCAATCGCTTAAGCCAGCTGCAATAGTTTCTGCTTGTACTTCTGAAAACTCTGTTTAAGGATTGTGCACAACACAAAACAACATCTGAGAAGGAAGCTTTGAGTTTCAGAGTTGTTAAGAAATTCAGGGCCGGTCCCTTGTCTGTGTTTGTCCAGTAGTAAATCTTCTCTTTGGAATTTCTTTTCTTGCTGTTGCCACACAAGGCTGTAGGGCTCTGGATATTTTTGAACTCTCTTGAGTGCCCTTTTCTGCTTGAGAAGTCCTTCCCGTTGCTGACAAGTTGTGCTCATACGGAATTCTGCTTTACATGGTCAGCTCATAGCCACGTGTTGGACTGCAAGGTTGTCTGTCCTTAGCTCACCCTCACAGCAACATAGAAAAGGTCTCTGAGTGGGGAAACAGCGAGGTCTCCTTGCTCAAGAGCTCAGAGCTGAGAGTGGAGAACACTTATTCTGCCAGAGGGAAGTAGTTGGTTTTACAGCTTGGACACACTGTCAGCTGCACAGGGACTCCTTCTCGGGAGTCTCCTGTGCAAGCCTGGTGCCCTGAGGTGGACAAGGGCCTGACCAGAGCAGCCCAGCTGTGTCCCACACTGCTGTGCTTGCCTGTGGAGTCGACAGCCAGTTCTCACCTCTGGTCACTGTGGGGCGCTGGCATTTGGTCATGTCATCTCAGATTTGGCACTGACACTTCCCTGCCCTCTTCCTGGGAGAGGGCTGAAAACTGTTGGCCATCGGATTTGCCAAGTGTTTGTGTTTGGAGCAACACAAACATCTTTGATCTCTGTACTTCCAGACTGGCTTCTCTGCTCTCAGGAGCCAGAGCAACAGGGAATCTCTCACCACCAGTGGTCCTGCACCAAGTCTCGTGGAGTGTGATGTCCCTGGAGGAGAATTCCCACTATTGGAATGCTCAGCCTTGATTTTTGCCTGGAGAAGTTTCATAGGTATTTTCTGCTACGGCAGACTGACAGCCTAGGGCAGCAGTTATCACCTTCCTGCAGACTTCTGACCTTCCCAGGAGCAATGCTGGACCAAGGCAGATCTGACTGACACAAAGACTACAGACAGGCACAGGAGAGTTGAACAAGCCCTCTCACAGCATTGTGGACTAAAAAACTACCCAGGCCCGATGTCCCTGTGCTGCTGGAGGGAGAAGGGAAGGAGAGCTCAGCACAAGTGACTGTGCTGCATGCTTTTCTCTTCCCTTTGTTGGTTGTGTAAGGATCAGTTCATGGGAGGCTGTGTTTCTGCGGAAGCAGTGACTGTGGGGTTTTTTCTCATTAACTTTGCAAAAGCTGGCCCTGTTCCCATGTTTGCATACTTCTGTCAGTCTCCTAAAGTGCACGTAAGCCAAACATAGAGGAACTCAATTAAACACTGACTGCTGGCTTTTGCTCTTTTGCACAGCAAAGATGTTTTTTTGAAGGAAATGTATTGTGCTTATTTAAAAACATATTTTTTAAAAAAAGCAAATATGTCAGACTTCAGCTAGCTTGGTACTAGTTCTACTTAGCAACTCTGAGGAATTAATAATTAAAAAACATTTGTCTCCTTTGGCAGGTACTAGTTGAGAAGGCAACAGAAATGAAGAGGGAGTAGTTTTGCAGCCATTTTTAACATTCTTGAGGTGACTGGCTTTCTGATTCCAGTTTTACAGTCTTTCAGTGTACACAATTCAAACAAACTGCTTTGGATAGCAACAGTTCATATGGCTTTCACTAAGGGAGTCTGAACTCAGAAACATCTTGTTTTTAAAAAGGATTTAGAAACACTGGGGCAGGGGAGCAAGGGAGGTTTGTCATGAGGTTTGATTCCCTGTATGGAAGATGGTGAGATTCTCACTCCAGCACAAGCTCATTAGATGACTTGATGGGGACAATGCCAAATCTGAAAACATTGCCAACAGACTTAAAATGTGGTGATGATCACCAAAATATTCACCATAGCCTTCATGTCTTATGAATGCCTTTGCTGTGCAGCATTCCTCTGTGGTCACAATCAGGTCCATCAGCGTGAGCTTGGGCTGGGAGACTGTCACACACCTCTTTCTGCAACAGCAAACCCAGAGAAGCAGTGCTGGGCCTTGGAGCTTTGTAGGGCTGATCTTTCCCAGTGAGACTGCTCCTCAGTGGTCTTGGACAGTTGTCCAGACTTCTCTCTTCACTGTCTCCTGTCTGACCTTCGTCCTGTCTGCAATAAACCATTTGTGCAAAGGCTGCTGTGAGCCTCACTGACCCCTCGATCCGCCTGCCACAGGTCATGGCAGGCAGCTGAAGTCCCAGGCAACTGGAAAAGGGGCACCCCATCTTTAGAAAGGGTAGAAAGGAGGAGCCTGGGAATAACTGACCTGTCAGCCCCAAGCCTGTGCCTGGGGAGGTCGTGGAATAGATCCTCCACACCAAGGCCCAGCACTGCGTGTCCTTGCCTGTCTTTGCAGGCTGCCATCTCAACCTCATGAACTCACTGAAGAAAGATGCTATTTCTTCCTTGCTTCTTGGGAAACCTCATCTCTTCCTTCCCTTTCCACGCTTCTCCCATCTCTGGGTCTCAGCACTGATCGCTGCTGGACTTCCTGGGATCAGTTCTGATAGTGAAGGCCTGTGAATCTGTGTTAGGTACTTCCATGCAAGACCGTGGTTTTGGTGCTTTAACAGCATCACTGATCTGACACTGCTGAAGGCAGGAGAATGGTGGGATGGCTGGCTCATGCATTCTGTGTTTGCAATGGGCTCTGTCCTTTTTCATCTCAGAGAGAGGAATACTGGCACGTGCTCATGTTACCCTGTGCCATGGAGGCAGTGGGAAGGAGGGCTGTCTTCTCCCCATCTCTCTCAGGGGGAATCACACCAAGGGAGAGGACAGGTATCTTGTGAGTCCACAGCTGTCTCTGGTGTGAGGGTTAAATGAGGAAAGGGGACTTGCAGCAGCTGTGGAAAATATGACTGCTCTCACCAGGGAAAGGGTTTGGAGCCAACAGGCAGTAATAACCCTGGCCTGAGTAAGAAGCAGCAGGCTTGGAGCCTGGCAGCGAGCCTTTCCAGACAGCAGGGCCTAAGTTCCAATGGGATTTTAAAGACTCCAAGGCATGGGTCCAACTCTGTAGTCCAGGGTTTGCTCTGCCAACCCTATGAGCCAAGGAAGCTGCGGACTCCAACGCAGTACCCACAGAAACATTTTTTCCATGCTAATCCTTCTTTTTGGTTAAAAAACTCCCTGAAGAGCGAATGAAAGACGTAAGTTGAGTGCCTGGGTTTGTTTCAGTGAGAAGAAAGCCATAGCTGTACCATAGGCAGACACTGCTCCCTGCAAGCCTGCAGGCCTCTCTCATGATGAATTCAAACATTCTTGCAGGGAGGGGTTTGTCTGTGCCACGAAAATGGCAATGTTTTTATTCTTTCCTCACCCCAAACCAGGATGGAGGCTCAAACAGAATGTGAATCAAGGCTCAATGGATACTTTGGGTTGGATTTCTCCATGTTTCATCATGCCCTTTTCAAACACTTGATATTTGGCCTTTTAAATATCGTATTTTTCCTCTTAACCAACCCATTCCTCGGCCCAAATTTTTTTTTCATTAAAACCCTGGTCCTAAGGGACTTAATATTAATTCCTGGGGAGAATTTTTGCCTCCAAAAAGGCAAAAACTAGCTCAAACAAAACCACAGCCGATTCTGCTACCCTGTGTTTAGACGGTTATTCATGGCCACCCAAGAAAAGACTTCTTAACCCACCCTACAAGCACTTGGGGGGACACTTTATGTCTCTGATTGGGTCTTTCCTTGGGCCTCCTCACTTAGAGTTGCATATGCTTTACTAAAATAATTTTGGTGCAACAGGGTTTGGCTCAGCTAAGCCCCAGGGTTGCTTTGCAGTTCTATGAGAGCTGGTGTGACTGAGAGGTGCTGGCTGGCTTCTGGTCAGGGTGTGACATATATATTTCTCCTCCTTTCCTTGAGGGAATCTAATGGACAGTGCTGCTTGCTAGTTAGGTGAGAAATGTGCAGCTTGCCTCACCTTGAGGCATCCTTGTCTGTGGTTGCTGCTGTGTCTTGGGGAGAGGAGTGACCTCTCCCTAGTTCCTCACTCTCCTCTGATCTGGAACTCTGTGGTGGAGCAGGATAGCCTTGGTGAGCCTGGGGAACTCTACTGTCCTTCCTCAGACTTGTGAAGGCACACAGTGGAAACATAAAAGGCCTCTCACTGCCATTTCCTTCAGCCTTAGTCTCCCATAATTCCCATTTTGTGGTGCTGGAGCATCTCTACTTGCCTTTTTGGCCTTGGGGCTCTTTCTCCAGGTCCCTCCTTCGTCCACCAGCCCACAAGAACACCCTCTCACCAACCCACCACCGCTCTCCTGGTGGTTGTCTATGACAAGTGGCATGAGGGGAAAGCAAACCCACCAAGGAGAATGCTTCCCTTATTCTTAGCCTTCTCTGGCCTCTCCTAGGCTGTCTTTTCTGTTCCTCAGCATGACTGCCAGGCCCTCCCAGACCACTGGCCGCTTTCCATGTCCTCTCCATAAAGGAGCAGATGTTTAGCTGGGGCCTGTGCAAGGCATCTTGTCTCAGCAGGGTGGAAATGTAGATGGAGTCACCCTCGAGATTGTCCCCAGCACAGGAAGCTGTCCTGGAAGATGATTTCCACATGAGCAGGTGGGCCTTCCCTGGGAGCTACCCCACGGAAAGTAAGAGGCTGTCTATCTAGGCAGATTTGTTTGGTCCTGTAGGCAGTCTGGCCATGGATATATCCTGTTCTTGTTTAACTGTGGCATATTCTGCTCTTTAGCTGCATGGCAAACACTTCTTCAAGTAAATGAAACTAGAGTAGCATCTTTCTTCCTTTCTTCGTCATAGTTAAATCTGGGAAGAAGGGTAGTTTGCAAATACTGTGAAATAATTTCACTTTTTAGTAACCCAATGAAATTAAGAAATCCGTTTTCACTGCTGTAAAGTGGGAGCCAGCACAGAGCTGGCAGTACAGAGAGACACTTGAACTCCATGGGGGAATGATTTGTGAGGAATGGTATAATATCACCAGAGACCCCTGAGATGCTGGATAGCAGATCCCATGGAAAGAAAGCTGTGGTCTGTGTACAAAAGTGAGGGTTGTGTAAAGGGGAATTTGAGATGTGTGTCTCAATGGCAGGTGCACGCACCTCAAGTAACTTTTTAGGATTTTGAACATGGTGTGAAATAATATCTCAGGTTGCCTGGAAAAATTAGGAAGCTGGCCAGAAAACAGAGAAGGGAAAATTTCTTGGGGTGTCACAAATAAATGCAGTATATTCTGGGGAAAAGGCACCTGGATCTGCAGTCCTGAGGACAGAGGGACTTTCCCGAGTTAGCAGACACAGGGGTCAGGCAGGCAGGCTGCCAGCCTAACAACACCACCAAGCAGCAGGATATCAGTGTAAAGGTTGAGCAGGTGCAGGTCCACAGGAGTGAGGGTTAGGTTTGTCTGTCCATGAAGGCACTTTGAGCTGCACATCCTACACGATGGCCTCACCACGCAGCCCTGTGACATGTGGCCTGCAGGTTATGTCTTGCCTGTTATTAATAACCCTGTCCTGATGTCTCTCCATGATATTCTTGCAAACAATTTTTTTTCTCCTTCTTCAAGCCAATTATTGGGTGAGAAGCCAGGCCCTTGAGCAGCATGGCTGTCACGTTTCTCACGTCAGGGCATGGTTTGCTGCTCACCCTGCATGGCAGCAGGAGCACCCAGATGTTTGGGTGCCACTTAGCTGTGGATATCTCAGGAGCAACCTAGGGCATGGCTTGCCCCAGTAGCAATGAGAGGGGTATGATGTGCTCCTCCATCAGCAGTGGGATTCCAGAGAGAAACCAAGGCAGGGAGAGGAGACCAGGAGTGGAATGGAAGAGCTGAAATGGGGATTTCTCTCAGGGAGATTTCCACAGCAGAACAGGACAAGGAGAAGATAGTGTGAGAGAGTGGCCCAGGAAAGGCAGAGACAACCTGAGATACTGTCTGGCCAGAAAAGAATTTGTCTTTACCTTGTAAACATGCCCCTGCCTGAGTGTCCTTTAAACATTCAATTTCTTTTTAGGTGTGTGCATTTTCAGTGCAAACTACACCAATAGAAAATGGAGCTGCCCTCTCTGCCTCCCTTCCAACCTGTTCTCTCCCAACAGACACAGAGCAATGACCTTCTTACTCTCATTCTACTTTTCGTGGAAGGGCAGTAAGCTACATCATGCTCGACAGTTTAAAAGTGTAAGTAAGGCTAAGGTATTGGGGGGAATTATAAAATTGAGGTTGGGCAAGGGATATCAAACCTGCCCTTGGAAGTAAATTCTTCCAGTGTCCCAGTGATAAGGCATTGGGTGGAACTCTGTTAATAATTGACACAGCAGACATTAAATAGTGGTATCAGGTTACATTAGAAAGTCTGCCGGCTTTTTGTTGCTAAACTAATGGACTTTGGCTCCAGTGCAAACTAAGCATTGCCTTCTCAAATGCATTGGAAGAAAATGGATGTGGCCATCCCTTCCTCCTGCCAGACCGATTTGCTGAAAGCCCATGGTTGTCTTGGCAGAGAGAGGCTCTGTCTCTGCTGGTTATATTTTTGGCTGCTAATCAGCATGAGCTGGGTCAGACCCTGTGCTGGGCTCTGAAACTTACACTTGGAATTTCTTTTTCACCCCTTGCTTATCAAAAAGTTTCTCAGGTCCAGCCCAGTCATGTTCTGCCAGTGCTGACCTTGTGGCTAGACGCTGTGGTTTGCACGTGAACAGCTGATATAGGTCATTAAAAAAACACCAGAATAAAACACCTGCTGCCTTTGCTGGACTGGTTCTTCCTGGGTTCACAGGAGTAACAGGCAATAAACCCCTGTGAGAGCCACTAACCTCAGCAGATCTGGCTTAGATCTCACACAGAGAACAAATTTAAAACGTAAGCAAATAGTTTCACAAAGTCATTTGTTAGAGCAGAGCTTTAACATGAAACCGCTTTAGCTTTAAACTGGTAGAACAGCAGTCTGAGATCAGGGAATAGAGGGAGAAGGGAAGGGGAGGCTATGGCATAAAGATAAACTTATTTCAAATGATTTGCATAGCTTTGAAGGATAAACAATAGATAAAATTTGTGTTGACACTGCAGAAAATAGCACGGTTAACTTGCATTGGGTGGGTCAGAGTTTGTACTGCTGTGTGAAGGTACTGCGAAGAGGCAGGCACTCATTTCTGGTTCAGGTCACACATCAGCATGAGGTCAACAAGTCTCCGATGAGAAAGCAGGAAGACTAAAGAGGCTCATCTCCAAAATGTTTTGTCCTGGGTGTATTTCTGTCCTCAAAGAGAGTGCCACTCTCTTTAAATATGCTTTAATCTCAGTCGGTTTGGCCTTGGGTGTTAAGGAAAGTTTCCAGTCTGACCGTTGAGGAGACTCTCAAGAGTCACAGTCCCAAGGCCAGACTGCTGGGACCGAAGCCCTTTCACGGCGAGTGGCTCCAGTGTCCCACTTGCCTCCCTGCACACCCCACTCACACACAGTCAGACCAGGTTTCCTTACCAGTTTGACCCCAGGTTTCCCACAGCAGAGTCTCAGATATCTTGTTCCATAAAGCCATTTACTCATGGCACAGTAACACAGAAACACCTGGAGCTGGTGCCTCCAAAGAAGGCCCAAGGATGGACTCCTGCACCTTTATAGCCTCACAATCTACCTGCACACAAGTCTTGTTCTTCCTCCCGAGTCCCTGCTCCTAGCCCCCTCTCTCCCTCTTTATCTCCTTTGTTACAAAAAAGGCCAGCAGTTCCCGGTTCCTGCTGTGTCTCTCAAGTGTCCATTCACCTGGCTGCCTGCCCGCATCCCCCTCCCCAGGTTTGTGCCTTTTGTTATCCCAAAGGTTGGCAGTTCCAGGCCTCTTGTCTCCCTGGGCTTCCACCCAGAGCTCAATTTGCATCTCAAACTGCAGTTTGCAAACCAAGCTACCTGGACCAGATGTATTGTGTTCAAAACCAGAGGTATGAACTTCCTTGCTCAGATACCCTCCTTCAGCACATAGGTCAGCCAGGCTCTGGTGTGTGCATGTTCGCCTCTGGCATCGTAATCCCAGATGGGCTGCCAGCACCTCTGCCCCTGCCTGCCAGCTGCAGAGTGGGCAGTGCACGGGAAGGTACAGGAACGGTCTGTGAACATGGCAAAGATGCCCACCATGGGGCTGTGCCTAATGGTTGTCTCCAGCACACCAGCATTTGGAGGGGAGACCACAAGCAGAGACACCCTTGGGTCCTGTTTGCCACATGGACTGTTGATATCTCAACTCCAGTCCTTCATGCTATGCATCTCTCCCTTGACACTTCCTCCCCTGTTTTTCACAGAGTGGATGCTGAGGCTGTTTTCCAGCATTCCAATAGAGAAGTAATAATTTCCACGTATGTCGCCATGCCCCGAGTACGTGCTTAGTGCTGGCTTGATGCATCCATTTCCTCTGGGAATGCTCTAGGCTGGCTGCACACAACATGCTAAGAAAGTGATTCCAAGGAGAATCAGAGTCATCACTACAGGAAGGTACTCACAAAACTACATCTTGGCAAGCTAAGTGAAGCAGGGAGGGCTGCCTGGCAGGTTGACCATGCAGTTCCAAGAAGAGAGCTGCAGTCGGGCCAACTCTACAACTCAAGGGACCAGCAGTGGTCAAACAATGGAGCTTTTGCTAATTCTGTGGTGTGGGGCTTGTGGCACTAAGTTGGGAGAGCTCTGTGAGCCACAATGGAGAACACAGAAACGGTCCCAAATCTGCTGAATAGGGAAATGCCATCCCAACCATTCAGAAAACAAACTGGAAGTCCTTTCAAAGTAGCACAATGCCAGAGAAAGCCAGTCCAAAAAGGTCCCAGAGATCTAATTATAGCCTGCAATCAATGCTGCTCTTATCCATGCTGCTAATGAACATACATGAAGTGAGCGGTTTTGCTGCTCCAGGGCTTCTTGCAGTAGGAATAGCAGCTTAGCAATAAACTAGCTGCCTTGCCTTATTAGGGCTCACTTTGACTTCTCCCAGATTCCCAGCCATTGGTGCATGCCCTGTGGAAATGTGGGTGCTGTAGTTGAGGTTGTTCACGATGGGGTAACCAGGTCACAGCTTTGGGGAGGCTCTGGCACATGCCCATGTGGCTGCATTAATGGCACACTGAGGGCTGTGTGATGAGGGACAGGCCTCCCAAGAGGGGCAAAATGCCACATTTCAGTATGTGAAAGAATCCCAAATTCCTCATTGCACAGAGAAAAAAAAAACCCTTCAGGTGCCAGGTTATATCCAACAGCTTCCTCATGGAAAGAAAAAGTAATGATCACCCTGCTTCTTCAGAGAATGAAGCACAGAGAACAGAGGCCAGCACCTCTGTGTTATCAGATCAGCTCTTGCAGTACAAGGCTGTGCCAGGCAACCACATCTCCTTTGCATACTCAACAGAAAATAGATCTGTCCTATGGCTCTGGTCCAGACAACACCTGCCAAGTGGAAGGAGAGGCTGCTGCTGCTGTGGAGGAGTTGCCTTCATGCGCAGATGGGAGACGCCAGAGGCAGTTCACAGGCATCTGGCTTTTTTTTTCTCTCTCCCAAACAAAAAAACCACAAGGTCTGTCTTGTCCTTGAAGGACTTGCAGGCATTCACTAGGTAATGCAGAAAAATAGATACTGGCTGCAGTGAAAATAATGACCAGAGTCAAGAGAGAGTCCCTGGCACCACAAGAGGAGGGACTGCTCTGCTGGGGTCTGACCTGAGAACCAGCCTTGAGTCACTCTAGCTTTGTCAAGGATACTCCTTTCAAAAAACATCCTAGAAGCATATGGTCTCAATTTTCACATGGTTAGTGACATTTTTTCCTGTATTGCCTGAAGGAAGTTATTTGGATGATTCATCCCCACAGTTCAAAAACTGCACCAGTTTGGAGTGGTCTAGTTCCCTGGGGCTCTATTTACAGCTCGGTCTGCTGGGCTGCAGAGCTGCTCCATACCAAACAGATCATTCTCTCCAGTCAATGGAAAAGTTTGAGTTACAGAGATGTCTCCAGCATTCAAAATTTTCTGTTCTCAGGGTCTATACTGCAGCTGGGAACCTGCCTTGGTGACTGCTCACCTGTTCCTCTTACTGGGTCACCTGCACCTTGAAAAAATCTGGCTACTGATTCAAGCTCAGATGAGTTTGATGATTCTAGCTGTTCTCAGTCCTCCTTTGGTGGAAGATGCTATAAACTGCATTTAATATTTTCCTGTAAGACCATATCCAAGTTTCATCCTACTTTGTTAAGGCTTTGTTAAGGAAACAAAGATAACCCATCTCTGGAATTTAGAAAGGAGGAAGCAGCCAAGCACAACCACAAGCAGCAGAGCTGAAAAGCAACACCAGAACTGAAAATACAGCTGCTGGTTAGCTCATGACCTCCTGTATATTTCAGAAGAAAAGAGCTTTTGCTTTTGTTCGGCTGGAGATAGAGCTGGGAGGACCCTTACTTACACCAACTTGTACAGAACTGGCTCACAAGTCTCTGCCTGTGGCCGACTTTAGGAGGGTATTCCCTCAAGCAGGCAGATTGAGTGTCAGAAATGCAGATTCCCTGAAGGTGGAGCTGTGAGATCTTGCCAGATGGGTGCTTTTTCCAGACTCTGGCAGATCTCTCAATTTAAGTGTCTTTCTCCCTTGCTTTTTCTAACCAGAATGGGGGAAGGTGCTTGTCATCACTGGGGGGCTTTGCTCTAGGGAGCTGGCTGATGGCAAGAAGAAATGAATAACTGCATGTGCTGTGCTAGGATGCCAGCATGATTCCACTCAGCAAAGGGACCACTGTGACACAGAAGACCAGGGGGATTGGTCAGGAGTGGCTTGCAGCCAGTTCCCAGCCCCATGAAAAGCATGGCTCAAGCTGACAGGTGGCTTAGAGGTGTTCAGAGGAGCTGCACCTTCTCCAGTGTGGCCATGCAGCTGCAAAGTCTGAGGATCTCAGCAGTGCTTTAATGCTGAGTGTGACCTTCATTGTATAAAGACAGAAGAAACCTGAGAGCCTCTGCTGGCTCAGCTTGGCATGATGTGCAAGCACGCTGGCACTCTTTCATCCCAGACATTCAAATGTGATGCAGGATTTTTCCCAAGCTGTCTCCAGCTGCAGCTTTGATAGATTTAGCCCCTCCAGCACATAGAAAGCAGTGAGTGTTTCTGATGCCAGGCTGTGTGATAAGCCCCCCAGCATAAGGGGCTTATCCCAGGCCCTACATTGCAAGACCATATTCTCCACTCCAGGAGAGGTCTGCAGCCTGGATCATTCAGCTGTGGATGTCTACCAGACCAGGCATTACGTATGAGTGTTTGTTGTAACTTGCCTTGCTGCTGCATTGCTGTCCTGTAAAAAAAGGAAAGAATTACTAAAATGCTCAGTCATCCACCTATTAACCCCTAGAAGTGCATCCCTGCTGGCTTTATGGCTCACTTTATCAGCACGGGGCTGCTATTGCAGGGCACTTAGAAGCATTGAAAGATTTGTGTGTAGATTCATTGGTTGTCTAGGAGATCTGTTGACCATCAACTTAAAAGTTAGTGTGTGTCTGCCATGATTGCTTGCATGGCTATAAAGCATTCAAGAGATAATTGTTCTGGTTTCTGAAGTGAAATTCTTCTCCTGCCAAAGCCACTGCAGAGGAGCAGAGGTTTGGTAGATTTATTTGGTTTTAAGTTCCCTCCTTTTGTGACTTGATCTGCTCAGAGACAGCTTCTGGGAGAAAATAAAGCAAGACTGTGACAGCTCTCAGACCAAGAGGGAGACCTGTTCCAATGTCTCCTAGCCCAGTGACCAGCTGTGCTGTTGCACAAGGGGTGGAAGGTGCCACATCACCTATAGCTACCCTGAACCCTGGCCTGCAACACCATCAAGGACACATTCTGCCAAGCTCATGGATAAAGAAACACTGCATTTCTGATGGCCACTCAGATGCCAAAAAATCACAGCCATTTGGAAAATGCAGGAGAAGCAACACCTGCCAGGTGTCCAAGGGAACACCACGTGGAAGGGGAATGGTTGTAAAACCCTCAGTGGACTGGAGAGGGCTATTATATTTCTTCCTACGAAAGTGACTGTCTCCATAGCACTGGAGTGTCACCACACAAACACCGAGGAATTACACTCCTGCTGATAATGCTCCCGTTTTGTTCTGGCAGGGGCCATAATGATGGAAAGCAGATGCAGGAGATAATGAGTTCCCAGTTGGGAGGGAAATTGGGCTCTGTTTTCCTTAGACTGGAAGATGGGATGTAGGTCCACTTAGGCCTTTGACTCTTGACAGTGGGATTTTCCAGCAAATGTGTTGGGAATATGGCTCTACCTTTTACTGCAGGATGCCTTAGAGGATGGCAAGTACCTTGCTGTATGCGTACAGCAGCTGCTCCCTTGCTGCAAACATCACGTTAGACTTGCCAGCCCCAAAATATTTTTGTCCTGTGGCTGCATATGTTGTAGCCCCACATCCGTACATCCTGAATCTGGCCAGGAGCTGGGAGAAACCAGGTGCTTTGTCAAGACTACAACATTGTGCACAGTCCTTTGACTCCTGAGGACCATGTCTTTTCCCCTAGGAGAGCAGTGCAGCCCTAGGACAGAGCACAGAGATGTGGCAGCATCTCCATCATTGAATGAAGCCTTGAGTGACCACAGTTAGCTGTGAGAGTGGTTTTTCTTGGAGCAGGCATCATAGAGACCTCCTCCCACTTGATCCTGTCAAGCATTCATTAGATAGAAGACATCACCACAGTCTCAACTAGACTCCCATGTCAGAAACAGTGGAAGCTATAAAAGCATTTATCCATATTTCACCCCCTTCTTACACCTTTTAAACATATTTCTCCTGAGTTATGGAGTTTGAGCCTTCCTTCCTCCTGAGACTGCATAGCAGCATCAGAGTGGAGACCTGTGACTAATGCATTGGCTAAAAGGGCTTGCCCATATCCCATTCCAGGAGCCAAAGTACTTAAACTGGTGACTGGTCTGACTTATCTGTGCCAAAGGAACAGGCCAACTGCAATTATTTTTCCACAAAGACACTCTTTTTCTTTCTTTAAGTCTTGTGTAAATGTCAATAACCACTCTTTAAAGACAGCTAACTGTTTGGCAGGGTACCCCTCCAAGGGGGAGGATAAAGACAGGCTAGGCAGCTTCTCTGGCTGCAGAGCAGCAGAACCTTGCTGTGCCAGAGCAGCTAGTTTGAAGCTTAGTTCCATCAAAAAACCCAAGGACATAAATATGGTTTATTGCAACTGTTTACAGCCAGCTGAACTGCCCAGTAGGAACAAGCCTGTGGAAACACCAGGGGAGTTTGGAAGCATCACAACCTAGCCCCACGCTGCTGGCTTTTTGGCAAAGCTCTGTGCTGTTCCCAGGGGTACAGGGTGCTCTTGGTGCTGTTGAGAGCTGTGTCTTCAGCACAGCCTCCTCCCACTACACTCAAGTGCCCCTCCGCCCCCTCTGACTACACACAAGCTTGTGGAAAACGTTGTGAAATCAAACTGATGCTTGAGTCTGGTGATGGTTATACTGGAAACAGCATCATGGTGTGTAAGAGAGAAAAGGGCAGTGCCCGAACAAGGGAGGCACTACAGAGCAACAGGAAACTCCACGAGATATACTGACATGTAAGCCCCGTTTATCCCTTGCCTTGTGGTCAAGAGACTTTCCGCCAAACAGCCAGTCTCTTAGAGAGGCTCATTTGCTGCTGCTTTATGGAGAACAGTTGACTGCTGTTGGGAAATGACACGTTCTGGTTTTCTCCCCTCTTATGCTGTCCTCCAGTTGCAAGGCAGACACATCTTCCACAGGTGACTCTCCACTGCAAGTACCTCTGACATCTACCTTTAAAACCAAGGAAAAGTTTGGTCCACCAGTGAAGTACTATCTGACACCTTTACACTCCCATGATTTGGAAGAGACACGCCCCTCTGCATATGATCTCATTCTGGGCAGTTTTTCCCCAGAGCATCTCCACACAGGTTCCCCAGCAAACATCTGAAGCAAGAATGTGGGATGTTCATAAAACACGCTGGACCCCGCTGTGCCAGGATGCAGGTACAGGGAGCCTACATCTTCCCTTTGTCACTGTACCCAGGACCTGCAATCCAGTGTGCTCTAGAGGCTGCCGTGACAGCAGTGGTTCAGCAGAGCTGCTCCCCTGGAGGACAGCATCCCCAGACCAATAGGAGATTGGCAAAGGGAGGTGGATGTGGAGCAGGGCAATATTTGCCCTCCTCTCCTTTATCAATTTGTCCCCGGAACACAAACTTTGGAAACCTGAATCTCCAAACACATCCAACATCATCATGATAACCACAGCTTAGTTATCTCTACCCAGAGGTGGCACCGAAATCCCTCAGGATACAGAGGCTTGGGAACTTCAGAGAAAAGTGATTGGGGGAGGGAGTGCAATGGCATGAGCATTCTAATGAATCTTTGTATATTAACCAGCAAGTACACAATCACATCTCCACCAAGGGCTTTATGAATGCAGCAATTGCAATATCTGTATCATCTAGCATATAACACCTGGGCATTAGGTGAGAAACCGCAAAGCTGAGCTCTCTTGGCCCTTCTAAGGTTGCGCCATCTCCTCAGCTGCCTCAGATGGCTTGGACTTCCCTTATGTCCTAAACTGAAACTGTCCTCACGTGGGGTTTTCAGCCACAAAGCTGTCACACTGGCTGCAGTTTTCTCACTCAGATGAGAAAACAGCCCTGGCTAAGCCACCCCAATTACCTGAGGCAGGGGCACAAATACCTTTTAATATTTTTTTATTTTTGTGCAGCCAGAAGAACAATCCTTTTAAAAGGAATGTGTTGTATTAAAAGAACCGCAGTGGTTTAAAAAGTCATTTTATGACAGCAGGAGACTTGAAAAGAGCCATAGTCAGAAGGTGCTCGCTTTTATGGCTGTACAGAGCAAAGGCCAAGCTCACTCTTCGAGGCTTTGCAGAAAGACGGGAAGCACAGCTTACAGAGCTGCTCAAACCGGCACACACCAAGTCAAACACATCTTCCTCCCCTTCCCCCACAGCCTTCCATCTTACCTTTTTTGTAAGCAGCAAATCCCACCCAACTCAGTGGTTGATTGTTTGAAATACAACACCTCCAGAGCATCACCGAGGCTCAATCTTTGTGGTGAAAGCCAGGTCAAATGCCAAAGCTGGCCCTGGCTGGCATTTACACCAGCTGTTCCCTTTCTGCAAAGAGGCATGTTTCCTGCTAGTGCTTCTTATTGTGGTGACAACAGGGATAACTACTAGGACGTAAAGAAGGGTCTAACTTACATTTGATCCCGGTATTAGAAACGGGCCTGCCCCCGCTTCTGCAACACGTCTCCCAGCATTCGTCACAGCCCAGTACAGAGACAGGGAGAAGAGCACTGATCCCAGATCAAGCCGGGGTGGGGGAAGGGGAGAAGAGGGAGAATGAAGACTGACTCAAAAGCATAGAATCCCGAAAAGACTGATCCTAGCACTGCAAGCAGGGGAAGAGTCAGAAATACTTCGGGAACACAGTGATTAGTGGGGAAACCTAGGAGCACAGAGAAAAGGGTCGGGGCTCCTCCCATCCCAGGGCTGCAGAGGCATGGAAGCATTTGTGTGGCAGGGAGGCAGCAGGAATAGGCAGCTCTTTCCTGTTTCGGGCAGCAGAACTCAGAGTGGATGTGTGCTCCTCCCTGCCAATGGCCTTTTGCAGGAAGCTGGACCCGTGTCCAAATCGCCTCCCCAGCCCCATGGGTGCTTGAATAAGATACACAGCCAAGATTTTGTTCCACCTTTATTTTAACAATCAGATAAAAACAAAGCCGTATTTTTAAAAGAATCATTACATGGCAATTATAAAGTGCATTTTCCACTTGAATGTTGTGTACAAAAATATCTTTTAAAAACAAACATGCAAAACATCCTACAAGGCACTTCCAGGCATAGAGCAAGGAAGCAATCCCCTCACTTCTAGGTTCACATTGGCAATGGAAAAAGGGAAAAGGCCACAAGTAGTATTTTTAAACTGCTATTGATCAAATAGTCAGTTCCCAACATAGCTTTTACTTATAACGCTGCTCTTCTAGCTTATCTTCCATGTTCCTCCCTAAGCACATCCCATGCACAGCCTGAAAACAAGCCTGTAAGCACCCCAGACCCACATGCCTTGTTTTGGCTCACAGACAGCTCTCCACAGGCACAAGAAGGTGCCAGGAGAACATGACTTTTCTACAGTCAGTGTCTTACAACATCAACACTATACACTAAATAAATAAAAAGTATCAGTGTCACTCAAACTTGCTTTACATTTAAAACCAAGCCAAGCTAGGCAACAGTCCCTTCCAGAGAGACCAGATGCAGGCTCTAAGGGCTGACTTGGGAAGCTATTTGAACAGAGGAACCAAACCTGATGAGCCCTGGGCTAGCAAATTCCCCACCTCAACTAAGTGATCAGGCACATTGAAGACACATACTGATTCTGTATTTTGAAAAAGCAGCAGTTGAAGGCCAGCTATTCTTCCTGCAAGCTCCTGCCCTTTTTGATATCCAACAGTGATCCCAGTATCCCCTCTAGGTTAGAGTAAAGCAGTTTCTAAGTATTTATACAGTAGTCTCCAGAATTAAAAGCTATGTTAAAAAGTTAAGTAGTCTAGCCTGTTGTTCCTCTCCAGCACATCCACAGGCTACTAGAGGCACACAAGATCATACAAAGCTTATGCACTAGAAAAAGTAGTATTCCCTTGACCTCTATTTCTACAAACTGTTCTGCACTCTCTCTTTGAGCTGAGGGATTAAGTTATTCTGCTCAGTTAGCACTCAAGAAGCTCTGTGAGGCTGCTTGGCACTGCCAAGCTCACCACCTCAGCACATATCCAGAAGACAAGCCTGCTCTTTAATCACAGGGATGGCTCACATCTGTGATTTGTCTCACATGCAGGGGTGCTGTCAGGATAACCCCACATCTCACTCTCCTCATGGCTAGTTCTTTGCACAGGTGGGGTGAGCCACTTTTTAAGGCCAGAGATGCCAAGTCTGGGCATTTGCAGGTCAAACTGGCAGACACTGCTCCAGCAGCAAGGGAAGCCCAGCACGTTCATCCGGGACAGCCACAGCACTCACATGTGAGCAGGCTATGCCTTTATCTGCCAAGCAGTCCGTGGCACAGAGTAACAAACCATTATCAGATCTTAAAAGCAACATCAGCTCCAAAGCCTGTTCATCCCAAAGCATTGCTGGGATTGCACATACCACCCCTTTCTCAGTCAAGGCACCTCCATCACAGTCACCTTCCTGTACAGGACACAGCATAGACAGCCACGGGTCTGTTTGTGTTTAGCTCCTGTAACACCTGAGCAGAGTCTCTTGCACAGGACCCTGGGCCCCAGCTGGACAAAATGCTGATTTACAGTACACAGGAGAATGAAATGCATTTTCAGAGTCCAGCACAGCCAACTTCAGATGTCTATCAAGGGGAAAAAGCATCACTGATCACTTGTGATTAAAGAAACAGGAAGGTTTTGAAGAAGGCAGTCAAGGATGTTAACCCACAGCTGTGTTGCAAGCACCACAGCTACAGCTAATCTCTATTTTTGGTAACACCACTGGTATGAGAGATTTTCAAGATCATCTGATATAACAACCAGTGACTAAGCACACCAGATCCTCTCCCACAGGCACATCTCCTAATACGGCAGGCTGTAGAGCCACACTTCCTGTCATCACATTGCATTTTCACTTCCATAACATGCTTTCTGCCTCCAGTAGGAAGGGCCTCACTACAAGGCTATGTGCAAAGAGAGGACTCCATCCCCAGTAATCCAGCTGCACTATTACCTGACAGGCACAGGCTGGCTTTGCAAGGAGAACCCCGCAGCTGCAGTAGAGCCCACTAACAATATAATACTAGGACATTTTGAAAAAACCTTTTAACACTAGGCAGGCAATACAAAGCAGCCACTACTACACAGCTTGAACAGGCAATATAAGCACTGTAGTGTTTCCCTGGACACTGGCGTCTTTACTGAAGAGGAAGAAGAAGTACTGAAGAAACATGAGCAGTCCCTGGTCCTCTGATCATCTGCAGGGCCGGCTTTGCTTCTCCGACTATAAGCCCCCTGCCAATAGAGCACTGCACATCTGGTTTTGCTGGGAGGCTTATGCTAAGCTACACAGAGCCATACTTCTTCCACCTATTCATACACCTGTGTTCAGGCCAGCCCCAAGGCCTGCAGACACACCAGCAACAGTTAGTCAGCCTGGCCTTTGTCCTTGGGTCAGTAGTAGGGCCCGAGCTTCTCATAGCCTGAATAACTGGGCCACTCAGGAAAGAGGCCATAGGAGCACCGAGGGCTCCCAAACCGGTCAAAGGCACTGCCGAAGTCATGAGCCTGTGGGGGACGGACAGCTTCCTGGGCAGACTTCAGTTCCGACCGTATGACCCTGTAATTTGTGCCCCTGTTGTTGTCCCAGTACACCTTCCCATTGCACTCAAAAGAAATGGCAAACTCAACTCTTTCGTGTGATTGAATCCCCTCAGGCAAGCTGATGTCAAAGGAAAACGTGTCTTGATCTGACCCTCCGTACATATCCTTGACATACTGGCACGGGTGATCTACAAAGCTTTTCCACGTGTCAAACGTCATCCGGATCTTCACCATCTTTTCAAAAGCGAGGTTCTTCACCTTCACTGTTCCCACAATAGATTTCTCCTTTAGCATACAGTTTTCCAGGCAGACACAGTCCGTATGGAGGCGGTTTCTGAAGTCCAGGTAGTCTACCGAGGGCTGAACAAAATCCAGGACAAAGCTGTCCTTCTCCACTGTTGTCAGACCCACAATGTTGTCTATCAGCTCTGTGATGTTGAAAGAAATATCAAGTGGGTCTTCAAACTCTGAGAACACCTTCACCATTGTCAGAGCAAAGCCTCTGCTATCTGCAAACGACACCCTCTTCTTCGCTTTGTTGTGTGTGAAGGAGTTTGCTGCCTCTTCTGGTCCACTCAGTGCAGTCTTGCTGCTCAGCTGGATGCAGGGCCGCAGCGGCTTGCTTGGCTTTGGCGCAATTTTGCAGGCACACTTCTCCCTTCGCAAGGGCGAAGAGCACAGGTACAGCTGCATCGCGACGTCCACAGCCATTGCTTGCTTGTGAGGGAAATAGTCTAATACTCTGGAAGAGGAGAAGATGGCTCAGTTGATGCCAGAAAAGCACTTTAGTATGAATTTTGTCAGACAGTTGATACATCACTTCCCCCCAGCCATCCCAAATAAGCTTGCCTCTTAATTAAAGGCAGGTACTTGCATGGTGTGATTTACAGACAGTGATAAACACACTACAGCAGAATTGGCAGGACCAGAGCCTGTTGTATCCTTGAAAAGGTCTTCCAACTGCTACAGGGACAGACCCGCCCTTTGAAGGCACACAGGCACTAGGCTAGCAATATCAGGCTCCAGAGCACTTGCAATCCAAAGCAAAGCCCAGTCCTGCCAGTGCTCACAAAACCCCGATTATCAAATTTCAATGCCTCATAAAGCAGTATTCCTGCTGTGCTTTCCTCCCTCCACAAGAGATTCTCCCCATGGCTTCACAAGCTTTTTTAGAGGTAGGAACTCAGCTTGTCACAAGCTGCCATACACAACCTGACTTCACCTCTCATAAAACCCCAGATGTCAGCCAAAAAAACCACTCGTTCAGTTGAACTACACACTTTGCTAATCACTGTCCTCAGAATTGCTCCATCCAAAGTGCCTCCAAGTAGTATTGTAAAATCTGTAGCAACAGTCTGACACAGCAGCAGGGCACAGGCTTAGCCAACACTCCTCTGGAGCTTTCTTCCCTCTATTCCATTTTAAAACAAACAGCAGCTCAGAAGGCACATCAGTCAGTTTTACCTCCAGCACGGAGTCTGCACCTCAAGCCTCCACAGGGTTTGTGCTAAGCCCCTGGAAAACATCCATATAGCCACAGGGCTCTGCCAAACACAGCTCACCTACTCGAGGTTCACTGAGGCTTTGGAAGCAAGTCCTTCTCCCCAAAGGCACAGGCCATGTACCCCTCCACTACAGCTTCTGCTCCAGCACCCAGTTCGTTCCTGCAGGGATGCAGCACTATCACTCTCTCCATGCATCCACTGTAGGGCATTTTTGCCAGATGTAGCCCCGGAACTGCCTGTACAGCCAGGCAGCTCCTGCAACACTGCACCTATCGCTCCTGCCCTTACACTGATGTTCAGATAGATGCTTTTAGCAGACTCTCTTTGGCTTGGCTCTGGAAAAACTGCTGGATGGATTTATTACAAACAACCCCCTCAAGGCAACTGTATTGCAGCTGACTTTAAACAGAGTATTCCCTTAATAAAAATCCTGCTTGGCTGCAGGCCAGGCTCCAAAGCAGCTCCCACCACACAGAGAGGCATGAGGCAGCAGTAGTAGCATTGACCACTGGCCTTGTGACGAAGCAGAGTTCTGGCTGCCAAAGGCATGCACAGCCAGCTCTAGTACTTGACTGCTGCTCCCGTGCCAAGAAAAAGTAAGAAACACACTCTCCAATTCAGTGCTTTAACTCCCCACCCTGTAACACCAACACAGCAGCTCTGTGAAAGCAGGCTTTCACAGCATCCACTCAGCAAGAGTATCTGTTTATTCATTATTATTATTATTATTATGTGCCAAGGCTTGCATCCCAACACACCCACCAGCCAACTCCTTCTGCAGTGTCTCCTTTCAGCTCAGGGGCAGCTGCACAAGACAGACACCTCAGATCCACCTGTCTGCTAACACTATTCTGCTCATCTCTACCTGGTTTTGCCAAGATTTTGTTCATACACGCTTTATATAGGTAATTTCCTCCTTTAAATTAATGCAGCTTCTAATGCTTCTTCTCTTAGTTGGGTCAGTTTCATCTACATTGCATCTTTTCCCAGGGAAATTTATTCAGCTGAATTCTTGTAACTTCTGAGAAATCAGGTTTCATAGTAAGCCTTAGTTATTCACAGTTTTAGAATGAAGAGGCATTAAATACCCAGCTTGGCTCCATAACTTGGAGCTTTTTTCCAAGCTAAAAACTGTATCAAGAGCTTTTCATAACCAACTATAAGCGGGAGCCCTGTGCTTTCATGAACTGCCAGTGCATTCGATATCCCAGACAACTTTTTCTGCACTGGAGAGTCTGCTGAGCCCGTGGCAGGCTTCCCCTTTTGGGGCTGAGGAGGGTTCTCTTGAATTTCAGATGTTCTGAAGGTGAGAGCAGGAATACAGTTTTGAGAGCTCATTCAGGAAATAAAGCTCCAGGAAGCAGAAAGTGCAAGGCAGGGAGCCCTATGCAGGTACAGGGGCCAATTCTTTTCCCTCATCCCTCAAAAGGAGAGCAAACTTGACTCTGCCTCCGGACTTCTTCCTGCTTTTGCCCTCTCCAGAAAAGGATGTCTGTCGCCACTTATTCCTCCCACCTGTCATTCTACGAAGGAGAATTAAGCCAGAGCCAAGGAACTACTTACACCTCCATTATCGAACCCCTTCGGTTGCCTCCGCTCTGCTTCCCACGCTACCTGGGGACAGGTGTCCCCTCGCAGAGGGCTGGGCGTGCAGCACTTGCCGAGCCAAAGTTCGCAGCCGTGACACGGCTGAGGCAGCGCTCGGACGCTCCGCACCCCGCACCTCCTGCTCCTCCCCGATCCAGGGCAGGCCGGGCCGCCCCGCGGGCACAGCCCGCTTCCCACAGGCGTCTGTCCGGGCGGTGTTCACTCGCTACAGCCCGACCCCTCCGCAACACCAGCCAAGCCGCGCCGCCCAGACCCGGGAGAGGCAGCTGCACAGACCCCGCGGAGGGGCAGCCCCGCCGCCCCGGGGCTACCGCTGCCGGCTCAGCCCGGGGCAGCAGGAGCCACGCCGCAGGATCCCGTTTGCCCCCAGGAACAGCACCGCGGCTGGGAGCGCCAGAACCGCTCCCGCACACACGAGGAGGCTGCGGACCCGAGCAGGAGGCAGCCGGGGAAGGCAAAGGGGAGGAGCAGCGTCAGCGCCGGGGGTCTCGGCGGGCGGGGACGGCGCGCCCGTACCTGGTGCAGTGCATGGGGCCGGCCCGGCAGCACCACCTCGCACCGCCGGGCCCCCGCGCCGGCCTCTTAACGGGGCCCGGCCCCGCCCCGCGGGGCGACAGCCAATCAGAGCGCCCCGAGCTCGGGCGCCCGGCACGCGAGGGGGGCGCGGCCGGCCCGGTGGGCGGGGCCGCGGCGGCCAAAGGCTCCTGAGGGGCCGCTCGGGGACGGAGATCGGGGGAGTTCCCGGAACGGCGCCGGGACTCCCGTGTGGGGGAACCTCCCCGAGCAGCGCCGGGGCTCCCGTGTGGGGGAACCTCCCCGAGCAGCGCCGGGGCTCCCGTGTGGGGGAACCATCCCTGAGCAGCGCCGGGACTCCCGTGTGAGGAAACCTCCCCGAGCAGCGCCGGGACTCCCGTGTGGGGGAAATATCCCTGAGCAGCGCCGGGGCTCCCGTGTGCGGGGACGTCGCCGAGCAGCCCCGCCACTCCTCCCGGGCAGGCCAAGCTCGTTGTGGTAGTAGTGATAAGCTCTGTCAGGCATCGGCTGCGCCCAGTCCCTCACTGTCTGTCGGTTCCCGCACCAGGTTGCTGAGCCTGTGTGTTCAGAATCAATTTGGCTGGAAAAGACCTCTTGAGATCATTGAGTCCAGGCTATGACCGAACACCAAAATGTCAGCTAAACCAACGCACTAAATGCTAGGTCCAGTCTTTCCTTAAACACCTTGAGGAGGGTGACTCCACCAACTCCCTGGGCAGTCCATTCCAATGTCTACCCACCCTTTCTGAGAAGGAATTCCTTCTAATGTCCAATCTAAACCTCTCCTGCTGCAGCTTAAGACTATGTCCTCTTGTCCTGTCACTGGTTACCTGGGAGAAAAGGCTCCTTTCAGGTACTTATAGACCGTGATTAAGATCTGCCCTGACCCTCCTCTTTTTTTCTGGACTCAACACCCCCAGCTCCCTCAGCCACTCCTCAAAGAACTTGTGTTCCAGACCCATCACCTGCCTTGTTGCCCTTCTCTGGACCTGCTCCAGCGTCTCAGTGTCCCTCCTAAATCAAGGGGCCAAAACTGAGAAGGGCAGGGTAGGCTTTCCAGGTGCCACAAGTAAGCAGCTAAACCCACGGGAATGTGCTCTTGAGAGGAAAGGCTTTTTGGGGTACCAATCTTGCTGTCTGAGCTGGCCCAGGGTCTCTGGGTGCTCTGGGCCAGTGTGGAGGAGGATAACTCTTGCACTCATATTTTGTGGCCACAGTGCCAGGGCTGCGCTGGCCCTGGGTAGAAATCTCAAAAGAACGCTCAAAAATCTGCTTTCCAGACAATATTTATGATGTGCAGTGGAAAAAAAAAGCCTTTTTTTTTTTTTTTTTTTTAGAGGTGACTACCTTCCATGAGGAAAAAACACCTACACGGCCTGTCTGGCAAAGAGATCAGCTCCAAGGGAATCCCTATCCAGCACGTGTGCAGAGCTGGAAAGGTGTTTCCAACATCCTCAAAACATCTGCCAGGTGAGCCGATGCTCTGTCAGAGACCCCAGTGCTTTGCAGGGCCAGCTGGGCCAAGGGGTCTTCTAAGTGTTGTCCCAGTTCCCATTTCTGCTTCTTTGGACTGCTCCTGAGTCCATGTCAGCACAGAGCCCAGTGTCTTCAATAATTTGGAGAGTGTGCATGGGGCTGGCCTCCCTGTCAGGGGAGTGGGTCTGTGGACAAACGCTGCCTTCATGGGAAAGTAGCAGAGGCTGTATAGCCTGCTGGAAGGTAGGAATTTACCTTCTTCCCATAGTAGCAGTGGGGATATTTTTTGTGCCTCATCTGGCCTCTAACTACACAGCTGAAAACAATGCTGCTCTCTCTCACCTTCCTTACAAAACAGAAAAGCAGGATTGAAGTGTCAACATTTGTTTTCCATCAACTTGTGGAAACACAGACAGCTATTGTTAAAGCTGGAGACTTCCTGCTGGAAGCGGCCATTTAATAAACTTATTACTCTGCAAGGCAAAAGGGTTTTGTTGGAGGAAAAAAACATGCTTTCTTTTCATAAACTCTTTTTTGATAAAAGAAATGGAAGTATTTAAAGCTGGGGAGAGAGAGCTAAAAGATGTACCCATTGCAGGAGTGTTGCAGATTTACAGTAATAGTTCATGTTCTGAGGGTATGGTGGGATTTTAGCATATATTACTTAATGACAGGGCTTACAGCAGAAATGAAGGGTCCCATGTTCAGATTTCCCCAGAAGACAGACATGGGATTAGGTGGTCGTGGCCCATGGACCCCTTCCAGTGCTGCCTGCCCTTCTCCAGGCAGCGCCACTGCACCCTGGTTCAGCGTCACTGGTGCAGAGAGGTTTGGGTGGAAGTGGTGGATTGAATGGGATGAGCCCCAAAACTGGTGGAAGCCCTCACCTGACTCACACTTGTCACTCTGGTCCACCACAAGTTCCTCCTGCGAGTTGGTGGCAGCTCGGCACCACGGAGGTGCCGAGGGAGATGCTGGCCCGCCTCTGTGCTGTGCAGTCTTTGCCCAGCCAGCCCACAGTGCCAGGCACAGAATGCACACGAGGTGGCTCAGGGTGCATTTCTGCCTGTTTGCCGTGAGCAGGGCAAGGTGTTGCACAACTGTGGCTCGGTGTTTGCCCCTGAAGCAAAGGTAGGTAGAAGTCTGGGCAGGGCATTGTGGCAGACTGTGGACACAGGCTCTTATCTCTGGGAAGCTGAGATAGTGGCTATATTTAGCTCAGTGCCATGGCCTTGCGAAGTGATCTTTGTGATTTCTCCACAGCTTTCCCCACACCCCTCCTGCTTTGCAGAGAGATGAGAAGAGCTTGCTTCCTGGCATGAGGAAGAGGCTGCGTGTTGCTTGTCTCTTGGGGGAGGGTTGTAGAAGTAGTCCCATCCACAATGGCTCTGGAAGGAGGATCCCACTCTCCCAATCATGTCCCACTTGGCTTTTCTTCCTCATTCAATGGGTATTTACCCTTGCACATCCTGGTAGAGGACAAGGTGGCTCTTGCATCTCTTGGATGTAGCCCTGCTGGTTTGCTGCCTGAGGGGAGGCTGAGCTTCTCCAGCCCTCCAGAGGGGCCATCTTTCCCCTGCCATGCTCCCTCAAGAGCCACTCTACCAGCAGTTTTGAGTAGGTCCTCAGGGACCCTTCCTGGTTGTGCCATCTCCTGCCCTGCTGGAGACATGCGTGGATGGAGCGTCTTCTACTCCACGCTGGGAATCCGCAGGCTGCTGCAACAGCTCAGCTTTCCAGCACCTGGCCAGTGGGCAGCCCTGGCAGGAAAGAGGAGAGGGGCCAAGAGTGTTGTGCAATGTGTCCACGCCATATCAGGCTGCAGGGCCAAGGCTCAAGGGCGAGGGCTGTAAACCAGTGGAGTGGTTGATGTAACATGGAGCTGTGCAGGGGCTGCTGCCATGGGGCAACCCACCCCATATCTCATGCCCTCTCCCAAATCAGCAGTCCCTTCCCACCCCTTTTAGGTTTCATGAGACTCAACAACTGATGGGGAGAGACCCAGTGAGCATCCTTGCTCAGCAAAAACAGAGCAGGGCTTGGCTGCAGAGGCCAGCTGGCCATCAGCCACTGATTGATGTCTGCCCTTGCTGGCCAGCCAGTGCTGACAGCCCCTTGGCCAGCTGTGGCTAACGTGACAGAAGGCTGTAGGAAACATGGATTCCCTCACCATCCATTTGGTAACTGCAGTCAATTTGGTAACTGAGTCAACTCTCACCATCATCTCTAAGTGGATGCTTGCCGCTATAGGACACGAACAAAAGACAAAAGATTCCAAATATTTCAGAAGGCAAAAGGCATAGAAAAAGCTTTAATTGTCTAATTTTATAAGGTGTTCTGATACAGACTTAACATGATTGGTGAACAGGAATGATACCTCTCCAATCCCAATTGCTTAAACTAGAGAAACAGCCAAAATGTTTTTCTCTGAGAACCAGAAAAGCAAAACACCACCTGGAGAAAGATTGTTTTGGGAAAGGATAGTTGTTTTGCCATGATTGTTTTGGGAAGAAGCTTTCCTAAGAAACTTTTCCCTTGGGAAAGGAGTTAGTAGCTACCAGCAGGCTAAAATCTCTCAGGCCCAAAAAATATCAGGCCCACAGATGCTGCAGCCTGATGTGTTGCTTGGGAGGTCCTTAGCTTCTCTAGTGTCACAGCAAGCATAGCTTCACCAAAGGACAGGCTTGAGAAGCCCTGTTGAGTGATGGGATTCCCATTTTTTATTTTTCCATAGGTCTCAAACTCCTTGTCTGTCCCAGGCAATTAAGCAAAGAGCATTTGATGTGGCCAGTGTCAGAGGAAGTCCAACTCTTGGCTAAGGCTCTTGACTGTGCTTTGGGGAGCTATGCTCCAGGGCAGAGGTCCCACTGCTTCTCCTGTCCAGAAATGAGGAGTTGCTTCAGTTGCTTCATACTGGCTGGAGGCCTGAGGTAGGGTATTTATCTTGGCATGACTCCCTTCAGATCTCATGTGCACCCATGGTCAAACACCCTGAGGGATGTGTACTCTGTCCACTGCAGATCGTGGCACCTGCCCGTCCAGGACAACATGCACAGCAAAGATGGTGTGGTGCCAGATACAAAGCCTGGCCTTGTACCCGTGCTGTAGAGAAATACCGGGTATTACAAAACTGTGGCCCTTAATATCAAAAATGCCCAACAAGAGAGACCTTAAAAATTGTTGCAAAGAAAGGGAAATTATGGGAGAACGAATGAAGGCAAATTAGCCACAACAAATGCTTTAAGGAAAGCTGCTACTTAGACAGAAAAAGGGTAATGGGCTTTCAGCAAAGGAACAGCTCAACGGGCAGCACAAGGAGACAAATGACAGTAGAGAAACCAAATGACAGGCAGACAGGAGCAACAAAGGGAGGAGTCCTTGGCCTGGCATACAACATACTTGTTGAATATCAGTGCTATCAGTGCTAAGGTGAGGCTGGGTACTAAGTTAAAAAAAATCTTTTCTCCAGAGACTGGGATGCAAGAGGGGATGAGTCCCTGCAGGAAGAGAATGGTACCTCCTGCTTTTCCAACATATATAATCCTATTTTCAGAGAGCTTCTCAAGGACCTTGCCTTCCTGCAATCTACAGAATTCCTTCCCATCACTGAGCTTCTGGAAAAATCATAGCAATAGAAAGGAGGTTGGTTGTCTGTCCCAAGACTTATAAACTGGTGCAACAACTGTGTATCCATCCTTACTTTTTTTCTTGAGAGCCTCCCTTCCTCTAGCAAACATGCACTGTGGAAATGTCTGGCTTGACCTCCCAGAGGTCAAGCATAACAAACTTTTCTTTGTTATGCTTCAGCTGTTGCAGAGAAATATGGTGGTTTTCCATCCCTTCTGCTGCTTGTTTGAACCAAGGAGTACCTGGTTGTGCAGATACTATGTGTAAAAAAAAAAAAAAAGGTTGTAAACAGGAAAGAAGAAAGGAGCATGAAGACACAGCTCGGACTAAAACCTCAAATTCTCTGAATTTCCTGTGTGCTCCTGCAGGAGAGAGACAGCAAGGGCTAGGCTGGAGTGACAAGAGTATGGAAAGGAATTTGAGCTGTTTCAGTGGATACATTGGTGTGATTGCAAATCCAGAGGATGCTCAACTCCTTTCAGACAGGCTGAATCATCCCAGCTGCATTGACAGCTTGCCTTTTTTATACCATACAGGAATCCAAGCGGCTGAACTTGAACATCCCCTAGATGAATAAGTTATGGTGAAGCAACATATATTTTAATTTTGGTGTCCTACAAAGTTTACAAACCTTATTTGGTGGAGCAGTTGTCTTGGGAACTTGTACGTATCCAGGCTTGGGGACTCAGAGGGCTTATCTTTGTGCAAGAGGCTTGGCTTTGCCTGAAAGCCACTTGGGTGCTGATGAAGGCTGGGAGTTAAAAAGCCAGACTGACAAGTGCATGTAGTTCTTGGTGATAAATATGATCCTAAGCTCCTTTCAGGGGTTCATACCCTTCAGCTGAGCCTCTCTGACTATCCAGGCTCTCTGCTGGTCCATCCCTTCATGAAGCATTTTGTCTCATC
This sequence comes from Prinia subflava, assembly GCF_021018805.1. Lineage (NCBI taxonomy): Eukaryota > Metazoa > Chordata > Aves > Passeriformes > Cisticolidae > Prinia > Prinia subflava. The sequence goes on along the minus strand of NC_086283.1, from coordinate 4,338,586 downwards.
TGAAGATTGGTGTCAATGAAAGATGGGATCTGTTGCTTTCTGGACCTCTGTGCATTCACTATAGAGAGAATCTGACAATCAGCAGGAACAAGATGCTTGACTTTTAAACAGTATCCTGTGCAAGTGCCAAAGGCAATGTCAGTGGTAAAGTCAATAGCTTAGGGTGCTGGGGAAGGTCAGCTAAAGCTACTCCAGTTATTAGCCTTTGCATTTCTTGAAAATATTTTTCAAGTGTAACCTGGCCTTTTTATTTGGAAGTTTTAATTTAATCCCATGTGGGCAGAGGTTATTCAAGGATTTTTACCCAATTAACCAGAATCTTGAAGTTTCCTTCTTGCAGAAACTAACTGCTAGCAAAAATTACCCCTCTCTGGGGATCATGAACTTCTGAAGTTGCACAATAGATGTTACTAAGTAGGTCACTTGAGATCCCAGCTTTGGAGCATACAAATGCCTCCAATCTCTGCAGGTATGTTAGCATTGCCTCATCTCCTGAGTACTTAGGATCCTGCAGAGACAGCTTTCTCCCTGCCTGATCTTACAAGATCCAGCTAATCTCATCCTCACCTCACAGGATTACGCACAGTGACTGCACTACAGCAAGGACTTCTAAACTTGGATTGGATGAAGCAGAATTTAGGAAATGTGCCTGCAGACAAGAGGCACACCCAGAACAGGAATAACTCCAACGGGATCTGGAAAGCAGGCTAGCTATTCATAGGGGGGCTGCCTCTGTCTCTGGCTGGGGAGGAGGGAGTCAGACCATTGAATGGTACAGTAAGCAGTGTTCCAGTGCTGACAGCTGGGAATAGCTCATGTCTGAAGCCCACAGAGCCTGTGAGCATTTTTATCTGTCTCTTTCAGATCTCCTCCTCCTCTAGTCTTTGTTCATCTCATATTACTGATCTAACCAGCAGCTACTGGGACCCTGCTGTGGCTGAAAACCAGAGTAAAGAAAATGTAACTTCCTCCCAAAAGTAAGGCAAACTGCATGGTGTCCCTCAAGTTTCCCTGAATGCTACTGATTCCTGAGCAGAAGTTAAAGTTCTAGAAAGCAAGTCAAGATGGTACAGACACAGCAGGTGGTGAAAGAGAAGGTCTTTAGCTTTATAAATAGGAGACCAGTTTATAGTAATTTGAATCCAGTGGTACCAGGAAAACTGTAAAAAACAGCAATAGCTGGGGGCTGCAGGGAAATCACATAGTTGAAATAAATATTATGGTTCTGAAAGTCACCACAAATAGGCTGGGAATTGAATTTGCTCACTTATCTACTCCTAATAAAGAGAAAGAAATCTAGAAGAGGTGAAATAGTGCATAGCAGCTAAATACCAAGGGGTTTGATTTTTTTTTCACCTTCAGAACTGCAGTGATAACTTAGGTGTTTTTGCCTGAAAGCCAAATGCCACAATAGGTCATCTTTCCTAATTTTTCAAAAATGCTTTGACCTCCACTGCATTAGTCCAATTTTGTGCAGTACCACTCCATCAAAACTCATAGTTGCAGTGCTGAAAAACTGCAGACACTACCTGCATTTACTAGTACTGCACTACCTAGTATTTACTCTGCACTAATTATTTCCATTCATCTAAGGGTTACTTTAGAATACAAAGTCTTCTGTGACATTCAGCTCCCATTGAGGCAATGACCTAGAAAAGACCAAACACTATTTTCTGAGGCTGGTTGCTGTAACCTTATCATCTGAGACTCACAGAGCACTTTGGATGTCCTCAAGAGCACATCCCAGAGACAGGAAATTGCTGTCACATCCTGGAGATGGGCTGTATGTCTAAGCTGGCTGACCCACAGAGCAATGACCCTCCTCAGACTCTCCCAACTTTCTCAGCTCTCTTTGATTGCTTAGTCTTGAAATTACTCAAGTCCAGTCTTCTGACTTTGCCTTCCACAAGGTCTGGTTGGTTTCCCTCCCTCAGCTGGGTGGATTCTCCTTGGGAGTACTTACAATGCCCAATGCTCCTCAGGTTGTGGCTGGTTTTGAGCTGTTTGATAGCTTTGGGACAGTCTTTAAAGCCCTTGGTCCCGCAGCTGCTAGAGTTGTGCCTGTGGTGGGGTTTGCTCAAGTAAGGAATTTGCTTAGGTCCTCCAAGAGGTAGGCAGAGTTAGATCAATCAAATTAAATAACCAAGGTACTGTTTGATTAACAGCTTAACCCAAGCTGCTTGTGGCTTTCCTGACAGCCAGGACTCATCCAGCCTGTGCAACAGCACGACTGGGGCTTTGCACTGTTCCTGTCCAGGAAACCATGTGAGGGATGGAGCTACCCTGGCACCCAACCCGCCTCCAAGATTTTTAAAGCCTCTGCTTAAACGTGAGCTAGAGCAGCTATAAATAGCAACCAGTGGCCCCTGGTTAACCCAAGGGCTTTGGTCGTGGAACTGGCTCAGTGTGTGAGTGATTGGCTCTCACATTGACTGGGGGCCAAGTTCATCAGTACTCCTGACTTATTGCTGCCTTGTAGTCTGGGTAATGGAGGGGTGGGAATATGTTCCATTTGACCTCCAAATATGAAAATACATATTTATCTATTATATGGCAATAAAATGCTTGTACATAATTACAACATACAATCCATAATCGAGAATATAAAGCATAAATTTCAAATCAAGACTTAAGTGCAAAGCAAACTGTAATTTTTAAGCTGAATAATATAATTACAATAAATCTCTTGATAAAGGGTTGGAAGCAGCTGGCTAGGGGAGGGGAGGATGTTTGACACCAACATTGCAAAGCCAGCAATGTCCCCATCTGGCATGGATGCTGCAGTGCATAGTCTGTCACAGGTTTGACCACTGCCTATCATGGTGCTGCTGGCCCCCAGCATTTCTTATCTGCATGAGCACACATCCTGTTCATTGAGTGGACTGCCTTTGTTTTGCAGCTCACTCTCCCTTATGAGAGTGCTATTGTCTTATGACCAGATATCATGGTTGTAATATGCACAGCACTCCAGGTTTAATTGCTTTCTCCATGTCATTCCAAAGTGTGAGTCTCTTACATAATTGTCAGGGCTGTGTTCCCTGCTCTCAGACACTTCCGAGGCTGTACGTGGAGCACGGTGCCCAGTTTGCGTCCCCAGGGTGAGATAAATGGTGACAGGCTTCAGCCCAGTGGCTTCCACCAGACTGGAGCATGTGGTGTGTAAGGAGATACCAAGGGCTTCTTCAGCTCAAAAAAGAAACGACAAATAGTGCCCCAGGTCCATCTTCCACTGTGTGAGAGGTAGACACTGAATGCAGAGCCAAACCCTCTCAGAGGTGCCCAGTGAAAGGACAAGCACCAACAGGCACATCTGCAGCACAGGGACCTCTGATGAGACAGGTGGAAACCACTGCTCCAGAACAATGGGATGGCAGTACATGGCCCAGAGAGGTGGTGGCACCTCCATCCTCAGGAGCCAATCTTGCCTTGGCCCAAACGTCCTGAGCTGACTGTGAGTGTCCCTCACGCAAGGAGTGAGGATGGGACAGATGCCCCCAGAGCACTATTCCACACATATCCATCCATGATTGTATGGTTATATTTACCCATTTGAAGCTGTTGCCTCCTGAAAGAATTGATGGCTACCGAGCCCGCTGATGTGTTCTGTGGTAGTTCACAGACCCATCTCAGTGGACCAATGCTCTCACAGGAGCAGGCAAAAACCCACAGATCTTAAAATTAAGAGTATGTGTTACAGTGAGCAAATACAGAATGATGAGAGGCAGACAAGACATGGAGAACTCATGTATCAGTGTGGCTTTTAATGTAACATTTAATATCTGGCAAGATGTCACATTTAATATCCAGTGTCCCTTAATATCCAGCAAGATATCCTAGTCTAAGGTAAACACATGCATCCCTTACTCATACAGAGATATCTTATTCTGCATAAAGCAATTAAGCCTCTCTACAAGCTGTGCACAAGTGAAGTGGCTCACAGACCTTTGCCCACAGTGCACAATGTGACTCTTGCACCTCTGAAGATTCCTGCCTGCCTTAGCTCCCACTGCAGACCAGATGGCCTCCTGCTGGGTACCACTATTCCCCACAGCATGCTCATCTGCCATCTGCACTGCAGTCTTAAGCAAGTTTGGCTGGTTTGCTTCACTACTCACCCTGAACAAAGTGAATTCTACATGAACAAAGATCATATCAGCAATCCTGTCAACCCATCAGCTGCTATCAGGAGACCACTCTTATTTTTTCCACTTGTAAAAGAGGTGTGTGTAAAATGTGCCACTCCCTGTTGCAGGACCTTGCGGATACTAAAAACTGATGAGAGTTCAAAAAGGGACTAGATATATTCACAGAATCAAATAGGCCATTGTTGCCTGCAAAGACACTCCCACCTTTCCAGGAAACCCTTTATCTGCAAATCAACCTGGCTGGAAAAGTAATCAGAAGAGAAATCACTGCAGGTTTGCCCAGCATTTCTTTTTCTCAGACATCTGCCTAAGCTCTCTCAGGGTGAGGGGAGAGGTAGACAGAACTTGAGCTTAAGGTTTCACAAAAAACTTAATCAGTGTCACAGGTATATTGGAATTTCTCCCTAAAAATCTTCACAGAAGGCAAAATTCTATGGGGGGAGAGGGACAGATGCAGAGCAAAGAGCAAGATAGCCCAACTCCTCCCTACTTGAGACTCCTGCGTAAAATCATGGAATTGTTGAGGTTGGAAAAGATCTTTAAGATTGTCAAGTTCCAACCCTTAAGCCAGCAGTGCTGAATCCAGGACTACATCGTGTCCCTAAGCACCACATCTAGATGTCTTTTAATATCCTCCAGATGTTATACTCAGCAGGTGAAAGCCATATGCTCTGATTTGGTGGTCAGACAATCACAAACGACCATTTGGTCTTAGAAGTACCAAGGCTGCTAGGTAGCCAATACATTAACGGCACCATTCTGGTAAGTTTTGCCATAAACTGAACTAGCAATTTTTCAGTGAACCCTTGGTGTTTTCAAATAGCTTGGAATCACCTGTGGAGACAAGTAGAGACAGCCATCCTGATGCTTCCCCACCTACATGCTTCAGCTGGGGAATCCAGGAAGCTCTGGTAACTCCAACCACTCTGTACTGGGAGAGCTGAGGCAAGCAGCTTCAGGCACTGGTGAGCACCACTGGCATAAAACTCAAGGATGAGGCACCTGTGGCAGGTGAAATAAGTCTCTGCTTGATAATACACAGGACCATGAGAAGTAACAGCCAAAGAGTCTGTGATTTCTGTGATTGTCTGAGCAAAAAACCAAATTATCATCCAAAAGCTGCCCTTTTGTCAACACTGGCACCCCAACTGTGCAGCTGGCTCAGTGCCTGGACAGGGAAGGGCCCAGATGTGGGCTAGTGGCATCTGAGCTTGAGGGTTCACGTGCCTAGAAAAAGCCTGATAAGAGCCAGGAATGCAAGTGGTCCTGAAATAGGGACAAGGGCAGCTGGAGAATGCCTCATATGGACACATGGGCTGGGGCAGTGGGGCTTGGTATGCAAGGAGATGACACCTGCCCTACACACTCAGTGTCACATTTCACTCCCCAGGAGACTCACATGGGGCGAGTGACACGTGCTGTGTCTCAAAGGCACTGTGGAGACTGCCCTTGGCCTGCCCTACACAGAGCTGCAGGAGCAGGGGGGTCGTTTTCCCCAGCAGTTCCCAGAGCTTGAGCAGGCCTCCATGGAACTCTGAGTGATGAAGAGTGGCCCTACCTTCCCAGCCATGCACACCACACAGCCCTTCAAATTGTGTGCCATGTGCCACATTGCTGTCGCTGTCATCTAAGAGGTCCCCAGGCCCAGCCACCATGATAAGGCCCCAGAAGGTGCACAACCCTCCCTGCTGCCCTCAGGGATGTCCCAGGACTGTGATGAGGCACAGCCCTTGCTGCTGCCCCTCCAAGTTCCCTAGCCTCAGTCTTTGCCTCCTTGGGTGAGGTTTTGGAGATTCAGCCAGCCATAGCATTCTCATCATGAGTTGCTATTCTGTTAGCCTAGTTTGCGGAACATCACAGTGAGAGGGGAAAAGATGGTTTTCCTACATTTCTGTGTCTCACAGGTCTGTGCAGTGGTGTTTATAATAATCCTGTCCACAGGCAATCTGGAATTTGGGCTGAAGCATCTGACCCAAAGCCAGTCCAGACATTGCCATCAGAGCAAGGTGTAAATTCAAGGGCAGATCAGAGTCAGATTTTAGCTCCAAAGCATGGAACAGTGCCTGAAGGTTCCCTCATGGCTTGCCTTTCCTATTCTGGATGGGTTTTGCCTTTACTGAGGCTGTGACCCAGTTTCTGTTTCAGTGACCAAGTCTGACAGTGACCAGGATCATCCAAAAGAAGTTCCTAAGCTTTCCTGAGTTCTTATACTGGGTTATCTGAGATATCATGATCCATGGGTCCCAGCACAAGGGGAAACTCCTTTCTCAGGCAAGCTAGAGACCACAAGGGACAGACATGGACTGGCATCCGGGAGCAACATGCTAGATAAGCCCAGCACCAAACAATGTGGCAGCCAGCTACTGTGTGCCATGTGAGTATTGATATTATTTAACCTATAAGTAAACCTTGTCCTTATCTTGCTCCTCCCTTCATCTTGTGGAAAAGGATATTCAAGCTCTCTCTAATTTTTTTTTAGTTGTTTAATGCCTTTCAGTCTCAGCATGGGCTCAGCTTGGAGGAAAAAGCAAGTGGGTGCTCACATTAAGCAGTTATAGCCAACCAAGACGTGTGCTCCATGGGCATTGTTGCCAAGTCCCCTGTGATGGTGGTGAGTGCTCTTTGAAGTGCACAGGCCTCATGTCTGATTAGTTCAGTTTTACCTCCAGGCTTCAAAACAAACATGGTGAGCAAATGCCTTCCAGAAGGTGCCTCCAAAAAGAAGCGCTGTGGCTTCCCTGTCATCCCTTGGGGACTGCAAGATTTCCTTCTCCCTGGCTGTCTCACCTTCCTAGGAGGTGGCTGCTGATCCACCTCAGGCACAAGCAGCTTTACCTTAAGCAAGTGTGTCTGAGCAGCCCTTTTCTCAGGCTCTCTGTCACCACAGAGTTTAGTCTAACCCAGAGTTTTCCTCTAGATAGGCCTGGAGGATGGCAGCAGAAACATGTATTTCCCTTCTTGCAAATGCAAGAGGAAGGTGGGAGCCCCAGCTCAGCAGAGGCTGAAAGGCTGGCAAAGAGTCCAATTGAGTAAAGTGCCTGTTTCATATCCAGTGGAGATGCAATGTAAACATGTCAAAAATTCTCTGCCATCAATCCTACCCACAAATTCAAATTTTTGGGAAACCAGCTGCAAGCAGTATCCCAGCGTATATATCTGCTCCTGGCCTGCTTTGCTTCCATTCTCTCTTCCCCATATAGTGGTGCTCAAGAGCAAAGTGAAACAAGGGCTGAATGAAGCAGTAGAAAGCTTTGCTGCCTCCACAGAAGTGCAGGAAACTGAGTGTGGCCAAAATCTGGAAATTAAACATTAAGGAATTTCAGACTAAATCACCTTAACTCTGCCCAATGCTGAGCTGATGGGAGAAGTCCCTCTGCTTTGTCCAATGGTAGAACTGAGATGGTGAAACAGGGGATCTGCAGAAGGTTCTTGAGGTTTTCCTGTGGTAGGTGGTACAGGACCCAGTGCGGCCTTTCCCTGCCTGGTTTGGAGCATCCCCTTCCCTCATTGCATGGGGAGCAGAAAGTCTGTGCTGGCTGCTGATCACATAGAGATGGTGAAGGTTGTGTTGTTTGGTGATGTTGTTTGGCAGTTCTGTCCCCATGTGACTGGTATTTCTTTCCAGAATCTACTATTCTCTTTTATTCTGTAATGTTCAATGATAGTTTTCACTTGATTTTAAAGTATTGAATTTTTAGGCAGTACATTAAACTTTCAGTAAATGCCACTAATTCCAACACCCACAGAAATACCATATATTACAATGTTTCAATCCAGTCCATACTGTACTGATGAGGTAAGTTATTTGCCAATGTTTTGAAGCCAGACAGAGTGATTGGGAAGAGGCTCTACATTTTCCAAGTTTATATCCGGGCCTCAGATGGAAACAAGTACCAGAGTTATGCTGGGCTGCTGAAAAGTGTGATGAGCTCTGTGCCTGTACCTTTGCAGCCCTGGAGGACAAAGTGAGCACAAACCCCTACCAGAATTTCAGCTGCAGCTGGAGAGAGGAGCCACTAGGATCCCACATCCCTCTCAGGTGGCAGGGGTCAGACTCTCGTCTGTGAAGTTTTTTCCCTGGCATCCTGCTGGGATGGGGCCAGGTCTTGGCAGGAGCTTGATTGTCTTTCAGGTATCCTCAGGACAAAATGTTTGTGACCTGCTGCGCTGGTATGGCTCAGCAGCAGGTACATAACACCAAACTCTAGGTGCACTGAGACTGAGCATTTTACTTCATCCCTTCCTCCAGAGGCAGGCAGATACACTTGAGGAAACATCTGGCAGCTGCTTTCATGGTAGTCCTACAAGACCAAAGTCTCACTCCTGCTGATTTACTTTTTGCTGCAAGGCTGGAGGTGTTTTAATAAGCCACAGTTATCTACCATAGCCTCTGGAACTCCTGCTGGGCTATGCTGTGCTCTCCCCTGGAGGCTGCCTGGGTTTGGGGCTCTCACTGAGGCTGGGAGGTGCTGGCAGGCTCAGACAGACTGAGCTCCTGAGTGTGTAACCCCAGGGTTATCTCTGAAAGACCAAAGCGCCTGGCAGGTTGTATGCAAGTGCAGCTAATAGGGGGAAGTTTTCACAGCCCCTGAGCTTTTCCTAATTCCTTTCTGCCTCCTTTATTGCTTTTATCATCTTCCAAATGCCTGGGAATACTTTATTTGGAGATGGGGGCCCTGATGGTGGGTGCAAGGTTAAATATGTGCTTTTTCTTCATGAATAAGGCAATTTATATCCTAGCGTAGAATCACAGAGTCATGGAATATACTGAATTGGAAGGCAATGACAAAGGATTATCCAGTCCATATCCTCGTCCTGCACAGGCCAGCTCCAAGAATCACACCATGTGCCTGAGGGTGTTGTCCAAATGCTTTCTGAACTCCATCAGTCTTGGTGCTGTGACCACTTCCCTGAGGAGCCTGTTCTAGCACCCAACCACCTTCTGGGTGAAAAACCTTTTCCTGATATCCAACCTAAATCTCCCCTTCATGCTGTTCCCCCAGATTCTGTCCACTGGTCACCGCAGAGAAGAGATCAGTGCCAGCTCCTTCTCTTCCCCTTGTGAGGAAGCTGTTGACTCAGGAGTACATTAGATGCATGGACAGCTCACACATGCTGAAATTTTGGGCTGCCCTCTTTTTTTTTCCTGATATATCCATACCACACAGCCTGCTCAGGACAGATTCCCAGCCATGAGGGATGCAATGACAATCACACCCAGCATCTCCTGTATGAGAGCATCCCATGTGCTATCTCCCTCCCAGCCAGCTCAGGAAGTGTTGTTTGCTTGTGGTGGTGTCATCTGCCCCTTGGTACTTCCCAAAAAGCCACAAGGCCATAGGGAATATATTTGGCTGGATCAGAACAGCTACACCCCTATGAAGATAGAGCCCAATAGTCATAGTCCTAAGGCTCACATATCTTTGTTTCCCAGAAAAAAAGTGTAGCTGGGCCATGTATTTGTGCTAGATGCTGCAATCTGTGGCTGCCCAGAGCTCTAGTTTGCAGTAGATATATTGCTACAGCCAACCCCATGGCTTTCCAAAGGGACTGTCAGCATCCACTCACTGCAGGAGAGGCACAAGCTGAAGGTCAGCTGAGGTGACTGCTGAAGGTCACAAGCTCTTCCTTGGCAATGGAAAGAGCACATCCCAAGGGTGCTCAGGGCAAGAGAAAAGCAAGTGGTCCCCTGGAAAGCAGAGCCAGCAACCCATTGCCTTGATGCTCCATGTCTTTGATAGCACTGGTGTTGTGGTGAGGTCTTGCCAGGAGGTCTGCTGCCTCTACTGGCCTTGATCTTCCTCGAACCAGGACATTTTGGAGACCCTGTGCTTCGGTCTAATTCTGGCTTGTGGCTGGCTGTTGATCTGTGCGTTTAAAAGGTTTTGAGAAAGGGACTCACAGACTGACTTGCCAGTATCAAACAACCTCTGCTTGTAGAAAAAGCGATTAAACCAGAGTGGTGGACAGAATGGAAGATTGTGCCACCCTGAAAGGAGAAAATGAGTGCAGTGCTTTATGTCCCAGGATTTAGTGGCACAGTCCCTGCAAGGCACAACCAAATGTTCAATGCTGACACTCCTACATTGCTCTGAAGGAAAAATGCAGATAGACCGCTTCCAGAAAGGTGGTTGTGCCCTGAATGATGGATGTCAACTCTTCCCCAAGCATTTGGGCACTTCCTGGAAGACTGCCAGTCTCTGAGAAAACGCTCGCACATTTTAAAAATCAGGACCTTGGTAGCTTCTGGGCATCCCACTGGAACAGACAGACCAGATTACAGATTTAAAAATCTTCCCTCAGGTTTTCCAGGGAGAGCTGGTGGGGCATCTTACCAACAGCCACCTGAGAGAAGGTTAAGTTACAGTGAGCAGTAGTGTAGGAAAATCTTTTGCATTTATTCATTAAAAGTTGATTAAATTAAAATTCTGGCAGTTAAATGAAAGAAGAACTACATCTTGGAAATGAAAACCCTGCCCTCGGATGGGGAATTAGCCTCTAAAGCAGAAAGCATATTTGAATACTTCTTAAGAGAAAATTGAGGCAGCATCAGAGTCATGGCTATAGGGTTCTCTCCTCCGTTTGTTTTCCAGTCTCATCCCAGTGAGTTTGACATGGCAGCAGCAGAGTTGTTCCAGATGTTAAGCTATGGAGACTTTAGGATTGTTTTAAATAAAGTAGGCTGCTTGATTAGCTGAACTAACCTCTCTGCCAACTTACTTGCTATATATGGCAAACACACTCCATTTTTGGCTTCAAACACGCTTTCCGTGTCATCAGTGCAAAAAATTAAGTGGGCACAGTATGTCATAAAGTATGTCAAAACTCCTACCTCACCAAAACACAAAAGAAGTCCCTTATTTATGTAACATTATAGCAAAGAAACAATTTAATTTACCAGCCACAAAGATAACACTAATTTAACTTTGTTGCTGTGAGCACTAGGAACTTGATACAGCAAGCTCCTCTGTGAGAAGGCAATTGTTTCTATTTTTGCAGGGACTGGTATTCATGAGAGTAAGTAAGATGCTCTGGATGCAGCCCCAGCTCCCTGGGTGCGTTTTTGGGCAGTACTGCAGTGGCAGTGTTCTTCATGGGGCTAAAAGCCGAGTCAGTGTGAAGCTGTGTGTGGTGCAGTTTGACCTGGCAGAGTGCAAAGCTGCCATAAATTGTGAAATAAAGCCAAAATGCCCATCTTGCACGAGACTTTTGGAATCTTGTTAAAAGGATTTATGCAATGTTTTTCCAGGGAGGAATAAAAATCCTGTCTATTTGTGTCTCTCACTACCGTCAAATTTTCATGGAGTGCTCCTCCCCTTCGCTTGAAAATTGGGATTTCTCTGCTGTTTCCAGGCTCAAGGCAAACAGACACTCAACAATAAAGACTAAATGCAGCACATACCAAAGCCCATCACAAAATGTCTACCCTACAGAAGAGTGAGGGATGTCCCAGCAGGATGTTCACAGGAAACCGCGCAAGTACGTGCCAGCTGCAGTAGGGATGCCCTATTTCACAGGCACCTGGCTTCTAGCTGCAGCTCTTGAGATTTCAAGACATGGATTAACCCCTGTCCTGTCTGAGACAGGCCTTTGGAATGTCTAGGAAAGGGACAAAATGAAAATGCTGCAGTTTATCTGCAGCCAGAATATGCTCCAGTCTCAGACTTTGCACAACAATGGTCTCACTAGAGCCGAAGAGCACCAATGATTTGTAAAGGTCTGGGACGGTTTCTACACCATGAACAGGGAAGGTATATTCAACCTTGAAAGGGCAGATGTGAGCGGGCAAGGAGGAACTGTCTTTCACCCAGTTAAGCCCTTGGGTACCCTGTTAGAAGAAAGCAAGGGGAGCTGGTTTCTTTCCACAGAACTGGGAGAAGGAAGTCTCCACTGCGCGATATTGAGGTTTGCAAGAGCTCAAAAAAGAGTACCTTGAAGAAAAAGCCATCAAGGGCTATTAGATGGAGACACCATGTCTAGCTCAAGAAATGCTGGTCACTGAAACCTGGGTGAGGTTTCAGAGAGAACTGCACCTTTTCCCAGTTCTCTCTTCCTTAAGCATAATTTCTTCCTCATTGTGGCTTTCTTCCCCCCTTAATTTTGTTCAAAGCTCCTCGAGGAACAAGAAAGGAGATAATATGTGAAGCACAGGCTGCCCTGGGATTATAAAGCTTTACTGCTCACTGGCAGCAAGATTGATCACCTGTGATAGCCTGAGAGGAGGGCAGATTGGCCTGTTTTATAGCCTCCTGTGTCTCCCTGCAGCTCTCAGTACTGCTCAGTCATTAAAGAAGTGACCCTGAAAAGTGTTGTCTGAGGATGAGGTTTGCTGTTGCTTCCTGCACAGGTGGCTTTAGCATGTGCTGTGCATCACAGTGGGCTGCACTGTCTCCCCAGGCCTGGAGCTATCAAAGTAGGTGAGGCTTTAATGCAAACACTGAAAGCAAGAATCACTGGCTCCAGGGCAACATTGTGAGACAAGGGGAACATCCTGGTCCAGGACACCAACCCCTGGGAGTGAGGACCAAGTGCACCTAGATCCCAACCTGCACCGTGACGTTCATGAAGGGAAGACGCATGGGTGGGTTGGATGAGAAGCCATAATATACCTGCTACCTGTTCCAGCTGAGCCTTGTGTCAGTGGCCAAGTGCAGATGCAGCCTTCATTATCCAGAAAATGAGGAAAAATCTGCAGGCAGGTAGAAATCAGAAAGCCAAACTCCCTTCTGAAATGACCCAAAAAAATCTGATCAAAGGTGGGTGGAGAAGAATTGTTCTGGGAGTGTGTTAAAGCCGGGCTAATTTTTTTCCAAGCAATGATGAATCAGGTGTTTTCTTGTGAATTTATATGCATATAGAGAGAGATGATAAAAATCATTTTTCTTGGTATGCCTTAATAAACAGCTAAAAACAGAGATGGGATGCTAAGGGGAATCTGTGATGACAAAGCAATTTTGGGTTGGCTGCTTCTGGAAGAGGAAGGCCTTTTCTCATTAACTGAATTTTAACTCTGATGGATAACAAGGTCAGCTAGGGGATACAGTGAAAAGCATCTTTACCTGGGCTGTTCACTGTTGTGTTGAAGGGATGTGTGCAGAACCAGAGACAGGGTATGGACAAGGAAGAACTTGGACTTGCTAAACAGAGGATGGAAAACAGAACAGGAAAGAAAAGTGCTGCTGCTTCTTGTTTGTTTGTTTGTTTGTTTTGTTTCGGTTTGGTTTGTTTCTGAAGAGTTTTACTTTCTTTGGATTAGAACAAGGTGTGTCCAGCTGTTTGTTTCCTTGGAAAGAGGAAAAACTGCCAGATCCTGGTCACAAAAGTTAGAAACACATCAGTCCAAGGTGGCATCTTGCCTGAAAGCAAGGGCTTTCAGGGCCCTTTATTAGGGCTGTTCATAATAGCTGAGAAGGCTTCCATAATGATGAATTCAATCTCAGTCATTACAAGCAGCTGTGAATGCTGCATTTTTCACAGCCACAGGCTTAATATTCACAGGCAATTGCCCCCGTCTGTGCAGGGGACACTCAGCTGCTCAGGGATGGGTTGCTCACCTTCTCACTCTCTTGGCCATGCCTGCAGGAGTGGGGAACAGCAGCACTTCACACTGCTCCACATATCATGTCCAGGATACACTGACCTCACGGACCTGCCTGGCAGGAGATACCTCGGTGAAGCAGGGTATCAAAGGGTTGGAAACAGTCCTTCCACACCCAAGTAGGTGAGTGTGAATCTGTATAGGCATCTGTCTAAATAGGTATGTGTGTATATACAGAGATGAATGTGTATGTCACCAGGTGGCAGGTCCCTCATGTCCTCTTAGCAAAGCTATCTCACAGAGCCCTGGATGTCTGCAGTCCTGGGGAGAGGCTTGTCTTGTCGGTGCAGGCTGGCAGTGATTTTTCCTTCCTGCTCCCAGTGTGGAAAGTTCAGAACTCCAGAGCCAGGTCAGAGCCACCCAGGTGAGGAAACTTGCCCCCCACCATCCTGTCCCTGGCTAAATCTGGGCTTAGCCTTCTCGCAGCAGCCTTGTCCCACCTCCCCAGCAAAGGTGCAAGGAAGCTTCGAGCAGGGTTTGGTGACAAGCTGTGAGGCTGAAAGCTGGAATGTGCGACAGGGCTGCTGTTAGGCTGAGCATGGGCTGTGGCATCTGCAGGTGGGGAAATCCTGAATTCCTTCGTCGTTCCCTCCAGGACTGACGGATAACTGGCAGAGCCTGGGAGAGCAGAACCTTCCTGCAGCTTTCTGCTGCTCCCCAGTGGCGGCGTGGAAAGGCACAACAGGCAGATCCTGAAGGGTGAGGCCCGGACGGGAGACGGTGAGGGAACTGCATCTCTAAGCGGAGATCGTGATTTCTTTCTACATCCTCCCGAATCTCACAGTTAATTCTCAGCGGGCTGCGGAACAGTAGGGTGGTGACAGGGATGTGGGGGAGATATAATCAAAAGCCTAGAGTTTTTTGAAAAGAAGCAAACACTTTTGCAACCTTTCAGGGGAGTAGACAGTACCTTGTGGGTTTATTTCCCCAAATCAATGGAAGCTCAAAACTATTTCAATTTCCTTATCCTGATAATTCACTTGCTTCTTAAAAAGATCTTCCTCTCGGGTTGTGTTCTGAAATAAAAAACATGAAGGCAAATACATAAAATTTCCAACCTGCCTAGGATGTTAAAAGCAGTGTAGTTCTTACTGCAGAGAACAAGAAATTGTTTCTTTAGTGTATTCATAAAATTAGTCCTCCAAATTGCCTGAATGTTCTTTCAAACCCCTTGTAAGTAAAGGAAATAATACTGTGGTAAACAACACTGTTTCTTTAAGCATCTTGCCAGGCTGTATCACAGCAGGTGCTAATATTTTCCAGTTCGCCCCAGTGGTGCCTGGAGTTTGTAAACTTGAATTTTTCAAGGTTGTTTGGCCTTTGGGATGTGGGAAGATTTACCCACACACAGATCTCAGTGACGGTGCTCCTGCTGCCTGTGCTGAGGCTCTTGGAGGCTGGAGGTGCCACTTGTGAGACCACTCTGTTGCTCATTAAAATGCCCCCGAGGCAGGTGCTGACACCGTCCCTGTTTGCTTTTGCTGGGCACTGAGCTGGCCATGAGGATGTAAGTTGGAGGGATATTTAAGCAAAATAAGGACAATGCTGCTAAGAGAGCAAAGTAGAAAAATAGCAAATGAAAGACAATGTCTCCAGACATTTCCTATCCCTCTAGCAGAGCATGTCACCCACTTTGCGAGGCTGAACTAGGACAGAGTTACTGAGATTACCTGATATCAGGGAGTCTGGGCACCAGACCAGGGCACCAGTCTGTGAATCTCATGGAAGGGTTGCTGTCAGTGTGGCTGAGGGCCAGACCCCGAAATAGGAGTTGTAGTTCTTGGGGGCATAGGATTGAAAAAGGGGGTTTGTTACCTGGAAAAAGCTTCTGTTTTTGAAAAATAGTTTGCAATGCTCTCCATTTTTTTTTTTAATTTAAACACTTAATAAGATGATTTCCTAGGAAGAAATAGGTATTTCATGAAATCCAGTTTTCCCACTGGCATAAATTTTAGTCAACAGGTTGCAGGCAGTTTAATTTTGAGCAGTCAGGCTACACACCACAGAGGCAAGTCCAGCTGTCCTTTCTTTATGGAAACAAGATTGCAGAAGCTTGATAACTGATATGAGACAGTGTCCCACAGAATTTTTTTTTAATAGCATGATGTCCTTTATCTTTAGGAAAATGGTGCTTAAAAGTGACTGGAAAAGTACAGGAATACACCAAGAACAAGAAGACAATGTGATCAATCATATAGCAGAAAAGATACACATAATTTTCTACGAACAATGTAAAATCAGTCATACTAATTAATGTGAAACTGCCTTTGAATGTTTGAAAAAGAAGTTTTTGCTGTACTTGGAAGAGTTAAAGGTGTTATTGGGACATGGTGCTGGACTTTCTTATAGGATTTTTCATGCTGCTGTTCACATAAGCAGAGATTTGCTTCTTCTCATTTTGGTGCAAACCTTCTCCTATCATTAAGCTCCTCTTAGATTTTGGAAGCAGAGAAGGGAGAATCTAAATGTCAGTGAGAAAAGGAGACTTCCCTACTAATGCAACTGTAAAGAAAAAGCAGCAGATATCCCAAAAAATCTCTCCAGAAGTCAAGGAAAAAAATAACCAGTACCTCATAGAGAAGAAGTCACTCTAAGTACATATAATTATGTACAGTATATGTATAGGCAATTGTCTATACATACATATAACCTGCATGTTACTTTATCTATACACGTGTTTAAAATCCTTTGACTTTAAATCATGCTTCTAAAAAAATCTTCTGCATTTTAAGAAACTGGCCACACAGGTGTCCTCTCTCTTACTGCTGCCCCAGCTCCCCAAGCTAATGCTCAAGTGCACTGGGCATTTCTACTGTACCAGCTTCACAGCCCCTCTGCTGCCACTTGCCCTTCCCAGCCAGCCAGTGTGAGGAGTTACTGCTTTGGTGGTGTGGGTACACTGTAGGATGGCAGAGCTGGGGTACAGGGCAGATCCTGAGGGACCTAACAAATCTCAGCATTGGCCTATGGGTGTGAGGAGGGCATGGGAGCTTTCTAGATAGTTTTGAGGTTGTCTGGATACTGCTCTGTCCTTTCTACTCTCTTCCCTGACCACTAGGACCACTTTGCCTGGTGCTCCTGCCACAAGGGTGCTCATCATCCCTGGGATCTGCACACTTTTTTTTCCTGAGGAGTGCCCGAGGAAGTAAATTGCCCAGAGCTACTGAGATGCTGCCCAGAGAAAGTGGGCAGCTGAGGGTAGGCACCATACCTCAGGACAAATGTAATGACATTGGCCTGGGGTATCTCCCTTGTGCCAGTGCTCTGGGCTTCCTGAGCAAGAGCTGTGCCACACCCTGGTCTTTCCATCAGCCTGAGGGTGTCTTTGCCCTGAGCTTCCAGCTGACTTTGCTATGACAGAGCCCTTCCTGTGCCAGCCCTGTGGCTGATACCATCTCTTCTGCAGCATGCAGAAAATAATCCTGGAGCTTTCCCTCTCTGAGCAAGCCAGAAAATGCGTACATGCCGTCTCACAGAAAGGCAGTGGTGTCAGTAAGTGTGTGTACCCACTGCAGCACCTTTCTAGACTCAGCTCTCAATGCAGGGAGGTTTGATGGGGAGGCTGGAGACGATAAGGGCACAGCACCCACAGGCCATGAATGTGCTTAGAGTACAGGCCAGTCTTGGGGGTGGACAGACACTCATGTCACCACACACAGCCGTCAGGGAGACAAAGCCAACAGGGATGAAGGGGCAGCACACTGGCAGTTTCCCCGGTTTTGTAGCGAGAGGTCTGCAAATTCCCCTGCCCCGGGGCCGTCTCCGTGGTTTGGGAGATTCCCCCGCCTTGCCTCGTAGATGCGACTCTTTTCCCAGGCAGTGGCAGGTGCCTTATCCTCTCGCCGGGCTGTTTTCCTCCCTCGGCCGCTGCTCTCCCTCTCCTTGTTGTGCTCCAGCGGCTCTTTCACAGCGCTCAAGGTCGAGGCCGGCCAGCTGGGGGATGCGCGCAGACCCCTGTTTTGGGGAGGTGCCCCCGCGTTCAAGGCTGCCCCTGCCTTCCCACGCCCGGCGCAGGTGCTGCGGGACCGGTTCTCACGGCTGGCTCTCACAACAATCCCCGCTCGGCGGGACGAGGCGGGGCGGGGACCAGGGGTCCCCCCGTGCCCCTCTGCTCTTAGCGGGCGGTGAGTCCCAAGAGCGCCCGGCCAGGGACCACAGCTGCCTCGCCCGAGGTGGCGACCCCCGTGTCCCGGCCGGGGGCTCCCGGGGCAGCGCGGAGCAGCCCCCGCGGCGGCGGGGCGGGCGGGGGTCTCCGCGGGCGGCGGGCGGTACCCGCGGTGCCCAATGGCCGCCTGCGCCCGGACATAAAAGCGGCACCCGCGGCTCCGCGCTCCCTCCGCCGGCCGGGTCCCCCGGAGCCGCCCCTCCCCGCCGCCGCCGCCACCATGGGCCGCCCCCCGCCGCCGCTCCGCCGGGTGCTCGTCTTCCTCAGCATCCTCCTGCCGTCGCTGCTGCCGCTGGCCGGGAGCGCCGCTGGCGCCGGGACACGCCGCTCCCGTGAGCCAGGACCGAGTGGGGCGGGCTGGTGCGGGGGGAAATCCCTGTCTCATCCCGAGGGGCTGCGGTGGGCGCCCGCCGCATCAGGGAAGCTTGCCCATCCCCCGCGATGGGCAGTGAGGGGGGGGGGGGGGTCCCCTGCCACTGAAGATGTCCCCGTTCTACTCATCTGCCTCTGGTGTATCCTTGACTCCTGTGGCATACTTGTCACCCTGACAGTATGGGGACCCCTGCGTCCCGAGGGGACCTGTACCGCTGCCTAGCGGGCTTGGGAGGTCTCAGCCTTCCCTGAGCGGGGACGAGAGGTGCAGCTCTCCCTGTAGCCCCAGAGGAGATCCAGAGGTGCCCCTGGACGGGACCGGTCCCTTCTTGCGCTGGGCTATGCCGGGACTCCCAGGCGGGGAGCTGCAGGGGGGCTGTGCAGGTGGATGCCCGGTGCGGCCGCCCCGCCTGATCCTGGGCCCGGCTCCCTCTTGCCCGCAGCGGCCGCCAGCCTCACGTGTGCAGCCTCACGCCAGGCCGCCTGCGTTTCCGGCTGCATCCCCGTCCCTTGGCTCTGCGATGGCGAGCAGCAGTGTCCTGACGGCACGGACGAGCAGTGCGGTGAGTGGCACCCATCCAGTGTCATGGGGTGCCCTAGGGAGCTGTGCTGCACAGGCATCAAGGGTCCTGGTATCTTGGGGGGTGGTGGGGCAGGACAGGCCAGAGGCAACTCAGTCTTTGCTGGCTCTGCCTGTGTAGGATCCTGCAAGGACATATGTGCCCCAGAGATCCTTGGGAATATCTGTGGCACGAGAACACATCCTGGAACTGATGCTCCTTGGGCCCTGCCAGCACCTGTGCCAGGATGAAGTGGACCCTTGTTCTGCCATAGCAGTAGGTCCCAGTGACTGTGTGTTGTCCCTGCAGATGTTGCCTGTGGTGGGGACCCCCATGTCTGGCAGTGTGACGATGGCCGGTGTGTTTCTAGCAGCTGGCGCTGTGATGGTGCTGCTGACTGCCTGGATGGCTCTGACGAGCAGGACTGTGGTATGCACTCTGTGCTGGGGGGGCTGAGTGGGGGTGGCTGGGCAGGCTGGTGAGTGCTGCGCTGTTTCCTCAGTGTGCGGGACAAAGAAGGTGCAGTGTCCCGGCACCCACCACTGCATCCCACACTGGGAGCTGTGCGATCGGCACCAAGACTGTGAAGATGGCTGGGACGAGGAGGGGTGTCCTCAGCAGCCCTGTCTGCCCGGGCAGTGGCAGTGCAGGAACAGGGTGTGCATCATGGCTGAGTGGAAGTGCAATGGGATCGATGACTGTGGTGATTCCTCGGATGAAGATATCTGTGGTAAGCAAGAACACTGGATGCTCCTCAGTGGGGTGAGACCTGTCTGGGCCATGTGTGAATTAGGGAGTACTTTGTTTTCCTGGGCCCCAGCTCCCCTTGGGCTGGTGGCAAGCTTCCCAGGAAACTGTTGATGCTTTACGGGGCCTCCTCATGAATCTGGGACCCACAGTTTCCCCTGTGCCCAGGGTATTGATCTGCCCTGCTGACATGAGCTCTGTGTGCCATAGCCCCCTGTACGGCTGGCATGGTGCGGTGTGATGAGGGCAAGTGTATCCTGGAGTCTCTGATGTGCGACGACAAGGATGACTGCCTGGATGGCACGGATGAGCCCATCACGTGTGGTACGTTACACACAGCTGCTGGCTGCTGCCCATCTGGATGGGGCCAGGGGGAGAGGAGCCACAGAGCTGTCCTGCCTCACGTCACACTTTGCTGCATCCCCACAGGTCGGAGCTGCTTTGTACGCAACGGGGGCTGTGCAGAGACATGTACTGACACACACTGGGGAGTGCAGTGCTCCTGTGGGGCTGGCTGGGTGCTGCAGGCAGATGGGCAAAGCTGTGCTGGTAAGGGGAAGTCAGGTTGCATGTGCTTCCATCATGTGTGGCCTTGGCCACTGACAGCAGTGCCTCCACGGAGCCCGTGCTTCTGGGGGAGCACCTGCCTCTGCCCTGCTCCTGCCTGTGTGTCATACCTCGTCCCATAAAGATTGTGTCTAGATCACGTCCCAGCATCAGGGGATGCTGGTGCATTTTGGGGCTGAGGCCCATGTTCAGGTATCTAGAGAACTTGCCTGTAGTACCAGGCAAGCAGTGGCAATGCTGTCTGGCATAGCTCTGTGGCAGGCTACTGACCTCACCTATCCTTGCAGATGTGGACGAGTGCTCCCTGGAGTACAGCCCCTGCAGCCAGCTGTGCACCAACACCCCGGGCACTTTCAGCTGTGCCTGTCTTCAGGGCTACACCCTGCGGCATGGCACTGCCTGTGAAGTGGCAGGTAGGAAGAGGAGGGGAGCGCAGGCAGGGCTGAGGGCTGGGCAGTGCCGACAGCTAGCTGTGTTCTGTGTGTCAAAGACTGACTTTCCTCTCACCCTGGCAGACAACGCAACACAGATTCTGGTGGCCGTGGGGCAGGACCTGGCCCTTCTGGATGTACGGACCCAGGCCTACCGGCCCCTGCTCTCCACTGAGACCGAACCCCGCGCTCTGGTGTATGACTTGTTCCGAGAAACCTACTACTGGCTGACAGAGGATGGAGAGCTCCGTGTTCACCACCCAGGGAAAGGCACACAGCCTCTCTACGCAGGTGAGGAGGACCAGGCATGCCAGGTGCTGTAGCATGGCTGAGAGGGATGCTAAGAGCTGGCCTGCCACCCCAGTACTGCTTTTCCTGTATAGAGGAAGGGGCAGCCTGAGTTTGCCGCACAGCCTGGAGCAGGTGTGCCTTAAAACTGCTCTGTCTCTACAGATGCCAGAGAGGTGAACAGCATCTCTGTGGACTGGTTCACAGGGCAACTGTACTGGGCCAGCAGCCATCCTCCAGCCCTCTGTGCAGGGCTGGGTGATGGCCGGGGTTACGTGACAGTGCTGGGGAAGGACATTGCACCAGAGCAGCTGACAGTACATCCAGCTGCAAGGTGAGCAGTGAATGAGCCAGGGTTGGCCCAGGCTTCTGGGATTGCAGTGCTGGTGCTCACCATGCGATGCCTGCTGTGAGGCTACTCCAGCACTGGTATTATACTGTGAAGTGGGGTGCTGAGTGCCTGCCCCCAGGTCCCTGTACTGGGTCAACCGTGGACAGAGGGGCCGGACAGTCATTGCTGCGGCCGGCATGGATGGCTCAAACCGGCGGGAGCTCACGGTTGTGTCCATGGAGGAGCCTGTGGGGCTGAGCCTGGACCACGTGGCTGGCAGGCTGTACTGGATCAGCGAGTACAAGGAGGTAGGGATGAGAGGGGCAGCAGGGCTCTCTCCCACCCAGGAAAATGAGATGGGAATTGGGAGTGTGGCCCTGGTTCCCCTCTGCTTAGCCTTGGCCCTGGTTCCCTGGTGTCCATGGCTAAGCATGGGAGGGAGCAGAGAGCATTGTCTAGGTCTGGCATACATGCCTGGGCTGGGAGGAAAAGGGCCAGGGTGTAGGAATGCCACATGGCCACTGTGCCTTGCCTTGTCCCCAGTCCATCGAGACGCTGCGGGTGGATGGCAGCGGGCGCCACTCCTTCCACGCTGTTTTGCGGAGCCACACAGAGCCACTGGGCCTGGCCGTGTTTGAGAGCCGGTTCTTCTGGACTGATGGCACAGAGCTGGCGTCAGCTGCCTGGGCCTCTCCCCTGGAGCACGCAGTACTGCTCCGTGCCTCCATCTCAGCTTTCACTGTGCTGCATGCCCTGCAGCAGCCTCCCAGTGAGTACCCTGCAGGTGCTTCACTGCTGCAGGGCTGGCAGCATGGCGGCAACCCCCACTACATCCCTGGGTCTAGGGAAGGCTCACTGGGTCCTGGAGCTCACCAGGTCCTGCCCAACAGTTTGCCTGGTGCCTGTGGGGTTGGTACAGAGAGGACCTATAAAACTGTGAGGACAGCTGCCAAGGGCCATGGCTTTGGATAGACCTGAGCCTCCTCAACTCATATGACACTGCTACCCTGCCTCCAGCCCCCGGACAGTCTGTGGTTTTTGGGGTTTGGGAGAGACACTGGCATCATGACTGCCTGAGCTTTTAACATCCTCTTGCTCCCAGGGGACACTGCTGCGTGTGCTCTGGGCCTGTGCAGCCACCTTTGCCTCCTGTCCCCTGTGCACCCTCGGGGCTACAAGTGTGCATGTCCAGAGGGCCTCTTCCTCCTGCCCTCAGGAAAGTGTGCAGGTGAGCAGGGTCTGGCTCTCTGGGGTAGTACACAACCATGTGGGAGTTGGAGTAGGGCCATAAGGGACTGTGGCTTTGGTGGGATGAGTTTCCCAGCACACACCAGTGTTGTGACATTTCTGTCTTACTTCATTCTGGTGACCCTATCCAGTGTCCCTGGGGCTGTGCTTACACACTTGCCTTTATGCCCTGCAGAGCTGTCCATTGTGTATGCATCGGGAAAGACTATCTCCCTGTTGCATGTGGGCCCTGGAGCACACACCAAACAGGTGCAGGAGTGGCAGGAGCACCTCCACCTGCAAGATGTGGACTGGCAGAGGTCAGTGCTTTATGGGACAGACGACCGTGGGACTCTGCTGCGTGTCGTGGGCCACCCTGGCAGGAGAGAGGCCATTGTGACTGGGTTGCCAGGTGAGACCCTAATGGGGTGATAGAGAGCACATTCCCATTCCTGATTCTCCCTGAGGCTTGAGGATCTCCTGGGGGCAGAGCACAGTGGCCTGGTGGTGCCCACAGTGAGGCCATGTTGAGGCAGCGGGCAGCTGGGTTTAGGGTCTAGGGGCACTCAGGCAGAGGTGCAGGGTCATGGGACAGCCTCGTAACTGCTTGCCTGCTTGTTCTTACCAAGTCTGCTCTGCCCGTGTGGACATCCGCTCGGGAGACCTGTACTGGCTCGCGTGTAACCGGAGGGACATCGGGGTAATCCAGACATCTGACATGTCCCCGCGCATCCTGCACCGTGCTCGCAGCAGCATCCAGCACCTCTTCTTGGACTGGCAGCGTGGTGCTCTGTACTGGTTGGCCCGTGGGCAGCCCCTGCAGGCACTGAGCCTGGAGGGGGGTGCTCCGTGGGATGCCTGGAATGAGACGTGGCCTGGAGACCTGCCTGCGGCCATGGACAGCAGGGCCTTCAGCGTTCTCTGGAGCTCAGCCCTGGGTGAGCCCTGGTGGTATCTGGAGCAGGGATTGGAGATGGTGGACGTAGGCAGGAGCGATCATCTATGCCCTATGTGCAGTAGGTCCCTGCCTGGGTAGTGGGATGGTCATGGGGCAGACTCCATCATGTAGCTGAGTCCCTGGCCTCAGCCATGAGATCCCTGCCATAGCTGTGGGTTGTGGGGTGCAGGGTGAGCCATGGTATGAGCCATGAGGGGTGCAGGCAGGCTCCAG
Source organism: Prinia subflava (assembly GCF_021018805.1). Classification (NCBI taxonomy): domain Eukaryota; kingdom Metazoa; phylum Chordata; class Aves; order Passeriformes; family Cisticolidae; genus Prinia; species Prinia subflava. The sequence continues at coordinate 4,314,984 of NC_086283.1, read as the reverse complement.
GTCCTACCATGCTTCTGCCTCACAGGCCTGCAGGCGCTGAGTCTGACCAAGCAGCAAGCAGTCACCCTGGCCCCCAGCTGGTCCCATGGCCTCGTGGCTGCCTTTGAGCCGTACCTGGTGTCAGCAAATGGGACAGCGCTGCTGCTGTGGGACCGGAGGACACTGGCCCTCGTGCTGTCCGTGCCAGCAACAGGCGTGCAGGGAGTGGTGGCCTTTGTGGGCTCAGAGCTGCAGGCTGGTAAGAATGGCCATGGCTTTGTGTCTGGCTGCTGCTGTACCTGATGGGGCTGGATGGCCCATGCTACTCTGAGCTGTAGCAGGGTGCCTGGCTTCTGGTGGTCATGTGCAGTGCTCTAGGAGGTGCCTGGAGTATGGGGAAGGCAAAGCCCAAACAAATCCCAAATCCTCTGCTAGTGCCACCAAGAAAAGAGTCTGCTGTGCCACTTCCTCCACCTGTGACCACCACTATAAGGACAACCACAAGCACCACTGCTGCTCAGCCTACCACCTCCACCGCAACATCACCGCCAAGCCAGACCACCACTGCACTCAGCACTACTCCTGCATCAACCAGTAAGGCTACAACATCACAAGCCACCACCAGGCAGTCCACATCAAAGAAGACCACCCCTGCACCAACCACTGCCCGGACCACACTGACGAAGACTACCACTGTGCAGCCAGCCACCAGCACCACTCGATCTTTTACAACTAAGATCACTGCCCTACAGCCAACCACTACCACCCCACGCTCAAACAGTTCTGCACGGGTAGTGACATCCACCCCACCGCTCCGATCCACCCCTGCACACCCCCTGACCCCAGTTCTCCATCTGTCCTGTTCTCGCACACAAGTGCCCTGCCGTGATGGCACTGGCTGTGTGGCCCAGGAGTACCTGTGTGATGGGGAGAAGGACTGTGCAGATGGCTCTGATGAGGATGGCTGTGCCAAGCTCTGCAACACTCCAGGTAGGAGCCATTCTTCTGTCCCCTGTGCAGCTGGGTCACCCAGTGCCAGGGCTTCTGGCTGCTTCCTAGTGGGGTTTTTGGAACAGAATCCTGGTAAAGTCCTGGGCTCTGATGCTTGTGATGTGACATACTGGTTCCTTCTGAGCTTGGCACTGAGCTTGAAGTGCTGTTGGAAAAGGATAGAGCTGATCTCACTGCTCATAGTGCCCTAGATGTGGCTGAGTTGAGACTACCACCATCACCTTGCTCAGGACCTAGGCTGCTGGAGATGCACTATGTAGGAGGGACAAGCCTTGTCATTTGTGGAGCCTTTCTAGGTCACTGGAGGGCTAGCCAAGGGTCTGGGCACCCTGGCTGCCTTCTGCAGGCAGTGCAAAGCCCCTTATTTCCCCAGGGGCCTTCCACTGTGCGAGCGGAGCCGCATGCGTCAGGGCGGGAGAGCGCTGCGATGGGGTGCCACAGTGCCCCGACGGCTCGGATGAGATGGGCTGCTGGACCCCCACGCAGGAGTGTGCCCTGCGCTGCGACGCTGCCACCCGCTGCATCCCCAGGAGCTGGCTGTGTGATGGCCATGCCGACTGCCTGGACCACACTGATGAGCAGGGCTGCAGTAAGACCCTGGGGCTGGATGGGATGGACTGCTGAGGGTGCCTGCGCACAGGTGGATGCACTAGGTTTCTTGTGGGAGCAGGCACTGCCCAGGGAAATCAGCTGAGAAGATGGTGACAGTGCTTCTGCTCAGACTTGGCCTTTGCCCACAGTGCTGAAGAAGTGTGGTCCAGCTGAATTTTCCTGTTGGAGTGGGCAGTGTGTGGCCCTGGCCCTGCGCTGTGATGGTGACCATGACTGCCAGGATGGCTCGGATGAGGAGGGCTGTGCTGTGCCCCGGCCACTGCTCTGCCGTGAGGGTGAGGTGACATGTTCCCACAGCAGGGAGTGTGTGCCGGAGGCCTGGCGCTGTGATGGTGCTGCTGACTGTGGGGATGGCTCAGACGAGCAGGTGAGTGGAGTAGTGGGGACACAGCCTGTCCCCACTCATGCCCAGGAGGGCTGATAGACCTTTTTCACTCTCTGCCTTGCAGGGCTGCCCTTGGGAGGAAGGGCTGTGTGAGGACCGGCAGTGGGGCTGCTCCCATGGCCATGAGTGCATCCCCAGTGTCTGGCGCTGTGATGGAGAGACTGACTGCACAGATGGCAGTGATGAAGCTGGCTGTGAGCAACACACTTATTTGATTCCCAGTCTCACCCAGGGTGGGCTGGTGGGTGCCCAGCACAGAGGGAGATGGGAATGTTTCTGTGCTGAGGTGAACAGCCCCATATGCTGGCTGCCTATTCCCACTAGCTGTGGTGGCTCCAGGTCCTGAGTAGCTGTTCTCCCTGCAGGGGCCAGTGGCCTTTGGATTAACATAGCCTGAAGCCAGGCTTACTGGCACAGCTCTGGATGTGCCTGTAGCGAGCTCTGGGAAGTCCCTGGGAGCAGCTAAATCTGCCTCAAATGAGCAAAAGGAGCTGGTGGACGAGGCTCAGGGTAGCCTTCCCCACATGTCCCTGCAGGCCACCCTGCTCCTTGCCAGAGTCACGAGTACCCCTGTGGGCTGGGGTTCTGCCTGAATACATCCCTGGTGTGCAACGGCCAGCAGGACTGCGCGGATGGTTCAGATGAGGGGGGGAACTGCTCTGTGCCCTGCCAGCGGTCCTGCACTCATCTCTGCTACCCCTCGCCCCAGGGCCCTGTGAGTGTCAGCAGCCCTGGGGCAGGGGCTTGTCATGCCATGACACCCTGCTCTAGCTGCAGAAGGGAGCCTCATGTCCCCAGGGCGGGCAGTTGATGGTCCCTTTCCCCACAGCGGTGCTGGTGTGGCCCAGGATATCGGCTTGCTGAGGATGGTCTGTCCTGCAAGGACATAGACGAGTGCACGGAGTGGGGCAAGGGAGCCTGCAGCCAGACATGCCTCAATGCCCCAGGGTCCTACAGCTGTGGCTGTCTTCCTGGCTACCTGCTGGAGCCTGATGGCCATGTCTGCAAACTCACTGGTAAGTCCTGGGGTGGCTAACCATTGCTGAGGATCATTGTCCCTCTAAGATACACCAGGGGCTGGTGGATACTTGTCCCCCTGTCTGCTGCCCATGGGAAACCTCATAGTCATGTGAATGGCTGGTCAGAAAATCCACCTGCAATATCTGAGAACATCCTTTGTGGTAGAGCTGAGTCCCAGCAAGCTCCAGTGCCTGCAAGTGCTGTGCTCTCCTTGCCTGTGTGTGCTGGGACAATGGGACCATTGGTGTTGAACAGGCTCTGTGTTGCCCCAGGAACAGAGCCCAAGTTGCTGGTGGCCGTGCAGTCCCAGGTGTTGTCCTATGGCTTGCGGAGTGGGCATGAGGAAGTGGTGATGGCCACTGACAAGGATCACGTTGTCTTCTCACTCGACTATGACTTGGTGGAGGGGAAAGTCTTCTGGATGGACCTGGCCACAGAAAGCATCCGCTGGCAGGACCTCAACTCAGGAAAGAAGGGCACACTGGTGAAAGGTGGGCTGTGACAGCGTGGAGTTAGCAGGGCTGGCCTCTGTCACTGTGCAGTCTCCGGGTTGCAGTGGGGTGCCAAGCTCAGTGGGAGCAAGGTTGGGAGGAGCCAGAATTCCTGGGATGGAGGGACCTGGGCTGGGAGCATTATTCCAAAGGGCCATGCAGCTGTCACCCCACACAGGTGCTGCCTCTTGGATGCATTTCAGGTGTGAAATCCGACTGTATAGCAGTGGACTGGCTTGGAAGGAACCTGTACTGGACTGATGGGGTAGCAGGGCAAGTGCTGGCTACTCGCTTGGGGGCTGCCTGGCAAGGGATACCAGAGTACACTGTGGTGATGGATGGAGACCTGGACCAGCCTCACTCTCTTGTGCTCCAGCCTCTGGCAGGGTAAGTCTGGGACAAGAGGACATGGGGACCTCCTTGCCATCCCTGCCCTGCCCCATTTTCCTCCATGGAAAAAGAGGTGGGATGACCTCACCTTGGTGCTGTGGGGACTGTGTGACAGGAGAAGAAAGAGCCCAGACACCTGCCCCTGCCCTGCATGGAGCTCTCAATACACCCATGATGAGATGGGAAGCTCCAGGCTGCTTTTCTGGGCTGCCTTGGTGCTGGGATGATGTTGTGTCAGGTCCATATGCCTGAACCTCTCTTCCCACTAGGCTGATGTACTGGTCAGAGGTGGGGAGCCACTCACGGCTGATGGCGGCCAGTATGGATGGGAGTTGGCGGCATGTGCTGCTGGCCCAGGGACTGGGCTGGCCCACAGCACTGGCCCTCGACCTCCCCTCCCAGAGGATCTTCTGGCTGGATGAGAAGCTGGGCAGTGTTGGTTCTGTACATCTGGATGGCAGCAGTGTGAAGGTGTGGTGGGGCACTGGTGATGGGGCCCTGATGGGGACCAGGGTGGGCACTGACAACCTCTCTGACAGGTCCTGAAGCTGCGCTGGGTCCAGAGCCCCTTTGCGGCAGCCGTGTGTGAGGGGCAGCTCTACTGGTCGGAGAGGAAGACATGGTCCGTGCAGCAGGTGGACAAGGCCAGTGGCAAGAACAGGACCGTGCTGCTTAAACGGCATGGGCAGCCCCATGGCCTCCAGGTACCTTCTTGGGGGGCCCCAATCCTGCTGTGACAGCTCTGCTGATCTCCCATCCTGCCCAGATGTTGTCCTGGGCTGGTGAGGAGGCTGTCCTGTGAGCTGTACCCCCATCCCAGTGGTCCTTGGGCACAGCAGTCTCTGTGGCCAAGTGTTTCTGATCCTCTTGGAGCATCTCTGCATCACCATGCTGCCCCAAGCTGGGCTGTGTGGGTCTTGGGAGCACGGTGCAGTGTCAGTCGTGCTCAGCTCTGCCGGCAGGTGTGGACGGAGCTGAGGCTGAGGGTGCTGACAGCTGGGCTGCTGTCCCACAGGTGATGCACCCAGCTCTGCGCCCTGCAGCCCCCAACCCGTGTGAGACGCGCGGCTGCTCCCACCTGTGCCTGCTGAGCGCCAGGCACACCGGGCAGTGCCGCTGCCCCGCCAGGCTGATGCTGGCTGCCAATGAGACCACCTGCCTGCCCGTTCGCGATTCGGCCTTTGCCCTCCTGGTGTCACCGACAGCTGTGGCACAGGTACCGTCCTCTGGAGTAACCCCTGGGGGCTGCTGTTCTCACTGCTGCCAGGGGAGACGGTTTCCCATCCTAATGCTGCCTCCTTCCTCCAGGTCTACCTGAAGGACCTGCCCGCATCAGCTGGATCCCAAGGGCTCCCCCCACACAGGGCCCTGCCTTTGGCCAAGGTGAGCCACCTGACAGCCGTCGACTATGCAGTGAAAGACAAGAGTTTGTACTTTGCAGAAGTGGGAGGCAATTCCATCGGACTGCTGCGCCTGAAGGACTGGGGACGGCTGTCCTGGAAAAAGGCAGTAGCTGTGGAGGGCATGGTGACATCGCTGGCCTTGGACTGGCTGAGTGGGAACCTTTACTGGATTGGGGGGCAGCCGCCCAGCATCCATGTGGCAGCTCCCAGGGGGCGGTGGGTCCTGGCACTACTCAGCGAGGGGCTGCAGGGCGCTGCCTGGCTGGCACTGTGTCCTCGTGCTTCCACCATGTGCTTTGTCACAGCAGCTGGGAGCCATGGGCGTGGCGCTGTGGTGGAGTGTGCGGCCATGGATGGCACTGGCCGCAGAGCGGTCTGGAGGAGAGCCCAGGCTCCCACTGGCCTTGCCTTTGCGAGTGCTGGCACCAGGCTGTACTGGGCAGACCATGGTGAGTGAGGACTGAGCTGGGGCACTGCAGGGGTGCAGGCGCACAGTCTGCAAAGCACAGCCTGGCACAGCCCTGAGGGGCAGCCTGGAGCCCTCTCTGTTGCCACACTGAAGCCTCTCCATCTGTGCCTTGCAGAGAGAGGTACCATCAGCAGTGTTGAGCTGGATGGATCCCGCTTCCAACTGGTGCGGGAAGGGCTGCATGGTCTCTCACTCTTTGCCATAGGAGAAGGCTTTCTGCTCTGGAGCACATCCTCAGCCAATGGTAGGTCTGTTTGCTGTGCTTTTCGTAGCTCATCCTACTGCACTAGGACACGGGGTTCTGCCAGTCCCTGTGGGGTGCAGGCTTGCCTCTCTGTGAGGTGAAGGGCAAGCTAGGGGACCCCCCACATCCCATCTCAGGCACCCTTGTGGGAGGAGGTGGAGCAGTGCTGACCCCATGTGTCTCCAGGCTCCAGCAAGATCTGGCACAGCCGGCTGGAGCAGGCTGAGAACTGGTGGTTCCCAATGGAGCAGGAGCTGGTAGCCATGAGGATTTACAGCCAGTTCTCACAGGAAGGTGCGTCTGGCATTGCCCCAGGGCATCTGTGGGGTTCAGCTGTGCCTCGTGGTGGCCGTGCTAAGCAGTGCTGTTTTGGCAGGTACCAATGGCTGTGCAAAGAGTAATGGGGGCTGTGCCCAGCTCTGCCTGCCCAACCCTGCAGGGCGGCAGTGCCGCTGCTCTCCCGGATATCACCTGGTGCATGGGGCAGTGTGTGCACTGGCACCGCCTTGCCCCACCCCGCTCCAGGCCTGCCCCGACCTCCAGAGCTGCATTTCCAAAGAGCAGGTCTGTGATGGGCGCCCCGACTGTGCCGACGGCTCCGATGAGTCTGACTGTGAGTGTCTGCCCACAGCCAGGGGTGCTGGAGACCTGGGCACAGGGCAGCCTGCCCCATCTCCCTCAGTCTGGGAAGGAGTCTTACCTGAGAGAGAGAGACTCAGGAGACTTACCTGAGTCTGTGCTGATCCATGTTCATCCCTGCAGGTGCCTCAGTGAAGGTGGGGACACAGGTCCCTGCAGCAGCACCATCAGGAATATCCCACGTAGAACAGAAACCAGTCTCATCTGTAGCTGTACCCCAGCCTTGGCAGCCCCACCCCAGCCCATTTGCAGCCCCTGGCCCCCAGGTGCATGGAGAGCCCTTCGTGGTACCCCCCAGCACGGAGGAGGTGCTGGGGGCTGTGCCCTGCAGCAGCAAGATGTGCAACCTGCACGGGGACTGTGCCATCCAGGCTGGCCAAGTGACGTGCCACTGCGCCCTGGGCTACCGTGGTGACTACTGCGAGGAGGCCGAGGTGCAGCCCCTGGCAGGACCCATTGCCCTGGGGGTGGCCGTGCTCCTGCTGCTCGCTACTGCTGCTGTGGGGGCCCTGGCCTACCTGCGCAAACGGGACAGGCGGAGGAGGTGAGCTCTGGGGCTGGGCTGGGCCTGGTACAACCAGGAATAGAGAGGGACAGGGTCTCCTTGCCTAGGGACCCTGTGGAGTCCTGGTGCACTCCTGAGTTATAGGGAAAGCTCCAATCATCCCAGCAGGCTATTACCAGGGGTTGTAGCAGGACTTTGGGATCTGCCCCAGCTCCTAGAGATGGGGCAGATCTCGAATTCCATACCATTCTCAGTGTACATTTCTACCTCTCCAGGACCTCAAGCACTGCTTCCACTCGGGTGCTGACCTTGTACCACCGTGAAAGTGATCCAGAGGAAGAGGATGAGGAGGACGAGGAAGAACTTCCCCCCAAGAGTGATACATTTGTGAATGAAGCTTATGAAGGAAAAGAGGTGAGTAGTATCTGGAGCAGGCCCTGCTAGGGACCCCTCTGCCACACTGCAGTGCCCCAGGGCCCAGTGCTGGCATGGTGCCCACTCCTGAGGCAAGCTCTGCCCTCCTGCTGAAGGAGAAGGGCAAGACCAGGGGTGTCTAGAGTCTGACAGGGCTGTCCCACTCTGCCTGTGGCTAGACCCCCTCTGCTAAAGTGTGAAGTGCGCTTAGAGAGGCTGGGTCAGACTCGCCCCTGATACACCCATCTGTGATTTTCTGCAGGACGTGCCAGCCCTGCTGAGGAAAGGACCATCTCACATCAACACCTAATTTTCATAAAGGAACGTTGTGCAGCATCTGTTGTACCATTGTGGCTTGTGTGTGTGGGCTGGGGAGGGGAAGTTGGTTTGCTCATTCTAAATGTCTTAAGACCTAGGGAACGTAAGAATCCAGACAGAAAATGTTTGGGAGGTTTATCAGGAAGTTTCCAATCCAAACACACTCTCTGAGACGGTCCCTTGAGTACTGTCCTTTTGCAGCAAAGCTTAGCTTGCTGACCAGGATGCTTTGGGCTCCTGGTATAAGAATCTGGCCAAATAACGCTGCAAGGAAGCTGGCTTGGCTTTGTTATCCAGGGGGCTGAAAAGGATTTCAGTAGTGCAGTCCTGACCTCCTGAGTGTCCCTTACAAACCAGTGAGACCAGTTTTACCACCTCACACCAAGCTAATTTTGAAAGGGGAAATAAATGCAATTTTTTCTCTGTGATCTTCCTCCCCCCACCCTCCCCACTCCGCCCTGAAGTGGCTGTGCACAAGGAAGGAGAAATCTCTTCTAGAGCTGATTTTGACCATGGAGGAAAAGTTCTTTGGGAAAGTGCTATAAAAGCTAGCTGTGCCATTTTACAGACATTTCCTCCCTGCTTCAGGCAAAACACAGGGAAGCTGGGTGGGCCATGCCCACTGGCTCTCAGCCCAACCTGCCTGGCAGAAAGCCCATAACCATCCCACAGCACAAACCCATTGCTTTGCATTTATTTTGCTGTTTGCACAGTCCTGAGCTGAGCAAAGACATGAGACAGGTGCTCCCCTCCCCTATTGCCAGCTCTGAAGGTTCCACACTTCTGACCTGTATGTCACCTACATGCAAACACCAAAGCTGTCTCTACCCAAGCTGCTGTGCATGGTGCAGGAAGATGAGGTAAAAGCGGCATGGAGGGACTGGAGCTACCTCTGATCCTCAATCCAGCATGGCTTTGGCAGTTGTAGATCCTGGAGCACAGCAGGCTTTTGAGGAGGTTATGAGTATTCAAAACAGGTCCTTTGTCTTGTTTCCAGCCTGTTCAGAGGGGCCACAAGAGAAGGGCATGGCTTGTAGAGGCAGGGGCCAGCACTGCTCTTGATGCTGGGGAGGTGACTGCTGTTCCAGTGCTGGGGTTACAGGTCAGAGTCACAAGGAGGGCTGCTCCCCCAGGGCTGTCCATCTTGCTCATCCTCTAGCACGTCCCAGGAATTGTCATAAGCTCTAGTGGAGCACGACCCAGCCTCTGTCACAGGGGGCAAAGTGGGGGGCAATTTGGGGGCCCTGCGCTCCTTGCAGCAGTGATGGAAGCTGAGGGCCAGGGCCAGCCCCCCTAGGATCTCCAGACAGCTTCCCAAATAGCTCAGTACCAAGCTGTAGCCGACGGTCAGTGTGCTGCCAGGCGGTGCTGGCAGTGCCCACAGCTCCTGGGTGTACCAGGAGCTGGGCACGAGGCTCATGAGCCCAGAGAGGAGCAGTACCAGCCCTGCCACGCCGGCCACCAGGTGCCGGGGCTCCGGCTGCCAGCAGCGAACACCCAGGGCAGCCACCACCAAGCCCACCAGGGTGACCACCAGCGAGGAGGGCATCAGCCCTTGGGCCACCCGCACGGGCACCTGCTCAAAGTAGCCCAGCTCGTCAGCCTGCCCACAGAGGCGGTCATGGGTGCTCTGCCGCTCCCTGCATATGTCCCAGATGCCCTGCTCCCAGACAACGTCCATGGGCTGGTCAGGTACGAGGCTCACCTGCCTCCAGCTGGGTGCCAGCGTGCCCGTGAGTGTCAGCAGGAGCCCGCAGGGGCACAACACCAGCCCCACGATCATCTCCGCCGGCGTCCGCATGCTGGGGAGGCGGGTGAAGAGGGCTCCAGAGGGCTCCCGCTTGCCCGAGGACCGCGGGAGCTCCGGGTCTCACTGGACAGGAGCTGTGACACCGGTGCAGAGAGGACGGGGACTCCCGCGGCGGTCCCGGAGCCCCTCGGGCGGTCCCGGAGCCCCTCGGGCGGTCCCGGAGCCCCTCAGGCGAGCAGCCTGCGGAGCCGCCCAGGGCTGGGCAGGGCCGGGCCGTGGGGAGGTGAGGCAGGAGGCGGTGCCGGCAGGCGGAGCCCGGCCCGGGCAGGGCTGGCCGGCACCTGCCGCGGGGATAGCGCCTTCCAGGGCCGCGGGAGCCCGCGGGGAGCGCCCGAGCTCCGGCCCCCGCCGTCCCCTCGCCGGTGGCGGGATGGGGGCCGTGCCCGGGCTGCTGCGGCGGCATAGGACCCTGTTACAGCCCCCTTCATTTACTGCATGCGAGCTTATTTTGCTATAAAATTGATTAACTAATTAATGAAAATAATTAAGATGAAGTGCTGGCAGATCTCACATGTTGTAGCTGGCCCAAGAGACCTCCCCATCTCCCTGTCCTTCAAGGGAGCTCGCTGCACAGGAGCCCCTGATTTTGGCCCTGCTCCTCCCCTTCCAGGCTGCCCTCAGAGGGCACCTGCAGACACAGCAGCCTGGCTCCCGGCGGGGAGAATCTCTGGGATGTCCACTGAGACACGTACGGGAAATCACCGCATTTGAGAACTCCAGTGTGGGATTTTGAGCCCCAAAAAGCACTGGTCTTGGGGCCTCACCAAATTTCCCTGAATTTCTGCCAGTCACGCTGAGCCCAGGAGAGGGCACCATCCTCTGTGGATCAATTTGGGATGAGCAACGCTGGCTGAGCTGGAAGGCTGGCTGCCTGTGTGTGCCTCACGGCGTCTTTGCACAGCAGCTTCCTGGCCTTGGCCGTCTGTAGGGCTGGGTGGGTCTGTGCCGCACCAGCTGCTCCCGGCTCCCTTCTCCACTCCTCCGTGCCACAGCTAGATCCCGAAGCCCTGAATCCCTTCAGCTCTTTGGGTACCAGATCATTCTGGGAAGGGATTTTGAAGTTGTTGAATGCTGGATCTTAGTCCAGCCGGAAGGCAGGATTGGGTTGGACTCAGCCAAAGGCTCATGTCTCCAGCCTCGTCTGCAGAGCAGCCAGCTCCAGAAAAGGAGCACCTGGCTTTGTTGTATGCAGCCAGTAGCTTGCTAAAACTTGGCACTCCTCATCTGGGAAACTAAGCTAGGGGTTGGTGGTTCCTTTCCTGTCCAATTAACTTCCGTAACTTTTACCCTACTCCAGGCACTGACCCTGTGCCAAGACACTCACTACTGCTCTGGGACCTGTGGGTCCAACCAACACACCAAATGCTGCTGGCCTGATGTGTTTCCCGAGTCTGCCTTCTGCCATGGGATCCCTTCACAGGAACAGGTGCTGCAAGCCTGAAACCTTATAGTCCTGACCCTCTCGTGAGGCTGTGTCTGGACACTTTTCCATCTGGACACCAAGTGGAGGTTGGCTGTGACATATACTTCTCCTGGGGGAGAGGGGAGCAGAAGGAAAGGGCTGGTAGAAAGCTGGGTGGCACAGTGCCATGGAGGAGGATGTGTGCCCTTTGCTTCCTCCCAGCTCAGGAGGCTTATACTAAGGTGACAAATCACAGCCTGGTGGTAGTGCTGTCAGGTATAGCAGTGATTGCCCATGGACCCGCCAAGCCAAGCTGTGAGCAGGTGATAGCAAGCCCTGAGTCCTGCATGGCTGGCCAGGGCTTTTCTCCCCATCCCAGATGCGTGGGTGGGGCATGTGCCAGCCCTGACGGAAAGGGAGAAATTCCCAGTTTTGTTGGATTTGCCCACATTTTACCCAAAAAGGCTAAGAAACCTAGAGTGTAATGCCCACCCTGTGTTTGCAGTGCCTGCCCTAGGATCCCTCTCTCTGCAGCACTTTCCTTTTTCTCTCATCTGTTCTTCCAGCAGTGCTGTGCCCCTCTTGCCCTTGCTCATGCAAGCTTGAGTCTGGGAGGTAGCCACTCCTTGGATCTGCAACTGCAGTAGAAGCTGGATGCCAGGAGTACTACAATTATGCACCAGGGCAGGTTTAGAAACTTGAGCATTTCCAATTTATTAATAATGCCCAGGAGAATGCATCTGCCCTTTGGGCTGGTGTCCAGGCTCCTGACTGTGGGACAATGATAAGGAGATTAGGTGATGTGGTCCTGATGCTGGATGACCTGCCCTGAGTAAGCTCAGAGAAGGAAATGGGATTAACAGAGCTGTTTCCCCTTGCCACAAAGTTATAGATTGTTCATTTCTTCCCTTTTGCTTTCTAATGAGGTGGTATGAAAAGCAATTGAAAGAAGTGCCTAGCCCTTTCCAAGCTCTGGGGAAGCATTTAAAGCCATCTGGCCTCAGAGATAAAACGGTCTGGCTGAAACTGCCTTCTTTCCCACATTGCCCTAGCTACTGAGTGGGAAAAGCCACCTTACTTGATGTTTCCTACCTCTCCAAGGCTGTGACTTAGTTTTTCCTACACAGTCACAGTCATCTCTTTAAGAATGTGACGGAAACTTTATCCAGGCCTGGTTGAGTTGGCTTGCATTTTATTACTATTTTTTTAACACCCCACTGTAAATTGGAGGAACAGCAGAAGGCCTTGAGCTAATTGGACCTGAAAAAGATCTAGGGCAGGATAGTCAGAACTTGAGACTGATTCCAAGGAAGAATTAAAAAAAAAAAAAAAAAAAAAAAAAAAAAAAAAAAAAAAAAACCAAAACCACAACAACAACAGCAACAACAAAAAAACCAACACACCATGATGAGTTATTTAGGGTTGAGTTACTCCTTCCAGCCTCAGATACCCTGCATCACTGAAGGCTGGGAATGAATTCGGGGCAATATTCCCGTGTTCAACCTGTTCCCTGCCTCTCTAGCTGTCTGCTTCAACCACTGGTGGTGATGGCACCCTAGACTGGACAAGTACTAGTGCCTCTTAGGTGACAGTGCGAGGTCAGTGTGAATAGGACCAGTAGCTTTTGGGTTACCCCATTGTCAAACCAGCTGAGCAAAGTTTGCCTGATGCCAGCAATGGCCAAACAACACACACACACAACAATCTCCACAGCTCTCACTGTGATCCATAGTCTGATCAGACTCCCAGGCAGGCCCATGTGAGCTTTCAAAATGTGGCTCTGGAGAGAAGAGCTTCCCTGCACAAAGGTAGCTCTGCCCCTCCGTTGTTGGCTGAGATCACGGCACTGAGACTTGGGGGCAGGGAGGTCCTTTTCAAGGAGGTTACTCTGACTCCCTTCCCTTCACAGCTGTGGGCGGGATCCTCAGCAGCAGCAGGATCTCTCAGCATCCTGTTTGCTGTGTGGGGAACAGTTGGGGCCAGGGCTGTTTAGCAGGAGCCTGCAGCTGGTAATTCCTGTTTACATCCCACTGACCCTGGGGCTTTGCCTGTGTCACATATGCAAAATGCCCCCATACCACCACAGTGCCTGCATGCCCTGCAAGCTATACTGTAGCTGATTCCTTCTTGGGTTCAAAGTGGGCTCAGCTCATGCTGGACACCAAGCCACAAGGCTGCCAGGTATGTGGACATGGCAAATGGCAGCACATGTGCTGTGCCACCCTGGGTTGCCCTGTGACTGGCAGGTAGCTAGCAGGCACAATACTTGACCCTGGCTGCATATCATTCATCCTCTCTTTCACCTGAGGAGAGTTTGCTTTGCAGAGTGTGGCACTCCCCTATGTCTTGTCTGATGTAGGAGATGGGAACTGGCTGAGAACAGTGCCCATGCAGGGAGGACCTGCACTTTAGGGGCTGCAATTTCCTGTGGTCTAAACACTTATGTAGCTCCAGTATCCATCTGTGTTTGTCTTTCACTTGAAACCCTAAATCTCTGCAGGCTGGGAGCAAAGCACAATGTATAAATAGCCCAAGCTGTGCTTTTCAGCATTAGACCTGATTGTCTAAGCCTCTCCTCAGTCTCCATCCCAAAAGAAAACTTCCTTAGCCAGGTGTTCAGGTTGAATGACCTTGTTCTGACCATTCAATTTTCCTGCTTTTTCTTCTAGCATTTTTGCATGGGACAAGTTCTAAGAGTGCAAACTGAGGGTGCTCATTGCTCTCAAGCCATGGCCCCTGCAGCGTGTGAGCGCAACTGGAGCACGCTCTGCATTGTGCAAACAGCTGCAGTTGCAATGGGCTTCTCCCAGCCCAGCTCCCAGCTCCCTCCCTGGCACATACACTGCTGTCTTTGTGCCTGCTGGGAGGCCAAGGATGAGCCCTGGGCAGGACGGGTCTGTGATCCCCCCAGCTAGTTGAATGTGGAACAGAGATCTGTATGTGCTCCCCAGAGCAGGTGGCTCCATGCCCCAGCTATCCAGCCTTTGTGGTGGCACTTCCTTGAGCAGATTTACTAGCCTTTCACCTGCCCATTGGCCTTCCCTCCTTCCAGGCTGACTGTGGTGGTAACAGCAGCCCTGAGGATGCACTCTAGAGGGGTTATCAGAGAGCAGGGATGTGTTGGGCATTAAAGGGCTTACAAGCACCCATACTGGCACGTCTCACTCCAGGGCTGTGACCCAGAAGTGGCTTAACATACCCAGGCCATTGCAGTTTTGGCTGTTCCCCCTGCTCAAAATTCAGTTTGAAGGAGCTGCAATATGGGGTCAGCACCCTGTAATGCCTGCAGAGAACAGTAAATCCATCAGTGAGCACTGAGACTGTTCCTGCTCTCTTTCTGCAGCCCAGCGGTGAGTCTGAATACCATTCAGACTGGATCCTGGGAATGAGCTGTTGAAATCCTTATTAGATGCCCCCCAGGTGTTCACTCATCCGTTAACCTCCCTCACTTTCTAAACTGCTGCACTTGGACTTGCCAGATTGCCCATTGCTGCTTTCAGTTCCGAGAATGATACAAAAGGCATTTTTGCAGCTATATCTATTTTTGTCCGCCTCAGTCCTGAAATGGTTGAGAGTAGTTTAGACATGAAGCTCTTATGCTGCGTTTTGGAGGTGTAGCCCTTTTCAGACAGAAATAAGAGAGCAGTTAAAGCTGTGTATGGCTGTGGAAACTGCATGTTTGCCCAGTTCCTGGGCCACAGATCTTGGAAGCTCAAGGGCAAACCTAATGCTTGTGGGTGCACAGCATGTTGCAACTGGCAAGGCAAAAGCAGTATTCCATGATGGAGGTTCATCTTGTTACACTGTAAATGTGACTCATCATGTGACTCATGTGGACTTTGATCTCCCTGGGCTGAAACGCCTGAAACCAAAGCGCAGGTGGCTTATGCATGTGCCTTTATGTATTTGCTGGGAGTTTGGTCAGCTTTGTGGGACAAACCACTGGACACATGGCCAAGGCCACAGTAGAAAAGACCAGCTTAAACCTTTCCCCTTGAGAAAGCCCTGGGTGGAGACAGCTGTGCTCTGTTCCTATTCTGGAGGCTGAGAAACTGTGAAACTTCTAGTCTGTGGGAATTTATTCTAATAGTTGTGGGTGGAGAGATAGCTGCATCTCGCTCCCACATTATTTCATTGAGTTACAGAATGTTTTGGGTTGGAAGAAACCTTAAAGATCATCTACTTTCAATCTCCCCCACCATGGCAGGGACCTTTTACCCTAGACCAAGTTGCCCAAAACCCCATGTAATCTAGCCTTCAACACTTTCAGTGGTGAGGTATTCACAAATTCTCTGGGCAAACTGCTCCAGTGACTCACCACCTTCACATCATAAAATCATCAAATATCCTGAGTTGAAAGGTAGCCACAAGGATTATCCAGTTTAGCTACTGCCCCTGCACAAGACAACCCAAAGAATCACACCATATGCCTGAGAGCATTGTCCAAACACTTTTGAACTCTGGTAGGCTTGGTGCTATGACCCCTTCCTTCTAAAGCATTTCTTCCTAATACCTAATCTAAACCTACACTCTTTCAGTGTAAAATCATTAACTTTGTTCTACCACTACATTCTCTTGTAAAATATTCCTCTCCATCTCTCTTGTAGGCTCCTTTAGATACTGGAAGCTGCTGTAAGGTCTCCCCAGAGTCTTGTCTTCTCCAGGCTGAGCAGCCCCAGCTCTCTTAACCTGTCTTCATAAGAGAGATGTTCCAGCCCTCTGGTCATCTTTGTGACCCTCCTTTGGACTTGCTCCAACAGATCAATGTCCCTCTCATGCTGGAGGTCCCAGAGCTGTATGTAGCACTCCAGGTCGGGTCTCACCAAAGTGGAGTATAAGCACAGAATCCCCTCCCTTGCCCTGCTGCCTACACTGCTTTAAATGCACCCCAGGACAAGCTGGCTTTCTGGGCCACAAGGGCACATTGAAGGTCATGTTCAGCTTTTTGTCCACCAAAATCCCCAAGCCTTTCTCCTCTATGCTGCTCTCAGTCTATTCTTTACCCAGCCTGTATTTGTGGTTGGGACTGCCCCAACCCAACTGCAGGATCTTGCACTTAGCCTTGTTGAACATCTCAAGCCTGTCCAGATCTCTTTGGATGGCATTGGTGTCCTCCAGCATGTTGACCACACCACACAGCTTGTTGCCATCAGCAAAGTTGCTGAGAATGCACCTGATCCCTCTGTTCCTGTCACTGACAAAGATACTAAACAACTCTGGTCCCAGCTGAGACCACTTAACACAACTCGTCACTGGTCTCCACTTGGACATTGAATGCATGACCACAGCACTTACAGTGCCACCATCCAGCCAATTCCTTGTCCACTGAGTTGTCCATCTGCTAAATCCACTTCTCTCCAGTTTAGAGATAATTATGTTTTGTGGGACAGTGTCAAATGCTTTACAAGTCTGAGTAGACGATGTCAGTTTCTCTCCCCTTAGCCATCAATGCTGTAACCATCTCATAGAAGGCCACCAAATTTGTCAGGCACAATTTGCCCTTACTGAAGCCATGTTGACTGCCACCAATCACCTTATTATTTTCCATGTGCCTTAGCATAATTTCCAGGAGTATCTGCTTCGTGAGCTTGCCAGGCATCAAGGTGATGCTGAGAGGTTTGTCTCTCTCATTTCCTTTTTTAAAAAGTGTTTCCCCATTCCCAGTCAGTGGGTGCTTCACCAGACTGCCATGACTTCTTAAATATGATGAATAGAGGCTTAGCCAGTTCTTCTGCTAGTTCCCTCTGGACCTGTGGATATATCTTGTCAAGTCCTATGGACCTGTGCAACTTCAGGTTTCTGAGATGGTCTCAAACCATTTCTACTACAGCAAGTAGTTCTTCATCTCCCTGTCTCTACCTTTGCCTTTCGCAAGTTGGTTGGTGTGGCTGGAGCACTTGGCAGTGAAGACTGAGGCAAAAAAATCATTGAGTACCTCAAACTTCTTTATGTCCTGGGTAATGAAGTCTCCCACTGTCCCTTTTATTACTGATGTAATTATCCAAGCTCTTCTTGTTGCCCCTGACACCCTGGTCAGGTTTAATTCTGTCAGGATGAGGAGTTCCTAACCTGATCCCTGACTGCAATTTATCTATATTCCTCCCAGGCCACCTGGCCTTGCTGCCACCTTCTGTAGCCTCCCTACAGGGGGGTTGAGTTTGAGTTTGTCCAGGATCTCCTTGTTCATTCACATGGGCCTCCTGGCATTTTTACCAGTCTTCCTCTTCACTGGGATGCATTGCTCTGGAGCTTGTAGGAGGTCATCCTTGATTACAAGCCATCTTTCTGCCCCTCTTCCAATCAGGCCTCTACAAAGCAGATCCCTGAAGAGGCCAAAGTCTGTTCTGGCAAAGATGTAGGAGCCAGTATTTGGCCTTGTTGTACCTCAGCCCCTCGATCCAGAGTGTTCCTGCCAGCAGATCCCACGTCCCTTTCTCTCCTTGGGGTTGACTGATCCAATTTCAAAGTGGTTTATACCAGACTTGAATTGAATTTCATCTGAATTATGCCAAATCCTGTCTTTGCCAGGCCTCTAAGGTCACCTGATGGGTCTACTTTCTGGCATTCCTCTGGCTTTGTTTTCTTTAACCTTATACACAATATTTCTAAGACAGTGTATTGTGACCCACAGTATGGAAGCAATGAACAGTGTGAAAGCCAGGACCATTTTCCTGTGGTTCCTTTCTGTCTAAATCTTCCTACTCTGACTGTAAGCCAGGAATAGCTCTTGTCACCAGATCAAGGTGCTTTATTTGCTCTAAGTTTACATTCATCATTCATCTAGATGGTATTTCCCTTTCTGACAAGAAGTCTGAATAGGATAACACAAAGTCCTTTATGAAAGTCAAAATTTTCACATCTGCTGCTTACCCTTTATCTGCCAGATCTTTGAGAGGGAAAATTTAAATGGTTTGGTATAAAATAGTTCTTAAGAAATTGCAGGTTTTCACTTCTCGGTCCCCATACTAGCCCCTTGGTCCCTCTGAACCAATCCTTTGTGCAGGTCAATTTTCTAGAATTATGGATCTATAACTTGACTTCAAGTCTTTTAAACAGGATGCTGTGCTCATTCTGTGCCATTTCCTTTTTTCCACTCCAGCAGGTCTTAGGTCTGGCTTGGGAACTAGAGACAGCTCCTCTTCTGGTAATGAGTGTTGCTGTAGCTCGTACACATTTCACCTGGCTGAAAATTCATGAACCTCTTCTTTCACAGTCTTGGCTCATTTCCTGACCACTTTCTGTTCATCATTAAGGCTAAATGTTGGGGCAAAGGTTTGGTTGTGGGGGCCTAAGAGACAGACTGCAGTCATCATTTTGTCTTGGTGGTGGTTTGTGGAGGTTAATGGATCTCTCAGTGAGATATTCACCTCTAGAATTCACCTCCAACATCTATGTGGAAGCTAAATGCACAAAAGGCAGCAGAGCCATCAGTTTCTTTCATGTGCTTTTATCAAATGAAAACAAGTGTTCTTACCCACCTCTTGGTCCTTCCTCTTCACTCTCCCAGTGTTGCTTCTCATGTCCATTACTACCTTTCTATCACATAAGCTGTTTCCTCACTGGAAGCCAACACTGCGTACAGAGCTACCTGGTTCAGTCTAAGGACGCCTGCAAATGTTTGAGCTTTGGTAATTCTCAGCTTTTTCCTCTGCTCTGCTTTTCCTCTCTCCCTCCCTTGTATAAGAAGTTGGTTGCAAGGAATTATTACTGTAGCATTGGGATTTTAGGGAAAAAAATCTCCCCGGAGAGGCAACCCTGGGACAGCTCCTCTGAGCAGAGGTGGCCTGTCACCTTTGGGGGTTTGGTAGTGTTGGTTAGACAAAACCACCTGGCTTGCACCAGCACTGGCAACAGTCTTGCTCCCAGAGACAGGTTGGACCAGCGACTGTGGAGGGCTCTTCCAGGCAATGCTGCCATGGGTCTGCAAAAGAAAATATTCAGTCCATACCAAAGCTGGGTTATTCTGTCACATCAGGAGCACATCTGCACTGCCCCGGGACACAGCAGCCCTCTCTTTCTGCAAGGCGGCCCCATGTTACTCATAGTACAATGGCAACGCAGCACATGCAGGAGAGCTGACCTCACATTCCTCCCTCAGGCCTGTCCATGCATTTGGAATAGCCTTACTGAAATGTCTGAACTTGCAAGCTTGTTGCTGAGCTTCCTGAGCACCAGAATTTGGGATTTAATAGTAGGGCTGGGAATGCTTCCATCTTTTCCCATGGCCTGGACTCCCTGGATGACCTGGGAGCTGGTGCCTGTTTCATTGTTTTACTGTCTTTCCTACTGCAGCAGTAATTAGGATAAGGTATAATTACAAAATTTGCTCTGGGACACATGCAAGGCCATTGAGCTGCATTGCAAAGTCCTCTGTGTTTTCTGCTGCTTTTGGTTCTGTGACAAATGCAGACCCTTTGGTTTAAAGTGAGAAGCTAGTGGTGATGTAAGTATGAGCTGGCACTAAGTTCCATGCTCTCTTCTTTATCGTAGAGACCTTTTATCTGTCCTCTCCAAAGTTGCCTGTGAGTACTCAAGATGGCAAATATGGCAATTGTAGATTCAAACAAATTATGGTAGTTTAGGTGCTTTGTGGAGAAATCATGGCCAAAAAATCTTGAGATATGTCCTGGAGGTCAGAAAGAGATGAAGGAAAAGGTACTCCCATCTTTTGGAGACACCCAGGATCATCCAGGCAGCACCAGTGCTACCTGAAACAGAGGACTCACTGGACATGTTTTTCAAGGGTGAACAGAAGGTATCACGCAAAGATGGCTCAGCTTGGCTCTTCTAGCCTTTTACAGCAGTGCCTGCCTTTGGAGGATGGAGTAAAGGGCTTGCTCCCAAGGTACACACTAAATCTGGCAGCAAAGAAGACCCACTTTTTTTCCGGGACATTCACTGCAGACCCTGGAAAATGTGGGAGTTTACAGCTTGGTCCCTGAATAAATTTGTGCACGTTTTTGCTAACTACCACCAGTACTCTTCCTGTGGCCCTCTGATTCACCCAGACCTACCTTGTTTTCACATGCCAGCAATGCCACCAGAGCTGGGCAGTTATCAGAAGACAATGAATCACATAAAACATCTGCTAACTCATTCTGTAGGAGCTCGTCTTACTCATAGCACAAATTCCAACTCTCAGCTGCTCTGAAATTTTTTTACCCACAACATATGCAGCCACTCCCGGTCACATTTTTGCCATCTCAGTGAGGGACACAGACCCACACAGCTAGAAGACAAGGTCAGTAGCTGCAAATCTCACAGAGGATCCAAGGATTTCCTCTCCACTCAGGAAGAAACTGGTGTCCTGATGATTGTTTTTAGATTTTTTTTTTTCAGTGGTGGAGGCTTCCTTTCGTTCTGGGATTTTTGCTATAACACCAGACAGAGAATTCCACTCGGTGACTGGTGCCTCTAGCACAATAATGTGCCAGCAGGCTTGTCTTAGCAAAGCTGACCTTTCAGAGAGATGTTCAACTTGATGTCAGCTACAGCTGCAAAGCCAAACAGGATCCAGTTCTGATCCTGCTGCTTTTTTTTTCTGCCTTGACTGGATTGGCTCCTAGACTGCTCCATAAATCATTGTCCAGTGATAAAATACCAAGGAGGGCTGGATATATCTGATTCTACTCTTGAGAAGTCAGATTTTATCTCAGTAAACACAGCCCCTGGGACCTGATGATCTTAAAGGTCTTTTTCAACCTAAACAATTCCATGATTCTATGGCCTTTGTGCACCTTGGGTCTTCATAGGTAGGAATGTTTTTGTGGGCCCTGGATGAGGCACAACAGTAACGGTTGGTTCTGCACAGTACATCAAATGGTTCTGTTCCAAAAAATAGGAAGATTTCATCTTGGTTTGTAGCATAAACATTTAGGAATCCTGTGTGGGTTTCAGGGGGAAGATCTGTTCAGCATTGCTGTACCTTCTTGTACCTCTGTGTTTCTTTAGACTGTGTCCTTAGCCATCACACCCTCTGTGCCAGAAAGCCTATAAGGTGTTACAGACCTAAGGTCCCAAGTGGCTTTTTTGTAGGTGGACAACATTCAAACAGTTCACTCTGTCACCTCATGTGGGGTACTGTCCCTCCCCTCTGTGGCTGTCCAGCAGCATCAACTGGCTCAGCACAGTCCCATTGCATAAGAGTGTCATCCTGTGAGGGGCTTTTTCTTTATTCTATCACAGAATGGCTGGGGTTGGAAGGGACCTCTGGACGTCATCTAGTCCAATTGCCCTTGTCAAGCACAGCCACCTAGAGTAGGCTGTCCAGGGCAAGGTCCAGCAAGTTTTGGAATACCTTCAAGGATGGAGATCCTGCAGCCTCTCTCTGGACAATTGTGCCAGTGCTCAGTCACCCTTATAATAAAGCTGCCTTCCAGATGGTCAGCCTCCATCATGTATGAGAACTTAGATGGAGACTGTGCAACTTCTCTTGACAATCTATGCCAGTGATTAGTCGTTCTCACATTAAAGAAGTATTTCCTGATGTTCAGACAGAGCCTCTTCAGTCTGGGCCCATGGCCTCCTGTCACTGGGCACCACTGAAAGGAGCCTGGCTTTACCTTCTTTGCCTCCTCCCTTCAGGTATTTATGCAGATGCATAAGATCCCATATAAGTCTCCCCTTCTCCAGTCTGAGCAATACCATCTCTCACAGCCTTTCCTCACAAGGATGATGTTCCTGTCCCTTCATCGTCTTCATGGCCATGTCTCTTGTACTGCGGAGCCCAGAGCAGAAACAATACAGCCACAGTGGCCTCACCAGTGCTGAGCAGAGGGAAGGATTACCTCCCTCCACCTGCTGGCAGCATTTCTGCCAGTGCAGCCCAGAACACTGTTAGCCTTTTCTGCAAGGGTGCACTGCTGGCTCATGATCAATTTGGCGTCCCCCACATCCCTGAGGCTCTTTTCTGATAAGCTGCCTTCCAACTGGGTGGTCCACAGGGGGTACTGATGCCTGGCATTGTTTCCTTCCAGGTGCATTTACTTTCCACTTCTCTTGGTTGAACTTCATGAAGTTACTGAAGTTCACTTGCTGACAACACATTTCCCCAGCCTGTCCCTCTGAACAGCAGCCACTCCTCCCAGGTTCATGTCACCAGTAAACTCGCAGAGGACACACTCTGCCCCAACATCCATATCATCAGTGAAGACATTGGACAGGATCAGACCCAATCTTGATGCTGGGGTACACCAGTACTGCATGGCATCCAACAAGACTTCCTACCCTCAACTGACACTTTCTGGGTCAGGCCATTCACCCTGTTTTCAATCCACCTCACCTTCTGCTGTTAGGAAGGCTAAAGTCCAATTGGAATTGAATTTTGACAGGGATGTTTAGACAATGTTCCTGCATTCCCCCCAGGTTTCCACCCTCTGTGAGCTCCCTTTCTGTATCTGGGTCTGGCCAGGAGCTCCTTGTTCATCCACATGGGCCTCCTGGCAATTTTACCTGGCTGTATATTTCTTGGAATGGAGGACTCATGAATTTGGAATATTAACCAGATTTTTTACCTGCCCTTCCTCTCACCTCCCAACCTCTTCCATCCAGGGCCTTATCTCCTGGGATTGCTTGCAAGCAGATCTTGGAAGAGGGCAAAGTCTATATTCCTGAAGCTTGCATCTCACCCTCCTCCCTTCCTTTGAGATCCTCAGCTCCACTGTCTCATGGTCACTGAACCAAAGACTGCTTTTGAACTTTACTTCTGAGCCCCTCCTTGTTGACGACTATGAGGTTCAGCATAGCAACTCTCCTTGTTCTTCCTTTGGAAGAGGAATTTATGATAGGTGCACCCTGGGGACCTCCTGGATTCCTCATGTTCTGCTATGTTGCCCCTCCAGCATATATCAGGGTGGTTTAAGTCCCCCATAAGGACACCAGGACCTGTGAACATGACACTGCTATTACTCCATTCTGTAGAGGGCCTTATCCAGTTTTTCCTCCTGGTCAGGTGGCCCCTAGCAGACACTCATTGTGATAACATCACCTTTGCCCATTCTTCCTATAGTCCTAGTCCATAAAGTCTTGACTGGTTCCTTATCCATCCCCAGGCAGAGCTCTATGCATTCCAGCTGCTCACACAGGTGAAGAGCAACTCCTCATTCTCATTTGCTCATTCTGTCCTTCCTAAAAGCCTGTATCCCTCCGTTGACACGCTCTATTCATGGGATTTATCCTACCACAAGACTGTAGCCCTGCAGCTGCACATACATCTCTGATTCCCCATCCTGCATGCATGAGTGTACACGTGTGTTAGAGAGTTCCTGGAGAGGTTTTGGGGGACTTCTCCACAGTGGTGCCACAGTTCCTTGCTCAGGCCTGGTGGGTGATTTTGTAATCCCCTCCTGTCACACCACCCTTTGCTCAGCCACCCCATGTGCCACTCCCTCCCAGGGCTGCTGACTACTTTCTCTCCCTGTCACTCCTAGTTCAGACGATGGCTTTGAGCACACAGACGCGCTGACGTTTCCTTGCAGCAGTGCCCCATGCTCATGGGTGTGTCAGCCGACACTCAGTGTGTCCATTAGCTAATTGAGCTAATTGAAGTTCACAGTTTGCTTAAATTGCACTGAAGACAGTTTGCACTCCATTGTCTCCATTTTCCTGTGAGGTACTACTGACTGCAATCTTTTAGGAGCAGCAAGCTTCCAGAAAGCAGAGACATCTCTGTCTTGCATCCTCCTGCAGCTGCGAGGAACAAACTGGGCATAAGAAGATTCATCCTCAGCCCAGTCACTTTGTTGATGTGTTTCTAGGGCTGGCCCAGTCCTGCTGAAGGCTAAGTGGTTGGTGATTGCATTAATCTCACCTGCTACAGGTGAGATGGTGCCTCTGTTTGCTCCCAGAGCAAACTCTGGTCAAAGGTTGATATAGTTGATACACATGCCATAGTCACTTCCCAGTTGACTTGGAGAGCTCCATTTTGAAAATGTTCTAGGAAGCATGTCTGACAAATCTCTGGCAAATACAGTTTAGCTCTGAAATCCACTGATTTTCCTTTAAAGAAGCCCCCTTTGGAGTTTCCCAGGCTAGGTACAGTCTAGGGTGGGATGTTCCCTGCACTTGCTCCCTGACAGCCAGGCCAAGTGCTCCAGCTGCTCTTCTCTCAGTAACCACAAACACTCAGGATGCGTCAGCACAGATGCAGCCCTGGCTTGCATATACTACTGGGGCTAGTTTGTCAAGTAAATGGGAATGGATGGTCAGAGAAGGACCTGTGAGAGTGTCTTGGGTTGAAAAATGTAACCAAAAATGTGTATTCTATATTCATCTGTTGAAACCGGTTGGGAGATATTGTTCTTTATCTCTTGTAACTCTAGGGGGGAAAAGAGGGCGGGTGCCTTCTGTTAATGGGACAACTGATAACACCAGATAAGGCAGTGCCTTCTTCTCTCTTCTTCCTCCGAGGGACATCACCTGTGAATGGGCCATTTAAAGCCTCTCACATGACTGATAACATTACCTCATTCCCTTGTGAGATTCTCCACCCAGTGGGAGGAGCCAAAGTCTTTCCAGCTGGATAGAACCAGCCATCCCAAACACCAACATTCGCTGTTTCCACTGGATTCCCCGAGACCCTTTCTTGAGAATCATCTCTACTCCAACTGAGCCACATCTGTCACTCCAGGAGGACTTATTTCAGACTGTTTCCAACACCCTGACCAACAGGGTGTCAGGTTTGTATTCCGACTCTGTCAGTGGTCCTTTGTACTATTGAATTTATTTTATTTTATTTTATTTTTACCTTTTTTTTGTTGTTTGTTTCTTCTCTATTAAATTTTATTTCTGACTTGGAGTCTCACTGGTTTTGCTTTCAAACCAGTACAGAGAGCTCTTCAGTACCAGTACAGGTCCCCCCTGCTTGTGACAAGGTGGTTCTGCTTGATGTTCCGCTTGTGGTGTGGAGGCAGAGACAATTCAAGATCACCAGGACACCTGGAGATGTGGAGCTCAGCCTCTTGCTTTGGCCTTGGTGTCCCCAGGCTGAGTATGAGAATCTCCAGGGCCAGAGCATTTCCTTAGAGGAGAGCAGTACTTTGCTGTTTGCAGGCCTGGAGAGGCCCAGGGACTCAAGGAACACTGAGGAGAGCAGCAAAGCTGAAAGGTGTTTGCTGGCTCCTGGAAGTTTCCAAAGCTGCTCCTGAGAATTACCCTCCTCTGCCTCTGCTGTTGCCTTGTGTTCACTCGCCTCCTATTCCCACTTTCTGACACACTGGTTTTGTTTCCCTTTTGCTTACTGGCTGTAGAGAAGTCCTTGGGTATTATCAGCATCTCTTTCTGTTTGGACTCATCCCAGTGTTTTGCCTTATTTTCATACTTTTCCCATTATCACACATACCCCAGGGCATGGAGAAATTTCCCCTGCTTTCTAATCCTTGGAGTCACAGCTGGGGGCGGACCGTTGGTCTCAGGGCTGTGAGCATGCAATAAAACCAATGGTCAGGGAAATTTCTCCCACAGCAGTCTGTGGAGATGGGGACATGGCCACAGTACTTGGTGGGTGTCCTACAGGTACACGCAGCTCTGGTCCTCCCTGGCCTCCCCACATACTGAGCCAACCCCCAGCAGGGAGGGATGGTGAGAGCCTGCACGTTCTTCTGCTGGTGCTCATCCTTTGAGGGAACTGTGTTAGAAGGCTTCCTGCCTTCTCTGAGTCATGTCAAAATCAATCCCAAATATTCTCTTTGAAGCTCTTCACACAGCGCTGAAGTGATCTTGCCTTCAAAGCAGTAGCTGGAAACAGGCAGGCTGCTTAGAAGGCAGTTGAGCACTCTCACATCATGTTCAGGCTGTATTAAAATTTTACCGTGCTGTTTTGCACCTCAGATGAATCACAGTCGCTCCTGAAAAGCATCGGGGACTAGAGGGGGGGGGGGGGGGGGGGGGTGTGCAAGGAAGGGGCTTTTGAAAAGGATTATTAATGCACAGAGATGTTTTGGTGTCTGAGAAAGGCCCTGAATGGCAGCTCTGTGCTTTCTTTCTCTGTGCTCATTATCAGTGAAGGGTGTAGCTGCTGAAGAGCTGAACAGAGCGAGGGGAGGACATGGCTGCTGCTCAGGCGGGGATGAGCAGGGGAGGGGACGTGGGAACAGAGGGAGGTGGGTGCTGGCTGTCTCCCTGAGAGGCAGTTTCAGGTTACGAGTTCAATCCCTGCCTCCCTTTGGGAGGCTGCAAAACGGCAAGTCGTTTCTTGATGTGCAAACAATTTTAAAAAGGGTGTGTGAGTGTGGAAGATGGAGAAAGCAAACACCTCCTCTGGGATCTGGCTCTCTCTACAGCTGCACACCTAAAGCGCCTCTTGCGGAGGGAGTTTCACACAAGAAAAATAGGTGAGAGAATCAGGCTACTTTCAGAATGGAGTTTGAAAGACTAAGAGGTCTGCCTTGGACTTCAGGGTCTAGAGGATTTTCCTCACTCTTTTACGCAGGCATAGAGTGGGTCTCTTGGGTTGTATCAGGATTTACAGTTGTCCTTTTGGTGTTCCCCAGGGTCGCCCTGTAATAGTGGAGACAGGGCTGTGTGGGGAGGCAAGAGGGCAGGGTGCCTGTATTCCCCTCCCAGCAGCATCCTTGGGCACAGGGAGCTCACTTCCTGCAGTGACGGCCTGCTCTGGCAGAGCAATCAGGACTACCTGAGGGCTTCATTTTCTTCAGGTTTGACATGGTCTCCTGAGTTCTGCAGACACCTACTGGGGCCTTCAGCCTTATTTTCTGGAGAAGGAGTGTTCCAGTCCCCAAGGCAAGGAAGTGCATATCTTTGCCTCTTCCTCTTGCTTGAAAATTCCCTGACTCCCTGCATCATCCCAGCCTCATTGCAAATAGGCTGCTGAAAGCCACTTGCTTTCCTGCAGACTCACACAGCCAGGCCTCCTGGGCAGATGGAGAGGCCAGGAGAGGAGTCAGATATTTGCTGGTGGGGAGGGAAGCACCTCCTTCCAAGCTCTCTGGAGGCTGAGGTGCTGGCAAGGAGTGAGCAGCCAGACTAGTGTGGGTTTCCACCCCAGCCCTCTGGAGATTTTGGCACACAGGGCTGACAGCACTTGCTGCCTGTGTGTGTCAGGGGCTGGCACAGGGTCTGCCTTCACTGGGCAGATCCATCATGTGGCAACTGGATCAAGGGTGAGAGAAACCCTGGTCCTGCTCCTGACGGGGGAGGATCCTTTTCTATTTCTCCTCACTACCTATTCACTCCAGATCTAGGAAGCAGAGGGGCAAGCCTCAATTTTTTTTTTTTTTCAATGCTAATTTTCAATTCTTCTTTGCCTGCCTCAGTGAGCCAAACATCAAACCAAGGGCTCTATATATCCTCTGGGAGTAAAATACCCCTCAAAATAAGTCGTATTTCTTTCTACTGAAGCTGAAAAATGCTGTCTCCCTTATCTAAAAATGGAGGGGAAGAAGATGCACACAGGCCTAGCTCAGCCTGCTGCCACTCCCTCTGTCCTGGTTGATTGCCACTGCCCCTCATCATACTGATGCCTGTCACTCTGCTGACAGCATGAGAGACAAACAGCAGCTTGTCTTGGCCAGAAAACTTGCCTTGCAAAGGAAAAAAAAGCCAGCTCAGGGCTTTTCACTTGGAGAGAAAGAGAGTGAGAAGAATAGACTTGAAAGCAAATTCCCATGATTTTTTGCTTCGGGTGAGGGCTTTTCCCACGCTCCATTGGAAGGAGTGCAAGGAGCAAATGTTTCCTAGTGCCTGCAAACACCAAACACTGATGAGAAGCAACGAAAAAAGCCAGTCTCATTGGAGAACGGCAGAAATCAGGGGTGTGTGCTCCTGCAGTGCCTCGTGCCTGTGTCTGCTTCTTCCATGCCAATGGCTTTTCCAGGCCTAGCTATGTTTTCTGTCTGTGGTGGGAGTGTCAGACCCTGGACATGAGGACAGGTGGTGTTTGCTGTCTCCCACAAAGCTGCTCCACAGTGACAGAGGCTGCTGCTTCTTCTGTGAGAGTCCCAGATACTGAACCAGGAAGAAGCGGTTTGGGTTTGCTTCCCAACCTGACAGCTGTGGAGCTGTTTGACATGTTTTTTGTGTTTGCCTGGCACTGGTCAAGGACTATTACCTTACTCTGTGAGACATTTGCCCCTCTATCCAAGGAAGGCTGGGAAAGCAAGCTCCATCTCCTGGGTCAGTTTCTTTGCCTGGCTTAAGCCCTGTCCCTCACCACCCTTCTTTGGTCTGATTCCTGACTCCTGTCTCCGGAGTCAAGAATTGACTGAAAACTGATCTGAAAAATCAATTAACATCTTGTCCTTTGCCAGTCATGAGCCCAGTCTTCAGAAACAACCTCTCCCAGGGCCTCCACTCCCAAGTGCTTTGGGGCCTCCCCCATCCTTTCAAAGTCCATGCGCTTTCCACAGAAAGCCAGTGTTTAGCAACCAGTCTCTGGCAGGGCTGTGCAAAACCCATCCATGCGTGGGAGAGCATGCCCATGCAACTCGCACCCTGGGAACCGGTTCACCAGCTCTGCAAGCAGAGGCCTGTCTGGTGAGGGAGTCTGTCTCAGCTCTTGAGGAGCCATGTGTCTTTAAAACACCCCGAGGATGAGAGACTTGAGGGCAGCTTTTGGAAATGAGGAACCAGCTGAGGCTGGGAATGCTCAGCAGGCATCCATGAGGATTTGGTTCAGCTTTCCAATGAGGCTCATCTCAGTGGAAGTCTGGAAGCTGGTGCTCACTAAGCTCTTTAGAGATGTGGGCCCTGCTTCATCCCAAAGTGCTTAGGAGTGCTTGGAAGTCTGTCCTGATAAATACCCCAGCAGCATAGTGAGCCTGCTGCCTTTTCCAGCTGGCCAAGTAAAGAGCATTTCTGTCAACAGAAGCCCTGCCCAGGGGTCCCAGTTTTAAACACGGCACTGGTGTCCGATTGCTGGCGCATCTCGGCATCTTCTCATCAATGAGAAACAGTCTCCTTTGCCCCCCTCCCCTTGCCTTTGGTCTTGCTCATAGAAAGCCGTGGCTGTATCCTGCAAGCGCCCATATCTGCTCCTGCGATCTCCCTTTGTTTGGCTGCCAGCTCTCTGCACCTGCGTGCATGCCTGCTCTCCCTCCCCGCTGCGGTTAGTCCTTCCCTCTCCCAGCCCATGGGCAGGAAAGTGGGTTTTAGCCGGGTCCAAGGGCTAAGGGAGTATTTGGCAATGGCATGCATTCCCACTACAATAGCAGCGCAGCCGTAGATGGGATGACACAAGCAGGCAGCTTGGTTACTTGTGAATGAAGCACGAACTGCTCTGCGATTAACCCTCTGGAGGAATCCTGCCCAGATCTTTCCCAATGGGAGCTAGAATCTCCATGTTTCCTTTGCTAATTGAGCCTGAATTTTATTAGCTAATCCCATCCCCAAATCCCCCAGCTGTCCAAAGTTTATTAAGAGCAACCACACACGCTGGCTGGGAGTTTGTGCTTATCTCCTGTTGGGGCAGGGATTGCTGTAACAAAGTGTGTGTAGTTTTGGCATTTTGGAGTGGGGTTTTTCATCCTTTTGGGTTTTTTTTTGGGGGGTGGACAGGAAGGGGGGGAGGGAGTTGGTTTTGCTTGGCAATCTGTAGCCAGCTACCATAATCACTATCTCCCATTCCACAGAGAATATGCATCATCAGAAAAAAAGACAGTGTCATCAAGTGATGACAGGTGATGTAGACCCAGGGACAGACAGAGTTAATGTCAGTCAGATGCTGTGTGCTCCCATGGTCCACCCTCTGTCATGGTGTCTGCCCCTAGGTTTGTTCCTTTTCTTGCATGGATCACTGGAACAGGCTAGTTTGGAGGCAACGACCTGCCCTGCTCTTTTCCAAGAGGGTGCTCCAGGTTACCACCAGACTTTACATCAGCATCACCAAGACCCTTCAAGTGATGCCAAGAAGCAGATGAGGCCCCTGGCCAGCATGGGCTCCAAGTATTCACCAGCTACACAGCTATACAAAGGAAATGAGCTAGACGGACCCACTTGAGGGCATTCTCTGTCCAGGAGGAACTGCAGCAGACAGACCACCAGCCCAGAGAAGCCTCTCCTCTAGAGACCTTGCTTGAATGGAAGGAGGAGGTGCTCTGCTACCGTTTCATCTTTTAAAAAGAAGCAGGGACTGAGTCATTAAAATCCTACCTATGTCATCTTCGTTTGCTTGCGCTTTTGTAGCCTCTTCTCCCACCCAAACTACCTCAAGAGAGAGCGGGGACTGGAGCAGCTCTGGAAGTCCCTGGCCACAGCATACAAAGCCCACTTGTTATCAGCACTGTCATATGCCTCTCTGCCCCCTCCCCCTTCCCAGCTCCACCACAATCGCTGCATCCCAACAGCACAGGCTGAGCATCCATCAAAAGGGCTATTATCCCAGGATTTCTTAACAGTCACTGTTGCTCTTGGGTATGGAGAACCGAGCTCCCCCTTTGACACAGTGCCCCAAGCAAAGGAATAGCGGTGCCTGTCACTGGCTGGCATTCTGATCTGCAGCTTTTCATGGCAGCCGGGGTGGGATGGGGGCTGCTGCCTGCACACGGGGTTGCGTTAGCAATTTCAGCCTTCCCTCCAGTCCTACAAGGTAGACAGGTCCTACAAAGTTCATACTTTTGGCATCCAGATGTTAGCAGTGAGGGTAACTCCCATGGAGGGGGGTTAAGAGACCATATCCTTCGTTGTTTTCGGCTGATGCTTTTATCTGCTCTTCCTGGGCTGGAGGACAAAAAGGGCACAGAAACAAAGCCACCAACCTCTGGAGCAGGCAAAGGGTCTGTAGTGCATGGAGAGGCACCTTCCAGAGATGTGCACATTGACTCAGGCAACTTTTGACTGGCACCAGGTGCCAACATACCCAGGAGCCTGCTGGAGGGCGCCCCTTTGCCCTTGCACCCCACAGGCAGTGGGTGCTGGCACTGGTTGCCCCTGGCTCCATCACAGGTGCATTTTTCTTGCTGTGTTTGAACAAGCAAACTGGTGGCAACACAGACAGTGCCACCTCACTTCCACACACAAGATCTTCCAGCTATGACACCATGGGCAAGGCTGGAGTCCTGGCAGGGATCACCCCAGCACATCAGGGACCATGGCCAGGAGGAGATCTGTGCACCAAAAGTGGAAACTCTGATTTGCTCAACCACACTGTGTAGACCATAACTGGTAAAAGGTATCATGATTTTCTTGTTGCTGGGTGTTTTTAAGACTTTTGGAGTAAAAAGCACTATTGGCACCAGCAATCTTGGTAAATGGGCAACTTTGCTGGGCATGTGCGATGCTGAACCCATCTGCAGAGAGCTTTGCTCCTTTTGTCTGCCTACAGAGACACTCACTGTGGGTTTGTGCCTGTTTGTCTGCCTGTTCACAAGGGATTACTCTTACAGATGAGACTTCGAAAACAAGACTCAGTGATGGTCTCCCTTCCACTAGTGAGAGATGGTGCTTGAAGCTCCAGTCATCCTAAAGTTTCCCTTTGTGCTGTCAGGGTTGCTCTGAGCCATGTGCCTCGTTGCTGTGACACTCTTCTGGAAAACAATACATTGGGAGACATAAGGCTGACTAGATTATGTAGTCATGTCTTAGCAGGCATTGTGTACTGCTTTCCACTTGAGAGGGCTTCTTTTCTGCCAGTTTTCTTGGACACTGAGAAAATACCAAAACTGGACAATGATGAATACTGTACTGAGGAAACCACGTGACTCTACAGACACGTAAAATCCACCATGCTTGGTCTCAGACCTTATGGAATAACTGTTTTATCAAAACTAGAGGTTGTTCAATTTTCTACTGAAATCTCTGGGCATTAACTTCATTAGAAAAAAGAAACTTTAATTATCCTGTAATCCCAAGGCCTCTGGCATGGGAAAAGTTTTCCTACTTGGGGTAAACATCTCAGGAGAATTCTCTCAGTTCAGTGCTGTTCCAATGTGAACATAGCATGAATTTTAGATCTGTTTTTTCTTCTCAAAGCTGTCCTTGACTCTTCACTAAGAAGGCTTGCTGAGAAAACTATAGTGCTCTTAGTGAAAAGAGTGGAGGCCCTTTTTAAAGTTTCAGGTATGAAATTCAGATACTTGAATTTGAAGAAGTTTACCATTGTCCAGGATTAGCCAGCCATGCAGCCACTACCTCATCTGGGCTGGTTAGAGCTGGGGTCTTTCCTTCAAACTTTCTAAAATAGAGAAAATAACAGAAATTTGGGCCATTTTGGTTTCCCAGTTCATTTTTCCCTCCCACAGATGAGTGGATCTGTGCTAGGAGAGAGGTTTCTGTCATGGTAAAGGCATTTCTGAGAGATAATTTACTTGTATGACTGGGTGTGCTGGCACTGGAATCCTGCATACAAAAAGACCCAGCAAACTGATGGTGAGTGGTTTGTTGGAAGGAAGAAGCGGGAGGCTGTTAAGCAGGTATCTTCATGGCAATACAGCAAATTAAGTGCAGAAGTTCTGGGGTCTCTGCTTTAATAACTGATCAAAAAAGAAGAGAGAACATGAGCAGACAGACACAACTGCAAAAGACCAGCCAGCCAGGATGTTTGCGAACTGTGCTACTGCCAAAATTCCATGAAGGGGAAGAATTTACTAGGATGATTTGTTCCTGAGAAAGATTGTTTTTTTTCTATAAGTGCTGTGCATAACTCCAGTTTCTGTTTTGTTATTTGGGGCTTGGATTCTCCATTATGCAAGGTCATTTGCCTTTTTAATCCACTAGGATGTATGAGACTATGAATGCTTTGTTGCACTAAAGGCGCAGTGACTTAAACAAGGAACTGAAGTAAGGTCCTGACCGGGGCAGGGGTAGAACTGTTTTGGGTTTTCCTAGTTTTGAAGAATTTAGATGCTCAAAACTACACACCACAGCAGAAGTACCAGGGTAAGTGAAGACTTTTCCAGCCTGCCCTAAAGCATAGCTCAGACACGACAGTGAACAAAATCTCATCCTGGTCCCTTTTAGTGAAGCCCAGCCTCCCACACCAGCAGAGGTTTGAGATTTTCCTGAGATGTTGTCTGCCGCTTTTGCACAGTGGGGTCAAATCCTAATTTCAGTTGCGGCGAACTTCTCTCCCTTCCACAGCATACCCTTCGAGATGAGCTTCACCATGCCGTTGTCTGCCAAGCTCGACGGAGATGAGTGAACCCTTTGATCCGCCTGGCTCCCAGTGCCTGCCGGCTGGATCACTGCCGTCTTCAAGGCTGGTGTCGGAGTGCGGGGTGGGTTCGTGCGTAGGACTCTATGGGATCTGTGCGGGGCTGCTGGGTGTGTGAGTGTCTGCCTGCCCGGGGGCTGATGCCCGCCGGGATGTCCCTGCGGCAGAGCCTGTCTGCGTGAGCCCTGCTGGGGCGGGGGTGTTGCAGGGATGCGGCTGCGAGCCGCGTACGCCTCGCAGGGCGCGGGCAGAGCGCTTTGTGCGGAGCGGGGACGCCGCTCCCGCCCGGGCCGTGCCCACGCCGTGCCCGAGGGGCGGGACCGGGGCGGGAGCGGGGCGGGGCGGCCGCTGCCCCCCGGCCCACGCGGGGCCCCGCTCGCCACTCTCCCGGTGGCGGCGGCGGCCGTGGCGGGCGCGGCGCGAAGCCGAGCAGAGCCCGCCGCCGCCGCGGGAGCCTGGTGAGCGGGGAGCTGCTGCCGGGGCGGGCACCGGGCCTGCGCCTCCCGGGACAAAGCCGGGCTGGGAGGGACCCCGGCGCCGCCGATCGGGGCCGGGGCGGGGCTGCCCGGGGGCCGGGGCGGTGGGGCTGTGCCGCTGCCCATCGAGCATGCGGGCGGAGGGCCGGGGTGGGGGTCTGCAGCCGGCTCGGGGCGCGCTCCGGTCCCGACCGGCACCGCCGCCCACCCCGGGAGCCCCGGCGGGCTCTGCCCGATAAACTTTTCCCGGTCTTGGTGGGCGCCCGACGCCCCGGAGGGACCGTCGGGCAGCCAGAGCTACTTGAGTTGGGGGTTTGGTGCTTTTCTTTTCGCCGGAGCATCCTTGCGCCGCATCCTGGAATCGCTGTCCTAGGGAACAGGTAGCCGTTACCTCGCGCACCCGCCGGTGCCCCGGGATGCCTCAGACCCAGGTCCTGGCTTTCGGCCTGCCAGGGGACAGACCCAGGTCCTGGCTTTCGGTCCCTTTACCCCTCTGATCCCGACCTGTTTCCCCGCGCGGCGCCGCGTGGGTTGGTGCGGGTGGGTCCCCGGTGCAGCCGGCGTGCGGACACGGGCACGCCCCGGGATCTGGGCAGCGAGAAATGACGGCTGGCGACAGGGAAACCCTAGTCTTTAACAGGCATTTGGCAGCGCCGAATATTAAACCAGAAGTGAAGAGTTTTTGCTGGCTCAGGTGTCTGCTTCCCTCCCTTTGATTTTTCTTTTTAATTTACTGGCTCTCACATCAGGACACTTGTTCAAGTTTGGGTGATGCTGGACACTGCTTGCTAAGTCTAAAAAGAAACAAAGGATAAAATATTTTTAAATCTGTTTTCCCTGCAAATACTCATTGAAGGTGTTGGAATGTGCTGCCCTCTGGTTAATTCAGACTCTATGAAGTCCATGAAAAAGCAGTAAAATAGTGTCTTCAGTAAAAGAGACACACGGCAATCTGATTGGTGAATCCCACCGATATTCCTCACTTCTCATAATTTTTTCAAGAAATAGATTTTAATTTATTAGCCTGCCAGAGAGAAGGAGTCTGCAGGTGCTAATGGTTTAGCCGATCAAAGACACCCTTCCCATAGGTGGCACTTGAATTCGGTGATGCTTGTGGGCCAGTGGCTCTCTTACCTTTCACTTTGTCCCACCCAGGCTCTTATTAGTTGTCTTTCTTTGTGCCATGCAGTGTGAATGGCTGTTGGAGGGGCTGGCCAGGGCATCTCTGAGCCCAGAGGCAAGAATCTTTACTGCAGTGCAAGCCTTAGGGGTGCACGCAATAGCAACAGTGTCCATAGCTCTGGTGGTGTTCCAGTATGCCTGAGTGGAGGAAGTGCTTAAGGATCAGGCTGGTAAATGTTGCTCATGTGCTTCCAGGATTGGAGTGTAAAAGTGCCTGTTCACTTGGAGACCCTCAGGAAAGGGACGTCAGTTTGCCTGAGGATCAGCCGGCCAGGGGACGATGAGTAAACTTGGTTAGATGAGGAAGGACTCTGTGGAGTCCCCACGTGGGGGAATTGTGCGTCCTGACACCCATAGCAGCCGGCTGCATTCTCTGTGTGATCTCTCCTAATCCACTCAGCTTTGTGGGAGTCCTCCTCCGAGGTATCTCCAAAGTTAGTTCCAGGTATCTAGCTACTGGCTAGAGTGCAATCAGACCTGGCCAGGAGGGGGGTGGTGGGGATGGGACACAGGAATGCAGGAATGTCTTGTGCCTGGAGCATTTGCCTCCTGGGGAAGGAAGATGGGAAGGAATCCTTGTCTGTAAGTAATTCAAGCGCAAAACGTTTCTCCCCTTGCAGACAATGAATCGTTTCAGCGAGCTGACACTGTTATTTGTGGCTCTTGGCAAACCAGATAAGAGCATTCTGCCAGACACTTGCTCAAATCAGTGCCAGCCCCAGCCTTGCTGATTGCCTTTCACTGGGTGGGAGAGAAGTCTTTGTGTGCCACGGCAGTAATCACAGTGGTGCTTCTGGGTGAAGGAAGGTTGCTGCTGGTCCCCTTGGCTACACAAGTCTCTGATTCTGGTCCTTGTGTTTCAGGCCTTTTTATTTTCCAGAGAGAGTATGGCACTTTGGAGAAATTTTTCCTGCCTGGCCCTGCTTGTGGGGCTGTGAACAGCTATTTTCAAGACCCCTTTTCTTTACCCTTGATCTAAACCTTGCATGAGGCTGGTTATACATGCTGATTAAGCAGGGAATTAAATCACATAGGAATGCTGCTCGCTTGATGTCTTCTCTATTACAGAGCTATGCTTAGAAGTTGAGGCTTTTCAAGTGATTGTGTGGGCTTTAGCTGTGAAAAAAGCCTTGTAAACAATATGCCTTTGTGATGAAGGCAGAGTAAGTGTAATTATCACCTGTCCTATTAAAAATCTTCCCATTTGGGGGCATAATCAAGCTAATCAGACAGTGTTGTGCTTTTCCAGATTACTAGGTGATCCTTTCCAGTGGCTCGGGAGCAGATGCAAAATGAGCAGTGGAGGGCAGTGCAGAAGACACAGTGGGCTCTCAGTCTGACCCACGAGGATTTGAAGATGTCTGCGTGCAGTGACTTTGTGGAACACGTTTGGAAGCCCGGGTCTTGCAAAAACTGCTTCAACCCGAAGAGTTCCCATCGGCTGCAAACCCCCCCAGACGTGGGAGCTTGTGGCGTGCTCCTGGATGGAGCTAGGACCAAGCCCGAGAGCCTCGTATTGGAAGACGAAGGTGTAAATACTTCCCCCTTCTCAAAGCCAACAATTGCTGTGAAGCCAACAATGATAAACTCGGATGTTACTGACTCGTGGGCGGATGTGAATATGAATGCAGATCTGTCACAGGTAATGATTAATCCAGTCAAAGCATGACTTCCCGTTACTCACCTATCCTCGGAGTGCTAGGAATATCTGTTACAAATGTTTCCTTCCCTTTGTTCTTCCCTCTGGTCTTGACTCAGGTTTTTAAGCCATATACTGGTTTCTCAGTGTATCTTTAGGTGAAGCTGAATGGGCTGTTGCTCACAAGCCACGTGCAGAGGAGCTTAAAAATGCACTATTTGTTTAGGAACTTCCGATTTTTAAATGAGGATGCGGGTTATTTTCATGGGACGTTTTACTGAAAAGATATCTCTTTGCAGTCACTGCTGACTGGGTCCATGGTCTTTGTGTCAGTGAGGAAGAAAAGTGCCCTGTCTTCCTAATCCTTCCTACCACTCTTTGCCAGAGCAGTAATGCCCTGTGGGTGTAGCTCCTCGCCCTGACCAGTTGATACCAGCAGTGCCTCAGCAGAGTGACGCACAGGCTGCTGCCCCACTGCCTGTGGCATAGGTGTGCTCCTATTTCCCCATGCTCCAGAGGACAGCCAGGGCTCACCAGCTCTCTTAGCCTCCCCCTGCTGTCCCTTTCTTTTCTTCTAAGGGGCAAAGGGCACACGAGTGCAAACTGCCATTGTTGGTGGTGTTTGATCTGTGCGTGCAGATTTGATGTGCCTGCTCTCAATCCCTACTTCTGAGCACGGCCAAGCTGATATCCCAGGATAACCGGTGATAGTCTGTGTCTGTTCTGGAGTCACACACTCTGGAGCAGTGTGAAATGAAATGAAAATAAGCAGAGAGAGGTGCAAATATTCCTTCGCTCTCTGAATCTTTAATTGCACAGTGATTCACAGACGGGATGACAGGTCGGACATGTTTCTGGCAGCAAACCCATAGGAGGAGAAAGGAGAGTGTCTTATTCCAGTGCATTGCCATTGTTGTTAACTCAAGGACCGAAAATGGTCCATGAAATATGACAAGTGTAGTTTTACCAGGAAAGGTTTGTAGTGGGGTGAGCACAGCAACATCGATGGTGAATTCCAGAGTACTGTTCTGCGGAGCTGGGCTTTTGTTTTTGCAGTTTGTGGGTTTGTTTAAATTTTATTTGTCTTTCATTTTGGATATACATGTTCTGACAGGGCATTTGTCTCTTTGACCCATGCAGGTCAGTTGGGGCATGATTTCCAGCAAGCAACTCCTCCTGAAATCAGGAGATGCACAGCACATCTGCCTTGACAATTTTGGCAATGGTGGTGTGAGAAAGCCTTACCTTCACAGCCAGCCCAGCGACTGCTTGTCTTGCTGTCCTCCCAGCTACTCCATGGTGGGTCTGCGTGGCCTGGACAGTCGAGTGGAGAGAAACCTCTCCATCCACAGCCTGGTACTTGTAGGTGAGATGGGCAAGCAGGAGGACAGAGTTAAAGACAAGTTTGCCCTGCCTCATCAGGTCCCCTGCCCTAATCCATCTGCCGTGGGGGACAGAAGCACCACTAACTCCAGCAGAAACACTTCTTCCCAAGCCAAAGAAGGAGCAGCACTCCCTTCAGGGGGTGACTGTGGTCACGTCTCCTCCATCTTGGAAAGCGAAGGGGGTGAGTACTGTTCAATCACCAACTGCCACAAAGAGCACCCTGTCCCGTGGGAGCTGTGTTGCACAGGGGAAAAGGATGCACAGTGTGAGAGGGAGAGTCACACTCCCAGCGGATGGAGGCAGTGGGGTGCTCCCGAGATTCCAAGGCCAAGTGGCCGGGCAGTCAAGTTCAGTGAAGAGGAGCACAGAGCTGTGAACGTGGCCTTCTGCATCACGAAAGACGAGAGTGATCCTCTTCCCTATACCCTGTGTTCAGACAGAAAAGTCCACACTAAGCCTGCCATCCTCCCCGAGAGCACAGGGAGCTGCAAGGCGGCTGCCCTTGCTTTGTCCCAGGAGGATGAGGACTTACCTCTCCCTGGGGCGCCCTCTGTCACTGGCAGCCTCTGCACTGAGGGTTCAAGCATCCCTCAGCAGGCTCTGGTGGAGCCGCAGCACCCATGCCTCACCGAGCCAGCTCGTGGCGATCCCATCTATGCTGAGAGCACCAAGAGGAGGAAGGCACAGCTGAAGGCTGTTGGCAGCCAGGCAAAAGTGGAGAAGCTGGCCCGTGGCACTGCCAAGCAGAAAACTGATGGGTTGTGGAGGGATAGTGGCTGGGCTTTGGGAGGTGAGAAGGAACACCAGGACGCCACTGGCCAGGTGGCAGCAAAGATAACTATAATGACAGCACACACTGAGGATGATCACAAGACAATATTCCTCAGCAGCCCCGACTCAGCTGTAGGAGTTCAGTGGCCATGTATCAGCCCCACTTCCCACCCTGATTTTGGGACTTCATCACCTGCTATTGAGTCTGGACAGATTTTTCAAGCATCTGGATGTGAAAGTAAACCGAGCTTTCATCTGGCAGCTTCTGTGAAGACCTCACTTACTGAGAGTCCAGCCATCCCCCCAAAGATGTCCAAAAACAGCCAGCCAGGCAGTGAGGGGAGCCGTGTGCCCCCAGTCAGCTCCCACATGGGAAGGTTTGGCGATGAAAACAGCCATGATGGAGTTGGTGCTCAGCTGCAGCCGAGGAGCTGTGCTGATACAGGGGCCTGTGGGGTGACCCCTTCTCCCTGCACTCATGTGAACGGGGTCTCTGTGGAGGAGTCCAGTAGAGGCCTGGCAGGCTCGTCCTATGACAGGAGGCAGAAATACTATAACCCAACGTGGACCAAGCAGTGCCGAATAGAGGAGGAGGAGGAGGAGCAGGAGGAGGAGCAGGAGGACTTAAACCACTCTTGGACAGTAGGAGCTGAGAGTGGAAGAGTTGATGCCGACTTTGCGGATGATGGCCCAATACTGGAAAGCCAGACTGGAATGACCAAATCTTCTTCTTTCTCCTTTGATTTCCCTAAAGACAAGAGCAATGGTGTGGAGTTTGCACCACCACCGCCACCACCGAAAAAGCAGTCCAGGTACAGCCCCGTGAGTGTGTGCATGGTGATCTATTAACCCTTTGCAATTGGGATGGTTGCTGCAAGAGTTCATTGACTAGGAAGTGCTTCCCATTCTTTTTTCCTCATTTTCTCTCCAAAGGTGGGCTTTCAGGAGCATGGGAGTTAATTGCACAGCTGAAAAGCTACTTGTCTTTTTACTCTGAAAAGCTGTCTGGTCTTTGTAAGTCTTGGTTTGAGTGTCATGTGCATTTGTAAAGGCCCTTCAGGGCTGCAAGATATGACCTTAAGTCCCAATATTCGGGTGAGAAGAAGGTCCATGTCTAGGACAGCTGGTGTTTCCCAGGTCAGCTTCATTCTGTCCTGGCAGTTCCTTGACGTTGAATAGCATGGAAAACCGGGGGTTGCAATCTTCTCTTGCAGGTGGGACTGGGCAACTTTTCTTGATGCTAATAACAAGGGCCTCCAAAATCAACATTTTCAGTTTGGCTCTAATGAATTTCTGCTTTCAAGGTAAACTCTTAAAGCTGCAATTTCCCAGGGAGGGCTCCTTGCCTGCAAGCAGGTAATTGGAGCTTGCCTGATGTGTGCTTGTTATGTGTGGGAGCCACCTGGCTTCAGGCAACCTTCTGCTCTCCACTTTCCTGGAAGTCAGGTTTGCACGCAGGGCAATTGCAGGCCCCAGAAAACATGTGAGGAAGGAAGAGCTGTCCATCTGGGAAGGAAATAGCCCTGCTAAGCAATTAAATAAACCTTAGGCTTACAATACTTCATGTGCATTTAGTATCCGCAGCTGTGTGCATCACAAAAAAGGAAAAAAAAAAAAGAAAAAAAAAAGTCAAATGGGAGAAGAAAATTTGTTTTTCTCTCCATTAATTGTGTTGTCTGAACATACTGGGGAAGGATACTTTCACCTTTTGCTAGTGTCCCTTATTTGCTCTATTGTATGTGGCAGTTTTGCTGCCTGAACTGTGTTGTGTTGCATTGCATTGCAACACAACAGATTTGACTCCAGCTCCTTGATTTAAAAGTTGAGAGAAGAAGGGATGGGTGTTTGGAGGAGAACTTGGCCTTGGGTTCCGTGGTCAAGCTTATGCATAGGCATCACTGACCTCCAGACTGAGACTGTAAATTTTCAGTGTGTTTCAGGATTGGCTAGCCCAGAGAATTATTGTTTTTAATTGGCCAAGAGGTGAATGAATGAGCTTTCTCAAGGGAAGGGATGAACAAGTAGCTTTAGTCCTCCTTAATACTGGGCTTCCTGCTGTGATGCCACATGCCTGCTGCAGTCAGAGGAAACAAAAGGTCCAGAAGTAAATGAGCACACAGGTGTATTTGCTCTTGTCCTCCTTGTGGTGTTATGACAGCAGAGGAATGTGGAGCATTTTCTGCCCCTTTGAGGGGCTGTTTCATGCTCCTGGTGCCATTGGGCTGTGCCAGTTCTAACAGTTGCTATTGAGTCATCCCGATGAAAGCATCTTTGTGGTAGAAAGCCTGTATGAAAGCAGGCAGGGAAACTGAGGTCAGGTAGCATGTGGCATCCATGACTGGGATCTCTGGCAGAGCTGTAAACCCTTTGGGTGGTTGAGGTAGGTTACCCGCTGTGGCTGCAGGGCAGGTTGTGCTGCAGGGCAGGTTGTGCTACGGGTATTTGTCTCCCAAAGGCCTTGATGCCTGCAGCTGTGCCATGGGGCACCTTACTCAAAGAGCTTAGTCCTGCCTCCAGCTACTGAAGCTGGAAGCCCAGCGGGCTGAGGAGCAGTAAGGAATGATCTGATCTGACTCAGGTTTTGCAAGCCATGCTTCATTTCTTTGCTTTGAGGGTGCTTTTGTTTTTGTCTCAAGCAAAGCTGTGGCTGCTCCAAGTATGCCAGTGCAGGAGCCAGGGCGGTGGGAGGGATGGCTGCATGCATAGCTGGTAAAATCCCCCTGGACAGTTGTTGCAGCTTCAGGCCATGGCCTGGTGCTAGAGGAACATCCCCTCTGTTCATCCTGGGCTGCAGCCAAATACCTGAAGAAGCAGAATCACAAAGATGACTCTGAGGCACATCCATACTCTCCTGGTGCCGGGCAGCCTGTGAACATGTGCTTTTACCTGCTGGAAGAACCACTGATCCTTCTGCTAGGCTTATGTACTCCTCACACAGACAGAGCACCTCAGCCCAGGATGTTCCCTGGCGGGTCAGCTACAAGGGCTCCTTTGCTGGATGGAGGTGAAGCCAGTGTAGACCTGTCTGTGGCACAGGCTTGGGGCTGGGGGCTTAGCAGATCAGGGTTCATCTCAGCTGCAGGAAAGGTATGTAACCATCCCTTTTCCTTCTAGATTGCAAGCTGCAGCCAGGCATTTGATTTCATGCTGGAAAATTAAGCTTGCCTGTCTGACTTTCCTAATGAAATTTAATTTCTTATTTTAAGGAAAACTTGCATGTGTGTTTGAATAGTTATAAAGCAGAGAAAGAAAAAACTGAGTCTGTAGATTTTGTTTTGTTCATCTTGGCTTTAACAATTAAAAGGGAAAACATTTTTTACGGAGTAAATTTCTTCCAGTGACTGAGGAAACTTTGGTTTGGAAGTAAGCTGTCTCTTAGGATGGCAGAAGGAGCGATTTCAGGGAGGTTTAAAAGTTGTCACAAAAAAAGGAAAATAATGAATTTGTGTCTGTTTTGTCCTATATAAAGCTACTCTGGATCTCTTGCAGCTGTTTCTTCATGCAATCCTCTTTTTCTGCTTGTTTAAAAGATTACAGATATTTGATTATATCTTGCTCTGAAACAGAATTACTAGTAAGTACAATTACAAGGGGAAATAGGCTGGAAAGTGAAGATGGTGGCTGGTCTTCTTCCAAAAGCTGAGAAGGTAGTTGGCTAGGGAAGGAGCTCACCAGGGAAACTAGGATCCCCAGGACATGTATGTGCAATGATGATTTAAAGGCTCTTTGGTG
Organism: Prinia subflava; assembly: GCF_021018805.1. NCBI lineage: Eukaryota > Metazoa > Chordata > Aves > Passeriformes > Cisticolidae > Prinia > Prinia subflava. Next base: position 4,272,604 of record NC_086283.1, on the reverse strand, counting down.
TAAAATGCTCTAGTATGGCCTTCAGTCTCTTGGCATGAGCAATGAATCTTTGCTGAAATTTATCTCTCTCTTATGCAGAGGATCAGGCTTAAATGATCCTCATGGTTTCTTCTAGCCTCCAACACCTTGATTGCTAATTTATTTCGTGTGTCTCTTGAAGAAAGAAAAGCGTGATGCTGTTTTGCATCTTGAGCTATTTTCATCACAATTAGTGCCACCTTCAAAAGGTGGTGCTGAAAAAAAGCTTCTGAAATTTGCTGAGTGCGCTGGTGTAGGGTAGCAAAGGTGCAGCACAGCACTTCCCCACACCTGTCACTGTTGAATGCAGCCAGGGAGAAAGAGCCCGAGGAGTGCCAGGATTGCCTGTTCTAGTGCTGCTGCCACCGCTAGCTGCTGGAGGACACAGAGCACAGGAGTGTTACAGAAAAACTGCAATGCTGGGAATTGGATCACCAGGAAAAGAGCCAGGTTTGTTCCTCGTTGGGGAGGTGGTGCTGGCTGGTGGGGCTGTGCTGTGTGTTCCTTGCCAGGAATCAGTCTGTGACAGAGCAGCAACCAACTGTACCTGAGGAGGAATATTCCTCTTTTCTTACCATTCCTGAGGCACCTGTTTCTCCTTGGAGCTCAGTGTCAGAGTGCCCCCCAGTAACAAAACACACTTGCTTATAAGGTTGTGATCTATCAGCTTATCTTTTAGGAAAGTTTGTTTCTTTTAAAATAAAAGTCATTCACTCTTCTGTGTGTTTCCTGTCTTACCACTTGAAAAGGCACAGCGTTGGAAATTGAAATGAGATTCTTTACCTTCTTCACCTTATTAGAGTACTCAGTGATTTAATTTTTGACTCACTATCTTAATTCTGTACCCTAGCTGAATTTTCCAGAGCATCTCCAGACTCCAAACCCTTGTTTCAACTTAACCCATGCTACATAAAACCCCTCTAGTGCAGGGGGGAGCAGTACATCCCTCTGAACAAAGCTAGTAGTTCTTCAAAATCCTTTCTTTCCCTTACTTCAGTCTTGGTTTCTCCACATTTGCCAGCTGATAGCAGAAGGATAAGTACAAATCTAAGCTTCAAACGTTGTAAGCTCCTGTATGCTAGGTTTTAATTTCCCTCTGCAAACAGGGGAAGATGCTGGAGGAAACAGCAAGTGGCAAGAGCGGGAAGATATAATTATTCACGTTTCATGACAGACAAGCATATGGTACAGTAGTGCTTCCTCTTGTGTAATAATTATGCCTGGCCATATGTTATGTTTGATGCTGTAATGCAGGCTGGCTTTTTCTCTCTTCTGTGCACTAATTCCATTATTTTATACTGGGAGGGGGTGTCTTGTTGACGTTATCACCAAACACCTCCTGGAGTGCAGTTTGCTGTGTTGTGATTTATATGTGTGTTCTCTGTTCTCCTCTCTCCGTTCCTCTGTCACATGATTTATAAAGCTCAGCATCTCTGTTATCTGAGAATAGTGCTTGAGAAGCAAGCATGTTCTTGTGCTGAGAAGTGTCCTCCTCCTGCTGGCACAGCAAGGCTGGGGGACCCCCGTGATGGCACTGCAGAGTGACCAGGGCTCTGTGGGAGCAGAGGTGCCTTGCATACCCTCCCGTGCTGCCAACAGGCTGTCCCCGGGATGGCTGCGGGAAAGGAGGGAGTGAAGCCCGGCAGCCTTTTTGTCTGAGGGGCCTCCTGCTCTCCAAACCTGCCCCTTGCACTCGTGGAAAGTAACCAGATCTCTGTGTCAAATCTCAGACAGCAAATTCAAGCCGAAGGTATGTCCAAAGTCCAGGGATTCCTGGGGCAATATCCCAAGGCATGTGTGTCTTCTGCGGTTAGGGGAGCCAAGCTTTGGTGCCCATCTCCAGTGTCTCTCTAAGAAGTGCAGAGCATGCAGCTGGTGATGCTGGGGTCCTACGGCAGCATTAAGCGGGACCCTGATCTGTGAAGAAATGTGAAATTATTGGCTAACACGTGGCTACTGGTCAAATAGAGACACAGGAAAGATGAAGCAGGCCCTGGCCAGAGGTGCAACCTGAAACAAGGGAAATGAGCCGGGTCCCTTTTCAATGTTAAGAGAACTCCAAACTGGATTTAGTGGGGTTTGTGTTGTTCTGTGGTGTTTTTTTACAAGATTGCTCTTTCCCATCTTGACTTGTTTTAGGCAGGACTGTGAGAATCATGTGGAAAGTCAGCTGGATGAAATTGTTTATGATGGGAAAACTTAGAAATAGGGAACTGGAGGGGTTGCCTGAATATGCCAGGCTGTTGCACAGAGGATATTGAGTAATTGAAGTGTATTTAAAGCTACCAGAATAGTTGGAGAGCTGAAAATCTGTAAAATCCTCTGGGTTTAGGTTATTAGATTGGGAGAGCTGACTCTGCTGACCTACTCTTTATGCACAGGCACATGAGGAAGGCTCTGGTGCTGCTCTTGAAATTGCTGGTTATGTTTTAGGTGCTGAGCAGGCATTTTAAAATTGATGTAAATTAACTACTGTTACATATTTCTGAAGAGGAGTGTAGCCCGCAGATCTTTACAAGTCAGTGCAGCAGGGCACAAACCCAGTGTGTTCTTTGGGTTTAAGATGAGTTGTGCTCCTTATTTCCAACACCCTTTGTTGATTTCCAATATCCTTTTGTGTAAAGGGCAAGACAGAAAATAACCACCTGTGCTCTTGCACTCAGGTGAAGTGGAAGGAACACTAGCAAAGCAGGGGCTGTTCGGGTTAGCTGAAAATCAGGGTGTTGCATCAATCAGCTGTTCAGCTCTTGAGGTGGAATTTTACTGAAATGGGAGAGTTTGACCCCAGCAAGTTTTCAGTAGTAATTCTTCGGTAGAGTGGGCGGTATTTTGATCTGATCATGCAGGCTGCACCCTGGGCTTCAAGCAGCTCATAGGAAAAGGGGGAGATGTGAGGCAGAGGTATTTCCAGGAGGGATTAGGTGGCCTGGCTGTAACATCTGAAACAAGAGCAGGATGTCGTTAAAGCGGCAAACAATTTCTATTTCGGTGCGCCTATTCAGGAACTGCGCTTTACATCAGTCACGGCGGTGCGGGGAGGAAACGGGGCTCTCTCTGCATCTGACTTCAGCAGCGCTGAGCGCAGCAAGGGCAGCAGCCAGCACGGCTCTGGCCGGCGCCGCGCTGCGCCCAGGTTGCTTGGAGGGATAGGTGTGGCGGCGGACCTTGGACCGCGCCGAGCAAAGTCTCATCTCTCTCTGAGTGCGGGAATGGTAAGGCAGCTCCGTGAGTTCGTGCTTAAGTGATGGGAAAGGAACAGAAATGCGCCAAGTTTTGGGGGGGGCTGGGGGAAGGAATGTATTAGAAAACATCTCATCTGTGTGAATCAAGACCGGATGTCTTGCTAAATCTTCTTTTCTGATCGATTCAAATACTTTTGATTCTTGCCTGGTCAGGCAGTGTACTGGCGTGGGTGTGCACCCTTGTGTTTTGTCCACCCAAATTACTAAATGTTAAACATCTGAGAAAAGTTGTAGGATAAAGTTATATCTTTATAGTATGAAAAAATATTTAAGTGCAGTAGGTTGCTTTAAACATCATTAGTCATAACAGACTTAAACCCCTCAAACTCTGTCTCTCTGTTTCTCTCTCTTTCTCCCTCTCTTATTTTTTAAACTGTGACTTGTGTGGTGCATTGTGAAGTTTTGTATATTGTCCCCAAGAGGCTTGCTGTGATAAATTCATCACTGGTGGAAGACCAGTGTCTCTGCTGAAGTATACCTGAACTGGTTTTTATAACCTTATTTTCATCAGCCCTTGAGTATTTTTAGACCAAGGCTGCTCAGGCAAATGAGGAAGTCTGGCAGAAGTTTCTTCCGGGCTTCTCATACACTCTGCTCTCCATGTGGTTGTGTGGACACAAGAGTAAGTGCTTTGTCTGGATTGGGAATGAAACATTTCTCAATCTTCAAATAAAAATCTGTGTCTGCTGTGCTTGGGAATTTTGGACAAGGAGGGGTCCCGTGCATGTGACCAGGGTGCCACAAGAAAACGGTCGTGCATGTCTTTTGTTTGTCTTTCTCAGCAGCCATTCAGTCAGCTGATTAGGAAACGCTAGATACCTTCCAGCGAGATAGCTGGTGGAGGTCCTTTTACTTCTGTACAAGTCTGCCACTAGCCTTTTTACATTCTAAATCAATGTGTTGAATTTTATCAGCAGATTGGCAGTTTTACTTAAAAAATGTGGACTGATAACCTTTGTTTTCTGGCTGGCAGAAATGCCACTGTACCAATGCTAGGAGTACTTATGCTCTTATGTGTTCCCTGATTTCAACAGTTTCTGTTGTTTTCAAAGGCAGAAACATGAAGACAATACAAGGGAAATTCTTTATCTTAGCAAAAAATCCTGCTTGCGTAAACTGGTCACTTATACCAATACCTAGCAGGTTATAAGACCTGTTATGGTTGGCTTATTTATTTTTTCAAATGGAAGCTGCATGGAAACCTGTAGGTCTTACATTAAAAACTGTGTGGTAGGTCCTGAGTTTGGCAGACTCATGCTTTCTGCAGAGATGCTTCTTCTTTTGTAAGGAATTGGTTGTTACTGTGATGCACGGTTGGAGATGATGGACTCCTCTGCTACCTATGCCTCTGTTGTGAAGGAGTGGGGTTCACACACCCAGCCTCAACCTGCCTTCTGTAAAATGGCAGAAGTGATGCTACTTCCTCCCCTTGAGAACTTTGTTGAAGGCAAATGCTGGTGGGTCCCCACTTCCGAGTGACAGTGACCAAAACGGGAAGTGGTCCAGGACCTCACATGTTCTAGGCAAAGGAGGTGCAGACTGCAGCTGAATGCTCTTGGCTCCCCAGCCTTCCCTCTCTGCTCAAGCACAGCCAGTTTGGCATGGGGACTGCAAGCCTACAACCTGCTCAGAGTCTGTGGGATTCAATACTCCAGGTACTGGAGAAGGAAGAAAAGTGCACAGGAATGAGGTAGTCTGGTGTGATAAGAGACTGTGCAGTGTATGGCTAGGCAGAGAGCAAACTAAGGCTGCTCTCAGCTTGAGTCTCCATGCAAAAGTGCATGCAGGGTATCCTTTTGCCATCTGTCTCCTGACTTCTCTTTCACTCTCCCTAGGCATGCTCTGAAAATGAACCCAAGTAACACTGAGTTGGAGAGAGTCAGCAACAGCTCTGCAGAGAGCCTCAGCCCACCCTTCAGGAGCACCCACGTCAGCTTCACAGCGGGCTCCAGCGACAGCCTCGACTCGGACACACAGACCGGCAGCGATGGCAGTAAGTGACCACCATGTAGGGGAGAGGTGGCATTGTGCCTGAGGCCCACTGCAGGGACAGCATCCTCAGAGCAGGGATCACGAGGGTCCAGTCTCAGCTCCCCCAGTGACCCTTCATCTTGCCACTTCTCCTACCCTTCCGCCTCTTAATGAACTTAAGATGAATGTGGCAGAGTCAGACCAACATCACAGAATTTTCCTCTTTCATTCAGCACCTGCCAAGATAATTCACCCTGTAGATCTCTTCTGGACTGGATAAAATCTCCATATAAAAACAGTCCTGCTTGTGCTTCATGCATTTTACCATGTCACAAGTACCCCTGCTATAGGCAGTTCTACACAGATTTGACGAGTACCAGAAGGAGTTTTGTACTAGAAGTGATCTCTCCCTCTCATTGTGTTCCCAGTCATTTCTTAAGGGGAAAAAAATCTGCCTGCACTCGTTTACCTGAGATTAAAAAATACTTACTATGAAGTCACTTTTTTTCATCAGTGCGTAACTTAGACATGCACTAACGTGTTCAGCAGCTCAGAAACTATTTCCTTAGCAAGAACAACCTTCATGTAGTGGAAGTTCTGTCTTTCCAAGAGCAACAATGTGCAGCAATAAAATTAAGAGCCAGAGCTCTGGAAACTCCATTTTTCCACCACTAACTGGGAGTCTGAGACCTTGCCAGGAAATTGTACAAGGGTAAGAAAAACTCGCATATGTTGAATCTTTACTTGCTAGGCACAGAAGCAATTTGCTGTCAAAAATGATAGGGACAAGAGGATTTCTCTGCCTTCACTAACAGAGAAGCAACTGTTTAAACTCATCATGGGAAAGACGAGTTTTTAAATGAACACTCAAATGCAGTTTGTCTTGCTGATGCAAGCAAGAAGCTGTGCAGTCAGTCACTGAGTGAGGTGAGCTCAAATTAACTGGCTGTGCTGTCAGATGTTAAAATATGAAGTGGAGGGGAGCTTTTATGCCCTTGACACACAGAAGGACTCCATGCTGAAGGTTCAGAGCACTTTTAGGAGAGTTGTGAAAGAGGTTAATTCATTACCCTGTGCTTGGGGCAGAGCCCAGCAGTATATTAAAAAAACTTAAGAGCAGTTTGGCGTTTGTGGGCTAGGCATGTGGACCGGTTGCCAAAGATTCCAGTGCTGACGTTTGTTTCCTAAGACTCTCTCAGGTAAATCTTGTCTCTCAAAACAGGGATTCAGCTGCATGTCCTGGCAGAGATGCCTCTGGTGAGGTACTCGTGGACTGCACACTGAAGAATTTCTCTTGGCTCTATCCTCTGTCAATGCCCCGTGGATGGAAGTGGCAAGAGGTGCCATGCTGAATGATCCCTGCCTGTGACTTTTGACAGGGTTTTAATAGAGAGAATCTTTCCTGTGGACCCATCAGAGCATTATGCAGATGTCTGGGTTTTCATTAAAGCTTGGGGCATGAATCTCAATTGTTAAGGCAGATATTCCTCAGCTGAAACTGGAGAGCAGTCACTTGCTGGGCAACTGGGTGTACAGTACAGGCACACACCTGGGGCAAGGGTCCAACAGGAGTCAGATAGCTCAGCACCCAAGCACTGGGGCAAAAGAGATGTATGCTGATTCACGTTTCTTACAGAGCTGTTACTGAGCATATTGTCAGGAATGGGCTGCTGAAACAGCCTTGCATGGGAGACAAACCTGCAGAAACCAGAATCAGTGCTGCTCGTTCCTGAGGTACCTCTTGGTGATGTTGGTGTGATGGGATAGATTACAGGAGGTGCATACAAAGAGCTTGGCAGTGGAGGAGACAAATGAAAATTGACCAGTGCTACCAAAATCTGGTGAGGAGGGACAGGGCCAGATGGTGCCAGCATCCACTCTGGTAGCTGAGAGCCAGGGGATCTGCCCTCACCTCATGTGGTCTCAGGTGGTGGAGCAGCTTACAGGGATTGCTGCTCTGGCACAGCTGGTGCGAACCTGCAAGTGACACGCCAGGACAGGCTGAGAGCTCAGGGACCTGAGGCCCTGCACTTGGAGGTTGTACGTGATTGCTGGTGAGTCACTTGGGCTGTGGGGAGACAAGTGCCTTCTTTGGGCTGACATGGAAACTGCCCCGGGACGTTCCTCTGGAGCAGGCAGAAGGCCACTGAGAGGAAGTGCCTGCTGGCAGCTGAACCCTCAGCAGCAGTTTTGTGAGGAGGAGTGATCGTTTGCTACCACTCTGCAGCTTTGGAAAATAGATTTAAAGAAAGCAATATTGTTTGCTGAATTGTTTGCTATTTGCTTGCAGCAAAACCCCACCTTTCACCTTTCAAGGTTTACACTTGCAAGTTTTTAGCAGAATCCCATTTGTCATTCAAGTGGCATAGATACATTCCCTTAAATTATTGTCTCTCTTTTAATTTCTCCTCTGCTCCTCACTTGTTCCGTCTCTATGACCTGAAATTATTGCCCTTTATTTCAATGTCAGATCACCCTTTTGTCCTTTTTTTTAATATCCCAGTTCTCTCATGGTATATAAGTGTATTACCCACCTCCTGTCTGGCCCGGGTAGGAAGCAGCTGCTATGGCTGCCCCAAATGAGCCAGCCACCCTAACCCCATCCATGTGCAGCTGGCATGGGGAGCTGCTTGGGGTTTAGTGGTTTGTAGTGGGGCCAGCCTGCCCTCTGAGCAAAGAAGTCTGGCAATAAGCTGGGAAACAGGCAGTGTGGGAGAGGCCAGATGTTTTCCAGCAAGATGGGAATTGCCAAAATCCCAGGCTTGCTCAGCGACCCTTCCCCGGTGTGAAGCAGAGAGAAAGGTTCAATGTACTTGACGTGCTCTAGTACAGCCAGAGGAGCTGTGTGCCATGAGTCACTCTCTCCTTATCATGCCCTGCTGCTGAAGCACTGGATGGCAGCTCCCAGGTGAGAGAGGCTATGTTTAAAAGATTGTCCTTGTATCAAGTGCTTCATCCTTACCTCCCTGTAGATGACATCACAGCTTAAATATTTACTCTCTACTACCTTTTTACTACTGTATATGCAGTAGTTCATACGGGAGTGGTTTCAAGGGTGGGGAAATGCATTTCTCTGGAAAGCTGGTTGCCGCCTGCTTTGCAAACCTGCTCTACTAAACTGGATTAAATCCTTAACCCCTCCAGCAAAACTTTGCAGTTGTGAATAGCTGAAAACTGTCAGATGTAACCTGACTTGCTACTTTCTTCCCAGCCAGAGCCCTGGGGGTGGCAGGGATATGGAGAAGGGCCTGTGCTCTCAACCTGCAAGGGCCACTCATGGCATCTTCTTGTGTGTTGCTATCTCCTAGGACACTCATCCGAGCTGAACCACTCGCCCCCTCCAGCTGAGAGCCAAGTGTTTCCCCCTGTTCCTTTCCTTCCTGTCTCCACTGAGGATGGTCCCTGCTCTGCCCCCAGCTGCCCACCTCCTCTGCCCCAGAAGAAAACAGTGATCAGGACTGTGTCTTCTCCAGATGGCTTTTTTGGGGGACAGGCATCTTCAGGCAAAGCGGCTGGTGCTGCCAGCCCCAGGCTGAACGTCAGCCATTCTGAGAGCAATATGTGCCTCCGAGAGGAGCCTCCCTTCATCCACCCAGCCAGCCTGGGGGGCCGCCCTGGTGTCTTCTCCTCCTCAGAGTCCCTGGAGAAGAGCTCCAAAGGAAACAGCTACTGGGGCTCAAGCACTGGTAAGAGCACAGGGGCTTGTGGCCCCAGCAGAAACCTCCAGTCACTCTCCTCCTCGCAGCTCAGTGTGTCCAGCCAGGTGTCCTCGGCCTCCAGCCTCCACAACCTCCTGAGCAACATCGACAGCAAGGAAGGGGTGTACAGCAAGCTGGGGGCCCTGTACGCCGAGTCCCTGCGCCGCCTGGTCGCCAAGTGCGAGGACTGCTTCATGCGGGAGCAGAAGAACGAGCTGCACTTCAGCGAGAACAACTGGTCGCTCTTCAAGCTGACGTGCAACAAGCCCTGCTGCGACTCCGGGGATGCCATCTATTACTGTGCCACTTGCTCCAAGGACCCTTCTACTACCTATGCTGTGAAGGTAAGTCCATAGCCAGGAGGTGTCCAGGCTTATCTCCATCTTCTAGGTGGAGATATGTGCACTAGCAGCACATGTGTCTCACAAAATGTCTTGTTTTCTCTGCTCATATTTCTCACAGCTGAAGTTAGGCAAGCAAAACGCCCTCCAAAATTGCCACTTTCCCCCTGCTGCTTGTGAAGGAGTTTTCATTGTAACAAATGCCAGTTAGATTTAGCTTATTGCTAAAAGGGTCTGAAATCCAACCATTTTCTCTCTCTGAAAACATCTTTGTGCAAATACTCTGTTGTAAACTCAGAGGCATTTGCCTCTGATGACACAAGCTGATGAAAGGCTGCTCAAAAGACAGCTTTTTTGCCTCTAAAAAAAAGCCTGCCTTTTAAGCAGAAGCTCTGACCCAGATACTGAGTGCTTATGTGATCTTGAAAGTACAGACAATAAGATATTGCAGATCCCAATTAAACAATGTGAGGCTGACCCAGACATGCTGTGTAAGGTCAGGTCTGAAATATTTTCCTGTAACTCCACAGAGTACACGTTTTGAAATGGAAACTTGAGGTGCAATAGTTCAGCTCTTTGAAACCTGGATAAGTAAGCTTTTCCAACCAGTTCCATGGACATCCTGTGGATTTTGGGTTATTGATCGATGTTATTACTTGAATACAGAGATTTTAATTTCCGTTCTGACTTAACACTGGGGACATCTCACTGCTGCTTATTCCTCAGGTTGTTTTCAAAGCCTAAAGTAATTCCCAAAAAAGCACTGTCAGAGATGCATTAAGGAAGAGAAAAAACCGAAAAAAAAATCTCTGCTGAATCGTTTCAACCATTATGAACTCTAAGAGTTGTTCTAGGTTGTTTTAAAAAATCCCTCAGGGATGTTCTAGTAAGTGGTAGCTTAAAAGCCAGTTCATATCCTAAAGGAAATACAGTCAACCCAACAGGGGGGCTGTAAATAACCAGAATTGAATTAGATGAGATCTTGCACTAACACCCTTAGTCCAGCACTCAGAGCCATAGCTTTTCTTGCGTGTTACACCTAAATCCATCACAACTTTCTTTCTGAAGCCTAAGAACTATGTAGTGAACTGTTGTGCTCCTTTTCAATCTGCACTTCCTTGTGGCACACCCACACCTTTGCTTTTGCCTGCCGTGTTAGGTGACGTTCAGTAGCTCATCTCAATGGCTGTAGTGGATGAATTCTTGCCAAGGCAGAAACAGCACATTTCATCCTCTTGACAGGGCTGCACTTGTGTCCCTGTGCGTGAAGTGGGCTTACTCTGTGCCCCAGGTACACTGCAGAGCATCTTAACAAAGTCAAAGCCGCTGCAACAAGGCCATACTCTGTGCCAGTATAGTGATGTTGTGTATGTGTTTATCCATGTGCATGGATACGATTCCTGTGTGCCCCCATCCCTTTGGCAGCCAAAGTAGGGAATGAATAATTGTGAAACATTACAATTGGCTGATCCCTAGCTGCCCCTCCTGGCTTCTGGTATAGATTTTTTGACATGAAAGAGATCACAGACCTGTAGGTAAAATTAGACTTGGAGAGCTCAAAATGGGCAGAGGATCAGACTTGAGCCAAGGAGCCTATTAAGAAGCAGGAGCCAGAGTCTGAGCTGTGCACAGACAGACATTGCTATGTACAAAACAGTTTGGAAATGGCTTTAGAGGAATTAAGCCAAGATATGCTCCATGCCTTGGCTTCTTTCTCCACTAGAGGTGCGTGACTAAGCTAGCCCAGGCTCTTACTTGGAGCTTTCAGCAGGGAGGATGCCTCCGGTGCAGCCAAAGTCAAGAAGAATGGCTGGATGGGGAAGATTTCCCTGTACTCATTTGGCTGTAGTTGTTCTTCCAGAGACTTCTCTCTTGCCAGGAATTCCCCCCCTTTTCCTATGCCTTACATGTCTTTCCTTTGGGAGGAGGAACGAGCAGGTTTGTTAGCCAGAGGGCTGGAAGCTCTGCTCTGCATTTGGGGACCTCCTGCGTCATCCTGGGTCCCACAGCATTCATCTGCATTCTGCCTAGCTCTCCAAAGCTTGTCTTTCCACAAATAAGCCAAGGGAGGGTGTTTTTGTTTAGAAAAGAGAGGACAATAGGGGTTTGAAATGCCCCATCTCCAGAGTATTGTCTCATCTGAGTGAATTATCCGCAAATGCCTAGATTCAAACCCTTGCTAGAGGAATACAAAAGCAGCCCTCTTCAGCTCCCCGCTATTCTTGTGTATATTTTAACTTAGAGGCAAAATCGATTTCTGGTACGATTTTGCACGCATGCTGTGCCTGGCACTGGCACGCTCCAGGCTTTGAAACCTTTTATGCTGAGTTTCAGCCTGTTGCTTACTCCCGTGGATGACATATAAAAACATTGCTAAATAAAGGGGAAAAAGAGTATAATAGAAATGCCAGAAGGCCCCATAAGCTAATGGATACTCCTATAATAAATCTGGGTTTGAGTCTCTAATGCAATATAAAGCTAAAATACAGAAGAAAATGAAGATTGAAGTCATGTAGGTTAAAGAGAATCCAGATTATAAAATGCATTTTTCTCCCTAGAGTTTGCTGCCCTCTCACTTCTTTCTAGGCCTGTTGTAAGCTTACATTTTCTCTTTGGTGGTTTTTTAGTCTGTGCTGAGGAGTACAGCTTGTTGCTGGTTTCCCTCAGCCATTGGTCAGGTGCTGACACAAAGAAGTGGAATGGTTGAGGAGGATGTGAAAGTGGTTCCAGGGCTTGGGAGCAGAGAAGGATCAGGTGGAAAGAAAGTGCTGGAGGCCTCTTCCACCCCTCACCACGAACAGCACTATTGCTCACAATCACCTCACATCGCATAGGGGCTCATCCAGGAGTGTTAACTATCTCCAGAGATGGAAACAGCATGTGTTCTGCCACAAGCCTTTCTCCCTCCAGGGAAGTCTCTTGGGTTGGAGGAGTTTATCTCAATGATATCTGTGATATTGCTTCTGTTGGCAGTGAAACAAAATCTTCAGAACTCATTCATGGTAGGACTACTGTCCTCCTTTCCTCCAGTTACTGGGCATTGCCTGGCAAAGGAAGTGTGCCCAGAAATGCAACCCAGACATCTGGTGGCTAAGGTTGGGCTGTTGCAGGACAAAAATGATCCTCAAGCCAGGGCCAGTGCACATCCTGCTTCTGCTGTTGTCTTCTGGAGCATCTGCAAATCACAGCTTAGCATCTCACCTCTCTGTTTCTGATCTCTGCCCTGTTTCTGTCACTGCCTGATGAGACTTTTCTTTTGGTCTCTCTTCACAGATTTGTAAAACCCAGGAGTCCAAGGTAGCTGCTTCGTACTGCAGCCCTGCAGTGCCAGTTCACTTCAACATCCAGCAGGACTGTGGCCATTTTGTGGCCTCCGTCCCCTCGAGCATGCTGCTGCCCTCAGATGTGGGGAAGAGCGTGCCTGGAGATGGCTTCCCTGCCTCCCGCACAGCCAGTGAGCACGACTGCGTGGTGGTCATCACCCGCGAGGTGCCGAGCCAGACCACCGCCGACTTCGTGAGGGACTCGGTGATGCTCCACCAAGCCAAGCCGGAGCTGTACGAACGTCGCGTTTGCTTCCTGCTCCTCCAGCTCTGCAATGGCTTGGAGCATCTCAAAGAGCACGGCATCATCCATCGTGACCTGTGCCTGGAGAACCTCCTGCTTGTGCCCTGCAAGCCCCCCATGAGCTGTGTGAAAGCCAAAGACGAGAAACACTTACCCCGCCTCATCATCAGCAATTTTTTGAAAGCTAAACAGAAGACTGGAACTGGAGACTCCAAGCTGAAGAAGAGTCAGGCCCGGCTGGCCCCGGAGATTGTGTCGGCTTCTCAGTACAAGAAGTTTGATGAGTTTCAGACTGGTATTCTCATCTATGAACTGCTGCACCAGCCCAACCCCTTCGAGGAGAAGGTGCACCTCAGGGAGCAGGAGTATAGCCCTGAGGACCTCCCTGCTCTACCCAGCCTGTCCATCTACTCCCGGGGACTCCAGCAGCTGGCCCACCTACTACTGGAAGCAGATCCCATCAAGCGTGTGCGGATCACCGAGGCCAAGCGGATGCTGCAGTGTCTGCTTTGGGGGCCCCGAAAAGACCTCATGGAGCAGCCCCTCAGCCACGAGGAAACCCTGCGCCAGGTGCTGCAGAACTGGGTGGACATGAAGCGTGCCCTGCTCATGATGAAGTTTGCAGAGAGGGCCGTGGACACGGAGCGGAGCGTTGAACTGGAGGACTGGCTGTGCTGCCAGTACTTAGCATCTGCCGAGCCAGCCTCCCTCTTGCACACATTAAAGTTGCTGCAGCTGCTCTGACCTTGGATGTGTCTCAGAGGCAGCTGAGGGCTCCCAACTGCCTTGCAGCTAAAGGTACACAGCCCTTTCATATGTGAGAGGTTTGAATCTCAGCTGCGAATGCACGTTCAGCTCCTGCCCCGTGCTCCAGTCAGAGTGCACAAGGCATGTTTAGTATCCTCAGCACTGTTAGTTTGCGAGCAGGAAAAACTGGAAACCTGCTGTATTTTGGGGATATTTGTTTTTTGGTATGGTAAATGTGGACTAATAAACTCCTGCCTGCATGCGTGCATGTTTCTAATGAACTCACTGTACTGAGTTGATTTCTGTGCTCCTGGGACAGTCCTCCAATCCCCACCTCTCCCAAAGCATCAGAGCCTTTTTGCCTGGGAACAACACCACACTCTAGAGTGGGAAGCAGGGATGAACGGCTGGCTGGTTCTTTTCAGGAGCAAGGGCATTTCACAGAATGCTCCTTTGCAAGGGAGAACCTGGAACTTTCAAATACACATCTTTTGTGAGTTTTGACATTCATTTTGCTTCTCCCTTTCAAGACAAAAATTACTGCTTGTTTCTGTGTATCAGCTCTTTTTTTCTCTGTGGGCAGTTCAATGTCAGCTGCCTGTTACCTTTGTTTGATACTAATACAGCCTGGCTTTCCTCTCTAATGGTGCAGCTGTAGTGGAGCACCACTGTTGGATGTGAAGGGGTGAGAGAGAGCTCAGGGTGGGTCTGTTCATGAGGATGAAGCTGGGAATTACCCCTTGTAACACTAATGAAATGGAAAATCCCCAATTCACCCCCAAGGCCTTGAGGGGAAAGTCAAGGCAGGTTGCTTTGCTTTCCCCATCCCTCCAGCTCCCTCTCTTTGCCTGGTAATCCACCTGTCCCTTGTGTCTAACATTTGTTTAACTCCTTTATTGAGAGATGAGCTGTCATGTGAAAGGCTGGGACCACTGCAGGCCAGCCAGGTCTTAATGCTGCTGGTGTTTGAATTAGAAATGCACAGGGCTGGGTGCACTGCAAACACGTTTCTCCAGCAGATGGGATGCAGGAGCAGCATCATCCACAGTGAAAGGTGGAGAAACTGGCCTGGCTCCTTTTAGCCCCTTTCCCTACATCCAGACATGGAGAAGCCACTCAGATTGGGACAGAGACAGTGCTACTGAGAAAATAAAAAAGATTTTTCAAAGGTTGCAGACTTCTTTTACTCTCTGAGGCAGAGATGAACTGTCCTGGTCCTGATATCAGTTCTGCAGCCCTTGGAGAAGGCGGTAAGTTTGGGACATTTGGAGAGAGATCAGCATCAGCTTATTTGAGACAGGATGTCACTAGCTGAGCTACCCTCCTCATAGCTCTAACAGGGAGAAATTAATGAGCACCTTCCTCCAGCCCAGATTCACCTCCAGACACAGCCTGTCTTTTGGGGAATTTTGATTCCCTAGGTTTTCTTGATACTTTGTGTACTTTAATTCGTGAATCTTTTCCAGGCTTCTCACCTGGATTTTTCATATTTCTAATCTGTTTGTCTATGGTTGCTGCTGACAGGAGTGGATAGTTCCTTGGCTGGGCACCCATTTGCAACGAATTTCCCCTGATCCCCTTAGGGAGGAGGCTGTGCACGTCCCTGCCTGCTGGAAGAATGTGGGATGGCTCCAACTTCAACCGCTGGGAATTTTTATACCCTGGCTGTCTTGCATCTGACTTCTGGGTCCACTTTCCTCTGGTACAGGTAGCAGGGGCTTTCTGGCTTGGGAACCTCTGTCCATCCCATGGATCATCCTGGACACAACACTCTGGAAGCTCTGGCTCTGACTTGCTGCATGTGATCTCACATGGGCCAGCAGGGTAATGAAAGAGCTGGAGAACCTGAAGGAGCCCAACATGTTTTTCTGAGATAAGATGAAGAGATGACTCAGTTTCTGAGCATGAATGTAGGGAAGAGGTTGGTGGCAGCTCTGCAGGAGAGTACTGAAGGAGAAAGGGACTGGCCATGACAGATCCATGTTCTGCTGGCAAGGGGGAGATAATTTGCAAGGCAAGTGGCTTGCAAAGCTTAGCTGGGTACTCAGTAGGACTCAAGAAGTAGTCAAACATTCAACCAGCCCATGAAACACGAGACTTGATCCACTTTGCCTGCTGAGTTTCAATTTAGTGACAAATGCTGTTGCAGGTATTGGCACAGGGCCTGCATGGTGTGGGATGTTAACTTGATCAAAACCCTTTCCCTTGAGTTTGGGCACTTGAATCTGGTTCTGGTGTTGGTATTGGCATCTTGCAGCAGCATTCCCAGCAGACCAGAGGCCAACAATAGTCCTTTTCAGCTACTTTTTTTTTTATTAGACTGGGTGAGTGGCCTCTTGGTCTCATACAAAGAGAAATCCCTAGCTCACAGCTTTCCTGGTACTTTCCCCTGTGGTAGCTCATGCTTCTTCTCCGGCCCGAACAGTCCTAGGTTTTAGGTCTTAGGGTGGATGCTTGAACAGGAGAAGTGTGTTAGGATTTCTGATGGGTAGCTGTTGCAGGGAAAGTGACACCTAAGCCTCAGCTGAGTGCCACAGCTGAGTTTAAGGACTTTGCTGTCTTATGCCCTCCTGTCTTTGCTGTCCCCACCATGCCATGAGCAGCAGCAGCTGCCCTCTCCTAGCAGGCGTTCTTGTGCCCATGCCCAGAATCTCTGAGAACAGTGGAGAGGATGGATCATTCCCTGTGTGGAAGGGGACACAGATGACCCTGCACCCTGGGGACCAAGTGTGTCACCCACTCGGGGTGGAGGATTGCAGGATATCTCTGGGAACACAGACTGAGGTCTGTGTGCCACAGGGACAGTGCTGAGGAGCAGTGACTGGAGGAGCACCACAGACCCCAGGTTGTCAGAGGTACTGTGGAGGGGAAAGGGGTGTTTTCTTGTCTTGTGCTGCCCCCAGGCAGCCTGGCAGCCCCTTTCCCAGTGGTCCAAACACACAAGAAAGGTGGATGTGCTGCACAGAAACTGTCTTGTATTTTGCTGTATTTGTGCAGGGTGTATTTTAAGAGCAAGCAATACACTGGAAAGAAATTTTTCCATATCAACTTTGGCACGCATGGCATGCAGCAACAGCCTGGTTTCATAGGACTCGTTCTGCCAAATCCATGGAGCTGATATTTGACTTTTCTGAGTAAATATTTCTGAAGGTCTTTGCAGTGCCTGTTTAAGCAATTCTCAGCTATAGTTCTTTAAAAAATGCCCTTGCTTTTCAAGAAGCAGGAACAAATTTCCACAGTAGCACTGGAAATATTGACACACTGCTCATGCCTCTCATTTATACCATCAAAGGCTGGGTGGTGGAAGCTCATGAGCCATAACAAAGCAGGTGAGTCAGCATTATTTGTTTCGTTTCCCTGTGCAAAACAAGCAACAGCCAGTTTCTGGTGAAGGAATTGATTATTTGACAATAGAGTGAGAGAGCAGAGCAGGCTGACCACTGTCAAAGCAAACTCTGGGCACGAAAGTCAAGCAGATATGACTCAGAGAGAAGTTTTGCTCTTCTTGAAACATTTTTTGTTGCATCTTTTTCTTTTCTTCAGAAAAATAAAGCTCATAAATGGGAAGGGAGACTATTAAATAAGGCTGAGGAGGTCTGAACTGAGCTCCTGTCTCAGACTTTTCTGCGACCTTATGGAAGCTGCTTATCTCATACCCACAAAGCAGAGATGATCAGTTTCTGTGTTACAAAGCAGAATCAACTACAAACCTCTCAACTTTATGTTTGAGTGTGTTGGACAGGACATGAAAGTAACTAAATGAGGAAGAAATTAAGAAATAAATGCAGTGATTTATTAAAACATAATATTGCAAAATTCCTTCTGTTATTTTCACAAGTCGCTCTCCGGCTTTTTGCTACTTGCTGCTGTTACAAATTTGCTGATCACTGCCTGTAAATGGCCCACTGCTGCTTATGGCAAAGGCCACAACACCCTCTGGATGATCCTGATTCCTTTAGCCTTCACAAAGAACAGACACAAACATATGCTGAAGAAACAGATCTGTGTCTTAGGGAAAAACACAGCAGAGGAGTGAACCAACAGTGCAATAATGGGATGGGACGGGACGGGACGGGACGGGATGGGATGGAATGGGATGATGGGATGTTCTGAAGTGGTGGAGCTGCCCTGCCGTCAAATGGGAGATGTCAGGAATCATCCAGACTTTACAGTAGACTCAGGTAGCCACAGCATGCTGGGCATCCCAGAAATGGCATTGCTGCTCTGGGACTGCAGCTCAGAGCTGTCTCCCCAGGATGGATGCTGCCTCTCCCATGCACTCCACAGGCTGTGCAAAGCTTGTTGGGGTAAATCACAGGGATGATATTTTTCTCTATCACTATGAGGATGATCTCAGCTACCAGAGAACAAGTGGAGAGATGGAAATCCTCCTCCAAGCCCTGAAGAACCAAGGCAGTGAGAAGCAGAGATCAAACCCTTGTACTTGCAGAGACCCCAGGGATTCCCTCCTGAGCCAGTCAGCTCCTCCCATGGCCAGGAGTGAGCAGGGTGGAGAAGTGAGTCTGCTGTAAATTGCTGGTCCAGAAATGCCCCAAATACCCTTGAAATACCCCCATTTCTTCCCAGTGCTCAGAGAGTAGTGCTCCCCTCACAACGCCAGTGCTGAGAGGTGTTCACTAGTCCATGGATGGCCCTCGAAATGCCTTTCACTTGAACTTCAGAAAAGGAGCACCTGAGTTACTTGAGGAACATGAGCAAGAGGTATCTCAGGGAGAGAGGAAAAGGACTGAGACCATTTTCTGCACTCCTTTTCCTCCTCACCTACACTTTCTGGATGCATTTGGGCTGTCTTTTTGCAGCAGTACAGCACCTGGATTTCAGCAGTCCCATGGGACTTCTCAGGGCTCCCACAGAAAGAGAACCAGAGCAAAGGGGTCCCCCAGCCTACCGGGCTGCATTAGGCAGAGTGCTGCCAGCACGTGCAGGGAGCTGATCCTGCTCCTCTGCTCAGCACCACTGAGAGTGGTGGATCCTGGAGTGCTGGATCCAGTGCTGGACTCCCCAGTACATGAGGACATGGACATACTGGAGAGAGTCCAGCAAGGAACTGATGATGAGGAAGGGACTGGAGCATGTCTGATCAGAAAAGAAGCTGAGAGAGCAGGGACTGTTCAGCTGGAGAAGAGAAGGCTCATAAGACAGGGGGAGCTTGTAAGTCTACTGGTAAGTACTGACGGGGAGAATGAAGGACAAGAGGTGATGAACACAAGCTGAAACTGTGAAATCCCATGGATACTCAGGAATGCAACTTCTGTATGTGTGTGCATACTGTGTGTACGTCCTGGTACGTGTGCCCTATGTGTGTTAATGCTGTGTGTTGTGCCAGGAGCAGGAGTGTCAGTGTTGAATGCTTTGCGTTGTGAGTGTGGCTGCACGTTGTGTGCACCGTGCGAGTGTGTGTGTTGTGTTCAGTGTGTGTGGGATGGGGGCTCAGGGCTCTGTGTGGCCCCAGCCGGGGGTCAGTCCTGTGGGGGCCCCAAGGGGGAACAGCTTCAGCCACAGAGAGGTCATAGATGGGGTCAGAGGCATGTGGGAGATGGGACAGTTTATGGGGCAGAAGTGGGAGAATTTGGGGGTACCCAGAGAGGTTATAAGGCATGTGGGAGGTTGGGAAACCCTGTGATAGTTACAGGCTATCCAGGAAAGCAATGGGACACCCAAAGGGTCAGGACACAGGGGAGAAGGCTGCATGCACATCCAGGAGACTGGGGGGCCTTGGGCTGGGAGAGTGGTGGTGGTTATGAGGCACCCACGGGAGTTGTGAGACACCCAAGAAAGGAAGAGGGCACAGGAGAGGGTACAGACACCCCAGGGGGCTCTGGGACACCCAGGAGGCTGGGAAAACTCAGGGATTTATAAGGCACACAGGGGCCACATACAGCTTGGACAGGTTGGGGTCACCCAAGGGGCTCAGGGGGCACCCAGGGAGGGGTACGATCGCAGGGTCCCCCCAGAAGCTGATGCTGGAGCCCAGGCCTCTGACACCTCCTTTATTTCCGGCACTGACAGAGCCCCTGGTGGGAGGGAGGATCGGTGCCCAGCACCGCCGTGCCAGGCCTCACTGTGGGCCGGCGGAGGTGCCCGCCAGGTGCACGGGCAGCCCGTCGCGGCAGGCCACGCGCACGTGGTGCTGCAGCTGCCGGGCGCGGTAGGCGCAGGGCGGCCGCGTGTTCCCGCCGCGCAGGCGGCAGGCCGTGAGGCTCATGGCGCTCGGGGTGCTGTGGAACCCCGTGGCGGGGTCGGGCGCCTGGGAGCAGGCGGCCACCAGGTCCGCGGCTGGGGCGTGTACGAAGGTGTTGGAGGGCTTGCAGGGCCTGCCCGGGGCCGTCACCTGCCGCCGCGCCAGCATGGTCTCGCAGTAGCGATGCGCCGCCAGCGTGGGCGTCCGGGGGTTGTCCACGTGCTGCCGCAGGAACTTCTCATAGTGGGTCTCGCCCAGCGCCCCTGCCAGTGCTGCCAGCACCAGGGTCATGCACAGCACCCAGCTCGCCATGGATACCTGGGGAAGGTGGGGTTAGGGCCATCTGCACCTCTGGGCCCCCGACTGGAAATCCCGCCCTGGGTGCTTGGTTGTTCTACAAACTCCCCCTCCCAAATCTCTGGGTCCCATACAAATCCCCTCCCAACGCATGGAGGTCCATCTCTGGACAGCTGGGCTATCTGTGGATCTTGCCCGGTAGCATAGATCCCCTAAAGTTACGCACTCCGCAGAAGCCTCAGGCCCCCACGGGACACCCCGTATCTGCTCCTCAGACCCCTGGCTCCCCTATAGGTGCACCACGTGCCCCGACACCCAGATGCCATACACAGCCTTCCTTCCCCACGGGATTCCTGGGCTCCTCACAGACCCCTCCCACAGACATTCTGGTCCCCTATGCACCCCTCACCCGCACCTGCGCGTGTGCCTCGGTTTCCCTTATGGCCTCAGGGTCTCCAGGATCCCTCCCACTCCTCTGCACCTCTTTTATACTGGCCCCAGCTGTGCCCAATGGGCAAGGATCCAGGAGGAGGGGCAGGGTAAAGAGCAAGGTCCAATGGATGTCTGAGGGAAGCCAGGTGTCCAAGAGGCCCGGCTCACCCTCATAGCCCCCAAGGTCATTAGGCAGTCATTAACAAACCATGTGACTGTCTGCGTGCGTCCCCTTGGGTGGCCTCTGCCCGCTCTGGCCTTGGCCACCTCTCCCATTAAAGGATACCTGGATTCTTTTGGATGGCAGGGCAAGATACATGGTTCCCTGGTGGGGAGCAGGATGTCAACATCACGTCTGGGTCAGCTGGCAGATGTTCCTACAACTCTTGAAAGATGTGGCACATCCGTGGCTCTTCTGCAGTGCTAAGGGGCATATGTGTTCCTTTTCCTGATGTCCCCTTGGGACATCTTGGCCTGGGAAGTGCCAGCATGCATTTTTCCTCTCTGCTACCTCCCATGCTCCCAGCTGCTCCATTGATGCAGAGCCAAGCAAAGAGCCAGGAGCCAGCCTGAGCCCATCAAATACTCCTTTCCCCTGACCATCGTAATGGAGCTCCAAGGTAAGCATGTCCCCTCCAGAGGGAGAGGCATGCAGTGCTCAGGAGAGGCTGTCACGAGTGGGTGCAAGTGGTCTCCATCCTCCTCTTCTAAGACATCAGAGAGACTCTGATGGGAAGAGGCAAACAGAGAATGAGGTCCTGGGCAGCACCTTCCCCAGAGGTACTGTAACACTTCCAAGACTGGCCACAGTGAAGGTGCAGAGGGTCCTGGGCTCTGGCAGAATTTCTACAGCCTCTAAAGAAATCCTCCTCAAAGGTGCACAGTCCCTGCAGTGGGAACAGCTCTGGCCCCTGGCCAAAACCTCACGGACGTGAAAGGTTAGCACAGCTCCCTTGCTGGCTCTCAGTACCCTGCTCCTGGGCATGGAAGGAAGATGGGGATTCTCATCATGACCCCTTGGACACACTCTGCTTTCCACTGTCCTGGTATGGGTGCAAAGGGGATGGTGTCCACAGGAGGGGGAACAAGCCTGGGTGCTTGGCAATGGGCTGTCTCTAGTTGGCATGGTGCAGGTACGGGTGCTGGATCCCACCTACCTGGCAGAGCCTCAGGCATATCCTTGTCAGATGCTGCTGTGAGGCTCACTGGTGAACCACAGCCTGTGGTCACCTCTTGTCCCAGGGGAGTCCCAACTGCCTGGCACTGTCCTGGGCAGTTCTCCACGTCCCATCCCTGCCCACGCAGGGGCTGAGCGGAGCCTCCTCCTGCCCGCTGCGCTGGGGAGAGGAGCCATCGGCCGAGGCATTCGGGGCAGCCCAGACCTCCAACTTCTGGTTGTCCCCTCAGCGCCCCAAGACCTGGGAAAGCTGCTGATTTTAGGAGCTCTCCAAACACAGAGTGTCATTTAGAAAGGAGACATTGTTTATTCCGTGCGGGATGCAAGGTGGAGGTTCGACAAATCAAACACAACATGGGGTAAAGTTACATCTTTTGCACAGTAAAATTTACATGAGCCCGCCTGTCTAATGCATATTTATTTCTATCACGTACTCTTACGCGATGTTTGAAATACAAAGTTCTTCATTAAACAACTTCCATTGTAGAAAATACCAGACGACAT
The DNA here is from genome assembly GCF_021018805.1 of Prinia subflava. Lineage (NCBI taxonomy): Eukaryota > Metazoa > Chordata > Aves > Passeriformes > Cisticolidae > Prinia > Prinia subflava. The sequence continues at coordinate 4,250,408 of NC_086283.1, read as the reverse complement.
CAGTTACGTTTACAAAAGGTGACAAGATTCAGCCTGGGGACAGATAATCCAGCTTGAAGACATCAGAGCGGGCAGGAGGCGGCACCTGCCTTTCGCCCGGGCACAGTCGGTGCAGCGAACCCCGTCCCTGCGGCTCTGCCCGCCCGCACAGCGGCCCCACTCGCGCATCCCCATTTCCGCCGCTGCTCTGCGCTCCGGCCGCGAGTCCCGGGCCGGGCCGCAGGGATCGAGAGTCCCGGGCCGGGCCGCAGGGATCGGGAGTCCCGGGCCGGGCCGCAGGGATCGGGAGTCCCGGGCCGGGCCGCAGGGATCGAGAGTCCCGGGCCGGGCCGCAGGGATCGGGAGTCCCGGGCCGGGCCGCAGGGATCGAGAGTCCCGGGCCGGGCCGCAGGGATCGGGAGTCCCGGGCCGGGCCGCAGGGATCGAGAGTCTCGGGCCGGGCCGCAGGGATCGGGAGTCCCGGGCCGGGCCGCAGGGATTCAAGTCCCGCCGGAGCGGGCGCTCCGCAGGGCTCCAGGCGGGGGCGCTCACGGGCACGGGCTGTGCCGAGGCTCCCCCCGCCCCCCCCGTGCCGTTGGTCCCGTCCCGCCGTGGTACGTCCCGGCCGGGCCGCCCTCGCTCGCGGCGCCGGAGGGGGCCCCGTTCTCGCAGGTCTCGCGCGAGCGTCGGTCTCGTATAATCTCGCGGGAGCGCGCGCGCCCCGCCCTTTCCGCGGCTCGGGCCGGACGATGGCGGTCGGGAAGAACAAGCGCCTCACCAAGGGCGGCAAGAAGGGCGCCAAGAAGAAAGTGTGAGGGCCGCCGGGGCACGGGCGGGCGGTGCCCGGGGGCGCCGGGCGGGGCGCTGCGGCGGCGGGATGCCGGGGATGCGGGGCGGATGGCGGCTGCGGCCCGGCCGGAGCAGGGCCGATGCTGTCATGGCGTCTGCGGGCGTGGGCCCGGCGGGGCGGGAGCAGCGGCGGGCATTGGGAGAGGAAGGTCCTACTGCGGCCTGGCTTGAGAAAGTGGGTTAAAAAACCTTCTTCATTTGATTTAAGGGTCGACCCTTTCTCCAAGAAGGACTGGTACGACGTCAAAGCTCCGGCGATGTTCAATATCCGGAACATCGGGAAGACGCTTGTCACCAGGACTCAAGGGACTAGTGAGTAGCTGGGGTTGGTGCAGTACAGGGGATTGCGTTTGCTTCGTGTGCTAGCTCCAAGAAGTTAAAGAACTTCTTAGATAAAAAACTGCTGAAAAATGCGGTTTGCTTGTACTGTTACGTATTTGCAAGCTTAAAAAGTTGAATGGTTTGAGTGGATTTTTATTTTTTTGAGTTGACCGAGTTGTTAAAATAAATGAGTTTAGCTACAGGGAAGTTCATGCACTGGGCCCATGTTTGTACAAGAATGCCAGACCGTGGAGGAAAGGGCCTGAAGTTTCTAATAAGCTTCTCTTGTGGCAACCTGGCGAGCTGGGAGAAGTTCAAGAAATAAGCAGTAGTTCTGTTTGTCACAGGGGAAGATGTGGGACAGTGCCACAGGACACCTTAGCCCTAACAGGATTGTAACGACCAGCACATCAAGACACTGAAATCTCTAAAATTTTAAGGTTTTGGGTAAAGATTAGACCCGGAATTTTTGACTTAATGTGAGCACTGATGTATGCTTGGAGGGTAAATTCGGTCTTGTATGATCTGGCCCACCTTAGGAAGAGGAGACCCGTTGTTAGGAATGCTGGGGTGTCTGCATGGATAGAATGCAGGATAGAGGTAATAACCCTATTATTGGAAGCTTAGCCATGCAGAATGGCTAAATAGCTTTATTATACTCTGCTGGTTGTACTCAAAGTTAGGATGATGATTGTTTCTTTAACTATAATGTATGAAACAAACAAAATGAGGGTCACTGCCAAACGAAGTGTGAACCAGCCAGTGTTGTTAAAATGGTTCCTCGGTAGAGGAGGAGCTGTGAAATGGTTGCACGGGGCTGTTCCTAGCTGCCTCATCTCTGCTGAGCACTTGTGACTTTTTATGTTTAGTTTTTTTCATTACTGTTCATAATTTCCAAATACTCTGTAACCCCTTTATGCTCGATACAAACCAAATTATTACACGTGGTGGAATCTGCTGTATGCTGCTGTTCATACCTCACACCTGATACTATTGCCTTGAAAATCCCTCCTAAAGGGAGAAACTTCCAACCTTGCTGGCTCTGTGATCGCCACTGGAAAACATCAGAGAATGGGATTGCAGCAGGAATTTAGTATCTGATTTGAGGAGTGCGCTTCTAATGCTGATCTAAGGTGTTGTGTTCTGTTCTGCTCCATCACGCAGAAATCGCCTCTGACGGGCTGAAGGGCCGCGTGTTTGAAGTGAGCCTGGCTGATCTGCAGAATGATGAGGTTGCCTTCCGCAAATTCAAACTGATCACTGAGGACGTCCAGGGTAAAAACTGTCTGACCAACTTCCATGGGATGGACCTCACACGGGACAAAATGTGCTCCATGGTCAAGAAATGGCAGGTGTGTAAGGAACAAGGTCTGCCTTGCTGCCGCTGCCTGCAGCCAGGGAGGGAAGCGCTGGTGCCTGGCAAAGCCGTGTCTGAAGCAGCATCAGACAGCACTGGGCGTGTGGGGCTGGGCAGCCTGTGTGCTGCGTGGGTGATAAATGGTCACTGCTTCCTCTTCCAGACAATGATTGAAGCCCACGTGGATGTCAAAACCACGGACGGGTACTTGCTGCGCCTCTTCTGCGTGGGCTTCACCAAGAAGCGCAATAACCAAATCCGCAAGACCTCCTACGCCCAGCACCAGCAGGTCCGGCAGATCCGCAAGAAAATGATGGAAATCATGACCCGGGAGGTGCAGACCAATGACCTGAAGGAAGTTGTCAATAAGCTGTAAGTTTTGGCCGTGTTCTTTTTTTCTCCCCTACAGTTAAAATTGTTCTTTGGGGGTTGGTTGTTGGGGAGTGCTGCTGCACCATGAGCTGTTTGTCAGAGGCACTCATGTGCAAGGAGCAAGGAGCCCCTTGTGTGGAAAAGCCAGTCAGCCTTTTCTGCAAATGGCCTCTCTTAGTCTGCATCCTTTGTGACCTGAATCTGCTGACATGTTTGCATAAATGTACAGGCACTGTCCAGAAGATTCGTGGCTCACATTTCTACAGACTAAAATTGTAATTCTGATCTGTTTGGGCTGTGAATGCTCTGAGCTCTTGTGATAGAGGTTTTTCAAAGTGTGCTGATTGCTTCCAAAAGTTTGCAGATTTGCTCTCAAAATGAGCATATTTGCACTTTGTCTTCTAACATTGCAAGGGAGGAGTCTTAGAATCTAAATGTACTTGAAGAAAATTGTCAAAGTGATGGTGTAAACTTTAGTAGAATATTTTGTGTTCTTCAAGGATATTTTAAACCTGTGTTGCTGCTGTGGAAGCAGGCAGAGCTTTTAGCATTGTGGTGCTCTGTGATTTCCCAGGATCCCGGACAGCATTGGCAAGGACATCGAGAAGGCCTGTCAGTCCATTTACCCTCTGCACGATGTCTATGTCCGCAAGGTGAAGATGCTCAAGAAGCCCAAGTTCGAATGTAAGTCTCTTACTGCAGACATTTGGAGGAGGGTGTGGAAGGGAGTTACTTAAAACGCGTTTGCTTTTGGATAAAGATGTTACAGCAGGGTCAATGAGCTTAAGTCCTTGTATAAGGGAAACAGTGTGTCCTTGTTCCCACCTGTGGTTTCCAGGACTGAAAGCCAAGCAGTGAGCTTTCAGTTTGGACCTTCTTGGATTCTCTCCTGGAAGTGCTGCTTAATGTTTAAAAGCTTTCCTTTGGGAATGAATGATGACAAAATGTTTCGGTCCCAGATGATGTGGAATGATTCCATTTCACTTTTTTCTGACATTCCCGTGTAATGCAGCAGTAGGCTCTTGAGTCCAGATCCTTTTAGAAAAAGGTGTAGTTTGTAGTTTCCTTGCATAGCCTTATTTCACTGCTTGTTTCTGTCCGACTGCCACTGCAGCAGCATTTCTGTGCATGAGCAGTCTGCAATGGACTTAGTCCAGCCTACAGAAAATGTTTTGGTGGTTTCATGTGTCTATGATGAGTAGGTGAGTAATTTAAAACTGCTTAAACGGGTCTGTCTCTCACTGTTTGTGTCACTGCTTCTTTTTAGTGGGCAAGCTGATGGAGCTGCATGGTGAAGGTGGTGGTGCTGGAAAACCCTCTGGGGATGAGGCAGGCACTAAGGTGGAGCGAGCTGATGGATATGAGCCGCCCGTGCAAGAGTCTGTGTGAAACTGAAAATTGGTGGAAAATAAAAAGGTTTTAATGTACAGAATTAATGCTTGGTTGTCTGTATTGCCTCTGGACAATATTGGTACTGGATGTGTGGATGAGGTTTCAATAAGATAAACCTCCAGCCTTGATTTAAAAAAAAAATTAAATAAGTACTCATGTACTTCTCCAATTGTATTGTGGAGATGGGTGGAAGAAGGTGGATTCTCTATGTTGATTTTACTCAGTAACTCACCAAAAAAACCTTGTGTACGTGTGCAGAGGTTGTATTGGTCAGGGGTGCCTCAAAGAGTACAGGGAAGGCAGAAATTGCACAGAGAAACCCGTGTCAGAATTTGGTGTTATTGGGAAGTCTTACAGTTTTATCCAGATTACTCGCTTCAGAAAATGTGCCCGTGTTTCAATTTCTTGGGAATTTAATACCACCTCTCATGGGATAGCTGTGGTCTCTGGTGGTAGAAGGTGTTAAAGTTGTAATTATGATGATGGAAACAGCATTAATTTTGAGCAGTGCAGAAATCCAGAATGTGCTTGAGCAGTGGAGCTGGGTGTTGGATTTTATCCTGTCAGAACTGAGGGGTGACCATAATGGAAAACCTGTAGAACTTCGGGGGGAAAAAAACTGTAAAAAGGCAATGATCTGTGTTCTGAAAACAAAGCACTTAAATGCTTTGTGGAGTAATTTTAGACTGTTTTCCATTATCTTAACAGCATTTTTGCTTCTTGTTCAACTTACATTTGCTTAAAAATGAAAGACTTTTTTCTGACTCAAATCAGTTCTGTGTGCTATCAGTGTGTTTTGTTTAGAATAGGGCAACGAACCTAAACTTAGTCCTATTAAATTGTTGGTGAGTTAGTGATTTAAAACCCGAAGCAGAATGCAGAGTTCACTGAGAGTGGTGCCTCTTGCAATTGGTCGTCACAGAGCTCAGGACAAGAAATAAAGGAAAACGGTGAAAATGCCACTGTTCCAACAAAGCTGCTGGGGAGAAGAGGGGCCCTGCTACCCACGAAGGCTGCACTGTTCTGTCAGGGATTTTCACATTTTCCTAGTTGATAATTCTGGTTTGGACCAAGTAATAGGCAAAATGAGAAGAATGGTTTTGAACTTCAGAATGCTGCAGGTGATGTGATTTTGTCTTGCAATTTCAAGTTAGTTTTAATGTTCTGGTTTTCCCACTTCGTGTACTGGAAGGAAGAGTAGTGAGGGCTCAATGCTGAGAACCTTGGAACAGAGGAAAGGAATGCTCTGTTCTTTCCATCGGTACTGCTGAGGCAGGTGTCACCTGCCTGCAGGAATCCCAGACAGCCACATTTTTGAAGCTGTAAGGTTTTATTTGTTACTTGCATATCTTGAGTACTATATGTTGCCAAAAGGTTAGTTCAAGAGGACTGGGGAAAGAACAAGAACTTGGGTTTTTTTCAGGCTTTTAAATGTATTGTTTGGAGCAGTGCATTTCCATGTAGGAGTTCTAGGTAAATGGAGGCTTTCTAATGTGATTTCAGGTGGGGGAAAAGCTGGAAGGAGAATACTGTGCATCCTCTGTATTCTCTCAACAAATACCAGCTGAAAAATTATGGAGTGAAAAAACTGCAGTCAGCATAGCACATCTAAATTACGTGCAGGATCTGCCCTAGTCTTCCTCACAGTGTGGTCACAGTGAGAACCAGTGTGTGTGTGTGTGATATCCTGTGGTGACAGCTGCTTGCTGCAGGTAGCAAAATGCTGTAGGTTCTGTAGGTGGTGAGTGAGGCATACCCAAGCCCATACCAGGCTTGAATAACCTGTTAAAATGAAGATTCTCTGAGGGGTTTGGACTTGTCTGGGGGTGGGGTATGACTTAAGACTTTGCAGCTGGGCTGAATATATAAGCAGAATGAGATCTCAGGCTGTCAGGTGGAAAGCTCATCTTTCCACAGCATAAGACAATTAAAATGCCCGCATGATTTAATTATAAAAATTTTATTGGTTAAATACATTCTTAATTTACAGAGGTACCATAACAAACTTACTGGATTTAGCAAAGTTTATTTAGGACACTGTTCATTGTACACAGAACAAAGACATCTTCCTGAAGATAATTCCAGAGGATGGGTCAAACAAAGTATTTTGGTAAGTGAGGCTTTTATTCTAATGCATGGAGATCTAGCTGGATTTCAAGGTTACAGTTGAAATTTGCTACTACATTGCAGTTAAGATTTGCACTCCACCTAATTCTCGGCTTTTCTGTACACCTTAAGAGTTTCATGTTGTGATCTGTATGTGGTCTCAGGGTAGTGTTGGGCATTGCCTTAGGAAAATCCTGTCCTGTAAAAGCCGAGCATCTCCCTCGCTTCAGCGTTCACACAGACGCGGTTTCAGCTGCCTGCAGCCATGCGAGCAGCCCTTAGATGGCACTCGGTGGGGTAAAAGGCCTTGCTGCTACTCCTGCCCTGCCCCACAGGGAGGAGGAGATCACATACAGCAGAGTGGTCTTGTCAATAAACAGGCACTGACTTAACATTCAGTGAAGTTACAAAAACAACTGGTCAAGACAAAGTTATAAAAATGGGAAAGAGGAAATTGAAAAAAATATAAAAAAATCAGTTGTACTTTTGAGACTTTTATCAAAAACTTAGAAAACTGCAAGACAAAACATTAAGTAAACATCATACACTTCAGCCTCATCTACCACCACACTAATGTGGTATGTCTTTGAAGGACCTGGCTATTCCTTGAATTTCTCTAGAAGATGACTTTTTTTGAAATAAACAAGAACCTTTAGAATCCCCTAACAGGAAAACTTGAGAGAGTGGGAAGGATTGTCCTTCGCTGTGGACTTCCACATGATTGAGTTCTGGACAGGCTTGCTCGGGCTGCTAGAACTGAGTAACTGCTGTACCTATTTTATTTTTCCAACCTTCTAGAAACAGCACATAATTCAGCATTTTATTTATCATGTTAATCCCCAATATGAGTAGATGCCCAGTTCCTCAGCTCATGAAAACTTTCGTGTGGTCTTCATCGCCTGGTTGTGTGAATGGTACTGCTGGAGTTCAAACACAAACAAAGCAGGAGGGCTGTGTGTCTTTGCAAGTTGTGTAGCCTAGCAGTGACTGCTGAGTGAGTGGTGCTGAGCTCTTGTGTCTGCATGCAGGTCCCTCAGGCTTGCTTCAGCTGAGCTGCGGTCTCCCACTGGGACTGGATGCCCATTCCCTGCTAGGAGAGGCCTGCAGTTCTGGCTGTGCCTATTCCTGCCTGCTGTGATGGTAACCAGAGCACAGGGCACAGGGAGGGCAGGCCACTCTCCCCAGCTGCTCAGGCCCCACTTCAGGTGCACCCCAGTCTCTCACAGCAGCAGGTGGTGGTTGTGGTGCTCAGAGCTCACACCAGTGAAGCTGTCAGCAGGGATGTGACTAAGGCAAAACTATCTCAAGGTCCATCACGATGATTCTGGTTTCCAGTCTCCATCCACCTCCAACTGTTGGCTCCTCTGCAACCTGAACTGCCAAGCCCATGGAGGAAAGTCTTGCTGAAGGTATCTCAATACCCCATGCCCTGAGCTCTCTGGAGCAGTGACTCACCAGCCTACTGGTTCCTTTTTGTGATAACAGTGCAGAAGGAGTGGAATACCAGCAGCAGTGAAAGAACCAACTGCAGCATAATTTCTTCTATTCCAGTCTGATGGAATCAGCAGTTAATCAGGATGCTATTTAATTATTTTGTAAGAAGCCAAATGTTACAAAAAGGAATTGACTACTAGAAGTTCTATAACGTGAAACTATCTCAATCACATCCATCTTAGTTGGTCAGTCAAGCTACACTGCTAACAAGTGCCTTGGTTAGAGCTGCTTGGAGTAACCTCTTGCCAGGCATGTTTTCCTTAAGGTCTTGACAGACCATTTATAAGGATGCTCAGTACACTTGGGATGTGGCAACAAACTGGAAATTAATGCTGAAAACTAAACCCAAGGCTGTGTAATATCCTTCATGTTAAGGATAGGAATAATCTTACTGAAGTATGTTCCAGTGCTTGAGTGACAAATAAAGTGCCGTGATTGAGTGAACACTGGCTTTCCACTTCCATGAGGGGAGTGGAGGGGCAAGCAGTTGGAACAGTGCAGCTACTCCATGCCTGAGATCTGAGAAAGCTCAAGAAATGCTATCTGGTAACTTCAGCTGGGAAAGAAGGGTACAGTGGTGCTCAAAGAACAGTGGGCAGGAGGAAAAAGCTAAACCTGTACTTGCAAATATTTTGGGGAAAGCGAGGAAGGTCTGAGATGATTCATATCAATTTAAACAGAATTCATTAAGAGGCAAAATACTTTAAAAAAATTTACTTCTGTGATCTTGCTGTATGAGCAGCTTGGGCTAAGAATAGAAGGATGCTACAGAAGGATTTATTTCTTCATATCCCCTCTTACCAGTATTAGATTTGATACTTTCTACTACGAAATACCAGTTATTTTGCTTATCCTATAAGTCATAAAACAGTGAATTCTACTGCTAATGTAAAACTCAAGCAGTAATGAAACCTGAATACCAAACTTCATCTACATACTGAGTGCTGCAGTTATATATTAAAACAATTTTTAAAGTTTGGATCTTAAGAAGGTCAAAGAAGGCCAAAGCAGCTTATGTTATGCAGACTTTGTACATGATAAATGTAACACCAGAGAGTAAACATACTAGAATGCTATATAAGTTAAAATGCTGTCGCACCACAGTATTCCCCTAGTTGGAAATGGCTAAAAAGCCTGCTTGTTTTGCTCTCTGAGTACTCATGAAACATGACTACATACACTGTCACAAAAGACTCAAATTTTCTTATCTGACTTCAAGATACTACTATGTCTAGAAAAAGTAGTGCAAAACATTGATAATCAACACCTGTTGATGTCTTTGCTGTGCCTTTAGGGTAGAAAACATTCTCTCCCACATGAAGGGAGTAGCACAAAGGCAACACTTCACGGTGTTTTTAAAATCTGAACGAAGTTCTTAGGAAATATCCCCGATTTTCCTAGTATCTCTCCACTCATCCAGTCCTCGTCTATAGATTCCAGCTCTGTTATCATGTCACCTGCCTGTAAGAGAAGCAGTAATGTGAGTTTCTGTGCAATGTTACTGAGCAATGTTAATGCATGCAGAGATGATCCTATTTAGAAGCAATTAATATCAGCCAAAGAGAAGAGGAGTAAAATGTGGCTTCTGTTGGTTACCTCTCTTGAAGATTGTTTGCTAAAACCAGCTGAAGTTTCTCTTACGCTAAATATTTGTCTATGGTGAAAAATCCCCTTTGGAGAGACAGAAGAGCACTGCTAGATAACTTCTCACACTGCTTTGGCTCTCCAGGTATGTTAAGAGCTGGCTGGCTCATGGGGCCCCTGCTTTACTGTTTATTTGTGTATGCTTCCAGGGTTTGTTTTCTTAAAACACTGGAAAGATTTTTTTTTAAATTTTAGTCCCAATGTTTTCTAGCACTTAAAAAACTTTCCCCCCCAAAACGAAAAGAAATCTAAGAGCTCAGTATGGCCATTTAAATTGCAGCTCCTATGTTTGGTTCTGGTTCTTGTTCTCATTGTCCCATGTCACACCCTTCATCTGAAGTACTGGCCTTTCTTTCAGTACCTCTACTCCCCTTTTCTGCTTTAAAGAATCATCTACCCTTTCAGTATTGCAACCTGCTAATGCTGAAACTATTTTAATAGTTTTAGAAGAGAAAATACTGTGAGTTCTAGTGCCTTTGAAATTCTACTGTTTCTCAGAAATCTGCTTTTGAGGAATGGTTACCTCAATCATAGTTTTGAATATCAAGACCACTCTGTTTTTTGTTCACACTTAATATAATCTGGGCATCCAGCATGTATTTAATTTTTCCCCTTGTTCCCATGGCAACTCTGTATTGTGTTGGCAGTTCAAGATTTTGCTGTAGTAGGTTTCCCTTAGAGGCCTGGCTGCTGTAACACTGGCACTCTCCCCATTACCTCCTACTCAGAGTTTTCTTTCTAGTCCGAAGAGAGGCTCCCTTGACCATATCAACCACTCAGGAACTGAAATGTACTGCAAAATAAGGCTTGTTTATCTTGTCATGTTAACTAGATCAGAGAAGTCAGGAATTCTGCAACTCCTGGCCTTTTTTCAATGTCCTTCATGAAGATTTTTGCTGATAGGAAACAGGAGTGGTAAGAGAAAAAATGTTTTTTAGAGAGACTGCTTATCAAATGAATTAATATCTATGTAAATATCTGTGCTTCATCCTTCTTCTCTAAAGCCTATTTTCACAGTGGATGAACCTTGTTTTTCAGCATTCCTTAGGAGCATGAGACATCTTGAAAATTGGTCTAAGAGAGGTACTTACTTTGAAGGAAAGCTCATCTTCATTTTCTCCATGAAAATCATAAAGAGCTTTGGCTTTTCCTTTCTTCCCTCCTCCAGGCTGTGACAGCTCTACCCTGGCTACAGAACATGGACAAGAGAAGTTACTTGCATGGAGCGAAATAAATCTGCTTCTGGAGAAATTTCCTGTCATTCTTCCTACTGTTGTGCTACAGGTTGTCCAAATGTTATTGCTACTGCTGTAACAAATTCACTGTCCTACTGGAATAAAAAACTCTACTGCAACCAATTTATTTTATAGTATTAAACAGTCTCACAGTTCTGCTTCTAAGCAGACTAAATTTAAAACTCACTTAACTTCAACTTCCCAATGGTGATACATAATAAATGCTAACTTTCCCTCCTGCTCTAAGATGAAGCAGCATCAATACTCCTGAAATATTCCTAAAGGTGGCTCAATGGTCCTGTTTTCCCAGTCCCCAAAGCACACTGGAAAACATCCCAGACTCTGTGTCACCTCGCAGATTACTCACTGACTAGAACATTATATTGCCATTATTAGAGAAGTTGGTTCAAAACTTTAGCTTTAGAATACCAAAGACTCTGACAGTGTGTGACTTGTTGATGCTGTTGTGTTCTCCCACAGCTGTTGTGACTGGCACAACCCAAGGAATAATGAATTACCATCTAGTAGGACCACTGTACCTGAGCAGGTCTGAACAAAAACTGCTGGAAAAATCCCTTCCTTTCCATTCAGTCTTCCTCTATACCATTCCAAATCGATTTGTTCCAGTATTTGGATGGAGTCTCCCCTTTTGAAGGATAAATCATCTTTGGTTTCTGCTGTAAAATCATGAAGCGCTTCACACCACTCTGCTGAGCGTCTGTTTTTCTATTCAAATTAACAGAAGAGATGCATTAATTTTAGAAGTGTGAATGGAGCCCAAAAACTGATGGATGCTGCTGAAAGCAGCTGTACAGCACATGGGTGTCCTGACACCCTCGCAATACAACAGTGCTGTTGCAGATGTAGACTAGAATGGCATTTCACCAATTGTCACCACAGAATTTCATCTAGGCTCAGCCACATTCCTTTTTATCTCTGGTGGCAGGGGAAAGGATTAATAAATTCAAAATTAGATCACTGCAGCAATACTTAAAATAGAGCTAACAAAAATTTCCTTCAGCACAAAGGCTAAAAATTTACCAATGTTAATTTGTCAGAAGCTCTGAATTCAATCAGCTTAGGCCATGTGTCAGAATTAAGGCTGCAACAATGCAGCATTGTGTGCTGTGGGAATGGTGTTGGGTTCTGCAGTTACTCTCACATTATAATACAGTCTCTGTAAATCTACACATAAATTCCGGCCCTCATCCAATAAAGTTTTATTACCTGAGGAAACGAAGACGAAACCTCCACCTTATTCTTCATCGCTGTTTCTGTACCTATGTAAATAAAGCACAACTTAAGAATAGGAGCAGTGTCTATTCAGAATGCTACTAATGACAGAGATTTTAGATATTTGAAGTCATTATTAAGAACAGCTTCTTAAAAAGTCCTGCTGTTAATTTTGAGGGGTTTTCTTATTGGCATTCCCTTTCTTTTTACCTCCTTTCTGCAATCATTGTCCTTTTGGAATTTTCTCCTATAAGCTGCCTATGTGCATTAAGTGCCAAACTATGCTCTTGAAGATTTTTGCGAACATACTCATACCTGTTCCAGGCAGATCTTCAATTACTTCCACAAAGTTCAAGGGGAAAATTCCAGACATGCCTCTGAGCTCTCCTTTGGCCCACTCTTCATTTACATATTCTTTCAGGAGAATAGTTTCGCCTTCTGAAAAACTAAGCTCATCTTTCTGATCTCCAATGTATTCAAATCGCGCTACACATCTTGGACCTCTGCACAAACAAAAAAAATTTACTTTGCTTCTTTATTATTACTGCCCACTTAATAATAAGACATTGTGTGCAATATATGGATTGATATTTTAATTAAAATGATAAAAAATGCACTGAAGATAGAACAGGTGGAAAATTGGGGGCCAGCTGTGGTTCTCATTTCTGGTTTCTGAGGAGGATGAGTGGAGAATCTGGAGGAGCCAGATGCAATTTCTGCATCCCAATTGCTGGCTGTTACAGTATTTTGCAAGACCCTATTTCCCTTCCAGGCAACAATAAAGCCCCTTGTTTCTGGATCACCTGTCCAATTTCATATCTTTGCCTATATCCAAGCAAGTGTCCTGATACACTTTTGTTAAGAGTTTGATTAATTTTCGAGCTAGCATCCCATTTAGATGCAATCAGATGGGTGGGAGGTGAGTGTTGTACATTTGTCCCAAATACATGGAGGTTTCATAGGAAGAACCTAGTTTTTATCTGCTTTAAAATACTTTACTCTGTATAATCCATCCCTATAATCTTTTAAGGGAAAAAGCTTATCTCTCAAAGAAAGAAACATCAATGCATCTGATAAATTTTATATACTTTGGTATACTGAAAAAAAAGCTAATTATTTTTTCTCCTGACTTAAATCAATTTAATTATTTAAGAACCTAATAAATCAAATTTAAGAAATTAACCAAGAAATTTTTTGTTAATCAGAAATGCTATGCTGGAAAAAAGCAGAAATAGGCTTTAATTCTTTTTATATATTCATAGCACACAAAGTAAGAAGCTTGATTCCCACCCCTGTCCCCCACTCAGTATCTTTGCAAAAATTTGTCTTTCAGGAGAGAGCTAGAAGATTCTGATTCCTTCTTAGCTGTAGAAGCAGCTTTTTAAAATAAAGTTTTGTTCCTGACAAACCAAGCTTCATCTAAAGAACAACTGAATGATCCCACTGACACTAGTTGCTCCTGCCTCTGTCTGAATCTGGTTTAATTCCTGGAATGAATGATTACAAAATCCAATAAACATCACTGAGAAATAAACAGCATGAAAAATCTTTTCTTGCCCACAAATGTTAGTACAAGTTGTCTGAAAATCAGAAATGAAAGTGCTGGCAATTCATTTGATAATTTGGGGGGAACTTTAGATTTACCCGTACAGCTGGACACCTTAAGGACAGAGAGAATTCTCTGCTTAAAATACCCCTATATTCTATCCCGTATCTTGTTCTTTCACATGAGGAAGAGCCCTACCATATTCCATCTTGTGAGGACACTGGAAGAAAGCAGCAAGGCCGGGAGCAAAGAGTGGAGTGTACAATGCTGCTGAAGTTGGTTAGATTGGTTCATGGTTTCTGGAACCCGTTTTCATTAAAGTATGCATTTAGGCTTTTTTTACCTAAGTATGAGTATTAATAAAACATCATATACATTCAGATTTTTAAAACATATAATTTAATTTTTACAATATATTTTGGTGAATAAATTGTTAACCTTATTAACCTCAGTGCAGAGACCCCCCGCTTCAAAGTTAATATTACTTTTTCATTCCTGGTAAATCAACATGAGAAAGCAAGTAAGATTCATCTGACTCACTTGACAGATCGTGATGAAGAGAGTATTTTTTTCCTGTTGGCTTCTTCTGGAACATCAATCTAATCAGACAATAAAATAAATTACATCTTCCATTACAAGTTGATGGCAACTAACCACAATAAACTTGAAACTGGCTTAAATAATCTGTTTTTCAGATGTGCAACACTCTGTAATCATTGGCATACTCTGATATATGACCACATTAATGTAAATTTATGCCTGTTTTCTCATTTTTTAATCTTATGCAAACAAGGAACAATATTTAATATTTTGTTTTATGAAGCTGGTTTATTGTTTCTACTTGTGGCATGACTGATTGACAGAATATGTGACTAGATGCTACTACATGTTGTTGAATTTAGATCCCAATTCTCAACTGGTAATTGCTCTGAATTATTTACTAGCACAGTATACCACAAGAGACAAAACTACTGTTTACACTTATCCCTTCTGTGCTTTGGTAGCCAACTGCTCTCCAAACAAAAACACATCTCACAAATCTCAGTTGAATTGCAGAAGTACACCTTAAAAATCAATACACAGATATATCAAACAGACAACATTCAAATCCTTTATCACAGGAGGATTTCAATTGTATTTTTGGTGTGACATGAAGGATATACAGAAGATGTACAGGATTGCAAGCTGAGACCCTGGTGAGGAGCTTTGGATTACAGCTCACTGTTACATCACTGTTATATCAGCCAGGTCCCATAAAATATCAGGAATGTTACATTAGCTTGTGTGAAGCATTGGAGGAAATCACAATGCCTTTTAGGGCAAATAATCTCTGCACTGCTCTTGCTGAAGGACCTGGTATCTGTGATGCTCTGAAGATTCTATGGGAAGTCATAACTACGTATTATTGTTAGGTGTCCAGATCCAAGCTACTACCCAGCTCAATACTGTAAAACACATTGTAGTGCATTGTATGGAGACCTTGCATCAAGATGAAATCTGACATGAATTAATAGGAGAATTCACTCAAGTAAGTTAGTCTCATGTACTGCATTTTTTTTTCTTTTTTAAAAAACTTCCAAATTCTGAAACAAGAGGGTTTTTTCCTCTCAAAGGGTAATCATCTTTTACAACTAAAATAGAAATGCGTTCTCCCTAGCTTTTATAAAGTTGTATCTGTCTGTATCAATGCTGAATTTGACCCCAAATACTCACTCCACTGCTTTAACATAAAATCTTTTCCTCATTAGCTATCAGTAGAAGCAAGAGCTTTTATATGGAATTGTTGGTCTGTGTAGAAGCAGCCAATCAATTTAGCTAACAAATCTTTCTCATGAAAGAATCAAGCATGGTCCCATTACTAATATGAGGTTTTATTCTTCAGCACTTCTTAGATCTTATTTTTTTTCTCCAATACCACCATTACAAACTAAACAGACACCTTACCCTCTCTGATGTCTACCAAATCCTTGGTATTGTCCATGCAGCAGCAGGGCTCTGCCAGCTGTGCTGGCCCAGGACGTGTTGCCACAGATATTTCCTGTCTTTAGTGCCAAGCTATGCACCTTCCCAGCATCCTGGTGCCACTGGCATTCCTCCATGTCCATATGGCTGGTGTGGACAGCCCAATGCCCTTTCCACTGTCACAAAATTGATTTCAGTCTCAGGCTTGCAATAGGTTTGACCCAGCATTTGACTGCAGGGAACCATATTGTATCCCTTTTAAATTAATTATCACTGGGCTCTGAAAGAGCACCTGCCTCTTGCCTTCCGCTGTCAAGTGTCACATTCAGGAACACAATTGCTTTAAGATGCTAATCTGGAACAACGCAATCACCTTGTACTGTGCCAGCACAACCATTTGTGCAGCCACTTAGAAAACCACTTAGGCAAATTGATCCTGTTGGAAAAAAACAGTATTCTAGGAATAAAAAAAAAAACCAACGTGTTTTTTTGGGCTAAATTGCTACTCTGACCTAGTTCACTACATGGCTAAAAAAGTGGTGATTCCAGCAAAGTTCAACGGATGAGAAAGTGACAGAAAATGGGGCGCTGGGGGAGGCACAAAAATCTTTACCAAGTGTTGATTCTGACATGCAGCTGTCAAAAAATAATCTGCTCTGAGAACCCTGAAAAACTATGCATGCTTCCAAAGAGAATCTGGGAAAGGCAATGATTTTCTCACTTGGCTTTAAATTGACAGCAAATTATTCTGCATAACACAAGCTGGTTGTGCCAAATCAAGCATCTTTATAATACCACACAAACAAGTTGATGAGTCTTCTGTGCTGCCAGTGGGATAAGAGATTATCTAAACACATAATGGAGTTTAACACACAGGAGCCTTAGTAAAATAGAACCAGAAAACAAATGCAAAAGGATCTTATGTAGCAATGCATATAAAGACTACATACAACCACTTTAACAAAGTTGGCAGGAAATATCCCTGTGCGATTCCCACATTTTCCTCTGTACCACTCGGTATCAATTCTCTCCAAAAGGCAAACAGTGTCTCCAGAATGAAGGTCCAAGTCATCAGCATGCTCTGTAAGACATCATTTCAGTTAACAGTACTTGTCACACGCACTGATTTTCTCTATGTAAAACCTTCTTAATACAAATACCACAGAAAAAAACAGAATCAATTTTTAAAAAGTCTTAATTTTACCTGACAAATCAACCAGCTTGAACTGAAAGACTGACCCATCTACAGCGAAACCCACTGATTTGAACAACACTATGTGCAGACCTTGCAGACTGAGCTTCTACACCATTTTAAACCTCTAATTTCTAAGAAAACTTCCATTTGAAAGTCTTGGAGTAAAACATGCTTCCAGAATATTCACATTTACTTACCTGCAGGAAAATCATGCAGGACTACAGCATGAGGTGCATTTGTGTCAGAAACTTTTGGAGGGTGGTTTGAATCCTGACAACAACAAATAAATGCCAGTGGTTTATAAATAATGGAAGATACTAGCAGGTTCTCTCTTATGTACTCCTTAATTAATTTTCTGACTTTGGACACAGAGTTGTTCTGGTATTGCAGAAGGAAATGGTTATTGGTCAACAACTACAGGTCTGAATTCTATATGCCTTTTTTCCAGTGTAAACAAGAACATATTTCATCAAAATCACTCTTTTGAGCCAGTGAAAGGAAGCAAAGGTATGCAACTTTTCCAAATACAGAAAAAGCCTCAGCTATCTCTGCAGACCAGATATCTGCAGCACTGATAGCAACACTTATTGCAAGGACTGTGGACAAATTTTGCACTGATGCTTGGTACTGTGTGCCACCAGTCACTCTTCCTTGCTCAAGGGAACACCCAACCCAGCTCTCCACCAGCACACTCAGCAGGGACAGGACATATGCCAACAAACATTCCAAGAGGAATAAGGAAGCCACTATGCCTTTGCTTACACTGAGGGGAGCTGACAGATTTGTTGTGGCATCTTCATAAAGAGAAATTATATTCAAAATGCTGAGCCACCTTCTCTGTCCCACCCACTACAAATTTTTAGGCTGTACTGATTACAATGACAGTGTAGAAAAAAAAAACAAAACAAGCCAAACCAAACAAACAAAACCAAAAAAACCCAACAACAACCAAAAAAGCACAACATAGCCAAAGATAAGACCAGAGTAATATGAGTTACAACAAACAACAACATACTGGATAGAAATCTATTTCAGCTATGTAGGCTTCTGATGATAGTCAAAAAGGTTGCTCATTTGCTATAATTTCCACTAGCTATTTAATATTAATATGGCCATGCCCTAAAACCAAATCAGGATCTGTACAGGCAGAGAGAAGAAAATACTTTCAAGTCCATATGTCAAAGCCAATTTGGTGGTGTATCATGTACAGCACTTCATAAAGTACTCGCTTATCTTTTGAGAAATTCTCAAATACTCAGCCAAGGGAGTGATTATTTTCCTACGAGACAGAGGAACTTCACCAGTTTCCTCTCTCTTCTGGCACTCCAAGTCATTACTCTTGCTCTGTTCCATAAGCTGAATGTCCCTGTGCTATGAAGCAAATCATCATTATTGGGTTTTGTTTTGGCAGTTGTTTTGTTTTGACTACAGAAACACAAGGATTTAATAAATCACTATTACATTTCTCAGTGTAACCTCTGAAGACTAAAACATTTGATACTTTTCTGCAACAGGAGTCTTGTTCATTGAATATCTAAGCCAGCAGAAAAAAACACCTTACTTTACAGGACAGTTCTCCAGTGTTCCTGGGAAGACAATCTTCCTTGGCAACTCCATGAGGCACAGGTAGCTTGAAGAGAAACAGAGGAAAATGGAAAAATTTTTTTCACTTTTACATACCTCAGACTTTCACTGCAAGTGGTAATAGTCAGATGATGGAACTATTCAAACCACCCACTACAGGTAATCAGGAGTCCAGTGAAAGAGGACAGGTTCCTTTGGAAGGCATTTAGAACAGACTGCTAGTTCTGTGAGCTGCCACTTTGAGAAACTCAGCTGGTGTCACCCCCTTTAAAAGTGTCCTAGACACCTAACTGGTATCACATGATACAGTACAAGATACTCAGAAAGACACCTTGATGCAGAAACATATTCATTTGTCATGGAGGGCACTAGAAAAACACCCTGGAAGGAAATTTTCATTGACTTCGGGGCAGGGAATTACTAGTGATCCTCTACAGAAGAGAAATCTAACACACAAAACTCTAAATGCAAAAGTGAAATATCAAAAAGGTGGCAACAGAAAGTTTCCACTTCATGCTGATGGAATGTTGATGCTGTTCACACTATGGCTGCGTGGCTGCTTTTTTTGACAAGAGCACTGGTTTAAGCAGCCACCAGCTCGATCACTGACCAGTTTCAAGTTTCTGGGGAAAGGCCTTTTTGTTTTTATTTGCAATGTTGATTCATTTGTATTTAAAATTCCGTAATAACACATACCATAACAAAACTATTTTTATAATGAAAAGGGATGGCATCAATAGGATGAAAATGTAACATTAGCAATGTTACATTCCTCACTCCTTGCAAGCTTGATTAAGTAAGGTCAACTACATTATAAGTTCCAATGCTCCCCCAATTTCCCTAAGCATTTTGACATCTATTGGTAAATCAATATACAAATGCAATTATTCAGCATCATTTCACTGAAAGAGAATTCAGAACCGCTGACTGGAAAAAGAATCCCCAAATCCCAAGAGCTAGGTATTAAAGATATATATAATACAATTTCATATATACACAAAAATACATCACATAGATCTATACTTTACATGTATTTATTGCTTTCTCCAGTATTGCTTTGCGGGACTTATTACTATTTATCTACTAATATTTTCTAGGGGAGATTATGCTGATAGATGCACTTTGAAAGTCACATAATACTAACTTACTTTAGCAGTTTTAACTACTTCTTTCTCTACTATTTTAACCAGCACTGTTTTATAAAAACAATGTACTTAGAATAGCTCAACTCTCACCATGTATTTGTTGTAGAGAGGATGACCTGGTTTAGGTCTAGGAGGTAATGCTGGATCTGGAGTTTTAAAGACTGCACTTTTTGCTCTCTTGGGTCCCAACCTGAACTTGTTGGTTTTTTTATCAGAAATGATGTCAGAACTAGATCGAGAAAGAACATCCTTCTGGGAAGAGGTCTTGGCTGCAGAGAATTTGGGTGGAGGTGGCCTTCCAGGAACACTTTTAGGTGGGGGAGGTCGAGCAGGTACAATTTTTCCATCCACAGGCCTAAAAATTGTGCAAACCATCAGAGAAACATGCATATTAATCAGCCTGCCACCTCATCCTACATACAGAGTGTTCAGTAAGGAAACAAGATTTGTGATGATCTGGGCTATGACCTATACAGTGTGTAGTATTTGAAACTTTCCAGGAATACATGAACTCTTCAGATACTGACTGTGAACAGATGATCAAGTCCTTAGAAAGATCCTTTGACTACGTATTTCCAAGTCTGCTCACCAACAGCCTGCCGGCTTTCTGGGGAGCCCACTAAATAAGCAGCATTTGTTTCAGCAATCCACCTCTAGAAAGAGCTTTCTTTGTAGCTGCTGTGCGACGGAATTCTGCTATTGGAGAGCAATGCTGGAGATCCCACACTCTTACTGGACCAGCAGTTCAGAAACCAAAATCAGAGACTAGCAAGTAACAGTAGCAATATTTACTAGCAATTAATATTACTAGTAATATTCAAAATATACAGTATCATTTGATTGTTATTGGGATATCTTCAACCAGTTTTGCAAGCTTCTGCTACAACTGTTTCTCTTTTTTTCTTATAATGTAATTCAGCATAATTATTTGTTCACATGCAATCCTCATGGGTCTGCAAAAGTTATCAACTCCAACAAGTATGCATTGGTGGATCTTTGAAATTTCATTCTAACACATTTTGTGAGTGTCACCCATCACTTGAAAATATACCAATGCTCTACTAATGCTCCTGATAACACTTCTCTATTATATTTGAGTATGGAACAATTTTCAAATTTCAAAAAAATTTTCCACTTCTCTTCATCATCCATCTCTCCCTTTTCTTGGCCTCATCTTAAAACTAAGCACTTTTGATATTGACAAAAGGGGATATTCCAAGTGAAACTGCTTTAAATCTGTAAAGAGATCAACCCATACATTTTTAAAGCAACTGAACTGAACAAGAAGACCCTAACAAGCAATTCAGTGAATTATTACTGCTTACTTAAAAAATACCCATTTGAGCAAAAGAGTGAAAGGACAAAATATTTATTGCAGTCCCAGAGACCCTCATACAAATCAGGAATGTTATGCTAAACTGAATGTGGGGAAGGAACAAGCCAGTTAGGAGCAACAATGAGGTGTTCCTTTATGGCACATCCACATTCTTTCCTGTTAATTAATACTTATTATTATTGATAGACTCATTTCAATAACAGAAAGATTCTCCTGTCCTAACACAACATAGCAAACTCTTGCGTTGAAATTCACACATTTAGAATGCAAACACTGAGATACCCACAGTGGGCTGGCAAGTCAATGCCAGATCTCCATCCACTGTATCTCTGGTGTTGATGGACATGAATTAAAGGCTGATCCAGCAACTTTTGCCCTTGCAGATGTTCCTTCTTTTTGGTTCACACAAATAAAAACCCCCAAGGTTATCAGTGATCCTCCACCTGCATTTTAGTTCTGAAGTGTATAAACTAGCCAGTGCTTCCAGGAAGCTGCTGGCCCAGCATCTGCCCTTTCCAGGGTGGCATCATCTGCTGCCTCCATTCCTTCACCGCCCAAAGCCCACCACAAGTGCAAGTGCTGTGGGTGAAAAGGTTAAATATTAAGAAAGGAATGACTGTCAGCAGCCACTGTACATTAGCTGAAAAGTCAAACAGCTGCTCTCCTATAATCTCCTGGCTCATACCATAATGTATAAACAAGTACTAAACAGCTACCAACTTGGTCCGCCTATTTATTAACTGAGCATAGTGCCCAGCCAAGACTATTGAGCTATGGCTGGAGTCATTAGTGTCTACACTGGGACTAACTATATAAATTAATTCAGAAACACCACTTTTAAGGGATTTTGAAGAACCGCACTCACCTTGGGGGCAGTAGAGGTTCTAGCTGAGTCACTCCACGCTGTTCTGAATGATCCAATTCCTATAACCATTCAAAAGAAAATAGGCATTTCTTTAAGCCTAAGGAAAATAAAACATCTTGTTTAAATGATATAATTCTTAAATTATATCCTATGGACATGGAAAACAAGAGTTTCTGGAGGTCTGGGAGTAAAGTAATAAGTATTATGGTGTGATTCTGCTATTTTAAAGTGTTGTTGAACATGGAGGAAAATTAACTTGATTTACTACCTGAAACAGAGCTTAAATTGTGCATTAAGTATGACCCAGCCCCTCCTTTCCTACTACACTGCAGTAAGGACTTAGGAGCCAATTTCAGGAGAGTCATACAAATGCACAGTTACACTGCCCACAGGAATTGGCATTATCAACTTCGATTTAACTTTGACACATGGAACACTTCGAACAGGCTTAAGTAGAAAACATGATATTAATGCAACTTGCAAATAGTGTCTCTTGCAAATAACATTAGCTCCCATTAAAGAAGGCAGCTAAATATGTTTGCCATAGATCTAACAGACAAATCCCAGTGAATTTTGCTTTGGCAGCTTAAGGCATCACTCCTCCCAGCTGCCCATGCTGGCCTTGCCAGAGATTACCACTGTACAGCAGTCAGAGAGGAGGACATGTGCCATGTCTGAAGGGCTTGGACCACAGTGATGGATTAACAAGTGACCATGCTTACTGCCTCCTGCTGTTCGTTTTCATCCCAGTGCCAGAAAGTTCTGCCAGCTCTGCGGAACAAGCACAGCTGCTTCTGGAACAGCATTGTAAATCAGAGTGCTGAATCTGGGTTCAAAAGAACCTTTTCTGAACCAGTACTTTTAAGTAGGTCTGAACAGTCTTGTTTACTTAATTAGTTGCTTGAATGTGCTTGAAACTCATAAACAATTTTTGTGATTTTTCCCACGTAGAAAACACCCATATATATATTGTGACAAAATCAGACCCTTGATTGAGTCCCCAAATTAATGTTCTGATTAAACGACCCCATTAGAAAAAACAACCTGCCACTTTCAGATGAGGATGTTTTCTTCATATCAAAAATTTTCCTCTTCTGTGTGAAAAGGAAGAAATCTGTGCCAACTGCTGCTCATGGTCAACAATTTTTGCTGTTGCTGTTTAATCACTTCCATTGACAAACAATACTAGCTTTAGAAGCACAGTTCTTACCTTTCCAAAGATAGGATTTCAATGTTTCAGTAGATTAAATACAATCTTTTTTTAAAAAACACTGACACTTATACATGCTTGTCACAATAACCTGGATGACACTGTAAAAGTTTTGGAGTTCCACTGCATAAAATGTCATTTAATGTCTTGTTTCAAAAATTTTTTTTTCAGTATTATCCAGAAAAGGTGGGACCTCTCTGGACAGCCTTTTCAATCACAGTGTTTTAATACTCTTTATCTTAATAGCAGAGGTAGCTACATAGGCATTTTTTGGCAGCATCCATATAGTAAGGGCTTTTAATTTAATTTGACCTTTTTACTGCCTCTGGCTTTCACAAGATTCTCTGCCATTCTTGCCATCAGAAAACTCAATATTTGGAAATTTTGCAGTCATTTTCTAGTTTATGTTAATTCCCTTTTGAAAATCTGTGTCAAATGTCATTTAGCTACAATGCCTACCATTACTATGTACGAGCTCTGGAGCAAGGAGCAGAGCCTTACTTCCCAAAATAGTGGTTGTACTCAGCAGAAACATTCAGAAGGAAAGAGTTGAAAAAAAAGCAAGCTTCATTCTTCTATAGAAAAGTTTCCTCTGCCTGCAAATTAGGACAGACACCAAGAGGAATGTGTGCATGAAAGTAAAAAAATACATTTCTAAAGCACTTTGACAACATTTCACCATGTAAATCCCATTGGACTTTGAGCCACTTTGCAATGCTTTTGACACTTAGTTGTAGAATATCCTGATTCCAGATAATGAATACAGAAAATTGAAGATAAATGTGATCAAAGTTCAGTAAAATCACCAGGGTGCTTTACAAAACTGACAGCAGTCTAAATTACCTAATTAATTAGAGAACAGAATTAAAAGAAAAAACCCTTATTTTTTTGAGTAGTTGTTTTCATCTTGTTCTTCAAACAACTTACTTTACAAATGCTTGAGAATCATAAGAGATCTTTTAACCAAAGCAAACAAAACTGTAATACAGGAAAACAGTTCTAACTTACCTCTTTTTTCACTAGGTCACCACTGTTGGGTTTTCCCACTGTGATATTGGATGTGTTCCCAATAGGCTTTTCAGCAGGAAGTGGCGGAGGGCTATGTGGGATGTCATTTAAAGCTGTAAAAACCAAAAAAAATCCCAAATTAAAGTCTAATTAATACCTTCCTTATGTGGATCAACAATAGGTAAAGGAATCCACCTTAGTCTGGGGCATTTTTTGTGTGAATGCAACTTCCTTCTTCAAAGCTGGAGCAACCAAAGGGAAAAACAGTGAAGAGAAAAGGGACATGAGAGGAACATTGTAACACTGAGGTTGAATTCAGGAGTACTTCCTATCCTTCATAACAGATCTTCACTTTACTCTCAGGACACCAGCAAGACATTTCAGACTTTCAGGGTTTCTGCAATATTTGATGATATATATAATATTAGATGAGTAGAAAAGTTTCTACCCCTTGGAATGCCAGATTCATTACTGGATACCCTGAAACATCATCACGACATTTCTAAACTGGCTCGCTTCTTTTTTCAGCTGTCAGCTCCTGGAATATTCTTCAGGCTGGAAAATAGCTGAGGGTTATTTCAAGTAACCCTGAAAGATCAGGAGACTTGCATAGAAGAATCTCTAGAAAGGTAAAGGCAGGTAAATAAATTATTGCCTGCTACAAAATTCAGGATGACAAAAAAACCAGATGGAAGTTCCCAGGTAGTCTTTAAGGAGCAAAGCAACTTTAGGACATGGAAGAGGAGACACTACAGATCTTACTAGGGAAGAGTGATGATGTCCTCACGCTCAATAAAAAATAGAAAACCCTTCTAAATATATGTTAAAACCCTCCTAAATATATTTGTTTTCAATGTCTCTGCCATTGAAACCTGGGAAGCACTTGGACAGGTTTTGCCAGCATATTTACCAAACATTTTGTCTTTATATATTGGAACAATGTCATCTATTTTACAATCTTGTTTGTATCTCAAGAAAATTAATTTCATAGAAAGAACTACAGACACTTAAGCTCTTCTGAATTCCAACTGAACTCGGAGTTACATAAAAATATGTATGTAGACAGCCAGGACATTTATAGACTGACAACAACAAAAAAAAAAAAAAAAAAAAAAAAAAAAAAAAAAAAAAGAGGAAAGATGCTATCCAAAACAAAACCTTCAGTTGCTCATTTCATGAAAATTACACTCAACAAAGAATCAAAACATAGGAAGGAGAAGTATTGTTTATTTTCAACACCTTTGTTGCATTACTATTATGTAACACACTGCTATGATGTTTAAAAATGGATCAGTTCAATTCTTAGGAGAAGATCAGTTACTGTGCTGGCAGTGACCAGACATGGGGGAAAAAAGTTGGGAGTTCACCACTTTTCTAAAATACTGGGATGGATGAAAAGTAAAAACAACACCTGGCAGTAATTCCAAAAGGAATCTTCTCTTATCATGTCTTACTGCTATAAAAACTATGAGACATTTATTTACCACTTCAAATCTTGCTATATACACAGACGGCCTAATTTCCTCTTCCTTACTCTTTTTAAGGTCAGAATTAAAGGAACTAGAGGAAAAAAAAATCCCAAGAACTAGAAAACAGGTGTTATTTTCAGTGATTTCTAAGTGTAATAACTGAAGTGGAATTTTAATGCTTCCTTTCTAACCACACCTTGACAAAAATGCTAATCTCAACTGAAAACTTCAACTGAGTTCAAATTCTTAAAAAGTTCTGTCCCCTTTTTGGTAGTGCTGAGTGGGCTGTTTCTGGTGGGTTTTAAAAATTTGTGCTGTTTAGCTTTGATTGTTTATTGAGGTTTTTCTTTTCAGTTTTTGCTGGTTCCTGTGAGAACTTATCTCCTCCATAAACATCATGGCAAAGAGTCCCCTGTACTGAGATTATGTGGCCCCTTTACAATGTAAATCCTACTATATCCATTTATACCTTGGCCCAGTTGTACTGTTCTCCTCTTTTAACTTTTAACAGGTTACATTTTTGCAGCAGCTCCTACTTGACAAAAGGCTACTCTGCTTTCTCAGAATCTGTTTCTGTTCCTCCCTATCCCATTAATCTTCCAACCACTGATTCCCATAAGGCAAGCAATCCTTCACAACCTCCTGCTGTTTGTAGCTAAGTACAGGACCGGCATTCCTTTGTGGAAATTTCAATTACCACTAGAGAGCAGCAAGGGAGCAGTTATCTACAAGTTCAAAAGGGAATCCATCTCCAGGAAAAAAAAAAAAAAGAAAAGAAAAGAAAGAAAAAAAGTCAGGCAGTTTTTTGGCTTTTGGTTTCATTTTATTTTTAATTGTAATTAAAATTTCCTTTATAGAGAAGATTTATGTCATAGTTTCTTTACAGTAGTTCATAAATATATTCTTACAATTGAAAAAAACTTTTCTCTTTAATCTGGTATTAACAGAAAGACTTTTCCTTCTCTGCATTTTTAATCATTTCCACTGCATTTCTCACATATGCAGGAGAAAAAAAAATTCAGTATTTTAACAGTGGGTTGGTGATGGGGGAGATTGGAAATAGTAAGTGAAACTCTTAGGAGAAATACCACCTGGACATACAGTTACTACAAATTGACTATACACCTACTAAATGTGGCAAAATATGATTTTGAAACATGAGTTTTAAGAGCTATCTTTTGACATTTTTCTCTAAGCTCTAAGGATCAAAGATAAGGCCAAACAGAATTTTGCAAGTATACACTCCAGCATACAAAGACCAACACAAAGACCTTGTGGCTCTGATAAATTTCCACTCTGAAACACTGTCAGTGTCATTTGTAAAGCTGTACAGGATTAGAGATGGCAGGCTTTAGGAACACAGTAACTCTCACAAAACTACAGTCAAGACCCTGACATAAAACTGAACACATAGGTTTTTGCATTCCAGTTCTCACATGCCCTTTTTTATTCCCTCAAACTGCTACCTAAACATTCTTGCTTAAATGGCCACAGATTTCAAAACTAGCAAGGATAAAGGGAACTTTCTGATTTAAATGAAAACTATGAAAACTATGCCAAACATCCCAAACAAGCTGTATTTGAAGGAAAGTTTAATACATCAATATTTTTCTTTTGACAAGGAAGCTTGGGAGAAGCACTAAACCTCTGCTACGGTCAGGACCAAAGTCAGTTTGGCCAAAGGTTCAGCTCCAGAATATGGTTTAGCAGACAGAACAAGCTTGCTTCTGCTGCAAGGATCTCCTGCAAGTCCTCCTTTCCAGCCTTTAGATCTGCCCCTTACATACAGTTTCACCTCTGATACGCATCAGCTCTATCAGGTTTGAGAGACATCAAACTCAAGCGAGGGAGCCCCAAAGAGGCAGCTGGGCAGTAGGGAAAGTGGAACAGGACACTCCTCTACCTCTCCCTCCCACCACAGCCCTTAGCTTGGCTCCTCTGTCTTGTCAAACTGTACCACAGGATTCCTTTGGCAGCTGTTATTAGCTACTAAACAGCAAAACAATTACTAAATGTTAAGTCCCAATTGAAATGTTTTTCTAATACATTTCTCAGACAATTGAGAGAAGAACTCACATTTCCCGGGTTTTGCTGGGATTCGGATCACAGTGGGTTTTCGTGCTAAAGCTGGTTGAGCCGTCTGTTCCTTGGCAGGTTCATTTTTGGTAAGGAACTGAAACGGATCTAAAAAGAAGAAAAAACCCAACATCTTTAATACTTACTTGTTGCACACAAATCTTACCAAATATTGCTTTCATTACTATGGATATTTATATTTCACACCCAACACAGTAATAAAAAAAGGCTCAGGCTCATGCAATTAGCTACCCAGCTCTTTGTAAATAACAGGTCTTCTTTGTACATGTGCTTTCATAGTTGACTTAACATAAACATGCTTCAGATACTTTCTGGGATTATATGAGCCACCAAACAAGAGGAACTGCATTGCTTGGTAATAGGGACCTGAAATCAGAATGGGTTTAGGGAAATGTTTACAAAGCACTTGATCTAATGCACTGACATAGCTGTGAACACATTCACTGGAAAGTTTTAATCAATACAATCTTGCCAAAGCTATACAATCAGCACTGCAGCAGACAAAACACCTACTGAAATATACAAAACATTTAAATACTACTGATTACAAAACATCCTTGCTGTAGAACAACTAATTATTTTGAAGATTCTATGTAATTTTGTTGATTATAAACCTGGTGACATGGAAGGAACTGGTTCAGACCAAGGTCTGGGAGTTATGCCTGAGCTCTGACCCTGCCTATATCAGTCATTCATTCCTCTACACGCCTGCCCAAGCATTCCACTGGTAAGACAGGAGCAATGTTTCCCATACTCCATTACCTTAAACACTGGTCTCTTATTAACAGGCAAGAGAACACAGGCACATGTAGAAGGCAGCTGTAAAAATACTAGTACATGAATAAAGATCAAATTAATGTGTTCTTTCTCAAGTACACCTTCACGTCAAAGAGCAATACTTCTCTCTTAACAACTGCTGCTTCTTCCTCTGACATTATCAAATTCTACAGTAAAATGGCACTGCTTAGCAGTATCATAAAAGTGTACAGTAGAAACTGGAGAAGGACTCTAGGTGATAAATCTGAAACATATTCATAGCCACAACATCCGAGTCTGATCTCTTCTGCTAGCCTTTTCAGATGTGTAGCTCAATGAGTAATTATTTATGGAGTGTCATAGTCTAAGAGAGGAAGTATGCAGGGCATCTCTTTGAATTCCTCATGACTTTAATAAAACCATACCCCTTCCCAAAACTACTGCCACACTTCCTGACAAAATCGAAAAAAATCTGTATTTGATAATATGATTTCTTATTGACAATTTTGAACAATCCAATCCAATCCAATCCAAGCAAGACACTATATATCCGTGTCTGGCGGTTCACATAAGATTTAAGAAAGTCCAGAAATGCAGTATTTATTTACGAACAACCTCATGCCCTCCTGCATGCACACAACTTGGTGGCCACAGCTCCCCCTTGCCAGTGCATCTGCTATCAGCCCCCTCTGGCAGTGCCCTCAGCTCCTGCTGCCAGAGTGCAGCTGTCACAACAGCAGGGACAACGTGCCACAGGGCCCACGCATGGTTCACCCTGCTCAGATGCCCACCTCCCACTGGCCCCTTGCTTAAGGCTTTCTTCACAGGCAGATCCATCCCGTACGGGTGTGCTGTGTGGATTTGTGCCATGGTCTCTCTCAAAGCCAACTAGCCTACAGGTCCTCCGAAAACCCACCTGGTACCTTCAGATCACATTTTATTCAGGAATCCAGCAAATAAATTCCTTATGTCAGGCTGTTTGTACAACACCTGTGAGTGTACACTTCAGGTACAAAGGATCGTAGAAGGTCAACAATTTGTCTACAGATAAAGGTATATAAGCTACAGTTAAAAATAAACTCTGTTACCATCTAGACAAAAGATGGCTCCATCACATTGCACCTAAAGATTGCCAGTGCATCCAGAAATTCGGTAGGCAACCCACAATGCTTTAGAATATAAGGATGAACATTTTGTTCAAGTTATGGACTAGCACATAAGGGTAGGGAGTTTAGGTCTCTTCAACGAAAGCCACATCACAGCAAGAGTTTTTGGTAGAGGACTTGAAAACACAGACCACAAGTGGGGTGGAAGCATTCTGGAAGTACAGTCATTACAAGAAATCAAAATCCCACCATTGGAGCAAGCCTGCAATATTCTTTTACTCCATCTGCTAGCTACAATGCTAACCCTTGAATTGCATTAAAAAACCCTGAAGATTTATCAAACCATAACTTTTGTGCTGGTGTTCAGAGTGACTTTAAGTGCATCTGAAAAAAAAAACCCTGAAACTGGGCTTTGTTCTCCTTTTTAGTTATCTGGCAACTGTACGTCAGACTTGAGAAGTGACCTTGGTGAGACAGCAAGGCCTCAAAGCTGCATTTGCCTATTGGGAAGCTGGAGACACAGCACGAGCAGAGGAAAGGTGAGCAGGGCTAAGTCATGGGCTCCTTGACACAGCATGACCATAAGGAGCACTCTGGCACACATAGCATCTCTCAGGGTAAGGTTCTGTAGAGGTGAAGGAAGTTCTCCATGAAAAACGAGTAAACAATTTTCCAAAGCCTCCATCTTATGTAAATAAAGACATTGAGAGACCAAGTGTAAATGTTCTGAATACCCCAAACATTCACAGCTCTGTAGTCTTGTAAATTTAAAGATTTTAAATTGTAAAAAATTGCTTTTTGTCAGCTGTTAATCACTGCTATGCATAGAAATAGTTTTCTTGACCATTCAGCAGCTGGCAGAGGTCTCTACATCAATACATTTGACAATTTTTAAGTCTGAGAAAAGCAATTTCTAAGGCTGAGAAAACCATTTGATGAACGTTCATTTTCCACTCATTATCTTATGTTCAATTATACTGTTGTCACCTCATAATTAGTTTAAAACTCATTACCTTGTTTGTGTTATTCCATTCCCCAGTGCTGGGCTTGCAGCAGAAATTGGCTGAGAAAACGACTGTGCTGCTTTGTGCAATGGGACTGACAACATATCAAATTTTTATGTTGTTTAACAACAATTGGGCATCATATAAGCATAATTCATGGAGGTGTGAAAATAGAATTGTTAATGTACTCATTTAAAGCTTCTCAGCTCAAGGAAATTAATCTGCAAGTAATTTTTCGTAAGACACAGCAACAGACTTCTACTGATTTTTTTTATTAAAGTTTTACAACAACGCTTACAGTCTGTGGCTTCCTTAGTCTCATTTTTCTAGAGCTTCTGTTTCAAAGGGTTATGTGATAACATACACTACTATGCTTGTTTGCAGGAAAGACAAATGCAAGCCATGTATTCAAATAAACCACACAATCTCCTTTCTTTTAGCAGTTTTGGAGAAACAACCTTTTACCCCCCCGTGACATACACCACTTTTGTTTAAAATTAAAAATGAGGTTACAGAAGAAGCAGTAGGTTTTGCCCATGCAAGAAGGACAGATGGGTATCTTCCTGAAATATTTATTTGTAGTCTTTAAGTGAGAGGTAGCAAGATGATAATAGATACCTCAGCAGCAATAAGGGGAATCTCCAAACAAATAGTAGGTGGAAAGCTAAAAGCCCAGATAGTACTATCTGTTGTGAAGATGCTCAGTCCTGCAAGAAGTATGCAATACATGTGAGAACAATGGAGTACAAAGGTGTGGATGCTGATATTACTTGTCACTACAGAAGTATGAAACTATGTCTATTTTCAAGGTTTAATTTAAAAACCTAAATCAGTTGCTAAAGGCAAAACTCCTACATTCCCTTCACACAGAACAGGATTGTTACCAGAGTCTTCCAGGAACAGAGAACAGGAACAGATCTCATCAACAAATGATTTTACTAAAACCTAGCCCTGTGAAAGCACTCTGGTGTTTATAGAAGCACAATCAACCCATACTTGGGGGAAGATTCTCAACAAGTCCCTCCTAGTAATATAGCCAGAGATTCAATGGAAACCTGACAGGTAACACCTCAAAGAATGGGGCTCATGCTCAAGAGACACTGTGAAATGTCACAATCAAAAGTCTGGTGTTCTTCAGACATTTTAAATCTTAACCTATTTACAATGACAAAGAGATGTATTAGACAGGTATGGTATCTCAATTCCAGCATCAGTGATTTTACCAATCTGCTTTTCCACAGTATTTTTCATCAAGAAAATTAACAATTAACTTCCCCGTTTCCCTGTTTCAGAAATGGATTCCTGACACATAGAAATTATTAATATGGACTACACTATCTTTCACAAAATATGCAATTTGCAGCTCCCTCTGCATGTAACATTGTCATATATGGTCATGACTGTAACTTTAAAGAGACTGGAAAATTAAAAAACAAAAGAGAGAGGGAGAGACAATGGGACAAAGGTTCTTTCAGCATCTGATCTGTACATAACTTGAAAGTAAGTGATACTCAGGGTTCTTGGTATTCCCTTAATGCTAGGTGACTAAACCAGCTCATTCAAACAAAAGGAATGCAGTATCATTTGGGAGGAGACCTAGTACTGCTTCAGACTTAAAACTGGAGGAGAGGCAAGCAAATCTGCTTTGTAGAAGAAGCCTAGCCATCAGTGTGACAAAAGTGCACAAATACAAAGAATATTATATGGACTTTTGTATTCTCTGTGAAGTACAGAAGTAGTTTGCCAAGCCATGCTACAGAAGATATGACTTAAATGTACTTGTTGAAAATGCAAGCTGTCCTTAACTGAGCAATGAAATCTCATCCATGTAGTCAGAAAGCTGGAAGGCAGATAAAATAAAAGCTACTACTAGAATAGCAAAACTTCTTGGACTTTTGTAACACTTAATAGCAATAAAAGCATTCATGAGGTAGAAAATGACACACACAGTACTTGTACAAATAGAGAGATACAGATAGAGCTTTTCTGAGCTTTTTTTTTGAGTGCTTCTCTCTCAAAGTGTGGGAATGCCCACACTTTGCACCTGTGTGTACCTAAAAGCATCATTCATCTGGACTACTAAAGATGATGGAAAATACACTGCCTTTGGCACAAAAATACCGTGCGTACCAGCACAAGCTATTACAGGAGAGTTTGGAGGCTACTCCTCTATCAGGTTTGCTAGTTGAAGTAAGACTAGGATAGCTCAGATTGCAAGAGCCTTCAGAAGCCCTCTGATCAAACCTCCTGCCCAGAAAAGGTCAGCTGTGAGGGCACGTTGCTAGAAATTGGTTGTATAACCTGGTCTGACTTCAAAAATTAGATGCCAGAGGGTATTTGGACATACAATGGGTGACCAAGAAAATACATCCCCGAATTACCCTGAAGATTAAGAAACATGGCCTTGTCCATTCTTGCCAGCTGAATGAATGATTTTTTATTACTAAGAGATTGAAGTGCCGCAAAACAGGCAAGGTGAAAATTTCCAAAGCAGGTAATGGAAAGCAGTCGGATGTACAAAATCTTTGTTATTGAAAATGTGAAGGACAAGGTAATTTATAACGTTGTTTAAAACACCTATCCACATTCTTGCAATAATGTCACATGCTTTTAGCAAAAAAAGAGGGGAGTTTTAATAAACATTTTCTTTTAAATAAGCATTTTGTTCTTTGACAAACTTTGTGAACAAAGGACATCTGCATTTAAAATATTGTAAAATAAACAGATCTAATTATCAGAGAAGACATCTTATTAAGAACATTATAACTTGTGTGCTACTTCATGGCATCTATAGACTTGGAATTCAAATGGAATTAATTTGCATTTGGCAACTTAAAGGATGACTCATGTATTACATAGCTATGACTTAAAAACCTTATTTGTTTCCTAAGCCTAGACATAAGGCCCTCTCCAGGCTAACTTTCACAGTCTTTGAAGGTTCCAATTTATATTCATTAAGCAAGCACCAGTAGTGACTGAAGAGTTAATGGAGGCTTGTTTATCACTTTTCCTGGAGACTTGCAACCTTGCAGCAGAACCAACAGGACACAGCACAGCCCCCAGTCTCCAATAGCAGCATGTCCTCAGGTAAAACTGTTTTTACAGTGTTGTACACCAAAGAGCAGATTAAAATGGATGACACAGCTCATTCTTTTCTGGGGTGGTAATTGTCAGTAACTAAAAAAGGAGACAGGTGCCTTGAAAATAACCACAGTAAGAGTCATCAGAAACACAGCCGAACCTTAAGAAAAGCTGCATTATTTTGATGATATGTCTGGACTAATCTACCAGTTAGAACGATTTCCTTTTTTTTCTTGCTTTCTTTTTCTTTCTTTTTTTTTTTTCTTTTCTTTTCCATCCCAAGGAAGCAATTAAAATCAAGCAGCTGGGCAATATCCCCACAGCAGACAAATTTCGTTATTTGGAGTTATTCAAGCAGCAGTTTTTCAGAATTGTCTATAATGTCACACAAATACCACCATTCATGCCACAAGAAGCAACAAGACATATAAATGGACAGCAGCATTGCTTTGGGTGGATTTTTTTCTCAGCAGAAGGAAATGAATCTTTATAATATGATAAAGTAGTTAGACAGACAGATAGATAAGACAATTAAGGGATGCAGTAGTCATACTATAGTTCGACCTGAACGTAATGAAGATATCAAAATGTGAGCAGTCTCCTGCTGGTAGGGTAAGGCACCCTCTGAACTGCTTTTCAAAGCATCTGGTTTAAATTGAGTTCGGCTATGTCAGGCACAGAGCAATCAGTGAATTATATGCTGCTTCAAAGAGAAGGAAGAAGAGAGAAGGAAGAAGAGAGAAGGAAGAAGAGAGAAGGAAGGAAAGCTCCCCACATGATAAAAGGAATAAAAACATAGCAGCAATATCACCTCCAAGTTTTAATTTAAATGTGTGCTCTAAATGCACCATTACCTGATCTTCTTCGCCCAAAACATACATTCTCATAACACTTAGCAAGCAGGCACACTAGATGCTTTGACATAGCAACTAATACAAATTACAGATAAAACCACAGATCTTCTGAAGCTGTAAAATTTACAGTTAAACCTGCACTAGGATTTAATTTCCAAGCCTTTGTTAACATGGATATGTGAGAATTGAGCCCACCTGATAGATTACCAAAACTTTTAACTGCCAGGAACTGTACAAGTCCCTGCTATCAGCCATAAGAGAAATTCAAAAGTAACCCAGATGATACAAAATATCAAACTATCATCAAAGCATTAGAACCAAAAGATGTAGAGTCCCAAACATATGCCTTCACATTCTGAATGATTGACTAAACCAGAAGTAATTTCATTAGGAAATTACTTTGAACATTAGCCTTTGAGTCCAAAATTATGGCACATAAAACTGTTTTGGCTGATGACAAAGCAGGTCTACAGATTTGTCTTTCCTGACTTCTCCTTCCTGGCACTTCCCTTGGGCCAGCCCCATGAGTTGGCTGCAAGATTCTGTCACAATTCACCTCTGAATTTTGCAGCTTCCAAAGTTCCCATAGACTTCAACTCTCTGAGGGGATGCTGAAAGCTTTTAAAAAAAATCTCAGAATCTATTTGCACCAGAATGATTTCCATCTCCACACAGGTTGGAGAAGGATAAAATTATTGATGTTTCGATACGGGTAAATTCACTCAACTAACAGCTGTGCTGCTGGAAATGCTGTCAAATACTGACAAAACTCACAGGATTGCTGGAGGTAAACTTGACTCATTCAGCTAGTTTTCGTAGTTGAACTTCCAGTTAAACACTGGCATTTAGACTGGGAAACTAAACTGTTTTGTTGCCAACACTGTTGATCTTAGCACACATACAATATTCAAGTATCTTTCACTTACTGTGGAGCTGGTAGCCTTCTGTTAGAGGAAGCTGATGTCTTACATTAGTCAACTAAATTGCTGTGGAGACTCTGAACTTTGTTTCACCTGTTTCACCTTTTCATTCATATGCTCACTTCAACTTCTGCCTTCTGCACCCTCCTTATCATCCACTGAACACTTCCTCTTCCTCCTTTCACAGCAGGAGTCAGCAGCACCAGGGATTGATCCCTCCAGTTCTGTTTACATTGGCCTAATGCACCTGTGCTGTACCAGACAAAATGAAACTCTGGTAACACTGCAATATGTGATGTAATGCTGCTCTTTGACAAACAAGCTGTTGGTGCTTGGTTTCCAATGCCACTGCATAAAAGCCTTCCTAGGGTTGCCATAACAACAAGCAGAGTACTGTCATTTTGCTAAGTAATGACAATGACAAATACGTAAGAAATGCAAAGGTCTGGGGAACTGGGAGCAAGATTAGAGCTTCTCTTCCTGCCTTCACAAAACATTTTACCATGGATTCATCTTGCAAATCCTAAGCTGTTCCTATGGGAATTTGAGAAATAGCTAGTGTTAGTGTTCTATGTTGCCTCATTTTCAGAGAGCCAGTGTTGTTCTTGTGTATGCTCTGTCAAGACATTGCACAGTATTAGTTATCCAGGGCACAGGATATGATCTCGAGCTCCAAAATGCCAGCAAAAATCTGGAATTAGTTTTAATTTTACAGTGTAATAAAGTGGTAATGCTGCCATACCTTTTTCTATTTAGTAGGTAGGAAGTGATTGCAACACAGATGACATTTTATTGAATTAAAATCACAGGCAGGTGACTTAAGAAGTCAGGAAACTATTATATGAATAATTCCTCTGTTAACCATGAGGATGGAAAGCATTTTCTTCTTAATTAAATGAAGAATAACACCTAGGACACCAACCAGAAAGAGTAATGACAGCACTCTTACCATCTCATCATGAAAGCTGTTTTTTTCAGATGATTTTCATTTGTGATCACTCAGCCTCTGATTTAGAAGCAGAATTAACGTTATATATTTTCTCTAGGTTGGGGGCAGGTCTGTCTTTTAGTGTAAATAGTGAAAACATGACTTTTCCTTTTTATGCATTTACAAAATGTGAATATTCTTTATTCTTGCCTACTACTTAGAACAGGTACATTTTCCTTCCATTTGTTACATTTATTAATCAAAATAAGATGACTGAAACTACAAAAGTTTTACCCTAAATGGCTTTTCTTTTTAAACCATCCACATGTACAGTGTCTATTCCATGACTCCAGTTTCCAGACACAATCATCATGCCTCTGTTTCCACCTAGACACCATCAGCCAAACATTTCCTTGACATAAGTACAAAACACCTCTCCAGTCACCCTGTACTCCAGCCTCCTTTCAGTTTTAGTGACATTTTTGCAGTGTTCCTGGAATCTGTCAGCCCAAGAAAAAACAGACTTGTATCCATGTTGAAATAATCACCTCTCCTGCAGGATCTTTGATTGCCTTATTTTTGTTGCTTTCATAAGCTCTTCTGAGAACTATATGTTTGTACATACCAATCTTAAAAATCTGAAACTTTTAGGGAACTTTCTACAATCTGCCTTGGGGCTTTTATGATAATACAGAGGAGAAACATTAACAAACTGGAACTTCATCTGACAATATAATTCACGAACTGAGAAGAAATTGCATTTGTTAACAATCATTAATATTGATTTACCATGACAACTACACAGCACCTACACTTCTCTTTTGTGAATGTTAAGACAATAAATGATGTGGGGTGGGTTAACTCCGGCTGGATGTCAGGTATGCCCCAAAGCTACTCTATAACTCCACTCCTCCAATGAACAGGAAGAGAAAATGTAACAAAATGCTCCTGGGTTGAGGTAAGAGCAGGGAGAGACCACTCACCAGCTGCCATCATGGCAAAATAGATTTGACTTGGGGAAACATTACTTGACTTTATTACCAGTCAAATCAGAAAAGGGTAATGAGAAATAAATCCAAATCTTAACAACACATACTCCCACCCCTCCCTTCTTTCCACTCTCAACTTCACTTGCAGTTTTCTCACCTCCTCCCTGAAGCAGCACAGTGAGATGAAAATGGGCTGTGGTCAATTCATCATACATTGTCTCTGCTGCTCCTTCTTCTTCAGGGGAGGAATTCCCACACTCTTCCCCCTACTTCAGCATGGGATCCCTCCCACCCTGTTGGACATGGGGGAAGCTTCTGGCAGCTTCTCAGAAAAGCCATCCCTGTTAGCCCTCCCAAAACCAAACCCTGGTCACACAAACCAATAGATGAGGTTAAAAAAAAGTAATTGAAAGTCACAGCCAGTTCGTTAAAGGAGCATTTTGTATGACACACCCTCTGCTTTAAAACAGAACTCTCCCTACATTGTAATGGGGCTGGTGAACTAAACCAGACATATTGAATATTAAGAGGGCAAAATCTATTGCTATAAAATGTAATGACAATCCAACACCCACTCGTGTCTTAAACTACCTAAAACAGCACTAAAAAAAATTGACCCTAAGTACCTAACAGTATTAAACAAGGTTTATGAAAGGAATGTAGTTCTAGTAATTGACCTGTCCACATGAAATAGTTATTTTCATTTATTAAAAAAACCCTGAAACTGTGTTACAAGAATGCAGTCACATGACAAGATAGAAGGACAGGATAGAGAAAATAAGTAGGCATTGATGAGATGGACAGGCCGTCTCAGTATGTTTGATCATGAGTGTTCCTATATGCCATAAACACTGCTCCTTCTTCAGATGACTAGGTTTGCAGTACAGACCTTAAGGCACTCAAATAAATCAGTCACATTAGATGCTGAGAGATAAGCTGTCCCAAGTTCCCCAGAGAGAACTATGGCACATACTGGAGGTGACATCTGGCATATAAGATCAAGTCTTCTATCATTATTTAAGTAATCACATAATATATCCAGCAGACAAGTTTTGAGATTTATACAGCCTTGAAACCTCCTGAGTCTCAAAATCCATGTAATTTCATAGTGATCTTGACATAACAGCAAACCAGAAGTTTCTTACACACACATAAACCTCAACAAGACAGGTAAATGTAACTCACACAAGATACACCTGCAAAGAATAACCAAAGTGACAGTTTAAAAACATTTTCTTCTTACCTGCTGCTGCTGCTTCAGAACTGATGTTATCTTTAACTACACAAGCTGGACTTAGGGGCAAAACATCATCATCAAAACTGATCAGATCTCCTTCCACATCTAGTTTATTTTGTAAAGCAGGTGCTGAGGAGTTGGCTGCAGGCGACAATTCCCCCAGAGACTTCAAGACGTTTTCTTGGGCAGATACAGAAGGCCGTGGAGGAGCAGCAACCGGTTTTAGTGGGGCCAAAGAAAGAGCAAGATTCTCTGAGTAACATGACTTTTTAGGAACAAGAGGCCTTGGAGCAGGAACAGGAAATCTCTTTTGTCCATTGCTGTTCTCTGCAACTGATCCACTCCTTGCATCAAGAAAATCACTACTGCTACTTTTAACAAGGCCAGGTTTTGGCTTCTTTGGCAATTCCGGTTTGGTTACAACACTGCTCTCATCTATTTCAGGCTGAGGCTGCAACTCCTTGGAAGGTGTTGATTTGCTTTCAGTCCATGCATCCCGTTCTTCTGAAATTCTGCCTACCCCTGGCTTTGGAGCAATCACTGGCTTCTTTGTAGTAACACATCTTGGGACAAATGAACGAGGGGCAATTTCCGGCTTTTTTGATAATTCTGAGGTATCAGTAGTGCCTTGGGATTCAAAAACTTTGATCCTTGAAACAATACTATTTTGGCTCCTTTCTGTACTCATGCTGTCCATTGCCAAGTGATTGTCTAGTAAGCTGTCTTCATCTAGAAGAGGCGACTGCTGAATTGGACGTGGCTGCTGTTTTGCAGAAGACTGGTTCACTTCATCTCCACTGTCTATCTTACTTTCAGTACTTTTGACCACAGGTCTGAGATTGCTTCTTGACCTTGGCTTTGGCACAGGACATATCACAGCATTGGGATTTTCTTGGCACCTCTGACCTTCAGGATTTTCAAAGTGTATTAAAGGATTCTCATTTTCTGCAGGAGACTTACTCAGAAGAGATGCAGGAGGCCTAGGAGGTTTAAGAGGACTCTGCCCTGCTAACAGAAAATAAAAAGTTTTACTTATCTATGCCAGAACATTTATTTTGTGTTATTTTTGACAGCCATTCAGGATGGTAAACATGATGGCTTTCATTAAGATCTCTACTGGTCCTTGTAAAAAATACAGTTCTGTTCCTAAAAAGATGAGTGGAAAAATATACAAACTTTAGGAATAAGCTGAAGATTGCTGAAATGCATGGTATTTACAAGCTGAGTTCAAAATCTCCTGTTAACTTGCAGCATTGAGGGACATGCAAACAAAATCCAGACCAAAGAATACAGCAGCTTCCCCAGCTTGGTTTGCACACTTCTGAGTCTGAATGTATGAAGTGCTACTATTTTGATAAGATATGTGAACTTCTCTGGCCCCAAAGTTCTGATTGTCATTTTGGCTGAATTGAGCAAAACTTTCAAGATTTAATGATACTCTGAATGCAACAGTAGCTTCTCAGAAGAAAGGATTTTTACAGAAATTTACAGTAGTAATAATTCACAGAAATTTAACTGTTATTCATATTAAATGCTGCACAGAACAACAATAAAGTGCATCTTCAGGAGATAGGGTAAGGTTTTCATCACAGAGAAATCCAAAACAGCCTCACCTCGAGAGCCTGCAGATTCCCAGTGTGGAGG
Source organism: Prinia subflava (assembly GCF_021018805.1). Classification (NCBI taxonomy): domain Eukaryota; kingdom Metazoa; phylum Chordata; class Aves; order Passeriformes; family Cisticolidae; genus Prinia; species Prinia subflava. The sequence goes on along the minus strand of NC_086283.1, from coordinate 4,210,490 downwards.
CACACTAATTTTCACATTACTTCCTGGCAAATGGCTGATTAGGTCCTCTGGAAAGTCAGTTTGTGTTGCAGAAGTAGTGGTATGTCTAGGAGCAGCAGCATTATTGTTATTTGTTGTATTGACTTGCACTTGATTGATTTCTTTTATCACCTGCTCATATGATGGCGGAAGCTACAAAACAGAGAGATAAATATTAAGGTACATCCAGATATACTTTTTTAAAAAAATTGACATATGAATTAAAAAAATACTAAATTAACATATACAGAGGAAAAGAACACTGTCATAGTCTTCTATTCAATGTGATGAAAGTCTGAGTAAGCAGAAACTGTCCCTCTAATGAGCTTTTTACCTTTGTAAATCAAACAATGCCTCATGTAAATTCACGCTCACCTCAGCTGGAAGATGCTCATTTCTCCTCCACTGAGCATGAGATGAAGCAGAAGGGAATCCTAATCCTTGAGGAGTGACAGGACTTGCACCTGGAAACCAGGAGGATGGCCTGAGGGGTTCAGCAGCAACTATTGTAATTTCAGGTCGTCTAGAAATGAAGGCAAAGGGGAATAATTACCTAAAACATTTACAGATAGTGCTTTTAAGCGTAACAGTTCAGGGTTTTCCTGGAATGGGAAAGAAAAATAGCTCAGGTCTTTTTGATTTAACTAAAGGTGTCTTTCCATGATTTCAAAGTGACTTACTTGGTCTTCCTAACAAACACTTAGGCTTCCATTTAAAGCCCCTAATTAAATGCCTTAGCCAAAAAGTAGGTTTACTTGCTTTAGTGAAATAATTTAACTGTTTAAAGCTCTTAAACCCAAGTATAACTCAATTAGATGGCAGAAGTCTTAGTCTTCCCAGGATAATGAGAACTAATCATGTCTTTGTCCTTAGCCTGCTACAATCTGAAAACAGCCGAGTAGATAAAACTGCTTCTTGGCTGGATACGTAAAAGCTGTGTATCCTCAGACCCCACAGGAAACCTTCCAGAGTGCTAAAGTAAGGGAGAGCAAGCCTCACAAGGCCTTTGGGACAGGGCCTATTTGCTTCCATCACCCAGTACCACAGAGACTTCCGTGACAGTGAAGGACTCACAGATAGCACCTCTGGTTTATCACTGTACCAGCTCTTTCAGAGCACCAGCTGCAGGAGTGGCCCATGCTCTCTGGCCATGGTCCCTTCAGCACCACTGATCCATCCAGAATCTCACAAAACTTTCACTTTGAAAAGGGACTTTTGTGAGTAGATAAAGCATCTGCTTACAGAAGCTTCTGTCTGCTGACAGAAATAAAACTGCAGAAGGATAGCTTCTGAAACTATTTTAAAAACAATTTTAAAAAAAGGGTACAGTTCCTTCACATCTAAAATAATGGCAGACTCAGTTCACCAGCCATCCAGGTTGGTGACCTCCTTTCTCAATACCCTTTGAGAAACTGAAAGGAGCTTGAATGTGTGCTTATTTTTGTTGTGAAGTGATCCCGCACATAGATGTCAGGAAAATAAAACAGTTCTGCAGAGGTTGCATTCCCTTTTTGAGGACACATACAAAAGTTGATGAGAGAATTTCTCAAACTCTTAACCTATCATGCTTAAAAATCAAAGTATTTCTATTATTTCCAAGCCTACTCTAAGCATACTAAGGATAGAGAGAAAGAAAAAAATAAACCAGAGGAGAAAGCCATAAAAAGTAATACTGTGACACAATCTAACAAGTTTTACAGTAACACCTAATTGCAATATAAATAATAGCATCATACCTTCTATCCCTCTGTTGATCACTATGGCTAGAGGTCCGAGAAGCTATTTAAAGAAAAAAAGCAAAAGTTTTGAAGTGGTTAAAATATACTGCTGCAACAATAGCAGAGCTCTTACCAATCCACTATCAATGAAATGCAGAACATAGAACATCTGATCCTAAATTCCAGATTTTATGATTGGCCAAGTTTAAAAAAAAATTGTGCTAAATATGAGTTTTTAAAATATTCAAAGTGGAGTTTTACAATCATTTTAAGTTTCTCCATGTCCAAGTTACCACCAAGAGAGTTGGTCCTGTCCCCTGTCTTCCTCACTCCCACACCTTCCTATATTCTGCATTGTGGAGACCCTAGAGTTGAAACTTCTTTTCCTTTCATTAAAACAGTACATGAATTAAACAAAAAGAAGTGTTATGCTTTTCCTCTATCAGGCATTTCCTTTTGATGGATTATTTCTGAGATGTGCTGTTTAATCTTATTTAATGTCTCTTTCTGTTTATTTTATAGAAGGGAAGGGTACTAAGGCGCAGAACCTAAAAAGATACTTCATCCTCCTTTATGTAAAAAGAAAATATTAAATGTTACCAGCTGGATATTTGCTAAAGTTTAAATCACTTGTGGATCAAGAGTCAGAAACTTTATTTTTCAAACCATGTGTTTTAAGTTACGTAAAACAAGCAAATCCCGACCTCTTCATTTTTCTGGTTTGGCTATATTTACATTCAAATAATTTTTTTCAATGGCCCCATTACATTTTCATTTGGATTTCTTTAGAGAGAAAAACAAATTATTCAAGGAAAAAAATTTTTGCATAGCAAGTGCAATTTAAGGAAGTGGTAGCATCTTATTGTGCAACATCACAGCATCATTAGCCAAAATCAGCAAAGCATACTTGATTGAAGAGTTGCAGAGTGTTGTGTCAGACATACCTCTTCGACAGGGCATTTTGGATGTGCACTATTCATGAGTGCTAGAGGAAAAAAAGAAGGGGTTACAGAAGACAAAGAGGAGGTGAAGGAGAACAAACCAAGGCTTCAGAGTGCCAGAAGCCATGATCAAACGGGTTAGTCATGCAAGGCTAGTGCATGTGCCAGTGTTGTAAGGAGATAACTGTAATGTCTATTCACAACATAGTGTCCTAAAAAATGAAAATAAAAGTACATTTTATTTCTAGTCACATGCCAATTTTAACAGTCACTGCTTACAAGTTTTCCTGGCAATAAATGAACCATGAATAATATAACTCAATATGGAACTGTCCACTGTATGGCTCAGCAGGGAAATACAGTGGGAATGATGAGAGTGAAATCAAATCTCTTTGAATGCTTTTTCTGGTTTAACATTCTGGTTTATTTGGGTCTGCCTTTTCTCCCTTCCAAAAATAATAACTTACACTGAGGACTTGATACAGGTGCAAAGAAGTTGGGATCCCATAATTTATACTCTCACCTACCACCGAGATATGGGCAGGCAGGTTGATCCCAGCAAGAAGCATACCTGAAATGATCTTACATCTAAATCAGTTCTGCAAAAATTGTTTAAGTAAATAAACACCTTGCCTTCACCTTCCTCTTCAGAGATCTCAACACAGCACTGATCTAACACACACGTCAGAGGGAAAAAACCCAAACTGACTCAGACCACGCATATCCAAGATTACTTTTGCAAAGCTGATGGAAGATAGTGCTCTTTCGGTAAATTCTGTTGTAGTCAGTACAACAGCTTGGGTTATAGCCCCATTCCAATGATAAAAGCAGGAGAAATAAAAGCTAATTAATGAGGAATGTAAAACTGAATTGATACACCTGTCATCTTACTTCACTATTTCCTAATTTCTGTATAAATTCTACAAATTCTTTCTTCCTGTAAGACTCTAAATGTGCTTCTATTTATCCAAGTTATTAAACAGGAAAAACCTGTAAAAAGCCTGAAATACCTTTTTCCTTTCTTAACATAGGCAAAAAAAATACCTAGTGAGGTATCTATGTAATCCATCAAGTTCCAAAATTCAAGTAAACAAATAAACTCTCTTGAAAACAAAACATTTAAAGTATTTATATAAAAATAACCTTACTAGTCGATATATAAAAACATGTCTACTTAAAAGGACTAATACCCAAGCTATCATGTAGATTTTCAGAATGCACAAATTTTTCTGGAAAAAAAAAATCTCTTAAGCATTAATGAAATCAAGTTACTTCCATGTACATAAACATTTAATATAAACATTTATTTTTTAATGACACTGGCAAAAGTCTTCCCTTCTTCTGTCAACATCTCCTCTACTTTTGCTGTCACATTATTTTACAACTACACTTTTAGAACATATTTTTTCTGGAAGCTCTTAAGAGGACTTAAATCCACAGTAGAAACAGAGATGAAAGCTACTGCATCCTCTGCTCTCAGGTATTCCACAAATGCTAGGGAAAATACAAACTTTCTAAGTTATCCTTGTCACCAGACTTACACAGCTTTGATTCCTTCACTATTTCAAAGAAATGAATTTAAATTAAAAAGTGCATGAAAGAAGACATGAGTTGTGAAACTATAGTACACACCTGACTTTAAAAAACACAAGAAAACAAACCTCCAACCATTTTTCTGGCCTTGTGGTCTTTTGATCCTTTAAGTTCATTCTTCTTTCCCTTCGTGGATTGTCTTGAAAAAGCATACTATTAATTTTTTCCTCAGATTTCAAACTATGACAATTTTAATATTGAAAAAACCTCTTCTTCATCAGGGAGTCAATGGAAATGTATTTCAGTGCTAGTTTATACACTGACAACTGAAAACCGTTGATTTCTCAACTTCAACAGTAAGAAATGCTCAGAGTGAGAAATACTAACATTTCCAGAAGCTTGTGCTTAGGAGTATTTAAGTAAAACAAGCAAAGTAGCTTCAGAAGAGGGAGGAGAGGAAAATCTCATTGCATAAAAATCTTACTTTTTCATCTTATAATTTTACTGGTCTTGTGGAGGGGAAAATCAAATCAACTCATACTATTGTAACTATTTATTTCTTTTAGTGTCAATGAGGCACTTTATTAGCTAGTGTCAACGAGGCATCTAAATGTGTCTAACTTCATATAGCATAAAGGATTAATGATAATACTGTAACTAGAGGCAGATCAGTGACTTATAGATTCCTCTTTTGTATTATTTCTTAGAAGAACTATTTAGTGGGCTTTTTCCAATTATTTTTAAACGTGTGCAGGCAAAGGGCATTCTATTTGTGCTGCATACTTATGTTTCGAATTATCTTCTCTACTGTTTCTTTTCAGGGTCCTATTTTTCAAGTGTACTTAATGAGTCATTTGTATTTGAAATACATGAAGATTATGGTGCTGGGGGTATTTTAAGTTATGGGATCAAAATGCCTGTATAAGTATAACCACCATTATACCACAAACCCACAAACCCACAAACTTCCATGCTACAGACAAGCAACAGAAGCCTGACATGCAGATTTGAGCCTTTAGAAGAGAGCTGGGCTAGAAATTAAAGTCTTTCAGGCAACTTTTAAGGCAACAAAAAGACAACTGAAGTTATCACAGATCTACTCAGAGATAAGGTTCTGTTGCGAGCACTGGCTGCTTCCACAACGTATACACTCCATAACAATATTTGTGTACTTTCATTAGCAAATGAAATACCTGAGCACTTTTGTTATGGCAGAGTGTTTTAAAAGCAAGTTTAATTTTGCATTAAAGATTGAAAAGATAGCCTCAAATAGGCCAAGCCTTTCTACAACAAGGACATGTGCTAATATTTAAAAACACACCTGTCTTGGGTTGAAAAATGTAACCAAAAATGTGAATTCTATTTTCATCTGTTGAAACTAGGTGGGAGATATCTTCTCCCACCCTTTTTTCTCCGAGGGACATCACCTGTGAATGGGCCATTTAAGGCCTCTCACATGACTGACAACATTACTTCATTCTATTGTGAGATGCTCCACATAGTAGGAGGAGCCAAAGCCTTTCCACCAGCATAAAACCTGCAATCCCAAACACTAATTCAGCCAGTTTTCTACTGAATTCTTGGAGGAAGACCAGACCCATCTTGCCAGCACTGGACCCTTTGTTCTGCAAGATCATTTCTACTCCACAGAACAACATCTGTTACTCCAGGAAGACTTATTTGGACTGCTTCCAACCATGACAACAGGGCGCAGGTCGTATCTCTGACTCTATCAGGGTTCTCTAGGACTTTTGTTTGTTTGTTTGTACTACTGTATTTGTATTTTTCTTTTTTTTTAATATTCCTAGTAAACAACTGTTATTCCTATTCCCATATTTTTCCCTGAAAGCTCCTAATTGCAAAATTGTAATAATTTGGAGGGAGGGGTTTTTTTTTACATTCTCTATTCCAAGGGAAACTTCAGTTTTCCCTGACAGATACCTGTCTTTCCAAACCAAGACAACACCTTCTTTCAATGATTTCTATAAACAGGCTAACACATTTCTTCCAAACCTATGAAATATGGAGACTATTAGACTAAGAAGTTATTTGTTTCACTATATAGATGCCTAGGAATAAAAGTTATTCATTATGGTTTCTCAAGGAAATCCTCAAGGGTGGGCAAACGCTCCCTCCCTTACCTACAAAGTAATGCAGTTTGGAGAATGCTTCCACAAAAGAGGCCACACTTGCGGTCTTTGAAATATCAAAGGTGTTACATGACTGCAGAGATCCTTCTTCAGGGAACACTAAAACAATCAGATAATCCTCAAGCCAACACAGAAGAAAGAGCCTTGATTTCGCCCAACATCTAATTAGATTATTTCTGTATAGAAAGGCTGTGAAGAAAAGATGTGAAAGTTCGAACTAATTGGAATTTTTCATGCATCTCTGCAATAATAGAGTTTTCTCCAAAACTGTTTCTTGGCACAAGGGGGAGGTCTTGCTCCTTTTCTGGTTCTGTTTCCAGGCACCTCAGGGAAATACTGGATTGTCTGACATTACAGCTGGGCTGATTAAATGCCTGAATGTAGCTAAGGAGATGGTGATGCTCAATTCCCCTTCCAAACGTGGATTTTTGATTCCTCTTGAATGAACCCTCGCACTCATGTGACCCCCAGAGAGTTCACAGTGATAAAAAAATAACACTGTCTGTATAGTTTTGGTCTCATTTTACCTCCCTGAACCTCCTCACCTTGGGCTCAGACCACCAGCAGCACAGGGGAAGGAACATGCCACACCCAACAGCAGTCTCTTTCCTGCCTCTGTTTCCTGGCTCCAATTCTTATTTGTGCAACTTTAGGGAGGGAACTGATTAAAAAATAACCCAGGGGGGTAATGGGAATTCCTCTTTCCAACCCCAGGGTAGTCCTCTATACCCTTGTCACAGCTGATCTAACTGTTAGGCACCATAGGGCCTGGCATTGCTGATGAATAAAATCTTCATAACTACACCCTTAGAGCAAGTAGTTTCAGCTGAGTTGTAGCTTCACTCAAATTTGACAATCATGATTTATGAAAGCACTTCACTCCCTCCTACACCTTTCCTTGGGCTGTATGTTCTTGCCTCTGCACCATTCCCTGCATTATGCCAGCCCAAATGTTTGTGCAGATGGGGAAGAGAATGAGGTCATGAAATTGACTTGGTTGTGAAAAAATGGGAGCCAAAAGAACCTAGGAAGCCCCCAAGCAAAACAAACAAAACCCATAGCCAAAAATGGCTGCAAAACTGCCAAATCGAAAGCCACATCCTCAGAGTGCACACAAGCTGTTACACATCCCTCATTCAGCCATGTATTTACTTAGCACAGTATGAGAACAGAACAAGCCCACAGGCTCTTCCAACATTTTAGGATAAGAGACTTGCTTCTGTAGCCCTGCTTCCTATCAACACCCCGGTCTTAAAGAGCGGAGAAGCAAGTGAAAATACTGTTCCCCTTTTGTCTCACTGCTGCAGCATTTAGCTTCCCTCTTTCTGCTTTCTCTGGCATTCTTGTGTGTGTTGCTGTGTGGCATCAATGGAAATAGTTTCACAGATTTCAGTGGGAGCTGGGTAAGAGTGGTGTGTCCAGGCCTGAGACCATCATTAAAGATCCTGGGATAGCTTTTAAAGTGTTGAGATCAAAAGATTACTGTTGAGCAGATTTCATGTTCACATGCTTGCTTCCTTCCAGTTACATTGGGCTCACTTTTCTGAATCATATGGAGCAGTCAAAGAACTGAAAATTACACCTGGAGTTGTGGTCAGGGTACCAAAGAAAATAAACCCTCTTTCTCTCTGGCCACAAGAAACAGACTTATCAAAATAAAGTGATATACAGCATTGTCCACCACTGGGTAAGAGGAAACCCTGTACATATTCACCACGCTTCTTGAAAACTTGAGAGTAAGAGCCAAAGAATCAGGGATTAAGAAAGACAGATTTCTAACTCTATTAGGGAAATATACTTGTCCAGAGAATGCCATACTTTTTCTGGATTAATGGCAAAGGGACGTAGGACTTATTCAGTGTCCATTGTAATATAGATCCATCCTAACAGCATTGGGTACTGGCATACAAAAAACTACAGTTTCATATACAATGCCTTGCTATGTACATGGATATTATTTTGCTAGCTTATTATCTGAAGAATTCACATGGTACTTATATTTCATCACAGTTATTCACATGTTAATAAGTAAATAACATGAGCCACATCTTCTTGACTGGATTTTTATGTGATTATGCCTCAAAATAAAGAATCGCTACTACATTTTCAAAAACATAGAATCAAATGCTTAATGATCTTTTAGATATTTCTCAGTTTGGCAAGGTACTGGGGCTTAGGCGGTCTGAATCAATTTCTGACTCCACCACAAAAGGCCCTCTGTGATTTGGTGCTGTCTGTTTTACAGTTTCCATCTGTGGCAGCAACAGCACAAATAAAGTGTTGCATTTAAATGACAGCATCATGCAGACTCGCTCTGAGTAAAGCTTTCATGATGCCCTTTCACTGCCTCCAATCTAATCCACACTAATGAGTCCCTGACTAATAGGTCCAGGCGAAACAAATCAGTACTACAAACACTAATTTATTTTTCCCCATAGCAGAATCCTGAGGGTTGTTTCATTAACATGAAATTAAAGTCATGCGCAGAAAGGAAATAAAACTGAAAAGGGGAAGAAAGTAACAGCATAAAACCCTTTTAAAGATGCATCTAAAGAAACTCTTGGCCTGGAAACATCATGAGCAGGGAAAGGGGAAAAGGACTTAAATGCTGAAATCAGGGAAGAGGAGTTTGGACTTTCATTCAAGATTTATAAACATTTTTTTTATTTTCCGAAACCAGCCTAGTACATGAGTCTAATTCTATCCCCAGTTCAGTGAATAAGCAGTTGCTACAAATTTCTGTTGAAATAAAACAATCTTCTATTTTGTCAAATGAACTAAAAACTGGGGAAATCTAACCCAAGCTCCTCAGAGACAGATCACATCTGTGTATAGATGCGTTACTGCATAAATAAGAAAATGTTAGCAACTGCAAAGAAGAAACAAAAAGATAGTTTACAAAGAAAAAGAAATTACAGCCCCTCAGCTTACTCCTTGCTTACTTACAGCTACTTTGTTTTCACATATCACTTTAAAACAGTTACTAAAAATAAAGATGTAGCAATCATACAACATTCTCAAAAAGGAAAATAAACTTACATCTCTTGATTGCTGCTCTTATGGATGACAAAGGTCCTTGGCTTATTGAAGGAAAAAAAAATTAAAACATGGTTAATGTCTCAAAGAGAAAACAAGTAACATCATTCAAAAATTCCCCATATACTGTAAAGGGTTTGCCAAGTCTGTTTTTCCCCTATGTTGTTATCTTACAGAAATTTGTACAAAACTCCTGGACTGCACAACCATACTCAACCCCTTTTAATGAAAACCAGGTTACAGCTTGGCTTCAAGACTCCGCGAAGATAGAAAGCCAGTTATTAAATCCACTATTTTGCTCAATTCTGTCTTGAAGTTCACATTCTGTCTCATGTGGGTGTGCATATTCTCAGACTATAAGCATTTAATGGCTTGACATTCTCATAAATAAACTTGCACAGTCAAATAAAAACCTACAACCCTTTTGCTAAGTATTTTTAAAAATTAATCAACAACTGGTCATCCCTTCCAGTTAAGATAACATTTTTCAGTAATAGCTTCATGGGTGGAGTTAGGAAGACAACATGACCAAATATTTGTTTATACACAAGGACAGAAAAATGTTTCCTTTTGCCAACTCATCTGTTTTCTTAGTAAGACCAAGGTTTCTGATGCCCCTCCTCTGAATGTCCTAACTGATACAGCAGTCCCTACTATTTCTGCAGGTAAAACCCAAATCTAATTTGAGATTATCACTTTCAGATATGTTCCAATTTGAAGAACATGATATTAATATTCTTCCACTTTGTGCTAAACTACAGAGGAACTAAAACAATACAAACAAACAAACCAGATCAGAAATGAAGAATTTTTTTTCTCTTCTTTCTCTTTTTTCTCTTTTAAATGCAAGAGATAAAGAATATTTATTGGTGAGAAGCTTCTGGAAGTGATGAATGGACTTTTTAAAGGCTGAAAATAAATAGACTGTATCTGGTTCAAAGTAATACAGTATCTTAACAAAACAAAAGTATACTAATCAAGTCTTTTCCAGAAACCTTCCAGCACCAGACTTCATCAGCAGGAATGTTAGTACAGGGAGTGCATTAGCATTTTAAGTCTGCTCTCACTCTGCTGGTGTGCAGCACACCATTTCTGTCAGGGCTCAGTTTAGCTCCACATGCACATGATGGCTGCAATTACTCCAGTGTGATGAAGAGTAAGGGGATTTGGAGGAGAGAAGAAAGAGACAGTAAAAAGGATGTGGATGAAAAAGGTCCTCCCTCTATAGTCATTCTAGAAACTAATTAGGACTAGAAATGAATGTTGCTCTGATTGAACTGTTTTCTGAAACAGTCTGGCTAGTCTAGTATAAACAATGCCTATTTGTCTGGTTTCAGAAATAGTTCAAATGTGGCTTGGCTCCAATCCACACTGCTTGCAAAGCTGCTTTAGAAAACATTTCTATCAGTCATATTTCATTGTGCATTTTTAGCAGAAAAGGGTTCTAATTTTCCTTCAAAGTGTCCCATCATAATACAGCCTTATCTTTAAGAAACACTTATTGTTGTGTGTTCCTCATAGATGTACCCTGGACTCTTTTCTTAGTTCATCTCAAGTCTCTCTCTTTTGGATGTTCATTTTTGAAGCTTTATTCTTTTGCTTTAATTTCTATGAATAACTACAATCTTTAGGGTTTTAGTCGTATTTATTATCAGACAGGAAGAGACAGAAGTCTGGTAACATGAATCTGAAATCTTCTGGAGCTGCAATAACTTTCTATACTAAGAATTCAGGATTTAGTGATGTTTTATAAGCGGAAATTAGAAAATCTACTAAATACATACATTCACATATCAGTAAGAACAAAAAGGAATAAATTTTTTCATCCACTGGCAAAAGCTCTTTGACCATTGTAATTTGCCTGAGAGTATGATAAACACTTTCATTAAAATGCAAGTACTTTTGTCTGGAAATCATAGGAGTCATCATGTAGACACAAATTGAAGCTTTCCATACAGCATGAGGACCAAAAGTATACATAGAAAATTTTTCAAATGCATTTTTCAAATCAAAATGCAAAGAACAAAGAAGTAAAACCTCTCATGAAATCAACCTAGTGAAGCTGAAGACTTGTTATACCAAGGGGAGCAAGGCAGCTCAAATACGAAACTATCTGTAATTTAGAACCCAGGATAACATGGTTCTACTAGGAAATTTATGAGCTCACAGGCAAAACAAACTGTGAGAAGACAGTTTTTCTTTTCCACTTTCTGTTAACAGGACACTCATCAACAACCTTTTGGCAAAACACAACATTTCCTACCCCAGGAGAGTTTGATTCACATCTAGCTTACAATTATTTAAGTCCTTTGAAAACATGGAAATGTTTTTAAAGTAGATGCATTATTTTTTTTCAATGTGAAGCTCTGTAAAGGAACTGCAAACTTCCTAAGTTCATTATACACTAAACCAGTAATTTGAAATATATGCTGATCTTGGGGCAGCTGGTGATTTTACCCATACCTTATGCTGAGCCTACCTTGCTCCACAGGAAGCAATTCCTGGTCTCTTATTCTGTGTTACAAAGACAGAAGTGATAAGGTTACTAATAACCTTCTCTGCGCTGCAGTTAATGACATGTTTTCTCTCAAGCCATCCAAATAATTAACATAACCAAATCAAATTTAATTCTCCTATTTGATGAGGTAGGAGCTGCAGCAATTACTGTACTGCATGGCTCTTGCCTCTTTCCTACCTCCTCCTCCTCCTGTTCATAAGGCACAGCAATAAACCAGAAGACAAAGGAAGGAAAGGCAAGGAAAAAAGATCCTCACAAATGCACATGCCAAGGAAAAATGAATCCATCCAAAATACGACTCCCCCCACAATTACATGAGAACACCTGAGGGGACAGTGTGACAATAGCTAGCTGTGGGGATGGGAGACAGCAGCTCCTGTGCTGCCTTGCAATGTACACAGCAAAGTCCAAACTCATATTGCTGGAAGAAAAACGTTCAGACAGCAGGAAGTTTCAAAGTATTAAATAATCTTATAACCATTAGCAATAACACCAGAGTCATATCTAATATGGAACAAGTAAAGATGCAAACTAGTCATGCACTCCTCCCGCCTCCCCCCCACCCCTCCTTTTTTAGCATGCAGGAGTGGATAACCAGAGCAACTCCTGAACATCTGCACATTTATCCTAGACCTTGCTAACTGTTAATTTAAATCACAAACTTTGTTTCAGTTCCAGCTAAGGCAATAGCTTTGATGAGTTTCCCCTGCAAGCTCCTCAGAAACCACTTTCCAACCAGAAAAACCTGCTAAGTTCAGAGGGGATCTTTAAGTTGCTGTGCCTGCTAATGCTGAAAGCAGTTGGGTATTTCAAGTCAGCAGCAATATGAAAAAGGTTCCATGGGTCACCATTTCTGAAAGATAAAGAACCTGGAGTGGTGTGTTTCAAGTTGTTAAACACCTACTCACTCTTTCTGGCAGGCTCTACTCTGTGTTTCAAGGACAGGTTTTCTAAATATAAATACTTGAGGAAAATGCTTCAAAAGCATATTTCAGATCTGTGCATTAGGAAAATAAAATTGACACAAGGTAGACTGGGCAAAGAGCTGTAAACTGTTCAATGCAGTAAGTGCACTTACTGTGCATAAACCATGGTTTCTCCCTCATCAGGGGCTCTGCTTCGACACTTCCTTGACTGAGCACTCTCTCTTCAAACACAGTTTAAATGTAGCTTCCAGGTATCTAAAAGGCTGCTCCTGCAGGGTGACTCCTGACCCAACACAGCAACGGTGTGAGCATCACTCACCTCCACAGCCCCCACAGAGCAGAGAAAGGGAGGTGCTGTTTAAGTGGAATAAAGCTCAAGTCACAGAGCCATCTCTAAGGCAGCAGGCAGGGAGTTATGTCCGCCCAGAGCAGGACAGCTACCTAAGCCAAGAGACCTGGAGTTTCTGGGCTATCTTTTCACCCACATGGTCCTTTAGCTGGTTCAGGAGCAGCAGAGTCTCCAACCCAGTGGAGGGCACCTCATGGGCACATTCCCACAAGCTGGGTGACAGTGAGGAAGCTTGGCTGTTGAGTGCAAACAGGCAGAGGATTGATGGATTTTACGCGCCCCTGGATATCACAGGCAGAACTGCTCCGTGACCGTCCCCTTCCTGCCTGTGAGCCTACCCATAGCCATCTAGGGAGGGTCTCCCCTGGCTATCTACAGTCTTCTTCTGCTCTACAGGTTGTGATATGGCTTGGGATACACAAGACATCCCAAGCTACTAGCCTGTCTCAGCATATCTTTGTAACCTACTTCCACACCTTGCTATTGGCTTGCATGGGATTCTCAGCAGGAATTGAGCAGCCCTTCATATTTCCTGTTCCCTTTATCAGAATCATGACCTTTAGTTTATTTTTCTAAACTGAAACAACAATGAATATTCTACAGGAAAACTGATTGTGCTTTTTTTCATACATCACTCTAGACATACATAAAAGCCTAAAGGGGGAAAAAAGCCAACAAAAACAATGAAAAAGAATGATCACTTGTTCTAAAAAAATAATATTCTGAAGCATCTATTCCAAGGTCTCAAAATGAATGCTTTATGTCAAGTTATATGAAGCTTTTCATAAAGTATCAGTCCTTAGGTTCACATACCCGTGTAAAAGTTAAATGTATGTCTAATTGTGATGGTTATTGACTCTGCTTTATACTCACAAAAGAATTAAAATGTTGCTATTTTTAATGTCTTGTGACTTTTTGGCATGCAAGCCAAGAATTTTAAAATAGCTTATGCTAAAATTGCTTTAAGGCAAAACACTAGTTTAATAAAAAGCATCATATATTCCTCTCAGTTTGCTTAGAAATCATGCCATCTTTAATTCAGCCAGTGTACTACAGTGCAACTTTCTAGAAACTTATTAGAAGACATTACTCCAAGCACAAAATGTTTTAGATATCACCTGAATTATTTCACTGCAGACTGAATTACATAAAGATGGTAGTAACTTTATAGCTAAATTAGCTGTGGTGCAAAAGATCAGATTCACCACTACCTGCAGGCCAAAGATAGACTTACTTGTTCTACCAAAAAGCTCCTAAAGCTAAAAGAGAAGACTCACAGCTATTCCAAATTCATGATGTGGGTGCAGCAGACAGAATTGTATTAATCCTGTGGCAGTCAATTTATACTGCAAATGTACCCACAGTGGTCAGCTGCTTCAATGCCTCTGTTGCTGAGGAGGCCCAGACCTTTAGCTGATAGTGTAAATTAGCTGACAGGGCACACTGAGTCCAGGTGCACTTTCCCCATCAGTGTCAGAGAAGCAGACAGTGCACAGCCAGTACTCCTGCCTTCCCCACGCTCACCATTTCCACCAGCTCACTTGTGTTAGTGCTGACACGGTCATAAGTCTGCTGGACCAGCCATGTGATTTTGTTAACAACAAAGAATCCCATCCCAAATACCTTGATTAGTTTTCAGCCAGACAGGCCAACTGCTCCAGCTGGCTGCAGAGCCACACGAGCATCAGGGTGGCAGTGGAGAAGTGATGGGAACAGACGGGGAGGCCAGCAGCAGTCCTTGTGGTAAGCAGCTCAGCCTCCGCTCACAAAACAAACCTTCAATCCATGACTCTGCCACTAATCTGACAGTAAATCACCAAATACTGCCTATATCTCATGTCAGCTGTTCTCATCCTTCAGTATCAGCTGATCCACTCCTTATATATTTTTTCCTGTTAGTGACGATCACCCGTATTGGCTTACTAGGAGACCAGACATGCACCATAAAAAACATGGTTGGCAGCAGCCTGTCCCCACAGTCTTTCTATAAAATGAACACTTGCATGTTCTCAGCTAGATCATGGGGTATTTTCCTACCTCTGCAGGTACAGGAGACTAAAAAAGATGTAGTCACCTAAGAAATCACAAGCTCAATAGTACAAATAGACCATCTACAAATTAAGACTTACCCCACACAACTTTACTTCTCTCTTGGGCTCAGCCCCAAAAGCAAGAAATCCTGAATCAGTAATTAAGTCCAGTGACAATTCAATCCTCATCACTATGCTGAGGATGTCTGCTTCTGCATCACCGAATGAATGCCTCAACCACGACTTCCCGCTGTCTGGACAAGTGAGGATATAGTTAAGCAGCAGCTAAAATCCAGCTGCTCTGCTAATTAAAACAGCTCACATTGATCAGCATAGGGAAATCTTTTCAGGAATTGCTCTCTAGCTGTTTCTTCAACCACTTATTACATATTCATGTGCTTGTCACTGTCATACCTTGGGATCATATTTTAGCAACCAAACCTTCAATTTTAAGGCAGAACACAGGCAGGAAGTCAAAGCAAATCATGGTAGTAGATGATAACATTTCACACTTCAATTCTCACAGCAGCCTACAAGTCATGAGGTTACAATGGCTTCCACATTTAATAACGTCCAGCTTAGATCCTGAAGTTGAAACATCTCCCAATTTTTTTGTGAATCTGAGTCACTTGGCTTGTGTGGACCCTGAACCAACTCTTCCCTGATCCTGAGCTACAGACACTCTAGACATATTTCCTACAGCATTTTCTTTCAGTCAACAACCTGAGCTGAACTGCCCCAACCCCAAGATGATTGCATAAACACAGCCATTCCAGAAAGGCAAATCCTTAGAGCTTGATTCAAGTCACTCTTGGCCTTCAATAGCACATTGACTGATTTCAGCTCCCAATAAAATGTATGCTACAAGAAGACTTTGGCCCTCCTGTAATAGCTAAAAAAGGCCTCCCACTATGCCATCTCTCAACATATCACACTCACTGTTATGATAAGCCTGCTAGTATCTTTGATTAAAATCAGTAAATAGTATTTATTATTAATGGCAATTTAGTCTTGGTAGTAAGTAATTCTAGGAGTAGAAAACACCTATAATTTTAGCAATAGGGTAATAGCAATGTAGCACCGTAAATGTAAATTAAGTATGTCACTGAATTGTTATAGTGATAGGGACAGGATATTTGGGCTCAGCCAGTATTATATTCAGACATGAAGATAACAGTTTAAAAACAGAAGGGAAGAACCAGCGCTTTCAAATAAAGCAATTTAGCTGTAAAGTGCAGCTTCTGCTGATGGAAATACTTTACCATTAAAGTCTACAGAGTTTCTGCATTTGCACATGGGGAAAGATGACAGTGCCCTACTTTTACAGTTAAAGAGTACAAAACAAAGCCTATTTCTGAAGAATGGTTTTTTGATTCAACTATTTGCAGTTGCATTTCAGTCAGTAAATCAAAGCCTTCTCTAGCCACTGACGGGACATTCTGCTTGCTTCATGTATTTCTGAACATCAAATATAACCTGGTGGCTAAATGAGCTCCAGAACCTTTGTAATTGACATCATAGATTAATAAAACTTGGTTTAATCATGAAGGATGAGCAGGACAAAGGCATAAAGAGAACCAGTAAATCTGGATCCACAGGATTCAAGATGTCTTTACAGGGCTTTAACTGTTATGAACTATGAATATTAGATTTTCTTCAAACAGTTTCTATATTTCATAGAACATATGAGTATAGTGGTAAGGTTATCTTTGAAGTATTGTAAAAGGAAAAAGTGGTATGTCAATGTTCTCATCTGACTAGAAACATTAACAATGACTGTAACAAAATAGATAACACTACTTTTATAGCAGTGAGTATCTTAAATCCTTACTAAATCACTTATCTGCAGATCAGCAAAGAGAAAACAATAGGGAATGGGTGGGGAAATCACCTAAAGAAATTAAAAGGATGGGTATATTTCAGCTGGATTTTGACAACAGAGGAGCTTCAGAATAGAAACACAAAAGAGCATTGCTTCAGAGGAGAACAAGCAAGAACAAAAGGGTGTTGACTGCAAGGACAAGAACTCAGCAGGACCCAGATGATGCATATGCTGGAGGTGAGGAATCCAGTGGAGAAAGCTCAGGTGCTTGCAAATATACAGACTTCAAAGATATCACAGCAGTAATCAGACCAAGGCAACAAGGTATAGGTGTTTCTTATTTTGCCTAGATATGTTTGTTTCCTGTGTAAAAATCTGTAATGCATATGCACATTTGCTTCAATTACTGTGCATCCATTGAGAGGAAACTAGAGTAATAAGGAAGGAGTTCCTGGGGACTCTTGAGGCAACTGAGGCCTCCAACAGGTGAATTATTGAGTCTCACTTCCCAGGAACACTACTAAATAGATTCTACACTCAGCAGTGGAAAAAATATCTGGATCTTGCCTAGTCAAAGATTAGCAGCACTGTAATACAAAAGACAGATGTTTGGGATCTACAAAGTAAAGTTCAACCTAACCCACAGAACTGGAATTATAAGAAGCTTTAAGTATTGGTGTGACCTCAGTGTCAAAAAAACAGCTGAGTGCCTTTGAGAATTTCAAAGTACAACAATCGCCAATGCTAAGTTCTTTGACAAGTCCCATGCCATAGGATTTCTGTGTTCTTTCAGCCTAATTCAACTTCTTTATAGGCCAGCTGAGTCAAACAAGCAGCATGAAATGTGCTGGAGTTTAACCTTCAGCAGAGTGAGGAAACAAAGGGCATTTCCTTATTATTTTAATGATACATTAATCATTAATGTGTGTTGAGAGCAAAGGCATTTATTGAGAAGGGACAGCCTACATGACAGAAATATTAATATATACGCACCAAACCTGGTGAAGCTTTAACTGAGTGCTTAAAAATGAGAAACAAAAAAACCCCAAAACCTCTTCTACAACATAAATGTGAACCAACAGCCAAAAGATATGTTTAAGAATACTATAAGATCATCCATATAAAGAAACATACTGTTTTCAAACAGGCCATTTGTACTTATAAACAAATAATTTACCAAGCAGCAGAAACACTAATTTTCAACCCTTTCACATTAAAATCTCACAAAAGTAAAACCATCTTCATGCATGATCACATCTTGCTGCAATGCACTGTTGACTCACCCAGTTACACCCTACAGTATGTAAGATCCATGAACTTGTAACAGTGGCCCTTACAGAATGCACAGTGCACAGAAATTGTCAAATAAAATCTCATAACCACACCCTTCATTGGACCTGTCTTTCCAGAAGTCACCCTGCATGCAGCTCAGTCAGAGAAATGGCATGTTTTTCTGAACACTTCTCTCTTGCCCTTCTTGAAATGCTTCCTTTTCTTTTATTCCACAGCTGCTGACAAAACTTTTGGTTACAGAATATGGAAAACGATTCACCAGAAATTTGTACTACACAGCAACAAACCATACATTCGCGTATCTGTAGGTCTGCAATGTTTACCTCTGAGTTTAAACATGACCTTAAACTTCAGTCTTCTTTATACATTTGCAGTGATCCAGCAACTCTGAGATTAAGGTCAACCACTCCAAAAAGATATGCATCAAAGATTATTTTTCAAGTCTTTTAATTGTGATTCTACAAGAATGTTGGTAAGGTATAGTGTACAGGTGAAGTTAACACCTTTGCTAGCCCAGGCTGGGGAAAAGCATTCAAGTTTACACATACTCAAATTATTTTCCAAGAGTGAAATAGATGCATTGACCCACAGAGCCAAAGAATATTTTTTAATCTTTCTGATGCCTACAAAACCTGCATCTATCCCAGTGCAAAATCCTGATAGGCAGGAACAGCACTGAATTTGTTCTAAAAACAAAACACCTACCTCAACAAACGAGATAAGGCCTTTAACCTCCAGGGACACTTCTCCAGAGATCTCATCTTTGAGCAAGTCACCATGCAAACATACTACAAGACAAAAGGAATTTCCTCTACCCGCAATCATATATCCTGGCTGTCTTACAACATCATGGACCTCAAATTATATGACAAGTCAATAAATACTATATTCTTTAATGGATGATTACAACTTGGGAGAAATAATCACTATCATTTTCTGTCACTCAGCTAAATTTAGCTTCAGAAACAAACACCTAGTAGAACACATTGAACCAGACCTTGTCAGAGCAACAGCCAAAAGAACTATCACTCCAAAACCTTTCACAGCCACAAGTATCAATGCCCTTCCCTCAGGTGTAAGTATCCTCCAAACATATAGCTCTACCACATGCTCCTCCATGCCCTTCAATCAATGTGCCACATGTCATCAGCTACATTAGGCAGAGGAAATTAACAAGAGCCACAAAGTATCAGCTTACTCCAGCAACTGAAAAAAAACCAGAAAAAAACAGGGACCAGTGGGGTTACCTTTCTCTTATAACAACCACTTCCTCTCTGACCTCTAACCCTTGATCCGTAATTTTTACAGGGACAGGTGTACAAAATAAATATTACTTTTTTCCAATTTCCAGTGCAACTTAAAGGCCCTGGATTCAGGTAAGATAAGCAGGTAATTTCTCTAATCTCCACTCTCAGTGATGCCCTTAGTTCCAAAGGCAGTAAATAATTCCCATCCTTTTCCTCATATCAGTCAACCTTCTTGCCTCTTGCTAAATGCTTCTCGGCCTCCAAAAGTAAGAGTGACCTTTTCCTTAAGACTACCTAATTGATTGACACGATCTATTTCAAAGCAGAATAACACCATTTTAACTTTCTCAAGAAGCAGCAAAGCTATAGGGGACAACAGCTCAGTCTCTTACGCTACAGAACGTAGAACGCATTATATAAAACTGGCAGACACCAAAGTCAAAAAAGCCAAAGAGACTTTTCAACATGCAATGTGAGGTTAAGCTTTGGCACTGCCTGCCACAACACACTGTAGGTGCTAAAAGCGTGTATGAATTCAAAGAAAACCCTAAATGAACACCCACAGTTGGATAATAAATACGAACTCAGTGAGCAATGCCAGCAGGGCACGGGAGGTGATCCTGCCCCTCTGCTCAGCTCTGCTGTGTAGTTTGGGGCTCCTCAGTGCAAGAGAGATGTGTTGCTCCTGGAGCAGGTCCAGAGGAGGATAACAAAGATGATGATGATAAGACTGGAGCACCTCCCTTAAAATAACAGGTTAAGAGAGTTGGGCCTCTTCAGTCTCAAGAAAACTGAGAGGGGATCTCATAAATGTCTCAGTATTTGCAGGGAAAATGACAAAAGATGAAGCCAGGCTCTGCTCAGTGGTGCCAAGCAAAAGGACAAGAAGGAAGGCAGAGAAACTGATGCACAGGAAGTTCCACCTGAACATGAGATGTGCAGGTGACTGTGCCAAATTGTCCAGAGAGGTTCTGGAGTCTCCCTCCCTGAAGATACTCAAGAACCATCTGGACACAATCCCTGCAATGTACTCTAGCATGACCCTGCTTGAGCAGGGTCCTTCACTTGGGTCACAACAATCCCAGGCATTGCTACAGGCTGAGGGAAGAGTGGTTGGAAAACTGCCTGGTAGAAAAGGGCCTGGGGATTCTAGTTCATAGTGCCTGAACGTGAGCCAGCATATGTCCAGGTGGCCTTCCAGGCTTGTATCAGGAACAGAGTGGCCAGCAGGACCAGAAGAGTGATTGTCCCTATGCACCTGGCACAAGTGAGGCCATACCTTGAATTCTGTGTTTAGTTTTGGATCCCTCACTACAAGATGGACACCGAGATGTTGGGAGTATCCAGAGAAGGGCAACAAAACTGGTGAATGGTCTGGAGTACAAGTCTTGTGACAAGCAGCCAAGAGAGTTGAGGGTGTTTGCCCTTGGAGAAAAAGGCTCATGAGAGACCTTATTGCTCTCTACAACCACATGAAAACAGGTTGTGTGAAGATGAGGGTCTGTCTCTTCTGCCAAATAACAAGCAAAAGGACAAGAGGAAATGGCTTCAAGTTGCACCAGAGAACTGCGTTGTCATTTCAGATCTCTCTTTGATGGAAAAGAATAAATGCTGTTACTAACAGAAAGCATTTCTAGTCATCTTCTTGAAGATGAAGCAGCTGGAACAGATGAAAAAGCAGCTAATCCTTGTCTATACTAGGGGCTAATACAGCTCAGTTGAGCCTGTAACTTGTCCCAGATGGCCAAAACTAGGACAGACTCAGTATGCAAACATGGCTTAAATTCAAATGGTGAGCAAAATAGCACTTTTGAAGAGAGAAGTTTTGTAGCAAAATCAGAAATGCAGTCTCTCACAAACAGGATCAGAGTCTAAAGTACAGCTGTGCAAACTGCGCTTTATACTGTACATTATACTAAAATACATTTAAGAGGAAGAAATTATCAATGTGACAGGCCTCACTAGGAATACTTTACCCCCATGATGTAGTAGGAATGCAACTGTAACATGCTTTAAAAGAGGACTTGATCAATCATTTCAATGTTCAACTTGCCAAATCAGATATTGCTACTTAAGGTAACTGATTCTCTATGCTAGAATAAAGAACAAAGACACCAAAGAAATAACTTACAATGAAATTACAAAGTAGGTGAGCTGTACAGAAAAAGCGAACAAACGAAGAACGAAATAACAATCTTTTCTCATTTGTTCACATCAGAGTGAGAGGCCATGGAAACGAATACAATATAACTGCAAACTGAGCTCTCCCACTCAAATTCCAGAGGCAAAGGAAAATGTAGATACTGAGCCCAGACAGAAACTTACATAAATCTTTATGGAAATAAATGAAAGCTACAACACTCTTAAAATATCAACATGAAATTCTTTCAGAGACAACCTAACAACTACTACTTCTGTGTTACAAGTTTACTACCTGCTGAGTCTGCCTCCTCAGCCCTGACACATGTCCTATAGCATGTCCTTAGCAGCTCCTCCTTCTTTTCTGTTTTCTTTGAGAATATTACAAATACCTTTGGAAAGAATTCTCTCCCAGCCATCACATAAATTCCATCTGCTGTTCATCATTGAGATGTCTTGGGGAGAAAAAAAATTTATAAAGAAGCAGAATTATTACCATGACTGGTTAATTTGGCTTTAAAAATGTGCAATTCTATCCTTCCTGAAAACATCTTTTTTATAACTAATATCTATCATGGTTGTCTATGCCCCAGATAATTCTCCTAATGGACAAGGAGCATGGCCATGTGTCTTGATGGTCCTCAGTACTTTCTACAGGAGTCTGTTCTGAAAGATGATGGGATGATGAAACTTGCTCATGTACACAATATACAGTGAAAGAGGCAGTGAAATTCTTCCAGTGAAGACAGAAGGTGAGCCTTTTTCTCTTTATTCTTTCAACAACCAACTCATTTGCAGCGTTATTTTCCATTATGAATTTCAGTAAGCACTGGAGAACAGCCCAGACAACGGAAGGAGTTGTTCAGGCCACCAGAGCAAACAGTCCTTCAGAATTCCCTTTGCAGAAACCAGGAACAGAGCACTCTTTTTCTTAAAACAAATCCCTCTTCTCTGTTTAGGAATAAGGGATCTAGGAGACTGGCTAGGATACACCCTTCACAATAAACTTTATTACTGTCTGTGAGATGAATAGCCAAACATCTCCAACACAACAGTAGTGAACTGGCAACACTAAAACAAACACCCCCAGGAACAAGCTCCGGATACTCTTGTGATCCCAAACTGCCAAAAACTACGCTGAACCCATCTGCCAATTATTCCTTGGCTCTACCTGTGATTCTTTTTCTCCTCATTTATAGATAAGTATAAACTGAACAGAGTAGAAATTAACATTGCAACAGCTCTGATGTGAAAGTACGTGGTGATGAGAAACCCGTGATTAACAAAAGAAAGACGCATAAATAGAATCTAATCTCAAATTGCACTAGTTTAGATCTATATTTAATCTGTGGGATTGCACGAGTGAATGGGTCCGAAATTTATCTATTAGAATGAAAAAAAAGGAGTCACATGACCCTACTTTTCAGATAACAACAAGGAAAGTGACAACTCAGAGCCCTTGCTTCCAGTTCTGCCTCTAACTTGATTGTGGAACTTGCAAGAAATCACTCTGCGCCCCTATGCTGAACCTGCTTTATCTGTGGAGACACATCTACTTCTTTTCCCCTGGAGATCAGCCTTCTGATCCAGCTAACCCATGAGCACTGACAGCAGACCAAAGGAGAGAGTGAGACCTTTCCTTCCTGGAGCAACACAGGCTTAGCTCAGCACAGGGCCGTTGTGAAACAGCACCCCAAGGATTTAGAAAGGATACTAGATACTTTTTAGAACTACCCCAACTTCTGACCTACTGGGAGGGTACAAAAGCAGGACATTTCTATTTTCACAGCCTAAAAGCATGCTTAGACCAAGAGTAACCTGATACTTATTAACCTTAAAAATTGCAAAAGCTAAATGTAAGGAATATGAATATTACAGTAAAACAGCCCCCAACATTCATTCTTTCTTCTACACACACTTTCCATTCAGATGGAGTGCCAGCAAGGTTCAAAGTCTCAAACTTCAGATCTTTATGACAGTCTGTAACACCGGCTGGATGGGCAAAAGACCAAAATTCTCCTGTGTATAACAGATGCATTGACAAGGCGGAGACACTGCTAGTAAACAACACAAGGGTTTTAAACAACTCTGATGAAAAACTGTACTTCAGGATGTTTGTGTGAATGAATTCGGTCCTCCTGGATATTAAGCAGTCTGGTGTTTAGACTGTTTCTTTTGGTAGTGTTTCCCATTGCTCTATCATTTGGAAATAAAGTTAGTAAATGATAGACTAGCAGCCTCTGAGATGGCTGAAAGTAAGTAGGCTCAATCTCTCACTCCTGGGAGATTTTCAAATCTTGGCTATAAAAAAACATCATGAGCCTGATCTAGCATCAACATCTTCCCACTATAAGCACGATATTTGATTATATGACCTGCATGACCCTCCCACCATTCTGTGATTTCTCAGCAGAAGTCTCTCCACACTGCCCCTTTGACGAAGGCAGAGCAATCACCAACAATATAAAGTTTAGCAAAGACGAATGCCAGATTCTACATTCACATAAGGCAATCTTGGAGGTACATACAGACTGGGGAATGAGAGGCTGGGAAGCAGCGCTGCAGAAAGGGAGCTGGTGGTCCTGGTCTATGGCAATCTGAATGTGAGTGGCTGAGCCCTGGCAGCCAGGAGGGCCAACCCTGTCCTGGGGGGCAGCAGGCACAGCCAGGGAAGGGAGGGGATTGTCCCGCTCTGCTCTGCACAGGGGCAGCCTCACCTGGAGTGCTGGGGCCAGTCTGGGTGCCACAATATAAAAAACGCACTGAGCTGTTAGAGAGTGTCCAGAGGATGGCAATGAGGATGGTGAAGGGCCTTGAGGGGAAGATGTATGATGAGACTGAGGTCCCTTGGTCTCTTCAGCCTGGGGAAGAGGAAACTGAGGGAAGACCTCATTGCAGTCTGCACTTTCCTGGTGAGGGGAAGAGCAGGGCAGGCACTGATCTCTTTTCTGTGGTGATCAATAACAGGACCTGAGAGAATGGCCTGAAGCTGTGTTGGGGGAGATTCAGGTTTGGTATCAGGAAAAGGTTCTCCATCTACAGGGTGGCCGGGCAATGGAACAGGATCCCAAGGGAAGTGGTCACAGCACCAAAGCTAACAGAGTTCAAGAATTGTTTGGAAAATGCTCTCAGGCACATGGTGTGACTCTTGGGGATGGTTCTATGCAGGGCTACAAACTGGATTTCAATGATCCTTGTGGATGCTTTCCAACTCAGGATATTCTATGATCCTGTGAAACTATTAAATGACTGACAGTAATAGTTACAACACAGAAAAACCTGTTAACTGTCTGTTTTTTCAAAAGCGTATTGATTTGTAAAACCATCTCATTTATTTACAAAGCGGGGACAGTTCCACCATATTCTCAAGCCAGTGCCTTAGGATTCCCCTTCACGCTCTGTTAAACACTTAAGATCTTCATTAAAGAGTGTCTTTTCAGGCTTCACAGATGATCTGGGAAAACACATTCTTAAGATATAGTCAGACTGTTACTGCAGTATTTCTTAAACACAATTTCACAAAATCAACATTATATAGTAGAGGAAATAGACATGCAGAGAACCTCTCACTAGTGGAATTAGTGAAATGCTACATTTAAAAAAAACCCAAACAACTAAAACCAAAGTCGGATATAAAATACCATTCATAAAAATGATCACTTGATTTACCAGAGCTTCACTAAAGGGATCAGTAGCCCCTTTGACCAGCCACTACAAGTGCTTGTTTATAAAGGAACAAAAGATGACTTTTATCTATTTGTATTGCTGACTTGATGCATTTTAAATAAAAAAGCTCAATTTACTGCAATCAAATGAAGGCAACCAGCTGTAAAAGAACTTAAGCACATTACAGTCAGTAGGCAGACTATATGCAGTAAAACCTAGAATCTGTTTCTAGAAATTAACTAATTACTTTCATCCCCCTCCCCATTTTTCACAGTAGACACTGATATTCTAAAAATCAGAATTTCTTGCTTGACTTCAAGTGACTGATACCTACTAAATCTCACAATAATTTGTTAGCTACCTTCATCCTCTCATCTCCAAGGTCAAGGCAACTACAATGAATTATATCAAAATACAGGACTGTGTTTCAGGATTTTTTGATCCATAATCCTTAACCAAAAGAAGGAAAAAAAAATCCAGTTCCTTCTACAAGCTTTACTCATGTACAGGGATTAACTGCTAATATGCAGATGCCTGAAATCTTCTATTCTATTACTATCATATAATTTTCAGTTTGAAAACATTTAGAGGAAAGATCTACTTCTTTTGACCTAATTGACCTGTGTTATAGCAGTGCATGACCTGAAGCTACCAGAGACAACAGTACGAGCATGACCTGACAGTAAAATCAAGAATTGTAATTACAGACCACTATAACCAGTAGAGACATATTTTAAGAGTGTCTGAAATGTAACAATTGAAGGATGGCTACTAGGTCATGAAATGAAATGTCTCTTGATAAAAACTTAACATAGCAATAGGTATTATTTGGATTCAGTGAACATTTGTTCTGATCTTACTAAAGTGCTATATTTAACAAAAAAATCAGTGCAGAGCAGTACACAAAATAGATCCATAGGCCCTGTTCTGCTACTCCTTGCTGTATCTAAACTCCCCTAAGTGTCAGATGGTTGCTAATATACCAAAAGAGGCAGAGGACAATACAATAATGCACATTTGTAAATGTTACCTAATATCTGTTTCACTCCCTTTAAATCATTATCTACAGTCTTTGGTTCATCCACTCTCCAGATTTCTTCCCCATGCCATGCTAGGTTCTTAGATTAGCCTCAGAATGCTCCCTCTTTCTGTAGCATTTCTCCCATGCTAAACATTTGATAGACTAATAACCAAACCAGAATATTTGTCAGAGTTCCTGACACTGCTGTAAAAATTCCTTCAAATGGCATCACCTTGTAATAAAGTAACTATATTAATGACCACTTATATACTGTTCTACCTAGAACAGGTTTTTTATGTCTTTCATTGCAAATGAACTATGTCCAAGGTATGTTTTAAATCTGATCCTGTCTCACTGTACATAAACTCTTCATCCCTAATACTGCAAATACTCAAGCACAAGCTTGAAATACATCTAGAAATACACCGGCAGAGAAATATAGAAGAACAGGAGGTTGGAAAGGGCAAGATTTAGACCTTTGAAATCACAAGAAA
This sequence comes from Prinia subflava, assembly GCF_021018805.1. Taxonomy (NCBI): domain Eukaryota; kingdom Metazoa; phylum Chordata; class Aves; order Passeriformes; family Cisticolidae; genus Prinia; species Prinia subflava. The sequence goes on along the minus strand of NC_086283.1, from coordinate 4,183,589 downwards.
TATTGTTATGTGACCTTTTTATTACAATGATGTTGTTCCAGACCAAAACCTAACCTTACAACGCATGAGGAAGAGTTGGTGGCGGATATCCAGGCCTTTTCTTTGGTCTTTTCTTATCCCAGTGTTCCATGTTTGTACTTATACTTGACAGACTTCTGGGTGAGATCTCACCAGAGTTTTGTACGGAAAAATAAACTACTTCTCTGGCTCTCTCTTGGAAACATCTACATCTGCTATTTTATCTTAGATTATCTACCTTTCTTAAAGCTCACTGCTTATTCCTTCATCTTGTCAGCTGGTCTCCCTATGTCCATCTCCAATATTTCATAGGAATTCTAGTGCAGAAACTCTAGTTTCTAGACCTTGAGTTCAAGACCTGCAGTGTCATTTTTGTTCCCCTTGAGATTATGAGGATAGTATACTGTGTTCTTAAAATATGCATCCCTCAACATGCAGTTCAAGGAACAAGTAGCCAAGATGCCTCTGAACCATTGTATTTTCTTCTTCCCTTGTCATGAACTGGTGCCAGAGAGGACAGTGTCCTAAGTGCAGTAGCTCATCATAAAATGGCGTAAAACTGTCCTCAGTAGAATTCAAACAGCTTGGAAATGCTGCCCACATTACAAGAGGAGTGTGCTTTGCACTTCAATTTTAGTCTTGCACACTCCACGATTTAGTTTTCCCTCAGGTCTTCTATCAAGGGGCTCTCGCCTTGATGCGAATGCCGTTTTTATTCCTGGGCATGATACGGTCAGACTTGGGATAAGAATCTCATCCAGCAGTCTGTCACCACAGAATAATGCTTCCAATTATAATGAGAGATGAACCACCGAGTGTAGCAATATCAATTAGCAAAGTACATCATTTAAGTAAGGCAGGCTGCTCCTGTTCCAGTCTAGAAACAGCAGTGAGACATGCACAAAACATTACCCTTGAAATGGTGGCTTTTCTTCCTCGCAGCTCATGACACAATGGCCACTGAGCCTGAGAAGGGAGTAGAAGATACATAGATATGGTCAGAAAGCACATGCACTACTGACAGGAATGAAAGACTACTGAAAGCTGCATTTCTCTCAACATTATGAGCAATCTACATTATACTGTCTAGGCAACTTAGGGCAGTGTTTTATTGCCAAGGCTGATCCACATTTGACTTTCCAATTCTATGGAAAAAATTTTGAAGTTTTACTTTGCTTTTGGTCCAAATTCATATTCTAAAACACACTCCAGAGCAAAAAGGTACTGGTGAGAACAACTAGAGAGAAGAAAGGGGATGAGATCGAAGATGTTTCAACCTTAAACTAATCATTTGGATAAAATTAGACTTCCTTTAGGTAATGATTTGGATTTATTTGACATTATTGTAATATGATGTGATCTAATGAAAGTTCTAACATTTAGACTGTAACCACATCATTTTAAGAAAAGAAAAAGGTTTTTTAATTTTAGGTATTAAAGCAAATCAGCACATGCAGTAATTGAGCTTTTAAGCAGATAAAAGTATTTAAAGACAAAGGCAACACAACTTAAACGCACTGCTGGAATCAGCTACAGTGCTGCAGCACATGGGGGAGGGAAGGGGAAAACACCTCTCCCATCACATCACAGAAGAGATAAAACACAAATCAAGTGTGCTGCAAGAAAATGCTACCCTGTTCTTCCAACAATAAATGCTAGTCCACTGTACAGTAAAAATATACCAAAAAGGAAAAAATGTAGACTGTAAAAATCAAATTATAAGGTCAGGTCATGTCAAAAGCCTGGACACCAGGGACATTTTTTGGAAAGACTTTTCACAAAGGAATGGGAGAGCCAGTGTTTGCTAGTCTGCTCTATCACTTTAGTTCATTAAAATTCCACTATCTACTACATGACATGGACAAAATCCTATTCCCCAATGGAGAATTGAAAGAGAGAGTTTGAAAATGAGGCAATAGAGAAACAGATTATTTAAAAATCAGAGGATAAGAAGAACTACAGAATATTCAGAAGCTTAAGGGCCTTGCAAATCAATAGCCTAGAGGATCATGAAAGTCCTGATGGAAACTCTAAATAAAGACAACATGTCGGTGTGTGTGCATGAGTGTTTTGTTTAAAACACTTTCATTTGCTTCTTGCGAAACCTTAGGTATGATGGGATCAGAGTTAATGGAATAAATAGTGAAATGTTGCTATTTTTGACTGAACCAAGAATTATTTTCCTTGTTATAGAAGCAAACAGTTCAAAGTGGCAAAAATCACGAGGGGGTTCTTGTTTTAAACCACAGTTTTACCAAACAACCCTGTGCATGATACATAAACAAGCACTTGGAGTTTAAGTATACACAGTTACAATGTAGCAAGTCCTATTAATCTCTTGGGGGAAAAATTCACCCGTAAGGAATATAAACCAATTATTTTTAACACAAAATTATTTTGGTATTACATTACTGTTATCAAAACAGAGAAGCAGAGGAATGACCTTTTTATATTTCTGGCCAATTTCCTAGTTCACCCAATAAAAGAAAAAAAAACGAGGGGGAAAAAGGAAAGCAAAGGGAATAATAAATAGTTCTTACCCGGAAGAGCGCCAGTCTGGTTTATTTCTTTCTGAGCGATCTGTGAGAAAGGAGGCATAATATCAGCAAAGAAGTTGGATGTTCTTTAGCAATACTAGTACAGAAGTCTTAAGAGAACTGTGAAACCATGTGACTAGCAAAACCAAAAGCTGATTCTGTTCTAAAAGTGTTTTCCCACACTGGACTAGACTGCCTAAGACTAAGTAAATTTACTGTAGGTTTAACATGTTACAACTACTCCACTCAAAACGCAGAGTATTTAATGTTTTGTTCTAATGCTTTGGAAGCTTCTCCTCCCTTTAGCTGAAATGAATAGTGCTTTAGTTCGGGATAAAAATAAGGGAGAGGGAAGAGGAAAAAGAAAAACCACAGATTACTCAGCGCAAAAAAATCATTCCATGAATCATGGCTGGCAGAGTTCCCCGACAGGATGGGAGAAAAATCAGCAGTTGGTTGCAACAACATCTGCAAATACACTGAATCCAGCACAATCCCACCATTAACTCTTCAGCTTCTGGGGGTTCCAAATACTGAATTTTTCTATGTTTTTAGAAAGGGTTTTGTTTATCCTGTAAGTATTTCAAGTAGCTTATTTGTACTTCACTTACAAAAATCTAAACATAAAGTTCCAGTATGCAAAGAAAGTATAAAATACTTCTCTCAAGAGTTATGATTATCATACAAGCATTATAAAACAACCACAGTGTTAAGATATTAGAATTCATGTATTATCATTTATATTTTAAGTCCAGAATATCTTTTAGTGCATGACTTTTGAACTACCTTAAAAATGGAGACTCCACTTAAAATGCACATATTCTAAAATTAATGCAGAAAGAACCACTCTACAAGCAGAAGGTAATTCCTGCAGCTGCATATCATCTCCACTGACCACGGTAATTTTGCTTCTAATTTGATCTGTGTGTATTTTAAAACAGAAAGCTATTTTTTGTGTGTTAATAAACACTTTACTGAAAAGCTTGTCTATACAGAAGAGTCTTTCTAAAAAAATTTTCACATTCACAGATTGTATTTTCAGTCTTAAAGGTCTGCATTTGAAATAAAATTTATTTTGTTGATGGCACATGTTTGTGCAGTTTTATTTTCTGTATAAAAGAAATATTTTCCTCTCCAAGCTTTATGTGCTCATTTGATTAAGCATTCATTAAAGTGGTAAAAAATTATCTCATGTCAACAGTGCTTAGCAGTATGTAATGCTTTTTCCATACATAGGCGCTCCTACTGAGCTGTCATAGCCAAATAGTTATAATTTATTGTCTTCCTGACTCACAGTGATCTCCATTTCATCACACTGTGTGCAACTCTGCTTAGCAGAAGCAGCTTGGTATAGCTCTGGAATAGCTCAAACCACAGTTACAGCAGCAGTTCTTCACACATACACTCCTTCCATCCTTACCATGTAACCTCCTTACCTGTGAGCACTGAAAAAAATGAGACCGGACTTCCTACTGAAATCTGCTTGCCATCTGTTGCTTGTTATCAGTGTCTCCTTCTCTGTATACAGCCACAATCTAACAGTATTCAGACAAAGCCCTCCCACTGCTAAAACAGTCGTGTGAATAAACCAGTGAAAAGGAAGACACCGAATCAGAACACATATAAACACAACATCTGGGAGTTCTCCCACATAGTCCATGTCCAGTCAGCAGATCCACCACAGCCCGCCCACACCGCTGCAACCTGCTCTTTCAGGAAATCAATGAAATTCCCTTTTATTTTCATTCCTGTTTCAACATTTCAATCCTACGTTTGGGTTTGCACATTTTATTTTCTGATAAACTTAGTGAGAGCACATCATCCACATGGATACTGATCTTGAAAAGCATGAATTGTAATCCTACAAGCAAAGAGCCAACATTTTTCAATAGAACTAAAACCTCCACCTCACTAAGTTTGCTGTGACCACTACCTTTTAAATTTGTTTTAGTTTCAAGTGTAGTGAGAGACTCAAAGAGCTCAATCTTCCAGTTAGGTACTTCAAGTCAATTAGGTGGTGAAGTCACTATCTCTGGAGCTGTATCAGGAAAAGACTGGACATGGTACTTGTTGCGATGGTCTGATTGACAAGGTGATGTGGTCATAGGCTGGACTCAATATCACAAGTCTTTTCCAACCTAATTAAGTCTGATTCTTTAACTTTTTAAATGTTTTTTTGACATTAGGTACAAGCGTCAATTCAAATAATGACACACCTCTAGAAACACTAGAACACCTAGTTCTAGTGTTTCTAGAAATGAAAGACTATCAGAAACAGGCTTTTTTTTTTTAATACACACGCAGACACATGCAGATCTTATTTCTCCATTCTGTAGGCAAATCCTTGACTTGAAAAAGCTGAGTCTCAAAAGTGTGCTCACAGCTGATTCTCTTTTCTCTGTACATGTTACCTTAAGAGCAGAGAGATCTCTTTGTAATCTTTTCTAACAGAAATAAGCAAGAAAACTGTATAGTTAGAAAGATCTAAAAATTAAATCCTGCACTGCAGACTTTCCTCTATATCAAAGATACAAATTGCTATAAAACATTACAGGACACGATGTCCTTCTAGCACAAAACTGTGTATTCTTCAGTTCTAAACTCTGGAAGCCAGAACTACGTGTCAGATCAGAGCAAACATTGAATGCTCCTGGACTAGCACTTACAATGAATAAACAGGCCAGTCTGCACTCTGGCATGGGAAATACATAGGAAAAAAACGCCACTTCCAGTGGCAGATACTACCTTCCAGACACAAGACACCGGTACTGTCCTCCCTATCCTTCTGTTGCTAAAAGTAATACAATTCCTTACTGTGTATGTAGCTGTAGTAAAATATGCTAGGAATTCACAAGCAGCTAGTACTCACAAGCTACAGATCCAGATTGTAGGATCCTAAGTTTATTTTAATTTATGAAGTTCTTTCTGCCTGTCCTCCAACCCACAACTTGCACAGCCACAGATCTGCAGTCTCTCAGTCCATAAGAACTGACCTCCTGCAGACCATACTTCTAAGATTTTCTCCACTTCATACTCACATCTACTATTAAAAAACCTTTGTTGCCCTCATAAAATTACAGCCATACAAGAGAAATGTATTACTCTTGTTCAGCAGCAGGATAAGGATATAGTGCAAGAGGCCAAGTAGCTAGCAGGCGAAGCAGCGGAGGTGGAAGAAGTCAGAGACTCCTGGCTGAAATTGGGAAGACTGCTGCCCAGTTCTGAGCACAGCAGAAGAATCAAGGAGAACACCAGGGTATGAAAGATCCACTCTTCATACCACAATTGTTTGGCAAATCTACTGTTTATTTATGAAACTGTGCTCTCTGTATTTCAGCAGAAGCATGGATACCTTATGCCTTTTTTCAGCATTCAAAGGTTAAGTGGCAGACAGAAATGCCATGTTCCAGTTGGGTTCAGATAAAAAGGTGATTCTCTTATAGTGCAAGTTCAGGAAAATTAGCTTCTTTTGTTGTTTGCTTTTAGTATGATAGAATAGTTTTTCTTCTCAAGGAAAATATAAACCATCAGGAGGAAAATAACTGGGTCAACATCATTTAAATTGTTCCACAAACCCAGAATAGTTTAAGCTTTTGCCAAAAAGACCACCAATGCAGAAAACAGTATCTTTTAAGGCAATCACTCTTGTTTCTGGAAGACGAGCAAAGAAAAGGAAAAAGGCAACTCACACTAAGTAGAGCCATTATTATCCTCTGTTTATTTTGCAAGCTTCTTCAAAGCATCTTGTTGCTAAGAGTGACTTCAACTGAAAAGTTTGCTCTCACTAGAAAAAAATTCAAGTATAAATATAGAATGTTGTTGAAAAATGAGTGGAAAGTTAACACACATTCTGCTGCATGAAACTGCAAAGCTACTGGGGAACCTCCAATGCAATTACCTTCCAAGGCTGGTAACTTCCCACTTTTAACCCCATTCCACAGCTTGATCTCTTAAAAGCTGAAGGGAGGAAAGGGAGGCATTGTCATTTCTGGGAAATATTTTGTCTTTGAGTTTAACTATGCCTGTTGAATTGACCAGTCAGCAAAAGGGGAGGATATGAACACTCTTCAGGAAGACACGCAGTTAGAGCAACCAGCAGTCTCCATCCCAGCAGTTTTTAGCTCTGGATGGCCCCAGCAGTGGTTTCACAAGGAAAGAAAGCACAACATGCTACAGTAACAAAAGCAAACCTCCAGACAAACCAAGCAATGGGAACCAAGCATGGGCTTTTAAGCAGTGCTGGCATCACCAAAATATAGAGAGAAGTGATGTTTTGAGGATAAGCAAATTATTGGAAGAGGCTGTACAACTTTCATCTCACAATGCATGATGATGAATGCATCAATCCCCAATGAGCTTTGAAGGCTGTCAGGCCTTAACAAACCCAGGTGCTAAGACCAGTACAGCAGCTTTACAAGGCATTGTGCAGAAATGTGATGGCTCCTGCCACTGTTTTAGTCATTTACATCTAGACCCAGGTGATCATAGCTATATGGTGCACCAGTCCCTGCCAGCCAACTGCATTCAAGAACCCCAAATTTTCATTTCTAAGTGCCAGTGTAGATGGGGCCCTCACTCAAATGAATTGCACATTTTCTGGAAAAAAGATCTGCATTTTGCAGGATTTTCAACACTAGTTGCTTTATTTGCACTGAGACAAGCAATAACCGCCACTGATACTGCCGCCTTTTTGCCTCTGTTTATTAAGGTATGTTATGGCTCAAAGACACTCTTCCTTATTTTCAGCACTTCCCTCAGGAAAGGAATCAGAACAATGCAAGTTGATTTCACTGTGTAGAATCTGCTACAAATTTTGGTCAATTTTGTTAGGAATGGCCATACAACAAAACCCATAAAACTGAACATCTGTTTATATCTTTTAATATTTTAACAGCAACGCCCTTTATTAGTTGTTTAACAGACAGAAGGTTCAAGCAGAGATTAATTAGAGGCTTGGAAGAAACTTTTTAGATTTATTTTATGTATAGCTTTACTGCAAAAGGCTACAAAATCAGGAAATGCTCAGAGTTTTTAATTGTAAAGGCAGACAGTTTTTATACTTACTTTAAATTCTACTGTATGCTGTTGACTTCCACAGCAGTACACTGCCAGGAAGAAAACAACATTGTAACATCCTTTACAATGAAATTATAGTAGTCAGTCAGTTTTAGTGCTAAATAGTAAATGAGTCTGTAAGCACAAAGCATTCCTGCAGTTTTTTTTATACTTGGAGTAATGCTTTCCCCTCCCCCAACTCTTAAACAGAACTAGATGGCTGGGGATGGACCCCAACACATAGCCAAGAACATACTGAACCTCTGCAGTCGACTATTTAATTTTGAAACCTACTGACCACCATAAAGTGTGTAATTATCCCAAGACTTTAAGCTATAGTACCTTTACCTTGCTAAAAAGGTTAAAAATAAACTATAATCACCTTTTAAGCATTTAGTGCACTTTTAAGTGCACAACATGTAAGTGAATAAATAATTTTACTGGACAGCAGAGGCCACATCTGCCAATGCTACATTTGCTGTTGATTTGTTTTGTGACTCTGAAGTTCCACCCCCTCATTCTTGCTCTTACATTTCTCCTGCACTGCAACAGCGATAGTGTGCGTGCATCAGTGTGAGCGTATATGCTAGCAAAAGTGGGGGTTGACACAGAAAACAAGAGAATGGAAACAGACTGTGTAAGCTCTCACCATTTCTCTAAAAGGTTCATGCTGCTAGAACCTAGACCAAACTCAGCACTGGAAACTGGGCTTGTCCTTAAGCCATAAATGATAAACAAAGTATATAAGCAATCAAATACACCCACTACATACATATGTTACCACACTTTTGCCTTTTACAACAGTTGTTTAAGAAGGAAATTTTGGATACAGCTGCTTCTAAAGCTCTTTTTCAAAAAATTAGCAGCTCCTGAAAATACAAGTCCCCACATCTTCATAAAGGATATCCCAGCTGATCAGAGCAATATAATTCTTAGATTACATACTTCAGGTATAACTAGACACAGGCATCAGTACACCACCAGAATCATAGCAGGAGCTAGATGAGCCCTACTACTTATTTTTTTATACTTTCATAAGGAAAGTATCAATTGACTCAACATTTTGATGAACAGAACACTTATAACTACAAAATACATTCCTCTCTTCAGAAATGTTAAATCTACATTTCTAACAAATAGTTCTCTGATGCTGCTAGCATCGCCATTAAAAGTAAATTATCTTTCAAGAGCACTGTACTACATTTTTCTTCCTAAATCAGAGATTTAGCATGCCTGCAGAGATTCTGCATATTCCTCAGCTAGACCACAGAGCTCATTCAGTCCTACCTATGTCTGCCCGTCACAGGGTGCTGATACACAACATGCAATAAATGCAATAGTTAGACTTGTGAATAAACTTCTCCTTCTGACACTGTATTAATAGATTATCTTATAAACATTCATACACAATATGCAAGATACAAATTTATTCCACTATTTTCCTCCTCAGGGACTTGCTCTGCTTGAGAACCAGAACAACCAGCACCAAAAGCGCCTTCAGCTTTGAACACCTGTGTGTAGACACATTCACCTGTCACAACAAACTGTTGAGATGGTAAACCTCAACAACAGAAGAATCCCGTGTAATCTTATGGATTAAGCATTTGGAAGCTAAATCATATTCAATGAGGGCAAGACATGGATTAACAACAAAGTGCTGAATAGCAATTCAGAAGATATTCCCCATTCTGTATATTAGGAAACTAATTTGGCTTTAAAACAAACAAAATTTCTCTCTTGACTGTTTCATCCTGTGAAGCCACTGACAGAATAAAGGTGACTAAATTGCTTAAGGTGGCCAAATTGCTTCCAATTTAGATATCAGATATGATAGTGAGTGCAAGTAAGTGCATAGGTCTGCACTGTGGGAGGAATCTGGAGACTGGGGAGATGAAATGACACAGAGAGAAAGAAAATAATATATGAAAAGAAAGGACTTATATATACTTAACTATAAAAAAAACCCCAGTATCTCTAAAAATAGAAGAAATGCACCAGGCTAATGAAAGTATTTACTTTTCTTAAGATCCTGCTGGAATACTCAATAGCTTGTTCTTGAAATATTTCTTTGGTCCTTTGTCACTATTTATGATTAAAGAATCCCCACGCTGTATACCCAGTTCACCTAACGAGAACAGTCTTAAATCTCACTGATTTTGTTACAAGTACTATTTTTCTAGGGAAATGCATTTGAAATTAGCCTATTAACAAAATATTTTCCCTCCAGTGACATTGGTAATTCTGCCCAACACAAAAATAAAAAAAAATCTGGGAAACTCAATATAACAATTGCTTCTCATGTGCACTAGATTCTTCAGCACAATAAAATGGATTATTCCCAAAAAGGACTCTTGCACTTCATCATCAAACAAAGATTACAAGACCTAGACACATCATAAAAGGGATTAATGTGAATGTGCAAAAAGAATTTATTCAATGATAGTGACGTATACAAATAAATTGTTGTACCCTGAGATAACCCTCATCCATCAGCCTTGAGCACATACTTAAAAGTTGTGCAACTCTCTGCCACCATTCCGCAGAACAGGAAGCCCAGCACTTTGCTGTTATTAAACCAAGTAATGTTTTAATGCATATTATTTAATAAAGTAGTGATTGGCATCCAATTTTTAAAGATGTGAATCACCTGGCATTCTGACGACTGAGGTGTGCACTGAACTAATCCACATCTGCTCCAAGGTAAGTGTTAAACATCCACCAAATCCCCTTTAAGATACCTCAGAGTCCTTCATTACTGGCCTAAAGTGTCCATGTAAATCTGCATAAATGTGCCTTTCGGTCCTGGAAGATCATCCTGACCAGCAGTCACTATGTACAGCTGGATTCCTTGCACCATGATGTCACCTTATGCAAAAGGACCATGTGTGCTGTCCACCTGATCCCTCTGGAGCCACATCTTTTGTGTCCATGGGAAAACAAAGGACACTGCCGAAACACTAAATTAGGATCCTTCTACAACTTGAGATAAGAATTCAAAATGGAAAGTCAATTCCAACAGTGGGAGCACACTGAAAGTCCTGACTAATTGGTAAGAGAGCCAGAGAGCAGAGGATTACTGAGGAAGCCCACAGGTCCTCAGTGTCTTTCACAAGGACAGACAGATGCAGTCACTGGACACCAATGCCATGACCTTCTTTAGACCCACCTGCTTAACCAATGTGAAACCCACCATCCCAAGCTCCAAATGAGAAGAACATGTTTTACACAGAGGTAAGACAGGAGACAGGGAAGGAGATAGCAACTCACAGAACAGAAATACCACCAGCTATGATGAAACAGAGGCAGGGAATCCTTCCTGGGGTTTTATAAAAGCACAGGGCTTTTATACCACTTGGTAGCAAGTTCAAGTATGCTCAACAAATGTATATGGCTCACAACACAGAGTTTGGTGTACTATTTTTTATTTAAAAATTGAAAACATGGTAAAATTTACAAAACATATTCTAATCACAATAAAAATCCAGGAGTTCTCTCTGTGTACAAAATAAAAGCTGTAAGTCACAATTCTAAGAAACACATTCTGAATGACCACTCAGATACATACTCCATTCATTTTTCACATGTGGCCTTTGTACTACAGACAAAACTGACTGCTGTATTTATTTCTGGGAACATTACAGTATTTCACAAAGCCTCCTCACCTGTTTTTTTCCAAATGTTTGACAATGCTACTTCACCTCCTCCCAGCCCCTCAAAAGCACAATAGAAAAAGCAGCTGCTATAAAAGTAATTCTTCTCTTGCTTCTACGCTTGACATGAGGCTACTGGATCTTGTTCTCAGTCTTCTAAATGCAAATTTCATCCATTCAGTTGCTACTCCAGGTAACACAAAGCAGTTTTGCCTACAGTTAGATGAGAGGCTTCAAAAATCATACAGAAATTTAAAATGACCAAGCAAAAGGATGGCAAAGCTACTAGGCAAACCCACAAAACAAAGAATCCTGTGCTTACCACAGATAAACAGTTTTTCTGGACACTCTGGTAATGCTAACAGAAACAGGTCCAATTGCTTGGTACCTTGGAGGAAATAACTACTCTCCCATGTACTCTTAGACCTCTCCCCCATTTTGTGCACTCACCAAAAAGGCCTACAGATCCTGTCAGACACATTCAGCCTCTGTAAATACACTAATAAGTACCTCTACACTGTTATGGTGCCAAAATACCATAATGACACACTTTAAATAGTTATTGATAATGGATCCACAAACATCAAGCTAGTGGACAGCAATTACAGGAATGAAATGAGCCTGATGTCATGACAGCTGCTACCATGCACTTCCCAGAGATGATACTGGTGATCTGTAGCAAGCGTTGCATGCTAGAACAGAATTTTTTTTTTTTTTTTCACGAAGTTAGGCTGATAAGCTCTAAATACATGAAGTCTGCAGCATTAGTCCATCTCATCATTCAGTGATACATGTTCCAAGCTGGTAGTGGCATTTGTCCAAGCATGGACTTGACCTGCTTAAACAATGGATGTGGTAGACTGTCCAGGCAGGACATGGCACATGCCCAGCCTCAGGAGCTCCATTTTCAGGTTAACTTCATCATCCCAGTTTGGAGCCCACTGGGTGTTGTGCCAGACATACTTGCAAAGAATGGAAAGCTTAAAACAAATGATAAAGCGTACAACACTTGCCATCAGTTGAACTGTGGCCCTTGGCAATGCTGTTCTTCAAGTACTAGGTGGACAGAGAGAGACCGCTTATAAAAATTCTACTACTAATATCCCAAGTCCCACATTTCTATTGGTTTTGTACCCTACATGTACAGTGCAGACAGTTATAAAATGAATACAGCACACCAATGGAGTAATTTATTAAGAGGAAGTTATTGAAATGCTGAGCTTGTTTCCAGACATTTATGTCCCATCTCTCCAACAGGATGAAACAACAGTATTTTAATAACAAATAAGATCACAGCACATTGAACACTCAAAAATACTTGTAAATAATCTAGCACAGATATGCACAACCTGAGCCAATTTTCATGTATAGATCTGTGATACAAAGCACTCAGGTTTTAATGCAAGAAGGAATGAATACAAATTTATTGCCTTGAGAAAACAAATTATATTAATTTTAGCTTATCTCTTATAAATAGAATCTAAATGCTATAATAAAAGAAAAAAGTCAAACAGCTTCTTTTATGCATACAACATTCTGTCTAGAAGGAGAACAGATCAGAAACCCTTTTGCTGGAAACACAGTGCATGAGAATTTACCTAAGTTTTTAAGGAAGTAAATCATCATGATCAAGACCACATTAAAAAGCAGAATATAGATAAGAAATTTATCATCATAATTCAAGGACCAGTAAGCACTCAGCAGAGATGCCAACTAGGATGTAAAAGGCAGTAACTGATTTCATGTATTCAATTATTGTGTTCTTTATTATCATGTAAGATTTGACCACTAAAAGTCGAAGTGGATTCAAAAAAGGAATTGAATTCGTGAAAGATAAATCCACTGGCTGCAATTTAGCAGGGCCTTTCATATGGATCCTCCCAGAAGCTGCTAAGAAATAGACTGCAAAGGAATCTCTCTTGGAAGTAAAAATTGAATCCTAGGAGGTGTTTCTTGCATACTTTCCTGAGGACATTTGTTTTTCCAGCTTGTGTGCGGGGACACATGAGCTACTAGCACAGCTCAGAAAAGCTGAGGGTGTGCCTACTATTAACCACAGGAGTAACAATATCAATCATTTGAAATGTTTAGCATGTTTTCATCCAATCATATTTTCTTCAAGAGCCTGAACAAGCTAGCTGAGGTAGCAACACACACAAAATAGATGCTCTGACCTCTTTAAAAGCTTAGGGAAAAGAAAAAAAAATGGGCAGTAAAACTTGTTGCATTCAGCTTCTACCCCAGTGTGAACCTTTCCAGCCTTGTTGTCATCCAGCTCTTCAGGCTGGACACAAATACACCCACAGACAGTAGGAAAGCATTCTAAATTCTCAAGCAGCAATGTTAAATTGATGATTTTAGAATAATACATAAATTCATACCAATTTCTGCAGATTTAAAACATCACCTGAAGCAATTAGTACACCAGCAGTACATCAAGCGGTCAATTTAAAAATATTGATATACATAAGATGCTGTGTCTGTCAAAATTTATACAACATTGAGGGGAAAAACGGTAATTTTTCTTTGTATATGCCATCAACCACTAAATCTATGCTTTCCCAGAAAACTTATTTTCGTCCTTCCCTAAAGGGAATGATGCCTGCCAGGCATAAACCACAGATCAACAGATGATATACTGTGTTCCCAAATCTGCTCTTGGAATGCTTCAGTGCCTTTTGTGCATACTGTTTTTCAAGAGCAGAGTAAAAAATCTTGGCCAGCATCGAAAACAACACTTCCAGTACATTTTTTGTACAGTCTGAGGATCTGAATAAGCAAGGCAGGACTGTGCAATGAGAAGGCTGACAGGACCAGACTCCTTTACCTCAGAGAAGAGAGGGCAAAGAAGCTTTTTAACTACAGCACACAACTCCTTGTAGGGTAGCAACAAAAACTACAAATGTAAACTCTTCCTGGTGTTAGTGGACAATACCAAATGGGGCAATGGTCACAAATGCAGCTTGGGAGGTTCAGGCTGTAGATGAGCAAAAGTTCCTCCATTAGGAATAAGTAAAGCAACGAAACAGCTTGCCTGCAGAGGCTGTAAATCCCTCTCTTTTGGAAGACTTCAAGACACTGCTAGACAAAGCCCTGGCTGGACTGATCTAGCCTTGGCAACAGGCCTGCTTCAAGAAGAGGCTGGACTAGGTGACCCCAGAGCTCCCTTCCAGATAACACTTCTGTGGCCACAAACACTAAGTCAGCAAAGGAAAGATACTAAAAGAATGCTAAAGCATTGTGTTTCACTATAATTAGCATCAAGAAAAGAAGCTCATGGCAAATTACTTTAGTGTTATCGAAATAAAATTTTATATGGCACATATTCTGTGAGATGCTTATTGAAACAAAACACAAAGAACTACATCAAATATTAATGGAGAGCGTCAACACCACCACCCTGTTGTTTCCAGATTTTAAATCAAGGTGATGCACAGCTTCTAAATAGATAAATTATATTTAACATCTCAACAATTGCAGCTTAATATGCCTTAGTGACTGCAGCTACAGAGAAAGAAAAAAAAAAGGGAGAACTTCAGAGTACGAAATTTGAGAAAAGAATCACAATAGAATGCTGAACTGATAGACTGCAAGGACACTGGGCACAATGTCCAAGATAAGGTAGGCAGGAACCAGATTAGGAGGAATAAACAAAGCAAACTCATCAAACTAATGTGCTAACTAGGCAAAAGGCAGCTCTGGCAGGGAAAGACCACAACCACTGACTCACAGCCACCAACTCAAGAAACCCACATATTCAAAAGAAGACTGAGCATGTGGGCTGATTAGCAGAAGAAACAAGAAAATAATTTAACTAACAGAAATACTAATTAATAAGAGAACTGTATAAATTATAGCTAATAAACATTAATGCCTTTGCTTGTCAAAATGTATAAATAATGAAAAGTTTTGACAATTGGCATACTGGCTTTGTGAATTTGTCAGCTAGGATCTCTTTCTGAGCTGAACTAAATAAATCATTTACCTCGACTCTGGGTGGATTGGCCTCTTGCACACTGGGAGAAGGAACCCATTTTGGGACAACAAAGGCTACTCTCAAAAGTAAATATTAACAAATTTATTTACAAATATTACTTTTTTACATCAGCAAACAATAACCCTTTGGTAAAAGCTTCTTGCAATGAGGTCATGAGTCATTTTACACTTGCTGTCTATCCCCATTCTTTATGCAACAGCCCAGACTTATCATTTGTTGCCCTGACAGGAAATGATTGCTTACAAGACAGGTAACAGCAAGGTCTTTGGGCAATCATAGTTCTATGGGTTCATTCTTTCTCTGGCTCCAAACTCACCTCTCCATAAGCAATTATATACTTCTGTGCCTTGCTTTGGCTCTAACCTAAATGAAGAAGTTCCATTTAATCAGTTACTAATGATACTTATTATTTGTCCTTCTACGGTTTACTTGGCTAGGAAATCACCCCATCGACTACCAAAAGTTATTTAATTATTTTCCTAAGAACACCTTTCATTTTTAGAAGCATTGTTTCTTCAGAGGGCATAACATTCTTTGGGGTTCAGTCTACACTCCTGAGCAAGTAACTGCAAGTGTATTTTTTTCTTGCCAGTAACTTGAATTTCAAGATATGTTGGAGAATTTCCATGTACAGGCTACAGTATTTAACTTCCAGAAAAGCTTTAGTTAGTTTTTATATTTACCCCAAGCAAGCTACAGTCTAAGACTATGAAATGTAGTAGAAATGTGCGCAGTAACTTCAATGGGCTATGAAAAATGCCTGATCATATAATCTTCATAATACTTACAAGATACAACATACAGCATCAGTCAGAGGTTATTACAGGAGAATCACATTATTTGTGCTCTTTGGATCTCAAGTGTTTTACTGTGCCTGAAGGAGTTATTAAAACTGAAGCTCCTAAATCTTCATTGGGCCTATCAAAACAAAACAGACTGAATTCCACAGAAAAGAGGAAAGCAATGTTCAGCTGGCCATCAAATTCACTGCTTCTTGAATTTGTGAGCTAACTGACTAAATAAGGAAATAAATAAAACAGTGGCACCTATTCCTCTATCCTGAATGCTCCTCTCAGTCCTCTTTTTAAGGGCTTCCTATGCACACACGGGCAGACTAGCAGATCACAGGTGGATTTATGAATTTATTTAAAACAAGGGATGAGGATTTTTTTTCTCTTCTCTTAATGAAAGAGGATAAATGGTTACACTTAGTATGGACAAGCAGAACAATTTCCATATCAGCACTGAAGGACACAGGTATGCAGACAAAGAAGTTTCCAGCTGAACAATGCCGACTTCTCTTTTGCAATATGCCAATCTTTCCACTTCTTAAATGTAAGAGTTGGTTAACCAACTAAGTCTTCCAACTACCCTTTTCCTAATCATGCTCCATCCCAGCTCCAGGGTTGCTGGCACCTCTTGGGAAGGACTAAGCTTGAGCTGGCACCTCTTGGGAAGGACTAAGCTTGAGCTGTTCTTGTTATGATCCAGCGAACCTTAAAGGACATCACCACCAAAACAATCTGAGATCCAAGAATTTAATGAATAATTTCAGACCATCTTATTCTTTACTTCTTAAGGCCAAATATGTAGTTTTGCATTAACATGGGAACAACTGCTGAGCATTGTTGTATTAAATTCTTGCTTTATCTCTAAGAAGTCCATGACGCCTGCAAATTAATGTTCACTGAACTTCGTCAGACACACTACAGAAATGTAGCCCCATAACCTCTCAGCATGTTAAGCAGTGAAATATTCAACCTTAATTTGTTATACTGGATACAGCTCATTGTTTTCAGCTTCGAAAACAAGTCAGTGCCCGTTTGATGTGGGAGTTGTGGGAGTGTAATGAATTGATCCAACTCCAAACTAAATCTTGTTCTGGCATAAAAACCCCAAAGGACTCAGTCAATCAACCAACCAAAAATAGATGATTTCACCCATAATCTAAAACTGCTCACTAGAGTTGAAAAAGTTCCAGGAAACATTTGAACTACTATGGAGAAACAGAAATAGGGGAAGGGGAAAAACCCCAACAAAACTCAACCCAGAGATGTTTCAATCAGTACAGCAAAATTCTTGTGCAAAATTTACAGCCATTGTATGAGAGCAAACCACACACATGCATTTGTGATAAGTAAAACAGAATAATATTAAATTAAACCAAAGCCTTGATCTCCTGTACTTCTAACCACACATTAAAGTAAAAATCACAATCAACGCAAATAAATTTCATTATTGGCTTCCATATTTGGTAATTTTATTTTAAGTAAGGAAATTTCTGCCACATCCATAATGGGCTATTCTTTCTCAGGGAACACTGGCTAGAATTCAAAGTGAAATAATGCAGACACTGAATATCTTAAAAATTTCTTGTGTGCTTTAGATAATATCAGAATACTGGGGTACTCAGCCCTAATGTGACAGCAAGTACAGATAATCAACCAATGCAGTTTATAACTAAAATTTACTATATTCACTATAAACTTTCCTGCAAGTCCACTTTAGTCAATAGTCACAGAATAAAAAGGTAGTGAAAATCGGAAAGTATATCAGATTAAGGTCCAGAGTTAGACTGGAGAGAACCTGTAAGTCTACGGACAAATAGCATTTTAGTGAGATTGTTCTGGTTTGTTTGGAATTTTTTTGTTTCCACTCTATTGAAAACAGACTAAGTAAAAATACTAACATTCTAAACAAAAACAAAAACAAAAACACCAAAAAAAACCACAACAAAAAACCAAAAAAAAACCCCCAAAAAACCCAAAACAAAACAATTAAAAAAAACAAAACAAAATTAAAAAAAAAAACCCAAACAAACAAACAAACAAAACCCCACAAAAACAAAAACCAACAACAAAAAAAATCCAGTAAAGGTCTCTATAACTTTCCAGAACCATAATGTATGTGACAGAAATAAGCAACAAGGGAGGTAGAAATCGATCATATTGTTTATATTGCAGTAAAAACCCTTAAAAATTTCTAACAGCAGTGGCTTCCTTTCCCAGAGCAGGTGACCAGATGATTCAGTTTTAATGAACCTATGCCCCTACTTTCATTGTTCTCAAATTTTAAGGAAAGTGTTGTAGTTCTCCTCGCTGTATCCTAAAAAACCAGTATATATATATATATATATATATATATATATAATTAAATCAGCATTTTCTCAAAGGGAAAATAATTTCTTTAGAAGAGTTTCAAATTGCTCTATTTAATATCTTCTTACGGGTTTTCCAGAACATGCCAAATAAAAATTTTCTTTAATTCAGAGAAAATAATGCCATGACATGGGATCATGACATGCATGATCCCATGTGTGGTAGATACAGGCAGTCAGACAAGCCACCTGAGCTATCTACAACCACCCCATGGGCACATATGGTTCTGCCTATTTCGTTCCTCCAAGTTTCCCTGCTTCAACATCCGCTCCAGCAGCCTAGCGCTTAAGTAAGCATCTTCAGCTCATTAAATCAGCAAAAAACTCCCAACCCAACACAGCAAAAAAAACCAAAACCAAATCAATGCTCCAGTGAATCAAATTTAAAAACAAACAACAATCAAACCATGAGCAGGTCTCTAACAGCTCTCAGGCTGCAGTTTCACAGCAATCTAGGCCAAACTAATTTCTGACTGGCATAGACTTACCTCCCTCTCTCTGCATGTTCCTACTCTTTTCCCTTGTGCCAGCTTCAACATTCACCCAAAACCCTTTCACTGAGCTGAATCAGAAGACTCCCAACCACTGCAGAGAAGTACAAAATATCCCTCTGCTTGGACAATGCACCAGAACAGGTCGGTGCAGATTCTAGCAAGCACAAGGGCTCCAAGTGAAGCAGCCACCCAATACATCACCCAAACCACAACTCCAGTGACTTCACTCACCAACAGGTTCGACAAGCATCAGAGCTGACAAGTAAGAGAGAGCAGAAGTGCACGTTCCCAAGGGAGATCATACCTCTGGAGCAGCAGCAGGCTGTTAGTTTAGTCTAGCTGACTTCATCCTACAGTACATGGCGCAGCACAACTGCGAGTGGCTTCAAGGAAAAATACTACTTCTTCATTCCAGAGCCTCCTGTGCTCTGCTTCTCCAATAAACCACTGCTAACCAAGTCTGAGCGTTCAGGAAGTCAGAAACACTTGTGAACTTTCACCTTTCAGGTCCCACGTTGCATACATGCCTTGCACCAGCAGGACAAAGGTGATCAACTGCCCTTACGCACTTCCATGTATAGGCTGAACACAGCAGAAATTTAAGCTGCTTGCATTCACAATTAGTTTAACAGACTGAAATACTTTAATTGACAGTCCGCTAAGGTGCCACTACTTTTTTTAAGCCATACACAAAATATCTCGCAGGCTTATCTAACACCTATTTATATTACCATTTTGGCAGCATAACTGCACATTACATGCAAAAAGCCCCACTCATTTTTAACAGGTTTGTAAATAAAAGTATGTAAATAGAGCTCAAGTAAGGGAAGAGCAGCAAACTCATCTACTTTCAATTATTCTCTTCACTGATGCCTTAAGACTACCCCGCTGGGAGTCCTAGTGTTTTCCAGCATAGAGGTATGCAAACAGATGGAAAGAAGGTGAGACAGCTGAAGCAGAATGCTGTTCATTCACACATGCTTTACACCAGTAAGGTAAACAAACAGTGCTGGCTCCATTTCAAAGGGCAGCTGTCAGGAAAAAATACCGATAAAAATGGAAAAAACACCCTTCATTACTGGTTAATACCACTGTGCCAAAGACCAATTCTGCAAACAAGCTTTGTTCCACAGAAAGGTGGCAAAGGTTATATACATATATAAACTGTTGAACCGATTCTATGTTTTCCGCTCATAAAAACCTTTAGAAGAAACACCTTCAGAAAACAGACATCATAACCAGCAGCACAAACACTTTGCTGTTGAGGAAACCATGCAGGAACCAACACTGGTTTTTTGCACTCTACCCCAGACAAGGTGAGACCCTGCAGACATGCCAAACCACAGTGGTTTCAATAGGGTCCTGCTAATCCTGCACCTGCAAAGATAGGCATTCACGTAACTTGAGACACTGAAGGCCACAGAACCTGCCTATTGAAAGTTTTCCTCTAGGATCCCTCATGTTGCTGTGTTTTCGTCAACTACAAAGGGACACTCAATTTCTTGTTGCTCAAGTGGATGGAAACTCATATGAATTGCAGAAGGTGTTATATTGTTACAGTTGTATCATAGTTATTAAAAAATCAGAATATTTGGAATTCAACTTCAACTATGTAGCATGGCTGAGATTTTACCTAGAAACAGACCTTAGGAAAATTATTCATTCTGGAAGAGATTTTACACTGACAGAAAAAGAAATACTGCATTCACACCTCAGTGACTACAGGACAGTGACGTGCATGTTGACCCTCAATTAACAATGATGTCTGAATTAAATAATTTCAGTTGCTGCCAGGGTCCACTCGCTTTCTTAAGTTCATTCAAAAGCTGGTTGTTGTCCAGGTCTCTCTGCAAAGACACATCAATCTCCTCACTCCCTAGCTCCATTTCTTCTCACATGCACTAGATCTTGCCTGTTCACCAGGGTCTGTTGTCCATACCTACGTAGAAATGGCTAAAGTGAACAACTTTGCTATCTAGATATTCCTCGACCTTGGTATTTTGAAAAAAATGGGTATTTAATTTCCTGACAGGGCACCCTACGCACCTGGACATGTCAAGGCTGGTCAGCAGGTGCCCATGTCAGCTTCAGGGTGGTGAAACAGTGGAACATGTTGCCCAGAGAAGCTGTGATTGCCCTACGTGCTCAAGGACAGGTTGGATGGGACTCTGAGCAACCCGGTCTAGTTGAAGGCGTCCTTGCCCACGGCAAGAGGGCTGGAACCAGGGGATCTTTACGTCCCCTTCTAACTTAAACCACTGTATGACTATGATCAGCTCGGAGCAGGAGCAGGCTCTGGGGGCGGCCCGCGGGCACACGCCTGCGGCTCGGATGCACCTGAGCTGAACGGAGTTGCCCCGGGGCGAGGCCGCCGGGCCCGGCACTCCTCGGGGCGGCACCGCCAATGCCGCCCTGCCCCCGACAGGAATCCAGACTCGGGGAGCGGGCCAGGGCCAGCCCAAAGGAAGCGACGCCACGGCCCGCCGCGCCCTCGCCGCTCACCTGCCGCCGAGCTCAGCGCGACCCTCCGGTGCCTCCTGCCGAGCTCCCGCAGCTCCTCCTCGTCCTCCTCCACCCTCCAGGCTTCGGCCATCGGCGGCGGAGGGGCGGCTGGCAGCATTCAAGAAGCGGGGGCTGCCATGGCCGGCGCCCTCTCCTCGGTGCGGCCGCCCGGCCCTTGCGGCGGCCGGGCCCGCCCCGCACCTGCGCCCTCTCCGCCGCGCTTCTCCCGGAGACCGCTCCGCGCTGCTGCCAGCGGGGTGAGGCTGGAGGAGAGGCGGCCTTTCCTGCCCATCCGCGGCTCTCCGGCGTCAGCAGGAAACCCGGCGGCCGCCTGGCACCGCCACAAAAGGGGGCGGAGGAGGCGGCGGCGGGGGGAGGTACCTGGCTGCCGCCGCTGGGCAGCCGCGCTCCGCCGGGCACCGCGTGGGGTTGGGCCGGCGAGCGAGGCCCGGGCGGCACCGCCCGGCAGCGAGCGGGGTGCGCGAACGCGGGCAGAAGGGGCTTGTGCCGGGAGAGTGCGAGGTCTGCCTCGCCTCGTGACGAGGGCAAGAAGATGCCAAGAGGAGGATGGGGCCACACTCTTCAGTGGTACCCAGCGACAGAACAAGGAGGAATGGCCATAAACTAAAACCACGAGAAGTTCCACTTCCACATCGGAAGAAAGTCTTTTCGTTGTGGGTGGCAGAGCACTGGATCAGGCTGCCCAGGGAGGTCGTGGAGTCTCCCTCTCTGGAGACACTCAAAACCCATCTGGATATGTTCCTATGCCACCTGCTCTAGGTGACCCTGCCTTGGCAGGGGGGTTGGAATAGATGACCTAAAAGTTCCGTGATCCTGTGAGGTTAGAAGGGCAGAAGGTTTTTGCGTGGCTGGAAATTCGGGAGCCCTGGGAGCTGTGGGAATTGCAGGTTGCGGCCCCGATATTGACTGAGGGCAGGCAGGCTTTTGACTGGGAGCAGCTGTGGTTCACGGCTAGGAGGATGTGTGTCTTGGCCTGAGTTCATTACCGTGGTTTGAACTACTTTAGAAGTTATCTTAAGACCTACTTGAAACCAGAGAAGTACACACTTTACACTGTAATAACTGAAGTGATATGAAAAATACAGCCGTGTTTTAAGTCAGACACGTGTGTGGTTTTACCTCTATTTCCGCCCCGCCCGCCCCCAGCCTCAGCTACCCGATATCTAAATAGAAATTATATTACTTCTTCACTTCATATAGTAGCTGTAAAACCAAATCATAAATGTTTTTACATATTATTCCATTGTGGATACTACTAAAAAAGAATATAAAGAAGATAAATTCAGCTTCAGAGCAAGTGAATAAGGGACAGTAAACCAATAAAGTATACGACCACAAATTAGAACAGGAAGATACAACTAAACAGTGAGTAATCCTAATGTTGAGCAATATTTGTGCTGACACACTGAGCACTTCTATGCTCACAGTGAATAAAGCATATTGTACAGGTGGAAAAAAAAGTCATCACAAAACTGAAAAATATATAATGCATGAATACAATTGATTGTGCATTTTTAGTGTTTCAGTGCTTGACTTTACAATCATTGTTCCTTAACAGAGGCTTTTTTCCACTGCAGCTCTTAATGTTCAAGTGGTATAATAGTTATGCTGTGAAGGACATAAAGCTTTATACTGTAAAAAGATGTAAGGCCAGGAATAAAACTGAATGTACAGCAGGACTGTATAACAGACAAATGAAACCTTCCACTGCAGGTATGTGTTCTCAAAAGCCTCATTCTTTGAATGACCTCTGCATGGATAGATTGCCTGGTAGTCCAAGGAAATACCTTACAAATTTCAGTACAAGATCAACATGCCTTGTACGTGGTCTAGTATGGATACAAAACTCTTCAATGGAGCACTGCTGTCACAGGTACATGCTATTGGTATGTGTGTGTGTGAGAGACAAAAGAGATCCTCCTGTGTAAAACAAACTGTGTGTTGTTTGTATTCTGGTTCTTTGCTGGGAAGCCAAAATGCAGCAGCTGTATTCAGCTCCTAAACTTCACTAACCTCAAAGAACAACACGGACCATCCACTTTCCACTTCCTGGGTATCTCCTTTTTATACTATTTGTTTCACTGCTGTTTGCCAGAAAGGAAACTTGGTATAATGTAAAATTACTAAGGAAGGAAAAACCAGAAATAAATCATAGAACATAACACAAATTAAAAGAGCCCTCAAAAACTGGCTTTTGTTGCTTCTTTTGTTGCTGTTGATGAAACTGACACAAGAGGCTTTCAAGATATAAAATTGAAAAATACATTTGGACAAAACTTAGGCCTAAGAAAATCATGCTGAACAGAGTAGCCCAGCCATTACTAAGAAAAAATTCCCCAAAATATCACATAATGTGATATAGAGCAATCATGTGTGTTTAATGTTGACAATCATCAAGATTTCCTTAGTGATCACTGTGAAAGTCCAATTTAAAGATGGAAGTGCAATAACCAAATTATAGAAAGTGATAAAGTCCCTGAAGCAACCGCTTGGCCATGTTTCGCCAGCTGGAAATGCACACGGGACAGTGACTGTATTTAGGGGTAGAGAAGCCATTCAAAAAATGCCTGTAACTGTTTGAAGATGGATTTTACCAGAAAGGAAGAGATCAGACTAAGATACAATGAAAATGTGCATACAACATTCAGGTAGCACTAACCATCGTATTACTGTAAACAGTACTGGAAACAATTCCCAATCAGTACTCCTGGAAACAAGAAAATTTCACAACATTTAGGCAAAATTAAAATGCAAGGCAGCATTCAATGAAATACTTGAATCCTATTTCTGAAATTTTTGCAAAAATATTCAATAATGCTCAGTCCCCTTAAAAGGAGTTTGCTGATAAGTAGATGGAATTCTTCAGGGTAGTTATCTGTAGGCATGCTCACACTGGTACACACAGTGTACCAGTAACAGAACAAAAGAACAGTTTGGGTTGGAAAGGAGCTTAAAAATCATCCAGTTCCAACCCAGCTGCCATGGGCAAAGACACCTTTGCTCAACTGGACCAGGTTATTCAGAGCTCTATCCAGCCTGGCCTTGAGCACTTCCAGAGATGGAACATTCACAGCCTCCCCTGGACAACCTGCTGTTTTGTTTCACCACCGTCTCATTAAAGAATTCCTTTCTAGTATCTAATTGAAATCCACCCTCTTTCAGCTTAAAGCCGTTCCTCCTTGCGCTGTCGCTATCTGCCCATGTAAAAAGTCCTTCTCCCTCCTTTCTTTAAGCCTCTTTAAAGTACTGTAAAGCCACAGTGAGGTGGCTTTCAAAGTCTACTTGGCTCCTCAAAGTCTACTCTTTGTAAGGGTGAACAACCCCAGCTCTTTCAGCTGTCTTCATAGGAGAAGTGTTTCAGTCTTCAGGTTATCTTTGTGGCCCTCCTCTGGACTCCCTCTAACAGGTCGGTGTCTTTCTTGTGCTGAAGACCCCAGAGCCAGATGCAGCACTCCAGGTGAGGTCTCACCAGAGCAAGGTACGAGGGGAGAATCACCTTCTTCAACCTCTTGGCCATTTGTCTTTTGATGCATCTCAGGATATGATTGGGTTTCTGGGATGCGGGCACACATTGCTGAGGCATGTCAGGCTTCTCATCCATCAACACTCCCAAGTCCTTCTTCCAAGGGGTAGTCTTGATCCGTTCTCTGCCCATCCTGTACTTACGCTTGGGATTGTCCCAACCCAGGAATGGGACCTCCCACTTGGCCTTGATGAAATTCAGGAGGTTTGCACAGGCCCATCTCCTAAGTCTGTCCAAGTCCCTCTGGATGGCACACCTGCCCTACAGCTTGTCACCACACCACAGAGCTCAGTGTCATTGCTAAACTCAGTGGGTGCACTCAGCACCACTGTCCACATCTGTGATGTTAAACAGCACGAGTCCCAGTACAGACCCCTGAGGAATGCCACAAGCATTCAAGCTTGGAAGTGGTTTTTAGGTTTTAAATGCCTCCATTTCTTGCAAGTAATTCTTTCCAAGTGAGTGCTTGCCAGAAGCATTCATCCATGCTCTGTCTGTGAGCTTTGACTCACTTCTAGTTTATGTTGGTATTTTCAAGTGATAAATAGCTTTAGGGTTTTTTTGTCAAATGCCACACATCACTGGCTTGATACCTGATAAAGGTGTGTAAATAATAGAGGTACCTAGGGGGGGAGGTAGACTTTAACAAGTCTGCAGGAGGTAGATTGAGCAGCAATGGCAGATCTACCTTGGCAGTCTTGGAACAGATCCTGACACAGCTCTTTATCTGCGTAAGCAGTTTCTGTGGGGAGGAGAGAGCTTTAGACAAGCAACAAAACCAGCTGTTGAAATAATTGAAAGAGCCACAGTTGCTGGCAAGTCTAATAATAGTCTAGGCCAGACAGAGTAATTCATGATCATTTGGCTCAGATCAGAATACACACACACACACACAGAGACCTGTGCTGCTTGCTTGATGGGCCCTAGGGAAGAAGGAAACAAAGAGCAGGGGAGAATGAATTGGACCAAATGATTTGAAGTGTAGAAAGAATTAAAGCCATGTGGGAAATTCTCTTCAGAAAGTCATGGAACCAAGCTCCTCTTTTACTTTTCAGCAAATAAACCAATAGAAATTATTAAAAGAAACAAAATGGGAAGAAAAAGTACATATAGATGTGAGTTGCAGAAGTTGAATTCGGAAAAAAAACTGGAAAAGAAGGAAAGCACTTGCTGTAGTCTAAGGTGGTTGAGAGGAAAGCATCAACATGTAGCATATGTTGCTCTAAGGCATTTCATGAAGTATAATGTATTTGTGTCTTACGAGCAGGATGAAGGAAAAATAATTGCATTCTTCTAGTTCAGTGAGAATCTCTGCTGCATACATGTGCGTAGGAATAAAAGGCTTTTGTATATTTTCATAGCTACGCTTCTCCAAGAAAAAGAACTTTACTGTCTCAAAGTCTGCAGTTTGGTTATTTAAATCTGGAAATTTCTCACTGAAATTTTACTTTATCATGTGCATCTTTGCTGTAATGTACATACTTGTAATTTCACAATGGTAGAATAAAAGAAGGAAATAATTGGATAACTGGATCTTTGCACTCTCTGCTCAATTCTTACAATTAGTTGCCTTGGCGGTTATTATTTCATAAGTATTTTGCTCTGATTTGCATCTTTGGAATTGCCACTTTGTTTGTCCCTGCAAAAAGACACTGTTTTTCAACAAAAAATGTCAATTCTATAGAACTGCTTAATTGAAGTCACCCACATAGCCTTAATGTCTATTTAGGCTCTGCAAAGCAGCTGAAGCCTGCAATGAATGTATCAGTGTTTGGCTGAGATACAGGAGCCTCAGACCACAAAAGAATGCAGACAAAAGATTTTTTAAAAATGCAAAGGATGAAAAAGAGTATTTTCAAAGGGGAAAATGTAGCCTTTGGACATGACAACATTATTTTTGTTCTGAGTAAAAATAGCAAGGTTCTCATTCAATAGAGGAATGACATTAGCAATACAGCCAGTGTAGGAAGCTGACATTGGTGGGGGCCAAGATCTGATAATTTGATCTCCGTTTGTGTTCAGCTGATCCAATGAGTTCTAGTGTAGCTGAAGAATGACATATCAGGAGCCTGCAGGCTTCCTGAAATGTCTCCAGCTAAATGCAGGTTTTCTGTGCATTTTTACAACTACTTGTGGCTCCTAGCATATCAGCATGGCAACAATATATATGTAAGTGGTTTTGTGATGAATGAAGATAATTAAAATAGAAGAGCATTGGTTTCTATGAATAAGGACCTTTTTTTACTGAAACCCTGGAAAATCACCTTGATGCAAAACTAGGAATTTTGAGGCTGCTCTCAAAAATGAGAAGGATTTCTTTGCATGGAAGCAGCAAATCAAACAATTTCAAAAGACCAAAAATTGGCAATCAAGGGGGAAAGCCTATTCAGAGAGAGATTTTTACAGATTTTAGTTTTTAATATTACTTTTACAAATAATTTTTGTTATTTTTGCTGTTTTCCAAATTTTGTGGGCTAAAAGCACCCTTTCTTTCCTGTCCCGTTAACAAACATGTTTCTAAAGTATAATTCTTCTTTATTATTCTTATCATTTGTGGGGTAATAAATAAATTTGTTTCTACTTATTTCATGATTAGAGAGACTAACAAAAAGAAGCAGAAAAGTGAGAAAACACTGAAGGGAAAAGAGCTGGTTCAGAGGTCAATAATTCTTAGAATGAGAGCCTGTCAAAGCCAAACTGGTTCATAGTTTGAATGCTGAAGTATGCTCATATTTGCTCTATAACCACAGAGTTATAGACCACAAAGTTGATGTTGTGCTAAGCGAGCTGGCAGTGGCATGAGGTAAGAAGTATTATCACATTGGACACACATGAGTCTAATACCTAAGAATATACAATGCTAGCCCCAGGACAGTCCAGCAGCTTTCCTGCTGCAGCTTGCACTTCAGTACAAAGTGCTGGCGAGGGAAAAACTTATGGAAGAGAGCAGAGTCCTAAAAAATTTTGAAAAGGTGAAATGGGGTCATAGATTTATTTGCAGTAAATTTAGGATTTTCTTGCAGTAATTTATCAATTGAGATAAATTTAGGAGTTTCTCACAGTACTGAAATAGGCTAAAGGCATGAGTAGCTCTGATTTTGTTTTCTTCAGTTCTTCTGTCAATAAATGCATCTAAATTGCCTTTCACTGGAAATATATATGACATACAGGTAGAGAATCTTTGCAGTTCAATACAAATATTTACAGTCTCCTGGTTTTGGTTGTTTTTCTTTATTTGGAGGTGTGTGTGTTTAGTTGTTGGGTTTTGGGGTATTTCCCCCTCCACAGTACCACCTGTGAGCACTTAGGCATTCTCTCATGTTTTTCTTGTGCTGAACACTGACAGAATTCACATTTAATAGAAGTGTTCACAAAGCGACATAATTATACAGCAACAGAATAATTTTGCAATTAAATATTTCTATGATAATTACTAATTCAGTGCTCAGATGTTTAATATTAATGAGGTTGTAACAGTCTAGATTCATTAATGTGTATTTACTAATGGAAAAACACTTTTGTGATGCGGATGTTTTTAAACAATTCAAAATACACTATGACAAATAGAATATTATGAATTTACAACTTTAAAAATAAATTACTTTGATCTGTTCCAGACATTAAGTTTCAGTCATACATTCAACAACTTCTTAGAACAATTTTGTTTTATTAAAAGTTGAATGAAAAAACAGTTTGACAGTTTTAATTGAGTACTTGGCTAGGATCTCTGACAAATTTTGGGTGACACCTGCTTATTTTAAGCCAGAGTCAAACATTATGTAAAATATAACAGTGTTTATTTTTCAATTTCTTCGGTAAGAAGGAAGGACCTGCATACCTCAGTAACAATTAAAGGGAAAATAAAAATAGTCCTACAAGATAGTGTCACTCCTGTCTTTTTCAATTTTACACCACAGCCCTTACTCTAATCACCAAATGTCAGTAGAGATGATAACAAGCATCCACATCATAAGGGCCTCCACAGTGGCTTTAAAGAGGCTTAATGCTTGACATCAACTAAAGGGTATATGTATTTCACACTCATGCTTGCAAGAATCTGTTTTGCTAGGCTTTTAGGGGTCTTTCATTCCAGTTAAAAATACTTATTTCAACAACTGTAGTTTCTGGGCTGACAACTCCCAAAGGCATATCCATGCTATTTAGACAGATGAAAAACTGGGTTAATGAAATATTCCTTTTTCTGACTCCCAGAAACAGTTTCATGTTATTCATACATTGCTACTACAAAGCAATCTGGTGTTTTTGGTATCAATGACCTCTTGCTAAATTCTTCAATGCTGAGTTTTCTTAGCAGTATAGCAAGAGAGGAGGCCTTATCCTGTTTTTTTCTGTCTCCTAATAACTTTGCATATACATATACACATTCACCAAGTTCAGTGTTTTCTCCGTGTTCATCAAGTGTGATCATAGAATTGCATCATTCAAAAGAAAAAAGTTCATACAATTAAAAAAATACAAAGCTGAAGTTTATAATGTGATAGCGGAACAGTAACCAAATTTCCTGGTTTAGTCATGGAAGTGGATGGTGCCAGACTCTTTTCAGTGTTACCCAGCGACAGAACAAGGAGCAGTGGCCATAAACTAAAACACGAGAAGTTCCACCTCCACATTGGAAGAAAGTCTTTTCGTTGTGGGTGGCAGAGCACTGGGTCAGGCTGCCGAGGGAGGTCGTGGGGTCTCCCTTTCTGGAGACACTCAAAAAACCCACCTGGATATGTTCCTATGCCACCTGCTCTAAGTGACCCTGCCTTGGCAGGAGGGTTGGACTAGACGATGTTCAGAGGTCTCTTCTAAACCTCTGTGATTCAGTGAAGTGAAATCCAAATATCTGCCAAATGTATGGAGCTCCCAGTGATGTCTGGATTGATGAAGCAGCATTTTTACAAGATGCTGTTGGGAAAACCTTGACAAGGATGGAAAATTTCTCTCAGCAAAGTAGCATCTTGAAATAGAGCTTCAGTAGCTGGTTTCTGGGTGAGATCTGTATACAACAGTTCTCAACTAAAAACTGAAGCAACTTGTAATTTCCCTAAGGCATAATTTTCAAACCTTTTTAGACTTCCCTCACTTCTTCTTTTCTGTGGCATTTTATGTTTCTCCTACTCTTGCCCCATGTGCATATATCATACCTCCTGTAGCCTGTCCCAAACCTCTGTCTTCCTTACCTACAGCTAATCACACTGTTTGTTCTTCACAATGTTTATTCCTTTACCCATAAAGAAAATGCACTCTTTCCTCACAGAAAAACATCTTATACAGTCCAAATCTTACACCTGCTTGTTGCAATTTCATTAGTTTAAAGGAAATGCCACATTCTTCAAGGGGCTGCTGAACAGAAAAATTTAGGAGTATGGAAAGCATGAAAGGCAGAGAAAAGCCTGGGTAGAATTTCTTGGGGTTTTACACCATGGAAAGAGGTATTGGCTATTCCTCTCTCCAAAAAAGGCTTCACTGTAACTTACATGTGTTTTTCTTTTTTCTAAGGACAGGACATGGTATCCAGGAATTAGCAGGGCAAAAAGAATTCTGACACACTCACCTGTGCTTTCTGCACTCTTTATGGGTTTTCCCATTGACTAACTAAATTGTCTTTATTGACAAAATTCCCTAAATGCTTATCTCAGAATAACTTCATCAATTCAAGAACTGCTTCACAGAAAAAAATCTTTTATGTCTACTGTGAACTCCCCTCCTCCCAATGCTGTCTAAATGCCAGAAGTTGTTTAAAGGATCTCTACAGTGTTCAATTCCCGATCAGTAAGAGCTCAATGGTCTGGAAAATAAGGAAGAGAGTGTCAGAAGGAGTTTCTGGGATGCTTTTACAAAAGCCATGTGTTCAGCACTGTGCTGGAGCCAGGAACAACCTATCAGTCCTGAAGCAGCTTTCTCAGACACAACTTTATTCCACAAAACCTTCAGGATTCTAACAAAGCTTTTGTATTCTGAAAGTCTATAATGTGATCATGCCCCAAATTTGTACCTGGACAAACAATTTCAGAGGACAAACAATTTCAAATTTCATTCAAGATGAGAGAAAACAAGTGAGATGTTCTGATTGACCTGAACTTATAATTAAAACACAGGTTTTTATCTGGAATTCAACTATGAAATCTACATAGACCACCCTCTCTTTTGTTCAGGTTGGAGGGCTGCATATTAAGAATGTAGGTTTGAGTTACTGTCTTGTATTTTATCTGTGCAGCATCATATGGAATTTTCCACTGTTGATAGCCCTGGCATACACAATTACTGTTGGCAAAGCAATGATTTAAAACTGAGAGAGGAATGCAAAAATTTGCAAAAGGATAATATAAAATATGCAGATAAAACCTTGGTCCCATCTCACACAATTACAGTAAATACAACCTTCCAAGGGGATTAATATGGGTTTATCATCCAATCCCAGGGCAAAACATAGGAAATGTTTAAAGCAAAAATCAAAAATATATTGAGAACTTCTGGAGTAAACGGTGTCTTTTTTTACTCTGGTGCTTACACTGGCTGAATGTTGATATACAGCTGCAGCACTAGGGCTCATCCATCTTTGGATTAGCACTAAAGAAAATGCCTTAGTTTGACAGTTGTAAGTGAGCCTTGTGTTTTTTTCTTTTTTATTCACAGCTGGTTAGGTGTACAGATCACGTTCCAGCCTCATTAGTGAATGGTGGCAACTGAAGTCTAGTTATTAATTCTCCAGCTTGCAAGTTGTTAGCAACTGAAACCAAATAATATTGACATAATGTTGGCTGAAACAGAGATTTCTGAATCTAGTAGGATCTTTATTTTTGTTTCTTGATGAAAAATACCTCGTTGGGAAAAAAAAGTGACTGCTTAGCAATATACAGGTTCATATATACCAACAATGCAACTGGTATGTTAAAATCAGGAAAAATTATATGCCTTTATGTTGCTATTCTAAGTCATTTTTGGAATTTGTTCAAGGCTTCTGAAAATTTACTGGCCTGACTACACTTCCTGTTCTCCCTGAGAAATGAATTTTTTCATGAGTGCAAAGGTTCTTGATAGCTTAAAATATGAAAATATCTTGCTTTTGCAAGATGTAATCTTCATCTTAGATACTCTGAAATGCTTCAACATTCTTAGTCTTATACCAGCAGAAATATTTTATTCATTCTGCATCATTAATTGGTCAAGACTTTCAGGGAACAACTATGAATTTTCATATGTTCCAAATGTATGACAAAATATATATTTGAAGAGGGCATGAGAGATGGAAAATCATCACTGTTTAGATGTCTCTAATGTGCTCATGTTCACAATACCCTGGCATGTTAATTAAATTAACTGAAGCCTAATTCAATTAATACACTTTTTTATCCTTCTAATTACAATAGCATGACTTTTATTTGTCTTTTGCATCTGTTTGCATACACATAATCATTTTTGTTTCTGTCCATAATGAAAATATAATTTATAGAAATAAGCTAAGATTGACTTTTGTCCCTAGTAATGCAATTAAAGCCCAGAACTAAATGAAATAAAACATTATGTTGCATGACAGAACAACATCTGTTTTTTCCTGTAGTTACCACTAAGATGTAAAGGGAATTTTGCATGCTATTTTCCCAATCTCTTCACGATTTTATGAACGTTAGTCATATGTATTTTCTTTTTTCAATCCTAAAATTTGACCTGTCCTTATCAAAAGTTGGTAAAATTAGCATTGTGGCTTACCTTTCAATTCTTGGAAAATCCAGTGAAATGAATCTGGCTATTTGTGGGTACACATGTTGCTTTTCTTGTTGTGACTGTACTCTGAACTGTTGAGTTGAAGGAATATTGAAATGTCAGCATGCTTCTTTCCTATAAATAAAGAACAGGCACGTAGAATGAGTGGTGTCAAGAAGGGAAAGACAAATCATGTTCAGATATAACCCTGTATTTCTTGTGTATAGCCCCCTTTATGCTCTATCCAATACTGATATACAATTTCTGCAGAGTAATCCAAATCACATTCAAAGGATGAACAATTTTTATTACCATTCATCTTTATCAGCATCACTTGAACAGCACATGTAACTGAACTCTGCAGGAGGCAATCTTTTTCTGTGCAAAGTGATATCAGAATACAGTGAGCAAGAAGAAACAGGAAAAACAAAAGTTCACAGCACTCCGAAGAGAGAAAACCAAAGAGATTCTATTGAACAAAGTAAAAACCTTTAAAAATTGTGTCTATTGGATATAATTTTTGATTGTCCGATGTCTTGTTTCCAGAGTCCTGTAAAATGAATCCTTTTATACTGAAAATATTCATTAAAAGGTCTCCCAGTTGTCATAGTTCCTCTGTCTTCACTCAGCCTGGCTAATATACACATGCTGCTTGAAAGTTTATTTCAAGCAGGAAATTCTGAGGCTAGCAGAAATATCACTTTCATTAAAGGGTAGTGACAAATCCAGAGAAATGGTAGAATCAGAAATGAGGATTCAGGAAAAATTATAGAATCAAAAGCCATCTAGAAGAACTGCATTCTCTAATCAGTGAAAGACTGTGACATGATCACAATGAGTTATCACAAAAGCAGTTTTAAGGAACAATGAGTTGGCAGTGGGAGAGACAGAAAGCAAGGGATGGCAGTAGAAAAGTGACGGTTACAACAAACTGCTGTACATTTTAGTTCATTTGTGGCTTCTAAATGCCCCAAGCATCTCCTGGTCATTCATGTGTTAATCCAGGAAATTAAAATAATGAAAAGACACACTGAGATGTTACTTCACAGAAATACTGGCCTTACATTTGATATCATGGTTTTCTGTTTGTGTCATCAATCATATATTTGAATAATTCCTTACTTTTCTCCTGGTTACATTACTTTTTGTTGTCTACAATAAAAAGTTGGGTTTGTGTATTTGTCCTTTGTATAAGAAATATTCTTGCACATTTATGATGAACCCACATGGTCCACAATAACCTAGACCCTGATTACAAGAAGCTCTGTGTAGGTTTCACCACAGCCTCTGGTGCCATGTTTTCTCCATTGCTCCTGTTACTCCTGGGAGCAAGTTCAGTGATGAACAGGCACAGTGACAACAGAGGTGTATCGGCACAGTGCTTCCAGGTGAGTGAGCCTCACTGAAATACCTTAGAGCATTGCATAGTGTTAAAGTGGTTCTTCTGCACTTTAAATGTCTTCAACTGTGCTCTACTCACTTCATGCTCATTAAGATAGCTGGAGTGTTCTGCAATGGGAGGAGTCCTTGGTGGTGGTATAAGGAATATTAAGGCTCATTATCCAAAGGCCTCTTGCAGAACATGGCAAACAAGAGCTGTCAGAGCCAGAATCTCAGCACCAGTCGGAAGCTAGTTCAGACTGCTGAGCAACCCAGAATCTGAGGAGTACAAAGCTGGTTTAAAGGCATTCTTGCTTATGCTCCCCTAAGGCTGTGAATTCCTCCTTCTACATACACAGTCTAAAATGTCTCCTGTAGCCCTGCTGCATTGTTTACTTAATTTGTCATGCTCCTTTCTACATCATAATTGAGTTTCCTTACTTAAAAAAACCCAGTACAAATAGGAACACTTTCCCTGTGTTGTAAACAAGCACAGGAGCCTGGTACAGGTATTTCTGTACACCTATTTTAATCTCTATCAGCAGAAGGGGACTCATACTCCAAAGAGTTACAGTCTTTCTACAAACTTCAGCTGGTTTTGGGTCAGGCATGTAAATCCTCACATTATCCACAAAACATGTACAATGTTGAAGTAACTCAACACAAAACTACATATTTTCCAGACCTGCAGATTGATTTGATGTGATCACAGCTGTGGGGCAATAGGGCCATTCCATTTCAGTCCTTTGCCTCTCTTCTAGCAAACAACAGAGCAGCCAATTTCTGTCAGCTGTGGGAAATTCTGAGATATGAATATTTGAATATTTATCCATTGGGATGTGAAATGAGAATAATAAAGAAAAGAACATCTGCAATTTTTTTTGGCAATTTGTTAAATATAAGACTGAAGAAAAATCAAGCCAGCTTCTTGAAGCTGGCACTGTGAAAGTGGCTAGCTTTTTGAGCCTTGTATTTAATATACTGCTCATAGAATTTATCACATCCAATTCTTTTATGACAGTCAGTAAAACTTCATGTTTGTGTGTGATTGAGAGCTATATCAAAATGTGTTCCTGAAGTGTTGGATTGCATTGAGCCATTTTTCTCTTTACATGTCAATAAACTTACTACTGTGTGTACAGTGTCCCCAAAATATCTTTAATAAATAACATTATTGGAGATTCACCACTGCCTGAAGGTTGTGCTAGATTCCATGCATATTCAGGATAAGATTTTTGCAGTCAAGCCAACAGGAGAAGAAATGGCAGCCTTATAGACATAACATGAAAAGAAATAGTACAAACAGTACAGATAATAGAACAAAGCAGGAGAATCAGGACAGAAGATTATTTCAATGCAAAACTTGATCTGAGGTGAGAGAGAGCAGAGCACTGGGCAGCCCAAGGGGGTACTACCTTCTGTGTCTCTTGGGGTTGCGTTCTTGATTGGATTGGACCATGACTTCCACTGTTTTGCAAGGGTGGTAGCAGGTGTCCAGCACGCTCATTTTAATCGGCTCATCCCCACCAAAACAGAGTATTAGTGAGGAGGAGCTATGTCTAGTGAAATAAAGTGAGCTAGAGTAGCTGAGCTGAAGAATTTATTACTGTGATTATACTGACACAAAGAGCTTCCAAATCATATTGGACAGTTTAGATGCATTGTCCTACACTGAATAGTTTATTATCCAAACAAATATGTAAAAAAGACCAACAAGACACGAAGCAACAACACCAAAAAGCAGACAAACAAATGACAAAAAATACATGAGGAAAGAAATATAATGGATGAGGAAACAAATACAGGAAAGTGAAACAGCATTTCAGCAGAAATGGGAGAAGTGGGTAATTAACTCAGCCTCTCTAAGGCTCTACCCCTTGCTGGTTCAATGATGCTACCCAACATCTTTAGTGGTAAAGGTCAGGAAGACTGGGAAATCTACTTTTGGATCCTCTAGGCATTTTCTGTGTTGCCACAACAGGATCATGGATATAACTAAATCACCTGGACACTATGATAAGATAAATACAGTGAATCTGTTTAACTGACTCATTTCTGGTAAACAGAACAAGAGAAATATAAGGTAAAAGCTGCTATTTATATTTTCATGTCTTGACAATGAGGTTAATTTGGTTTTATAGGCCTTTTCCCTTTTTGATTAATTTATATGCACAGGGAAGAAAAGGTCCCTTTCTAAGACATTTTTACATTTTCAAGATATTGAGGGCATATTATTTTGTTTTAAAACATATCAGTTGGGCCTCCTATGGTCTCTGAAGCAGAGCCAAACCAGACAGGTGAAAAGTATGCAGTTAAACACAGGTTTGTTATGTGATGCCATTGTAAAACCAAAGAAACAGTGGCATTCTGACAATAGCCATGGCTCATATTTGGAATTCAGCAGAATAAATAATCTCCTATAGAGTCCTGTTGCAGCCCTATGGCAGCCATATCTGGAATATGGTGCATTGGTATTTCCAGCCATTTAGGAATAATGCAGGAGAAAGATTATTGTAAAGGGTGACAAAGTTTTCCAAAAGTTTCAGGGGAAAAAATACAACACTTTGTACAAGATGGACATTTTTAGGAGTTCCATGTGCAGGAAATAGTTCCCTTTATTAAGCAGCTCAAAACCAGTGTTGACTGTTACACGACCAGGTTTGGTTTGCAGTTCAATTCACCTTAATGAACCAACAGTTAAATTAATTATTGCAAACGACAGATAACCTGGCTTTTGTTAGCTCTGTGTCTTGGCACACGTTTTGATGTGCATCTGCCTAACACAGTGCCACCCAACAGAAAATGTGTTGATATTTTTTCACTATTCTGACTCTTTAGCCTGGCTGGTAGATTTGAGCATTTCAGCTGCATGTGTTAGGTGTCAAAGACTGCAGCACTGCAGCACTTTGTAGATTTTTACATGGCACCGATGGTAGCTGGGGACCTTGGTGCTAATGCTGCAACAAATAAACTACAGAGAGAGATCTTGCACTGCCTGCATCATGCTTCAGGCAAACTCACTTTCTTCTCCATTCCAGCCTCTAGCTATTTGGTCAGCATCCCTGTTCTTTGAAAATGCTTTAATTATCTTTCAATATTGTCACTTGGAACTTCAGCGTATGGTTTTAAGTCACACCACTTATGTTGTTCTTGCTTGCACTGACTGCTGTAGAAATCCTTTAGAAAATGAGGTAGTCTTGTATCTCCTTTTATACTGGTTTATTTCCTGTAGCCAAGATGTTTGTTGTCCAACTTCTTTCTGAGCTCCTAATTTTTTTTTTTTTAATGATCTCTCTTTCTTTCTTAATCTCCTGTTCATAGTAAAATTTTCTTGTAATATTCCTAAAGGTGGGGATATAACTGTGGCATTGAGAGTATCTTAATATATATAAAAGTTTGGATCATTAGGACATAAAAACTATTACCTTTTGGCAGGACTAATTAGCACTTTTAACAGCTGGCTCTGTTAGGAACCACAGTTGCCTTATGGCTAAATATCCTGGAAAATACTATTCTAAAAAGATTTGTCCCTTCTTATAATATTAACCTACATTAACAAAATATATTAAAATGCTGAAGAGGGCATCTGGAACAATATTACTAATATGGCCAAAGATCAGCACCTATTTTAGTTTAAATCAATTAAAACTGTACAACGGATTTTTATTTTAGTAAGAGCAAACTGTTTAATTTTTAACAATCGTTCTTCCTTTTTGCCCTCCAGCAAATCCAGGAGTGCATACAGGAGAATACTCAAAGCAAAACACATATTAAAACTTCTGAGCTTCTTTTCCATCTGCTGGGCTTCTCTGGCCAATAAGACTCTTTTATTCACTCCAATGAATGAATTTGCTTTGGACTCAGTTTTTCAGATCAGCTTCAAACAGTAGGTATTATTTAAACAGAAAATAGTATTGTTTTGAAGCTCTTACAATATTTTAGGTAGTAACTCATGGTCACTGACAAGTCGTAACCAGGGACTGTGTTCTTTAGAAGTTAACATCTCCAAGAAATTAGATCTCCATCAACCTTGGAGTTTTCCTTGTAACACGGGTGTGCTAAAAATGAAGGCAGGAACACATCTCAAGTTAGCTTTTTTCCACTTTCTGAATGGAAACATGCAAAATTGTCCAAGGGTGAGGAATAATAATACACACATATAGAGTGCCACTCCCTCACTCTTGAACATGACTTTTGGCTATGAAAGGTCTTGACACTGGTAGGACTCAAGTAAAACTGCTTACAGGCAGACAGATCTACGACTTCCTTACAGTACTCCAGAAGACAGATCTGCGAAATTTCAATCCTCTTCATTTTCAGATGCAGATATGAAAACAGTGCCTAATGTAATAACTTACTAGGCAGCATATTCTAACTTTGTGTAAGTGAAAACATTCTTAAGAAAAGTTTAATATACCATTAACCTGTTTATAAACCACTGTGTATGGCTACATATAAATGTCTACTCTTAAAACACTTGATTCACTTCTATGACTTAGTTATTGCACAGATTGAAAATCATCACAACTTCATACTTATGAAGGATACCAAGCATCAGTCAAAGTGTTTACTTGATTTCCTGGCCAGAGTATTTTGAAAGCATTATCCTTTTGCTTTCCTTTGAAAATGTAACTCAAATTAGCATTATTTTAGACAAGCCAGGACAAGCAGGGTCTAAGTTAGGGCAGTATAGTATACACAATATTAATGATCAAAAAATTCTCCATAATTTATTTAAGGCATCAGTCTGGTAGATGCCTACACATGATATAGTAGATTTTTCCTTCGTCCTCTTTTAAGATATTCATACTCGCGTTGTAGGACACGAAGCCCAGACATTCTTTCACTCATTCCCAGAAACTCCTCCAGTACAACTTAATCCTGTGGAATTAAAACTGTAGTTTATGTGCACGGCCATAGAGCGGCAGCCTAGTAACAACAAAAAAAAATGCGCTTGATGTTACAAGAAGTAGGTGTTTCCTAACGGTTTAACATTTCAGAGGGGTTTCTAAACACTAGAGAGAAAATTGCAGGAGGCATGACTACCCTCTGGAAGGGGAGAGTGGGGAAGGGGAGGGGGAAATCTGGCCTTGATAAAAGCTCAATACTAAGGGGAGGGAGGGGAAAGAGGTTGAAAATTGGATGGCAAAGGGGGTCAGATTACGTGCCCATATAAGCAAAGCTGATCAAAGAGTAAGAAATAAAGTATTTGATTTATAGCTTAAAAATCAAATGCTTTTCGCCCCTTTGATACAGGCAGTTAAGCACTTCCATCATCTGTGGAAACTAGCGGAGAACTAACATTAATGCAAGCTAATTTTTAGTGAAGCAATTTCACAGACTTCTCATTGATAAAAATACGTCTCAAAAAGCCTCTGAATATTCACCCAGCATTGCAAAGCTAAAATGTCAAAGAACAGTATTTCATTGTTCTGTTGTTTGCCATGGAGTTTTATGTGTGGAATAAGAACAATTAGATCTCTCTGCATCAAGCTTTATTTTTATGTGGAATTAAGTGGGTTTAGTAATTTCAAGCACCCTTGAAACAGTATGCAAAAAATCACTGAGGCTGAGCTTTCTTTGCATTTATGTAAATTAAAACTAGGATTAACTCCATTAATGCTGGTGGAGTTTCAACAGCATGAAATTAGTGTGAGAAAAGCATTAGCCACAGCAACTTCTAAAGAAGTTAGTTTCCAGTGCTACTAAATTATATGGCTCATTATCCTTAAAACCAAAATTATTTTATATGAACCATTTATAATTTTACTTCACATAGCTGTAATTATCAAATTTAGTTATTACACAATAAATAGCTTCATGCTGCAGTTCCTGATATTTGTGTCTGTGATGGCTACACATATTACTTATGTTCTTTGGAAACAAGAAGTAATACAAAATTGAGAAAAGTGGAGAGATAAAAGCCAACCAATTAGTAATCAAATATTGGCTGCACTATACTTTAAAGTTAACAACTTTGACTTCAGCAAGACTGAAGATTACTTAGCAAACTAAGATACAAATTGAAAACTAAAGAGTACCCTCACACAAAGTTGAGGAAGCCTTTGCAGGCAATCTCATGTTCCTTCAAATTACCACATATGCCTTTTACCCACACACATACATCTGACTTACTTGACTGACACTCAACGATTAAAGTTCAGAGAACTGGTAAATACAATACTTCCCAGAACTGTAACAGTTATTTGCGATAAATCAATGTTTCTAAAGAATTTAAAAAATAGTGGAAACCTCCAACATTCTCAGTATTCTCCTGGTTATCAAAATAAAGCCAACATCTTTTCTCCAGCTTCTAAATTACTACCTCTTAGCCAGCTGATACTTTCATGTTTTTAATGTGAAAAGAGATGAAAGTCAACTAAGCAATAATGGTTCACAAAGTAAGCCACAAAGGGGTGTGTCCAGCCCAATATTCTATCTTCTGCAAGAGCAAATAGTCCATACTTCCAGGTAAAGCATGAAAATAACTTGAGTAACCTCTCTCTTCAGTAGCAAAATATTCAGAAACTTTCTGAGCCAAGGAAGTGCCAGAAGTACTTTTTTTCCTTATAAATTATAATCAGTGAGATTTGTCCTCCATTTTATTTACCCCCACTTGATTCTGAGACCTCCTCCCAGGTTTCAGTTACTATCCCTCACGCTACACTACCTGCTGCTTTCTCACTTGCTTTAAACCTGCAACCAGATCTCTTCATTGGCAGCACTCTAGTGCTTATGTTATGATAATAATGGTGCCACAGACTCTACTGACTGAAATTAAGGGAACTAAACATCAAAGACCTCAGAAAACTACCTAGGATCAATGGTACAAAATCCAGCTAGCTGTCACTTACTAGCAGGGCCTTCAGTAGGGTTGGATACTAGTGTCAATTCTGTATAACATCTTTAATAAAGACCCAGATGATAGGATGGGTTGTATGTATAGCATGTTTATAAGTGATGTGTATCCTGGATGAATGGGCTGATGGTGACCTCATAAAGTTTAACTAGGGCAAATGCAAAGTCCTCTGTCATGGAAGGAATAACTTCAAGCAATAGGACAAGCTAGAAGCCAGATGGGTAAAAAGCAGCTTCGCATAAAAGCATTTGGAGATACTGGTGGAGTTTGTTTGAAATTGAGTAGAATGTGAGCTGGCAGCATGCCCTTATCTTTTATTGAAGGTGCACAGCTATAGGGCAAGAGGCAATGGAAGTAAGTTAGAAAGCAGAAATTCACATAAGGTATCAGAAACAACTTTGTTACCGTGAGGGCAGTCCAATACTGGAACAATGGCCCAGAGAGGTTGTGGAATCTCAATCCTTAGAAACTTTTGAAGCATTTGAATCTGGGCTGGAAAAAGCCCTGACCAACCTGGTTTAATTGGTCCTGCTCTGAGCAAGGTCTTGACCAAGGTGGCTTCCAGAGATCTCTTCCAACATGAATGATTCTGTGTTTCTATGAGTCTCTGGTTGTTACAATTGAACCAGAAGAAGGTGAGGAATAAGGTGAGGAACACAAGAAGGATGTGGGTGGACCTGTTGGAGTGAGT
Source organism: Prinia subflava (assembly GCF_021018805.1). Taxonomy (NCBI): domain Eukaryota; kingdom Metazoa; phylum Chordata; class Aves; order Passeriformes; family Cisticolidae; genus Prinia; species Prinia subflava. The sequence goes on along the minus strand of NC_086283.1, from coordinate 4,141,995 downwards.
CCAGAGGAGTGCCATGGAATGATCAGATGGCTTGAGCACTGTTCCTAGGAAGAAAGGCTGAGAGAGATTTTGGGTTCTTTGACCTGGAGAAGGCTCCATGGAGACTTTATAGCAGCCTCCTAGTACCTAAGGAAGGCCTGCAAGAAACTTGGAGAGGAACTTTTTATATGGGCATTTACAGGACAAGGGGGAAAAGTCTTTGAGAGAAGGTAGATTGGTATTGGTATTGGTATTGGTATTGGTATTGGTATTGATATTAGATTAGATTAGATTAGATTAGATTAGATTAGATTAGATTAGATTAGATTAGATTAGATTAGAAATTAGGAAGAAATTCTTTACTGTCAGGGTGATGAGGCACTGGAACAGGTTTTCCAGAGCAACTGTGGCTGCCCCCTCCCTGGAAGTGTTCAAGACCATTGGATGGGGCTTTGAGCAATCTGCTCTAGAGGAAGATGTCCCTGCCCATGGCAGAGGGGTTAGAACTGGATGACTTTTAAGGTCTCTTCCAACACAAACCATTCTATGGTTCCATAATTGCCAGAAGAAAGCAATTTCTATCAAAAAAACCCCACTTGTGAGTTCCAGCTAGGAAGAGATTAACTACCAGAAATTATTTTCTGAAGTGTTTAGGATTCAATACAGAACTAGTTTCAAAGAAATCTGGTTTTGCCATTTTAAATAATTTGACTTTCTAAATTACAATCAAATAGTGAAACATTCTAATTCATTCTGTCACTTTTTTTCCTATAGCTATATACAATTTTCCCAGGTTATTTTCATGAAATTGGCAAGCTACGTGTGTCCAGCTGATGAAGAATTTGTTTTGCATCTTTTTGAAAATTGTCCCAGAGCTTTAATTAATTTATCATGTAGGAATACCAGCTTAGGAATACTTGCAGAGGAATACCTGTTTTGTCTGCTCTCTCAGGTTTACTGAGATATTTCTGGAATTCGAATTCTGAGGCATTATTAGGTTGCTTTTTCTTGATTTCTGTGTATGACAACTATCCAGTGCATTCATACACAAAATTATGTGTATAGTCGTATACACACACACACACACCCCCCATACACTCTCATACATTTATACTCTTCTTACACATACATGCAGTAAAGTATCCTGGATCCAATAATAATGAGCTAAATGAAAAAACTTACAGGCTTAGGTTCTCAACTATGCCACAGTTTTTTCCTTATAATAAGATACAGACTGAGACTGTGGTAGCTCTTTGAATGTAATGGGATTTCTACTCATATGAATAATGCAGAATAGATGCTAGAGGACTTAAAACTTTAACACTAGTTAGCATCATCATTTGGCAGGTGAAATATTTCCCACAGGTCACACAATTCTACGTATTTATTCCTACTGATTTCACTAATCTCTGCTCTGGAAAGCCAAGCTTCTCTGCTAGAGCGTCTCCTCCCATCTGATGCAGATAACTCCAGCAATAAGCCTCTAGTGACTGGAACAGATGTTTCTGTTTATTTAATTTATTTATTTTACTAATACACAGCTGCCATGGCCAACAAATAAAAAGCATTGAATTATACCAGGACTCTGATTTCCAGTGACTACATCTTAAAGGACAGGGTCCCTAAAATTGCTATTCTTTTAAAACAAGGGTGTCAAGCTTGAACTTAAATAATTATTTTGATAAAGAATCTCTAGATGCTAATATATGGCAGCTTACATTCTAAATATATGAGTTCTTGGCCGTGCAAACTGATTTCTCAGAGACAAGTGTATACACCTCATGTGCTACATTTATGGCACATCCCTTGAACTATAAATGTTCAAGTTCAAAATTAATAACATTTTAATATATCACCCAAATTATTTAGCATAGTAATTATGCATTGTTTTCATTTGTATTGGTAAATGGAAACAATATGCAAGTTTCCCTTGTGCACGTAAAATATACAGAATATCATTCTGTGGAGAGAAATATAAGGAAAAACAGCTAAAGAAAAAAATCAATAGAAATACCCAAAAAGGCAGCTGAAAGACGAATTCCCTTGAATTCTGAGTATTTTTGGTTCTCTGTTTTGCCTTCAGCAACACAGTTAGTGGCCAGATTTCCATCAGCCATGGCAGTGCCCAACTTCCAGGTGCTGGAGTGAGATTCACCCCTGAGCTAGGTGTCCCTCACGGAGTGCGTGGGGAGAACCAAGGCCCTACACAGCCCATCCAACAACTGCCACTGAGCAGGGAGCTGCTCTGGGCCAGCTAAAGGGCAGAGTCATACAGAGCACTGTAAATGCAATTCTGCACTCCCTGGGGATTAAGGGTACAAATTAGGGCTGCAAATTAAATTTTTTTTTTATTTAGAGAGCACCCAGAGTCTAGAAACTGCTCTCAGAAAGAACAGAAGGGAGCTTCCTTCAGAATATATCTGCTGAAGAGCTGCCGTTGGCTCCAGATATAGTACATTAATAGATCATTTGCCTGGAATACATAAAAGATCAGGATTTAATTTTAACTTGGCCAAAAGAATTAGAACTCCCCTTCCTTGCATCGATATTTTTACCCACCAGTTTATGCAAAGTGGGAAATTAGGGAGTCTTTTGGAGCTGGAGTATGCTGCAAAGAGCACAAGCCTGGAAGATCAAGCAAGAGGGGGATGATTGTACCAGCTGGCAGCTAGGAATTAACTCTCAAAAGGTGGGAAAGAGACCAGGAGTTTGGTCTTTGAATTTTATCCAATGATTTTAAAATGCAAAGGGTTATGAGTGCTTCTCACCTACTAGATGCTTTCAATAAGATCCCAACAGGATTTTATTGCAACAAATTTAGGTACCTACCAATGCAGATATTTGACCCCCAAAATTTCCAACAGCCATTGACCTCTAATTCAGCAAATTTATGAGAATTTTAGTAAAACTTCCTATTTAATACCTTGCAGAACAAGGAGGGACCTTAAAATATGGGCTTTTACATGTATGATTTGGCTGGTAGTCATTCTGGAGGTTTTATCTTTCTCCACCTGTCTACTCCGAGAGTTTGAAGTGCTATATTGGACACAAAAATAGGTGCTCAGCTTTTCTCTTGAAGTAAGTATTTATTTAGCATAAATCAAATTACTGGCAAAAAAGTTAAAAAACAATTTTTCAGAAGATTAAGTAAAAATTTCTATCAATTTAGTACTTTATACTTAAGACTCTTAACAGTCACCCACAAATTCTAAAGAGAAGTTAAGCTGCAATGTAAAACATTAAAATCAACTCAGTTTCCAGGAAATAAGCTTTTATTTCCTGTAAATCCTATGCAAGAAAAGCAAAGCAAAGCTTTCTTCCTTGGCAAACCTTACTCTCATTTTCTCTATAGAAACTAAGAGCTACTGGCTATGCAAAATATCTGAAAATGGTGAAGAATCACTTTATTCCAGACCAAAGCAAGGAAGAGAAAAATCCTTGCAGAGAAACAAAGCATTACTAACAACTCTCTCTGATTTTTAGATTTTTTTTTGCCTTGCAGCTGAATGGTTCATCTCCTGTCTAGCATTAGCCTATTCATAGAGAAAATGAGCATTCATATACCCACACAAGAATGCTGCTTAGTAATATTTCATTGTATTTAAAGTAATATAAGAGAGACATGCCAGCTTATATGAACTTCCATTGCCTGTTTGTCTGTGCATCTTCCCATGCATGCAGCTGCACAGTCATCGTATTCAGAGAACAGGGGGCTTGTACAGTATGACATTTTATTTTTCCTTCCCTCTGTTTCCAGTAGATGAAAATTTATATTAGCTCAGTAAAAAAATTAAATAAAATAAAAAAAATTAAAAATCAAAAATTCCAGTATGTCTGATTTCACATTTGGTAGATGGGCTTTGTGCAACTCAGACTGTGGGATTTGGTATTTTCCCCTATCACAGGGAACCTATTCCCCATTGTCAGTAGCTCAGTGATTAGAGCCTACCAAAAGGTTTATCAGGAGGACAAAGCAGAAGATTTTATGAAAGCAGAGAGAGGTGTGACTTTGGAAGGGCAGTATAATGGTGAATACTAAGGGAGATGTTATGGAAACAGAGAACACTGGGTAGGTATTAATAAGCAAGTGCTTCTCTAGGGACTTTCACAGATTGCACTGTAATTAGCTAGGAAGAGGCCTTGTATTTGACCCAGTGTGCAGCATTGCTGTTGTGGTCTACTAAAATTTAATTTTCCCCGCTGGTGAGCCATCAACATTCTTTTTTTTTTTTTTTTTTACAAATATGAAACAATTAAATTATCAAATTCAGGTTTTCAGAGATGACTTTTGAGGGGGTAGTGTTAGAAAACATAGCTGTTTTTCACTATGGATTATGACGTGACACAGGTAGTTATAGAGAAGTAGCTTTACCTATATTTGCTCAAATACCATGTTTAGTATCATCACAGTTTTTATAACCAGAACAGCAGACTAATACTGATAACCTAATTTTCACTAAGAAATGTGTTATGTAGCTCTTGGACAAATCTCCCACTGGACCTTGGAGTACAACTTGTAATGAGAAAAGGAGGACTGAGCCTTTATGTCTACTGATACTCAGCCTCTAGGGATATATTTTTGGTAAATATCCTCCAGCTGTATTCTTAAGGTAAGGGATTTGCTATGGTCCAGATATAAATCTTCTCTGGCAAAGATGGTTTAGCAAATTTTAAAGAAATCTATAAGAGACAGAAAAATTTTCTATCCTGCAAAACTAGCAGCCTGTGGAGAAGGAAGGAGGTCTTGTCTTGTTTCTGACAGAAGGAAAGATTTTTTCCTAAGTTGTCAGTTGCCTTCCTCCTCCCCAAAGACACTGCTTGAAGGATTTACAGCACAAGTCCAGGGTTCAGCTCTGTGTCTTTAAAGCACAAAGATAAAAGGTGAGTACCTAAAAAGGACATAGGCAAGTTCTCAGATAATGGAGTGGCAATATTGTATGGTGTGCTTTGGGCATATAATCACAAACAAACAAAAACCAAACAACCAAACCAACCAAAACCCAACCCAAAACCTCACAAGAAATGGAATAGAGTACAATTGTTTCTAGATGCTTATCTGTTAAAGGCCATTATTTAATCATACTTTCAGCTTCTCTGCACTAATTTATGGTGCCTCAGTTCATTCTTGCCCTCATACTGCTCCCTCCTTTGTGCCAGAGTAAGGATTTATGTGGTGGCAGGTGAAGCAGATCAAGGTTAAATGACCCAGGTTAAATTTAAGCACAAAAAAGGGGGGGTTAATTTTAATCTGGGTTGTGGAACTGATCTCATGTATTAAACAGCTGTATAGATCAGGGAAGATGGAAATGTAGGGAGGAACAGAATGGGTGGAGGAAGGCAAGATTACTTCTTTTGATAGCAATGCTGACCTGTGACATTTTACAGCGCATGAGAAATCTCAGACTGTGAGTGCACTGACTTTTGGAGCACAGTGAATGAACATATTCTCAAAATTACTGTCAGGCCCTTACAATGTATCATAGATAACCAAATCTGGTTTTAAAGAGGAAAAATAATTTTATTAAAGGAGTGGTGAACTTATTTTGATTTGTGTCATAAATCACTAACTTATAATAGTCACAGCTAAATCCCTTCAACTAAATCCTGAAATATAACTTCTTAAACAAATGTTCCTTTATTTAAAGTGTTGTCTTGAAACAGGTAAACCAATTCATACCAATTAAGATAGATTACAAAATCTTTAACATTTTTCTGTTCATCAAAGTACAAGGTGTAGAAGTACATTAAAAGTAATGTAGTAATTTCCAATCTATATACATGTTTGCATTAGTTACCAGTCCAGCCAAGTGTCTGGATTCTATCCATATAAATGCAACATTTATCTTTCTTGTACTAATGATTTCAGAATGGTACTACATTGGAAATTGTGTGTTGCAGCAAAATATCTGCAAAACTACATCTCAAAGAAAAGCTTGGGGACATCTTTTAACATTAAGGGATGTGGCTCATACCATTTAGATGAAATATGATTTAGGTAGAAGTAACCAAAGGCTTTTCATAGGCATTTAGAGTGCTCTCCTTTCTTACTATGAAGGTTTTAAGGTATGTGTAGAGAAAATTTTGAAGTAACTTTCTGAAGATTTAAATCAAACTTTCTTTTTTCCTGTTGGTCAGAGAACATAAGAAACGATGGCTGTAGAAAGCATACAACATAACTTGGATAATGCCTGTATTTCTCTTTGTTCTTAAATGGGAAATGTTCATCTTCTAACACCTTTCCTGGAAATCAGATCTCTTGCTAAGAAGCAAATGTTGTATAGGTTTGTTTTACTGAGGTGGTATCTAGATCAAATCTAAGAAAAATCTGTGTTAAATGGGGCAGTTCAGGGGTCACTTAATTGACAGTGAGCATTCTGGTTTGTTGACAGACTTGAATTTCTTTGAATGAAACTATTTCTATCTTAGAGAATTCCTCTTTGTAGTATGCCTGTGACTAGTAATTGGAGAGTGTAATTCAATTCTTTGCATAAAGTACACTTCTTTATGGACAAATGGATAAAACATGTAACATGAAAAAACAGCATAGAAATCTACTGTAAAGAGAGTTCTTCCAAAAGCTGTCTGGTAGATACACTTGTCTATGTAGATACAGTTGGTCATTTTTTGTCTGCAACAGCAAAAATCTCTCTGATGCTGCAGGCATGCCCTGGGTCACAGAAAGTAGAAACATTCTGGAATTTCATTAGAAAGCCTGAGCTTTCTGTGAGGTAAAACTGGTGACCAAAAGTGTGAGCATACACATAGGGAGCAGTTGTTGTGCTCCCTAACTACTGTAAATACAAAGTTAGTTGTAATTATTAGCAACTTCCCTAGAAGTACTGCACAATTATATCAATGACACAACCTTCAAGACCAGGAAGTGCTGGTCATGAAATCTCATCTTACCTTTACTATTTGCAATTATGCTGTCAGTCAGTCATGTTTGGGTTCACATGTTATGCCTCTAACCCTTACACTCGGGTGAAGTATTTCTCAGTAGCTAAGAATGCCTTCAGAACAAAGAGGGTGAGTAGGAGGATTAGTGTGAGCTTGTGATAAGCCATCTTTACACTTCCATCTCTTCTAACTCTGTGTGATGGAACAGCTTATCAAATGATTAAGAGATAGGGATGTAAAAGGATGGCTATCTTGGATACAACCTAATTATCACAGCAAAAATAATTATGGAGTGTTTTTAAAATGCTTAGAGCAGCAATAGGAAGAAACAAAATAGAGTCTATCGGCATCTGCAAGAGACAGATGAGAGGTTTCACACGAAGGGCATCTTTCCTCTGTGTGCTGGCTTGATGGTTCCCGTACTTCTGAGACCGAACAATTGAAACAGAAGTATCCTCTCAGTTTCTCCTAAAGTCCTATAGACAAATTCCTAAGCTGGCTTTTGCTCTGCTGTCCTAGACAGCAGCTAAATGCCATCCATCTCTGCACCCAGGCTCAATGGCAGCACTTGGAAGCTGCTTCCTGAATTTATGTAATAAAATACCAGATCTAATGTTGGAAAACAGCTCTCCAAAGAGAGACATGCATGCTCAGACTTCTAGGCAATAGATTCTGGATTCAGAATATGAGGGGATGATGTTACTAGCTCTGCTGAGCACCAACCACTTCTGCCATAGCATTTTCAATAAAGAATTATATGACCTTACTATTTCATCTTGCAGTTCCAAAACCAATAAACAACAGAATGTGAGGAAGGAATTATAGTCCCTAGAAATAGCAGTACTCCCTGCTCCTTAGAGTTTAGATTTAGTTTCAGTGTGTGCCAAGGTATAGTATAAGACCCAATGATTCTTCCAGTCTTCCTAACTGGAGGGGTGGAGGAACCTCCATTATGTTAGATCAGTTTTATTTCTTAGTGGAGTTTTGGATGATGGTTTTATCTTGGGTTGGGAAAACTAAACTCTGGTTTTTAGTTTTTCCCAACTCAAACGTAGGTGTGAGTTAGTTTGTGTGAGTCTAGTTAGTTAGAAATCTCAGTAAATTATCCTTTAATTACATAGAGCTTTGGAAAGAATGCTTCCTGAGCTCAGAGACAACACTGTTACACTTGGTAGATCATACTATATATTTCTTTAAATGAGCTGTTACCCTAATAGGTCAGCATCTATTCCTATTCGAGTCTTTATTGAAACAATAATAAGAACACTTACAGTCTAATTAATTTATCTGAAGCCTTAAAAAAAAAAAAAGAGAGAGAAGAAAACATAGTGGCATATTTAACTATGCTTAACTATTTACCACAGCAGTCTATCACAGTTACAGTGAGGTATTTAAAAATAAGAACTATATAGTATGAGAGAATCACAGAAAGGTTTGGGTTGGAAAAGACCTTAAAGATTATCCAGTTCCAACCTCTTGCCATGGGTAGGGGTGCCACCCACTAGACCAGGTTGATTAAAGCCACATCCAACTTAGCCTTGAACACTTCCATAGATGGGACATCCAGAGCTGAGAGGAACCTGTTGCAGTGCCTTATCACCCTCTGAATATGGATGGTTTTTTCCTAGCATCTCATCTAAAGCTCTCTTCTTTAGTTTAAAACCATTTACCACTTGTCCTATCACTATGTGCCCATACAAAAAGTCCCTCTCGCTCTCATATGAGTCTACATCAAGTGTCACAGAATTGGGTTGGAAGAGGCCTCTGGAGATCATCTAGTCCAACTCTCTTGCCAAGCCAGGTTCACCTCCAGCAGATGACACAGGAGCTCCTCCAGATGGGTTTTGAAGGTCTCCAGAGATGGAGACTTCATGACCTCTGTTCCAGTGCTCTGCCACCCTCAACATAAAGTTCTTCCTCATGCTGAGGTGAAACTTCTTGTGTTTTAGCTCATGTCCATTGCTCCTCGTCCTGTCGCTGTGCACCACAGAAAAGAATCTGGCACCTTGGCACCCTTGGCACCTGCCTTTGACACATTTGTATGTATTAATGAGATTTTCTCCCAGCCTTTTCTTCTCTGGACTAAACAGGCCCAGCTCCAGCAGCCTCTCCTCACGAGACATGTGGAAGACCACAACAAGGTCTCCCCAGAGCCTTCTCCTCTCCAGGCTGAACAACTTCGGCTCTTTCAGTTTCTCTTCAGAGGAGAGGTGCTCCAGACCACTGATCACCTTGCAGCTTGTATCATTGGGGAACTACCTCTAATTTTCATTTGTACGATCGGGATAGATGCAAAATGGTACTTCTGGCTTGCAGGTTTCCCATGTAGGCAGGCAGAGATGGCAGGAAGCTTTCTTAATTACAGGGTTATTGTTTCTAAAGTCGGGCTCTAGCCCCCGCACCGTCTCTCGGCGGGCGCCCGCCTGGCAGGGGCCGCCTTGGGCCGGGCCTCCCCCGGCAGGTCGCGGCTCCTCCCCGCCGCTCTGACTCACGGCCCGGCCCCACTTACACAAACTCTGCGGCCGGTGCCGCGCTGGGGCCGCCCGCCGTGAGGGAGCGCGGGGCAAGATGCCCGTCCTGAGGGGACGGAGCCTTCGTGGCGGGCTAGCGTGAGAGTGCTCCCGTCCGAGGGACGAACGACGGCCCCGCTGTCCCGTCGCGGACGGCGATTTATCTGGGTGGCCACCTCCCTCCCACTTTCCTTGCTTCCTTCCCGGAGCCGGTGGTTTCGGCGGAGAGGGAGTGCAGCCCGCCTGGCTCCTCCCCGGAGAAACTTTCTGTCGTCAGGCGCGCCAGGTAGGGGCTGGTCCCACTGGGGCAGGAGCCGTGAGGGGCGGCGGTGGCTGGGACGAGCCCCGCACCGAGTTTCGGGGGTGTCGGGCCGCCGCTCGGCCTCGCCGGCGGGCGGGGCGGACTGTCAGGCCGGTGTCACCCCCGGCCGAGCAGCTGCCGTCTGCCGCAGGGCCGCCGCGGGCTGAGGGCAGTATATAGGTCAGTGGAAGTAATGCCCGCCTAATCCCCTTTATCTTTTTGGCTCGGCTTTTCCGCTGCTGGTTTGTGTGGCGGCTCTTGGGCAGCGTCGGTCGCAAACTTCTGGGAAAGAGAGGAGCCAGGCTTCGAGCAGGGCTGCGTGAGCGGGCGAGGTGAGAGCATGGGATACGCGCGTTTATTTTCCGGAAGGCTTTTCCTCCCAAGTGTGACGCCTAACGGAGTGCCAGGTATTCATTCCTGCGTAGGGCTGTCACCCGCGTGACCCTGCGCATGTGTGCTCAGTTTAGCTTCGGACTTCTGTTCTAACAGGTTAACTAACATAGATTATTTCTTTCTCCTTGCGTCGCTCAGTGAATCACCGAAGGCTGCTTTGGCGTTGGCTTTGGATGCCAAAGGCAAGTAGAGGTCTCGGCAACTTCGGGGCCCGGCTAACGGGAGAAGGCAGTGTGCCCTGACAAAGTGATTGCTGTGTTGCTTTCTCTGATCTTTGAGGAACTTTTGGCGAGGTCATGTGAACCTTTCTGTTGCACAAAGGTGTTGGTAGCAACTCGGTATGACTGAATTGCTCCGTGTGGACAAATACATAGGTGCTGGCAGGTGCCACTGTCTGCTGGGACGTCAAGCGTAAGGCCAGCCTGCCAGTATAGGAGTTTGCCAGGCTGGGGCATGTGGTTTCTTTTCACTGAGAAAGACTAAGGCCTACTCGATGGTATTTGGAGATTTTTATTTCAGTCTGATTTTTCTCTTCCCTGGGCTGTTTGATTTGTTTTGTGATTAGCATTAATGTATCTAATGCAATGACAATAAGAAGAAAAATGCATAACAATGATTGTTTAATTTTCTGCGCCACCCTATTACTTGTGCTTGAACTGAATGGGACTTAAGAATCTGCCAGTACCCTCTCTGCCTAGGTATTTTCTGTTGATCAGTGTGAAACTGATGCTGTGCAAGAATTTATAGCTGCATTTTCCTTTAGCACAACAGAATTTTTATTCTCCCCTGTAGCAGTAAGAAGGATCTATGGCCTCTTAGTGGGGAAGCATGAGGTTTTAATTTTGTTTTCATTTTCAGAGAGAAGAGGTAGTGATAATAAATTGTCTATTCAAACAGATCTCTCATACACCAATAAGGTAGTAACATTAGGTCAGCAGTATAGACCCATATCTCTGCCCTGTGCTGGTTTCCTATCATAACTTCTAGAAGTAAACCTTTTAGAAAAAAATGTTGATTGGAAGGGATTGTAATACCTGAACCACTTGTCAAATTATGGTTTTCACGTTATTTGTGATGCATTACTTCTGCTGGGGTATGTGTGTACAAGAGTCCACCTGATCTGAAACTAATCTAAGAATTAGGACCTAATGCTGTAATTAATTTCTTCCTCTCTGGCTCTGCTTTAATGAACGTGGAAGGTCAAAGGGAGAATAGAAAGACAGAAAAATTTACAATCCATAAGGTGAAGTATAAAGAATTGCAGAGGGCAAGAGTGTACCAGTGAGATATTGGTGTGAGGATGGCACTGCTGAAACTCATGGAACATCTAGATGCCTTTTCCTCTTATCTGTCTCAATCAAAACAGGTGTTTTCAATTGACTTTTGCTTACAGCTGTTTTAGTCTGTTTATTGATCCATGGTGATTGATGATATGTGCTTTGAAAAACAAGTGAATCCTATTAGAATGAGGAAAAATGCGTGAACAAAGCCTGTGGAAGAAGTATATGTACATAGTTTCCTTTTTTCTTCTTTAAACTTTACTGTGTCCAAACTCTGTGGTGGTGCTGGTAAAAACTGGATTATTCTCTTAAGGGGTTTGGCCTTGAGTTCTTTTTCTTGTTTTATTTTTGGGGTTTTATTCCCCTAAATGGGATACAAACCTTCATAGAATCTGAAGCCAAGAGAATCAAAATTGGAGAAACTGCTGCTAATGTGGTTTTATTTGATCCTTGCATGGAACTGAGTTTTAGAAATCTATAGCTATGTTTTCTCTGCAAAAAGATTGTAATGATGTTTTGATGCCTGTCAGGCTTAAGTCTTCAGATTTACAGACTCTTAGTACCATCAGAAGCATCAGTTTCTCTGTTAAACTGTACATTGAAGGATTATTAAGATTACTTTGATATACATAATTTTAAGAGTTCTTTTAAACAAAGGATTTATTCACAAGTGCTGCTGTTCCTCCCTTGCATGTCTTTATTTATTATATATAGATGCTGCTTTTTTGATGCCTGCAAAGAGTTTCATTGCAAAAGATCTCCAAATTTTAATTAGTCTGATGGGAATCTTGTTTAGCTCTATAATGTTTGAGTAGCATACTTGACTTTTCAAAGATGCAGTTCTTCACATCCTAATCTGATGTTACTGTGAGCAGTAGTTTCTCTCAGACATAAGAGAGATGTGTTCTCTCTTTCTCTCTTTCTCCCATGGCATGTTTAGTGTAGTTGATATGTTTGGTGTTTGTTATGTGCTGCTGAGAGCAAGGCTTTTTTGGCCTCTTGTTCCAGCCATCATTTTTGGTAACAATTTTATAACTAAAGTTTGGTTTACAGACGACAAACTCTCAGACTCTTCTACTCAGACATGGCATTGTTCTTTACTTACAGTCTCTTCTCAGCCTAATTGGATAGGTTAGTTTTATACTAAATAGCTGCACTCTCAACAAAATAGCCATGTGCTGTATCTGCATCAGAATAAGCACCAGGAAAGAGGGCAGGAAGGCTCTTAGCAGAATAGAGGTTTTTGTGACCTGCTTTTGGGGTGTGTTTCAGGTAATGCTGTACACAACAGCAGATGCCTATACTTTTGGTATGGTATGGTTGCACTTTAATGCTCTGATAGTATTGAGTAAAGACAAACAGTCTTGAGGTGCTTCCAGAAGAGACTACGAAGGTCTGCACTGGTCAAAAGTTGGGGTATGAGTGACCTAGAAATCTTGAAATTTTTTCCAGTCCTTTTTGCAATACAGTATAGCGGCCAAATAAAGACTCGTAAGTAGATGCTGGTATGGCTGGTCTGTAAGAATGTCTCTATCTTTAAAAACTCATCCAAACAGCTTACAAGAAACAGTGCCTTTTCCTGATCTGATTAATTTATTTGGAAATAAATAGAGCTAGGACTTCATTGTGTCATGGGTAGCAGGTCAGTTAGACCTGGATCAAGTTGCTGAGGCTGCACCTCAAGTCCTGGGTCCAGTTCTTGGCCTCTCACAAGAAGTATGTTGAGGTTCTGGAGCATGTCCAGAGAAGGACAGTGAAGCTGGTGAGGGATTTAGAGAGTGAGTCCTGTGATGGGTGGCTGAGGGATGTAGGAGTGTGTAGCCTGGAAGAGGAGGCTCAGGGGAGACCTAACTACTCTCCACAACTGCCTGAAAGGAGCTTGTAACCAGGTGGGTGTTGGTCTCTTCTCCCAGGCAACCAGCAACAGAGGAAATGGCCTCAAGCTGTGCCGAAGGAGGTTCAGGCTGGACATCAGGGAGAATATTTTAACTGAAGAGGTGGTTAAGAATTGGCATGGGCTGCCCAGGGAAATGGTGGAGTCACTATCCCTGGGAGCATTCAGGAAATGACTGGATGTGACACTTGGTGCTATGATTTAGTTGACATGGTGGTGTTGGTGTTGGACTTGCTGGTCTTGAAGGTCTTTTCCAGCCTTAATAATACTGTGATTCTAGTGAACTAAGAGAACAGTTTTGAATGCACTTGTGCATGTGTACAGTAAGTGCTTCTGGCGTAATATCACTCATTGTGATCCGTATGTACACACACCAGTACATCTTAAAGCATGAGCTTTAACTGTGGAAGTGCTGTGATGGCAAGGAAGCATTCACCAGCTGTAGTTATTGTTGTGAATGCTGAGGAGCTTTGGGAATGCATCTTCCCTTACTTTCTGTTGTAGGCATCAATCATAAGACTTCCTGTTAGTACAGGTAGGTATCTCTCAGTCAAAGACTCAGTGATGGTATGATAAGAATTCTTTGCATGTTAAACTGTGTGGCCCAAAAATCCTTGTCTAAGGTGATCCTGAAGGGCATGTCCAAGTGAGGCAATTCCATGTGGAATTGAAACAGAGCAGGTAAGATAAAAGCTGGTGAGAGTGGTGATACAGGCTCAAGGTGTGTGAAGACGTAAGAATGTGTTGCCTATGATATCAATTGGGATTACCTTTAATTAGCAAAGGAAGGTTTGGAAAAATGACACAAGCATAGCTGTCTGCATGCAGGAGGCCCAGCATGTAGCTGGGACTTCAGATTATCTCTGAACCAAAGGTAGCACCTTTTCCTAGCAGTTGGAAAATTTGCCCTGAAGTTTATTCTGTTTCAAACTGTGGTGGCTTCCCATGGGTGGTGAGTTATTGGGAAATCAATGACTTCTTTATCTTTTTCTTTTCCTTGTAAAAAAGGTCAAATTTTTGCAATACTGCAATTGCAATACTGTGCAATTTTTGCAATATGGCAATTGCCTATGTGTACAGTAATGTTAGACCATTATAGTTAATTCTGATCTAAATATGAGCATGGTTTTATCTACTTTTTGTGTGAGAATATACATAGCATAGATAGATTAGTGCTAAAAGTATGAGACAAACCCTTATCATGTAGTTTTTGCCATTTAGGTTTAGAGGCACAGTCAAATGTTTTCTCCTCTTGTACCTCTGCTGTAGTCTCCAAACATATGACAGACACAGTTTTGTTTATTTAAACATTTGCATACCTTAGAAGAACTTGTCCTTTTTTCCCCCTTTTTTATTTTTTTGAAAACAGGAAAGCCGTGTGGTAATAAAAACATGCTAGATTCTTTGTGTCAGTAACTATTACTGAAGACAGTTGTGCCCATTATCTTTCTGATTCTAACTCATTTTTGCAAGTTGCCTGTATTGTATATTGGTGAAGGGTAGAATTTCTTTCTGTGAAAATTTTTATATAGAAAGACTATTCTAGCAATAGTGGAGTTTGCCTGCGGAACAGATCAAGTGATGCCCTCGAACAAGCTCACAATTGGAAGGATTTCCTAGTGCATGTGGAACAAAAAACCCTTTAAAGTCTTGACAGTCTTTATTTTCCAGTAAACGTTTGGATTGTAACTTAAATTTAGCTGTTGGCTAACAGTTGAAGAGTTAAACTGCTGAAGAATCAATCCTACTTGCATTCACAAAATCTTTTGTAAAGCCTGAGATACCCCTGAGCAGGAGGGAAGAGAATACTATACTTCTGAGTTAGTTTTATTAACAATTAACAGTTAATATAATTGCAATAACTAAATTGTTTTCAGACGTTTAGGTTTTTTACGCACTAGTCAGAGAGCTGTGGTTAAAAAGTTGCTGTTGTGCAGCCAAGTCCAAACAGTAGCATGGGTTGTTATTGAATTGTGTTAACTCATTTTGCTGTGGTGGGCTCCTGCCCTAAAGCAGCAACCCTGAGAGGGAGAGATACCTTTGCTTTCTGCTTCATCACTGTACTGGCATTACATTGAGTAGTGCTTCTGTAAGCATGTATGCCTTAAACGTACAAGGGAGGAGGGAAGCTGTGCCTTTCATAATTACAAGTTGAAGGTGAAACATCAGTAAGTTGCTGCACTGGACCCATGGCTCTTAGAACTGTGCTGCTTCCTCTTTGCATGTTTGTGGCATTTTTACACTTCACTTGTGCCGTAAATATGTTTTAGTTCAGTGTTACAAACTCCGTATTCCTGTAAGAAAACCTACGGAGGTCAAAAATTTATCTCTGCTTTTGAGGAACTCATTGATTTCCAGTGCTGGACTTTGCAAGAAGTGCATGCCCCCAACCACAACATGATGTGTATTTGTTTTGGAAGTGAGGGCTCTGTTCCTCTCTGTGAGTGGAATTAGAATTGTGCTGGTTTCTCTGCCTGGTGTTCCTGACCAAGGTAAAGTGACAACAGGTGCTAAGTAGCCAAAAATTTTCCTACAATCCATGAAGATCTTCAGAAAAGTGCATGTTGCTCCTTTTTATTTTTGGCTCCTGTGTTGTTCTCAAATCACCCAGTGTCGTTGGAATGCCTTTGGTATGGATTAGGAATTTTTTTTCTTCTTTTTTTTTTTTCCCTTTAATTGGCCATTTTGCCATTCAGCACATGGAAGCAGAGAACACATAAGAACACATAGTCAGCAATAGGTGTAACAGGATAATTTCCTTTCTGAATTGCTGACTTGCATTAAGATTAATTATGCTTGCTTACTTGGAGTGGTTTCAGGTAAACAATTAGAAAGTTCTGTATCAGCTTCTTGAAACATATTTTTAGGATGAGAAGCCTGTGAAGTGAGAGTACATTTTGAATGGAGGAAAAGCATGGAGGGCAGAAACAGATTTGTCTTGGCGATGATTCTGTTCTTAATATTTTGGTCCTAGTAGTGTGAACAGCACTAAAAGACATTTCCCTAAACTTGCTGCCAGAGAACACAGAGGTTTTTATGTCTGTCAGTGGTTGCATCTGCTTTCAGCATATTTTTATGGCGTGTTTTGACAGAGTAGATGTTTGCCAGCAACAGCCCAGTGCTTATGGATTCCTGACTTGATAGTATTGATAAAGTGGAACACACAGTAGTATTGAGATTTTTCTTGAAAATTTCCTTCAGCTAGGTAGGGCATGGTTTGTTTTTCTTGGCTGCCATTGGAATCCTTGGACATGGAGAACTTTTTTTCTTCTCACAAGAACCCTTCTTGTTACCCAAAAAAAAAAAAAAAAAAGTTCAGAGAGCAACAACTGAGGCAGTTTAGGAAAGATTGCATTTATAATGCATGTTTATTTGCAAATTGTATCTTTTGCTAGTAGTGTTTTTAGCAACTTAGACTGAATAACTGAAATGTTACTGTTTAATTTTAAAGTAGCAGCAAGTGAGGAGGATAAAATTCTGCTGTATTGGCAGCAGGGCATGTTCTCTTACTAGTGTACATTTGTTTTGCAAACATTTAAAGTAACAACAGTTCAGGTTTAAAAGAGACATCAAGTCAACAGCAGCATTTCAGGAGCACTTGGCACTGGGCTCGGTGTCAGGAGACAATGTGGTCTAATCAGTTGTAGTTCAAAGTACATTTAAATATTCTGAGATAAAAATATGATTTATTCAAAAGCAGGAATATTGGAATCTGTGGCATATGCTAATGCAGAAATTGAACCACAGAGGAAAATATTAAAAGTAGTGAGAGACTGGCTTGGCTACTAGTGAGGTCTTCAACATCAAATGCAAGGACAGAAAGGAATTCCCAACTGGATTGCCAAGGACAGGTGTAAAAATAAAGCACACGCACATATAATTAAAATGCAACATTCAGAATAGCCAACTCAAGAAGAATAATGAGAAATCATTATAGAAGTATAAAGTTAGTAAAAGGAAAGTCAGAGGAGGTTTGCCCCTGTTTGGTGAGTGGAGCTGTGGACCGATAATGCAAAGCAGGCTTAGGTCTTTTTTTGTTTGTTTCTTCACCTCGGGTCTAATAAAAGATACTGGGACTTGGAGGTGAGTAGGGTGCTAAAACCCTAAGCTGGTGTGAGGAAAGAGTGAGTTTTAGAGCAGTTAGGTAAGTTTAAGTTAGAAGTGTTTACAAAAACACTGTTGAAAGGGTAAGGGCTGGCTGATGTAATCCTTGAGCTGCTGCAGTTACTTAACTCATGGAGGGTATGTGTAATACTGTGCCACCGGGAAAATGCATTCTAGTGTTTGTCTGTCCAGGTGTCAGGGGCAAGGGGCAAGTGGAAATGAACAACTCAATTGTTTAGACTCAATTGTTTATCTTTATTAGTTCTAGGTTTTTTCTTGGGAATTAAACCCTCTCCAAAGTAGAGGATGACAAAGAAATAAGCAGTAGCCCATATGATTTTATTTTTATGATTAAACCATTAGACTAATAGAATTTCTCTTTCCAAAATGCTAACAGAAGAGCAGCAGTACATCTCTGGTAGCTTGACTCGATGATAGAAACTCTCAAAATTTCATTCTTATTAAAGAATGTCTGGATGAGTTGACTGTGGACAAGTGCTAAACCGACTGAAAAACATTCTTTTCCTTAGAAATGGACTCATGAGATAGTGTTCTTGTTTAGGGGTGAGAGGTCTATTTTAGATATAGACATGAAAGATTTATATATTTTAGTAGACAACAAGAATAACAGGAATCAACATTGCTATAGAATTGTAAAATTAGAGAATATCATACCAAGGTATTGTCAAAAAATGATTGAATTCTGCTCTTAGAAGGTTTTGGGTTTTCTTAAATAGAGCTGGTTCTTAGGCTGGGACTGAAGTTTGTATTGCAAAACCCTATAGCACAGTTCCTTATTTCCAACACAGCAAAGCTTCTTTAAGGTAACTTCTGCCTCCTGGATGATGGAAGCAATTGAAGAGGGCCAGAAGGACCAAATTCTTCTCCCCGAGGCTCGCTTCAGTCAACCTTAAGGACCTTTCCAGTTCTTGTTGTGGGATCCTGTGTCTGCGTCTCATATGTGCAAATAGAACTATGTTCTACAAGTTAAATGAAGTAAACTTTCCAGCCAATATTGATGTAGTGTGATGTTTTGAAGATGGAATTAAAAAATAATTTAAGAGGTAAAAAGAAGGTAATATGAACCCATTGAAGGGAGTCTGGAGAAGAAGAGTAAGAATATCTGAATGTCTAGAGGAATGACTGAATGAACTGGGAGCTGTAATTTTAGCTTCAAAGTGAAGACACTGGAGAAATGAGAAAGTAAGGGTTTGTCTAAGTGTGTGACATAAGTGTGTTTTTCACTGTGAGGTGTTTTTTTCCTTGCTTGGTAAGACATTGTTGCATTGGAATATGTTATCTGTTGCATTGGAATATATTATCAGAAAAAGTTGTGTATGATTTTTAAGAACAGGTAATGAAAGCAGCTGTGAGTTGTGACAGAAATGTGATGTCTGTTACCATGGCACAGGGGGAAGGACTAGATGACTTTGAGGTGATTTTTTTATCCTTTTGAGTGCAAAAAGGAGATGGTTACCGTGGTGCAGCACAATGTATAAAATCCAGGGAGAGCACAGTACACACAGAAAATTCATTTTCTTGGTAGCTCTACTCTTATATTTCAACTGACAAGGAGGATCCAGAAGATATCAAAACATTATGCCTCTTTCTCTGTTGGTTTTTTTTCCCTTTTCACCTGTGCTCCTGTGAGGGAGCCTTGTAACTGCAGTGCTGTGTCTGTTGAAAAGTAGCTAGAACTCCCTGTTAAGAGATAACAACAAGAAAAAATGACTGTGGGCATGGTTATACGCACACTGTCTCTGCAGGAACAAATCCTAGAGCAGGGAGTGCAAGGAAATGTGGTGTGAAGTTGCCTGGATTAGCTTTGAAAACAATTTTGTCATATTTGTGTGGTGTTGCATCCAAGCCACTGAGGTTTTACTGTTTCCAGACCTGTGCGAGTCTGCCCTCTGCCACGCAGACTTAATCAGCTTGTGCTAGTGAAAATTTGGAAAACTCTTTCATGTAATCTGCTGTGTATTGTAAACAACCCTCTATTGTGCTGCCCTTGTAGCCTGTGTTGAGTACACTAATTCTTTTTCTTTAATTATTTGTCCAGTAACAGTCCAAAACAGAAGGTTCTCTTCACTGCATGATATTTCTTGTCCAAATGATAAGGATGACAACAGTGACATTAAACAAAGGTTTTAATTTCAGCTGTATGTTAATGGGAAAAACTGTGAATAGCAGAAGGAAAACAAAGATTTGAGGAAGTCCGGCAATGTCAACTGATCTTTAAATCAAAAGCAAATAGGTACATTTTATGTAAAATTAGCAGTTTAGAAGATTACTGGTTTGTTATTCACAGAGGGAGATTTCTCAGGTGGTATCACCTCTGTGATGTGTTTGTTAGTTTAATTCATGCATGTATGAAACCGGAATATACTTCCCTCTTAATATTTTAAAGT
This sequence comes from Prinia subflava, assembly GCF_021018805.1. Classification (NCBI taxonomy): domain Eukaryota; kingdom Metazoa; phylum Chordata; class Aves; order Passeriformes; family Cisticolidae; genus Prinia; species Prinia subflava. The sequence continues at coordinate 4,122,229 of NC_086283.1, read as the reverse complement.
CCATCTGCGTTTTTGAATGGCATCTGTTGGTACTGGGAATGTTTGTATTGGTTCATATATATCTGTGGACTATGGTTTCTAGGATTATTCTCTTGGGCTCTCTCATGAAGGGGAAAGATAAGGAAAGCAATTTGAATTTCCCAAACCGCTCAGCTATGCATCTTTCATAGTACCCGGCTTGGGTAGTGGTGTAGGTTAAGATGCATGGGATGCGATACAGTCTCTAAGGACAACTTTCCTCTCAAGTAAAATGCACTATAACCCTGGCCTCAAAATTAATTGTGTTTTAAAAAAAAGGAGGGGGTGGGGGGGTGGGGGGGTGCAGAGAGAAAGAGAAAGAGAGAATGTATAAATCTTTGAAAAGAGTTTTGCCATTCTGAGAATGTCCTGGTAACTTGCCTGTTAAAATAAAGTTTGACAGTCTACTCTGCTGTGAACTGAAGAAACATTGAAAACTGCTACCTGCTATGATTTGATGATCTCAAGATACAAAGTAGAGCATCCTAATTCATGAAGAGTACTACTAAGAATTGATTATGTTCTCAAGCTTTTTAATATGCATGCCTCACCACACCCATTTTAGGAGAGAATTTCAGGCTACCCAAGCAATGTGAGCTGAGATATATATTTTTTCTTCTATTCCTATAATTATGAATTGTATGATTCATATGAATACTGTGATCCAGAAAATACATAAAATTCAGATCAATTGGATGAGACAGAAAATATTAGATAAATTATAACATTTTTGTATCTGGTTCAAGTTTTTAAGCCATGCTTCTACCATTTCATGTTTTCCTCACCTGTCTCTCTTTTCAGAAATGAGAAGACAGAAGATTTTTTATCTCCTCTCTCCCTCTGTTTGCCGTCCTTTACCATCCAGGATACAAAATGCAGATGTGTATTATTTTCTACCTGCTGCCTGGTGTTGCCTGCTTTTAAAAAGCAGTGTATTTGATGCAAAAGCAAAATATTTGCTCTTCTAAGAATGTTACATAAGGCCAGACTGTGCTTGGCAGTAATGGTTTGTCAGTGCCTACAAAGAGATCCCAATGTCAGTGCACTCTGGAGATAAGGATGTATTATTTCCTATCAGGCAATACTGAACTGGTGATACTGTGTGATTAATATGACTCTCCTGGGTGACATCGACCAGAAGCTTTCCATTCAATTACCACCATGCTTCTTTAATTTAATTACAGCTTTTAAAAATAATGTTAAAAAGGATGATTCAAAATTGGAACTTGCTAAATTATTCAAATTTTTGTTCTTTCATGTACTAGACTGAGCCTTCTTTTGCACCCTAACCTAAGGGATGTCTATGTGGATTTGGTTTTACGTGGATTTTTTGTTGGAATTTTTTTTTCCAAATTATTTGGGAAGCTAAAGGCACTTAGGTTCTGGACATTTTCCATAGCTTGGTGCTAAGGTTTCACATTCAATTTTTTTTTACATATGCTTGATCAGGGAATCATTCCATATTCTGACTGCCTTCTCTCTAAAATCTGCACATTAACTGCATATCATAAAGAAATGTTTTGTAGACTAAAAAAGAACTTTTGTAGCCTACAAAAACACAGACCTTTGTGATTTTCTTTTCTGCCTTGGTAGCAATAACAAAGATTCATTGAGTCCATCTTGCAGGACTTTGAAGCTTAAACACTAGATAAGTTTGCATAATATGACACCTCTGTGTAATTTTTAAGGCTTATATTTGAAAACATTCACTAGCCATGTCAGATATGGGATTGTCCCTCATGTGACTGTTCTTCGTTGGCTCTGGTTTCAGTCTCTTGTACCAATTTTCAATTTCAGGCTTGTGATTCTAGATAAAAGATGATATTTAGATGGAAGCATGTTGGAATCTTTAAAAGAAATGCACTGAGAGGTTTTTGCCTCCCCCAATACCCCCTTAATTCTGTTTACTTGAAGCCTCTCCAGATGCTTATTGCATACTCCTTTCCCACATCTTCTGAAAAGAATGATTTCTAGAGAGGCTGTGGGTTACTTTTAAGACTTTAGTTTGGACTCTGGGTAGGGGCAATTTCTCTTTTGAATTTTTTTTCTGTGTTCCTCTTTTCTGTTCCCTCTGATGGATTATTTCATGTGTAGTAAAACGAAATAAAAATACCAGGCTGATGAACTTGCGGACTTCAAACAAGAGGATGTCATTTAGACTATACCTGTTTTGTTATGCTTATGACAATAGTTTTTAAGTTGTGCTGCAAATTAAACAAGATAAATCCAAGGGAGAAAATAATTGTTTAAGTTAAAAGACAGTCTGGTCAAGAACGGAATTATAGGCTCCACTTGAAAATTTACCCAGATCAATGATACAGCAAAACAACAATAGAGAGACCATATTTAACAAATTAAGCTTGGAACTTTTTTTTTTACAGCCAGATGCAAGGGATGTATGAAGCAGACAGGAGAGAAGTTAGTATTAATTACAAATTATGGAGAAATCACCTTCCTTTAGGGCCCTCATTTGCAATTTTTTTGAGTAATAAGAAAATATATTAAAAATAGCATGGTTTAGTGAGGTAGAATTTTGTGAGCAGTATTTTACTACAGGAAATATTTTAGAGATGATCTGGAGGATAGAGAGATTGACCCTGTTACCATTTCACTTGGAAACTGGCTAATTTTTAGGACTACCTCTTTGTTGTAATTGAGGGGGAAAATGATGCTAAAAGTTTCTTATGAAATTTCTGGTTACATCTGTGGAGGAACCTGATATAATCATCCTTGAAATTCAGGAACATGAAATAGCAAGGGATCTCTGGGGTCATCTAGTCTAGCATACACTGAAACCATGTTATATTTGCAATATAAAAACAGTGCCTTCCCGTAAGCCCTTATTTTTTGGCTGTTTTGTTCATGCTCCCCTGATGGAAAAGCTATTTAAGAACCTGTTTAAACTATGAGTTCTTGGTCAAAAATTATGTTTATAAAAATATTTTTGCCTTGATGTATATATTTTTTAAACTTCTGCAGGATTCCTTTCAGCATACTGAAAACGTTCAGAGTTTTACCTCCCTGCTTGTAAGACACACAAAAATGACAGTCTCCTTATTTTGAATTAATTTGTGTAGTCTGGAGGAATTTCTGTCAGACAGGTTAGCAGGATGTCTGTAAAATCAATTTTGAATGCTAAGCACTGTGTAAATTAATAGACACCCTTTTCATACTTGCATTTTTCTGTATGTGTGCAGCCTTGTTACATGTCAAATATAAATTTAATATGAATTACTTCAGTGTTGACAGAAAGGTGTGGGTTTCTCCTTCTCCCTTGCATGTGTTTAGCTTGTTTAACAAGATGCTGTTATGATGCATTTCTTGTCTGAAAAGTGAGTTTTGTAATCAGTTTTTGGCAGTATAGCCAGCTTTAGTATTCAGTGTAATACCACTTTTTTCTGCTTCTGTGTTTTATTTTTTTTTCCCAGTGGTTACTTTTTAGCCAAAAGAGTTTCTTGATTGCTTCAAACTTATTCAGTGTGTTACGCATGATTGTTTTTGGGTTGCAGCATGGATGCAAATGTTTTTGAGTTGCAGCAGGGAACAGCGGGCAGCAAGGAAGGCAAATATGGATTGCTTCTGTTGTGGTGCGGGCTCTTAGCCGAGTGTGGGCTCTGTGTTTTCAGGGGCTTCTCACTAAGGTATTGGTGAAAGGCCTGGAAGCTCTGACCTTGTCTGTGTGGATGTGTCTTGTGCTGTGATATATGCTCTGTTACTGCTACTCCTGCGTATTTGAGAGTTTATATTGTTCTCTTTAAGATGGAGGTTTTTTCCTTTTCAGTTTTTAAACTGCCAGATTTCTGTTAATAGAGAAGGCTAGTTTTTACTTTTCTACTTTCTTTACCTTTCCTTGTCTGTAGTGGAAAGCTGAAAGCTGCTGAAAGCTGAGGAAACTTTAAGTCTAGGTTCTTGACCAAATGGAAGAGCTGCCAGAGCCAATTTTTCCTTGCTGACCTGTTGACATTGCTTTAATTGCAGGTAAGGTAAGTGTGTGTCTGTGTGTGTGTAATAGGTAGTTCAGAACAGAATTCTGTTTGCTGAGCCATGAGCTTTCTGTTTGGAGTGCTGGGTGTCACAATCAGTTTTTGTGGTATGGAAACCTGTCCTATGAAAAGTAAGCCTGAGACTTCAGTCTTATATCAGATGCCTGATGGAGTCTCCAGTAGCACTCAGCTGCCTTTAGACACCGCAGACTCTGGAGAATCCTGTCAGTGTTTGGTGTTTCAGTTCTGTTTGTGTTCACACCTGTACCGTGTAACTATCGTGCAATATTCCTGTGGTAATCACAGTAATTGCTTACGTGTGGAAAGAATATACAGCAATTATCAGAGGTGGTTTAGCTGTCGTTTAGTGTCATGTAACTTCTGGAGAACAATAAATGTATTGGGACCTACATACCCTGTAAGTCCGAGGCAAGTTACCAGTGGCACATTGATGAGAACCCAACAGCCTGTACACTGGGATTTTCCTGAGTTGGCAAGACTCCTCCTTTTTTTCTTTTTGTTTGGATAGAATATCTCCACATTATTTGGCTTATGGAATACGAAATAATTGAAGTGCTTGTCATCTGAATAGTGTATGTTTTCTTTTTTTCTCCTGACTCCAACAGGTACAATGTGGGATACAAAAAGAGTTGAAGGAGGAAATACTTGTATTCTCTATCCGAGCTTAAAAATTGAGCACAGAAGCTTTAGAAAACCTTTTACAACAAAAGCTGAATAAGGGGCACAGGTCCTAGACTTCGGCTTGTTATTGGATCATCTTACTTCATCTTACTCTGCAGTGAAACTAGTTAGCTGACTGATGAAAATTCAAATAAGTCCTTTCCCCACCCCAAACTACAGGCATGAATATAATTTATCTCTTGATGCAACACTGTACATGTGCTTTGTTTTGTTAGATTAGCTGTTTTACAATGTGAAAAGGGCTGAACACTTATGAGTCACCTCCCCAAGAGATGCTTATTCTAGGTTTGCAAAAGGGGTTGATGAAAGACCATGAAAGGGGGGTGTGGTTTTCATAGCCTGAATGTTTCATAGAAGAGTTGGCATCATTTGGGGAGGAGATGTGGGTGTTAATTGCAAGAGTGTCATAAGGAAGCTGTGTACAGAAGAGAAGCCCAAGCTAGATAGGGAGGGAGCCTGATGTGTGGGTGTGAAATGAGACTGGGATTAGTACAGACAAGCTTGAATTCACAGGAAACCTGGCAGTGTGTTTGGTTTCCCGAGTTGTGTTTGTTGGATCAGGTGGAGCATTTATACCAATCAAACAACATTAGAAAGGGGAAGAAATATGAAGTGATACTTCATAATAATCACTTGTTCCTGGTTTTTATATACCCAGCTTTTCTTTCAAATTGGTTCAAAAAAATACTAATAGCTGGTGGATTATAATTAAATATTAACATTCTGGTAAAGTCTTGTGCCTTGTTGGTTGTTTTTGAATCACCAAACACTTGCTTTATGAAAATGAGCACCATCTCTCAGCAGTGTTGCATGTAGCATGTGTCTGGTCTTATCCTCCCCTGTAATGCTTCCTCCTCTTTTTAATGGAGTTTGTTGCAATTCTTGATACTGATGGGAGACTGTTTTGTCAAGTGGGAAGCAAGGATCTTGTTCTTGATCTCATCCTAACCTGTGCTGCTCTGTAAGGATTAGGGAGGTGTCTGGTTTCTCTGTAGGAGCTTATAAAAGGTCCCAAAGTATCATATCAAAGTATATTTTGGAAACTGTGGGATTGTAGTCTGATGCTTGCCAAATATTCAGTATGTTACTGTTTCCACTCGCTTAATGGACTGGCAACTCTGACAGTGTTGCAAACCTGCTTTATTAAACCCAGATCATTAGAATGTTTTGGAATATCAAGCCTTGTCTGAAAGCTCACCTAGCAGGGTGTTTGGAAGGACTACGTATTCCCAAGACCAATGGTACCTTACCCAAAAATTATTGCGTATAAGCTTTTACATGCACTGACCTACAGCTAATCCATGATTCTGTGGCTGTACGGAAGCAGCTTTGGTTGCCAAAGTTATATTTATCAATGTGACTATTTGTCAATCAGTTGCTGTAAGTAAGAGTTCTTCGGCTGGTTTGTAGCATTAGAATATAATATCTTGCACAATAAAGACTATTTCCTTCTCCAGAGAGAAAACTAAAGAGCAACAATTGTTAACTTAAACTAGAGTCTGGTCTTAATCTATAACTCTATTTCTAGCATGTAAAGCTTTCAATTGGCTGTTTCTTCTTTCCCTGACTTAAAATCTAGTTGTACTAATAGAAAGGCAATACAGTCACTGATGGCAGGAAGTGACATGAACCAACACAACGATGTGGAATCTTTCCCTAGTTCTCATTCTTCCTATTCTGTGATTGTGTAACTGCTCAATTTTACTAGTGTGTTTGAATTCCTGTTGGTTTAACTAATAGCAGTAATGAAAAAAAACACTAACTCCTTAACACAAGAGCTTCAGTATCTAGTCTAAGATTGTTAAGTATCTGTGATTACCAATTCTAGTCCATACTAGCATTAAATCCTTAGTTTTTTTACTGAAAACTATTAATGCCTCTGGAACAAATACATTCCCATATATTTTTGTCTTCAAGTAAACTTTTCTAAGTAACACTTTAATAGATTCAAATTTGAATTTCAGAATGACAAAGGACACAAACTGAAAAAATTCCACGGGTTTGTATGCAGTACCTTAGGATCACTCTTCCTTTCAGCTGTATTCTTCCTGAGTTGTGGGATAGTTTGTTTGTAGTGTTTTGTTGCTTTTTTTCTCCTGGTGTCAGTTTGTAGAGTTTTGAGTTTGTTCTTATTATAAAAATTGTGAAGACTCAGTCTTGTGGGGAGGAAAATGTGTTTTTCATTCAGCAGTGAGTTTGATCTTAAATGCAAGCCAGTAAAAACTTGGTTTTGAAATTAATATTTCTGAAATTAATATTATAAAGATCTCATTTTACTGATGTAGGTATTTTTTAAACTGCCTTGAATGTCACAAAATGTTAATATTAATAGCAAATAGCTATTACATGATTTTACTCTTTCATAGGATTCCCCGGGCCAGTTGCAGGCTACTTTGCATGGCCTTCTTGAGGAATCAGTGATGTTCTGTAAATAATTTAAATGGTTCTGATTTCTAATCTTTCATCACTATGCACTAGCATACAAATTTGCTCTCCCTGTGATGCTGAGGGAGAGGTCTGTAAAGGACACATCCACCTGGCAATTCACAGAATACAAAGATGTATACATGGCTTTCATAATGCATAAGGTATTTTTTTCTGTCTCAGATCAAGATAAACAAGGAAAAATGTATATGTATCACACAGTGTGAGATATTTATTGTAAAATTCCGGGGCATGTCATAAAGAATGTTTTGTCCAACCATCTTGATTTGCTTATTGATGCTTGTGTCTTGAGTTTAATTAGATAAGTGTGTATTTTGCCCTGAAGAACTAAGCACAGTGCAGGGAAGTTAGCAGTGTGTAATGGTGATTAGAGGCCCCTGGCATGAGGAAATGGGAAATTATGACTGGTTTTCTGATTATAGTGACAACTCTTTTCCTTAACTTTGGTTTCATGGAGATACACATGGTAAGTAGGCATTGTTCCAAAATTGGCTACACCTTAGTACTAAATCAATGTAAATTGTCTTTGGTAGCAGCCCTGTAAAACCTAAGGGAATATGTAACCATTCTGAATAAAGGAGATCTGGTTAATGTGCTGTTAGAAATTCAGAGATTTATGATAGACATAAAGCAAACCTGGAAAAAAGTGTTCATGTTTTTTGTAATAAAATTATTACAAAATTATTATCAACAGGGCAGTTTTACATTTAATTTGGATGAAAAGCCCACCATTGTGGCAATAGCTATCTTAGAAGGAAAAAGATTAATACAAAATAAGATTGTAGGACAAAATCTTGAAGGATCAAATTCAGTTGACATGTGTTTTCCTGTATATCGTTGTTTTTTAGATCCCAATATTTTTTAAGACAAAAAAGGTTTTTAGGTAAAGCTAGTGTAGATTAGTTAAATTGTTTTAAAGTATACATTATTATTTCAAAATTTAAATCTGGAATAAGAGAAGAAGAGTAAGATATACTGCTAATATGTAGGCCTGCAAGAACGGATTGAATTGGAAGGCTAAATGCTCATTAGATTTTGATTTGATTTTGCAGTGCTAGAATCAGTTGGGTTGAACAGAGACATATCTGAGAAACCTCTGTAGCTGTTGTCAGACAAGCTGCTTGTTCATGAGCTAAGCAATGGAGATGTTCAATGTATTTGTATATGGAGCAGTGGGGATCACTGAGTGTTTTGAAGTTGAGCTGTCCTCAGAGTAGGAATTGATGGCAGAGAAGGGAGCAGGAGAACATGTGCATAGTCCAAGCATGTGGCAGTGTTCCTGGCCATGTGCAGTCCATGGTCTCATTTAGTAGTCTTTTCATTCTGTAAATTCAGTGGGGTTTTTCTTTTTCTTTCAAAATTGTTTTTAAAATCATCAGTGCTTTTGGTAACTCTTATGGCCTGTAACAATGAATTCCATAATTTGTCACAAATTATCACTTGTGCAGAAACAGAGATGGGAAGAGGAGCTATCCAGTGGGAGGAGATTGCAAGATCCAAGTTCTGGGTATCTAAATCATGTATCACATATGAATTTTAATTTTTTAAAGACTATGCACATTGTATGTTTCAGAGCTACGAAAGTATATTGTCATTCAACTTTCTGGATTCATAGGGATTTTTTGAAACTCTGATTTGAGTTTTAACTCAAATAGAACTGGATTAATGAAAAACTAATCTGTCACCTATTGCAAACGTACTGTTGGGCTTTCTAAAGCAGTGTTTGTGGCCTTTTTCATCTTAGGTTCATATTGTGAAATGCACATTGAGTATTTCTGTCATCTTTTAAAACAAGGATTTGTACACTGTAAATATAACATTATTGAAAAGGAAATTTGGATAAACCTTTTTGCTATCCAGATTAGATTAATGAGATTTTCTGGCAGTGCTTGAGATTTAAAGTGAAGAAATAGGGTGGGAGTAAAGTAATTGATTCTATTGCCCTATGCATGGAAAGTTGGCCAAAGGCAAACTAAGCAGAATACTTGTTTCATCCCATTTTGTGGCTCTAGTAACTAAAATAAACTGTAGCTTATCTTAACCAATAAAATGGAAGTGTTTTTTTAAATATAATGCATTCCTGAAGGACATCACTTATTGAAAGTAGCATGTAGTTTGCAATATGATTTATTGTAGTATTCGTTTTGTGTTCATTCAACTTGAAAGCTTCCCCTTTCTTCTGGTGAAGTGCTACAGTGCATTTCATACACAGGCTGTCCTGTTGTAGGCTGTATTTCATGTATTGCAAAGGTGTGCAGCTGACTACTACTCTCATTTGAAGATTTGGCTTTTTGCAGCTTGTTTATGAAACACATAGAGTTTTGCCTCTCTCCTACTAGGAACATTATATTCAAGAGGAAGGGAAAGCCTCTCTCTGTATTCTAGGTGTGGCACAGAGTCAGTGTGTGACAATGTGTGAATATCTTTGCTCGAGCCTTTTTCTAAGGGGAAATCTTTGGTGACTAGGCTACCACAGAATGAGACTAACCTGAAATGATATTGAAACTTTGACCAAAGGTGTTCTTCTAGATAAAATTCCTGTAACTTGTTGACTTGATTGGCACTACTCTGGGATTTGCTTTACCAACATCAATATTTTGTTTCAGTGAAGAGCTGTTGGTGTTAGTCAGTCTAATCACTATATCAATTAAAACCTGAGTGCTTTCTGAAGCAGTTTGTGATCCTTCAGATATAAAAAGGGATACTAGAATCTAACTTGGTCTAAGTACCACTTAATATTGATTTTGTTCAACAGCATTTTTTTCACTTTATAGCTGTTGTTCACACTTAATGGCTACCTACTTATACTGAAAAGACATGTAACAACATAATTAAAAAACCCTACCCCTCAACCCTATCTCAGGATGATGATATTTAATGAGTTTTGCTGATTATTTTTACTTCCTAATGAGCTTTGCTTGGGCTGAGAGTTTGTTCTCTGTGTGTTTTGAAATTACATTGCTGATCTGTAAAATGTTCTGGATTCTGAAGTGACCTATGCAAAATATTCTTTCTACACACCAGCAGCAGACTATTACTGTTGTAGAAAGTGCTGGAGAGAGGCATCTTCATTTCAGCCTCATGATGTAATTGTTCAGATACACCCTTGAGCAACCATTTGGAACTGAAAAGGTGAATCTTTTAAAGAGGCTTTGGTAGTGAAGTTTTTACATGTGAATTCAGTAACCAAAATTTGAGTTGCAGTATAGTCATTAAAGATCTAATTACTTACGTTTTAATTTAAAAAACAGACTCCTAAACCACTCTGACTGTAATCTCATTCTACCAATGGTTCTAGTGAGTAAGTAGGCCATAATGTGATACTGGGAAGTAAGTGTGTGGACTAATAGTTCGCTGCTTGGGAAATGTCATAGTATCTTCAGTGAATGCAAGAGAATATTAAAAAGCTGGAGCCTCATCGAGTTGTGAAGGATTATAAATTAGGATAACAGATGAGGGGGACTTGATAACCAAGAAAATCTTTCAGTTCTGAGTCCTGATGGAGGTCACAACATGGAAAATCTTTCAAAAATCAAAGTGGTGGAAGTATTTCTCTTCTAAAAACACCTTAAAAACTTAAGCATAAATTTTTGCTATTTATGAATGGCAAGACAGAAACTTCTTTTTGCTGGGATTAAGGAAGTAATCCTAGGCATCATTCCAGGAGCAAGTCAGAAAAATATTATGCCTTAGAGGAACAACTTCCTTTCCTGCTCCTCCCCTTATTTTAAGGCAGTAACATTATCAGTCTGTTTTCCTTTTCAAAACTGTGTCAGCTATACACCAAAGCAGATTTTAAGGTGGGAGCTAGTCTGTTTACTGGTGCCATAGTTTTGGAATTGGTTCCCTCTCTGCTAAGGACCTTTGAGGGGAGATAGAATCGATACGGAGTTGCTTTCTCCAGGATTATTTTTCTTTTTCGCCTGGTAGGGAGAGGTACTGTCCTGCTTTTAGCTACTGGGGTGGATGAGATGCCAGAATATATGCTGGCCTTCAAGGGCCATGAGTAGCTTGGAATTGGCTCAATGCAGAGTTGAAGGTTTAATTTTGGAGAAATAAAACAGGAAAACAACAGGAAAGTGTTCTGGTTTCTGAGAAACCAGAACACTTTAAATTCCGGAGGAAGGGATGTGAAAAATTTACTCTAGAAGAATCAGGATCTTTTATTGATTTATTTGCAAAAAGAGATTAATCTCTGGGATTGTTTTCCTTAGTGGTCATATTCAGTATATCTAATGAATTTTTATCCCGTTCTGCAAGTGTTTCATATAATGTTTCCTTACATCTCCTTTATCAGTTTGTGTCCCTTACCAGAGGTACTAGGGCAGAGAATATTGCTCTTGCGTTAGTCAGTTAGATGAGACCTGGAGTCTGGTGGTTCTGGTGACATGTTGAACATGTTTGTTGCTAGTAAATTTAAATTATCCTAACATTATTGCAGAAGAACTAACACAGCATTAATTACTGTCTCTAAGTCTTCAGAATCTGGCTTCATGACTCTAAATATGCAGTTATGGTAATAAAAATCAGGGAATAATTCTGGGAGCAGCAGAGCTGATGGAGTCTCTGTTCAGGGTGGAAGCTGCACAGCCTCCTCACCCTCTATTCCTCTCAGTTTGTAGTGATATGTGCTTACTCCCTTCTGTCTTACTCTTCTGGAATTGTTGCTGAACTGACTTGTTTGTTTGAGCAGGAACTAGAGCATGAGTGTGCCAGGGATATGAGACATGGGATAGGACCTCTCTTGTGTGAGCCATGAACTGTTCTGCTGCTTCACCACAACTTTTGGAGCAATTCTTTTACTAAAAAAAACTGATCAGGGATTCTCTTGATAACTGTTTTGCTCTAGAAGGATACAGCTGAAACTAAGATGAATTGCTAATCTCTGAGTATTAAAATTCATAGCCTAAAAAGCTTTGTTGCCTCTTAAAGTTTAAGACCATGAATGCAACAGCACTCTGTTTTCCCTTCATTGGTGTAAATCTACCTTCATTTCCCTGAAAGTCAGCCTAGCATGCAGCTAGAAAGAACAATTCAAGCTATTTAACAAGATGCAGTTGAAGAAATCCAGCGAGACAAACTAAGATGAATGAACATGCAGGAAACAACTACAGTCAAAGTGAGTAGTATGCTGCATTTTAAGAAATACAAACAAGTAGGAGGGTAGGAATAAAGTGCTTGCACAGAGTAAGCCAATTGCCTAGAGCTGGGTATCCAACAATAGTTAATTTGGGAGATGAAGTTACTGTCCCGTTGCATTGCTTTCCTAAAAGAAATGAGGTAAAACTGGTCTGGCACTTTTGAAAGGCAGGGCAGCAGCTGAATCAGTATCATGAATGACCCTGTTCAGAACTTGTGGCTTTTCCTGAAACACTTCCTGAGTGTGAAGGGGGGAACAAAACAAAAAACCCTCAACTAAACAGTAAAAAACCACCTCAAACAAACAAAAAGCAAAACCAAACCAAAGGCAACAAATCTGGAGCAGAATTACTTGTTCTCTTTTATGAGTGCTTTGGTTTTTTCTATTATTATGGATTTTTTTTTAGTATTTGCATGATTATCTTACAAATATGTACTCCAAAAAAAGTCTGGTATAGGGCAGTGTATCTTACATCTGTGTCTTCTAAAATGCAAAGTAGAGAGGTCATGTAGCTGCAGTTTTAAAAGTATGTGTTGTTCTTTTTGTATTGCCTGGCATGTTACTAATAATAAGACAATGTGCTCTGTCAGCATATTTCATTTACCATGTTTCTATTAGCTTCCACAGAAGTTCTTAAGTGTTCTGCAACAATATGGGCTTTGAATCTAATTGAGACAAGTCTAGTGCTGGATACTTCTGGAGGACATAGATCTCATTCTCCTTCTCCTGACAAGTTAGAGAATTTGTGTTGTGTAAAATTTTTTTACATCTTACTTTTTAACCCTGTGAGGTATATCATCTTAGTTGAGTCTCTTAATAAAATTTGCTGTAGTAGCATACAAAAGCAGTAAGCACCTCATGATGCAGAGTAATTGTCTTTAAATTATCTATAGGGGAGTGGTTGGAACAACTGATCCCTGCGAGTGGGATTCCCACTGATATTTATCAGGTAAATGCACATCTATTGTGGTTAAATATTTTAGTTGCCACGAGTTGACTTTGCGTCCTTTCCAGACCCTGACTCCAGCACAGTTATTAGCACGAAGGTGTTCACAGGAAAGGAATCTGTCCCTGGAGCTCTTCTGTGTTTGTGGAATATAGGTAATTTTTTCTTGCTCATACGCTTATGTTTATACTCAAAGTACTCTTTAAGCTGCTTGTACTCCTAAGTGTCACTGTTTTTCTTCTATCACCATTCTGTTTTCATTCGTCTATCACCATTCTATTTCCATTCACTTATCACCATTTATCTTCATGATGCATAGCATGGATAGATGACAAAAAGATTGAAAGTGTATCTTGGGTTTATAGAAAGAAGAAATTAGTTTTTCATTTTGATAAAAATACCACTGACTTACTATGCTTATACTAGTATCTCTGTATATTACAATTTTTATTTTGGTTTCTTGCTTATTAGCTTTGGTGAGAATCACTTGCAGTCATCCTATCTGTATCTGGTATTCAAGAACTTATGCACTTTTCATTAAACTGCATGCATGATTTTGACTTTTGGATGATAGAGAATGAAAGGTGAAATGAAATGGCTACAGAGTTTTTAGAACTGAATAATTCCCTAACCAAGTTATGCAGTTACTTCAAGTGAAAAATTAACAACATACTGTGCTTGGCATTTTGATAGTGGTCCCATGTCTGGGGATTTTATTTGTTTATTTGCTTTTTGTTCTGTGGGGGATTTGTTGGATTTCTTTTTCAATGCTTTGGCACAAAGAATCAAGGACATTTATGGCGTAAGGTTTATTTAATGCATATGTAATTGTTCAATTTCTTTTTTTTAATAGATGTCTGCATCTCAAACTGCAGTTTTTATGTTCAAGTTGTAGAAATGGAGGACTTGATGTGCTTTTTAGGTATGACACTTATGGGGTTTGAACATGAATTTAGAAATACCTGTTCAGTAAATTTGCCTCTGTATTAAGTACGCAGCAGCTCAACTCCTGACAGCAAAATGCACTGGCGTGGGTGTGTATTGCTGCATGTGTGCAGGGTGGTGGTGGGGGTTTTAGCACTGCTGTACAGTGCAGAAGAGGCTGATTAGTGTTCTAATCACTATAAGTTGTATAAATCTATCTTTTGGGTTCCATTTTTTTATTATTATTTCTTTCCATCACTTTTTGCCTGGGAAAAAAGAAGGTTGGTTTTGTTTCCTACATTATTCCTGTTTGCCGAGTCTGGATGGGAAGTTTCTGTCAGAGGACACAGCAGCCTCCACAATGATACTTCTTCATTGTGGAGGCTGGAGAGAAAAGGACATAGTTCATTGCACTAGGGAGTTGTTTGGGTTGTTGTGGTATGCAGAGTGGGAAAAGACTGTATTCCTTGTACTTCCTGAGCTTGAGGAAGTAATACTAAGCTTTGCTCTACCTCTTCAGTCTCCCTGCTGCGTATAAAAGCAGTTGACAGGTGAGAGAGGCCACTGGCTGAGCTAACCCTGACAAAGGTTTCCATTCCCATCCTGGCTGAGAAGGAGAGGAGAATGTGGAAGTAGTTTTTTTGGGTTTCTGGTAAAAATAAAAACAGGTCTCAGTCCCCAGCTATAGAGGGTCTTTGGTGTGGCTGTTTCCTGTGGATTTTGAGGAGTCATTTGAACACATGGGATGTTCTTGCAAGTTGTATATACTGCAACACCTCAGAAACCTCGGTATCAGCTCTTAACTTTGATTTGTATGAAGTTACTTGGTTCTTTGACAAAGTGCTCTGCAGATTTAGGATTTTTGTACTGTGCTGGTTTGGGCTCAGGTAGAGTTAGTTTTCTACTCAGTGACGAGTATGAGGCTCTGTTTCGAATTTGTGCTGGGCACACTGTGATAATAGAGATGTTTGTGTTATTGCTGAACAGGACTTAAGAGCCAAGGCCTTTTCTGCTTTTAGTACTGCCCTGTTGATGAGAGGACATAGTCTAGCAACATGCAGAAACATAGACTTAGTTTGTGAATGGTACCACATCTGATACCTGAAGGAGTCCTGGGGAGCTGAGAGCTTTGTGTTGCTGCTACTTGAATTGTTCTGTAGAAAACAGTCTGAATTCAGTTGTAGTGATGCTAAGCCAAAACTAATGAAATTCAGCCACTGTTTCTGTGTTCCGTTCCTTTTTGGGTTCATCTACTCACTGTTGACTTGAAAATGAAACACAGGGTTTGTGTTCAGAATTAATTGTGGTTTATGTAGCAGGACTGACTTTCCTAGTGCTCTCAGTTATAAGCTTGAAAGATTCAAGCTTTGAGAAAAAATTCTGCCTAAGTGGATTTAAAGGTTAGTGTTTGGATACCTCTATTAATTGCTTAGTATTTCTTATCTAGAATTGTCAAGGCTTATCTCAGCCACTTTAGCTGAATGCTCAATTGTCATAGAATCATTTCAAGTATTAGTGCACATTTTAAATTATTCCAACAACTAAGCAGATATTACCCTGGCTCCATTACAAATGTGCTTTAAGGTGCTGAATACTTGAAGGTGACTTCCTGTTTCCAGCTTGCACTTCATCAGCAAGGTGATTTGTAACATGTAAATGTAATTGATAGCTCTGCCTAGAATCTGGAGGCTTTGCATAATTCTGTTCCTTACTGCTAATTAGTCCACTAGTCAGTTGCTTCTCATATGATCCTTTATATTTTGACAGTTCTAAGAGCAATATTCATCTTTCACAGACATTTCTCTAAAACCATCAGACATTCTGTTAAATTCACAATCTCAAGTGGGATACTGAGTGAAGACTCTGAACAGAGGTTCACAACCTAAATACTTTTGGCAGATGATCTGCCCTCTGTAAGCAGTAAACCTTTTGGTGTTCACATCTCTGCTCTCCAGCACCAATATTTGAGGTACCCTCACTGGTCTGGCTGTTGGGTCCCCTGAGGCTGCTTTCTAAAACTGCTTTCAAGGCAAGGTCCCATTCTCTGTACTTTCTGGACATTCTGTGGAGGATGAAATCAGTTCTTGAACAATTCTTAATTAAAGCAACTTGCTTAAGAAAAGCAGACTCTTGTTATTTGAGCAGTATTCTCTCTGGAGAAGAGCATGTTCCAAATACTTAATTATTTTAAAAATTCTGTCTGTGAAGATGAAATTCTATATGAGTCTCTGTTACAGTAATCAATTGGTTTGAGAATTGATTAGATTATTGCTAGTGCCATGAAGATGTCTTTAAGTAGAACTTTGTGGCATTTCAGTGCAAATGAGTAATAAGAGATGGATGTATGCCAGACTTACTTTTATAAAATTGTAGTAGAAGAAATTATTTAAAGCTTTCTCTTGCATTGACATGCTATAAATTGAGCCTATGAAGAACTAAAAAAGTCATAGAGAATAGGAATCGGTTAGAGCTGGGTTGGGTTAATTTTGTGCCTGGATCTTTGTGCTATGCTTCTTAGCTGGTTTCTTTGTTATTTTGAATTCAAGGAGAAATGTGAAAAAAGTTGTTTGTGTCCAACAAAAGAAGGGGCTCTAGCTGATAAAAATTAGGAATAAGTCCATCTGGTTGCAAGAGTTGACCTGAGCTGTCCTTTGTTTTCTCCATCATTGATTCTGCCATTGCATGTGATGAGGGGAAAATATCCATAGTGCAGGAACTAGTTGAGGTTTCCAAAAGCTTTAACTCAGGATGAGAATAGTGGCTGACACAAACCACTCAGATCTCTGCTGTCATCTACTGCTTGAGGAAGTGGCATACCATCATCCAAAGTATTACACTCCTCACTATTAATCTGTTGACTGTTGAAGAGGAACCATGTTCTGAGGGTGTGTTGTAATTATTTCTGTTTTCTGTGCACTACCTCTTGCAACCTCACAGTGCAGAATAATACAAAATGCAAATTAAACAAGTTTAATGACCATCCCAAAAACATGGCTTGGGCCGTAACTCAAGTCTCAGTTTAGTCTGGTCATCTTATGTCAGCCTAATGTCCCATGAGATTATTGTTTGTGCTGCTTTGCACAGGAATGCAGATGTGAACATGTTTTTTAGATGAAGATTTTCAAGATGTGTTGTTCTGCTTCAGGCTGGAGCTTTCCTCTATACCTCTCTGCTTTTTTTTTTTTCCTGTATGGTGGTGCTGTTGTTTCTTTCCTAGCAATAAATATGGCTGTCTAACATTCAATTTTTCAGCACATACTCTGCTCTTAATGAATGTGATCATTTACACAGTGTCACTGTAGTATTGGCATGCTAAATAATTTAGAGAGCTGTGGCAGGTAGATAGCTCTGTGGTATCTATGTTACTATGGCAATACATTTGCTTAATGTAAATATTAGTCATTCTGACCCTATGAATCTCAGAGCTTCTGACATTATTAGCTGTGTCTGGGAGGTGGGGGTCTGTGTATCTGAAAGAAAAGTTGTTCATGGTAATATTAATAGTTTTAAGATTACTTTCTTTTTCATAATTCCTTCTGCTTTGTGACCAAGCTGCATAATCTATTGATTATAATGAACACAGCAGAACATTTCTCCTGTTTCTTAATCGTGGTTGTAGTGCAGCTCTGTTATAAAGAAGTATATAACTGTATTCTCATTCTCCAAAACTTCAGCTGATTGAAATGATAGGAAGTAAGATCTTGAGGTCCATCAACTGCGCTCCTGATCACACAGTCAAAGCAGTTTAGGAGCACAGGAAATAAAAGCAAACTCGGGAGAAAAATTTCAGGGGTATTAGGCTGAGTTGCCTGACTTGAAGAGGAAGTTAAACCTACAAGGCTTTTCCATTCCCTCTGTGGGTACCAGCAGGTATGGAATTACTTAAGAAATACCAAATTTTTCTGAAAATTAATGCAGAAAAATATGTTAATGAAGATTGTTTCTTAAATAGTTTTTTTAGATTTTTTCAGTCCATTTTTATGAACCATTTTCAGGGAAAATGAACTACTTTCTGCAAAATCTTCTCTTTATTGCTAACTTATTCCTGATTGTATGGACTATTCTTTGTTACGATCTGCTAGCACCTTTGAGGCAACAAATAGAAGTGGAAAAAGAATTAAATAACAGTTCATGGTTGATGTAAAAGCTCAGTCACTTCAAGCTGTGAATACTGAATATACACTGGTAGTATTTTGTAACATTTTATGAACTTTTTGAAACCTTGATGTGTTCAACTGCTAAGCTTAAGATCAATTTTAAAAAGATTTGTCAGAAATGTGTTACCCTTTCCCTGTGTTTAGAATTGTCACCACCCTTTCTGTCAAAATCTGTAACACAGAAAAAGAAAGCATGGTAAGCAGCAAATGATATCTTTAATTATTTGTAGGGTGCATTATACCGGAAATATACATATTTCTGTGTGCTGCAGTCTGACATCAGTGCTCAGCGTCTGGCTGTGTTTGGCCTCTTATCTGTCAAATAATGAAATAATTTAAAAAAACAGCAGTAGTAGCCAAGCAAAGACTTTTGGTTTCTTTGAATTTCACAGAAGAGATTTTGCTGGACTTGTATAAGTGCTTTTTACTTTTTCTGTCTCTGAGATGATAAAACTTTTGCTGTCAGTGCTTGCATGTAAGGCAAAATTCCTTACTGGACAAGAATACAAACTAGAGTTGTTAGTTGCCTTTCCATGGCACTGATGCTCACAGATGCTAGTCCAGAACTCAAGTTAACCTAGGAAAATTAATTATTTACCACATAGGTTTTCTTGACAAGCCTGCCTCTGGGAATACTATGCTGTTAGCTGTCTCTTCTTTAAAAATACAGTATGCTTTAGGTGTATCTGTTGATTATAGATGTGGAGAAGTATTGAAACATTTAGATTCAGAATGCCTACCAAGTATTAGCATGGTTGAAATAGTAATTGGAGGAGCTTCTCTGATCATGCTTTTAGTAAACAAACCATGTTCATAAAATAGCTTGGGAAAAGCCAAATCCAGCACAATATATTGGAGGAAAAGGATTGCAGAGGCACATTCTACTGTGTGGGAAGAACCTGTGTAGATAGAGTTGCTCCTCTGGAATCAGGCTGGCAGGGTTTTCCCTTAGGAAAAGAGACTTGATGGTTCTGCGTTTTCAAAGTCACAAGTAACCATTTTCAGGACACATTTCTGTGAGGGATACTTTGAGCCCTCAACAAATGCTCTTTTCTAGGTTTGGCTTCAGGACGTGATGTGTGCCATAGAACCCAGGTGAAGAGCATGGCAGAGCAGGGGGAGGGAGGGGATGAGGTGTGTGCTCCATTGGCATAACTCATACTAAATGGCTCTGGTGGAGGCTCAGCTGGCTTGGTGAGCTTGTGGCATATAGAATCTACCACTGAAGTAGACTGCTCTCTGGGGTTGTTGTGGTTTGTTTTGTTTGTTTTGTTTGTTTTGTTTGTTTTGTTTCCTTTTGTTTCCTTTTGTTTCCTTTTGTTTCCTTTTGTTTCCTTTTGTTTCCTTTTGTTTCCTTTTGTTTCCTTTTGTTTCCTTTTGTTTCCTTTTGTTTCCTTTTGTTTCCTTTTGTTTCCTTTTGTTTTCCCCAGCTGCAGTCCAGGCCCAGGAATGCTGGGAAGCAGGGATGCTGTGGAATCCTCCACAGAAAGCCATATACCAAATCTCTTTTTTTTGACCTCCACAGCATTTCTTTGCTCCTACTGCTGAAATATGGCATGCCTGTATTTTAAAGCTTGGCTGAAGAAAGTAGAATGGACTGTGTTACAAGCTAAATGTTAAAATTGGGTGATAAATTGAAAGGAACAAAAGTGTGTTCAAAAAAGCAGTTGCATTGAATGTTTCACGCATTCAATGATTTGCTCAGTTAGTTTCTTTTGCTGTCACAGTGCAAGTACCTTTTCACTTTTCCTCACAGAAGAAAAAAATATAATTGTTCTGCAGTGCCTTTTTTACATGTGTAATGAATGTCTGCTTTTGAGTATTACCTTACAAATAAAAAGCGGAAATTTTCTGTGATTTTATCTGTAGTTTTTTATGCTTTTTGTTGTCATTATTTATATTCTACTTTGAAAGGGCTGTTGTGCAGTCTTATGTATGACTCTCCTAGAGGAAGGAGAGCTGGCACCACTCTTGTGTTGGGATTGGGAGATCCTAGAGGAATTATGCATCTCAATCTTATGCTAACGGAAAATTATTTTTAGACTGGCATGTGTGAGTCCTCACACTGGGTACTGTTGATCCAAGGATAGCTGGCACTTAATTATCCCTTCTAATTTTCTTTCCATTGCTGTATTTGCTCTGACAAATACATTGTGGAGATTAAAATGGGAAGAATATTATGGCCCTTGTCTTCTCTCATATTATCCTTAAAAATAATTGTTGTCCATTTAAGTGCTTACATAGATGTGGTATAAAAATACATGGGCTAGTGTGAGGTCTAAAGCGTATTTTTAGTATCCTTTCCAGCAAATGGAGGTGTTTTTATTGTTACATTTGTAGTTCTGACAGAAGATGGTGAAAAAGATGAGAAAAAACAACAGGTATGGTTTCCAGGGTTTTGTTGTTAATTTTGTTATCTCAGTGCTTTCTTTTTCTGTTAAGGATTAGAGAGTATATGCCAAGCTTAATTTAATGTATTGTAGATACAAAACTATATGTAACTTAATCCTTGCTGTTACTGCACTAAGACAGACACTGTTGAAATTGTAGTAATGAGCAATGTTTATGTTGATGTTGTATTGTTAGAAGAATATGGCTTTGGGTTCTCAGAAAGATCAGGAAAAGGCACAGAAGGCTTGTGCTTTCTCACAGCATGATCTCAACAGGTGTTTATTTCCAGGTGCAGAACACTTAACTTCAGAGCTACAGTAATACTAACGGATGTGATTCTAACATCCTGCTCGGTTATTATAGTTTAATGCCACTCAGCATTATAATTAGCTTTACTAGACATTAATAAGTGGGTTTAATATTCAAACCATGGTGTTGGAGTTAAGTGTGCCAATGAACCTTATCAGTGGAGCAAAATGTAAATTTTAACTCATTTATCTCATTAGTCTTTAATAAGGCTGTGCTTCACAAATCATGGCTGCATCATTCGCTGATTATACCCTCTGATCTGCTAAGCAAAATAGCAGTCTAATAATAGACATACATTGCATAAAATTCTTCCACTGGTGTTCTGAAACGCTTCATGTATCCTTTTTTTTTCATTTAGGGGGCCTTGATTGTGTCTTATCTCTTCTGCACAATGCCAAAATATAGAAATGAAGGTAGAGACAAGAATTAATTTCTCGTAGGCCCTGGATTTAGAGGTGTTTTGCCAAACAGGAGTTTGTGATGGGCTGTAAGTCTTGGTGTGTAGTCTTTAAGAGTGTGGTGCATAGGGATTTTGAGTTTTTGGGACAGGTAAATGGCCGGACAGTCAACTGAATAATGTTGACTTGCTGCTTTAGTAATAATCAGAGCTCCCCTGATTGTTGGTGGCTCTTGTCCTTGTATTAAGGGAGAAACTGAGCTGAGTGATTTGTCTCAGGCTCATGTAAAAGGGAAGAGAATTGGAGAAGGTAAAGTCTCGTGGCTTGAGCTCTTGTATGCAAGCAGTTACCATTGTAACTCGTGATGATGACTGTTGTGTGCCCTGCATGTCATTCAGAACAAGCAAGAGGAAATTCAACGTATTTGAAGTAATTATTCTAGCAAGTCCAATTTTGATGCTTTTCCCCAGCAAGTTGCTCATATAGCATTGTCGAAGCCTAAAGAAACTGGCTCAATTCTTCTAGAAACTTTAAAGCTTTGGAGGTTTCTCAATAGATGTTGGTAAGATTCACTGACTGGGAGTGAGCAGGGGTGATTCTGGTGTCTGAGGCAACAAAACTCAGTCATTCCACTTGTAAGCTGATATGGTTTGGGTTTGCTTCCATGTGGTCTTATATTTTGAAAAAATTATACTAGCGTTCTCAGATTGAATTATTTAATGTTTGCATTTCTTTCTAGAGCAACATTAAAGCAATATTTCAGGTACATGGTCTGTTATGACAGAATCTGTTTAAATGGTTGCAAGGGGGAATCTCTTTTCTTATCATAGTCTGTTAAACTGATATTTAAACATCTTTGTAGTGTGCTGAGGGACGTTAGCAGTGTATTTTAATCGCAGCAACTACTGCTCACAGGGTCACAGAGCCTGTTGATTACTTTTGGAGGTAGATGGACTATGCCAGTAGTCCTCCTTCACAGGACTGTGTTGTATTTTCTGTGTTGATCTTAGTGATGGTCAGATGGTAGGTAGGTACATTGTCACAGAGAAAACTCATTTTTTTCCCTGCTTAGAGAAAATCACAGATTTGTCTCCCAGTCCTACTGAGTTAGAGGATGGAGGGGCATTGCCGCAACCCCATCTGTACACATGGAATCCAGTGGCTTTCATTTTGAAGTTGTCAAGTTTGAGGACTGATTCTTTCCAATTAGGCTGATTGTTGTAGTATCCATAAGTGCAGCCTTTGGTACTGGCACTCCTGAAGAGAGGCTTTCATAGGATCATAGAATGGCATGGGTTGGAAGGAACCTGAAAGATTATCCAGTTTCAGTCCTGTCACCATGGCCAGGGACACCTTTCACTAGTCAAGGTTGCTCAGGGTCCCATCTAACTTGGCCTTCAGGGATTCGGCATCCACAACTTCTCCACGCAGCTGTTCCACTGTCTCACTACCCTCTGAATAAAGAATTTCTTCCTATGGCCTAATCTAAACACCTCTTGTAGTTCAGAAACATTTTCCCTTGTCCTATCACTGTCTGTCCATGCAAAAAATTGCTCTTCCTCCTCTTTGTAAGACCCATTAAAGTACTGGAAAGCTTTAGTGAAGTCTCCCTGGAATCTTCACAGCTCTCTCAGCCTGTCTTTGTAGAAGAGCTGCTCTAGCCTTCAGGTCATCTTTATGGCCCTCCTCTGGACCTGCCCTAACAGGTCCACATCTTTCTTGTGCTAAGAACTGTAGACCTGGGTGCAGTATTCCAGGTGTGGTCTCACAAGGGCAGGTTTTCCTTCTATCCTTCATTAATTTGTCATATATATTTGGTTTTATGCTGACTTACTAGTAGCAGCATTTATTTTCAGTTAGTTTTTTCAGCACAGAGACTTGGTTGAATGCAAATGCTTCATAAAGTCACCAAAGTGCTTCCTGAGACACTCTGTGATTCTCAGGGCTGAGGATAATGTCTTCCAGAGTAAAAGTCTCCTTGAGAACAGCAGGGATGTCTGAGCTACCTGACAGTTCTGAAACAGGAAGAAAGGGCTTCATTATTGCAGTGGCTGTGGCATGAGTTACTGTGCAAGTATAATGTTATGCAAATATAATGTGGGGCGAGGTGAAGATAAAACAGAATGGAGATTGCAGTGTATGTGGTGATGGTAGAAATACGGTGAGTTTTGTTTTAGCAGAGGGATAGCTGGTGAATGATGTAACAATTTGGCATATTCTTAAGTGCTTTCATAACTGATGCATCAAAACAAAAAAATTGGTTTGACATATGCTTTCTACAAGTCAAAGGGTGGAAGAATAATCATAAATTTTTAAATTCAGTGTCAAGAACCATGTCCTCAGGAATAAAGTAGGAGGTCTCACTTCCAAACGTGCCGTGGTTACAGCTGACAGCTGTTCAAGGTCTGTGCATACAGACAGAC
This sequence comes from Prinia subflava, assembly GCF_021018805.1. Lineage (NCBI taxonomy): Eukaryota > Metazoa > Chordata > Aves > Passeriformes > Cisticolidae > Prinia > Prinia subflava. Next base: position 4,098,393 of record NC_086283.1, on the reverse strand, counting down.
TGTCTCGTGCCTCTGTGAGCTGCTTCTGTCTTCAGCCTGGGAGCTCTCTGAGGACTGGTGTGTCAGATCTGAATGTGGGATACTGTAGCTTCTGCAGCTCTGGCAGCCTCACACGGAAGGACAGAAGTGGAGGTGAGAAGCTGCAGGGCTCCCCAAGACATACACAGACACTCCTCACTTTCAGAACTGTGCAGACAGGAATGAACAACTTGGTGATGGGTGGAACCTGTGCTTTCCCACGCCTGTGGAAGCCTCCATAGGTGTTACAAAATTAGATGGGAGAGGCTGTGGTTTGACTTTGGTTGTCGATGCCGAGAAGCAGTCCTGCCAGGGCTGACATCCAACTCTCTTATTTACTAGGGTTTCAGTGTTGGTCATTCCAAGTGTTAAAAAGCTTAAATAGTAATTAGATTTAATTTTTACTTGACTCTGATACTTGCTTCACCTTTTAGTAGATACATTCGTGAGGTTCTGTGTTTTTCAGAGCACTCCTTTTATAAGATGAATAGCTTTCATTTGCAATTTGTTAGGTTATTTGCCTTCTTTTACTCTCTAGGGTGTGACAGTTGCTAGTTTATCTGCATTCCTTCCTGGACTAGAAAGACACCTGTATTTTTGCTCATGTTTTCTCAAAGGTTCAAAGGCAAGACCAAAAAAAAATTATACAGAATTGTTATCAAAGTGTCAGATTACATTTTTTTTTTTTTTTTTTTTTTTTTTTATAAATTGTTTTTCTGATGGTTTATCAGTTGGGTTGTTTTGTTTTGGGTTTTTTTTGCGTGCTGGCAACATGTCTGAGACAGGTGTTATACAGACTATATATGTTTCATTTTGGGCCTATGCATCCATATGTTTTATTATCCAGGGAAAGGCATTCACAGGAACGGGAGATGCTGTAATGATATTCAGTTTTCAGTTGCAGAAGACTAGGTGGTGTAAGAGTGTAAAATATTTTCACAGTAGAGTAGCCTTATATTAGGAGATCAGAGATGCAGAATTAATTTGCACTCTGCATAATGGAAAACCTAACACTGTGTACATGACACAAATAATTTTATTCCTAGGAAAGCTGGAGAAGCTTCAAGGGAAAAACATCTACCACCTGTAAAAGATGCAATGTAACTAAATAGAAATGGAAATACAAATAACCTGTAGATTTTTCTTTGATCTGGCTTTTTATGCACTAAACATCATAGAAGTGCCAACACTCAATTTTGGATTTTCTTGTTTACTACCATATGTATTAAAGGCAAAAAATTTAACATACGTGTAGGAAATTGTTGTCTGCCAAAGTCCACCCAACATGCAGATCTGTACTAATACATTAAATTAAGAGTGTCAATGCAGGGGCCAAGGTTGTTTTTCCATGGAACTATGCTCATAGATAAGTTATTTAATTGAGGTTCTTTGTTATAGGAATTAATATAACATGAGTCTTCAACTTCTGCTTGTCTGCTCTGAGATGGAATAGAAAGGAAGAGGGAGAGCAATGTTTCCTATGACATGAATACCTGGGGTTTTGTGCATTAGGAATGGGGAGTTGGAGAGGTAGGACAGGATTTTGTAAGGAAGTGTTTATTTTGCCTTTTTTTTCCCCTCTTTTATTTTTCCACCCCTTTGTTTTTCAGTGTACAGTGAGATATAATGATTTGTGTGTCTCATCTTAAACGCTAATGTTTATTGAGTGGTTTTGCCCAAATTTGACAATTGCAAATCATAAAAAGAATTTTGCAAGGGGCTTTCTCTTTGTCAGACTTGAACATAATTTAGGACAGAGGAAGTTTACTAGTTTTTGGAGCTTTCTCCAAGCTAAATTGGAAATGTCTGATGCAAACAATATTGGTTCACAGAGTTCTGTTGTTTCTATCTTTCGATTCTTTTAAAGAAGGAAAGAATGCCAACATTTATGGTTTTAAAGTATCAATCCACTAAGTATAACGTTTTGACGCAAAGCCTACTTATTTAATATGAGGCAATAGATATACATAGGGCAAGATAAGAAAACAACATTTCAGATTTTAGTAGCTCATTAAGTTGGCAGGTTTGAGGAGTAATTTGTGATGGGCTTTTGCCATCCTAGAGTGCACTGAAACAGTTGTCCTGAAGCTCTGTAACAGGATGCTTTTGGTCATTCTCTTTGTTCATTAGTTCACCATGTCACTAACATGCCATCATTTCAGAGTGTAGGAAATAATATTGACTTGGTGGATAAGTAGCTTGGGGTGGTAATTATCTCTAAAATGAATAGTTTCAGTAACTGTGTACAGAAGATAAATGACAAATTCAAGTTATCTAGTCAGTTATTACAGTCTGTGTACTATAATGAACATATTGAGGGGTATAGAAGGGTTTTACTGTGTTATAGCTGCATAAATTTCGATAGAGTTATAAACTGATTTTTTCCAGGAAAAAGAGAACTTTGTATTGCAAATGAAGTTTTGGGAGGAGAAATAAATATGATTATAGACTAAGTATTATGTTAACAACTATGCAATAACCATTCTATACATAAAAATTTTGATTTTATGGAATATTATGTCCTTTTCTGGTGCTTTTAGTGTGAAAGAGAAACATAGAGAGATGTATCATGTGCATGTGAACAAGAGGGCAATTCCATCTGCAGAGCTGGAAGTTCTTTTCTCAGTGCAAACTTGGCAACAGGCCTCTTGGGAGGATTGATTGTTGTTTGGTTTCTTTGTTTATTGGTCAAATAATCAAGGTAGTCTTAATGCTGTTTTGCTGCTGATTCTTGTGTTTGAACTATATTTAGAATCTGCAGAATCAACTCAGAGTGTGGAAATTAAAAAAGAATTGTGGCTTCTGTATCATGAAACACAAAATGTTTAAAATATATGTGTATTTGCATTTTATTGTGATCAGTGCGGAAAGCACACACATCTTCTTTAATGTCACTTTGTACACTTGAGAACATTATTCTTGGACTTCTTATGCTTATTATAATGAGTAATTTGACATGTTGTACAAATCACTTGAAAAATCGTCTTACATATTATTGCTGTAGCCATAAAATATATAGCTTAATCTTGTTTTCTGTAATCTACATATGATAATTATAGGTATATTGATAACATTTTTCTAGACTGTCTTTCTCTTGGGAAGGTAGTATTTCCTGTACTGTGTGCTAGTGTTCTGAAAATAGTTTTAAATCTTCAGAGTGTAGAGTCTTCTACTGCTTTGCTGGTCTCATTCATCTTCCTGTCAGGAAGGCTTTCTAGAAAGGTAACTTAATAATTTCCTATGAATTTATTTTATACTTTTAGCTACAGAAACTGTTTTACCTTTCTCAAAAAACAATCTAAACCACAAAAAAACGGTCCATCACTTCAGCATCGCATCTTCAGGAAGCATGTGGTTTCTCTAAATTGTGAGCATGTTGGAGCTGGGTTTGTGTGTCACACAGGTGTCAGAATTATGTTGGAAAGCAAAATTGATGCACAGAGTGCATGGGTCACTTTGATTTCTTTCTTCCACTGGCATAATAAGAACAAAGTAGGTTTTGTCAAATGTCTGCTTTCTGATGTGTTGCTCCCTCCCACTCCTGGATACTGATGAATTTTGAAATAAACCCTGTACATATTCCTAATAAAGATGAGGACTTTGACAACAAATTTTAGCAGTAATTCACTTCAATTATGGCAAAAATTGACTAATCTAGACATAGCATGGCATATTTGTAATTGACTATATGTGAAGTAATGGAGAGCAGATTCATTCACTCAGTGACTTGTGCTGTGCCCTCTGGGGTTGTGTTGTTTCTCTTTGAAACTTGGTATGGAAACATATGCAGTACAAAGTTTTAAACTGAGGTTTGTTTTGCTTGTGATGTCTGTCTCACACAGTACAACACCAAATGCTTTTTTCTGTGGGCCTTGGACATTTTTATGACTTGGTTTTCTGTGGAAGTAGTCTTCTCTGGGGTCATCAATTTTGTTGGTGATGTGGGAATGAACCAGCAAAGCTAAAGCCTTTGAGCTGATTTCAGTACAATGACATCTACATTCTTTAGTGTGTAGGTAGAAAAGAGCTCTTCTGAACTGCCATCTTAAGGCCTTTTTTAAAAAATTCATTTTTAATATCCTATATTCTAGTAGTAGACTAGACACCTCAGTCATACGGTGCCAGAATGCCATTAGGAAGAGAGAGGTTTCTATCTTGGATTTTAAGAACCCTAGCTGCTGGGTTTTTATTACGTTTTTAACCAATGTAATCTAATGAATCCCTAATTGTTACTGAATTGTTGCCTTTCTGTAGTAGGCTAAATGTGAGGATATAAAGTGCAACAGAGAAACAGGTTTATTATATGCCTTATCTCTCATAAAAAGATTCAAGTCATACCATTAATATAACAACCATATTTTTTTTCTTTATCTAGCTTCAGAATTATGACCTAGGGATATGAATATGTAGTTCATTCCTCCTGGGACTTTGCAAACATAGCTTCAGTAATTGTATGCTCTCAAGTTCCAGTGAAATTGCCTGTGTGCAAATGAGTATGGTAGATGAACATACCCTGTGGTGTAACAGGTAAATCGGGCCTTTCCTGAGCAAGTCAAGGTCTCTGTCAAGTATTTGATGTTGCTTAATTCCTGTTTTCTTGAGCAGTAAGTGCCATTTCTCTTCTGTGACCTTTGATGAACCTGGTAGTATGACCTTTGATGAACCATCTTTGCTGGTTAGCTGTTTATCTTCCAGGGTACACTGGATGTAATTTTAGCCTAATCCTTCCATGCATATTGGACCATACTACCTAACTGGCATCTCTGTTCTTTGATTTTGGCTGACCCGTGCAGCAGGAGCCTCTGAGGGCCTGGGGTGTGGCTTAGCCTGTGTCCCAGTGAATAGGCTGCCAGCAGGAGTTGATCCTGTTGCTTGCCCTTGAAGCAAGCCTGTTTATGCCAGTGTAGCACTGCTGGGCTGGGGCTGTCAGCTGGGCCTTGGTGCATCACTGCTGCTTGCTTGCTGCGGGGGAGTTGCCTGTTCATGTGTCTGGAGAACCATGGAGTTATTTAATGCTGGAACCTAGACTTCCTGATGTATAATACTATAAGATTATATAGATCACATGAAGAGCTTAGTAGTAGCCCAGTTGAGCTAATGTGAATCTACAATAAGTATGTGAGGAGTGTAGCTCCCCAGATATTTGATAGAAGATGAATTTTTAACTGAAGCAGACTGACTGTAGATGGGACAGGAAGATTTTTTGTCTCATTATAAAACATACTCTGTGCAATTTCTCTCATGAGAGTGATCGTTAGGCAGTCTCTGTGGGGACAAGGCACAAGACATTCTTACTTTCATGTTAGCAGGTTGGATTAAATTGTGCTTGATGAGAACAGATTGATACTTTGGTTAACTACATTGCTTTACAATTTGTGGTGACTCATTCTCTGTTAGGCTTTTAAGCAGATAGCTTTATCAGTGTAAAATGTATTTTGTCCCACCTACACATGGAAAGCTTAACATCTTTGCAAATACTGGGTAGAAAAGCTGGATTGAAGAAAGCTGCCTAAATGTGAAATGCTTGCTTGCGGTAGACAAAGGACAGGAGAAATTGGGACTGCAGCACTGACATATGAAACAACAAATGAAGAAGGAAGATGATTGTTCACAAAGTTTAAATGATCCTGCTAGTAATCTGATTCTGCTTTCTTGCTAGTAGAGCTTCTGAAGGTGAGTAGGAGTTAATGAAAATAAGAAGAATTCTGTGATGCAGTGACTTTTAACCACTGTTTTGCAGTTGCCTACTGCAGACCTACTGCTCTCCAGTGAACAACAGGTAATCCTTCTGCACTCTGGTGGTAATTGTATAGGATTGTTAAGGGTGGGGATGTGACTGTTCTTCCTAGGCTTTGGTTTTGCAGCAAAACTTCGGCACAAACACTATGAATCCTTTTCTTTGAAAGCATTGATGTCTTCCTTTGAAACACTATTGTTAGTAAGATTTAAACCCTCTCCCTGATCATAGTTCCTAAAGAAATTCTGACAAATTCATGCAGAAGACTTTCTTTTCAATCAAAAGTAAACAAATCCTGAACAAGGTCCCTTTTAAGTTGAAACTAAGTTGAGGCATGCTAAAAATTACGACTCATTTTTCTTCTGTCTTCCTTTATCCACTTATCAGAGACTGCAGAGGTGTGATTGCATAGCTATAAGCAAGACCGTATAATTTCCCTCTACTTCTTTGAAGTGGTCTGATTTCAAGCCCCTTTATGCTACACTGATCCATGAAGAAGTTTTGATGTGTGCTGTTTCTTTCTCTGCCATCAAGGCTTCTCTGTTGCCTCTTGTGTACCTGGACTGCCAGTATGGAAAGCTTTGGCCTGTAGAGAGCAAAAGTGTGCAGCATCTGGTAACAGAGGTTTGCTTGTGTTTGTGAATTGTTGAGCATGGCATCTTAATGTCCCAACAGCAGACAACCTTGATAAATTGCAGAGCCTTGCAGCATATTTTATGCCTTCTTTACTGTCTTACTGTATTAGACAGCATATCTTTTGTCTTTGTTATGCATTGCCAGAGAAACCCCAATCCTGCAGACTTTTGTGCTGGTTTGTTTTGGTTTTTTGTAAATGCAAAAGTGAAATTTTGGGAAGAGACACTCCATTGTGAGAAGACTTTACAAGGGATTCTCTGCTAGGCTGTTCTTCCTAGTGTACTTTACAGTAAAATAAGTACTTCTTTTGATTGAGGTGTTCAGCCCTGTAATCAGCTGTGCGAGAAGAGCTGATGGCTTCCAGGCTTCTGAAGGAAAACTGAACACAGATATCCTCCCATGAACCCAATGGCTGAGTCTTGTGGGCTGCTGCATTTCTTCAACTGGAAACAGGCCGAGTTGTACTAAAGCGTTCTGAAATAGCTCTAGAAGGCATATGTAAGTGGGCTTGACCTTGTGATAGGGTTAAACAACTGATAGATAAGATATGAAAAATTTACCTGCTAAGAAGGTTCTATTACTGTGTGGCAGAGTCAAAGTATTAAACTGAGCAGTGGCTTTTGGAAGTAAAATTTTGAATGGACTGTATGAGAGGTATATTCATACTTGTCAGGGTTATCAGATGGTGGAGTAATAGCTTGATCAGGATTTAGCAGAGGAAAAGGGCTAAACTATTGTAAAATTTTAATCATGAACTGATTAAAATAAGTGGTTACTTTTGTTCTTAGTGGTCCCTGAGTTCACTTCTACTTTTTCTTGCATGAATTAATGTTTTGTAAATTAATTTACTTCCTCACCTTTGGACTCATTATGGTCAGGTTATTTGTCTTGTTTAATTGAAGTGAGATTTAATTCACAGGGAATGATGTGATGTTACATTTAGTGTTGCACATTTGGTCTTGCAATATAATCAGGTAAACCTAATCCAGTAACAAAATCTGCTTACAATAAGTGTAGTCTGTCTGCCACTGCTATTACCACAGCATGCTGTTACACTGAAATGTATCTTACAAGATAGTCTCTCTTCCAATTCAATTACCTTTTTTAAAGAGGGACTCTGTTTTTAGGATGTGTTCTGTGACCACTTAAGTTGTCAAAAGCTTTTTGAAACGCTATTACAGAGTTTGAGGTCTTTGAAGCCTACACAATCTATTAGTGTTTTGTATTACTAAGGAAATCCCAGCATCCCAAGACACTTTCGAAACTGGAAATATTTGCTTCCTTAGGGGAATTGATTTGAACTTAGAAATATTGTTGCACATTGCAGTCTGCAATGCTGTCTTGTTAATTTTAGATTAGAGATGATTAAAAAGCTGTAGTTGGGAGGCTGTGAGGATAATGTCTGTGTTCTTCAATTACTCTCAGATTTCTGATCCAGCAGCTGGGCTAGAGGCAAGTGAACTAAGCCCTTGTCAACAATGTTTGCTGCAGACAAGTTGTTTTCCACTAATTATTTAAATTTGCTATTTTTGTTCTTCATTTGATACTCTGTATAGTCTGTTTATGATCACTTTTGTGAAGTAGGAGGAAACATTGAGAGTGTGAAACGTTATAGATGTTATTGTTTGTCAACACAGAACAAATTATTTTTTGGGGATTATTTCTTATTAAAGAGGCTTTAATGTTGGGATTGTACGTATGTGCAGTATATATTTCTAGGTGCAGATTTCAGTTATAGAACATAAATGCTGGAGATGAATTTGCTATTTTACAGTTTGTTGGTCGCATATTCACAAAGATCTTTACCAAGCAATAGGGTGGTGCTTGTGTCTGTAATAACAAGTAGAGTAAATAGACCAGGCAGGATGCATGAAACATCAGCTTGAGAGGACCTTCCTAAAAGGTTTCTGTGATTGATAGCGTAGACATTTCTAGAGTTGGCAACACTGAAAGTCCTTGCTATTCTGATCTAGACTCATCTAACAAAGATGCAATTTGAACCAAAATGCTGGCAGGTTTTGTTGACTTGTGTATCTGAGAATTTGCTGTGTTGTCATTTGAGTTCCCGTTTTCCAAACTGAGAAATAGCAAGAAGCTCTTAAGTATCTTGGATAAATAGAACCTTAGGAGTTGTTATGCTGGAGATGAGGGGACACCTGCTTGTCTTGAAGGCTTCTTTTGCCAAGGCTGTAGATGTTCTTTTTATGTGGTGGCTGGACATAGAATATCCTTGTGTAGGAAAAATGTCCACTCTCCAAGTGCTGGCTACAGCAGTCATCTGCCTCGGCAGTAAGCTGTTAGCAGGGGCAGAACTTGAATGTTCAGTGCCATAGTGATGGTTATAAATTCTTACACAAACATTGATAACTAAATAGCACTCTTGTGGAAAGTGAGCTTTCCTACTGGACACACAAACGTAACAGTGGCTCTGTCACTGGACCTCTTGGCATCTTCGCGGATTTTGAATGAGTGTCAAGATGTATACCATTTCTATTCATTTGAGATCTTTTCATAGGTGCAGAGAAGCAGGCAATATTTCATGAATCTGAAGCACCAGTATGGAACTATCAAAAAGCAGTCTGTTTAGAGAGCTAAAAGATAGGGTAGGGTCTGTCTGGCGGTGAGGGAAAGAATCCTGTCTTGATGTTTGTGGAGTAGCATCTGAGGCCGGGATAGGAAAGATGCACAAAGAAAAAATATGAGGAAGACAGAAAATTGCAAAGGCTAGGGAGGACAGAGAGTTAAAACAGATTAGAAGGGAGTAGAAGAGAGGGTAATGGGTTAAATAGGTTTGGGTCGCCTGTGTGTGGTAGCATCCTAGAGCTTTGTGTGCATCTGGAGAGTCTTACATCACTGATTTTTATCAGAATCTGTGAAGAATGCCATAGTCTCCTTTATTGTTGTTTATTATCTTAAGTATTGGAGACTGATCTGAGGTTTCTGATTCTGTGCTGCTAATGGAATTCGTCATGTGATAAGTAGATGTGTAATATCAGTTCCTTTTAGTTAAATTCTTAAACAACAAGCAAAGGCTACATTGAAACAGCCTCTAAGTTGTCAAGTGAAAGAACTCATAAATTCCAGAATGGAGCTTGCCTCTGCTTTGTTAATTAAGTTCTCTTACTGCACCTTATGATACCATCTTTAATTACATGATCATATTAGTTTTTCCAAAGCTGCTTGCTTCATGCACAGAAGAGATCTGCTAAAAGGGTGAATTAGGGTTGTAAAGTGAAGGACACTTCCCTGGAGAAGTCTGCTGGACTTCTACCAACATGGAAAAGTTTCTATTTGCATGAGTGCTGGCAAAGAGGAACCAGCAGGAAGTGGGCAGGTGATATGAAGTATATGTCAGTTAAATATTTCTTGGATTATTGGCTATAGTACTAGGCGAAGTACCTAGAGCAGGCTTTTTCTAAATGGCGTGTAAGCATGCATCATGCTTTTCCAGTGTTTCTTGGTAGAAATATTTAGTGCTCAGAGTTGCAAACACATTGCCAGAAATTGTGCATTTAAGGTGTAGTGGTATCCTACTTAAGAAAGTAATGATAAAAGTACCCAGATCCTGGGTCTCTCAAGTTGGGTTCTCAAATCCACTTGCTCCTTTGATCTCTGATTATTTTTGTGTTTTGTTCTGTTTTTCCTCTGCAGGAACATCAGTAGTGTAGAAACAGTACATACAGTTCATTTTCACAGGACTGATTAAGAAGTATCAGTGTACTGGCAGGTGTCGTCAGGTAAATGAACACATGAGCTGTTTCTTAGTGGTTGTGCATGATCCTCTCTGCTGCATCTGGTTCCAGGTTGTTTATAATCTGGGGAGTAGTTTGCATGGAGTGCCAGCTTCATTCTGGAAGTGGTGTCACCCAAACAGATAAAGTGTGCAGGATTTATGCTGGTTATGCTTGCTTCTCCACATACAGAATATGTTATCTGCAAAAAGGATGGGCTAGGTTGTGTTACTTGTATTGTGTGAGAGTGCTTAGCAAGTGCATAAGAAATGCATTGTATATGCTGAAAGAGGCAGGGTTAGGATGGAGGAGGGAGGCTGATTGTGCAACTGAATCTTGAACTTATGAATATATGTGTGTTTATTATATACACAGGGGAGTGCGTAACCTCCTTGCTTGCCTCAGAAATCTTAGCAGTTGTACCCTGTATATTTTTGGACTCTTAAAATGGCAAAAGTCGCTGCTATTTTTGAGACAGGCTGGATGTTTTCCTGTGCAGTTTCAAGAATATAAACAGAGCACGCATACAGGGAGCAGAGATGTCCACTAGAGAGAAAAGATTTTCATCTTTTAAGATATGCACAGAGAAATCCCTTCTATACTGGCAAAGAATTGCTGCATGGGATTTGGCAGCTTATGCTACAAAAAAATTCTGTTTGTTGTTGGGAGCTTTTGGTTGGGATTTTTTCGCTATGGTCCCAAACTGAAATAAATAGAATGCCTAGTTGGTTTGCAAAAAGGAGAATAAAAATGTAAACGTTCTAAAAAGAAAAAGGGGGGGAGGGGGAGCTGTGTGACTTAGATATTGGTGCGTGAGGGAGTAACATGTTCTCTTAAGCCTCTCAAATATCTGCAAGACCTCAATCTTTGTTTCATTTTAACTTTGCCCTGCAGGTGTGCAACTAGTTTGACACTCAGATATCTACGATATTAAATAATGGATGAAAGGAATATTTCAATGTTTGATCCTATTCTCATAGTCCTTTAATATGACATCTCAATTTATTTGGCTTTGGATACCATGAAGGTTTTATCTATTATGTTGTTTGATTTTATTTACTTTGGTACTGATACAGATGCATCCTTCTATGTGAATATGGTGCTCTACAGATGTTTTCAACTGTTTATGATATGATTTCTGGCAGAAGACTTCTAAGAACTTGTAATTATATCTACTGCTGGAAAATATTTTTTTAAAAAAATGGAAAAGTAACCTCTACTTTTTTTTTTACCTGTTCAGTCTATGCAATGTTAGTTACTAAGCAACTCTGAAGAGACATGGTCAGATGGCTAAAGCATCAAAACGAGAAACTAAAAATGCAGTGATATGCATAAAATGTTTATTGCATAAGCTTCTGTTGTGTTTGTTTATTTCAGTAGCACCTTATTTCAGTCACTGATCTCAAAAGTTGGAGCATTATAAGCTATTATGAGCAAAAGTCTAAGATGATCCCATATAAAATGCTTAAAAAAAATTTATCCTCAAACTGAATAAAAAGAAGAAAAGTTTGTGTTCTCTTTAAGTATGTTCTTTTCTGTTAGACACTATAATTTGATGTGTACTGGTATATATGTGTTTCTTTTTGGTTTTGTTTTCTTTTTAACAGATTTCTGTGGGTATCAATCTCACCATGATGCTTGAACATCTGTAGCTCACTGGAAGATTTAGAAAAGAAACTCAGCATGACCTAGTTGGCTCGACCTGTGAAAATTTTATAATGTCCTCTGGAACAAGTATCAGCAGAAATAGGCAGGCTCCCAGCCTGCAGGGTGTTGACCCAGAAACATGCATGATAGTGTTTAGAACACACTGGGCACAGGTAATGTTAATTAGTTTTATTGATTGAAGTAAGCTGCATTAATACAAATTTGCTTCATTCTTTCTTTTGGAATAATCCTGAATTGCTCAGGAACAACTGTCTTTCATGTAGGATGTAGTAGATGACACTGAACTGTCTTTAAAATGCAAAAGTAATTGACCTTTCAAGGTATGGTTAGCCCTTACTAATCACACGTGGAACTCTGGATTTGCATCTAAATTGGAAGTGGTAGGACATGGTGATATCTTATTGAAGGCCTAGATCTTCTTACAGGCTTTCCTATTGATTCATTGTGACTTGCACCCTGTTGCAGACTTCTGCGCTTCTTTTCCTTGTGCTGGGTAAGTCTTGCCTATCCCTTTAAAGTAAATTAGATGCACAGTGCCAAGCTGTATGCACTCTTGTTTATTATGGATAGATGTAGATTATACATTTCAGCATATTCTAAAAATTGTTTGCATGTCATCAGGATTGTAATTGCTTTTAAGCAAAGATGTTTTGCTGTGAGTACCATAATATAAGGTCTTGTTTGCTGCAGTAGTATCAATAACCTAACAATTTAGATAAAATTGATTTTTGTGCTACTGTTCTTGTTGCTCTTTGGCGCTCCCATGAAACCAGCCAGACAAATGGTGGTGTTTCTGAGATGTTTCCAGAGTCAGGAGCCATCATTCAAGAGTCACCTTTTCTCACCTAACTAGTGATGTGTCATTTTAGGGGAGCCACTGTTCCTTCATGGTTTTGTGGCAGTTATCCTCCACAAAAAGGCTAAACACAATGGGGTTTTTTTTCAGACAGTGAACTTTATTGTTTGCATGCACAACAGAATGTAATTCAGGGTTAGAAGTGCTGGTGGTATGACTGTTACTACTATATTGAAAGTTGCAAGAGTATGTGGGCTTCAGTGACCATTTGGTATCATATAAAACATGTCAAGCAAAGAACAGCACTGTGGGCTGCTACGACTCTTACTAGTGCAAATCACCCCATGATACTGATATTCCTGAGCACAGTTACTCTGGCTCAAGAACAGGCCCGTTCATTTCAGTCCTCTGTGACAAACTTGTTTCAAACATCATGGAAACTCCATTTCTGAACACTAAAGAAACCTGTTTTGTCCATGTTTGAGAGAGCCCCTGGTTTTCAGGAATAGGGTGAATGACAAATTTAGGTGCTTATTATAAAAGGAGAACAACAGCAGTGTATTTTTGCCTTGTACATGTCAAATGTGAAGCTTTCAGGTTTTGTCTGTCAAACTTCCTAAATCTGAAAACATAGAAAGACTTAATGCTTTTTGTGTTAAAGAATTTTGATAATTTTTTTCCTTGTAGTGATAGGTGTGTGCGTTTTATGATGCATTCAAGTGCATTAAAACTGATCTGTCTTTATTTCTCTTTAGGTTCTGAAAATCTTAGAGAAGCACGATCCTTTGAAAAATACTCAGGCAAAGTATGGGGCAATCTCACCTGATGAGGCCAGCACTGTCCAAAATTACGTGGAACACATGCTTTTCTTATTAATTGAGGAGCAAGCAAAAGATGCCTCGATGGGGCCTATTCTGGAGTTTGTGGTCTCAGAAAACATCATGGAGAAGCTTTTCCTTTGGAGCCTGCGGCGGGAGTTCACCGATGAGACAAAAATTGAGCAACTCAAAATGTATGAAATGCTCGTAACCCAGTCTCATCAGCCTTTGCTGCATCACAAGCCCATTTTGAAGCCTTTGATGATGTTGCTGAGTTCCTGCTCAGGAACAACCACCCCAGCAGTGGAAACAGAGTTGGTTGTCCTCTTGAACCAGCTCTGCTCTATAATAGCCAAAGATCCTTCCATTTTAGAACTGTTTTTCCACACTAGTGAGGACCAAGGAGCTGCCAATTTCCTCATTTTTTCCCTGCTGATCCCCTTCATTCATCGAGAAGGAACAGTAGGCCAACAGGCCCGGGATGCACTGCTTTTCATAATGTCTCTGTCTGCAGAAAACAACCTTGTTGCAAATCACATAGCAGAAAACACCTATTTTTGCCCAGTAAGTTGTTCCTATTTTACATGGTCTTTAGCACTAAACTAACTCTCTTGTCTGCATTCTTTCTTCCTTTTCTGTCATTTTTGTTAAAGAGGTGTTGTAAGCACATTTGTTTCTGCTAACACCTATTTCACAAATGGCAATGCTGTTTAAACCATCTCCAATGTCAAATGTACTCTTCTTGTTTCCATACCAGTGTCTTGTGTTTTTGGGCCAACACAAGTGTTTTTGCAGTCACACAATTGGAAATTGGAATTGGAATACTGATGGAAGTTATAGCAGAACATAATGGGAGGGAAATCTGTTCTGTCTCACTGTGAGGCACCTTTGAGATTCTGGAGCTGAAGGGAGTGAGAAAGGGGAGTGAGGTGTCCTGAGGTGGTTGTTTCAGGTGGCAGCACAAGTTTAAGCTGGCTCTGCTTCCCACACTGACATCAGTTCGACAGTTCAAACAACAAGAGTGAGAATAGTAATAGTGTTACAAAACCGTCATAATTTTTCAAGAGAAAAGGGAGATATTGCTCTTTGTCACAAAATTGGATGTTTCTGTGGCTGTCTCTGGCTAACCACCATCTTGCTACCTTATTTTCTGTTACAAAACTTGGTAGCACCCTTGCATTGTTACACCTGGCAAATTGATCTTGCTACATGAATAGAAAACTTTTACTTACCTTGCTGTTAAGTAATCTGATCTAACTAACAAAGCTGTGCTACTACAGTTTTAAAGCTAAAGCAGACTGGAATAACAACACCTGCTTCTTCTTCTTCATGCCTTATCACAATCTGAGATGTGCAGTGGGTATGTTCAAACCCAAGTATCATTCTGTACAGAAGTTGCTCTTGTGGGTCATTTTTCTATATTCGGCATGGCTTGCATTTTAATTTGATAAATCGTGAAAAAATGAAGTGGAGGAGAGTCTTACATGGCTACTAAAGCAGAGACCTGTAAAAGAGAGAGCACTAAAATCCCTGCCACTGCTTTACAGCTGCTCCAGCCTTAGGTGTCCATTTATTCTGAGATTGCTTTGAGCAGTAGGGCAGAGCCACACCTGCAGGGTAGGTGAGACCTAAAAATTCCACAACAAAACTTCTAAATGGTTTCTTTTGTCAGTTGTAAATACTGCTTCAATTTGAGACCCCAGTTGACCTTGTTTAATAGGTACTGCCAAAGAGTATCATATTGGTTCTCAAACTGTCCCCAAGACAGATACCATTATTGGATCCACGCTATAACTTCCATAATTACATTTTCCAATTAGTTAAAAATAATAACCAGCCTTATTACACTGAAGATAAAAGCCAGCTTGCAACAGCAGGGAGCTATGATCGACAATCATTCCAATTAGGAAGGTTTCTTGTCAAAATGTGCTAAAATCAGACTTTTCTGAACAGTAATGAGGCTGGCCTAAGTCTATAATAAGACTTTAATGTAATGCCATATATTTAGCTTACTTAGCTTTTTTGAATTTGAGTTGTGATGAGCTGAAAAACAGATTTTTGTTCTGATGGAGGATTTTGTAGGTGTCAGTGACATTGCTGTATATCACTGAAACCAGTGTAAATGTTGCCTCAGGTACTCTGTGTTGACAGCAGAGACATTTTGGGTGGCTCTGTTTTGATGTTATCTCTGTTTCTAGGGATGGGTTGGCATGTAGGGTTTTCTTTACCATGCCTTATTGGATAATATGGGCATCCCCTGGGTGAGGCCTGGTCATAGATCTCTGCTGCCTCATGTACCCAGATCAGTGTTAAGATCTGTGCCAACGTGAACCTGAAGGTTTTCTTGATGCTGTTTTTTGACATAACTTTAGTCAGCAGCTTTTTAAAATCTGGATTGTCCGTAGATCCACGGTATTCAAAACTGTAGCTGAAAAAACTGTAAGGTAGGAAGGAGACAGTTTGCAGTGGGATACATCACTAACAAATGTTTTTAACATGGAATGTTTGGGCAAACTATTCGGTAAAGTTTTCTGATTTTACACCAAATAGTTTTTATCGTGTTTTGATGTGAAATTTTTCTCGATATGGTTGAAGGTATTATCTGTTCAGTGTTATGATAAAAAAAAAAATGTTGCTAAAGAATTTTGAGCAGGTTAATATCTCAAAGTCCCTCACAAAATTTTGTAAATACCTTGCAGCTTAGGAAAACAACTGTTATAGTAGCAGGAAGGATGGCTCTGCAGTGCCCTTGAAAAGTTGCCACTGCATAGAGGTAGAAAGACTGTGGATGCGGGAGGAGACAGAATTATTAAAAGGAAGTAATTGTCCAGATGGCAATAGATTGTGCATTAACAACACATTATAATCACATGATGTGCCTGAAATTACAAATCATGTAGTCAGTGTCTTCTGTGAGTCAAGAGAAAGTAAATAAATCAAATAAACTGGTTTGTCGAGAAACTCATGACTCAATGGTGAGAAAGAAACTGCTGGAGATGCGTGTAAAAGTAGATGAGCATGTAGGGCTGACATGACAAATGCTAGAAGAAGTTTAAAAGGACACTGCTTTGCATAAAACGAAATAAAACCTATCTTGAATTTTCAGGATGTGAATGCATTCATTTCCATCCCTTTCAGATTATTTTTTTTTCATTAATATTTCATTGCTGATTAAAACTCTGTTCTGTTGGTAATTTCTGATGGTAACCCTATTTATACCATATACTTCATGAATGTTTTAAAATATTTTTTATCTAAAGAGATGAAATTGCTTCCTGTGGCTATTCTGTCTCAATGCTTAAGAAACATAATTCCATTTGTGTTGTACTTCATAGCAAAAATAACAGCTCCCTAAACTTTACAGATTTTAGCAGGCTGCATCTGTCACTTCTTACTTCAGTAAGTCTGACAAACTAAAGAATTCAAGACATTGACCGATTGTGAGTTCATTGCTCCTTTTAGTGGAGAGTAGTATGTTTTGTTCAAGGTCAGCTTCTTGTGCTTAAGGGCTAATACCCATATGAAGGAGAAACGTGGATGGGACACAGCTCTGAGAATCAGATTGCATACTGAGAGAGTGCGTTTTTTTTTATGAATAGGAATTAAATTTTAAGCAGACAATGGAAAATCAAGGCTGCATTAGTTAGAAGTTCACAAGACAAACAAATGTCAAACTCTCTCATTGTTGGAAGCCTGGGTTTGTGAGAGTGTTTTTGTGGGTTATGTATAGGTAGTTCTACAAGAGCTTTTTTCTGCGCTCCTCTACTGCGAGAAAGAAAAAAATCCCAAAGAGATTCTGATTGTAGAAGAATGGGATTGTACAAATGAACAATAGCTCAATAGCTTTAGCTTCTCAATTTTTTAAGGTATGTCCAGCTTTGTCCTTTATCTGTGTATATAAAACTGTGTATGTCACTGTACTAAAGCAGTCAATTTCCACAGTATTCTCCCCTCCCCTTTAATATTTGGCTTACTTACCAATGCCAGAATAAATTCATCTTCAAAGTTATGTGAATTAGGAATAAAAAAGTATTCAGAAGGACAGCCTTTGCCTGACTGTATGGATTAAGAGTTACAATTGCTGGTGCTTGTGTGTGATCAAAACCTGATCACCTTCTGTGAACCCTTGGTCTTTGATCTGAACATTGTCAACTGTTTGTTTTCCAGTGTTTTCTAGTAGATAAGAGCTGCATTTCATCTGAGCTTTGACAGTCTAGTCCTGTAGATGCTAAGCAGCCATTTGTAAGAGGAAATATTCTTAGAAGAGTCTGTTGAACGAAAATAAAAAGATTGCCATCAGGCTGAGTTATAAAGTTCCCATTAAAATGAATCATCTTAAAAAATTATTGTGAAGTCATATGAAATCATCTCGGAAGGATACAATCCTAAGTAATATTTAGAAAGTTTCTCACTTCAAATAACTTTACCAATTAAAGACTGCATCTGAAAATACCATACTCTAGCTACATTCAGCAAAATTTAAACACCTTTTTGGAAATATGCTTTCTAAATTTTAACTAAAAATACTCTTCTGTTCTTCATTGATACATTCTACATAAATCACCTGTATAGCTTAGTATTACTGGAAATGTTGTTTAAATAATAACTGATTTCAGACATTTTTATATTTTCATTCCCCGCCTTCAAATAAATAAGTAAAAAGGGAAATTATGAACCGCCATATTTACTTTTTTTAAAGTAGATTCAGCTGAGTTTGGGTGCTTGGCAATCAAAGTGTGGTCTAAGTGAGGCTGAACTTCATTTTTGTTGATCAGGCACTCTCCCTTTCTATTTCTGATGTTTCATGCTTCTGTGTGAAATGACTTCATACATGTTTGAGCAGTGGCATTTGAATCACCAATGAAAGACAAGCAATAGATAATGGCATTCATGGCTGTTTCTAAAAGAGACTGAAGGAAAGCACAAAATAAGTTCAGAAAAATTTAAAAATAAGTTATAACTTTGGATTAAAAAAAGGACACCCCGATTTTCTCCATCACTTTGTCCTAAATACCAGTACCAATACTTTTTTGAAAGGAAATTAAATTAATCTTAACATTCCCTTATGTTACTAAAACTAATAGGAGAAACCATTTGTGGTACTACCATTCAATCAGACAGTTGGAAAGTTAACTTACTTCTTCTGTTTCTGAAATACAGGTGCTAGCAACAGGACTAAGTGGCCTCTATTCATCTTTGCCTACAAAGCTGGAAGAAAAAGGAGAAGAATGGCACTGCCTGATGAAAGATGACTGGCTTTTGTCACCAGCCCTTGTACAATTCATGAATTCCCTTGAATTTTGCAATGCTGTGATACAGGTAACTGAACAGAGTTAGCCTGTTCTTTAGAAGGAATAGTAAGTTGTATCTCCTGCAGAAGTTTTTAAGTTATAGATTTTATTTATTTTTGCTAATGGCATGAACTATTAAAGTTAGACTAAAACAAGCTGCTTATAAAATGAATGCCTTGTGCTGTCTGTCCTGGTTGTAAGTATGAACTAATATATTTGTGGTTTTCACGTGCCAAATGTTTCAAATGAAAGATTGATATTACATTACATAATTGTGTTAAAAAAACCACAAATATTTATTGCATTTTAGTACCACTGTTGATCCTATAAGTAAATTGAATGCCTTTACATGTGGGAAAATGTAGGGTTTATATGTGTTTGTTTAAGCTCTTGTAACACTGTACAAAAGAAAATAGTCTGTTTTGCCTGTTGGTGAGTACAACTTAAAGAAAGCCTTAGAAGCAGAATTATTTAGGTCTCCTCCTAGAAGTAGAAATTCAATTTAGATTGGCCTGTTTTGAATCTGTTCTCTTCTTCCAGGGTTCTGTTTCAGTGCTTTGCTCCCTCAGTATTTTTTTTCTGATTTAAATGTAAAATAAAACTCTTGTCTTTATATATTGTTTTTAAGGCATAAATACTCAGTAGAAACCAAATCCACTATTTCATTAAAACAGGATATAAATTCTACAGAAACTGTGGGTTTGTGTTATTTGAAGGAATGTGCTTGATAAAATTGAAAATTTGGTCACATTTACTGTTAAATAAAAGATTTGTTTCAGTGCAATGCGTGCAAAGTATAGCAAAGGAACTGATAGACTGTTAAAGCCTTGAACAAGCAAAAATAATAGTAGCTGTCATTGTTCAAATGCACTATACAAGATTTTTAGCATGTTTAAACATGAAGGGGAGACAATGTTAATTTTGGTGTCTAATCAGAGTTATTCTACAGTTCTGTGTTTGCAGGAGATCATAATTGATGCCTTTATTGTAAAAAAAATTATATAAAGGGCACTGCAGAAAAGTGAAAGAACGTGTTATTTTAAAAACACTGTTCAAATAGATGCACAGTGGTTAAGGATAGCGGCTGACATGCAGAAAGAGCACTTTCTGACTGCTGCTTGATTGTGTCTGTATAGTCTTTGGCTGACTTGAAAGCTCAGTTACTGTAGGAATTTTTGCTTTGCTCATGGTCTGGTCTCTCTTTACCCAAAAACTTTGGCCAGAGATTAAAAAAGAGCAGTGTAGCTAAGACCTCTTGCCATTTACTACCTTTTCCCTGGACCACAACATAGGAAGGGTCACTCTTTTTCTTCCTTTTACCAAATTAGTATTTCCAAGTTAAAGGAAGTCTGGTAAGAAGTGCAGGTTGGAGAATCTATTGGACACCATGTATAGGCTGTGACACTCCAGTCTTTGTGAACTTCCAACATAATATATTGGCATTGAAAGCTTCTGAATGGAATTTTGGTTTGCTTTTTATATGCATGAGTTGATATGGTTTTGTTGCAAAGACAAAATGAATGTTTAATTATAAAAGTAAAATTTTGAGTTCTAATAATATTTTGAGGGGCGTTGTTTGTTTGTTTTAAAGCTCTTAACCATCCCATTGAATGAATTATGCAGGTTTTGCTGTAATTTCTATTTGTTTTACAGTGGATGAGAGAAGGGTATGTGAACAGTGTATTTTTTACCCCATAGCTAGAAAGTGTTTTGGTTTGCCTACTCTTGAATTTTAGGAGAGCAGCTGTTCTTTATTTTAGAAGGACAAGTTAACAATGGCAAATCCACCTTCAAGTGACCCCAACAGGGTTGCAGGAGCTGAATTTAGAAATTCAGATCTTGGTTTGATACGTGGCTATATACACTTTTCTGTCCTTCCATTCATCTTTGTCAGCATGCAGGAAGATTGAAAAGCCGTGTCTCTAAGTTTGGCAGACTTACTGTAATTAAAGATGGTATGTGTATTTCTTTGTAGAAGAAACAGTTGCTAAGAGCCCGAATCATATCGA
This sequence comes from Prinia subflava, assembly GCF_021018805.1. Classification (NCBI taxonomy): domain Eukaryota; kingdom Metazoa; phylum Chordata; class Aves; order Passeriformes; family Cisticolidae; genus Prinia; species Prinia subflava. The sequence continues at coordinate 4,077,689 of NC_086283.1, read as the reverse complement.
GTGCTGGTGAGAAGGATGAATGAATGTCTTATTAAATGGGAAGGGGTTTTGGTAGTGAATAATAGCATCCTGTACCCTGTCTTTTAAATCTCACTGGAACTGTTCTGTGTCTTTCTCTCCCCACCCTCTTAGGTGGCACATCCCTTGATACGCAACCAGCTTGTGAATTACATTTACAATGGATTTTTGGTGCCCGTAATGGCTCCTGCGCTCCATAAGGTCGGTGACAGCTGCAAGCATGGCATGAAAGAATAATGTGAAAAAGTATTATGGAAGATCTCTGTGTAAAGATACTACCAGATGTATTGCAGTAGTGACTTCCATGCAAGTCAGTACGTTTCTAGACTAATTTTCCATCCTTTCATTCTATATACTTTATTAAGCAACATACAGGTATTTCTGAAAATCTTCAAAATTTGTAAGTGTAATGAAGAACCAAAATGTTTGTGTTGTTCCAGACTCATGTATCATCAGAAAAGCAGTGATTTCATCATGGCAGACATGTTTCCATGAGCATTTCTTTTTTTCTAAATGAATTTTTTTTCCAGGCAGATGGCCACAAGGAAAATGTTTACTCAAGAGATATACTAGTCTTTGCAAAGTTGCCATTGTTTTGTAGTTCCTTATATATTGGGTAGAGTTATTTTCCTAGAGTTTAGTATCAGTTTTCTAATGTATGTGAGTGCAATTTATGTTACTTTAAAGAAAAGAAATCCATTTTTCCTTTGAATTTTTGGGTTTACCCTTTGCAAAATATGTCACCAATGTTAGTGAATTATATATTTACTTTATTTTGCTTAGGTGCCAAACAGCTACATTTCCAACTGTTGCAGAATATGTCAATTATGTCAATTCCCTCTCCCTGAAAATGTTCAAGGCCAGGTTGGGTGGGACTCTGAGCAGCCTGGTGCAGTGGAATGTGTCCCTGCCATTGGCGGGGAAGTTGGAACTAGATGATCTTTAAGGTTCCTTTCAACCCAGGTCATCATATGGTTCTGTGGATTTTATTATTTATTTATTTCTGTGATTTTATTAATTATCAATGTCTTCGTTTCCCTGTGAAAGAACACCTTTTCTTCTGAGGAGAAAATGTAGGTACAGCTGAGAGTAAAAATCCACAAAAAGCTTCCAGAAGCAAAGTAAAAAATTGCTTTTGTAAGGCCTCCTAATTCTCATAAAGCCTACCAAGCACAAAGCATTGCAGCTGTTCCATTTTCTGGAGGACAGTGAAACTCCGTACCCTGCTTGCTTGTTCATAACTTGTTTCAATAGCACACACAATTCTTCATGGTAAGTAGTCACCAAGAAAGTCATAAGCAATATAGAGTCTTTTTCAATGATTTGGCAGACCTCAAACACTTAGGAATCTGATGAGGGTTGAAGTAAAATTTGTCTGGGATCCAGATCAAGGCTGTAGTCTGTCCTGAGGTAGTTCACCTCACCTGGCAGTAATTTTTTCTATTTCTGTATCTGGACTTAATCCCTTACCAAGACTGGGAATTAGAAGTGAAAAGCCTAACCAGTTTTAGGTCAAGGTTATGGATAATGAGGGAGATACAGAATGGATTCTAGTCTTAGTGGGTACTATTTTATCTCTGAAGTATTTGAGACTAATCTTAGATTGTTTTGAATACTGCCATGCCTCTGAAAGCCATTCTTATCAGTCAGTAAATCTCCTGACTCCTATTGGGTTGATTACTTCCCATTATTTTAATGTTAAATAATTTAAAGATGACTGTTGTGATTCCTTTTTTCCTTTGATGAAAATTATGTTTATATACTCTGAAAATGGGTTAAATCATATTTCTCTTGAGAATGGGGATATTGGCTAACTTAGGTGACCTTCAAAGCCTAGATCTTTCTCGAACCCATATACTCTGTTTGGTGCCTTGTTCTTCCAATAATAAACATTTCCCTGATTAGCATTAAAATTGACTTCTTCCTCATTAAAAATTAACTTACTGTGTATAAACTTCAAATGATTTTAATGGAGAAGATGGATTGCACCATCTAGTGGATCTGATACAAGGTTCTCACATCTTTTGCTATAGAGTTTTGGTCTATAGCAAAAGGAATTAAGCACATTGAGGCACGTTTGCCCTCTTCAGTCTTTCTGTCCTGTGCTCCATGTTAATAACAGAAAATAAATGTTTTGCCTTTTTGCTTTTGGGACATACGTCTATGCACTATGATAATTATGCTGCAACAGCTCTTCCATACATTAAAATAATTTCTAGTTGCCATTGAGAACATTAATGCTAAGGGGAAGAGTGGACTTTGAAAACTGTACCTCCCATTTGGGGACTTAATGTTGTAATTAACCTTGAGGTTAATAAAAAAATTGGAAGGGCCAAAATGAGAGGCCAGATGTATCATGGCAGTTTTTAAAACAGAAGTTCTACCAAATGGATCTTGATTTTTTTTCTTTTCAGCTCACTGAAGTTGGTTTGGTGTCATAAAGTCTACTTATGGCTGAAGATTTGAATTCTAATTCAGTCATTCACTTTGGATTTTTGTGATTCATTCTGGCTTCAGTTCAAGTACAGTGTGAAATGGAGCATGGTATTGCTGGTTCCTGATTAGGAACACAGATCAATGCAAGGTTAAAGGGTGGTAAAAGGAGATGATGATTATTACTGGTACATCTTCCTAAGGTGTTTCTATAAATCTTATTTCTATAATTTAACTGGTGTGGAATAGCTGCTTCTGATAATTCTTGGTGGTAGGAAGGAAGGAAGCCAGTCAGTCAGTCGGTCAGTCTAGACCTCATGTGGCATATTGGTCTTAACAACCCACATCCAATCTGGCACTCATGGTTCAATCTTAATGTACGAGTTGAAGGGAGATGAACTTCTGGCTCTGCTTTTGAACAGCTTGGGCAGGCAGACTACTACAAACCTGATCTTTCTGTACTGTATTCTAGGTTTTTCTACAAGAAATATGTTCTGAGGAAAACAATTGCTCTGTAGCAAGACACAGACTAGCATTAATTGTTTTTGCAAAGACAGTTCCAGTCAGGAATGGAATTGGACTAGGTATCTCCAGAGGTTCCTTCTAACCCTAGCTATTCTGTGATGGAGTACTGTGATGTCTTTAATATATTTTGTCACCAGGTCCCCATCCCCATTCAGCAGTGAGCATGCATTTTTCATGATCTTTCTTTTCCTGTTGAAGCTCTTCTTCAGCTCCAGCTGGGCTTTGGCTTTCCTGATCCTTTCTCTGCATACTCAGGCACTTCCATATTCCTCTTGGGTCACGTTTCTATGCTTCTGTCTCTTCATGTTTCAGACTTTTAGGAGCTCTTAATTCATCCATACAGACCTCTTTACTCCTTTCCTTGATTTCCTTCTCTTTTCACAACTTTAAACATCTGACTATCAAACAAGACTTTTGGTAAAAGTAGCATAAAAATTTCAGTAAGTAGAATTTCATTAAAAATTGTTTAGAGTTTTAATATGTGGTTCAAAACTTTAAGATATGTTTATCTGTGATTGTGAAATGTTTGTAATATTTATGGAAACAAGTAGTAAGCTGTGTCTTATGAAAATTTTGCAGATTGTCTCCCTATAAATACTAAAAATGCACACAGTTCACTGTGTGAATGAAGCAGTACAAGACTGTTGAGGATTAAGATGTATTTCAATGAAAAAGTCAGGGGGTGGGGAGACCAATATATTTTTCTTGGTGTGATTTTTCTGGTTTTATCTTGGGAAGCTGGTATGGAGTTGAAAAAGGAGTTCTCTAATTAAGGTTTTTTTCCAGTTAAGGAAGTTTCAAATTGATTGGGCAAGCTAGCTAGCTTGAAATAACCTATTTTTCACAGTGAGCTCTGCTGGGGTTATTTTTGGAGTAGATTAGCTGTGATGTGCTTAAATAACCCAAACATTCTCAAGCTTATGACTCCCTAACTTCATTTCTCAAAGATAAGTATCCTAAATATAGCATGTTCTTGTAGCCTAATTTATACCTTGTCTGTCCTTGTCTTGTCACTTTGTGTGGGTTATCCCACCTACACGTGTAATGAGCGATTGACAAGTATGTTCCTATCTCCAAAGCTACACATTGCTGAATGGGTAGTCAGAGCCCAGATTTGTATTATGTAGCTGGGGATGTGCATTAACTGGCTGTGCTGGAGAGCCCTGCCTTGTCCTTTCATTATCTGGATGTTATTGTACTTTTTACAGAAGAGGTAACCTCCCTTACGTCTGACACAGGAGTTCCTTGAGACATCAAAAAAAAGGATTCAGTGAAACTGTTTGTGGAGCAGGGGGGAGGGCATGTCTTTGTGCAAGGTCACAAATTCATTTGAAAACAGAGGAATAAAATTGTTTGTGTGTAAAGATACAGAGCTAAAGAAAATGTTAATTTGGTAGGTTTTTTCCATTATTTAAATTTTTTGCCCAAACCGTTCTTTATTCTTTCTGGTGTGTCTGGGATTTAGAAAAATTAGGACTATATGACAGAAACTGTTCTTAAATTAAGACTGCTAACTTTTGATGGCATGTCAGTTACAACTTGAAATTATGCAGCTCTGTATGTTCTTCCCTATATTTTGATATGTAGGAAAAAAATACTCATGAGAAGGTATTGTTCTGTTCAGAGAATGGCACAGAGCCATACTGTTGGATTCTGTGACATATTTCACTGGCTATTTCCTGCTGCACTTTTAAAACTAACATCGAGTTCTGTCAATAAAATACAAGGTCTTCTGGGGACAGATTATACAAGAGTCTAAGTAATCGAATGAGACTAATTTTCTCCTCAGTTGAAATCTCATTGAAATCCCAGAGTGAATCCAGAATAACCCTTTTGAAGTAATTTTTACTGGTTCTGTTAGAGGCCATATCGCCTTATTTTGGTCTTTATGTATTTGTTAGTAGACTGTATTTATTTACCTTATTCTTTTAGGTACTTTTATTCTAAAAGAATAAGGTACTTCCTTATTCTTTTAGCACTTCTGTTGAAATATAAGTGAAATCCCTTTCAGAAGGCCTTGAATATGTATACATTTTGCAGTCAAAAGCATGTACTAGATAATTAGGAGCCACACTTTGGCATTTATAAATACTTTGTTTCTTTTGATGCAATTCAGATTGGTTATATACACCCTTTCACTGTAAACGCATGTTATTTCATTTTAGTTTGGCATTCAGAGAATTTGGTTGACAAAGGCAGCTATTCAGACCATCTTGAATGTTTATGTAATTTGTGGTGCTTCAATTTACTGAAGAAAGCACTAAAATCTGACAAATTATATGATAAAAGCAAATGTATAATGTCAGCATTTACTCCTCTACTATATGGCATTTAATTGCTAACCATGATCTAAATATTTTTATACTTTGAAGGCTTGTTTTAATGTGAATAAGCTTAGTTTAGTCTGAATAATGGAAAATTGTACCAGCTTTTTGGTGTAAAACATTGCTGTTGGCCAAGTGAATTGCTCTGCAGACGTACTGGCACGGTCCTGTCAAATAAGCTCTGTCAAATGGACATCAAGTCTACTGCACACTAACCCATCCAAAAAAATGTCTCTAACACGGTGTGCTACTGTGATAATTCAATAATACTTGCTTGATGATTACACAGCTCAGCTAGGGGGAAATGACCTGTAAATTATACTCTACAGATTAGAAGGAACATCCTTATAAAGATCCTGCAAGACTGTCAGTTCCCATTTAGTAACAATACCATCCTTCACCTTACTGAAAAGCATTTAGATAGCTGCTGTAAAAATGTGTAAACCAAGTGTCACTGGAAAACTTTGAATAGCCTTGTGTAGCCTTGTGCTTTGCAGAAGTGCATTAATAGCTACAAAACTTAATTTTACAAGCTATGGTATAAAGATGCCTCTCACTTCTTGCTTCAGACATGCAGTTCAATTGAATTTCAATGTGGTATAAACTGAAGCAGTTTATAAATGTAAGCTGAAACAGTTTGGGTTTTCTGGTTCCCCCAGTGGGCAAACATCCTCTGTTCCTGGTCCTGCTTGTCCCTCTCTTTTGCCAGAACAGCTGTTCATACTTGAAACTGATTGAGGTTAAAACTCACCTTTACTTCTGGATAGTTCTAATCTGCATCGATTTCTTGACCCAATTCATTGTGCCTGTATAAGCAGGGAGTGAGAGGTTGAAAATTAATAGAAGAGACTGGAAATTGTCGGGGTTTTGTTTGTTTTGTTGTTTTCTTTTGTTTTGTTTGTTTGTTTGTGGTTTTTTGTTTGGTGTTTGTTTGGTTGGTTGGTTTTTTGTTTGTTTTTTAGTTTTTTTGGTTTTTTATCAGTGAGGTGAACTTACTCAGGTTAAAACTGCTTGTGGCTGGATCTAGAGGATAAGTTGAAATAAGGATATTTGTCTTTTCATGGGCAATATGAAGTCCTTGTAAGAAGGGATATGTGATGGAAAGGAGGAATCATGTAGGTATATTCCTGTAAGTGGGCATGAAGCTGTAAGTTAGAATATATATTGTGTGATTCCCAAGGGAAAATGGCCAGTCATAAAGAATCCACGTGATTGGTCTAACAGTGAGTGTAATAAATTAAACTGAACTTGCAATGACAGTAATTTCTAGCTCTTTGCTATTACTTGGCAGAATAACTTGTAAAAGCTGGATCTCTTTACAGTGTTCTGCCTTACCATCTAATCAGTCATCAGAGGTGGCAAGAAAAGATTTGCTGAAAATTACTGTGTAATTATAGGAGGGTATTACATGGCTAGAAGTGGCCTTCTCTTTTCAATAATCTACAGTCAATTCTCTGTCCGGCCATGAAGACTTTCAGCTAGTCTTTTTTGTTACTGTTTACATCTCAAAAAGATCTGTAAGAGATCTGATTTTGTATAGAAAAACATATGGATGAGGCTTTTTAAATGGTCTTTTTAGATAGACACTTTATATGTATATATAAAAAAACCCAGCAACTTTTAATTGTTATGCTTGTGGGTAATCAAAATAAAAACGGTAGAGTTGTGGTCTGATGAATGCAATGGACAGGAACTCCTTGTTGTTGTTTTTTTATTTTTAATCCTATAGTTCTATTTTAAGAGCAGAGATATCCCTGGTCTCTGCCATTAGCAGAAAGGATCTAATGCAAGGGATGCTACTGATGGGTTTCTATTTTTTGCTGTTGAGGAAGTGGTGGATTTTACTATTGCTGAAATACCTTTGTATTATCAAAACATAGCTTGAAACTTAATGAAAACTTTTATCAAAAACAAGCTTGAAATTTAGTTACTTAACAAAGGGTTTTTCTAGAAAACTACCATGTCTTGATTTTATTAGCTTCCCTTTGTTACAGTATTTTTCTTGACATTTCAATTATCAAAGGTGAAGAATTTTCAAATTAAATAGCAGATTTTTGTAAGTTTGGGCATTTCAAAGATGTTCAATTCTGCAGGCTAGTAGCTAAAAGCTTTATTGGAGAAATGATACTGTAATCAATGTTTACAATAACAGTTTTTGTAGAAGTGCCTCAGGATTTGACTGTAGTGGACATACTTGACATGAGTAGCTCCAGTTTAGTTCTCTGGGAGAATTGTTCTTTTGTTGTTTATCTGAGTACTGATTTGAATTTATTAGAAATGATTTCCCTCTTCCCCCAAATCTGTCTCACGAGACATTTGTTTAAGAAGAGACAGCCAGCAGGTAGTCTGAATGGAGCTTAATAGCATGGCTTTGGTAACGTAGAAAACAGAGATTCTCAATAATAACTGCACAAATTGAACCAGTCTCACTTTCAACACTCCATGTTTTATGTATGATGCAGTCTGTAGAAAAGGTGTGCAGAGTTAAAAGGATTTTTACCAGGGCTGGGTTTAGCCTCATCTACCTGATTTCTCCAGCGTCCTTCTCCAGTTAATTGCAAAAAGAGTCAGTTCTCCAGAGGCTCAATCAGAGCAGACTAATGTATCCCATAGAGTAAAAGGAAAATTAGCCTTGTGGAGTTAAAATTTGCTTTCTTGAATACTTCTCTAGGTGCCTTGAATCTTCAGAAGTTACTCTCACCATCAGATATGCTAAAAGGGAAAAGTAAGCACAGAATGCAAGGTATCAAAATAAGATACAGTAATTGTAAAAGCACAGACATCTGCTTGCCAGGTTAATCCATCTTTTTCCTGAGCTTCATACCTGGCTTGCATTTAAGTGCCCAACAGCAATATTTTTGTTTGATTAGCCCTGGCAAGGAAGTGGAATTTTAGTCTCCTTGCTGGTTTGTAGGGACAAGTTGTACACAAAGGCACACTGAGAGAACACTAGAACTTCCAGAACACGATAGCATAAAAATTACTTGTGCAACTTTAACATGCCTGCTTTGAGTGTTGCACAGTTATCCTGCAAAAGAGACCCTAGCTTAATTTATTGAGGAAGTTTAAAGGAGTGTTGTGGATAAGGCAATGTGTTTTCACTGAAAATTGAAGGAGATTCTGACAAATCTATTTAAATCTTGACAAAACTTAGTCATCTTATCTCTTTCTTGGAAAATGGTTAATCAGATTCACCAATGTTTTTTCCCCAAGAAGAAATAAAAATTAGGTGCAATGTAGTACTCTTCAGAAAACCCCCTCATTTCAAAAAATTAGGATTTAACAAGATTACAAGTAACTCCTTCTTGAACAATTAGAGCTTCATTAATCATTGGTTGGTTCTTCTAGCTCTGCTTAGTGGTATCAGTGAAGTGTTGGCTATTACACATATTTTCACCTTTTGTCTAGTGCCCAAACTGTCAGAAGCACTGTTCTCATTCTCAGAATGTAACATTTCTTTTCTAAGCTGTTCTCCAGCTGGCTTTCTTCTGCTGCTGTTCTTTGTTTCATTCATGGTATGCACTTTGAAAAGTATGTGGGTTTCTCTCACTGGAAGAAATTGTAGGATGAGTTGTCCAAAGAATGTGGGTTTTAGAAAGAGGTCACTGCCCTTGTGGATCTGCTGGCTTTTCTTGCTTTCATGTACAGCTGCAGTATTTGATACATGTACGTTCTGTCTACAAACATCGGTGAAACTGGCAGCCAAGAATGTACTTCCTTTTCCCCATAAAGGTTGAAGAAGTGGCGTGGAAACGTAAGGATGTATTACTTCTGTCTGACCTTTCCTTGGCAGAGAGTTTAAACCTGTCCTTGAACTGTATGGTGTCATAATGATGTCACATGATGGATTTCTTGGGCTTTCCTTTCTACCACTCACTGCTATATTTAAAAAAAAAAAAAACAAACAAAAAAACAAAACAAAAAAAAAACAAACCAAAAAAACCAAAAGAAGACAGTTCTTAGGACAACAGACACCAGCTTTCACCAAAAAACCTATTCCTTTTTATACGACAAGTCCCCAAACCTATTCCAAGAAAAAAGAGTTTCTGGTTGGAGCTGGGTTGCTTCTTTTTCCTGATGAAAATTTTGACTGTTGCTGTTTCACTGGTGCTTTGTTTCTAATGCCAAAATGAGCTAGTATCCCACTGTATGAATGATAGTGTAGCTGAGTATTAGAATAAAGCCTCAGACTGAGGGTGATTCAATGGCCTTAGTTTTAGAGCTTCTCTCTCCCTAAGGTCTGCAGGCTGTCTATCCCATTCCTATGTTCTGTGTAACCACCCAGAAGCAGCTTGTGATCCTAAATGCTTTAAAGAGAATGTTTGCATCATGACGTTACTGTGTACATGGCTAACATGCAGCATAATGGAACAGGGATTTTAATATTTACAGCATGTTACGTAAATGTTGCCCTTCTGAGTATTTTCTAAATCCTCTTAGGTCTTAAGTGACAGCTTTGATTTTTTTTTTTAATAAAATCGGTCTTTTCATTTATCCAGCTAAGTTTGGTAAACAAAAGATGTTTAATACTTCCTTTCATATAGACAGAATCTTGTGTTTAAGGGTTTATCTTGGTGCATTTAAGCTTATTAGATTCCTGGGTAACTATGTAAAAAATGCTGACTTCGCAAGAGCAGTACATGGTGCAGAGGTGGGCTTTGGAATTTCCTGTGCTTTGCCAGTGTGGTCTGTGAATAGATAATCTCCAAGGGATTGCAATAAGCAGAGCAGTGTGGGTTATGGTATGCAAATGTCACATGGATCATGAATTCTATTTTGATCTACTAATAGTCAGTAGTGAAGATTTTGGGCTGGGTTTTATGGGTAAATATTTATATATATATATATATATATATATACTTCTTTAAAAAATTGAGTAAAATGAGAAATTGTGCTGTGGCAAAATAAAAAGAAGGAAAATCATGACAAAATTCTGAACATCTATGGAAATTTTCTCTTTAAAACTTCATGACCATGACTTTTTTGTACTGTGCTTTGATTCTGCTCCAACATTTATTTTTAATTAAGTGGTAGATGCAGGCATTCACAACATCTGAAAATGCTTCTGAGGGACGACAGAAGTGTGATGCAAAGGACATGACATGGGCAGAAAGGGGATTTTCTAGCATGATTTGGTCGTTTGACTTTCACTGTGTGTGAGATCTGGGGTGTCAGTTTGAGGGAGGATGCTTTTTCCTGGGGTTGCAAGACAGGTAGGAAATGCGTTCAAAATGCTTGCGAGGCAAATTTAAGAGTGAAGACTCAGTTTTTTTGTGGCAGTGTTGTGGATGGAGAGCTTTGCTGGATATACCGTTGCAGAGGATGGATGGGTGGATATTTTGTGTGTGCAGTATGTTTGTGTTTGCAGTATTTACATTACTTTTGCTTGCAGATGACAGTGGAGGAAGTGATGACTACGACTGCATACCTGGATCTCTTCTTGCGCAGCGTTTCAGAGCCAGCACTCCTCAAGATTTTCCTCCGCTTTATTTTGCTGCACCGACATGAGAATGTTCATATCCTGGATACACTTACCAGCAGAATCAACACACCATTCCGGGTAAGACCAGCAGAAAGGAAGTTCAAGTACTCAGCATGGATGCAGGTTCAGTGTTTAGGTGGGAGATTTCATATATTACAGTTGGATACTTGTTTAACTAGGAATTTTCTTCACCCAATGGTGTGATTTCTCCACCCTCTCAATTTTGTATGTGTTTTGACATTTAGCAACCACTATACAAAGCTAATAAACCTATGAGGTGGTTTCACATATGTAGGGAATGGGATAGAGGTAATGAGAGCTTCTGGAAGTCTGAATCCTGTTGGAAGATAAAAGGTAAATTTGGAAGCATTTTTATTCTGAATAGTGCTGGATTAGTGCAATCATAGATAATTCTCTCTAGAACTTACAAATATACTCATGGTGAGGAGCATTTTTGATCTTTGGAGTTTTGCAAAGCAACAAGCATTTTAAAATAATCTGTCTGGGGAAACATTGGGAGCCCTCTAAGGATGTCTCCAAATGGATCCCAGTTGTTAACTTGCTGGTGTGTTTCTCAGGAATCTATAGTCTGTATTACTGTAGCATGTTTACTTAACTATGATGTTGTCTGCTTTATTTGATTAAAAGAACACGCTTTCTTGCTCAAGTGATGAGGCTGCTGCTTCCTTCCCTCACCTTCACTCCCTTGTGCAGTAGGGTTTATCTCAGGTGTGTGCTGAGTCCCTTCTGAGCCTAGGCACAGTGCAGGATGGTGGGTGGAGAACTGCCTACCAGAGAGGGTGGTTACCTTTGGATAAAGCCAACAGTTGGATCTTCTGGATGAGAAAATGACTGCTTGTTGCACTGGACTGCTTGAGTGAGCCTTGTTTGACTGGCAGCCTTGACTGACTCTTGGGTGATGCAGAGCTTCATAGATGGAATCAAGAATACTGTTTTAGTGCAAGTTGAATGCTTAGAATGTGCAGTCGCATTTCCGAGAAGCCAGAACACCAGCATGTGCATTAAATTTGTGTATTAGGAACAGTAGCTTTAGCTGAAAATTGTTTTGAAATGTAAGTGTATGCAAGTATTGATATATGCTGCTGTTGTTGCATCTCTAAGATGGATTAACTCTATAAAACAGTTCTGTCAACAAAAATGCAAATGCTGTTGTCTCTGCTAATCATTAAATACTGTTCTATAGGCAAACGAGATGGGAATTGTAAACAATTCTGCAGTCCTGAGCAACTCAGGATCTCAGCCAAAGTGGTTCTTTGGTGCTAAAGGAGTTTTTTGCAGTCGAGCTCAGCCAAGTGCAAACATAGCACAAAAGCTGTGTAAATTACTATTGATGAAAATACTGATTATTAATTCACAGAGAGAAACTTATTTAGGGACAGGTGCCTGAAAGGACTTGTAGAAGTACTATCCTCTTTGTTTCTTGAGTGTATTTTAAATCTTATCTTTTTACACAGTGCAAAAATAGGCTTGGATTTAGTTATTCAGAAGATTCCATATTTGCAAATGGTTGCAAAGACTAATGATTACTATTTCCCTTTAAACTGAAATATCTTAAATACAGGATAATTTGAGACAGCAGCAGGTGTTTTTGAAGTATCATGTAATGAAGAAAGGTTATACTTGACTCCCTGTAAATTTCACAGAGGAAAGATTTCCTGTTTATCTCCTATGTCCCTGCACCAGTTAAAACACACCTCTCATGCAAGCATCTGACTTCTTCCAAAGGCTTGTTGTGAAGCTCTTCAAACATTCAGCTTCTTATGTGCAGAATACTAATAATTTCTTACACCTAAAGCAACAGAAACCTGAAGTGATTTATAACACTCCATCCAAAGAAAAGGCCTTTAGTTGGTTCAAATTCTGTGTCAGAGGTAAAAACTAAAACATTGTATTCGAAGTTACAGGGTTCAGTTTATGCTAAGTCAACTTAACTTAATAAATTTGAATGATATTTAAGACTGCATTTTTAATAGCTTATTTGAAGGAAAATTCTGTTTAGGATTATATTTTTTTAAAATGTAACGTATTACATGTATATCTCTAGACAACTTGAAAAAACCATCTCATGGGGTGCTGACTAAATGAAATATCATTCTAAGAGTGTCATAAATCACGATGCTCTAGCAGAGCCATTTTGTAATGTAGCATGCAGGGAAGATTGGAAAGATACAATTTCCAGATCAAAAGCTGACAATGTTTATCATTTTCCAGCTCTGTGTGGTCTCCTTGGCCTTGTTCAGAACTCTCATTGGCTTGCATTGTGAAGATGTGATGTTACAGCTAGTTTTAAGGTAAAGCCCAAACTCTTTTTTCACATTCTTCATCCTAACTGTGGGACATATGGTCTCTGTCTGTGGATGCAGAGCTGGGTGGGAGTTCTCCAAGGGAGCAGAAATCCAAGTAACTACAGAGACAAGAATATTTATGTTCCTGATGAAAGTCTACCAGACCTGACAAAATTTGATTTACATCCTGAGATCTCCAGAGCAGGAGATTTTTCTTGTGATTTATTTCTATAAAAGTGAGAGAAGCTAAGAATATATTTATCACCTCCATAGTCCTTATTCCCTGCTTCTAAATGCATAACTCTTCCCTCCTGCATGTTTTCTCTGGTGTATTATGCACTGTGATACAGACCTATGTACTGTTTGCACCTACTCTCTTGTTGTTTTCCACCTCTTTGATTCCTCACTTAGTGAGAATACTTCAGGTTCCTACACTGTTTTAGGTAGATTAAGTGATGTACTAAATGCAGCAATAATTTTTGTTTTTAATTTGTGATTCTATACATTGCTTCAAAATACTTACAATTTGAGTATGTTTATTACATGAGAACTAGTTATTTATTTGGAAATGTTGGTGTATTTTGGGCTTTTAGCCCAAAATTTAGCCCAAAAAACTTGGACTTTTAGCACTGCAGCTCACGTGAATATTCCAGATACTGTCTGTCCCTCCACCCATAGGCATTTAGGTGAAATTCCTTATAGATCTGGCAGTGGTTCCTAAAAATATTGCTAGGACCTCTGTGAACACAAGTACATCACCACTCAGGCATTAGAGTGCTGTGGCTGATCTTTTTGTTCATTTAGGGAATCTTTTAGAATTTATTTGCATTTTAAATAGCAGATCATTGGTGCAGTTAACACTGAGGCTTTTACAAAAGTGCTTTTAAAAAGTAAAACAAAAGTGCTCTAAAGAAGTTCAACTTGAGACTGTGCTTTCTCTGTTCCTTAGCTTCCTCTAGCTTCTTCCCTCCTCTGTCTAAGAGCTCACTCTTGATCTACTGCAGTAAAATGCTTGGATGACCCTTCACTCCTCTTTTTTTCTGGCTGCTTGCCTGGCAAACTGCCTCTCTCTGGATTTCCCAGGAAAACAAGTTGAGGATTCTGAGACAGAATGCATTCACAGTCAGACCAAACCATTCTGCTGGCCTTTGATATCTGCCTGTCCACACTCCCTCCATACTTTCTTACAACAAATTTGCTCTGACCTGCAAAGAATTCCCTGTTCTGATACAACTGTCTTCTATCTCTACTCACCCTTAAAGCTCCTCATCAAACCAAGCATCACAATATAAGGAGTCATGGTTTCATGCTCTTGAGAGGTTTAGAAAATGGATCACTGTGAATACTACTATTGTTGTTTCTTTTCATTTGAGAAGGCAGGAAGGTGGGAAGGGAATTCTGTATGTTGCTTTCTCTAACATGGAAAGATAATAAGTGATGCTGGGCCCTGCTCTTTCAGGTATCTGATCCCGTGCAACCACATGATGCTGAGCCAGCGGCGAGCTGTGAAAGAGAGAGACTGTTACTCTGTATCTGCTGCAAAACTGCTGGCCCTGACACCTCTCTGCTGCTCCACTGGAATCACTTTGACACTTGAAAGCCAAGGAAAAGACTATATTCTCTGGACAAAACCCGCACAAACAAAAGGTAATTGGTGCTTGGGGGAAGACCAAATCATTAATTGAGTTTGACGTTGTAGCACCTCATGGGAGGAATTGGGAAAGTACAGAAGGGGAAGTGTGGTGGGTAACAATTAACTGGGCAAGCCTGGGCTAGAAAGTTGGTTTAATTCCTTCTATATATCCAGGTCTATTGAAACCTTATTGTAACAGCTATCCAGCTTGCATATGCATTCATGACAATAGTGTACTGATACATGGTAGCAACTCTGGCTGCTTCAGAGTGATTGCTGCACTAAGGTTTGAATGCAGGCTGCTCTCACAGCAATCTTGAGTTACAGCTCTGTCTTTGCAATACGAAAAATCTTAACCATGCATTTATGAGAACATCTCAGTTGTTGTGCTTTGGTCTTCCTGCCTTATTGGATGGTTAGGGTTAAAGGCTCTCCCTGCAATGTCTTAGTGGATGCCTTGCTGGAGAACATTTGATGTACTGCTCTTGATACGAGTCGTCTGCTTTACTTCCAGATCCTGGTATATGCTCTTCTGAGTCTGCTTGCATTGTGGAATATGGAAGGGCTGTGGACATCAGCTACTTGCAGTACCTGGGGGAAGCTCAAGAGGCCATCATCCAGTGCATGAAAGACTGTAAGGTTTGGTCTGCCTTGTATGATGGAGTAAATCCTGATCCAGACACCTTTATCCAGACACTTGCAGAGGAGAATGGTACGGATGTGGAACACCCCATGTTTCGGCTCCAGCAAAGGACACCGAGCTCATGTAGCTCTGCTCAAGCAACTCCATTCAGTGAGAAGATGCAGCTGGAGCTAGAATGGGATGATAGCTATGACACAGGGATTTCGCCTGGTTCTAATGTGAGCTCACCACAACCATACGATGGTCTGGGAAGCACAGAAATGCAGCCACCTGCAGAGCCCCCAAAACACATTCAAGAAATGAAAAAAAATGCCATTATGCTCATCAAAGGCTCTTACATAGAGGAGTCAGACTTTCAGGATGATGTTATGGTTTACAGGTTATGTGCCCAGAAGGATACTCAAGATGACAGCTCCAAAGAGAAACCTTTAAATGTGGCCAGAGAACACAAGGTGCAGAGCCAGACTGTAGTCAATGGGTCTCTTGCAAAGACCCAGCTGGAAATGGACTTGGATGAGCACAGTAAGAGAGATTCAAGCTCAACTAAAGGTGTAATGAGAGAACAAATAAACCAGAAAATGACTGAGATTGATCCACAGCCAGACTTAGAATTAAAGATTTCTTCTCAGGAGGCAGATTGTAACTTAAGTGTAAAACTGCTGAGCACAGATGGTGAGGATTTCATTGCACAGTATGATAGAATTATTAAGGAACTGGATCCAAACAGTGCAAGCTTGGAGGAGCAGAAGTTGGATGCTCCTGATCCTGTCTCTCCAGCAGAAGAAGAGGAGGACTTTGAGAATTTCTCAGCAGATACCCCTTCTGCAGAGAGCATATCATCTCCCTTTGGACCAAAGGAGGATGTCTCTCCCAAGCACTCTCCAAGGAGCCAGAGTGCTCCATTTACAGGTGGAATGTCCTGTTATTTACATACATAACAAGTGTAGAAAGGCATGGTGATTAAAGGTGGTCAAATAAGATCACACTGTGTGGCACACAGTGCAAGCATAGAACAAGGAGGAGTCCTGGCACTAAACAGGGTAATAGCCTAAATACCCGAAACCACTCTGAGAAGAGTGAAATACAATGTGAAAATACAGCTGAGTCATGGTAGTGTTTCAGGGTTTTCTTTCTTAGTAATAGTTTAAAACACTGAGCAGGGGTTGTTTGTATGTGAGAGCTCTGTCACTCCAGAGGAAGCCTTTTCAGTTGAAAGGTGTTCAGAATAGCTGTTTTAATATACAGAGCCTGGGTAAATAATTTGGGGTTTTTTGGCAACTTCTATCTGTGATGGGATGGATGCAACATCATGGTGCCATTTTTCCTCTCTCTGCTGTTCCACATTGTAGCAGAAGGTGTCAGCACTGGTTCCATGTCTGTACGTGCATGTCTCCCTTCTCTGCCCTGGCATCCTGTTCTCCAGTGTCAGGTCTGCCCTCGCTGGGGGCACGCTTTTCTGTCTAGTGCCAGGCAGCAATTTAAGATTGCTCTCTGCTGACTGTCCAAGCTCTTCAGGAATGGCATTACTACTGGAGGTCAGAGTGGGCTTTTGATCTGTATTTGTGCAGCTCCTTGCACTGCAGGCTCCTGGTCTTTAATTAGGTCTCCTAGATACCAGAGTAATGCAAATAATAAAAAATAATCATGTACTAGGTTTCCTCACCCAACACAAAACCGCTCTAAGGTGGCTTCTCATTCATTTGGAGGGGGAAAATGTGTGTTCATTGAAAAGCAGCCCTTTCTGGTCAGCTCTAGCCAGAATGCTTGGCACTGTTTCTTAATTGAAAAATCCAGTCTGTTTTTTAACTAATTTTCTATTTTTGCTGTGGTGGCAATTTCCTTGTATCCAAATTTCTGCTGAGATAATTTCACATTATCTGCTGTCAAATGTAGTTCAAAAATATTCTCTCTGTCTCTCATTCTTCATCTAATCCCTCTCTCCATTTGTTCATTTAAAAAAAACCAGCCCTCACCCAAACCCACAAAAAGCTCAGAACTGAGGAAAATGAAGATTAAAAGCTAAACACAATAAGCCTAGATGTTTGCTACCCATCTACAGTGTGTGTTTTACTCTTAGGCTCCTTACCTTGCTTTAATGGAGATCTTAGTGATTGCATGTAAGGAGGTACTTGCAGCAACACCTTGGAAGTATTAAAATTCCAGGGTCTTTCAAAGATAGCAACCTGCTGTGGAGGAAAGTATTCCTGTCCAGGGCAGGGAGCTTGGAACTAGGTGGTCTTTGAGGTCCCTTCCAACCCAAACCATTCTATGATTCTGTATCTAATTTGCAGTGCTGTATTATGTTTGTAGATGTGTTTGATAGAGTTTTTAGGTGGTTTTTCCTGTTTTGAGATGGCATTAAGGGGTGGGGCCTCTCTCTGACAGAAGTTTCCCACAGCAGTAAGTGTCAGCAATGCAAAGATTCTCCCTTCAGACCTGTGGATCTGTGAAGAAAATGCCCTCTCAGTGTCTTGTATCAAAAGCATTGAACACTCATCCCTATTTTCACTTGTGATGTTCAGGAACAGGAATTTATATTTTGCTCCTTCCCTCTCCCTATACCAGTGCTTGACTTCATGGCCATGAAAGGAGTAATTTTTTGACTTCTCATCTAATCACCCTGTTTCTTAACAGGCTTCTAAACTCTGCTTACATCCTCTGATTCTCATTTCAATAAATTCTTGGGGGTAAAAGTCCTGCTGGCACTTCAAAAAAATTATATATTTGATAACCTCTCTTGCAGTGGCAAGCAGCAGTTTTTACATGTACCTGTCTTCAGCTTTACCTACTCAGCTTTGAAGTGTTACCTAGGAAGTGAAACAGTGACACATCTTGAGCTGCTTCTGCCATACCTTTTGATATAGTAGGGCTCCTCTCAGGAGCTCTGTGAAAATGTCACCATGAAGAGGATAGGTTATGTTGGGACAGAAGAAACTGTATCTCAGCAAACGTGGGGCTGCTCCACTGGGTACCTGGGCTCTGATGGCTGTCACAGTGCTTGAAAGGCAGCAGCCGCATAAAGCCTTGTCAATACTGGCTCTCCCACCTTTCCTTTTGCGAGCCCAGCTGTGCCAGCATTAGCCCTGAGAGATGAGTCTGGAAGGAGTGCTTGCTTTGTGCTCACAGTTGCTGTAAAGTGTGACAGATTGCAGCCTTTAGTGGAGCTCTGTTCAGTGGAATGGCGACAGGGGCACTCCTCATTTCGCACTCCTGTTGCACTGGCCCAGAAGTGCCCCAGCCACTGCACATTGAACTGGGCTGCACTGTGCCCAGCCAGCTTGGATGGCAGCCACGTACAAGCTGAGGGGGCCCGGAATGGTGTTGGATTCTGGCCACCTGCTTGACCCTAGAAATGCTGATGGCATGTGTCTTTTGCCAGGTTTGAGGGTGGGATATTCAAAGATACGGTTTTCCTAGCTCTTATGCAACTGGAATAGTGTTGTGGGACTGTGAGTAAGGGACATTTCTAAGACCTTACTTGTGAGTAGGTCCCTTGTACTGGCTGCCTCAAGCATCTCCCCAGCTGTGTGGTCTAACAGGGCAGTATTTGGGTGTAGTAATTCTTAGCCTTGCAAAGGTTTCTTAAGCTTGAGCACTAAGGGACTAAGGGTTTATGTACTTCATGGTAAATGCTTCCGTATTTCAGTGGCTGTCCTTCAGCATGAACACACAAACCAAAGCTATTATTTATTGGTGACATTCGTATGATAACACCTGTGTATACCAGCAGTTATGCTTATAAATTGATTTTTAATGTCTTTGCTGTTTTGTGTGACTGATTGGTGTAGTGAAGATGCCTTTTCTTGTGATGGGAACTATCACAGCTTGATTTTTATGTTTAGAAAAACATTTTCATATTTTCTTTAGAACACCATTTTTTTGACAGAACACGAAAGCTAGCAATAATTCACTTTGCCCAGTCCTTACATAGAAATAAGGCACAAGAAGAGTAAAACTAGCAGATTCTATTTGCATTAAAACTAGTAGTATGCTTTCGATTTATTCAAGGGGAATAGAGTGGTAGACTGTAATGTCCTAGGCTAAATCCTTATTGGCACATGCAAGTGGAATAGTCACACATGTTAAATATGCCATGAATGTAAACTGATTGGATAGATAGCAAATGTGCTGCTAACCACAAAAGCTTTCAACACCTCTGTTAATTCTGCTTTCTCTGTTCAACTACAGTTTGGATTTTCTCCCTGCTGTCTTTAATTAGTGTATGGGAGGGCTAATTTGGTTGGTTATGATGGTCGAAATTCCCCTTAAATGCCTTTTTCCTGGATCTTACGGTTTTTTCTTCTGTGAAAACAAAAGCTTTGATTCCTTCTTATTTTCTTGCAGGACCATTCATCAGCGTAGTGTTGTCGAAGCTGGAGAACATGCTGGAGAATTCCTTGCATGTAAATCTGCTGCTCATTGGGATTATTACTCAGCTGGCAAGTTACCCACAGCCGCTTCTTCGCTCCTTTCTGCTCAACACCAACATGGTGTTTCAGCCTAGTGTGCGCTCACTCTATCAGGTATTTACCACAGGTGTTAGCCATGCCTACTGGAGCAGTGTCTTTAGTGTCTCCTTAAACCTTACATTAGTTCCTTTCAGTTTCACATGTAGCTTTCCTACCTGTCTAAGAGCTTCTTATTTCATTTCCATGTTTTAATTACATTTGTGCAAAGAACTGGAAACTCTCTATGACCATAGCTTTTGTCGAACTCTATTTTAATGCAGGTAGAGAAAGCCTGAATATTCAGTCTCTGTGGCTGCACTGGCAGCAAAGGAGAAATAAGTAATTGTTAGTGTTGTTTTGACAGGTGCTGGCATCTGTGAAAAATAAGATTGAACATTTTGCTTCCATTGAAAAAGACTTCCCAGGTCTTCTCCTGGAGGCCCAACAGTACTTGCTTTTTCGTGTGGACATGTCTGATGCTGCGGAAGAATTTCTCACCAAAGGTAAATGATAACCACGCGAGGAGTGCTGGGTGGAATTACATACCAGTTACCCCTGTCCTTTTCTCCAGATGGTTAAAAGGTGTGGTGTGTTATGAATGTCATTAGCCAGCTGTATCCTTCTGACTTTAAAGTGATGATGCTCAGTAGATCACAGTGTAGGGGTCTATTTGGATATTCTTTGCTGTTTAGAAGTTTTTATTTGGCGTATAAAATGTCTGTTTAAAGAATTAACAAAATCAGTTCTTGGCTTGCTGTCAGTAAACAAACTCCCTTTGAAAGCATAAGGTGAGGTGGCATATGTGCATGATTTAATTTTACTTTTAACCTGACCTTCAGCTAGTCATTGGTTCTTTTTTGATAAATGTTAGAGAGGACAGAAGTCCAGGATGAGTTGGTTTCTACAACAATTGAATAATGCTTGGTATCATGGCTTGGGCTACCACTGAAGGAGATAAGATACTGAAAGTCTCCTGGCTAGTATCTTCCTTGTATGACAGACAAAGGAAAAGAAACAGAAAAAATAAAAGGTGTGTGTGTCTAAGAGCAATGGAGAGTTAGGCATCATCCCACCAAGTCAGCATTGCAGGGGACTCTGTAACATCTGCTGCCTCTCAAGCACAATGCAGACTGCTTTACAGTTACCTGTACTTGTGTGTGCCACTGTGGGGCAAGCTAGTAAAAATAAGCAAAATGGAGTCTTAGCTGCATATAAGAAGCTTCCAGATACAGGCAGGCAATGGGTAGAGCTGAAGTCCTGCCCTGAGGATGTGCTTGTTCTCAGCTTGCTACTGAGTGGGCAGTGTTGGATGCAGGCTTCTCTTAAAAGCCAACCCATGGGAATATGTCAAATTTGGTGAGTCATGAAGAGCTGACCTTGCAAGAGGGTTCAAAGGAGGCTGCATTTACAGGTGTGTACTTACTCATCTTTGGGAGTCATTAACAATCACCCACTCTGCCCACACTTCTGTGAAGATGCTGATGCTTTTCGTGGATTTCCAGAGTTGTGGAAATCGAGACTCTTCATGTGCCATTTTAATTGTGTTTTCATTTTTCAACACTCTGGAGAATAATCTACCTAGTTTCTAGTCAGCATAGTATGTGTTTCTAAGGTTTGCAGTACATCTAGTCTATAAAATTATGATGTTGCTAAGGCTGCTTCCTGAAGAATTGGTCTGTGGAAGGTGGCTGCTTTAAAAAAAGCTGTGTGCTGTACATGTCAGTAGCATTTTAGGCTCTGCACTTTGGTGCCATAGAATAGAAAGCCTTACAATTAGATGGCATTATAGCTAGCATGTGGGAGATGAGATTAGGAGGCAACATTCAAAATCCCTCTTTTTCTCAGGTGCTGGCAATAAAAAAAATTGCATAATGCATTCCCAATGACATTTATTTGTACTTCCTGTTTTACACCAGTTTTCTTCTGTAGGCTTCCAAATTTGCCAGGTTGACTCATGCTGGTCATTATGTAGGAATTTGAATCAAGGCTGCTTAGTCACCCTGTTAGTACATTTTCTTCTGTATAGTGGCAACTCCTGCAAAGAAGGCTTCTCTTGACAAAAAAGTGGAGAGGAGTAAATGTCTGGATAACTGCAGCCTTGGTTCCCTACAGGACTAGTGATGCAAGTCATCAAACTGTAATCCTGAGGGAGAGTTGGCTCAATAGCCCACCAATCAGTAGTTCATTATATTGATTAAGAAGTGCAAGGTAGGAACTGCTGCAATAATGATAAATGATAAAAAACCCCACAAAAAACCCCCACCAAACTACAAATTAGGAACTCTCCATGGATTTCTTTGCATTAGCTTGAACACCACCTCTGACTGTCAGACATATTGATTGCTCTCTGAGGGATTTTTCCCCTGAACACAAGTGGTGAATAAACCTCAGTGTTCTCTGCAGGTCTGAGCACAGCCAGCCTCTTACAGAATACACATATGAACACCTGAAGCCAGAGCTAGTGAGGAAGACAAATGCAAAACTGAAACATTATACAGCATTTTCTCTCTTGTTATAGGGCTGGTCTCTGAAGGTGTTTGAACAGAAATGGTACAAGTTGTTCCTCTTTGCTTGCAGGAGTGTGTGGTTTCTACCACAGCAGTTTGGGCTCTGGTTACACATCCAGAGCTGTCACGATGTAATTCCCTGTGCAAGCTTCCCCTCTTTCAGTGTGTTGGTAACAATCTTCAGAGTACTCATTCGCTCAGTTTTCAGTTGTATGACTTAGATTACATCCTGACCCTAGAGAGAAGTGAACAATCCTGACCAAAGAAAAAAATCCAAATCTCTACTTCCTAGATCAGTTTTGTGTGCTTTTCTGGTATTTTTGTTTTTTTTCCCAAACAAGCAGTTGAATCTAACCCAAAATTATGTTTAGAAATACATAATTTTTGATTCTTTTTAGAAGGAACAGTATAAACAAAAGCAGAGCATTGACAGTATTCTGGCATTCTGGTTATATTGCCTAAACTATTAAAAAAACTTAAAATATTCATTATGAAATGTTTTGACCTTAGAAAATCTGAAAAAAATCTTCAGGGGAAGCTTAAAACTTTATCTTTTCATTGTAATCTATAATTTAAGTTGTTTTTCCTCCCACTGTCAGATTTTCCTACAGAATAGAAATTCCTGTGCTCTCTCTCTAGTAGGTAGAAATTTGTAGAATAACAACATGAATGATTGATAAGTCTGGAGTTGCAAAGGTGTTTTAAACTCAAGAAAAGTATGAGTCTCTTAAATGATTGAGATGAATTTTTTTTTCAAGTGTTTGGAAGAGTAGAATAATTCCACAGTGCCTTGGGTGAAGTACAGGCAAGGAACAAAAGTGCAGAGCTGTTGAACAGAGGGGTTACTGTGCAGCATCGAGTGTGGCCTTTGTCTACAGCTCCCCCTGTTTGCTACTTGGAGAGATTTCAGAGCAAGGCTGGCGTCACTTGAGACTGCTACTTCAGCATAAATTGTGTGCACTGTAAGGGAAACCCCTTCTGAAGGCAGCAGGGCAGTATGTGAGCTAACATAATAGCCCTTTTATTTCTTTTTAATGATTTACTTATACATCTCAGGAGAACATCTCACTTTTAAGTTAGATGGGATTTTGTATGTCTGGGCTGTGGCCTCAATGATACCTTGTAGCAGTGACTTCTATCTTGTAGCAGTAAGTTCTATAGGTTAATTTTTATTTGTAGAGTATTTCCGTCAGCATTAAATTTTGTCACCTTTTTAGTTTCTCTAAATTAATTATCATCTAATTAAAGGGCAGTTCTGCTTCAGGTTGAAACAAGGAGCAGTTGATTGAAATTTAAGTGCTGGTGTCACTGGATTTCCATGCATTCTGATACTTGAGCTCTCATCCTCTGAACTCTGGCAGCAGAGGTCATATAGCAAGACACAGTGGCTTTCACTTGCTCTCTTTTTAATGGTTAGTTGCTTTACAGGGAAGTAAGTGTAGTTAGTGGGGCCTATAGCTGCAGAAAAATCCTATTTTTAAATTTTTTTCCCCTTTGTTTTTAACTTGCTTCAAACTCGTGGGGTGATGTGATAGCTTGGCCTCAAACCCACTGACGTGGTGATTCATATGGAGAGGATAGAGAAAGAAAAGTAAAATCAAAACACCAGTTTGATCTGGGGGAGGGATAGAGCACAGTATTGTTGAAATGGAGACAACTGTGCTGGCTCTGGACTGGTAGATATTATGTGCTTTTCAGAAGTTAAATCCATATTACTCTTTCCCCTGACTCGTCTTCTGCCCACATATTTCTCTCATCAGAGCTGGAACTGAATGATATATAACCCGGGGAAAGACAGGCTATAAAAAATGCAATAGAACCAGGCCATGTAGAACCTTAAAATGCTGGATTAGTGGAGTATCTCCCTGCAGGATCTGGGTACTGCAGATTACAGCTCTGAACACAATCCTTATAAACTGGGTTTGGACATTGTACAAATACTCTATGTGCCTAATACACAGAGTCTTTTTTTTTTTTTCCTCTCCCTCTCCTCCTGTCTTTAGGTAATGTCCAGCACAGCAGCAACACAGGGAAAGGAAGGAATCTTCCTGAAGCTTACCCGGCTGTACTGCAGCCTTTCCTGGGACAGAAAGTAAAGAAAGGCCTGGCTCATCCCAGCCTTCCTGCGCACGTGAGGAACGCAGTACTTGCAGCTGCCCTTTTCCCGGAGTTCCTGAAGGAGCTGGCAGCTCTAGCCCAGGAGCATTCCATTTTATGTTACAAAATACTGGGGGATTTTGAAGATTATTATTAGTGGGTTTTTAAAATGTATTTTAAAAAAGCTTTTGGCGTTTAAACAGATTTTTAATGCAAAGCTGCTTTCAAAAGAAGGTTGTACTTCAATATTTCCTGAAAATACTTGATTTGGAAAGGGGATGAAGGAGGCAAAATAATATTCCACTTAGGCCTTATAATTTGCCTCTGTGCTACATAACTTATTTGAGATTTCTGATACAGCTCTTACTGCAACTTCCTTTTTCATACTTCCCTCTTTACAGAACCACCCTTCTTCAGTGTCACTAATTCCTGCTGAATTTCTGCTATAGACAGTTGTTGGCTGGCTAAGAGACACAAACATGTTAGCTTTTTCTGTTCCGGAAAGACTCTTCTGGATAACTTGTTAGGAGACAAGTTTGTTTGAAAAAACATTGCCCCATGGGAAAAGTTCATAGTATAAAAAGACATGCAAAATCTGCACAAAACCCCCTTATATGTAAGGCTGTGCTTCTTGATGTCATTGTCGTCTTTGCCTCTTCCTTTGCTTCACCCTGAAGCCAGGTTCTTACCAATCCACATTCAACCCCCCCTTTTTAACTACAGGCTCAGGTTTTCTGAATTCAAGTGATCTTATGTGTAGTAAACCCATGAGTAGCTGGAAGCAGGTGCTGGGCCCTACACATACCATGTTGCCTTATGTTGCAGACAGATCTGCAGCTATCAGCTGTTGGGCTTTGAAGTCCAAAGAAGTGTGTAAGTGGATGTGGATTGCAGACTGCCTGGAATTTTCCTTGTGGTTCCTCAGCATTCCTTGATAACTCTTGCATTGCTACCTAAGCCCGCGAGTATGCCTTATTTAGTAAGATTTGCACAAAGTAAAAAACAAAATGTTTCTATGCAAGCTCTTAGTAGCGTCTAGTTTATTTGTATGCTTGTTTTAATAAGCTAAAGAAAGATACTCAGTATCTTTCTGTAGCATTAAATAGACAGCAGGCTGGTTTTTGTCTTTTTTTGTCTTTTTTTTATTAAATGAAAAAGGTTTGCTTGCTCATGAAAGGTGTATTGTTTTATTGTTAATTTCTTATGGTTAAGGGAAAGTTAAATACTGTTTGTTTACTTTTAATTTAGGTGTTGACTTTTCCTAATATTGCACTTCGGGGATGGTGAGGGGAGGACCAGGCTATTCACCAGCTGCAGAAAAGGAGGGAGTAATGGGGAAAGCTGTCTGCTGGTGACTAACTGCTTGAGAAAATTCTCCTCTGTGAGTAATGGGCTTCATTAGAAGAACCCAAACATGATGAATTGGTGCATCACCACTGCATTTTGTCTTATCTTAGCTACATAATTGTGCTTCCAGTGTGTTGTAGTTGGCTACATAAAAAGGGGCTTAGTTCAAGAAAGCCATAAACCCTTTTGTCCAGAATACAAACTAACAGTGACTCCAAAAAATGTGAAGAAACAGAAATCAGAAATAATACTTGCACACATTAGTTCTCCTGCTCATTGTAATTCCATAATGTGGAATTCCAGTTAATCACATCCTGATTTTGAAACACACCTAATCTTAGATTTCAAGGAAAGAAACAATTTAAAAACAAAAGTGAAAGACACTCCAGAACAGTCTATTTAATTGCAGGTTAAATTTCTCTGGAATGTGCAGTGCAGTTTAAGCTCCTAAATCCTTTAGATAGTTCTGAAATGTTCTGCCTTTAATCTACAAGGTATAGAATAAAGTGTCTGCATTCATTGTGTCAGCCTGCTGTAGGCTATTCCAAGAAAAAAAAAATCCCAAAGTCTGCCTCCAACAAAATCACCTCCAGAACTTCTCTGGATCCATCTTTACTTGTTTGCTGCACAGTTTTCACTTCCATGATGACTGGGGATCCTTTTGCTTCCTAGCTGACTCTCTCTGGTTTGCTTTCATTTGTGACTAGTTCAGTTTTCCAGGTGCCATTACATCACCATTCTGTAAATCACCTACTGACCTCCACATGGCCCTCTTCCACCTCACCAGGTTTCTTGGAAGCTGAAGCCAAAGCTGTGGGGTTTTTCCTTAAGTATTAGTTATTCAGGTTGAAGAGAGCTCTTTCTTTTTCAGTTCCTTTAACCCCTGCATTGTTGTTGTAAATGGGTAATGAGATTGGTGGTGGTTTTTTTGGTTTTTTTTTTTTTTTTTTTTTTTTTTTTTTTTTTTTTGTTGTTGTTGTTGTTGTTGTTGTTGTTGTTGTTGTTTTTTTTTTTTTTTTTTTGTAATTGTCATAGGGCACCATGGGTCCTTTCCCCACACCCCCATTTCTGCTGCCTTCCATGCTGTACTCACAGGCCTGGCCTGAGGGGGTTCAGTGTGTGTGTTGGAAGTGTTTTATCATTATGGTTGTAGAGTCAGTGCTTGCTCTGCTTCTCACTTCTTCTGAAAGAGCTGCATGTGAACAAAAGGAAAGTTTGATCAGCTGACTTATAGTGGTTCAGAAACAAGTCCTAAAATGCAGAAGCAATCTAATTTTTTTTGAGGACTTTAAAGAAAGAAATTAGAAATATTATTTCACTTTTTTAAAAATAAGGAACTCTGCAGACTAGCACTAAAGGCAGTAAATTACTACCTGAACCCTCCCTTTCTTTGTTTGTATTCTAAACTAAGAATCCTTATTTTCTGGGTAGAAGGGATTGCTTTTGAGATTGTTAATTTTAACTGGTGTTTTCAACAAAGGTGCAAAATCACTGTGGTTTTATCCCAGCAGGTCTGTAGGATTTAAAATCTTACATGAGGATTTTAAAATGTGGACTGCTCATAAAAGCATCTGTAAATTTGAGGAAGGAGAGGATTTTCCTTGTAGGTTTTAGCAGAGCCTATGTTCTACATCCAGGAGGACAAAGCCTTTGAAATCTGAAGTTGTGTGGAAGGCTTCTTGCTGAAAGGTCAGAGCTGTGTTTGTGCAGTGTCTCCTCATAAATGGGAAATGTCTGTCAGCTTCCCAAAAGCAAGAGGTGAATGAGGGCTGTGACCCTGGCTTAGAATGTAAAAATGCAAATCATACGTGTACCTTTGCATTGCTTGGTTTCTGAGTGGGATCAGACTTGCAGTTGTGTCT
The DNA here is from genome assembly GCF_021018805.1 of Prinia subflava. NCBI lineage: Eukaryota > Metazoa > Chordata > Aves > Passeriformes > Cisticolidae > Prinia > Prinia subflava. The sequence continues at coordinate 4,050,064 of NC_086283.1, read as the reverse complement.
CAGATGTAATAGTAGTATAATGTCTGGCAGCCAGCACAAAAAGCTATTGGTGGGAATTGCCTCTTCCTGCCTTCAAAATGCAGAACCTGTGATTTAGCTTGAAAACGTTGGTCTTTTCAGATGAATCACTGTGCATAAGCTCTTCAGCCAAATGCTTCTCTAAGGGTTAGATAATGTATTATCTTGTCTATCACCAATGATACATCCTTTCCCCAAAAAACCTTGTGCTGCAGTCCTGCCTGTAGGTTGCTGGAGGTCAACAGCCTTATGCTGCTCTTTCCAAGAAAAAAGAAGTGCTTTATGATCTGGTTTTCCCCACACTCAGGTGGGTGTGTGACTGGAGCAGTCCCTCTTAGGTACATTGGCTCAGCATCAGTCCCAAATGAAGTGTCTTGGCAGATCTATTCCAAAGACTGCAGGTGGTGGCTCAGTGATACCAAAGTGAATTTCCAGTCTCCTACTACATGTTTCAAACTGTGAATGCCACATTTCCAATTATGTAGCCTTGGAGTGTGTTTTTAAGCTGTTCTGCTATAGCAAGGAAACTTACCAGGATTTTCAGCCTGCTTTCTTTTTTGTGTATGTGTGGTTTTGGTTTGGTTTTTGTTTTTGCAACCTACCTATAAAATGAGCACTTTGTCTTCAAAAATTTGTAGTCATTCTCTTTTACCTTTGGCCATTTTTGGATGCTTTCTGGGTTACTCTCAGTAAACCTACACATGGTTTGTATTAATTGGACTAAAGCACACAGCGGTTTCATTCATGCTTGTGCTGATCTTTGGACATGTATAGTCAGGTGCAGTTCAGGTGTTGCTGGCAGTGCTTACTCCCTTTATTATTGTATTCTAGACATTTTTCTTAAATTAGATCTTTTTCATGTGTGCCCTAAAGAATATTATGATATTTCAAATGAGATCAAGTGGTTGGTGTTTCAGTTCTGGGTCATTAAAAAATGCATCATCTTTTTTTGTACTGGTAACTTCTGACCCAGGTTTGGAAGAACAGAAATGAGAACTTCTGTTTTCAGCTGTATTATGCAGAGATGATACTGCAGTATCAAGCATGGACTGACCCTCCCACCAGCAGGCCCAGGTACATGCTTCCAAGCAATACAGTTCATAAATTACTTGTTTCCTCTTTCTTTGGGGCTTGTCATTTTGCAAAAAGTCTGAATTCAGTGGTGTCATGCTGTGCTACAGAGCACTTGCTTTTCCTGTGTGATTGGTATTTTTAGTAAGATTGGTAAATTTCCTAGGATGGGAGAAAGCAAAGTGTGATTGAGGTGGACCTTGGACATCAGCAAGGGGTCATGCTTTGGAATGGGAGCTGGACTAGACAGACAGGAAGCCTGAGCAACATTCCTGCCACCAACACTGCTCTTTGGCCCATGCACAAAGCCCAAGTTGTCTGTTCAGTCCTTCAGAGAAAAACATTTGTAAACAAACTCGCAGCATCATGTGGAGCCCAAGGGTTTAAGTTCAAGAGGTTAAGATCTATTTACCAAGAGAAGTTCACCATCCAGCACAGCGTGTACACATTCACTACCCTTTTGTGCACTCTGCTTAAGCCTCTCAGGTTTTGTGCTTCAGGAAGGTTTTTTAGCTCCCCTAAGATGCTCTAAAATCTCAGGGTTGGAAAGCAAAGGGTAGGAGCAGTGTGATTTGTTGCAGTTAAATTATGTCATTGTATTATTTGAATTTGTAGCCAGAGTTCCTGTTTGAGGATGGCTTGGTTTAATAAACAATTTATTCTGCTGTATTTACTGAAATTGCTGTGTCATGGCTGCAGTTCTTATGACAGCTCCCATTACATTTGTAACATTTAAATTGCGTCTGTGTTTATGAGTAGAATACTGTGATTTTCCTCTTTCTTTTCTTTTCTTTTAGTAGCAATATTGCTGTGTCCAGATCTGATCTGGATAATTAGAGTATGTTTCTCCTTGCACTCTTTGAGCATCATCAGCAGAAATGGAGGATACATGGCACTTGGGCTGCTTACATTAATGAGCAAACCAAAGGTAAAACACCACAGATTAGCAGGGGGCACTTCCCCCTGTGTGAAATGCAGAATTTATGTTTGTGTTACTCCGATTTATCAGGGACCAGAAAGAAAACGCTCAGACTTGAAAAACGAATACGACTATGTCCTACAGTACCTGTCCAAGTGGACAACAGTGCTGTGTGATATTTTGGGACAGAAATGTGCAAAGAAAATTGCTCCTTGTGAAGGTGTTGTCAGACTTGCATAGATAGGTACTTGGGTAACATTGATGTCTGCTGACTGCAGACAGCCACAGAATGCAGCACTATTTCTGTGACTTTGTTGGTGGTCAGACCCCTGCTCTGACTAAATGCACTTTATTTTTTAGTGGCCCCCAGCTCTTCAAAGCATGTTGTGGCCCAGCATCAATGTACTTCATTTGTTACACACTCAGTTGGAACCTCTTATTTATAAAAAGGAGCATTACTTGGATTCTCAAATATGTAGGTGCTTAAAGTGGTGTTTTGTTGCTGACTGTGCAAATCTTCTTTTTGTTCATTGATTATAATGGTTCTTGTGTGGCAGCTGGATTAAATTAAGACTGAAGTCTCTGGGCTAAAAGCCCTGATGGAACTTTTGTGCACATGCTGCATTTCTCAGCTTTGGCACTTCAGCAGACTGTCCGCATACAATTACGTATTGTGGACTAAATACCTGCAAACCTACATCTCTGATGAAGCCAATGCCACAGCAGCTGTGTTTTATTGCAGTCTACTTTAAAAATAACACGCCTGGATTTAGACCAAAAAATAACATGGACGAGTCAAATCTGAGACAATTAAACTGTGTCCAGCTCACTGCTGCTGTGTCAGTTTGGCCAGAGCTCAGATGAAATGCCAACTCGTCCTCAAAGGAGAGGGAGTGGCTCTGGGTCTCAGAATTCCTTGCTGCAGCTTGAGCCAACAACTCGTGTCTCCTGGTGTCCAAGCACAGCTCGGTGTTTAGAAACACTGATCAGTGTCTTTTGTGAATCTCCAGGGTCGTAACATTGGTTTCTGAGCTTCAGTGTGAAAAAATCTAGCAGCTTCTAAGACCACCCAGAAAGCGTGGCCTCTTGAGCAGCTAAAATACAATTCACTGAAGGTTATGCCTGCCTAGTGGGTTAGACAATTACAGCTGTGGTTGATGCAACCGTACGCTAGGAAAACTTACACAGAAGGCTGTGCATGGAGGGAGCATTCCCTACAGTGAAGCTGTTGGCTCTTGAGAGGATCACGGCACTACAGCTCTGCAGCTGCAAGTACTGAACCCAGCTGGAGGCCTTTCTCCAATGGCTGCCATGACAAGGCAGGGAATGGTGCATGGGTTACTTTGCAGCCTGTGTTACGAAGCGGGATAACGCGGGATCTGGCACAGCTGGCACCAGTCTTCTTCTTGGACAAAGCCAGCAGGCAAGATGGGAATTGTTCACAGGGTCATGAATTGGACCCCTCCACCCAGATAAAGGGGAGAAACCCAAGGTCAGGATCGCTCACCAGTTATTTCTGCAACTGGTCAGTAAATGCTGGAGACAGTTGTGAAATGCCTGTACACCCTACAGGAGATCTTAAGGATCTGGGACTAGGGTGGTCCTAGAGGGAAGGCTCAGTTCCACTGGGAGCATGCACAGCTGTGTTGTTCATTAAAGTACCTTCTTTCTGCTGCTTTGTTCCCTCATGGTGGCACCTGAACACTTCCGCAGTTTGCTTTATTGCAGTTAAAATTCAGGCTGTCTAGCCTAATGTGGGATGTGGGCTAGAGTACCGTCAGAAGAGAAGTGGTTCCCAGTAGTTTGGTGTTTCCACTGTGGACACCCCTAGTTACTGATGTGGCTTGGCACAGGGACTCCTGAAGAGGAAGTCTAAATTTGCCATCACAATGGGCAGAAAAATGCACAGCAAATCACAGGTCGTGACAACTTGGGATTTTGTGTTTTACTGCATTCCTCACACTTTAGCAATAGAATCCTCTCTATCTGTGTATTACCTGCACATTTGCAGCTTCTGAGGGGACAGGGGACTACTTGCACTTGAAGCCAACCCAGTGCAGGGAAGCATCTGAGCATTTGGGTTGATAAATGTAGACTTTGTGCCTGCTGTAACTTGGTTTTAAGTGGCCACTGCCTGATTCAGAATCCGATGTGTGTATGAATATGTGTAAACAGGATTTTAAGAAGATGTCGGCAGTGAGGGCAAACCAACCAGGAGCGTGCTATTCCTTCTCCCTTGTGCAATTTGAGAACAGAGAGCTGACTGAAAACCCAATTTGGGGTTTTTTTGTGTGTGAAAAAACAAACACTCTTCAGGTTGAGCCTGCCCACAAGGCCATAAATCCCTGAGGAGGGGCTGCTGAGGTCAGTAGTTGTGTAAGTGTAGGCGGAGGGTGCTCAGAAGAGACATGAGAGCATCCCAGAACCCCGACGCCACACCGCAAAGCAGGGTGGAAAGGGGCCACACTGAAATCACAGCTGAACACTCTGCTGTAATTTTTTAGTTAAGGTTCCTGTCGTGTACTTCTATTTTTAACACAGTTAAAATTAAACTCTGCAGCCAAGGCTGAGTGCTAGAAATTCTTTCTTCACTACTTAAAGCATTGCCAGCATCTTTTTAGACAACTTTCTTCTCCTCTTCTGCAGCCTCAGGTACAGAATACTTCAGCTATATGGGATAGTAAGTATCAGCTCTCCGCCCTCAAGCCTGACCTCCTAAAAGACTTCCAGCAATGAGCAGATGAGATGGTTGTGACAGTGTCTGGTATCAGCTTTTAATTTGTGAGCATTTTCCTTGGTCCTCTGTTCATGGATACTAACTGCTGAAAATCTGCATGGTACTGTCCTTAATTCACCCTGCCTGATGCTGTTGCACAGATGGCATCTGCAATCATTAGATCAAAGAGCACTGGAGTAGCTAAATGAGACTTCCAAGTTGGGGTCAAAGCCTCAATTTTCATTCTGGAGTTCCAGCCACGATACAACCACACTTGAAACAGCCTCCTCGTCTGCAGGATGTTCTACACCCAACACTTCAGTCAGGCTCTGCCTTCTGTCCTGCAGACCCACCTGTCCTGTAGGCTTGTTTTATTTGTGTTAACAATAGCAGGCACAAAATTCCTTGAGGCAGCTTCTGCTTTTTTTATGTGCTCATCAACTGCTGCTAAGCAGATACAAACCAAAAGCTGTTTGTTTTGCTCAGTACAGTACTCCACTTGTTGAGTAGTTAAAATTTGCCTTGAGCTCCATTTAGGGGAATGGGAAGGTGGTGGTTGTATTTGGACTGTGGTATCAGGCCCGTGGCATGCAAAAAGGATCCCATGTTGTGGCTGTATTGGTTCAGTCAAATTGGTTCAGGCAAAAAGGATCCGATGTTGTGGCTGCACTGGTTCAGACTGATGAGCCCCTTAATGCAGGCTGGGATAGTGGGAGTGAAGTGAGCTGGCCCTACTGAGCCTTTCCATCACTAGGTCTGAGCACTGCCAGCTACCACTGCTTTGAAGTTGGTAGCTGATAGCTCTACAAATGTTAAAAAGCTTCATTATCTTGATCTCAATTGACTCAAACCACTTTTTTTTCCTATCAAAAAGAAATTTACATTTCGTATGCGTCTGCAAAAGAGTTCTTAAAAAATTTCAGGCGTGACTGTTTCATAACATAGTGCAAAATTTATAGAATATGGCTGTTCTTTCCCTTCTCTGGAAGACTATTACAATTATCCATTTTTAATCTTTCTTGTTATCCATTGTGTCTGGCAGGCGGAGGTGAGAATAGATTGAGACTTAACATAAATCACAGAGTGGTTTGGGTTGGAAGAGACCTTAATCTAGTTCTAACCCACCCTCCCCACCATGGGCAGGGACATCTTCCACTAGGGCAGGTTGCCCAAAGCCCCATCCAACTTGGCCTTGAACATTTCTAGTGATCAGGCATATACAGCTTTTATGGGCAACCCGTTCCAGTGCTTCACAGTAGAGACTTTTTTCCCAATATCCAATCTTAAACCTGCCCTCTCTCATCTTAAAGCCATTCCCCCTCATCCTACCACTACATGCTCTTGTTGTTCTCCAGCTCTCTTCTTGGCCCCCCTTGAGGTACTTGAAGGTGCTGTAAGGTCTCTCCAGAGCCTTCTCTTCTCCAGGATGAACAGCCCCAACTATCCCAGTCTGTCCTTACAGGTGAGATGTTCCAGGCCTCTGATCATCTTCATGGTCTCCTCTGGACTTGCTCCAACAGGTCCCAGTCCTTCCTGTGCTGGAACCCCAGAGCAGAATGCAGCACTGCAGGTGGGCTCTCAGCAGAGCAGAGCAGAGCAGAGGGGCAGAATCCCCTCCCTCACCCTGCTGTCCACAGGGCTTGGGATGCAGCCCAGGACACATCTGGCCTTACAGGCTGCGAGTGCACATGGCCAGGTCTTGACAAGTTTGTCATCCCCCAGTACCCCCAAGTCCCCCTGATTAAGCCTGTCCAGAGCCCTCTGGATGGTATCCCTGTCCTGCAGTGTGTCAACCATGCCACACAGCTTGTTGTCACCAGAGAACTTGCTGATGGATGAGAGAGCACTCGGTCCCACTGTCCATGTCACCAGCAAAGATGTGAAACAGGGCCAGGCCCAGTGATGACCCCTGGACAAGCCCACTCATCACTGGCCTTCACCTGGACATCAAGATGCGGACTTCAGCTCTTTGAGTGCAACCAGCCAGCCAGTTCCTTATCCTCCGTAGTGGTCCACCCATCAAATCCATGTCTTTCCAGTTTAGAGATAGGGATGCCATGCAGGGCGATGTCCAGTGCTTTGCACAGGTGCATGATGCGCTGGCACTGACTCAGAGAGAAGCTGGCTGATGATTTTTAACAGATTTTTGCACCATATTAGCAAAGTACAATTCTATAGTAAAAGAGGGGCTAAGAAGAAGTACCCATGGAGAGAATTATCAGCAGTAGCCCTGCTACATCAGTTGAGATCCTTCTTTTAAATCACCTTAACTATTACTCTTCCAAATACCTTGTTTCTTTTTAAAAAGCACCCAATACAGCAGCCTTCTGCTGTGCCACAGCAAACTCTAACCTTGGAGGACCACCTCTGGGAAACAACTTTGTTTTCTAAACTGAAGGAGGGTCTCTAAACTTCAAGATTTCATGGAGAAACCTTCGTGCCTTCTTGTTTCTTGCTGCCATGGCAAGAGTTGAACAGAATTCCAACAGTTTGTTGTATAATCTAAACCTTTATTGAACACTTACCTGAAAACTCGTACCACTCTTAAATAAAATCAATAGTTTTTGGTCATGATGTGAAAAGTGATACTGGAAGTTTTAGTGTGAAGGTCAAATTACATGAAAATCCTGGGCGTGGTTACTGCTTTTTGTAAGCTGTATGATGATGTTTGAATTGTAAAGGTACTTTTTTGTGAATAATAGGTATACATCTTCTTTGTTAAATGTATTGAAAACCAAAGGGTTTTTTCCTTCTAATGAAGGATTTTGCACTTGAACCTCAGCCAGTTTGTACAGTAATGTGCTCCTCAAGACATAACAACAGTGCTGTCACTCAGGAGGAGGAGCTGCCATCTTTGAACTAGCCTGCTTTGAACTAGTGCTGCAAAAACGTTTGCCAAAGGTGACTGAAGTCCCAGGGCCACACCTGCTGCACTCCTGTGACGATGTCTGCCCTGCAGGCACATCCTAAAAAACAATTCTGAAGAACTAGCTATGAGGCCTGAGGTAGGTGTGATCTTTAAAAAGGATGGCATAATCTCCAGGAAGGATTTAAGAACTTCAAGCATCTGGTACTAAATAGAATTTATTTCCCTACTACATGAAAATTTGACAGGCTCCTTGTTGCATTTCTTGTTAAAGACTCCATGAATAAAATTGGTTGGGATGGGGAAGTTTATTCCAGATCTCTGCATTTCAGTGAGTACTGAAAACCAGGAACTGAAAAACAGAAGATGTAAAAAAACCCCAAATAAAAACTACCAGCACAAAACACCCCTTAGGATTAAGTAGTGGAGAAGTACTGAACTCCAGCTGAATCCCACTCAGTTTTGGTAAGCCAACTGCATGTTCCATTCCTTCCCCAAAGCAACAGAGTTTCAGATGACAGCAGAAAACCACGTGCCAGAGAACAGCAGCCCCGGGCATTAGGCATTTGTAACACACGGCCAAGTTCTTGCCTGCAGAGAAAAAAACGCAAAACTGGCGCTAGGGCTGTCCTGTGCAGGGCCAGGAGCTGGACTCCAGTGATCCTTGTGGATCCCTTCCAACTCTAGCTGTTCTGTGATTCTACTTGTTCTGCTGTAGATTGTACAGGGCTGGCAGAAGCCCATCTGCTGTTCTGAACCTCTGAGGCCAGAATGGGATGTGACCCCCAGAAGGGCTCAGGCACACACCTCTCAGGCACTCCTCAGAACTGAGAGCAGGCAGCAGGTACGTGGGTGCAGAACTGGGAGAAGCCGAGCAAACAATCTTACAATCTCGATTACTTCTGGGTGTTTTAGTCATTGTTGCTGTTGTGCTCACACTGACAGTCAGTTACAGTGTGCATGCCCAGACTGAGTATTTGAGACTGTAAATTTCCCTTCTCATAAACAGGCAGACAGAAAAGCTGAGTTTGTACCTGCTTTATTAGAAAACTAACCCATGCACTTTCAGCTCTCTGCATACTCACAGACACCTCTGGGAGCTTGTTTCCCAGGGCTGTGTGGAAATCACATTTCCAAGTGCTACATCAAAGCACGGGAGATGCAGATGGCTGTATCCTGCTTTTCTCTGGCCCATTTGCCTTTGGCTGCTGCATCCAGGGAAGGCTGGGACTTCAGGCTGCTTGAAGTATAACCAACAAGCACAGTGCTGCACAGTGAGACACCAAAGTTCATTTGCAGACAGAATGAAGCACACGCTTCTTTAGTTGCTTGTGTGCTTTTTCTCTTGTGGCTACTCTGATAGCTTCTTCTCTAATAATTGCTTCACCAGAACAGGATTGGACCGTCCTTGTGTCTTCCTTTGTACCAGACCAATTAACTTATTTAGAACTTTTCGATTTCCTGCCTTTATTGCCATAACCTTTAAAGAAAAAAATGCAACAGACACATTGTTACAGGAAAACCGAACATCTTCACTCATTCCCAACCAAGATATGAATATTTTTGTTCTTTTGACTATTGTGATAAAAGACTGCATTTTAGGCTAAAGTTTTATTTATAAAAATTGCCTTTAGCTTTGCAATAAGCTCCTGCTCTGCTCCCATGGGAGACCAGCAAGAGTCCCTACAGCAGCAGGGCCGTACAACTAATAGAAAGAGCTCCTCTTATTGAAAGAGTCAGAAGACACTTTTGGATTTTATAGTGTCTGCAGCTTGAACAGCAACTTCCTGGGAAAGAGCCAGAGAAGTGAGATGGACTTTCCTTGCTAACAGGATCTACTGTTTTACTGAACATAATGTCCTGTAACAACAGATAATTTGCATTGAATCAAAATCTATTTAATAATATTGGTGAGGTCCTTCAAGCGCACACGTAGGTGTTTTTTATTTCCTTCAAGTGCATAATCCTTTGCAACAAGATGATTAATTTAACTGGTCAATTATGACCTCCTATCAGACAGCCTTTAATACACAATCATCTGCTGCATTGCAAGGCCATGTTTAAAAGCTGAAAGGATCAGAGATTTCACCTTTGGGCCTTCTTAAAGGAGATGCTACTGCTGAAAGACAAGCATCTGGCCTTCCTACTGTTTGTGGGGCAGAGAAGGCATTCTCTACCTTGTCAGAGTACCGGGCAGAACACAATAGATGCAGAGAAACAGGATGACGTATTTGCAGATATGCAGGGAAGGGCTGCAAACACAGGAGCCGTGCACTGTGCCAATACCAAATTCAGATGCAAATACTGCTTCTCATTACAGTCTTTGAATTATTGCCAGTCTAAAGTCTTCTCTGTTACACAGTGGAAAGGACTCATTACTGTGGATCTGCTAGAAATTACCTATGTGGGGCAGAGTGCGATACAGTCCCAGTCCTGCACAGTTATAAAGTGCTCAGTGTTGGTCTGAGCAGCTGTTTAGAAGCTATTTCCTTTTGAAAAAAGTTACTCTCAAAACACATTGAAGTAGGAGTCTGGTTATGGACCTTCAGCTCCTGCACTTCCCAGTCAGTTCTAACATTCTCTCCCTCCCTGCCTGTGCTTTCATACCAGCCTGAAACACAGCAGCACTTCTATCAGGCTCTGCAAATGAGTCAAGTCGGATGGAGGTCATGCCGACCTACTGCAAGCTCATTTTATCAAAAGCTCTTGCAGAGCTGTTAGCATCCCCCAATGAGATCTGGAGTGGGTGGTATTGTTCTCAAAAGATGTTAATGTTTTTTTCGAAGTGGCAAATGGAGCTAGACATTGTTTATATTAGAAGCATGCTATTCACTTCTGCTTTTACATTTTTGCTCCAGAGAATATATAAGCACTTGTTTTCATTTCGCTTTTTATAAAGCAGATTATATAGACTCTGTCAAGATCCCTTCCCACTCCTCCCTTTCATGATCAACAAGGGTTTTTTCCATTTTTTTCCAGCCCAGACCTTGTTAGGCTGAGCCACACTGGCTGCTGTGTGTCTTTCCAAGGAGATGGGAAAGAGCCAATCATCCCCAATGAATGGGCATTCATTGGAATGGGCGGAATGGGCAGCAGCTGTGGAGCCACTGCTGCTGCCACAGGGCTCTGACTCCTCCCCACCCCACAGCCACTGTCAGGCAGGAGCGCCAGTGAGGCTCCTCTCCTTGGCAGTGGACAGAGACAAGGACATGGCAGAAAGTCAGGTGCAAGTAGAATTTCTGCCTTGTCAGCTCTGATACAGTCTGTAATTCCATGACTAATATATGCCTTGCTGGCAAGTAACTTCAGTCTCCAGCTTCAGAAGAGTTTAAAAGTGTTGCCCCAATATCACAACAGATGACAAAAAAATCAGAGTTATGTGGCTGGGTGGCAGGGTCAGGTTAATGGCAGTACAGCTGGAGAGGGACAGGGCTCTGCAGTTTTGCTTTCCTGCATTAAAGTTTTATGGGCTCTCAGAATGACTTAGCACATTAGCCAGACCGGTAATTTGTTTTGCGGATCATTTTGTGTAAGCTTCAGTTTCAAAAAACCCACTTAGTAAAATAAGAAAGAAGAAAAGCCTGATAATATCTTGGCAGCAGCTTTACTGCTCTGGCTCTAAAGCTCAAATGCCATCAAAAAGGAAAAAAAAAGGAGGCTATTTTAACCCCCTTTCAGAGTTACAGACTGCCACAGTGCAGAAGGTTCCCAGCACCATCATAATCACCTCATTTTCTTGTCCATCAATCACTGCCTGACAGATCTGTTCAAGCTCTTTCTGATCCCGTAACAGTTCAAGTTTCTGTTCTTTAACAATTTCAAGGGGAGTCTTCCCTTCTCCCTTCCACAGTTCTGCGAACACCTGAAAATCACAAAAAAAGCAGCAAAGGTCAGTGGCTTGACTTACCAGCATTATTTACATGCAGAATTTCGGTTATGGATCCAAGAAGCCCTATTTTCGCTAAGAGGAGATTGTCTAAACGTGAACAAGCCCAAGATTAATCATGTGACTCTCTGAAAGAGCCCTCATACCCCTCTCCTTTTCTGCCAGCTGTACTGAGACAAAGCATTGCCACTTCCTGCAGTCCAGGTTAATGGTTCACAGCAGGTGCTGTGCAGCCTCCTGCAGTCCGGGCCCTGCCTGCTCCCCCAGTGCCAGGGTCTCTCCAGGGGGATTTTCTGAGCACAGCCCCCTATTCCTCATGCCTGGAGCTGCCACTCCCTGGCTGGGAGAGGAGCCACCACAACAGGGAGGGCTGCAAGGCTGCTCCTCCATCAGTACTCCTGCTCTTCTCACATCATTCACAGAACTGCCTGGGAGCAGCAAGGAAATGCATCTCCATGAGCAATGACTCTGCCTGGGAACTGACGATTAGCTGACTATTGCACCAAGTACAATCCCAGGTAACTCATCCCATTACCAGTCCACTCCAGCAGGCTGTAATGAGGATATGTATGACAAAGCAGAAGAAAAATGGTGCCAAGCAGAATGAATGCAGCAGCTCCAGCCCACCTATGCATCATCTCCAAGTACTGGACTGCTGGGCAAACCCAGGCCTGTGGAATAATCACTTGTTAATGCTAGTGTTTTCCTACACTGCAGCAGGGCTACTGCACTGGAATACACTTGAGAGGAGAGAACATTTATAAAAAACCAATTTCCTTGGGCAGTCATTTTCCGTATTCCCTTTGCTTTTATTTCAGGCCATGGGAGGAGAGTAAGAAAACCCTTATTAAAACAGCTCGTTGTGCTCCATCCTGAGCTGAAGATATAATTGTATGTTTGGGCCATTGCTGTGTCCCAATATGGAAATGAATGTCATGTCAAAGTTTCAGCACTAAATATTCCCTGTAGGATGAAGAAGCGGCTGGCATAGGAAGACAAGGAGGGGCATTCAAACAGCATATTAAATAATTTGCAGGGCAGCAAGAGAACTCAGGCAGAATGAAGCACATAGGATGGGATCTTAATTACCCCAGCAATTTGCTTCAGCATGACAAATTTTCAGGTACAAAAGACCTTTGGTTAAAGAGTTCTCAAGTCACAGCAAGTATTTAAGAACCGTGCATTCATACCATTGCTACAATAGGATATTTGTTTGCCAGTGGCACTCTGAAGCTTTTTATCGGATCTTATCAACTCTTCTGGAGACCTTGTGAGAGGGTAATGACACATGGCTGTATTATGGCAGCTACATCTTAATTTTTCCTTGTGAGAGGGCCAAAGGCAGATGACAATACTGAAGTTACTGATAAGCAGCCATAGTTTCAATAGCTAGAAGTAAAGCTTTCAGATCCTTTCACACAGCACTTAGAAGATGGCCAGGGTATCAGACCCAGTCAACATGGGTTTACAAAGGGTAGGTCATGTCTGACCAACCTGGTCTCCTTCTATGACCAGGTAACTCGTCTGGTAGATGCAGGAAAGGCTGTGGATGTTGTCTATTTAGACTTCAGCAAGGCCTTTGATACTGTCTCCCATAGCATACTCCTATATAAGCTGGCAGCCCACGGCTTGGACAGGAGCACTCTGTGCTGGGTTAGGAACCGGCTGCATGGCCGGGCCCAGAGAGTGATGGTGAATAGTGCAGCATCCAGCAGGGGCCAGTCACCAGTGGTGTCCCTCAGGGGTCTGTACTGGGACCAGTTCTATTTAATATTTTTATAGATGACATGGATGAGGGCACTGAGTCCTTCATTAGTAAATTTGCAGACGACACTAAGCTGGGAGCATGTGTTGATCTGTTGGAAGGGAAGAGGGCTCTGCAGAGACTTAGATCAGTTGGATGGATGGGCAGAGTCCAACAGCATGAAGTTTAATAAGTCTAAGTGTCGAGTTCTACATTTTGGCCACAAAAATCCCCTACAGGGTTACAGGCTGGGTACAGTGTGGCTGGACAGTGTTCAGGCAGAAAGGGACCTGGGGGTGCTGGTCGACAGCCGGTTGGATATGAGCCAGCAGAGTGCCTTGGTGGCCAAGAAGGCCAATGGCATCCTGGCCTGCATTAGGAATTGTGTGACCAGCAGGAGCAGGGAGGTCATTCTTCCCCTGTACTCGGCGCTGGTGAGACCACACCTTGAGTACTGTGTCCAGTTCTGGGCCCCTCCGTTTAGGAAGGATATTGAGATGCTTGAGCGTGTCCAGAGGAGGGCAACAAGGCTGGTGAGGGGCTTGGAACACAAACCCTGTGAAGAACGCTTGAAGGAGCTGGGGTTGTTTAGCCTGGAGAAGAGGAGGCTTAGAGGTGACCTTATTGCTCTCTACAACTTCCTGAGGGGAGGTTGTAGACAGGTGGGGGTCGGTCTCTTCCACCGGGCAGAACAAGGGGACACAGTCTTAAGCTACGTCAGGGAAGGTACAGGTTAGATATTAGGAAAAAAATTTTCACTGAAAGAATAATAAAGCACTGGAATTGTCTTCCCAGGGAGGTGGTGGAGTCACCATCTCTGGATGTGTTTAATAAAAGACTGGACATGGCACTTAGTGCTGTAGTCTAGTTGAGGTGTTAAGGCATAGGTTGGACTTGATGATCTTAGAGGTCTCTTCCAACCTCATTATTCTGTGATTATACTGAATAAATCAGTACTGTATATGATGTCTTCTACAAGATCTTCCTTCTAGTGTAATATTTAAAAAATCAACATGCCAGTGCTACATGGAATAACCCTAGAAATAAATATATAATATCCAACAGAGATTCAGCCTGTTGGCTGCTTGCCTTTTTTTATGGTGGTGTTTTCTTGGTGGTTTTTTTCTGGGGGGGCGCGGTTCTTGTTTGTTTGTTTGGTGGGTTTTTGTTGTTGTTGCACTCCATTGCTATTCCAGGCAACCCATCTGCTTCTTCTCTGAGGGATGAAGAAAGGTTTCTCTGTCCTGGAGGCCTCCCAAGGCACCCATACTGTATGTCACCCCTCAGAATGAGCCCTGTCCTCGCCAGCCACAGCACAGCCTCTAGCAAAACACCTTGGAATGTCTAAAGTACCGCGCAAATCAGAGTGGACAACAAATAAGCCCTTTCAGTCTCCAGGAAAAAGGCAGACAGGATTTTTAGGACTGGTACGTATTCCAGCAGGATGCCATGGGCTGCAGGAAGAGGAAATCTGCAATGAACAGAATCTGTGCAGCCAACCATAGCAGAGTTACCCAGGAGCAATACAAACATCAGGCTGACTTAGATCAGGGACAGGACAGCTTGACAGAGAGAGATCCAGCTCTGATTCCCTGTTATGCCTATGCCAAATATTTCCTGGCACTGACGAAAGCTTGCCCATTAGAAACCCTGAAGGGACCAGATTTTCTCTGTGACAGCTGCATCATGTGTCCCTTTCCATTTGGTAACAAGCATCTCCACTTAGTAGAGCAACAATGTTATCAAGGCCCTTGCTTGTTTACAGGTATATAGGAAAGCAGAAAGAGATGTGGCCAAGACCTGTCACAAGACGCACTTTTAAAAAATGTGTTTCTTCACTTGGCAAGGAGTACGAATCTAAAGAAAGCAGTTTAAAAAATTGTTTCAGCTCATTTGCACAAAATTCCTGCACCTGCACAGGAGGATCAAATTATGAAGTCTCCAGAGCCAAAACGTGAATCTCAGGCCTCATTTCCATCACTGGAATCTCAGTAGCTTCTACTATTGATTCTTGCCTGAGCGTGATTAGATTTTAATGATGTTCTGTAGTCTCCACCTATGCAGGCATAACAGCATTGGTCAAGATGAATTAATCAGGACTTACATGTCTGGCTGTCATGGGCATCATATCAAACATTTTGCAACTGGTGACCGCGCCAGCTAACTGCTGTGCCTAAGAATGCTCCAACTGGAAATCCTATCTGCAGTGATCTGCTGCCAAGGGCAGGAGGAAAGCAGCAGGCAGCATCACTCCAGCAAGTCCTGTGGGCACCTCTCCTTCCAGTGACGGAAGCCTTCACGTCTGGCAGGTGTTCCTCAGCCTCTCAGAGAAGCAGGGGACAGGTTGGGTCCAGTCCTCCAGATGGTGTATTCGTAATTGTCAAAGCAGATGGTTCTGTTTAGATCTGGTACTGTACTCATTTCCCTGCTATCTACTTTAAAGTAGGGGTGCCAACCAGGTCTGTTGAAGTTATTCCTACGTGGGTGACTTATGCAACTGCAGCTGCCAGCAAAACCTAAGGTCTGCTCTGTTCCACAGCCTGCTGGGTATGGATTCCCCATGAACCAGTGACAAGTGTGTCTGCACGGAGTTGCTCCACCATGGCTCTTGGCAGCAGGGACAAGTTTTCACTTCCCTGGCCCAGGAACCAGCCTCCTCCCATAATGCCATAACTCAAAGGCAGGTCTGTTATGCCAGACACTGACCTGCTGCCAGCCTGGCAACTTGAGGAGCAAGGCCCATTGCAGGCACATTCCCCATCAGACTGGTTTCAGCCCTGGGTGAGCAGCACTTACTCCTCGCACCGTGGGCTTCAAAATGGTGCCTCTGGGCTGGGCCACAGGCAGTGTGTATCCACCTGATCCAGGACATGCTCACCCACAGCCCCACATGCCAGCAGAGCTGGAAGCTGCTCCCTCCTTTGGACAGGCATGCCAGCCTGGAACTGCTTCGGAGACCTCTGGAGTGGGACACTATGTTTGATGGCAAATTGGGCCTGAGCTCTGTAATTACCTACATGGTAATTACGTGAGCACACAGTGCCCTTGGCATCGCATCCTACCACACAACGCTCGGTGTGTACAGACAGTGCTCACAGCTTTTTTCTGCCTGTTTTACTGCCTTAGCAGAGCCCAAACACAAAACCTTTTAAATAATTTAAGTGGTTAACAGCTTCCTGCAGTGAGCATGTATATGCACACATGTCTGTGTGCTCACCCCATCGAACCCTTCCATCCCTCCCCATTGGATCGGTGTCTGCCACTGCAGATCATGCTCCCCTCCCCAAGAGCTGCAATTCATCTGCTGGTGTGTATATATAGCCCTTCCTGCCCTCGGGCCATCCAGCGTCTCTGCCTACTGCTGAGAATTGTTACAAACATTTGTTACTCTCCTGACATCTAGGCAACCAAAATACTTTTCTAAATGTGGCAAGGTTTCTGCAGTTTGATAGCATCATCACTCGGTGAGGGCAAACACTACTGCGATTTCTGGGTCCAGTTTCAGATCACTGGGGACAACATGCACATTACAAGGAGTTGGTAATTAAACAACAAATGCATTTCTGAAATTCTTGACACTTCATAACCTGTCAGAAGTGCCTGGCACACAAATATATCACAAAGCAGAAAATCCCATAGAAGACCCTATCCCTACCTCCACAAGGAAGAGACTTCAGACTGAAGTTCTGAAGCTTTCTTTTCAAACACAGACACCAAACTGATGGGTGTGCCACAACCCTGCAAGCACAGAGCTGCTCTGCATTCCAGTGCTTTTCCTATTAATACTTTATCTCCTTTTTGAAGCTTTTACTTTTCGAATACAAAATTTCCAACCACACATGCCTGAAGCCAGGCACTTAAATCCCTATTTATGATGCTTGTCTTATGCAGCTGGCTATCCACAGACACAGACCAAATTAATTAAGAACCACAAGCATCTGCAAAAAAAGAAAATAAACTAGAAAGTTCATTCACAGTTCATTAACAGTTTCACTGATAAAAACTGAAACAGTCACCTAATGCACTTATCTACAGAATAATAATTAATCTGAAAAGACCAATCATTCCACATAAATGAGCTTGCAGCAATTTAAGGTGAATGACTGATTATGGCCCATCACAAAAAAGCCTCTAAATTTTGTCTACCAACACAGCAGTACTGTTCCCATCATAATCAGTTCACAATTTTAGATATAAATCATCAAGAGCTGATTTTTCAGACTTAGGTAAGATGGAAAAAAACCTCCAGCTTTACTTGTTTGAGAGCTTCATGACAGCACTTGCTCAAAGAAGCAAGGATAAAAGAAAGGCCAGACCTCTGCCACTTTTGACTCAGATACGCCAATGCAGAACTCCTTTTGTGACTACACTTGGATGAATTCTATCCTTTGCCATGTGCTAATGCTTGGGAACGTAGACCTTACTGTCTCCAGGAATCTAGAAATTGATACCGTGATCTTAACTGCAAGCCATGGATTAGCCCCCCACTGACCCTTCATGAAGGCCTGACTGGAACAGTGAAATCGAGATCTCCTGTCTGCTCTGTTCAGAAGCAGGATTTATTTGAGTTCAGTTCACATTGTTTCAGTCTACTATTAGGCTTCTGCCCCCTTCTAACAGGGAATATGCAGATATAGCTCTAGGATTATATACACACATAAGGCACTTGCATCTATTATATGCATTTAGTATAGATACAGAAATTATCCTTTACCAACACTCTAATTACCCTTTAAAGCAACCATTGTACTGGTACACAATGATTATAAATTTGCTACACAACTGAAATAAGCAGCCACAGATCCAGAGTACAGCAAAATCAAAAAGGTACTTACCTGCTTTGCTGCTGTAGAAGAAATTTCTTTTTTTTCTAGAAGGTTCAAGAGTTCAGCCAGAAGAAAAGAACTGACTGGGCTAGGGAAAAAGTGGGCAGACATTAGCTCAGAGAATAAGGTGACCTATAATAATGTATCTGTTACTGCTGCTTGCCTAAAGATCAAAGAGTTTAGTATGACAAGCTGTTTTTCCTCATGTTTGGTACTAATGGACTGACTATGCCTTTCCATCATAGCACTCTAAAGACTGACTGCTGCTCATGATCCTCTTCTCTGCCACATATTTGTCTAACTCCATTCAGCAGGACAGAGCGAAGGAATGCCTGGAGTAACAAACTTCACAGGTAGCAACTAAAGCAGCCATGAGCAATGGAGTGACATGGTACTAGTCATGAGAAAAGGATCACTTTGCCTCACTACTGTAGCAATGAAGAAGACTGACCTTTCCTTTACTGTAAGGGAATGTTGTTTCAAGTAACTGAGCAGGTCATTCAGAATCCAGCCGATTACCTTCTTTGGCTTCATTTGGGTCTGTTTTACCACACTTTCAAAGAATTCTGCTAGTCCGTCTTCATTCTGTTTAAGAAAAGTTAAAGGTATCAAAGGGATACTGGAGGGCAAACGTGATTACAGAATCACACAATCGTTAGGATTGGAAGGGACCTCTGGAGATCATCCAGTCCAACCCCTCTGCCAAGGCAGGGTCACCTGGAGCAGGTGACAGAAGTTAGAGTTTACAATTAATTATACAATTATACTCGGCATATAAATGCTCAGTTCTAAAGCAAACAGTTGTGAATTCACTGGACAGTGACAAGACTTAGGAGTAGTTTTACTTGTAACAGCAAACAATCTTATGCTTTGAACAGGAACATACAGTTTATCTGTCATCCTGTCTGGTGAAACTTCCAACAAATAAGTGATCATTTTTCTCTTAATGCCTCCCTAAAATTAGCATTTGCACAGAAGCTTTCTCACCTTTGCAAGTGTTTTATGTATAATGCTAGAAAATACAATGCTGCCATCTCACAGGCTGTCTTACTCTTTACATACCTTTTACCAAGAAGAGCCTTTTCCTGAAATTGTCTGCAGCTACTTCACTTTTGATCTTGAAATCACTTCTATTTATTTTGGATTGAATTAATAAGTTTAGCTTACATTTACCCTCAGTGATATGGAAAGGTCATATGTAAGAAGCAGAGGTTTATTTTTCCATTTTTTTTCCGAGAAGCTATGGTAAGCTTTTGCTCAGCACACTAAAAGCTCAGAAGATACAACAGTGGGAGATTCAATTTATAGCCTAAGTGAATTCTGAGATTGTTTTTAGAAGAACAGATACTGTGCAGTCTGTTGAATGCTGTGGTGTTTGTCATCAAGGCATTGATGGACCTTTACATGCAGCACAGAACTCATTAAGTTTACTGAGGACTGAAGAGGTATGAAGTGGCAGCTCCTTCCTTTTAAAGGAGAAATCCTAATCCAGCATGCCACTGGACTTCTGCAGTATGTGCTATAAACACACAGAAGGACAAGCCAGCTCTCAGAAGTCAGGAGGTAACAGCTTAGCCAAGGAGCTAATTCTAAGTGTACAGTCATCACAGCAAAAACATTTCTCAATCACATACTGACTGCAGCCAGATCTCTCAACAGTTATGAGCAAAAAGAGAGCAGGGCAACCAAAAACAAAGCCTGAGCTCCACTCACATCCCACCAAAACAGTGTCATTTGTCCTTGTTAAAGGCCATTTACTGCCATAGCAGTATAGAATTTTGGACTTTCCTTCTCCAAACTTTCACAACACAAACTTCCTAAAGCTCTGGATACCACATTTTTCATTAATAATGACGACTTTTGATGGCTTTTGAGAAGACTGAAAACTACTGATCTCTATTCTGTAAAACAGAACAAAATTTACCTAGATTAATGTCTGTGCTGTAAAACTGGTGTGACAAAAATCAGACCCATCCCCTTTACCTTCAGACTATGACCAAAGAAACCAAGTTGTCAGTCTGGGAAACTACTGAGGTCTTTTGTGAACCAAGGTAAACCTTCTAACTCCCACTAGTTATCTATCTAATATACACACACATCATTCTCTTCTTCTCCAGCATTCTAATTTAACTGACAGTTACTCCCTAATCAAATTATGAAAAACTAAGGCTAAACAGACTAGAGGAATAAATTCAACTTAAACAGTAAAGGAATGACATGATTACCAAAGCACAGTAAACTTGATTAAAAACTGTGTATGTTAAGCAGAATTCCTAGAATGATGTATTGCCAAGTACTGAACTCTTTCTAATTCACCACAGGATTCAACAGCACAAACAAACACTCATTATTTAAATAGTGGGTTCCTTTACACAGCAACGATTGTCCAATCTAGGTATGAAAAAAGTGAGCATGTCTGAGTGCTGGTTTCTTTACAAATGCTGCAGCAGGTTTTATAAACATTCCAGGCAGAGTAGGTCTAGCTACAACATTATGCCCAGGCAAATAATGTCTACAGATGCCACATGTCTGAATGCAGCTACACAGCTCAGACGCAGCACGTCCAGCACTTCCCTTCATGTACAGGCTACAGAATGTATCCCTAGCAGTGGGCACATCCACATTTCTGGATACTTACAGGCTGGCTGGAGTTACAGTTCTGATCCTGCTGCCAGACCTTAAAAAAAATCAAGGACAAACATATGCAGCCTTTGCATTTTAATCAGATGTTTTCCAGGCAGCAAGTGCAGAAAAGCCCAGGAAAACTCTGGGAGACAGACTTGCATATGTTATCAAGTCTCTGAACCCCATACTCATCACTTGTGCACACATAACCAGATACATTCTCCAAAATTCCCTTGCATTTCACTTTGGTTTTTTTAAAGTGACTGTCATTTTCTGTAGCCAAAGAGAAGGAAAACCCAGTAATGCTAGACTGAAGTAAGTAAGGCAGAGTGTCAAAACATCAGAATGACTGACAGAAATGAAACATTTTCCTTATATTCTTGTCATATTAAAAAAATGCAGTCATAACTTGATTAGCTTCAATTTCTAGATACTGCACTACTTGACTTTAATTTGGTTTACATTTTGGTAAACTTTCTTCCTGCCAAATTCACTCCAGCTACCAGCACACTCACAGACCTGTCCCTTGCGGCAAATCTGAGCTGAAAACCACTGCATGCTCCAACATGCTGGATTCACAGGAATGCTGACTGCCTGTTCTCTCTTCATTCTGAATATTCTAAACTTCACTGAAAGAAAACCAGAAATCTGGAATACTAGCATCATGTTTGTGATCCAGGCCACTCCGTGCTCCCATTGGACACCAAATATGCTGTAATTTATTTATGCGAGTCTCACTGGCACGAAACTTGACATACCAATATTTCAATCAGATGCAAATTTCTTTCTTAAAAATGGATTAAAATGATAATTTCATAGCACCAAGATGTAAAAAACCCTAGCAGTGTAGTGATTTCAGGTACCCTTTAAACAAGCTTAAAACAATATTTTATTTTACATAATACCAGGCGTACACTCTTTAGGGACATTGGGACTGTAATGCAAACTTATACTTTTAAAGACCAATAATGTTTCCCAAAGAACTAAAGAAGAAAACTGCTTCAATGTTCACAAGTAAAATGTCATTTGCTGCTTTGTTATTCCCATTTTCACCATCACATCTCCTATAATAACCAACTGTGACGTAACAACTGCTGCAAAAATGTACAAGCTGTCAGGGTAAAAAAAACCCAGAACATCCAGTAGACAAACAAAGTTCAAACTTTTTCCTAAAGCTTCTTGTAAAATTATTTGAATTCTAAAAATTAGCACAAGTTCATCTGCACACTAACGTATGAGAAAGGCATGGCATAAAACAAAATGGTCAAAACCAATTTCTCCAGCAACCCACTTCTGACTGTTTGAAGGAGTCACCAATGTGATTGTTTCACCAGGGCAATCAGCCCAAACGGAACAGCCACTTTTATCTGAGTAAGCTGAAGAACAGTAGATGCACAGGAAGACTTGGAATTCACATGACAAAGGAAGTGATCAGACTGGTTTTTTCTCATGCTGTACAGTGACAATTGCTGTATTTTCTGGTTGGCCCTCAGCACACATTTTGAAAATGAAGCATTGGGTTAACCCATTAATATATTAATGTCTACATTAATGTCTACGCCAATAGATCTTATTTTTTTACTGAACAGATAGGAAGATGAACATACTGTGACACCATAACTGGCAAAATTGTCAGAGATCCTTCCTGACTGATGTATCTGCTGGCTTACCAGTTTACAGAGCATGTAGAAATTCAATGAAGAAACTGAGTACCCAAATACCATGGAGTCTACATGGCTCAAAGAATTATAATCTTATGAGTAAGAATAGTTTTGCATGATGAAAAATCAAAAACATAGTTTATTTCTGCAATTCATATAAAACTGCCAAAAAATGAAGCCATTTACATTTAAGGCATTTCAGACATGAAGACATTAATAGGGTACTTCTTCCCTTTCAGTACATGCTGTATTAGACAGAGGAGGAATCTCAGTTTTTCAGCACCACGGTAAGTACAGGCAGCTCCTGCATATGAGGACAAAGCTCTGGAAGCAAGCTCAGGAGCTAACCCCTGCGTGCTGCTGCACGTATGTTTGATTGTAACTTCAGCACAAAATCTTTATCGAGTTGGTACAGAACACACTTTGCATTTTAGAGCCATTCCTCTACAACTGCCATTTATTTAATGAGCACTCCTGGGTGCTCTAACCTGAAGGAATGCTCATTAGATGTGTGCATCTGGCCCTGTCAGCAATCCCGTGCAGCCTCTGATGCAAGCTGAACGCAGTGCTGGACACGGCCCTTCCCGATGAATTAACGTTAACGGGTGTCCCAGTGCACAGGCAGGCAGCTCTGGTGGGGAGTGTGCAGGCTGACATTCTAATGCACAATAAAAAGAGACCTGCAACGTAGAACGTGCTCACTTCATGCATTCAAATGGATGCATTAGCTTATTGCAAGCTGAATCCCAAATTTCAGCTTGGAGCACATTAATTGTTTTACACGTTGCAAAAACGAAAAAAAGGAAAACGGGAAAAGCAAAGGCAATAAAGGCTTTCAGAGAACAGCTGAAAGAAAGTGCAGTTGATTAGGCAAATATATAAGGCTAGTTGGCAGAGATGACAGAAGCCACCCATATCAGCAACTTGATATGCACAAAAGGCGGGTGATGCCAAGTGAGAGGAGTGGGTGCCCTGGGTGTGGCTGCCATGGAGTTTATGTTCTAAAGAGGGTGCTGAGGTTTGAATTTGTGACAACAGCAATGCCAGCAACACACAGGTGTTCTGGCTACTGCTGAGCAGCACTTTCTTTTTCCACTCTGTCCCCCACAGCAAACATGCCAAGGAGAGCACAAAGGGAGGTGGGGGACACAGTCTAACAGCCAACCCAAACTGGTACTATTTCATGCCCTGCTCAACAAGGAAAACTGAGGGAACGGCATTTTGGGGGATGTAGTCAGTGTCACTGGCTGTAGACTGGCAGCACGTCACTCTGCTTGTGGGAGTGGTGAGTGATTGTATTTACATCACTTTTAGGTTTTCCTCTACTCTATTCCTTAAGTGTTTCTCAAAACAACAATCCTTACTTTTGTTTTTCCAAATCTCCTCCCTGTACTACTGGCTTGGAAGATGAGCAAGCAGCTGTAGTACTTAGCAGCTGACAGGACCAACACACTACAGAGAGGAAGAAGCAGAAAAATTCAGAAAAAAAGGATGCAGGACCTATCTACCCTTTCTACTCTTACGTTTATTTTAATATGTTAGAAATATGTGGACAAATGCATGCATGGACAGGAATACTGGCCGCAAAATCATGTTTTGCAGCTTATACAATGAAACAGAAAGGTAAGAACTGCTGACACCTCTTAATATTATGACTGCAGTCTTGTGACTTTGATGAGAATTATGACTCACCTGCCCACCAAACAGTCTGCAACTCACTAAAATGGCACAGCAGCACAAAAGCAGTTTTCCTAACAGCTTTCCTCAGAATGCAGAATAATTTTCTTTCTGTGGAATCAGCCTCTGTACAAGTGTATTAAATTACACACACACAAAAAAGGGATATGAGGTAGTTATGTGCACTGCTCTCCCTTCATTTATAGTCAAAGGAAAGGATCTCCTCCAGAGGACAATTTAAAGTACTTACAGTTCTGCTCTGAATCTCACTCTGAAAAAGTCCTTTTCCTTCTCTCTCCACTAATGACAGTGGTAACCAAAGCAGGACATTCTCCTAGCTTAGCTGAGTATGTGAAATGTCTAATCTAGGATAAGTATAGTAACTCCCTCCCCAGAGTTACCACTGTCAAAGAGAGATGG
This sequence comes from Prinia subflava, assembly GCF_021018805.1. Taxonomy (NCBI): domain Eukaryota; kingdom Metazoa; phylum Chordata; class Aves; order Passeriformes; family Cisticolidae; genus Prinia; species Prinia subflava. The sequence goes on along the minus strand of NC_086283.1, from coordinate 4,025,635 downwards.
CAGTTTGCATTTAACAAGCTCATAGTCCTTTAGAATAATTTTGAGAGTTACCAGATTTTGCTGTCACTTCCTTATTTATAACTGTATTTGTCATGTCATGTCCCTTCTCCCCTCTTCTGAAGCTATCTCTGGTAAACTGCACTATGAGGTCACAGTTGATACTGTGCAACCATTGAGTATATTTCCCTAAGAATAAATCTGGGGGGAAGTAGAGGGAGTTTTTCGAATTACGTGGAAGGTAGGTCAAGGACGTCAAGGTTTAGACTTTGGATTTTGATTCATGTTCATTAAATATGGTCTGTGTGCGCAGCCTTGCAGCAGGCCCAGAGCTGAAGAGCAGACACTTGCTGGCAAGGGTCTGTATCCAGAAGCTGTACATTTGTTGCAGCCAGTCAGGGGTGCATCGATGTCCAGACAGACAAGATCAATATTAAGTACCAGTTATTCGACTGCGCTTTGCGTGAGAAACGCTTCTTGGCACACTGTGTCTGGTTCATTTTTTTCCACCATTCTATGGGTATGGCTCCAAAGTACCAAGTATGCATTGGACACACTTCCAAGTTAGAATATTCATAAGGACTGACAGCTGGTTAATATGACATTTGTAAATCTTTTCAAGAATTGTCCAACTCTGACGTTTCTAGGCTTATTTTAGCACTTGATCAATAGACCTACCAATAAGGTGAAGCTGTGTTCAGGAAGAATCCCATACTGTTCAACAAGCTTTTCTCTCTTCACACTGGGGAGGTCAGGAAGTCTCTCATGAATCCAATCAATATTTATCACTTGCTGATGGTTCATATTAGCTGGCAAAGATTTTGCATCATACAGAATCAATGGGGGAAGGTTTGGCTCTGGCATGAACCTAGTAAAAATGAAGAAAAACTCCTTTATAATTATTTTCACTTGGAAGCTGAACAACAAGGAATAAAATTTATATCACAAGTTTATACTTCTCTGAAAGTTGTATCACCCTTTCAACTAAACAAAATATTAAAAATTAATGACTTGGTATATCACTGGTAAGTAGAAAGATATTAAGGCCCCAAACTGTTGCAAAGCTTTTATTTTTTTTTTCAGGACTTTCCCACCAATTGTTAAAGAGTTCATAATACAGAAGGGGTAATTCAAACACTTCTGCACCAACAATAATAATAAACAGTCCCAACAGCACCAGTGAAAGATATGGAAACAGCCCACTCTTTCTGGCATCAAGCATAAATTACAGACCTGGACAAATATGGAAGTGGGCTGGCAGGGAAGAACTTGGATTGACAGCCAACTGCCAGGAGTGATCTGGGCAGGTTGCAACCTTTTCCAGACAAACTTCAAAAACCTTGATGAAATCTCATGCTGTGCTAAAAGCAAAGTTACTGTGCTCAGCAGGGTGCTATCACAGAACAAAAGGCTCCCTTAAAGAGAAGGCCAATTCAAATGACTCAAATAACTGCGATTGAAGCAGAAACTTCACTCTTACATGATGAAATGAGGGGTTCAAAACCACTAGAATAAAGGGCATTGGGCTATAATGATTTCTATTTAAAATCTGCCTAAACATGGATTTTAAGATTAATGGATAACGTGCAGCACTAAGACACAAAAAACCCTAAAAAACACAGTTTACTTTTAAATACTGTTCATAATCTTAGTACTAGTAATAATATTTACGGTCTTTTTTAGACTCATCAGCTTTGTCTAGGTTTTAATGAATCTTCTTTTGCATTTTTTAAAATTAGTCTTTTTAAATAAGCCGCATGCCTGCCCTTACCATAACAAGGAATTCACAAATGATCACTGCTGCATTTCTACAAAAACATAATCTAAAAGGCAGATTTAAATTCAAAGTTTGTGGGATGTTCTCAAAATTGTTGCTCTGCTGTAGCAAGATCAGTGGTAGAATATAATATCTAACAGCAACACAGAGCTGACAAAGCTAAGGGGTTCTGGAAGTTCTCCTGCAGAACAGCATGTCTCCTGCTGGAAAGTGAACTCTGGGAGTAATAGGAAGCTCTCTCTGGGATGCAAAGCTAGGGAACTACTGGGAGGATTGGCACTACAATGGCCCTAAGCAGCTGTGCTGCTGCCTTGCAGTGTTGCCTCAGAACTCATTTCCTGCTTTCCAACAGGATCCATGTGTTGTTCCCTTGGCCCTACAGTTAAATCCTTCCTGGGTGACTTTACAGTTCAGTGATTGTCATCTCACACTTATGGAAGGCAAAGTACCCAACAAGGTAACACCTTCATTAGGTCTGCAAAGAACTTCAAGGTAGAAACCTGCCTATGAAATGCTGACACCTTTCAATAACAGCTAGGATTTTCAAACAGTGTTTGTGATCTGTGATCACAGAATCTAAGCATGGAGAGGCAGGGCCTGGTAGCTGAAAACCGTTTCCCTCGTTTACTTAAAGCAGGTGCAATGCTGAACTCGGAATATTCTGATGTTTTATGTCAGGTATTCTTACGAATACACTTATACTGCCATAAAGTAAACCTTCAACTTTCCCACTCTGAGCTGAAGTACTCCCAGCCTAGTCTTTGGGACAGGTCCAGAGGTTTTACCAGAAATGAGACACAAATCCAGATCTGAACTGCTCAGACTAGCATGCATTTTGATAGGTCTCTGACCCTTCCAGTGGAAGGTAAACTTCCAACACATACTCACAGTACTGACTAACTTTACATCCTTATTACACTGGCTACACTTCAGAAATTTAGTAAATTCTCAGTTTGTGAAATGTTAAGTCTATTAAAAAAATACCGATAATCCTGTTTTGCTTCTTTGTCTCTCATTGGTACTGTGCACCTAAAATAAAAACAAAACAAGATGTGGTAAGAGATACATCACAGAACTAGTTTTATGGCAAAACCACAACCCAAAACCTCTCCCTCATGAAAATCAGGAGAGCCTCTTAAAACCACTTCAAAAAATAAGTGTAAGAGGGCAGTCGTTTTCACAGATAAGTCCTGATACAGCACACAATCTGTTGTGAAAAAGCCTCAGCCTGAAATTATTCCCCATGAGGAGGCTATACTTGTGAACATTAGCTTTACAAGACACAAGTTGAGCAACATTATATTACAACTCCTGATCATGTCAGTAGGTGTATGTGGGCACACAAAAGCAGCTATTCCTGTGTTCCTCCAAAATAAAAACTCACCCAAGCTTGGAATCAAAGGCTCTTGTTTCATTCAGAATTGTCCCTCCATTTTCAAGTTCTTCAATTTGCCTCTGTATTTCATAGTCTGACGTTAATAAAAGAGAAAAGAATAAGCTTGTTAGACTACACTATTAGCTTTAGTGCACTGCACTATTTAATTTTTCACTGCTACGCCACTGTTTTAACCTTGATGAAATCAACAGAAGTAGTTATAGGCAGAATTATCAGTCACTGTCTCTCCAGCATGGCTTCTTTCATTTTGTGTTTTTCTCATCTGGTTTCATTTCCTTTAAATGGAAACCATTTTCTCCCAGGCACTGCAGTCAAGTCATACATTGCTGGTGACCTTGCAGTCACCTAGTTCAGCTTTCTTTTGGAGATGTAACAATCAGCATTTTTTTCCTCATACCCAAGCTGCATCTGAACTTCACACACATCATGCACCATACTCAGGGAAAAACAATCATCTCCACTGGAGGACACAAAACCACTGCTACCATATTTCAGTACGTGCTAGGCACTGCACCAACTGCTTCATTCTTCTCATAGGCAGAGGTTTTACTGCAAAAAACCTGCAGACTAATGCCTGCTCCTCCAAGAGTATCCCATACTATGATTTATTCTGTCAGAGGGCAGCATGAGTGGGGCTACTCCATAAAGAGGGATAAGCCAGGAGTAGAGGGTGACCAGAGCCCAGGCCGTGCTCTCATGGTCTGATGCTGTCCCACAGCACTCTGAACAGCGTGAGCAGGAGCGGGTGCTACTAATAGAGTCTTCTGACAGGGCCAGTTGAGGTGAGGGCATGAGCTGAGTCCCGGGTCCACTCAGAGAGCTCAGGGAGAAGCAGAAGGAACTAAGTCCTGAGACAGGACTGGGAACAAGACTACAGAACAGGTCCAAGGTCTATCAGGAGACAGGACTGAAAACTGGCACTCCTGTGACACAGCCACTCAGGCAAGGTCTGAAGGTCCCAGCCTGAGCCTAAATGGAACTCCTGTACCCACAGGCAAGTCACATGGAGGAGACACCCAGGTGAAGCTCACCAGGGCATTTAAGGCAAATTACTGCATTCAGGAGCCTGATATATTTCATCTCAGACCACATAAAATACCTAAAATGCTCTTATAATGAAGCAACCACCGTTTACCTATTGCTTTTGCCAGAAATCGTAAGCTATTGATATTCTTCACTTCAGTCCTCACTCCATAAGGCTCTCCAGGATGATGCACAGAAACATTGGCATCCACTCTCAGCTGACCCTCTGTAAAAGGAAATTTTATTAACAGAACAGCTTGCCCTGTACACTGGAGTTAAGAACCTTGGCATGCATTAATAAACTGCATGTTATGTGCAGAGCCTTAATAGCAGACTTCTCTATGTTCAGAAAGGAGTAACAACCACTTCATCATAGCCTTCTGTTTGTGATTCCATCTCAAGGCACTGCCTTGAATCATTCAAAATAGTTTTAAATCATTGCTAATAATTCATCTCAGAAACTGCATGGTGCAGTGCAGCACAGATCCTCTAATCCATACAGTGAAAAGAGCTTCTGATTCACAGCTCTTAAATAAACGCCAGAATTAGACAAGCAAAGTGGTGGATTGTGAGCTTCCATTCCTCTCAAAGCAGCACAAAAATACCTTTTGGAATTACAATTTGATGGATATATACTACCCTAACATGGAACACAAGAACTTAAGGTTATGCTGAACAGATTTACTGAGGTGTTCTTAGAAATTTACAGCTCAAGGACAAAATGTGAGAAGCAGTTGATTTTTTTGTAATTCTCATCCTCTCCTTCAGGAAATTGCAGTCTTACCTCCCAAAATGTCCCTGGCTGCCAAAAACTGTACAAAGTTTTATATAAAAGTGTTGTGTACTCTCAGTCCAAAATGGACCAATCTCCTTAAAAAAATGTAACGACTCAACCACAAGGAAATCATAATTGTATCTTTCTAAGTATTGTCCCTCTAAAGACATCTCTTCTGAGAAGAAAAGATTTGCCACAGTTATCAGCTGCTGGGAATGCACAAACAGGAGAGGTTATATTACATTCTGGAATGTTAAGAAACATTATTTTCCCCATATTACACAGTGAACATCTGTAGCCTTTCCCTGTGTTTTTTTTAATTCATTTTTTAGTTTTAAATACAGATAAAAAGAAACAAATGCCTATTGATTGGATACATTATATGATAGAATTATAAATGAGTGCAAAATGACTCAGTGTTAAAACTGTGGAGACGCTATGGCTTCAGAACCCATTCCGGTCAATAGATTTAAATTGACCGGCGAGGCTTTGGTACAATTTGTAAAAGCAGGCTGGATGACAGCACATTAATTTCCTCTGTCTTCACAGAGCCTTGCCAGACATGCAAATGAGACAAAGATGCTGGAATGACCCAACATCTCTTTCAAGGGAAGAGTTTTGCATGTGCTCCCTCTTTGGGGTGAAACTTGTACTTGTTCCAAACGAGGAATAGTCTTGTCATGTCCTTGCTTCATCTGAGACGTGACCCGTTTCTACTTGGATGTAGGTGTCAGTGTGACCAGACAATGAATTTAATCAGGCACACGTGAAACGTGAAAGACCCAGGCTGCAAAAGTTCAAAAAAAAAAAAAAAAAAAAAAGGCGGCTTTTTTTCTTTAAGCCTAGATTACTTTTCTTTCACTTTACAATGAAAGCATCTTTTCATCTATTTGTTGTTAATGAAATAACATCTGATAGAAACGGGCATGTCTTCACTGTACATGCAAAAGCCCCTAAAAACCCCTACTTAGAAAGAAAAAAAAAATCCAAATACTTTTATAGCTAACTACCCTGGAAGAAAAATATTTCCAATATTTTCTCAATATTTCCAATTTTCTCATATAAAGTCAGAAATCTCCCTGTGATAAAAGATATCACAGTGCAGTTCCAATGGCAATCTTAGGGCAAATTCAGTAGTGAAAAATGATTGTATACATGTATGCCCACACAAGGCCCTTGAAGAAGCATCCAAACTGGCTGCTTAATACTTATTTGACATGTGGGACACTTATGTGAGAACAGATTCAGAGAAATAGATAATGACTAGCTATTATTATTTCCCACTATATTAAATTAAAGTTGTGTAAGTAGCCAACATTTATTGGATCCCATTAATTGTGTGATACACAGACCACTCTGACTCAGTTTTTCAGGAGACATCCACTTGTATAATGGACTGAATTTGTTGCCAAATAGTGAGGCCAACTGTCACAGGCCAAAATATAGCTTACACTGTGAACACTAATAAGCAGCTGCTAATTGTGGATATGTGTGGAGGGATGAATGCCTGAAACCACTTACAAATTCTTAAGCAGATGTCTGCTATATGCTACCTGTAACCATGGGCTGGTTGTAATTGGTAACTTTAAGACTGAGGAAAAACGGCATGATCTGAATCTTATAATTAATGAGATAGAATCACAGTTAGGAGACTGAATGCAGGCTATGCTTCTGCACATCACCTACTGTGAAAATTGGAGCCTTAAAATTACAGAAAGAGCTGGTGTAAGCAACATTTGCTGCAAGAGGAAGTGATGTCAGAAAGATAGGTAATCTGGGCTAAAATTAAACCCAGCACCTATTTCTGTACATGCTGTTGTTTACTCCATCTCATCTATGACACCAGCACAAGTCTACTGCCTACATCAATTTATGATTAGCTGAGACCTGACACTTAGAAGATGATCCACGCTCCCACTGCTTTGTCTCTTTGTCCCTTCCATACTCTACAATTAATCCTTGCTACAGATCTTCTGTGCTGCAGTGCTGTGGCACACAAGATGGAGAGAGACAGGGAGAAGCACCACAGGAACTCTGAGGACGTTTCTTCCTGCCTAGCTTTATCCTGTAAAATTATTGTGTGAGTAAACGCAACATCTAGCATGGCAAAGCTCTGCAGACAAAGGCAGGCCTATAAGCATGGCAAACATTAGGACAGACTCTGAGAATTGTAAAGACAACAGCTAGAAAGGGCTATGCATTATAAGCAACCACAGAGCAGAATAACCAGAAGCTGCAAAACTCCTGCAAAATGCAGAGAACTACTGGTGACAGGGGAACATGCCTTCCTCCCCTCAGCACCTGCCATGACTGCCTGGCTGCTCCCAAGCGTTTGCAGAATGAGCTGAAGCTCTCTGACTGCTGCAGCTGCTTCTTCCCCACAGCACATATCAGGCTCCATGACAACCTCCATGAGACCGACTCCTATCAGGGAAAGAGACAGGAGATTTTCAACAATAGCTTTTGATCTTGGCATAAGAGAGTGCAACTGGCTAACAAATGAAAGAACTTGGGCTTCCTAAAAAAAAAAAAAAAAAAAAAGCATATAATACTACCCTCATGTATTATTTAGTAACTGCCGCAATGGGCCAAGCTACAGATTGCTATAAAAACTTTTCCTGATATTTTTTTAAAGTAATAGACAAACTGCAGGCAACTCTCCACCCTTTGATGACAAGCAGATCAGAAGGACCCATTCCTCTTCTGCCTTTCTCTAAAAGGACTCTCACTTAAAGATAGTTGGGTTCCAGATGCAAATTTATTTATCTTAAACCAACTTTGGAGCAGGCAGAACTGTAAACAGATATAGTCTAGTTTTTAGCTTCAGGACATAGCTTTCAAAGAATCTGAGCAGCCACAGCCCTCAGCTTCAATGGACACCAGAGTACTTCATCCCAGTTAGGCTAGGACAGCCAGTTGCTGCCCATGTTGTGCAGTCCTTTGGATCACTCCATTTACAATTTCCAAGTTGAAAGAGAAAATCTACATTTCTTCAAAGCTAATAATTAAAAGAAATGTCTGACTCATGCACCAACAGATTCCAACAGCTGCTCTTTCTATACACAAACTTGATTCACTATGTTATATTTTATTTTTTTTAACAACACATACAGTGCAGAGCTTAAATAGCTGAGTGGCTCTATGTGACTGACACAGTTTTGAGCAAATTGGAGCCAAGAGATTTCTAACTTGCTACTGCCAATTGCCATCAACCAACAGCAAATGAGAAAGGTTTACTGGCCATTAAAAAAAACAAGTATTCATCTGTTTCAAGTGTAACAGTAATTTCCACAAATTATTTTTTCAAGGAGAGAGCCATAAAGCTGTTTTTATTTTTTGCCTGTTTCCTGTCATCTATTTACCTTTAAAGACCCATCTTAACCCAAAAGAAGGAGAAAAATAGGAAAATAATCCAAGCCTACCAGCCCTATTCAAGTCCACAAGGGTTTGGCACCTTGAGTCATCATGGAGACTTTTTCCACTGTCTTGCTCCAACTGAATTTGTTTAATCCTCACAGTTTTGGTCACCATATGGTTCATCTTGTTATCTATGCAGAGACTGTATGACAGACTTCCATTCACTGCAATAGGAACTCTTTGCTGAGTGATTTGATAGCCAGCCTGTCAACAAAATTAGATTTATACTCAACTGAAACATTCACTTTTCAGAAAGCAGACCACGTGCAAATATAATTGACTAAGAACAAAACTGAAAATGCAACATCTTTCATAGTGATCTATATAAGAGGAGAGAATACATGTACATATAAATTCAAAAGTTACTCTTCTTAGATGGAAATGCTTGCTTAAGCTAGAAGATGAGTTAGAATTCAACATAACTGGAAGAAGTCTGAAAAAAATATGAGAGTGAAGTCTGGAAAAAAATATGAGGACTCCTCAATACAGATAAATATAGGACACCATACTAATGTGAAATAATCAATAATCAACTGCACAATCTCTTGCCAAGTATGACAGAATTCTGATACTGCCCTGGGGCAGGAAGTGGACTGGAGGAGGTTCTTCCACGCCTGTGGTCCCATGATCATGTTACATCTTGTTTGAAGCCAGTTACTGTACTTCCATCCCCAAGCTGGGGCTATAGCTCATCTTCCCAACAGGTTGCATATCCCTCTCTGTCTTTCCAAACTGTACTCATTAGAGGGGAGGAGAGAGAAGGGATAGAGGTGTAGAAATCAAGAAAATGAGAAAGCTCTAGTTCATTAATTTAGCAATTCAAAGACAAGACACTGCAACCCCATGTAAGGCACATGGCTGATAAATGCCACCTCATGCCCGGGACTCCACTCAAAGGGGAAACTGCTGGCCAAACTGTGGCTGCAAGGTATTGGAATAACTGCAGTGATGTAAAAATAGAGAAGTCAATCAATGACAGCTGAGGTGGGGTCCCCTTTGCTTCCTCCTACCTCACCTGCCTATGGCGCTAGTGGTGAAAAATTTTAAAAATTTAAAAAAAAAATTTTAAAAAGCCAGACAAAGTATTTGGGAGGAGTATTTGCATATTTTGCAGGGACAATGAGCTTACTCTAAAATCTAGAGATGGTGAATTCCAGGATGCTGCAGAGCAGTGGTCTGGCCCTGTCAACACCCCAATTTATATATGCAGTGAAGTGCATGACCTACTAGACATAATCACTGTAAGAAAAAATAGAGTAACTGACTCTCTGCAGCCTATGCTAATCACAGGCTCTTCTCATCTCCTAAAAGTTCTCATTAAAATGATTTTTTTAAAGCCTGAAATATTGAGTGACAATAAATAATATGAATCCCATTTCCCATCCAAAGCCCCATTTTCAGGAGTAACAATAATCTCATTGTCAAATGACCCTATGAGCTGGATTTATCTGTTCTAGTCAGCTCATTAGCCTAAACTCTGCATCTTATTACAGGGTTCCTGACTAGACTGTTCACTATGAAATGCAGGTCATGCAGTTTATTGTCAGTGCTTAAACTGCAGAAGTTAGTCAGTAAAAAGCCAGAATTACATGTTTCAAGCTAATAAAACATGTCAGCATCTCCCTGACCAAACCTCAATGCTTATGTGACCAGAGGATCCTGCAATTCATGTTGGCAGAGAACCACAGTTTATTCCACTTCAGCTGTTCTCTAGGACACACGGATATGGATTCTTTCCCAGGACAACATGCACCTATATGGCTGCTATCACTAGACCGATAGCAGCAGACATCACAAGAATATGAGAGTGATTTCAGTTCAACAGAGAAAGCACTAAAGGTAATTTGCAAACAATTTGTCTGTGATGTTTTTGATGTTTCTTCATGACGCGTAAAGAGATTTCAAAAGTCATACTTATTTCCTGCTATTTCACCTTTTTCCCCTTCAGGTTTGAAATGGGCTTTAAGATAGTTCTACACGTTTTAAAAAAAAGTATTGGCAATTCAAACTGCTAAGTTTGCTTTTCACATTCCCAGCAGGTCACTGCACAGCTCCCAATAAAAGGGCCTCTTAGTGGCTTACAAATATTTGCAAAGTTATCCCTAGAAACCAAATCAAAATTATAGCAACTTCACAGAAGCCTCACCCACCTAGAAGAAAATAAAAACAGAAAATAAAACCAGAAATCTCTTCTGAGATCCTGGTCTCCAGTGGAGAACTATAATATAATTCTCTTTCTAAGGTGGGAAGCAATTGTATTTGAAAATGTTTTGTGTAACTTCAAAATATTTTCAATGCCTGAACAAGAGTGGGAAAGAAAGTAACTTGATTAATAATACAGCATCTTTACAGACTCATCTGGGATCTGAGAGGTCTCCCACTCTGCTTCTCTGGATGCCTGAGACTCCTCACCTAAAGAGAGGACAAGCTAACATGCCTGATCTTTCCCAAATAAAATAAACCCATATATTTTTATTTTAATGTCATCAGATCTTCACCCCAAAAACACAGAAACTAAAAATAACTTCCTCCCTTTGATAGACTAGTGTTAAACTGAACATTCTGTACAAATAAGCTCATGCAAAAGTAAGTTAAAAATTAGAAAGGTTAATAACATTAAAGAGAAAAAAAGGCTCAAACACTGCTGCATCCTGTTGCAAGGACAGAAGTCAGGTTCTTAAACTACTTCAATATTTCTACATCCATATCAAATGCAGCAAAATACATCTGACTTCCAGTGGCACATTCTACACAATATGAAATCTACCAACAAATCACACTGCAAAGACTCGATTTCTCAGTTGTTTCGTTTTTTTTCACTTATTGGAACCATGACTGGAAAAGTTTTGAAGGGAAATTAAATATTTTTAGGTCCCTAAGAACACACACAAAAGACACTATTGTGTATCACAGACAATAGTGACACTGGAGCCTGTGTTTATACATTCACTTTAAATGAAGGACTTTTATCAGATTGCTTTTACCCTAACAGACAATTAGTACAAAACACCAGGAACGGAGAACTTAAGGGACAAAGCAGCTCCAGCTCCCAATCCAATTACATCAGGCTACTGGAATTGTGCAGCTAAGCAAGGAGTAAGCAATCACAGCAATCATATTCAATCAGTGAGCACCAGGGCACAGCTGCCTATTCCATCAGGGCACAGTGCAGCATCCTGTCGGGGTGAGCAGAGCACTGACTGCAGACAGAAAAAGCATCTCTACACTCCTCCCCTACTGCCATCCAGACTCCGGACTTGTGCTTCCTCCAGCCAGGAGGGACTAGCCATACTGCATACTTACAGGAAGATCTGCATAGAAGTAGTGTTTTCTGTCAAACAAGGACTTCTTGTTTATGCTGCAGTTGAGAGCCAGGCCTGTCATCACTGCTGCTTCTACACATCTCCTGTTGAGAACCTAAGGAAACATGACACATGGTTTTGCTCAGATACTCAGTATGTTACAAATGTGTCTCCCACACACTGCCTTATAAGGAGCACATATTCAATTTCACTTGCCTTCAGTCACCATTAGATCTCTTTCTTTGTGTGGGTAGTTCTTATTCATCATTAAAATTGTGGTAGCTATAAATCTGCAAAGCTTTAAGATGAAAAAACAAGCTATTCAGTCATTTTGTCATACCACATATGGAGGTGTGCACTGTTCTGGCTTGCTACTTTTGCAAACATTCAGTGCTTTTGAATCTTTGAGGGTACAGGAGACAAATCACAGCACATAATAACTGACTTGTAACCAGCTGTCAGATCATACTGGGAATTTGAAACACAGTGGATTTGCACTAGGGACTGCAGTGCTGTTACAGCAGAACACCCCAGAACACCTGTAACCCCAGAACCACAGCGAATTGATGAGTATCTACACAAACCATAGATTTTAATGCTTTGCTTAACCAGGACGAATTGATGCAAACTTACATCTTCGCTAAAACAGAACCCAAAAGAAAGCAATTGATCCCATGGCTACAAGTATGCATGTTTCCAGCATCCAAGAAACCCATGTGATTAAGGTTTTGCAGAATGCCATGTGATGTAAAGATCCAGGAAGGTCTTCACAAATAAAATAGGTAGAAGAAATAAAAGGTAAATGCAGTTTTTCACCATAGACTCATCATTCTCAGCACTACACCCTTCCATCTCCTCAGCAGGGTCAGATCCAGATGAGAAAGAAAATTTCACTCCAAGAGCTACTGACAAATGATGGTTTTTTTCAGATGTGCTCTCATTAATTTAACAGTTCGTTTAACTAACATCAAATGGATGAAACTGAAAAGGAAAAAAGACTGAATTTGTCTTAGTACAATTCTGACATGCTCACACTTACAGCATTTTGTAACAGGAACAGAACTTTATCCATCTTGTTCTGCACTATACAGCTGCCAAGAAGTCTATTTCTAGCAGGACCATTAAAGGAGCACATTATGTAAAAGAATGAACATGACTTCATCTGCATTGACCAGAACATAAAAGGCTTAAACAATGTTTTCTTCATGTTTCTGACAGTATTTACCTTTTATATTCTCCAGCCTGATTTCTGAAAACATATTAAGCAGCTGTACATTTCCCATCATCCCTTCAGCCAGAAAATTAATCTCTTTTACTCATTTAGTTTTTAAAAATCAAAATAGTAAGAGAGGACATGGGCAACTCTTCATGTAACAAAAACTTTAAAATTGCTTTTACAAAAAAGAAATTAAATATTTAAGACATTTAACAAGGGAACTTTCAGATCTTTAGTGTAGCTATATATGGCTAACTAGAACACATCATCTGTTCAGGCATATTTTACTTATTAAAAAATTTAAGAGATACATAAAGCAAATTCTAGACAGGAAAAAAGGAAGAACAATCTCCCTTTGAAATATCAATCCACAAGAAAATGCACAAAATTAGTCCTGACTCTAATCTAAACAAAACTGGTAACTACAAAATTTTAATTTATTTTACTAGCATAACTGCAGTTTATTATATAGTAGATGATCCTGTTTTCAGTAATTAAATGCTTCCAGACAGTACAGACACTTTATTTTACTGTTTAAGGAATTCTGTAACAGTGGTAGTCAAACTGTTTGATGTTTAAAATATCATCATATTTCTAAATATACATGCAAATTTCCTCTTCCTAAAGCCTTATGGCACAATCCTGTTCAGCTTTACAAATTAGGGAGGACCCTGCCAGTCAGTCCTTTAAAAACTGGCCACCAGAAACCCACTAAACCTCCATAAGGACTGGTAGACTCAAAACAGCACTGCTTCAAAGCAGTGAGCCGTATCTTGCTACAATTCCTGATGGTGCAGGGGTTGACTGACTGCAATCAGCAAACAAGACAAACTCCAGCTCCCGAGTCACAATCAGCGAAAGCTTCATAGCACTTCATTGCGCTTCAATTTTTACTTCAAACAGGGTACTCTGGATCTTACTTACTGTCCTAAGCCATAGCACTGTTTTGAGGTGAATCAAAGAATCTCCACATATATACTACTTAAACAGAGAGACTCTTTTGCTCTACTGCTGATGAAACATTTTGGCGGGTCTGGAGTAAAAACATAAAGAATTATTTTTTACGTAGTATTACTAAGCATTTAGATGACTCTGATGTGTACGTGTCCCCAGCGGACTGGTCCGTAGTAGCCAAATTATTTTATATGCACCATTACTCATTCAACTTCCCGTGCTATTCCTTCACCAATCTCAGTGGCGAGAGAAGGCCTTGCAAAGCAGATCCTTCCTGCTATGGCACACTGAGATGGCTACCATGCCAATCTGCTTCCTCTGTGTGCCTTTAAATAAAAAACCCAAACCCAACCAGATTCTCTTCTTTTTCAAAAATCAAAACTTATCTAATACTGCTTCATGTCTGAAGTGACTTTTACTACCCACTGCCATGACTCAGGCTGTAGGCACAAAGCAGAATTGTTAAAGCAAACCACTACCTTCCCTTCAAAACAAGCCTTGCTTTTCAAATAATCTGCAGTGATAAACATCAATTCAGTATGTGAAACTTCCCATACTAATGACCTAGAGTAAGTCCTCTAGCTTGTTTATACAGTAAGCTGTTATTAAGTTGACAGCTTTGACTAGCACCAAAGATTTAAATTACTGGCTTGAATTGACAAGCTGCCTGTCTGCTGTGTTAGCAAAGTACTGGACTTGAAAGCAAGCTGTGTAGTTCCTGCAGTAGCTATGGACAAAATACAATAGCCTATGAAGACTTCTTCAATATTTCTGCTCTTCTAAATTGGAAGCATCCCTCCTAGCACTTGAAGAAAATCCTAGAGAGTGATTACAAAAGGCAATGTAAACTGTTTGTATTGAAACGTGTATGTATGAAACTCATGAAAAACCTTAACAATGGCATCACAACACCAGCACCATTTCCCTTGTAGCTACGGTCTCCTGCTACAGCACCATGGTAACTGAGCACTGAAGGAATGAAAGAACAGTCCAACCAACCTCTCCTTTTCTGCTGCTTGTCTATTCCTTACATCTAGAACATAAGTGGAAAGACTCCTTTTAAAAATTTATCTTTATTCGTAAGTTCAGTTTAGTCAAGACCTTAGTTTTAAGTATAATATTCAATAGCTATTCAAAACTATACACAATACCATCAACAGTACAAATTCCCACCAAAATAAATTTTCTAACATATTTTTCTTTAACAACAGGTTTAGTCCTTATATTAATATATTAAAGAAAGTTGGCACCATTTTACGTAACATAAAGATAGATGTTTCTGTATTTAGTAAATTAGCATGTTTAGATTTTGAAGAGGGTAGGTATGCAGCTTCTTGTTTTGCTAATGAGTATTATACAGGATAATTGGGGGAAAAAGAAGAAATACCTAAATAAGTCTCCTGAAAAAAAGTTTCTTTTTGCTACCTCTTACAAAAAACCAATAATCTCTGCAGTAAGATTTGCACCCAGGAAGCATATCTTACAGAAGAAAATATTTCTTGTACTAAAAACAGTAAAATCAAAATAAATCCCCAGAAATTTGTGAAGTTTTTGATTGTAGGTCACACAATAATAAAGTAGATTTAATATTCACTGGTTATCTTAAGACCTTCAATCCTACTTACAATCATGAAAAAAACAGCATTAATCAGATTACCTACAGGACTATTTATCTAAGAAACATTTAATTTTAGCTCCTTTTCATTCAAAAAAATATCTGAAAGACGGAAGTAGTACAACATACTCAGCCAGCTCTCTGTAGACCAGACACTAATCTTTAGAAACCTCAATAGATGTATCTAATCACATTTTCAAGTACTCCTATTTCATCTCACTCTGATTTTTATTTGCTTCTACTACTGGATATACTCAGTCTTACTATTCTAGCTGTGCTAAAAGTACAAAATTGCCGCAATATATAGTTCTTTGAAGTGCAATCGTAAGTTAAACTTCAAAATAGAATACCCTTATATGTACTTAGTCCCAGGGTAATTGTGGCTGTTCAGTCTGACACTGTAAATGACTACTTACTGCTCTGCAGCATTCTGCCTTGGCATCCTCCCACACAGAGAGAAGGGACCAACTGGAGCTATGCATGTACATTCTGTACATGCAATAAATCAAGAGCTGACCACTTCCCAAATTTACTTCAATAGGTTACAATCAGACTCCATCCCCCAAAACATAAAAACAAAAACAAAAACAAAAACACACACACACAAAAAAAAAACCCACAAAAAACCCCACAAACACAAACAAACAAAAAAAAAAACACAACCAAAAAACACCACAAAAAACCCACAAAAAAACCACCCCAAAACCATCAAAAACAAACAAACAAACAAACAAACAACAAACAAACAAATTTTAAAAAAATCAAGACAACTTAAGTCCTGTCATTTGTTAGGTGTTCAAAGAGTCCACATTCCAAAATCTGAGGAATCAAATTTCAGAGAAAAATTTAAAAGCTCCAGTTACTGTCCTCTGCTCTTAGTCCAGCATGCTACTTCACAGCAGGTTTGCTGCCCCAGTATGAGCATTATGTTCTTTTCTCTAAGGAAAGGGGCAAGACAGAAGAGATGAAGCACCAGACATTTTAAATTGATAGCTTTATCAAAAGAGATTCCAGCTTAAGAGAACAAAATGACAACTCATAAACTGAAACAACAAAGGCGATCAGAGGCATTAAACATACTTAATGCACTTTGTAACTTTACTTTTACATAATCTGGTACCAAAGCTATACACTGCTCTACAAAACATACAATTGCTGACCTTGTCTAGTGGCAAAGTGGGCTTGTGGTGATGCAGCACACAATGATTCCAGTCATATCTAAAAACTACGCAGTTCTGTCATCAAGAAGTTCTGCCAGCTCCCAAACACACTGTTTCAGGTGTGCTCAGCAGAATAAGAGCTTGTCAAAGCTGAACAGCTAGGCTGAAAGCTTGTATCACAAGGCTTAGGATGGAGGAAGCATCTTCTGGTGTCACTGATGACCACAAAAATGCAGCAGCAGTAGGGGGAAATGCTGATCCCCGGGAGCAAGAAAAACGGAAGGTAACACCAGATACAAAGACATTTCAAAAATGACACACTTGAAGGTTTCTCAGCCCAACAGCAGTTGCTAGAAGAAACACAGAAGGAAAAATCCATTCAAACCACTGTGCAGGCGAAATGCTCAATGGTCTCAATAGAATAAATTTGTTTTCTGGGAAGCAACCAATCAAGATCATATCTCTGATCCCATCAGCAGCATCCAAAAACAAATAAAATTCTACCCAGCAGAACTAGTTCCAAGGAGAACCCACAGAGAAGACAGGACAATGCAACAGTGATACAGTGGTTCATGAAAATTCATAACGAAATGCTGTGTTTATGTGGTGCTCCCATAAAGAAGTTCAGGACCTCTCTAATATCCATGCTCTCCTTGTTGACATCAGTCTTCTGCATCTGCCACATGGTGGTTTTTGACCTGTCCTAAGGATGCTCCCTCTTTACTGCCAGCTGGAATTTAAATCCAGCTGCTAATGCCATCTGATCCAGGACATGTTTAACGCAGGAAGACCCAGGGATAATATTTCACTGCTGCTGGAGGTAGGGGACTGAGCAATGGCTAAAAGTTTAGTTACAAACTATGATCAAATCCAAAGGCAACAAGGTGTTTAATGAGAACCATCTCAGACCTTTCTTCCTACACTGAGTTGCAGAAAAAAAGAAGATACTTGAATGTAAATATCACCTGCCTTCTTCAACATAACACAGATAGTTTAATTTCTTAAAAGAAGACACTCAGAGCATTTAGGACAAAATAGTTTGTAAATGAACTCCTACCCTGTTCCTCCTAGCAGACAGTCCTTTGCTTGTAGGCTTGTTGAGAGCCAGCTCTGTGGTTTTCTGAGTCACAAATCCTGATCTTTGATATCCATTTACTGTCACTTTCTATTATTTCTAAGTCTTGGATATTTGCTCCTTCTTGCAATTTTTGTGTGTCTGAGAGCCCACACTAAACTCTCAGCCCCTTGCTCTGATTCCCTCACTCCTTTTTTCTCCAACAGCTACCTCCCAAAACATGCTTATTTCTTCTCAGCCATCCTTCCCTGCAGGCTGACCCAGATCTCTTAAGAGAGCACAATATAACAAATCAGGAGTAAAGCAGAAGTGGTCTTTTACCCATAGATAAAAGATTATACTGATTCAGGAAAGCAATAGGCAACGTAATGCAACAAGTCTTGCAAAGAGCTATTAAGAAATTATTTGAGGGAAATTGCAAGAGAGCAAAAGGAAATTATTTGCTTTTAACAAAGTTCTTCTGCAATAGCAGAACCAACAGAGACTAATTTCCTTTAAATAACATCCCTAGTTTGTTTTACCTAAGCAGTGACCCCAAAACTCTCTCTGCTGTGACTCCTCTACTTTCTCCTCCTTTCATCAAACATCCCAAAGTGAGTATAAAGTGTCACAAGTATCTGAAGAGCAGCAACCCAAAAAAAAGCTGAGATCAGTGGGGAGACTAAATCGATGATTTCCTCATCATATGCTTGCTAATATATTCATAACAACCCTCTACCAGCCTAAAGATTTTTGGAGGAAAATTTGTCGGAACTTGGCAGCAAAATTGCAAAACAAGTATTTCTGTATAGAAAACAATAGTCCTTGTGGCAAAATCTGCATATGTAACTAATACACATCACTTGCAGAGGTTTACATAATCCTCCCAAAATCAAATACAGTCATATTTAAGGTGGCAAGGTGACTGATAATCAGAGAGAACACAAAGAAATTAATTTTACCCTAGGAACCAATTGCAGCCTAATTGTGCCAAGATAAATTTCAAACAAAATACAAAAACCTGACAGTTATGCAACATTACTCACCAGACAGCTAACCACGAAGATAACAAAGACATAGTCTACAATTATCTGTCATTACTGTTGGACAATGCTTCCCTAAACAGCTTTTAATGAAAGACTCTTCAAAGAAACAATTGCTAAGAAGAAGAATGAAGTAGCAAGATGTTTGTTTGCAAAGTTAAAATGCTAAGAAATTGGCAGAACCATGAAACTTTTAAGAGAGCACTGCTTACATGCACATATATACAACATACCACCCTGGATTTCTTCAAATGGAGTCACCTGGAACCACACTGTCTACATACTGTGAGAAAACAAAATCAAATCAAAAACTCAAGGATGCCAGAACACCTATAGTGACTGACAACAGAGGTAATAGAAATCTGCAACAACAAATCCCCTCTCAGGTACAACTTAAATTCCCAGACCACTGAGAAAAGCTACTGCAAACATCTAACATGCATTTCAGCAGCAATTTCGAAATGAATTCAGAAAGGGGGGATACTGTCATGTCATGCAGTAATTGTGCTGTCCAAAAGTGTCAAAGATGGCAGAATAACTGCAGAAATAGGACTGCATGATGGCAACTCCTGCTCCCACACTAAGAAGTAGAAAAATAACTGTGTAAAACAAAAGGTAAAGCAATTAAAAATAAACAACACAAAAGGAAGCAAGAGAAAATACACAGGCAACATCATTGATGCATCGAAGAATCTACTGAAATAGGTGGTAACAAGATTTTGTATCAACTTAATGCCATCCTAACTGGCAAGTTTGCATCAGCCACAGGGACCAGTTAAGGATGAACAGTAAAGCCAAGGAGAACAGAGAGCTCAACAGTTACTAAGGTGCTAAGGAGACAGCCCAGCCTGAATTGTTAGCCCTGACAAAAAGATGAAAACACTCAGAATGAGGGTCAAAAATACTCACAAATATATGAGACAAGAGCAAAAAGTGAGAGAAAATGTTATAAGAAACTCCTTCAAACCTTAAGAGAGGAGCAACAAATGTCACAAAATACTTCAATACACAAGAGCAGACGTCTCCAGAAAAAATGGCCTAAGTATGATATAAAGTTGACCTAAGCAACTGCAGGAACAGAGGAAATACAACATTTCTCAGACATAAGTGAAGGAGCTTGGTTCCAGAGGTAAACTCAGGGCTGTGAATGATCCTATGGTACAAGAAGAAATAGAATGAGAAACAACCTACACCATAGCCTAGTCCTGAAAATCACCTGAAGCTAGCATATCTTATAATCTTTCAAAGGCCTTTTCTGACCAGTACAACAGCTTTGAACTGACTAATAGTTTGAAATTATGTAGGCAGGCTTTAATTCACCATGAACTTGGACATTGACAGGTCTACAAACCACAGAGTCATCCTCAGGAAGCAATGGTTTAAAAGCCTAATTCACTCCTTTAGTCTTTTTCTAAATTATTTGGGATTTTCTTCATAGAAGCTTTCTGGACTCCAAACCCAGCAAGCTGGGACTGTGTGAGCAAGAAAAAGACTCCCAAGCACTGACTATTCAATGTATGCTGCAAACCCAAATATTATCAGGAAAGAAAGAACTGCAACAGAAAGCTACCATCAAATTCTATTAAAAAAAGTCCTCTTTTGTTCTCCTAAGTACAATTACTACAGTTTTAGTGAAATAAGTAATGAGGAGTTTAACTGAACCATAGGTAAAGTGGCTTAAAACAAGCATGAGCTCACTTTTTTCATCAGGCCTTGCCACTAGTTTATTTTTAGAGGAGAGCTCATGGATACAAAAACCTAGCCATCATATAGTTTCAAAGAAAAGAAGTAAATGTATGTAATGGAAGCTAAAAACCATCCATACAACAATCAGAAGATTTTTCAGCTCCCCATGAAAAGCGCATGCAATTAAAACTGTAGTTATCAAAAATCAAGCTAAGAAGCAGGCTTTTTTTCAAAACAAAATAGTACAAGAAGTGAGTAAATTCACACGCATGCCAGCAGGAATGTTAAAACAAAACTGAAATCACAAGTTGGTAAAGCAGCTGTTGCAATCACCAGACTTAACAGGCACAGGATATAAAAAAAAATAACAAACCCAGTTTTAAGCTGTAATATATAAATTCTGGTCTCAAATGCTGTTCCTGTTCCAATATGAATAGCTGACAGACAGATCCACCAAAATCTCACACAAGCATCTCAGAGCCTTCGGAAGCAAATGCATCAGATAAATCCTGTATATTCTGATGAATTGTGGATGTTATTTAAGTCTGATAATCCATCACCCAAAACATCTGGAAAAACACTGGGTACCTGCCACTGCCAAGAATACATGGAGACTCCCTCTATAATGCCAAACTGGGTATTAACCCTGTAGCATGCCTGGGCAGCCCCCTCAGCAGCCCAGCACTGCAAGGCAACAGCCAGATCCAGGTGCTCTCAGTGACTGCGCAGTGCTGCGCTGGCATCTGCCAGCTTTGGACAAGCCCAAGCTCAGAGGTGAAGGTGCCAGAGGTGCAAGGTCAGAAGAAATAAGGGCCGATAACTGCTCTAGCACTGCCCTCCTCCATGAAAAGGAGTGATCTGGTTGCTGCAAGTGTTTCTGAAAAGTCTGCTGTAAAAAAAGATAAAATAGGTGCTCTTCACACTAAGAATAGAATGAAATTCAAATGCATGAGAAGTATTAAAAATTCTGAAATATTTAAGACTGTAGGGCTAATATTCATTCAAATCTTATATATTTAAATTTTGGATATGTAAATCCTGGATTATTTCTTTATATACTTGCCTACAAAAGATTGCCTACAATAGGATCATGGTTTCTCTTCAGTCATGCAGGAGACAAATGTAAAATGTGTGACAAAGACTAAGCACTGACAAAAAGGTTTCAGCCTTTAGCTTCCAGATCTACTATCTTATTTCTGTAGCTGAGCTATAATTAACTTTTAGCCAGCCATCTCCATCATGAAAATAGATAATCATGGATTCTTTTTCTGTGAGCCCAGTTTTAACTTTAAAAACCTTTCTAAAGCCTCTCAGAATTTTCAGAGGCTAAATCAGACTGGAAGAGGAACCACATTTATGGATCCTCAGAAGAATTTTAGTCCAGTCTGCAGTCTAATGCACTATTTGCTACTATGTATAGAATAGTTTTCCGAAGATACCAAGCCAAGATTATTGCCAAGTCCATTCACAAGGTAAAAACCCCAGGCTTTTGCAAATTTCATTACATAAAATGAAATGTATGCAGTCAGATGTAGTCCCAAATTGTCAGTGGACAAAGAATTGGCTGGATGGTGGCACTGTAAGTGCTGTGGTCATGCATTCAATGTCCAAGTGGAGACCAGTGACGAGTTGTGTTAAGTGGTCTCAGCTGGGACCAGAGTTGTTTAATATCTTTGTCAGTGACAGGAACAGAGGGGTCAGGTGCATTCTCAGCAACTTTGCTGATGGCAACAAGCTGTGTGGTGTGGGGTGGTGTGGAGTGGTCAATATGCTGGAGGGCAAGGATGCCCTCCAGAGAGATCGGGGCAGGCTTGAGAAGTGGGCCTGTGCAAACCTCATTAAGTTCAACAAGGTTAAAGTGCAACAGATCAGGGCAATCCTAAGCATCAACATAGGCTGGACAGAAAATGGACTGACAACAGCCCCAAGGAGAAGGACTTGAGGGTGTTGGTTGAGAAAACGATCAGCATAAGCCAGCAAAGCACATCTGTAGTCCAGAAAGCAAACCATGTTCTGGGCTACATCCAAAGCAATGTGGGCAGCAGGTCATGGGAGAGGATTCTGCCCCTCTGCTCCGCTCTTCTGAATTCCCACCTGGAGTGCTACATCCTACTCAGGGACCTCCAACATTAGAGGGACATGGACCTACTGGATAGTCTGAGGAGCGCCATGAAGACTACCAGAGGGCTGGAACACCTCTCCTATGAATACAGGCTGAGAGAGTTGGGGTTGTTCAGCATTGAAAAGAGAAAACTCTGGAGAGACCTCACAGCACCCCCCAATACCCAAAGAGGATCTAGAAGAGAGCTAGAGGGACATTTTACAAGGGCTTGTAATGATAGGACATGGTTTTAAATTGACACAGGGCAGGTTTAGATTAGATGTTACAAAGATATTCTTTACTGTAAGGGTGCTGAGGCACGCGCACAGCACATGCCCAGAGAAGCTGTGGCTGCCCCACCCCTAGAAGTGTTCAAGGCCAGGCTGGATGGAGCTCTGAGAAGCCTGGTGGTGGAAGGAGGCCCTGCCAATGTAGCGGGGCTGGAACCAGATGAGCTGTAAGGTCTCTGGTACTCAAACCATCCCAAGATTCTATGATTCTATCATCATTTCTTCCCATCTCATGCCAAATAGGAGGGCACCTGCATAGCTCCCCTTGCCTGTAGCTGCCTCTCAGAGGCACTTTATGAGAACAGCACAGTGAAATGGCCATGCCACTTCCACTGTGATGACCCTCCCAAGGCCTACTTGCAGCAGAAGCATAAAATAAGCTGTATTAACCTTACAGGAAGCAAATATAGAAAGGAAAGCTGGAGGAGGGGTAAACACATTCTTCTAGTTTCACCTTTCCTGTCTAGAGCACAGCAAAAGCTCACAACAACACCCACTGTGACCCAGAAATGCACAGCAACCTGAAAAGCTCCCTTCAGCACCATCATTTCTGGTCCCACAGTGAAGGAGCAAATACTAAGACAGCTCTCTATCACAACCATCTTGTTGTCACACAGTAAATTTAAATCCCTGTGACGCTGAAAACTGTCCCTACAATTCTCTGGTTAAAACAGCAGTCATTCTCTTCTAGAGACAGCACAACAACTGTGTAAAAACTCTAATGCTATTTTTTCATTTTTCAACAAAATGGAGTCCAAAAGAAAGGCCAAATATTTCTCTTCTAAGTATTATTCAGCATTCCTAATAACCTAACATTCATTAAAATGGTTTTTGTTGGTTTGGTTTTATTCTTTAAACACTCCGAATTTTCAAAAACTACCTTCCATCTTTCAAAATTTACCAAAATCCAATTCTGCCTCAGATACTATTACCACGTACAAATTTACATATAGAAAACAAGCCCATCTGATTCCAGAACAAATGCTGGTCTCTCAGCAGCAGCAGGTACAACAGGAAAATAAAGCTATGACTACTGATTGGATTTTGCATCACATGCTAACGTGCAGGAACATGTCTTTTGTAACATCCACTTTCAATTCTATTCTCACCAGTACTACAGTAAGAAAAGTCTTTCTTCTCTTTGTATAGATAAAAAGCAGCCAGTAGAACCTAACACAGCATCATTACTTTAAAATTAACCTAATCATTCTGGATTTTTTCTTCTGAGGTGCAGTTATTTTCTCTACCAAAGCCCACATGTACTGGGGTCTTCTCATAAAGGTCATACAAAGCCTCACTTTAAAGCCTCACTAATAAAGAAAACAGACACACACACATACTGCACCCTTGATAAACAGTAAGGAACAGAAAAATTAAACTCTTCATAAATACTCATTTTTGTTCACTCAAGAACAGCTTTTTTCTTGACTGAAGACCAGCATCACATATTTTAAGAAAATTTCTGTGTATTAACAGATTAAGTAGAAGGTCCAAATCCAGAATCTTGAACTCATATATTTTCTGACTAATCTGGCCCTGGCCCCAAATGAAAGTAACTAATTTTCTGTCTTTAAGTCTAGCTAGACTCTTCTAAAACCTAATTATTGCATAAGATTTCCATTATCTCCTCAAAGTTTTCCAAATTTCCATATAGTTAGATCTGAAACTCAGCTCTGAATTGCCACTGCAACCAGAGTGAAGTCCCAATTTTATCAGCATCTAAACTTCACTTACTTAGTTTTCAACACCTTTGCAAATACAAAAATAAAAATAACAAGGTAATTTTCCTTTCTAATGATCATGACATACTATCAAGACCCTAGAAATCTGGCCCCAAATTAGTTCTCAATTTTAGATTATCTGAGGCTATTTTATGGTGATGAAAATCATCTTCAACTAGATTTAAAAATATATTTCTCTAACTGAAATTCAAATCTGCACTTAAATGAATATTGTCAGTGAAACGTTTCTGCTTTAAATAATTAGACCCCATTATAGTCTCTGCAGAGTTGTTGCATGTGGCAATGCTAAGTATTCAATATTTATTTTCACTGTATTGTGAGAGCTTATGTTATAATTTTTTAACTTTTATTTTTATATTAAACTTGTTAGGTACTCAGAAAATTCTACAGCAATACTGTCATAGCCATCATGGTTATAATTAAGCTGTGAATTCAAACACTTATTAAGTTTTCACTAATAAACCTTACTGCTAAGTGCTAGCTAGTTATTCTGACCTATTAATCCCCAATGTCTCACACAGATTACTTTTTTTTTTTATTAATTGTTTTGCTCTGGAAACAGGAATGGTTGACACTTGCCTAAATTGGAGACTTTCTACTCAGGAAGCAAACTAACTCCTCAGTGAGACATTCCAAATGACAAATGACAGCAACATAAACAAACATATGGCAAAACAACATCAAATAGCCACTCAGAAATCTAAGATGTTCTTCTCTCACTGGACTTCAGGCATCACTCATATTTAAAGAATTTCCTGTATGGCATACTAACTAAACGCTACCACTCTGGCCTCAAAGAAATACCACAATCCATTCACTGTGTTGAAGAGACACTCCTGATTTTTGTCCTTTGCAGGGAATATAAAGTATCTGAGGCAATAGCTAGGGAGTGAGGAAATTGAAAAGAAACAGACCTAGGCATCTCATGTTATGAAACAAACAGAAATTAGAAAAGTAAGGAAAAGTAGTCACATATGTGACTTTAGTCAAATCCTGGGAAGAATAAAATATTAGATACATACACAAAGTTGTCTGACATTAATCCTGACATAAATATAATTGCAGCTTAACTTACTGGTAAAGTTCCTGGTAAAGAGGCATCAAAAAAAGATACCAAAGAGTTAGGAGGTGCTGCAAACTGGACTTGGGAACCAGAGAAGAGTTTTGAGTTGGAACTGATCTGTGCATGAATCTCCAGACCCACAATTGGTATCCATGGAGCAAATCTGTAAAGGAAAGAGGAGAAGTGAGAAACAATTTAAATATAGATGATGTTAAAATCCATGAAAACCTAGAAACAAAAGAATTAGGAATGCTTAATTTATAAAAAAAATTAAACTGTAAGCATAAAATCATTGTAAACAGTGTTGTAAATACATCTACACTGTAGTGGGAAAAGCTGTGCTGTGATACTGGACAACAGAAGCTATGGGGACTACATGGCAGTGTTCATTATATGCAAAAAAGAATGTCATAAAAAATGTAATGGTTTAAAACTTTTAACTTTTCCTTACACAAGAAATCTCAGAGAAATTAATGAGGCACACTTGCATGCTGGATGAACCCTAATTTGGTGCCTCGTGAAATCCCCAAATCATCATAAATATGAATTACTTCTCAGGTAGTTTGATAAATCTCCAACAGACAGGTGGCATAATAAATTATGTATTCTCTGTCAGATAGATGCTGGGAAAGGTGGCTCTCCAGAGCAGCGTTAGTAGAATATTAGCATAAACATTAGTAATCTGGTAATAGAGAAATCATCATTTCAACTGGAGAGCTACTGTTCTCTGAATGTATTCCACAGAATAAAGCTTCTTCATATCATCTAAAAAGTAATTGCAATTCTCACATCCATAACCTTTATATGGACAAGAGGAAAAGGTCACCTTTACAGTATGAATTGCTTGACAGTTTCTGTAAGTAATTATCTGGCCTTGTACAAATGAACTGGCACAAATAATATTTCAGTGATGAAATCACATTTTTGTGTCAGAATACTTCAGCAGTGTGAGCACCCAGATGAATAGAGATAAGCAAGCTATGGAAAAACATCAAACAAATATATCAAGTACAGCATTCTTTTCAAAGGTAAACATTCTACCTTGCCAGGATTTTAGTTCTCCATCTGCCCCCCAACAGTTGAGGACATCCCTACAAACACCAAACTAGTGATGCACATGCCACTTATATTGATGCTTTACGAAGAAGAATGTTATCATGAAAGATTAAGGTTCAGATGTTTAAAGGAGCTAATACATTTTCTTTACCTGAAATAACATTATTCTTCAGTATTTTCAACTGATCATACAAATGCTTCAAGGTTTAAGAAATAATGTGGGCTTTTACGCTTTAGAGGCATATTGTTTACTGTATTCTTCAGAAATGTCTTTCTGTCATATCATGGCATTAAAAATTACACCAGGCTTTGCTTAATCAGTGTGCTGGCTTACACTCAAGAGAAAAAGGTACTGCATCAGTCAGTCCTTCAATCCTACTAACAACACTCATGAGGCACCTGGAGCTTCTTGCTGTGTTTGTTCAAGGACTGTGTTTATCTGTGTCTCTAAAGAATAAGCAGCACACTTCTGCCGGTGTCTACACAATTTTCTCGAAGTGATCAGCTGTGCAGAAACTCGTGGGACACCAGAGAACAGAGCCTGTTCAGGCCGTGGTTTCAGCTGCAGCAGAAATAAAATGCTCTGTTTCAGGCACGCTGCCTAAATCTCATAATACTCCACTGGAAGAGGAAGCCTCTTCTGGACTAGAATGACCCAGGAAAGCACGCTCATGAAAGCGGGTGCAGCCCCGGCTGTTCATTCCCGGCACACGTGAGCGCTCACGCTTCCCGAGCTGCGGGCTCTTATCGCAGCCAAGCGTGTCAGAGGGTCACGGCCCCGCTGCCGCAGCAATTACCGCCTGCGCCTCGGGGAGGGCTGCGAGATAAACGCGTGCTGAGCAGGCGCTGCCAGCAAGCTGTGCATGCCTTACACCGCTCAGAAGCCGGAATTTACAGCGGACCCCGCTGCTGTCGCCGCCGCTGCCGCGCTCAAGCCCGGAGCCCCAGACCCGGCCCCGCCCCGAGGGCGGGATGCCCCATGGCAGAACCAGCTGCACCGGCCCCTCTCCCCGCGCCGTACCGGCACCGTACCCGCTCTTCCCCGCCGGCACCGCCCCGACTCTCGCGTTACAGGCGGCAGCCCTCTGCCCGCCGGGCAAAGGACCGGGCCCGCGCCCCGGCCGCCCCGCGCCGCACTGCCGCGCCCGGCGCCAGACCCCGCCGCAGCCCCGCGCCGCCATGGCCACCACTGCCGCCATGGCCCCGCTAGCGGCTGCCGGGCGCCCGCAGCGGCCCCTGGGAAATGCAGTCCGCGATGGCTGCGCGAAGCGCGGGCTGGGCGGGCGGACTACAACTCCCATCAGGCCGCTCGGCGTGGCGCCGGCTCCGCCCCCACGGCGAGGTCTGTGGCTGCAGGCCCGGTGCTGTTCCCGGGAATGCTGAAGTGGGGGCTGGGCATCGGTCTTGGCTGTTGTTTAAAACACATTAGGTGGCTCAGGTCCTCCAAGTCGGTTGTATGTGATTTTCTTCTGGGCTCACGCTGACACAAAACCGGCTGCTGTTTAATCGGCGGCCGTTTGCAAGCCTTGGGCATCAAATGATGCAGCAGCACGCGGTTGAGATCTTGGAGTTTCTCTTACGTAGAGCAGCAAGGCTCAGTCTCGGCAGGGCGTGGGGATGTTCTGTGGCAATAAAGGATCTTGTCCAGGGCGTATGCAAACATCTTTAATACTTATGTAGCTACGTTGCACAGATAACAGAATTAATGACAGTCCGTCCCAAGCCACAGGTGTGTGTATCTTAAATGGGAATGAACATGAGCTGTTGTTGCTTGCGTCTTCTGTGCAGCGTGTCAGTGACTGCCAACAGAAGCTGGCCAGCCACACACACATCGGTGAGGCTGATTTCTTCCAGCAGAGGACAGCGGTGCACACAGGCACTGGAAAATTTCTTGGAACCTGTATGGCCTCTTGTCTTCCCAAGATCCAGTATGAGAGGCTAAATGGTTCTGAATCATGCAGAAGATAATATACCCAAGTAAGAAAGTGTCTTATAAATATAGTTTTGTAGCACTGATTTTCTGATGTGTTTATATTTTAAATAAATTACCTGGAAGTGCTGTATCAGAAGAACGAGTTGAGAGTTCCCTTCAGCAGACACTGATCTGTAGATACTTGTATCTTGTTTTAATTAGTTTGTCACATTCCATTTTTGGGATATATCCTTCCCTTGTACAAAAAAGAGTGACCAAGAAAAAATTCCTTTCTGATAGAGAAGTGACCACAGGTCGTCTCACATATGTTATGGACATGGAGGAAACATTGGAGTGACCTTTTTCCTTCTCTCCTGTGGGAAACCTCTTCACATATGAGGTAAACTAATATAAAGTCTGTATAGTAGTCTTTAAGCCAATGAAGAATTTAAGAAATTTCAATAATTCTGATTTGAGGAAAACCCCATTTTCATTTGGACTTAGCAGGGACCTGTGCAATGTCTTGTGATGAAAAATGGTTTTCAGAGTGAAGCTTTAGTACATGGTTTTTATTTCTACAACAAATTTATTCTCTTTGCAATTGTCATCCATGAACTCTGGATTTAGTTATTATTTGATACTTTGTAGGGATTGGCAGGTCATTTCAACCCAGCTGTCAGCATAGGTTCTAAATATAGCTCTGAAGTGTTTCTGCTGATATAAAAATGGTAAATTTCATATTATTTGACTGTCTTTTAAGCCTGTTATCCTGGTGTAATGGAAGATTTCATAAATAGTCACTAAGAAGCTAAAACCTAATGAATATTAAAATCATGTTACTTAAAGCCTTACTCTGCCTTGGTTGCACAGACTTCTGCCCTTTGCACGTATTATTTAGAAAGGAGTAGATAGCAAAAAAGGGTTGAAATCCATCCCAAACAATTCCTCTGGAACTTTTAGCTGTATTAGGTGTTGTGTTACAGACAGAGGAAGACTGGGAAGTGCCATTGTTTGTGATTTAAATTGTGTCTATGTTATTTAAATTTCATTCTCAGAAAAAAATCCCATTAGAAGAACCTTTGCAGCCTTTTGCCAGTAACTGAATAAGTAAGAAATGAAAGCCCACACAACCACATAAAGGAAGTTGATCAATCACAGGGAATAATTGCCTTTCCCAGCAGCTTACTTGGAGGTGGGAAAAGCTACATACTTGTTCCTTATTGCAGTGTGTTTATAGATCATGCTGTGGCTTGGAATAGAAAAATAGCACTGCATAAAAATTTGTGCTATGATAGTTCAGTACTATGTAGACTCATATCTTAGAGAGGCTAGACCCAGGGGACAGTTTGCTCTGAGTCTCTTGCTACTGTAGGAATTTAACCAAAGTCTGAGATGGAATTGGAATTTTGTAGAGAACAAAAACCCAACAGCATATAATTTAAGCTGTAATCAAGCAGCCTATCTCATTTATTTCAAAGAAGATCCCTCTGAAATTTAGTTTCTAGGGTCTGAGCTCTAAAATGTGTTTTCTTGCAAGTCATACTTAGCACGCATACTTACTCCTTTTGTGGACTGTGCAGTCTCCTTTTGGTATAGCAGGGAATGGGATAGTCAGACTGGGTGTTAGATATTTCACAGGCTGCACACAGTGTCTTATTTCAGCATTTGAAATAGGGATCAGACAAGAATCTCTGCTAGATTTTGAAGCAGAGGTTGCAACTTTGGGAAGAGTAGATCCATAGTCTATCAAAAAATCAGACATTGGCCTATAGGGAGGAGTAATAAAGCAGATTGCTAATTTTGGAAGCAAACTATGGTAAGGGATATTTTCAAATTTTTAGGCCTCTAGGATCACCTGTATACCTTGAAAGGCTTTTTTTTTTTTTCTCTCTGTGGGTATAAAGAGAGAATTTTTAGGGTTTTTTCCTGCAACTTTGAACTAAAGGTGACAATGAACTATTTCAGTCTGGAACATGGATTCAACCTGTCTATCTACCAGTAATGAGACATGACAAATACAAAAATGTGTCCTTGATCTTGAGGATTGGGAAAGGATATTTCAATTGTCCACAGGAAAGAGTATTTAGGACCTAATAGAGCTGCCTTGTATGATCTGCTGACCATGTGTGTATGCATGCATGCAGTGATAAATTGGGTAATATGAATAGTCTCATGGTTTGAGGGTTCTTATATCAAAGTGCCACCAATTTCCTAATTGGAATGTAGTGCCATTTTGTTTTATTTACCAAAATTGTTATAACTCATGAGCTGAAAAATAAGGGCCAGACTCTGCTAGGAAATAAAACACCACAAGAAATACATATGCCCAAGAAATTTCTATAAACAGTTATGAAAACATGTAAGTTACATATAGGTCCTGGCGTAGAAGATGAATTCACGATTCCTCAGAGGCTGTGTTGTTGAAGAGAACCAGTATCCATGGTTCAGCCATGAGGAACCTGTGTATTGCCACCTTTCTGTACCGGTTTCATCCGGTGAGTCTTGCCTGGGAGCGCTGCACTGAGCATTGGCTACACCTGTGATTTGAATCAGGTGTTGACAACCCTGAAAACTCTCACTTAGGTGCACCGTACAGCCCTTTGTCTTTGGACCCTGAGCTGGAAGTGGTTACTGGGCTTGTTTTAGCTGAGGTCCGTGTAAACCCATTTGGCAGAGGAAGTGTCTGAGGAAGTGCAGTGCCACTAACCTTGCCTGAGGGTGAGTACTGAGGAAGTGCAGTGCCACTAACCTTGCCTGAGGGTGAGTACCACTCTAATCTCATTGTTTAATACATTAAACCCTTATTTTTCCAGTGAAGTTCCACTCTTACAGGCCTAAGAGGATTTCCTAGCATATAACTGCTGTCTTGGTATTGCATTTTGATGAAGTTGTTGGAAAATCTACATTGTGAGCCTATGCTACCTTTAGTGTGATTCGTAATTGCCTAGGGATTGGTTTCTTTTAGTTGAAAATCAATATGATTTACCTATAGGGTGATCACTCTGTTAGATTTGGACCTGCTATAATGCACAATGTTTTGTAAATGTTTGAGCTGTAATTCTGGAACTGTGTCAGGTTTATACTAAGATATAGTTTAGTCCAAAAGGAATACGTTGCAGTGGTTTTTATAATATATTTTTCAAGCAATGGAAACTGCATTTGGAAACAGCAGAAGCTAGGCTAAATTATCTGTATTAAAGTTGAATAAACTTATTGTGTGGACTGTCTGTGATGATTATGCAGAAGGAAGTGATTGATAATATTTAAACTGATCTAAATTTTACGAGTATGTTCTCTCTAATCATATTGGTATCTGCAAGAAAACATTTGAAATGTCTTTCTAGCCTTTGGTTTTTTACATTGGTCCATTTAGAATATGGAAGAATAGAGGGAAGGGCATGTAGAAGGAAGACTAATTTATTCTTGCGTTTCATTTGCATTGAATTTTTGTGTAATGTTTTTCTTCTGCTTATAATTTTCAACTGAAATTTTCAGAGCTGTTATGTCTGAGGCCTGTTATGTCCTAAATTAAGATCCATAACTCTTGTAGCAGGCTATGACTTTATATCTATCTATATATATAAAAGTTACGAATCTTACATTTCAGCAGCATCTCATTTCACATAACTGATACTCAAACAAGAACTTCCATATTCTTGGTTATAGGGTTCCAGCTGATGGCTCAGCCCTAGGAAAAAACAGACACAAAGATCTATGCTAAATTTGTTAAAGAACAAAAATTTTAGCTGAACAATCAAATTGGCAATATGCATCAAAGTGTTTTCCCTAACTAAGAGATGGTATTAGGAATCAACAAAGCTGTCAATTATTATTGACTTCTCTGTCATGAATAAAGTGAAGGAATGTTTTGAAAGAGTTGTCAAGCAACATAATGCTGGGAGTAAGCTGGTTATAATGATGTCATTAGTTTAGTCTAAAATTAATTTTTTTAATGAGAACAAATCTAAAGATAGTCTAAAATGTTAATTTCTGTCAAGTTGCTGCTTATAAGAGAGGGATTTCTTTAAAACATGAGATTACTAGTAGGTTGAATCCAATTTGAAAATGTGGTATTTAAAAAAATTATTCCACAACTTAGCACCTTGGATGCTTCCAAGGGTTGCCTTTATTGTTCTTAATGCTAAGGATTGATTTTAATTGTCTAAAGCAATAAGGATGCAAACTGAAACTGTTGTCCAGATGGAACTTTGTGTTTTATTACTTCACTAAAAGCATGGCAGAAATGTAAATGAAGGAAAATACTGCAGATAAATTTTCAAAAGCTTTGAATGAAGTTGCAGATTCTGAAGTGAGACAGCCCTATCTTTTCCCTATGTAGGAGCATATACCTCTGTTTTAGTTATTTAGGATTGATTTAGGAGTTAGCTAGTTATTTTCAAAACTTTGTGTATATTTATTGCTTTCAAATGTATATACCTATATATTGTGTTAGGTATAACCCAGGTGGGCTTGAAGAACATGTGTTGAAACCTTTGTACAGGCGGATATAATGTTTTCACTCTGGAACAGGAACATAATTTTTTCTTTCTTTAATTGCATAGCTGCACTGCTGTCTTGATCTTCACACAGCGCCAGTGGCATTCAAAGCAAAATCTGGTTTATGTTCTGCTTTTGAGTAATAAGTGACAAGAATGTTTATGACATGTCTGCCTTTGTTTCCCCCTCTGTACTGTATTTATGCCATACTTATGTGCTTGGTAGCTTTTCTTACAGTGAAATAAAAAATGTAAATATCCTGAGAATGAAAAGAGAATTGCAGTGCCCTTGAAATAAACATCCATCTCACAATCTGATGAAGTTTTGAATTGGTTTGGGGATTTTTATGGGGTTTTTGGGGTTTTTTTCCTTTCCTGCAGACTCATCGCTTTTGCATGCAGATTATGATTTCTGCACGGACCAGGTAAAGAGTGTGTTAGGGCATTAACCAAGAGTTTGCAACTGGAGACAGATCATGACAACCTGGAGAAATGAGAGCCTTTGGGTACCAAACAGGCCAGAACACACAGAGGCAGTACAAACGTATTTTCTGTTTTGTTACTTGCATATCTAGTGTCCTCATGGAAAACACTGCCAAAAAAATTCAATCAAGGGTTTCCTCTTAAGTAATTTATTCTATCCTTGGGCTTTCTGTGGTGCCATCAGTTATGCTGACTGGTGTGAACTGCTACCCACCAGTAACCACAGCTGATGTGAAATAGGCTGATGACTAACCAGAGCCTTTTTATTTCATTATGAACTTCACCTGGGAGTTGTCCCTTCTGTTGAAATTGTCCCGGGTTATTCCTTGCTCATGGGATAACTTGACCCATTGAAGACTTTCAGTGTTTCAAACATACTATATCTCAGTTTGTTTTCCAACTTATTCTTTGAAAAAAGTATGAATATTTGTGCAGTCTTGTGGACAACAGACATTTTAAAATCCTGTGCCACTGTATAAAATTGATAGTAGAATACCTATTTAAATATTATTTTAAAGGTAAGGAAAATTAAGTGCTGGTATTTGGTTTGGTTTTGTTGTTCAAGCATTTTTTTGGGACGTAAGAAGTTTGGGCTTGGGATCTTTTGATTTTATGCAAGGCTTGTCCTGTATGTAGGGATTTGTTTGTTTGTTTGAGGGGGTTGAGGTTTTTTTGTGGGGGTGGTTTTGTTGTTGTTGTTGGGTTTTTGGTTTGGTTTGGTTTTGGTTTTGTTCGTTGTTTTTTTTTTTACATCACCTCAGATTAGATGAGATTAGATTCTTCCATTGTGAAATTTTCTCTATAGAAACTTTTATTAACTGGTCAATCAGTAACTACTTTGGGACTGAAGTGATTCAGCAAGTGATTTCATCATCTCAGATTAGATTAAATTCTTCCATTCTGGAAGTGAAATTCTCTCTGTAGGAACTTGTATTAACCAATCAGTCAGTAACTGCTTTGGGACTGAGGTGCTTCAGCTTCAGTAGGTGATTAGTAAATTGCAGTCTGAAGCCAGACTATAAGAGGTGTTATGTGCTTTGCACATATTGGGGCAGTGGCTCATTAAGTTTTAATACATTGAATAATCTTTGAAGTTTGTATTTCCTCCAGGATAGCAGCATGTGCAGGGAATTTACAGCAGCACAGGATACTTAGACTGTGTCAAAGGGCTGCTTCTACAGGACCTACCAAAACTCTGGGTGATTTGATTCCCCAAACCATTGCTAAAGCATACCCAAAGGAGGTAGCATGTGTTAGGTAATTGCAATAACAACTTTGCCAAAGGGTCTTTAGAGAGCAACCTTTCCAACTTTGCCATATGTCCTTCTCTTTCCTTTCTATATGTTAGAATTTATAGTATGTTAGCATAGAGGTTTTTGTTAGAAGTATTTTCATTCTTCTGATGCTCACAGTAGTGGCCAAAAGTAGCAATAATGGCATAAGAATACATTACTGGCTTTTGTTCTAAACTCTGATCTCTCTTCTGTCATTTTTTGCTACTATGTAGATTAAGGCAATGCATGAGTGATGGAGTAGGAAGACACTTTCATCAGGGTAGTATCTGTAGGAGAAGAGGCACTCTGCTAAAAACACAGACTAGTCATGTTTTTACTGCATGTAAAGGAGAATCTTTCTGCTGGGCCAGGCCTGCAGTAGCAACTGTATCTGAAAGTTACATAATGTAACAAAAGCATGCTTTGGATTACGGCTTCCTGTGTTACTGAGGTGGAAATTAAATGACACCTTATTTTGAACAGATATGCATGCCTTATGCATGACTGAAAGAAATATATCTGTGTATCAACATGTTCTATTTTTGCAATTATGATCTCCTTTCTCGTGGTATTAAATGGGAACTGTCTAGTTCAGGAAGCATTTTATTTACTTCTATATGGGTTATGCAAAGTTTGCTGTTTCTTTTAGGTCCTGAGAGGGAGAGATTTTTACTTCCTCTTGGACTCTTTTTCAAAGCATGTCTAGTTTTGTGTTTTGGGTTTGTTTTTTTTTTCCCTTACAGCCTTTTGAAATATGGACTCTTGCCTGTGGGTCTTATTTGTAATTATATTGACTTGGTCTTTCCCAATCTCCATCTGTTTAATTTTAAATCCATTTTTATTGTTACACACAGAATACAAACATATACCTCTAGCCAGGATGATTTTACTCTAACATGAGAAGAAAGAATGAGAATTTTAATAAAAAAATATAGTCAGCATATCTGCTAACCTCTTTGGAACTGAACAAAAATGAATTTGTTGTCTCTTTTTTACCAGAATGCTTGAAAAGTTTGCAAATGCATGATAACGGCTTAGTAAATAATCAACATGTTGTAAATGTATCTTTTAAAGGCTAAGAAATAGCTTAAATGTTCTTTCAACTTGTGGATGATATAAAGCATTTCCAGTTGGATCATGTATAGAGTAATTACTTTTGACAAGTTAATTTTGCAAGTGTCCAATTAAGCTTTTCATTCATAGCTTATCTCTTCACAGTGTGGCTGTATTCACTTAGCTGTTCAGGCTTGACTTTCTATTGTGCATTTAAATATGGATCCAAGTTCATGGAATGTGGTTTCATTGAAAGGGCAGCTCTTAGTGTTGAGAGTTTGAACCCCCTCAAATCACATTACAAGACTGACTTTAAATCAAGAGGGATGTAAAGCTATATTCTTTTTTTTTCTTTTATTTTCTTTTTTGTTTTCCTTTTTAAGTAGTAGTAAATGATTGGTAATTACTTGGCTTCTATTTTTCTAAAACTGTTAAGATTTATAGTCTCAGTTTTTCTTAAAATCACTTTAATTCACAATATAAAGTTAAATTTAAGGGTGTGATTTCTCATGAAGCTACCAAACTCTCAGATAAATTCTCAAAGCTGAGACTTTAAAGTGAAATATCTAATATCAAAAGGTAGAGGAGAATTACAAGATACTGAACTAGCTCTTATGAATGTTATAAAGTAAGTATTATGGGAGTATAGAGAATTGAATCTTTGAGATCCCAGGATAGCACTAGGTATTTTCAGTTGATAATGGAAGCTGTTGATTTAATGCTCTTGACAGGAGTGGAAATAAACCAAGTCAGCCACGTACTGTGATTATTCAAAGGATTCAAAAACGTCTGTAACCTGCTTCAATTGGTCAGATGTTTGGATTTTTGGAATGAACTAATAAAGTGCATTAAAGGTGGACTTGGGCCTCTAGAAGCTTGTAAAAAATAATCTTAAAAGATTAGTGTCTAATGTTTATCCTCTGAGTGAACAGAGCAGGATTAGAGAACTGCTACATGATTAATCAAGCTAGAGTTTATACCAAACTGTAAACTCAAGGGGCCAAATTTACTCGGCAGGTAATTTACACAATCTGCCCTAGTATTAGTGAGGCAAATTCAACAAGTTGTATGATAGTGGTGGCAGAGAGTGTTTCTTCCTACCATCCCTCTTGTTTTTCACTTGCACAGAAATGTCTCTAGTAGTAATAGAACATAGCTGAACCTTTATAGTTCTTTGCTGCTACACAGAAGTCTGTAGGTTGCTATTCTAAATCCATCTGAGTGGGGATAGAGAGAAGCATGATCATCATAGTAATGATGAAAACCTGGAATAATTGCACTGGACTTCCTGCCTCTTCCACCCATTCTTGCAAGTCAACTGTCCCAAACTGAGAGTATGGATCGAGCGATACATGCACACACATCCCCACACCCTCCTTTGGTTGAAGTTCAAATGGACACTCACACACAGATCTGAGTACTGCATTCTTTCAGTTCCTTTGTCTATATTGACACTTCAGCTGTAAATGGATCATGAAGAGGGTTTCACACAGAGGTCTTGATATTGGGCTGTTTCATCCCACACATATTTGTGTTAATTACATATCTATTCTGCACCTATGGCATTGACACCTGGTTGAACATGAAAAAAGTCCAGCTTTCCCCTGCAATGGCTAGAAGCCACTAATGAGATAGAGGCCAGGCCAAGCTGGGCCAGAAAAATACGTATTGGGATAGAAAATTGAAAGCTCGTAATATTAGTTGAATTTTTAGGATGGATGGGTGAGCCCAGCAGATTTCCATCAGCAATCTTCATTACTGCCACCCCACAACGCAGTCTGTAAGCAGCAGCAGTTCTTTGTTTCCCAGACTCTATGTAGCTTCACTTTCTCAAAACACTGCACTCTGGAGAAGACTCTCTACTTTAAGTTGCCAAATGGTTCAGCATATCAAGAAATTCTGTCTCCTCTGAGTCTGTCTATCCAGCACATGGCTTTTTAAGTACTTTTGACTTAGGTTTCCTAGACAAGGCTTTTCTAATGCTATTAATCTACCTGCTTATTTAACAAAACAGAAAAAAATTACCTCCAATGTTGGGCTATTTCTCGGAGATTAATTCTGTAAGAGCTGAAAACTGCTTTGTATATTGGCTTTCATATCACACTGTGGAATTATCTAGAGGATAATAGTAATATAAATCTTCCACACAGATGTTATGGAATTGTTTCTACTATTTTTTTTTTCTGGCGTAGTTACACTAGGTCTGGGTTCAGGCTCAGATTATTTCCAGTGGCCTTGATTTCAGTAGCATTAACAATGCAAAAGAAATATACTGGAGGCCTCGAGTGCAGCCTTTAGAAAAGCACTAAATCTATGAGGATTTTCCAGCTAGGAAAGCCCATTCAGATATTATAGTTGTAAGCAGATTGTCACAAAGTTGGTGTGAGAAAGCTGAGGAAGAGGTATGCTTTTGGCTGAAGAAATAAAGCTTTATTGTTCTTTGTTTGAGTGTTAATAATCCTGGACTTCAGAGAAACTAGTCAAGTCCTACTGCAGAAATAGAACCGATGCTGCTTCTCAATAGTTCTTTGTGCTAGGGAAGTGTGGACATGGCTGAATGTTTGCTTCCCATAATCAGTGGCAGTAAACAGAACTGTAGTGTGGTTGAAGCTAGGTGAATGTAGTCAAGGTTGGGATTCAGTCTAGAAAGTTTTTATTGGGTAGAGGATTTTATGAATGGGCTGCATCTGCTCTGCTCCCTGGAAGTAAACTGGTGCCTGATGTTCTATGGCTTGGGCTGATCCTGCTGGGACTTGCCTCAGCAATTACTACTGGTGCAGTACAGTAATTGTGTATTGCATGTTGCATATTTGGGTTTGATTTGATTTTTCCTATTTTGAT
Organism: Prinia subflava; assembly: GCF_021018805.1. Lineage (NCBI taxonomy): Eukaryota > Metazoa > Chordata > Aves > Passeriformes > Cisticolidae > Prinia > Prinia subflava. The sequence goes on along the minus strand of NC_086283.1, from coordinate 3,986,909 downwards.
TTGATTTTGGTCAAAATTCAAAGATGTTTTAACCTTCAGTTTCACAGTTTGTCTACGTGTTTCGTAAGTACATCATTAGTAGATCTTAGAACAATTCTCATTGTACTTCTTATCTCATGTCACTGTGGTAGCACTAGAAATCATAATTTCATTGTTGTGTTTTTATTAGCATAGGCAAATACTAAGGTCTGGATTCACTGTCCAAGTAATAAGTAGTAAAATTATTTAAATACAGGAAAAATACCACGTTAGGGAATTAACGTAAGGCGGAGGGGGGAGTCTAATTTACATATTGGCACATGTCAGGGTTAGCCAGTGACTAACAACCCATTCAACTAGGTTGGAATGGAAATAGAGAGAAAATATAATCATACACATTTCAATAAACCACATTTTCTCTGCTGACTGTATGTCTATGGGCCTTTAGGGAAATTTCTTATGAGAGGGGAAGTGAGTGCCCTGTCTCTTCTTCCCTTTTCATGCAAGAGAAAATGAAACAGTCAGACCCACAGTCTGACCCAATCTGAATATAGTCACCAGATGAGCCTCTAGTAGGTGACAGAAACATTGTCACCTCTGCTACCAGCTCCTGGGGAAGTAGCTTTTGCTGTATCAGCCCTGTTCTCCACCTGTGTGCCAGGTGTAGGCACCACCTTCCCTGCACCAGGGAAAGAGGCACGTGTTTGTGCGTTGCTGCATGGGCACAAGCCAGGACAGAGGGTAAGTCTGTGCAAATATGCTGGAGGGCTGGCTGAAATACAGTCGTGGTTTTGCCATCTTCTCTAGGATTCCACTTGTGCTGCTTCTGTATTTGCTCCAGCAGTAGAATTAAGCTATTCACTTATTCTATGCCTCGCACTCATCCTTTAAATTGGTGAGACTGAGGTGTAAATTACTAGTCTTTATGAATATTTGACCTCATTCCACAGTTTATGTCAGAAATGGAGGAAACTATATTTTTGGATCAAACTTTCTGTCTTTTCTGGATAATTCCTTGACTGCACAGAGTCCCATAAGATTTCATACTCACAGAGACTGTTTAATCAAGTGGACACATGTAGCTTGAAACATTAAACAAAACTATGCTTAAAATATAGCAAGATTTAACATAAAATAAGCATAAGTACCAGTTCAGCTGTAATATTGATTCATTTGCCAGGTTTGTTGTGCATAGTTGCCTGAAACTTTGTACCATTCATCCTACTGAAGCATGTAGGAATCCTGTTGTTTTTTAGTTCTTACTGAAAGGTAGATAACATAATTGAAGGGGTTAATCAGTGCAGTGGTGCAAGACCTTTTTTTATAGACACCCCCAGAAAAGACTTGCCTGTGTGTAACACTTGAAATAATTATTATTTATTACCAAAGTATTTGTACCATCTGCCCCCATACTTATTACTGCAACTGTGCTATCCATTGATAAACCTTTTCCTTAACTCCTGGTTCTCTGCCACCTCCTCCTTCCATGAATAAATGCTGGAGCTGCTAAATCCTGTGTAACAGATGAACGAATTCTTAAGCACCTTGAGAAGAGAGTTACGTTATCTGTTTGATGTCATGATTTATTTGACAAATGAACCCTGAGAAGGATGAGGCATACAAATATTGCTGTGTTCTTGCTTTGTTACTTTTGAAATTTCTCTTTCTTAACTTCCTTTATTTCAGTCCCTAAGTACAATTAATAAGTGCAAGTAAGTGTCAGGTACCAGATGCTGTATATGTCTTTCTAGAATTTACATAGCTTTTCAAATTTTTTGAAAGAGAAATAAAATACAGTGTTCTGCATAAATTGACAAATGTAACATATTGCTTCTCAGACATGGTATGCATATCGTTGGTTTAGCAAGATTATTCTCAGGCCTTTACTAGCCCTCAAGAAATCTCATAGTGGATTGTACTTCCTAAGTTATTACTTCATTTTTTTGTATTAACTTTTTTTCCCTCCCAAATTCAGGTACTTTCTATATAATTTTAATCCAATAGACTTTATTTCAGCTAAAACTAGGCATGGATTTTAGTTCTCAAACCTAGTGGTTCTCCGTGCTACAGCTGTCAGTGAGTGAATGAACACTTGTACTACCCTAAGCCAAAAAGTGAGATGGGCTAAAATGCATAACAGATGCATTCTGCAAAACACTTTGAATAGGAAGAGGAGTATGTAGAAAATAAGGAGATACTGTTGAATCCCATGAAGTCATCTGTGTCTGGGCCTGTACTCTGATGGTGTTCCTGAAAGGTGTTTGTCTAACCTGTTCTCAAGGATCACTGGTAGTAGGTATTTCCTACTTTTTTTAGTCCTTCGCTATCTTCACTAATGCAAAATTTTGTTTACACAAACATCTTTTTTCTTTCCCCCCACCCTGTGATCAAGACAACTTCTTGTGGGTAGTGGGTAGGCAGAACAAATTTTTCTGCCTACCCTTCCTCTTTGTAGCAGTCTTGTATAATCCAGTAAGACTATCACTAGTACATTTCCATTGATGTCTTCAGGCTAAATAGTCCTGTGTATGTCTTTCTTCATATCTGTTATGTTTTAGGTTCCTGATCTCTATTGTTCTTTGAACTCTCTCCATGTGGCCTAGCTTTTTCTTGAAATGTCATACCTTGATGGGAATTCTAGCTTAACTGGTGCTGAATAGAGATACTTCAGTTATCTTTCAGCTTATATTTATGACTATAATTGGCATAAACATCTATGTTTTTATTTTACTCTAAAACAAAGAAACAATTATTAAATTAATATTTGTGATCCAATGTAACTACCAGATTCTTCCAATAGAAGTTATACCTACCAAGATGTCCTCCACTGTGTCTTGAGCAGTTAATTATTCCTGCCTAAACATATGAACCTGTGGTATAAACACTTTCAAATTGCTATTAGAAGTTATGTAGGTTTTCTGGGTGAACTAATTTTTCTGCTTGAAAGAAGGCAGATTCTACTAATTTCCATGTAAGAGAAATACTTGCAATTTTACTGATGGCAAATAATAAAAAAAAGGTGAGTCAGCCTTCTCTAGGGACTTTACCTGGTATTTAAGTCTAATGGACTTTTCAGTAGCACATTACGATTTCTCTTTTGAGTAGTGTGTTTTTTCTTTTTTTCCCCGCCCATACTCTGAAAGAGGAGAAAATTGAAAGAGGAGACTTGTTTTGAAAAGCCGTGCGTGCTTACAATGGGCTCACAGGCTGCAGTGGGGACTGCAAAATTTCCTGGAGCAACCACAACATGGTTTGTCCTGTCAGGTCCAAAACTGTTAGAATTTCAGAAGCAAATAGAATTTTAGGGATGTGATGACCTTTTCAACTCTTTTTTTTCTGCTATTTCATTTTCAAAATGTTCCCTTACAGGATTGAAATACAAGTGTACATTTGAGTGTTAGAAAATGTATGTATTTAAAGAACTGGTTTTAGAGAGAATAAATTCTTTTATGGAAAGCAAGAGAAGGTTCTTTTAGCCCACCTGGCTGGGACACTTGAACAACAGACGATAAACAGGTTGTAAGGTCTCCTGTGCCCGAAGTGCTTGAGAAACCATTACAGTGCAACCTTAGTTGATTTGATGCAAAGTATATGACCTGCTTTTAGATCATAGCATACATAGATTTTGTTCAGAAGCTTGACTTTAAAAAGAGCAGCAGCAAGTTTTTAAATCCTCTAAATAGGGAACTAAAAAAAAAAACCACAAACAAACAGCACCACAAGCAAACAGCAAAACTGAAGAGAAAAGCCTGAAGTGGCCCCAGTTCTTCCAGGATTCTAGAAACTGTCCAAAACCTAAAGTACTTTCCCCTCTTTCAGTAATGTGTTTCCATCAGCATACTTCATCAATAAAAGATGTTATTTTGAGCCCTCCATAGAGACCAAGATGTCTGACATACTGACTTGCACTGTCCAGCTGATTTCTATCTTAGGAGATGTTGCAAACTCAAGAGACAACGATGTTGATTATTAATATTTTATTATTATGAATGTGATACAATGGATTTTGTGAAAAAGAACTATAGCTGTTATGAAATTTGGTGACAGATTTGCATATATTATTGCATAATTACAAAAATAAAGATTGAGGTAAAATGCAACAAATTGCCCTAGTAATGATTTTTAAAGCACCATCTGTGGCCTGATACTTCTGGCTCTCTAAAAGTGGTTCTGTTCAGAAATCTGTTGAGTGGTATACAGGTGGCTAATTCTGTGCTTGCCTGCCATCAGCAGTAGCCTGTGTGGTGGGGGATATTTCCACAATGAAAGACAATGGTATTTATCATATTTTTGGAGCAGAAGCACTCCCCACAGGCTGTAACATGGTATTTTGTTTTGGTTGTAAATTTCCCACAAGACCAAGTTTCCTGAAAAGGATGAACAATAAGTCAAATGCTCATTATTTGGCTTCATGTATTTGAGCATAACACAGCATCAGACATAATTGATTCAATTCCACTAAGTAGCATATGATGATGTTGTTATTTTAGGTGCACTGTACAAGGAAAACAGCAGGAAGAAAAACACTAGTGTCACGTCCTTATCTAGTGACCTTCAAAGCTGACTGCTCTGTGTTACTGAATCTTAACTCAAAAAACCAACAATAGAGTAATCAGACACAAATAACAGCCCTCTACACTAAACCACCCAAAACAAACAACACCCCCGTGCAAGCCGCAATCCCTTAGGAGTAAGTCTTGAGTCCCCTGAATACATTAGTGAAAGTTGATGTCAAGTAATCCATATTTAATTTGTATACCTTTCTCCTCTCAACTCCTTCTGCTAGCTGTCACTCCTTTATGGTGCCCATATCAGCATAAATTATATTGCCTACTCTGTGCCATTTTACAAACAGAACCTTAAAGGGTAGTAGCAGAGTGGAGGGGTAAATAAATTCTATTCCAGGGAATTTGGAGGAGTTGTTAGCATTTGGCCAGTTATCCTTAAGGGCATGGCTTAGAGTGAGTTTTGCAGTCAGTCGTTGTCCTTGCTGTGGTAGTGAGAATTGTATGTTTTGCTGTCAGCTAAACCTTCCAGCACCTTAAAATTATCACTTGCCCCCATGAGAAGCCTGTCCCTAGGAAGACAGAGATTACCACGTGGGGAAAGCAAGCTAAAAATGTTCGTTTTACTGCATTGCTGTGCAGTGGCAGGACTTGGCAGTCAAGTTGGCATCCTGTTGTACTTCAATGCGTTATTTTACGTGCACTGAAGCATCAGACTGGAAAGTGTGATTAGAAGATGTGGGGCATGGTGTGGTCAGAGCAGAACTTGCAATTATTGTGTTACAGTGTGGCACATGACTATACTATCTCTGATAATCCCAGATCTCAGTAGTTTTCACTTTTGGCATTTGCTGTGGTTTTCACATGGGAGAGCAATTCTTGCGTCTATTGATATCCTACTTATTACTTCTGGGCACTAACTAATGTGTAGTATTAGTTACAACGTATTTCTGTCATATCGTAATGAGTTGGAAATTTTTAGCAGTTAACAGAAGATGAGTACTGATATGAGCTTTGAAAAAGTTTCTTCCAGTTAGGATAGGTTTTCTAATTCACAAGGACTGCATTAAAAAAAAATAAATTAAAAAGCTCATGTAGTATTTGCCCAGAGCCTGTCACCAAGGAATTGAAAACTACTTTTAAGGCGCTTCATTAACAATAGTTAGAATTCATGTTGGGTAGTGCTGGTCAGTTAGCACTTAGTTACTGAAGAACTAGATTCTCTCCCCTTCCTCCAGTAAATTCTGACAGAAAACTCTGAGACCTATAAAAAAGAAGGATTTTACTAGAAGATATTTGTTCACCTGTATAGTTTGAAGCTCATTGTACTACTTGCAACAGCTTTCCTTCAGCCACAAAAGCTAACCGTGTATCACTTTTATTTTGAAAATATTTTGGATTTCACTGCTTTCTGCCCTCAAGTTACACTTTGACTTGTTTATGCTAAAGCTTGTTTCAGTAGTTTCTGAAATTACTGTGCTGTTAAAAAGGATAGATGAGATTGAAGACTATAACAAAATCTGGTGGAAAAGGTTAAGGATTTGCAAAAGCCGGGTGAAATGTCTTGCAGAAATCTTTATTGCTGATAACCTTAGTTCATTGCAGAATAGAAACTATAGAAAATAGCATTAAATCCTACAAGGATAAGCAGTAAGTGCTGGGGATTCTGTATCATATAATAATTTGTCTTTAATCTTAAGATGGGGTTTATCTTATTTCAAGTGTTTTTGCATTGCTTCACTTCATGTCTCTTGCTGTAGGCTTGAGTCAAAACCCTTTAAAGTCAATGAGAAGATAATATTTCACCTTGACATCAGTGGGCTTTGTATCCAATATTATGACTCATGAAGCTCTGTAGAGTTCTTATTATACTTGACTGATAATACTGTGACCATTGAAGCAGCCAGGAATTTAAAAAGATTTTTAAAAATAAAACTGTTCTCAGCTTGCACATAAAAAAAAAATCCATATTGTTTTTGAAGTGTTTTGCATTTCTTTATAAAGATGTTCTTTGGGCATGATTTGTACCATTGTGGATAATAGAAATGTAGTATCAGGCAGCACTTCAGTACCTGCCTGTATTATTTTATGTGAAGATCAAATCCTCAGCTCACGTGCCCAGGCTTGTTTTTGCTTGTGGCTTTTTTTAGCTCTGTAAGTCAAACAAAATAAAAAATGGTTGAAGGAGAGAGAGAAGACTTGGAAATACTTAGATGTATTTGAGGACTCTTTTCAGACCCATTCTGTCATGTTCAGGAATGGCTACATCTTGTGAATAAATTCTTTAATAGACACCTCCACAGTGCATGGCTCCTGTGCCTGTTGTAACATCCAACACATTCATGAAGAAAGTAAGAAATTATTTTATTGGAGGAGTGTCACTCACCATCAGATCAAGCTTCAGGACGCTAACAACCTGGCTTTATATGCAAAGGGCAAATGAATGAAAACCAGGCAACACTCCTACAAACTTCAAAAATTTGTTGTTCTTGTTTTCCACAGCAGAAGCAAGTGTTACTTTCCTAGATTGTTGTTTTGTTTGTTCATATTTTCTCCTGTAGTATCTGTGGTGAAGAATGCTGCTGAGATATGTGCCACCAGTCTACTATCTGGTGTTTTGTTGGTGATTTTTTTGGGGGGGAATTGGTTGTTTTTGTTGGGGTTTTTTTGTGTATTTTGTTTTGTTGTTTGTTGGGAGTTCTTTTCTTTCTTTCTTTCTTTTCTTTTTTTTCTTTTTTTTTTTTTAATTGGTGGTTAGTACTTCAAGCTCCCATCAACTGTGATTCAAGCACTAGTACAATCTCATTCTTCAGTAGACAATTTGAAGTATGTTAGTGATTGTAGTGATGAATACAGTGGGTCACTGACCATTGCTGCAGCTAGGATGTGAGGTACACCTGAAGAAAGTGAAAGCTCTGCTACTTTCTTCCTTTATTGGACAGATGTTGTGAACTGCCTTCATGCAGTGTTTTGTAAACACTCTAAATCTGTGCATCAAATCAGCTTTCAATCTATGGCCCTCAAGTTCAGTACAAATTAAACTGAAAATACTGGATTTCAGAAGGGAAAAGGTTTATGCTCTGTGCAGTTTTCAGTGCTGAGATCTTCTGTGTACTTGTATCTATTTCAGTAGAAACCCACAAAACTTGAGGAATGCAGAAATCCCCACACGATAAAATCCAGCACCTGCTCAGACATGCTGCACACCCTGCACATGGATACAGTCCTGGCTGTTCTCTTTCTAAGCCACTGTATAATGCTTGCACCAAGCTATTCCTTGGTTCTTTGAGGAACAAATTAAATTTATCTTGCTTGCTTGAATGAGGTGGTATTCCAGTCTTATGAAGGAATTTGTTGTATGTGGGGTAATGGTTTAACTTGACCAGTTCTCTTCAGAAATAAGCAGAAGCGTTGTTTTGGACAGGCAGATATTAAGATGAGTTTACAATCCTGATCATAAAGCCCTCTCTAGACTGCATCACACCAGCTGCCTAGAAGAACAATGTTTCTTGTTATGAATACTGTAGTAATTTGAGGGAAACCATTGAATTTTCTTTGTTCCTTTGTCATAAAAAGGAACCTGTTGTTCTAACAGTTGCTTTGTTTAACTAGGAGGAGAGTTGGACTGGAGAGATGCTGAAGTTTCTGCCTGCATTAGAATTTCATGACAGTATTATGTAAGCAGTTCTATCTCTCCTGAGCTGTCAGTAGCTCAGTCTTCTACTTTGATTAGATCGTGACTAAAAAAATTACAATAATCCACTGACAGGCATGAAGAAAGCCATAATAAGACTGATAACAATGTGTCAGTTAAAAGACTATTATATTTTACTGCCTTACTACAGCAGACTAAAAAACCATTCAAACTTACTATTGATATAACTAAAGCCTTTTAAAAATCTGCTGTCTGCCCTAGTCTTAACAATACTTATTATGCCTGTGGGAGAAAGAATTAAAATGTGTACCTGTTTACATGAGTGTTTAGATGTTGACAGTTTGACTGCAGGTATAGCATGTAGCTACAAATAGAGGGTCTTGGGTTTTCCTTCTCTAAGTGGGAAGCTTTCAGATCTTGGCTATAAGGGAATCACAGAAAGAAGACTGTGGCTTTGAAATGTTATGCAGTGACAGCTCAGGCCTGCAAATCCCTTTTTGTGGTAACTTCACAGGATATTATATATGTAGAAAGGATGACATGCTTCCTATTTCAATCTCTAGTCCTTTTTCCTGTCATCCCCTGCACAAAAAAATTTTCAGAGTAAGTCAATACAGGTTTTGGAGGCCTTATGCAGATGGAACTTTTGCTGTAATACCTTTTTTAGAAAGGTATTTCAGTTGGAGTTGTTTGGTCTGTTGAACCTAATAGTCAGATAGAAGCTCAGTGTTAACAAAAAAGTTGGTGGCATTACTGTCTGCATTTTGGGTACAAGGTGATTGACTGGGAAATGCGTTGATCCTCTAGCATAAATGTAGCAACTCTAGGACACAAATTTGTAAAGTGCTTTTCCTCATGTCCAGTTGGAATCTCCAAAGCTGCAGACTGTGGTCAAGACAATTTGTTACTTCATCTGCTACTGTCAGGGAGAATTTGCCTCTGTTGGCGTTTGTATTTCTTCTAGCAATCCTTAGCCTCTTCATTGAACTACAGAAGCCCAGTTCCCTCAGTTGATTCTTAGGAATCATGTTCTCTAAGGCCATGACCGGTTTGGTGATCCTCCTCTGGATGGTCTCAAATTCTCCATATCTGCTTGGAAATGGGCACAGATTCCCGATGCTTTGCCAACACTATGTAGAGGAGAGTAATAACTCCCATTGTTTTGCTGGCCATGCTTCTGGTACAGTCAAGTATTCAGTTTGCCTTGGTCACTATGAGCGAGCATTTGTGGCCCATGTTCAAGGTGGTGTCTGCTGTATTTCACAGATTCTTCTCTTCTGCACTGAAACTTATCCATCTGCTTCCCAGCATGGGTTTACTCTGCCCCAGGTGCAAAACTTCACATTATTCTGGATGCTCATTGTTATTGCCCAGACATTATTAAACAGCACAGATCTCAGTATCAATCACTGGCACACATTTCTCACTTTTGACTGCCAACCACTGAGCAGTTGGTGCCCAGCAGTCCAGCCTATTTTTAGCCTACCTAGGAGTCTGTTTTTCCAGCCCATACTTGTTCCACTTCCAAAAACTTTACGAAACTCTAGAGAGATTATTTTTGCCACTCTCTCCAGGTAGGTACTCTGTAGGTTGATTAAGTGTGGCTTAAGCTTAATAATTCAATACTGATTTTCCTGTTTATCTTCCTGGGGGATTTTTTTGTTTGGAAATGTATTCAAAGAGGTGCTCCATGATTTCCAGGACTTCAGGTGAGATTGTTCGTTGGATTCTACTCCTTACTTTTTTTAAGGATCAGAATAGCACACTTACAAAACAGATGTTTTATCAGTGGACTGATCACAATAAATTTTCATAAATTATAATATCAATGTTGTTATCAGATTGGTTGGCTCAGCTGCCTTGGGGCTTCAGGTTCTACCTGACTGTGTGGACTGGAAAAAAATCCTGCTTCTCTAAGTAGTCATAGGCTGTTATGGAGATATCAGATCTTCAGCAGCTCTTGCATTGTCCATTGCTAGATTCTAAAGGATTTGTGATACAAAACTCAAGAAACTGCCTGTGATTCTGAAATACAGTCAATTTAGATTAGATATAATGAAGCAGTTTTTTACAATTATGGTATTAAAACCTGGAAATAAGTTGCCCAGAGGTGATGGTTGCTCCATGCCCTTTCATGCAGAGCCATACTGTGATTGTATAAAGCCCACCGAAGAGATATAGGATGTAGGAAACTGGCAAGTGACACTTGCAAGTTTTTACTTTTTTTAAAAAAATATTTCTTTTATTAATCTATTTAGAAAATAGATTCAATATTGACAAGCAGGTTACATTCTCTCTGGTCTGATTTGGTAAAGTTCTTTTACTTTTCCTGTGTTGTTTACTAGGTTCCTTTTTTCAGTCAAGACTTAGCAGTCTGTTTGTGGAGGTTCTACTTTCTCTCTGTTTTTTAAAGCATGCACACACAAGCATGAAGAGTAATAGTGAGGCTCACACAGACTGAGAATTAATAAGGATCAATAACGGATATTTTCTTTAAGTGTATTGTCATGGTTCTTAGGTAGAATGCACTGAATTCTTGTCTTGTACTTCCTGAATCCTCATTTTGTGCTCCTCTCAAAACCATCATAATTCACATCCATAATCTCCAAAAATTTCCCTCTTATAAGTCCTCTGTCTTTTAGAATTTTCAGAATAGATATGTACACATTTTACTTCTGTGTCTTGTTATTGTCCAGGTTCTACAATTTCCATGATGAAACTAAAGTCTTGTCCTGTCTGATCTTTGCTTGGGCCTGTATGTTCACCTCTTGAAGCTCAGTGTAACTGAAACAGAGCCCTTAGCCTTCCCTGTCATTCTCGTAGCTTTCTCTTGTATACCTTGATTATGCCAGCAACACTTCTAGGTTTGGCAATGCAGGTTTGATCCATTTCTGTCAGTGATAATTGCTGCTCTAAAGAGAATTTCCTTAGCTCTCAATTTGACCTGTGTCACTTCTTTCCTTGATTTTATCAGCTAGCTCCACCTAACCTGTCACATTAAATGTAGGATGTTTGTCTTTTGTTTTCAAGGCTCTTTATTCTTTCCTACATATCTCATCTCCTGCATTATTAAAACATTTATTTCTGCCTTCAGTTTCTTATCTCCATAAAGCGTTTAAGTCTTTAACATTTTTTTTATGCTGATGTTCTATGATTTCATAAACAGGTGCAAAACTGCCTGCAAGTTAGTCTTTCTAAAAAGTTTATTTATTTCTGGTGTGTGCAAGTTACCTATCATGTAAACTGCTGGGTTATGCCATGAGCACTGCTATTCCACTGTTTTCTTGTGTCTTACCCTTTGTCTTATGCTGTCTCTTATTCAAGTTGTGATAGTGCACTAATATTTCCTTCATCATCTTTGTTCATACAGTGCTTAAGAGAATGGCCTCAGTTGCACATGCACCATGGTAACCATCGCTGTAAGGGACAGTATTTATGACTATGACTTTCTTTTCCATCTATAAGCTGCCACTTTGTACACTGTGTTTGCAAACCTCCTAGAGGACAGAGGCTGCAAAAGAGAAGTTCACCTGTTTTTTCTCTCTGAGTATTCCAGCAGTAAATTCATGGCTGTGGCAGAGAAGCATCATGTGCACAACTTGGGCTCCCTGGTCCCATTAAGAACTTCGCTACAGCAGTGTCTTCAAACAGGTCAGATTGCTAGAAAAACTTGGAGTTTATTTTTCCAGTGGCTCCCACTGAAAGAAATACAATTCACTTGTACCTACTGCATTTTGGACTTTGTCTTTTATTTGCAAGGCAGCACTTTAACATCTCTGTTTCTATGTATGAGCCCAAATGAGAAACAGGTTGAGAGCCCAAATGATTTTGGTTGTGGTGTGTCAGTCAGTATTATCCCATTTTGCAGTCCGTATGAGAAGGTGCAAGTGTGTGGCAGATGTGCCACCCAGTGAAACACTTCGAGATGGAGCACTTCCAGAAAGCATATTCCTTAGCTGTTGTCTTCTCATGCTCTTCTGAAAACTCAGAATGTTAGATATGTCAGATGCCTTGATTTCATGTCTATGCATAGTGGGAGCTCAGAGCCACTCGGTAGAGCCTTATTGGAAGCATACCAAATTTGAGGCAGTTCTCATTTCCTCCAGCTCTTTAAAGGGAAGCACTTACAAATACAGGATAGATTTTCACCAAGCCTGCAATAATGTGAGTTTTGTACCAGATACATGTTACTTTTTTGTTTGGATAGATTGCTGGTAGAAGAAGCCAAAACTTGCTTCATTTTCCCATTTCTCTTGTGTATGCTGCTTGCTATTTTAGATTCGGAATCCTCTGAAGCACGGATAGAATCTCTGGAAATCATCCCCTGGACAGTGGGTGCAATTGTAATTCAAATGAAATAATGGGAATAATAAGAAGACAATATATTCTGACTGTATGTAATGCAGCAGACAATAGCTTGATATGTTTGTTACATTTGGATCTTTGTGCAAATTAAAGATTTCATTTTTTCTGTAGTGCACTGTGTTTTGCTTTAGCTGTATTTTGAATTTCACATGTATCAAAGCTTAATGTGAACAAATTACAATGTTTTCAATGCAGTGCAATTTGCAATTCTCTTTATTTTTTTCTCCATGGTCTTTTCCTTTGTTCCAATGAATGAGGGTGTTTTATTCTTTCTCTCTCACTGATTGCTTTTGGGTCCAAGCATGAAAATTCTTTCTTTCTTTTCCTTTTTAAATGAAAGTACCTAAACTTACCTGAGTCTTTTGTATGTGGTCTGTATCCTTCAGTGGACATTATTCCAGTATCAAAATGAAAATAAAATTCAAAACAGAATTCTGTTTTGGCTGGGATGCACATTGTCATTATTGCATTCTAGTTTTCATACTTACTAACTTGTGATTTTTAGGGGCTGTGACAAGCTGCATATTAGCTGCAAGAAATTTGTACTGCCATTATCATAACTTTTCTTTGCTTTAAGCTCCTACTTTATTCTACAGATTTTTTTCTTGCACCATATGTGCTTCTGGAACAGCTTTCTTTGTCATCCTCTCTATCACAGTGACAAAAAGCTCCCAACACCTTAACATTCTTGACTCTACCATTAGCTAGATTTTGAAAAAGCTGTGGGAAATATCTTACTATCCCTAACCCCACCAAAATCACAAATCTAAACTGATTCAAGTCTTGTGTTTTAACCAAACTATGTCATTTGAGACAGATAGAGGGAAGGAAGAGATCCCACAAGCAAAAAACAACCATGAGGAAAAATATTATTACTGTCTGCATACAGATCAGGTTTTGTTTTCTTGAGGTAAGTCACAGCCCCAGAGGAGCATATATATTAGCTATAGAGCATGGGTGTATTTTTCAGAACAAGATGGAAAATATGAACCTTTTCTGTGCCATCATATGACCTCTGGGGTACCAGCTGGGCTCAGCAATCCCTGTGTGTTCTGCCACTGCATGTCCTTTCTTGTTAAGCTCCTTGAGTCTTCCGCCTGTTCATCTCTTTGCTAGATTCCTTGAGCCAGCTCTTTGGATTCTCCCAGCTGCCCAATAGCATGCTTGCCCTGGCAGATGCTCCAGCTTCATTCTTTAACACATACTCCACATGCCTCCATCTTCTGCTTTGGAGATAAAAGTTGTCAAACACTGTACCAAGCTTCAACCTTTACTGACAGTTATTTCAGTTTGATTGAATACCTATGATGAATGTTTGCAGTCTAGGCTGTAGATAATGCCCAAATTAGGAACAGCTATGAGTTTGGCTGTCTGTTTTTGACTTCATTACATTATTTCCTCTGGTCATTTTCAGTGACTTCCACTATATATTCATGGGGATTTTTTGTATTCCTTTGTCTTCTACTTCCTGGGAGGCAGGAGGACACTTCAGTTTCTGGTGTACATGAGGACAGTAACATGACCTATATGAGGGAAGGGGTGGTGGTGGATTTGACTCTTTTTACTTAAGTTCTTAATTTTTAAAAAAATTCCTGATTTATTTTTGAGGTATTAAGAGGCAGGTGTGGTACTAACCTGAGGCACTGAGTGTGATAAATAGGCTTCTGGAATGTGTTTCTGTTGCATTAAGTCAGCTGCCTTCGTGATGGTGTGCCTGTCAGTATGCTGCCACTTTGCCATTGCATGTAGCTTCCCTGGATTTTTCAAGGAGTCAAATCAAAACTCACTGGCATGTTTTAGTCTCGGAGCTGTGTCTGCAGTGCCCTTCTGTGATGGCTACTTCAGTGTCTGGAGAATGGTGTGCGTTACTGCAAATGGGAATGACATTCCATACATGTGTGGTAGCAGCTGGAGCATGCCACAGCTTTACAGAGGTAAGGCAGCCTGCCATGCACCCCGAGGGAAAGGAGTTTCAAATCCAAGTGCATTTTGAGGTCATTAACTTGTCCCTGGCACCACTATAGTTAGGGGCGCTTTTTAATTAACACTAATTGCCCATTGCTGTTGTGTGGCTCACAAATAAAGGATTTGCTGAAAAGCACCTCCGAAGACACACACAGCTTTGAGGGAAGCACATCTTCTCTCATGTACTCAAGCTCAATTAATGTGCATTTTTCCATGCATGAATAGTGGTATCAATGTTATTTTTATTTGCATAATATTTATGGAATGTTAGAGGTATTTATGTACATGGTGTGGCAGAATAAAGAAGAGGCGTGGGCAGAAGCCGCGTCTAGCATGCATTGTGTGTTAGTGTTATGGGTTTATTTATTTATTAATTTCTAATGGCAGAAGAGTAGAATGTCCTTTGCAGAGAGTGAGCAGATTTATCAGTCTCTTGTCTCTGTCTTTCTTCACCCTCCCTTCTTTGTTCAGATGCTCCTTTCAGCTCATTTTTGTATGTGTGGTTTTATTCCCTGACAGAGACGGCATTTTTTCCCTTCTTACAGCTTGCTGGCTACAAAGAGGAGGAACTGACAGGTTTGAAATAAAGTAATGATAGGTAATGGTTCATATAACTCTGCCAGTGCAATCAGAGAAAAGCACTCAAAGTACTTTCATATGATAGTGCCAGCACAAAATAAAGTTAGCAGGATCAGATGTGAAGGAAATTAATGGTGTAAGGGGAGAATTTTGCCCTTTTTATTACAAGAAATAATGATATTTGGGGATTAGAAATATGAAGTTTAGTACTTATTGAGATTTTAATCCCACCTGTCTGCTTTTTACAGCCTTTCTGCTGTTCTTGTATTTAGTTTCCTGTTCTGTAAATTCTAATTTTTGATTTGAATTCTGCTCCAGTTCTGTGGACCTGTGAATATGCCTGATGGCACAAACAAGATTGAGAATTTTTTAAAATTACATATTTTTACCTTTTAGTGTGTGAAAAAATAACAAACAAAAGGCCGAAGTTGTGACAAAATAGGAATTTTTTCATATATCCACGTCATCTTTTTCAGTGAAAATGGGCAATGACTACCTGTACTTCTTTGCATGTTTCATTGTCCTGAAATGTCAGTGATCATATGTGTTAACATCCTTTAAGTGTAGCAGTGCCTATTTGTCAGTGTTCCACAAATCTTTTTAACTTAAGCTTCCGTCTTCACATCTGTATTATATCTACTTTTAAGAGGATCACTTTGTACCAGAACTGGCAACCCTGCAATATTTATACATAACTGCAACCCAGAACTGATTGCTTTCTGTTGCTATCATGGTCTGTCTTTTTAGGACAAGACAGTGCTTATGACCAAGGTTTTATTCCTACATTAATTTTTTTTTGTGTTGTGATCCATGATGTTTATAAGTAGACAAGCTGGGTGTAAATTCTCCAGGTTTTATGAAAAAATCACATTTACAACCTTTTAAATACAATTTGTGTTAAGATAGAGGACCTTGGCTTTAGAAAAGAATTGTTCAGAAGAGAAACTCATTCTAGAACAACTGATAATACAGTCACTAGGACTGTGTTTAGAGTCCTTGGTGTGTCTAGTTTATAGGAGGACCCTGCATTTTTGGTATCACAAATAAACACACTCCTAAGTTATTTCTTCATCGAGATATTGAATATTAATCAGGTACGTTAGTGTTTCTCATTTCATCTTGATTGTTTTTGTTTGTGGTTTCAGACTTCAAAGGGTGTTAGTTATATCCTAGTGCACTTGATCTTCAAAGAACTTTACGGACTTTAGATTTAATACTATGTGATGCCAAATACATCCTGTTAGGTGTTGAATGCTTCTGCTTATACTTGCACTTTCACACTAGTTGGTTCTGTTACCTAATTAAATAATTTCCTGACTGAATCCCTTGATTGTAAAAAATGGTTCACCTGCATTATACCTTGTAGCTTCTAATAAATTCCCTTTACCAAATCCTTTTAACACTTTTTTTTTTTTTTTAATTGGCTAATATAGTGATGTCTTGGTTTTGGCTGGGATGAAGTTAATTTCTTCTAGGTATCTGAAGCAGTGATGTGTTTTGGATTCAGTATGAGAATAATGCTCATGACAAGCTGATGTTTTGGTTGTTGCTGAGTAGTGATTATCCTAAGACAAGGACTTTTCCATTTCCCATGCTGTGCTGATGAGGAAGTGTCAGGGTAGCATGGCCAGGACATCTGACCCAAACTGGCCAAAGGGTTATTCCATATTATTAAATGTCATGCACATAATCTGGAAGAAATTGGCTGACAGGATCCAACTGCTGCTGGGGATGAGCTGGGCATTGGTCAGCAGGTGGTGAGCAGTTGTATTGTGCATCACTTGTGGGGTTTTTCCCCCACAGTTTTTAGGTTTTTTGAGGGAATGGAGTATTTTGATTTGATTTGAGGGTTTGTTGGTTGGTTTGTGGGTTTTGTTTGGGTTTTTTTTATTATTATTATTCATAAAATAGTTTGGATTTGAAGTGACCTGTAAAGATTACGTAGTCCAAAGCCCCTGCAATGCCCAGGGAAATTTTCAATAATGTCAGGTTGCTCAGGGCCCTGTCCAGCCTAACCTTGGATGTTTCAAGGGGTGGGGCATCCATCTCAGCAACCTGTTCCCATGTCTCCCCATCCTGATTGTAAAAAAATTCCTCATATCTGATCTAAATTCACCCATTTTAGAATCATGAAGTTGTTAAGATTGGAAAAGATTTCCAAGATCACGAACTTCAGTTCTTAACCTAACAAATACTGGCATCTTGATCACTAAACAAGATTCCTAGTACCACATCTATGCATTTTCTGAGCACATTCAGGGATGGTGTTTCCACCACTTCCCTGGGCAGCCTATTCCAACACATGACTACCCTTCACAGAAGGAATTTTTCCCAATCTAGACCTCCCCTGGTGCAACTTGGGACCATCACCTATTGCCCTGTCTCTTGTCACATGGGAGAAGAGGCTGACCCCCATTTGCTACAACCTCCTTTCATGTAGTTGTAGAGAGCATTAAGGTCCCTCCTTAAGCCTTCTTTTCTCCAGGCTAAACACTCCCAGATCCTTCAGCTGCTCCTCATATGATTTAGCCTCTTGACCAGCTTCCATGCCTCTGGACATGCTCCAGCATCATTACCCCTCCTCCCAGGGGGGGTGAAGTGTGGAGTGAGCAAGTGACTGCATGGTACTTAATTCCTGGGTGCTGCTAAAGCACAGCATTCTCATAGCTTCTTTTCCTCTTTCTCTGGTTTATTTTTTCCCCCCAAAATAATGCTTTTTCTTACATGATTGTTCTTCTAAGCACATATTCCCAGACCAATTGTTTTACATTTTTCTACACTCAACTGCATTTGCCATCTGCTGGCCTTATTATCAAAATGGTCCAAATCCTTTGAAATCTGATTGTATTACTCTTCATTATTCAATCTAACTCTAATTTTAGTATCATTTAAAAATCTGGAGATTTTACTGTGATTAAAATTATGTAAACCAGTGACATGATGATTTGACTAATATTAATAAGTATATGTAATACTTCCCTTCTAAGTTTTGAAGGTAAACTTTGCCTTCAGATAGATTCCATTTAGTCACTATGTACTTGATCTTGCAGATGGGATCCTGCAAGGCACTGGCATTATTAAGAAGTGCTGAACATCTTCCACTTACATCAATACTCTCTAGATTACATGAGGCTTATAAATTGATTCAGTTTTACAGCACTTTGTGAGGTGAGGAGATATTTCCTTTCTGGGGACACTGAGGCAGAGAGATGTAACATATCACAGGATGTGGTAGAAAGTAATAGAAAAACAACAATCTCATGTCTAGAACTTGATTTATCAGTCAAAATCATCTATCATAGCATTAACCATGAAATCTTGTTAACAGTGCTTTCCCTCTGACTTGTCAATATTCACAGAAAAGACACATGCCAACTATCTGTTTAAGGAATATAAATGTCAGGTAGGTTAACTTTCATATTGATTAATATGTAATTTTATCTATGGTTCATTATTGATTTGAGAATTAATTTTGTGATGGACCTAACTGCAGCTGGCAGTTTCACAAGTTAAATTAACTAAAGATATCTCACAAGCTGGAATCATAGAATCATAGAATATCCTTAGCTGGAAGCAACCCACAAGGATCATGTTGGGTATAGCAATTTTTCCTGTGAGGACGCTATCAAGTTGAACAACAGAAGAGGTACCTGTTCTTAACAATTGTTTGTTTCCAGAGGATAGCTTTTGCAGACAGGAAGTGGGATATCCAAGCAAGTCCTGTTTTTCTCACGTAAATAGGAAGCAGAAATGTGCAGTCGAAGTGCCAGGCATTCCTGGTAATGCAGCCTCTTAGCCATGATGGGTTCTTTATGATTAGCTATGTGTATGTGACGTGGATTCTGGCTTCTGCATTGATTGACAGCCAAAGGTGGTATTTCAAGCCCCAAACTGAAGGAGCTCACACTCTATAGTTACACTGCATACTGAAATACAAGGGAATACTTTTGTATGGGAGTACTAGGGATCGTGGCTCATGATTTGGATGTGTACCTCCTTTTAAAAGCAATGTGGTGTTTGATACCCCTCCACATTTGTTTTTTCTTCTATAGAAGAGCAGTTCGTAGTTTCTGGGGTGACCTGTAGGCACGGAACTGCAGATTTATGGGACAAAGAATGAAAACATGGCCTAGATTGGGTTCTACAAGTGACTTTCTGCTAACTTGAAGACCTAACATGGCTTAATTAAAGAAATAATTTATTTGAAACTTGAGCATATTCAAATTGCCAATTAAAAAAAAAAAAAAGTTTGCAGGGTGAAGCACTCACCAGTTCTTCTCCGCATCATTTTCTAAAATTCAGTAATGTGATATACATCAGCAAATAAGAAATGAAAAAGAGATTATGATGAAGAGAATTTACATTGTTTTCCTCACTCCTGGATATAAGTCATCAAGAAGAGAAATGGCCCTTATTAGATTGAAATTTAATTTAAGGTTCTTCTGAATGAACATTTTTGTCATGTTTTATCTGTTGGTATATAGTAGATTGAGGAACTTTTGAACCGATTTTTGTTTTTTAAAGCAATTTTTGCATATTGTTAGTCATTACTGGGCATTAAGTAATTTTTCATTGTTTTGTCTTGTGTTCTTTTTCTAAATCTTTCCTGCTGCATAGAATAAAAATAAAGGAAAGAAGACATTAAGCATGTGTAGGGGTTTATTTTCAGAACCATTTTCCCATAAATAATAATGTTCCTGTTAAACGGTGTTTGTTAAGAATGCCAGCTCTGATGCATTGTAAGTTTTGTGGCAATCTTAAATTTCATTTAATTGCTTGAGTACAAACCCCTGCTCAACCAAATAAGCCTTATTACAGTCATTAGGGAAAAAAAAAGAGTTAAAGGAAATAAAATGTGCTGTAGCAGTAGTGTGACAGGCAGTTTCAGGTGCTGTAGTGGCTGTACAAAATGAGGTGAGCTGAGGACACTACATGCTTTAATATCTGGTGGGCTAAAGAAGACTTAGTTTGCAAGATACTCAGCATCTGCCTCTGCATGATGCAGAGGTGATGTTTTTATTGTTTCCCAGTTTTATGTTTTTATTGTTTCAGGAACTGAAAGCAGTGACTGTTTCATAGGAATAATTCTCTCCCCTTTTGAAATGCACACATTTCCTTGTCTCTCAACCATAACCCTTTAAAATGTAATTATGTGCTGTATGTATATGAACCTCTGGCTCTAGGCAAGTTGAAGCTGGCATTTTAGGAAGAGAACAAGACATTATAAACTCCTGACCTATGCTGTCCATTGCTATTGTAGCTGAGGTCATCAAGCCAGTCAAGCAGCAAGTGCACATCCCAATTGAGGCTAACAGTCAAACTCAGCAAACAGATGAACTTGCTGATAAGAGACACCACTGAAGAGAACAAGCACTTTGCTGAAGGCTCTGCCACAATTTCATTAAGTGTTTCATTTCAGTGTTTACACTGTTCTTCATTTTTTTTTACTTTCTTCAGGCATTGCTTTCACAAAGAATTCAGCCATTTCATCGTCTCTCTAACAACACTGCGGAGATTATTTGGATACATTCAATGGGTATTGTACCTGTAGTTTTATTTTACCAAAGGTGAAAGAATAACATAGGCATAGCATGATTCTATCTGATCTTAAAGGAAAGATCTTGGTCTTTTATACGGGAATTTGTTTAATAAAGAAATGTATGTGTTTGGATGACATGCTTGTTCCTCTCCGAAAAGGAATCAAATATGATTTGACTGTATAAGTACAGGACTACAAGGAAAAAGACCCACACGATTCTCACTCTTCCAAGTCAACAAATTTTTTCCCCCTAGCTTGCAGTAAATGCTAGCCTAATTGCTTCTTTCTCACCCTGATTCCATGGGTCTTTTTCTTCCCTACAAGGCCCTACAGTCTTCAGTTCCATTGCAAGCAATGCAGAGCTTTGACTGCATTGCATGACTTCCAAAAAATTTCTTGTAAGAACCCATTTTTTGTCAGAACTCTTTGAACTATGTGTGGTTACCACATGTGCCCTCCCTCATAAGGTGGGGTTAATATCCAGATATATAGCCTGATCTTAGGAGTATTTTTGGTGAGGACTGATGCAAGTCAGTCACTAGTGGTGTTCCTCAGGGATCTCTGCTGGGGACAGTTCTGTTGAATATTTTTATTGGCAACATGGATGAAGGTATTAAGTCTTTCATTAGTAAATTTGCAGACAGCACTTAGCTGGGAGCGTGTGTAGATCTGTTGGAAGGGAGAAGGGCTCTGCAGAGAGACCTGGAACGGTTGGATGGATGGGCATCCAATAGGATGAAGTTTAATAAGTCCAAGCGCCAAGTCCTGCATGTTGGCCACAATAGCCCCCTGCAACATTATGGGTCAGGGTTGGTGTGGCTGGACAGTGCCCAGGCAGAAAAGGACCTGAGATGCTGGTCAACAGCCGACTGAACATGAGCCAGCAGTGTGCCCTGGTGGCCAGGAAGGCCAAGGACATCCTGGCCTGGATCAGGAATGGTGTGGCCAGCAGGAGCAGGGAGATCATTCTTCCCCTGTACTGGGCACTGGTGAGGCCCCACTTCAAGTGCTGTGTCCAGTTCTGGCCCCTCAGTTTTGAAAGGACCTTGGGATGCTTGAGCACATCCAGAGGAGGCAACGAGGCTGGTGAGGGGCTGGGAATACAAACCCTGTGAGGAGCAACTGAGGGAGCTGGGGGTGTTCAGCCTGGAGAAAAGGAGACTCAGAAGTGACCTTATCGCTCTCTACAACCTCCTGAAAGGTGGCTGTAGCCAGGTGGGGGTTGGTCTCTTTCTCCAGACATCAACTCACAGAACAAGAGGACAGAGTCTTAAGCTGCACCAAGGGAAATATAGGTTGGATACTAGGAAAAACCTTTTTACAGAAAGAGTGATAAAGTAGTGGAATTGTCTGCCAGGAGGTGATAGAGTCACCATCCCTGGATGTGTTTAGAAAAAGACTGGACGTGGCTCTTGGTGTCATGGTTTAGTTGAAGTGTTAGGACATGGGTTACGCTTGATGATCTTGAAAGTCTCTTCCAACCTAGCTATTCTGTGAAAGTTTTATAACAGTAGAAGAGGTTTCAATTATGGTGAGAATAAATGTTTCAATTTGTCTACCTGTCTCATTTGCATGGCCTGAAATAGATCCAATGATCATAGTCACTATTGTGGAAGCATGGGGAAAGATGTCTTTTAACAATGTAGTAATTTTTAAGAGAAGTCTTTCCCCGTGAAAGGGGAGAGGCAGGTATCTGAGTAGTCAGTTTTCTGTCTTTGTTAATCTCACTTTGGAAGCAACAGATTGGTAGTGTTGCTGCTCCGTGCTTCACTTGCTCAAGGAAACCTGAGTATCATGATGGACAAAGGGAGAAGAAGTTCTGTAGTGTCTTTCCACTCTTCCAAGACTGAAAGAAAGCAAAGACTCAGGTGAAGGTTTCTCAACGGTCAAAGAGACATTTGTTGTTAATGAGTCTGAGTGTAATAGTAGTCATCACTTCATAGGCTGAAAAAAAGGGAAAAGAGGGATCTTGGGGAATCACTGTCAGTGAATCAGAGGAGATAAGCATTGAAGTCTCTAAGTTTGTTTCAGAAGTCGAATGTGGTCTGCTAAGGGTGAGGAATTACAGCAGGATCTCAGGAGTTCTGGGGTGGAGGCAGGGGCAGTGGGGGAGGAAGGCAGCAGATCAAGTTTCAGAGCAAATTAAAGTTTCCATATAAAATATATAAAAGCTACCATGACTGAAGATTTCTGAGAAGCCTAAACGCTACTAAGTGAAGAAAAACCAAAACCAAAATGGTAGGTTAGTGAGCTTGATAGAGCTGAGTTTTCTGTATCTGGTCAGCTTGAGGTGTGAGGGAAATATTGCAGCATTCACAAAACAGGTCCATGAAGCAGAAGATCAGATTGTTTAGGAATGGGATGTAATAAATAGTCTCTTGTCTGGGCCCCAAGCAGGCCTGGTGAACCTCCTAATAGCATTTGCCTGTGCTAAAGCACACCTGCAGTGTTACAACTCCCAAGGCCAGAGATGCTTAGTACCACAGCATTTGGAGAGACTCACAAGCACCTGTCAATAATAGGATTGTCATTCCCTTACATTCACAGGTGCATTGACTGGCTTGGTGCTTAAGCTGATACATGTGCTAACGATATAAAATGAAACTTGTTCCATTTTTGAACTGGCTTCTCCTAAGTTAGCTAATGCTATTGGCTGTCAGACTGATGACGTGATGTGCTTTTGATGCTTAGAGGAGCCCTCTCTGGACTGTGCAATAGTGTGATAGGACACATATTTGTATGTCTTTGCCATATGCATCTTGCAGCTTAGCTTAGATTCTGAGATAATTTTCTTTTCCTGCCTCTGTTTACTAACTTTATTTTCACAGTCCTGCCTCAGTTTAACTGGTTTTCTTTGGTTTTGTATGGTCCTTGCACTATTGTAACTTGTAAAGGCAACTATCGGCTATTGCTTCTCTTGGAGACCAGAGAGGGGGAAGCAAGAACACCAGAGCATTCCATATTTTCTGTGAGACAAAGCTGTTTTCAGTTCTTGTGGAAATGGTGTGAGAAGCTCCCCAGTCAACACCACTTTATCTGGACAGGCAGAAAGGAGAACATTCGTAATAATTTTATCAGTTCTACCTTGCCGTGTTAACAGCTCTGACTGATTTTGCTGCTTTCAGAGAAAAAGAACTGCCAGAAGGAGAGGCTGTACAAACATCTGTATACAGTGTTTTCCACTAGGGCTTTAAATTCAAAAGAGCCTGCAGTAGATTTGTCCTTCTTTTCTGAGTCATACCAGAGCTCTACATGGTCAACATAATATTTTGTAGATGTTTTAGTCTGAATTCTCTGCTTACCATCAGCATTGGGGATAAAATTTGCTCTGAGACCTTGGATCAGATCCTCAATATATGTTCGAGAGTTCTGAGGTTTGCTGTCATAGTTTTGAGGCCACCTGGAGAAAGGTCTATAAGACCTACAGCACGATTGAGCTTTGGACGTGTCTCCAATATCAAATGTATTATGCCATGATTTGACAGTATAAGTATTTTATTTTATCCTTCTCCACACTCCTATGTGTTCTAGCAGCTAGTGACTGCCAATCAAAGTAATTGTTATTATTCTAACCACTATTATTTTTGAGTCAAAATTTGGTTGAATTTAAGTGATGCAGTAGCTAAAGTCCTAAAACTCTGTCCTTCACTTCTGCCAATATTTCTGTACAAGGAGCTTTTCTGGGGTTATACTCAGTGGGAGATTAAAAAATGAAATGCATTTCTCTAGTTATGTCTTGTATATGGATTTTAAACATTGAAGAAGTATGTGACATAATAGTAAGTATAAGTGGGGTCTATTTAAAAATATATTACCTAAAAATGTTGTTGTCATACGGTAAAGAGAGTATTTTTCAGCTGTATGTTGAGGAAGCCTTAAAGAATTAAATGTTCTTATCTCCCCTTTATCTAGATTCCTAACCGTGGTATGGAGAAGATGGCATTCATTTCTCTTGTACAGCATGGGGTCCATACTCTCCTTTTAGAGCAGTGGAGGGAACTGGGAAAGCTCCTTCAAGGACAGACAATTAAACCTGCTAAAGTAGAAGGCTGTGTGCAAGGGATTTATTTCTTGGCCTTTTTTAACTGCTAATGGTAGATTCTGTAGGTGTACAACTACTGACAGCCACATATAAACACTGCTGCATAATTTCACTACCTGATGCAAATTTTAGGCCTGTGCTGTAATTTTGGAGCTTCTGTTTTCG
Organism: Prinia subflava; assembly: GCF_021018805.1. Classification (NCBI taxonomy): domain Eukaryota; kingdom Metazoa; phylum Chordata; class Aves; order Passeriformes; family Cisticolidae; genus Prinia; species Prinia subflava. The sequence goes on along the minus strand of NC_086283.1, from coordinate 3,962,115 downwards.
TATATCCAAATATAGATCTTATTTTGGTGTTGAAGTTTCAGCAGGTGGTTATAGTAAGCACAGATCTAGCTAATTTTTATATATGGCATCATAAAACCAAGTGACAGAGACAAAGCTTGGTTGTAAACACTGTGATTTTGTGTGTTTTCCTATTAAAAAGAAAAGGCATACAAACCCTTATAGATTTGGACCCCTCTGAACAAAGGTTAAAATTATATGCAAACAATCTGAGTTCCACACATAGACAAACATTGCAGGTATGTAAGAAATGATAAACAAGTTAATTGTGTTTTAACTGTACATAATCTCATGAACTGTTCTGCACTGAAGTCATAATTAACTGACTGCATGCACAGAGCTGCCCAGCAGTGTTTCCTAGCAGCACTTATCATTAAGGACTTGGCATTAGGTGAGAATGGTTTACACAGAGCCAGTTAGGAATTGTAATTTTCATCAAACAGTACAGTATTTTGTCTGTTCTGATTAAGAACCACACTGATTTTCTAGCTTAAGATACAGTGACTAGTGTCAAAGCAATTTTTTCATTTAACAACACACTTGAAGTATCAGTGTTACCCAGTACAAACAGGAAAATCATAATCCTAATGCAGCAAAGGAAAATTACATCTATTCTTTATGTCCCTAAGCTGGGATTTTTGGACAGTAAATTTGAAAGCTATGTAAATTCAATCGCTGAATGATCTTTTTTCTGCCTCTACTACCACTCCTATTTGAAGGGAAAATTATCTCCAGTTTTGTGTTGCATATTCTTTTAGCTAACTAGTCAAGGGAAGTAAATGGTAAGAAATAATATTGAAATTTCCAATGCCACATGCTAATTCAGAGACAGAACAAAGGCATTTAAACATTTTTGTAAGTAGTTCAAAGGTAATCTCTCTAGTGATCATGTAAAATTTAGACTTCAGCATGAGTATGCTTATGAAATGCCTTCAGATATCAACCCACATTACAATCTGGTATTTTGTTTTGAATGCATGTGTCGTGACTAGAAGTTTAAGTGGTAGCTACTGATCAGATTGAATTCAGTGTTTTAATGATATCCCTTTTCAAGTTAGCTGCTGGAAATATTTTCATTTAATTTGCTGAAGTCCATTGAGAATATAATTTTATTTTGCTTTACATAAAATTAACAAACTTGTGATGTTCAAAAGCCAGTGCCAAAATCTTAATTAAAACAGGCTTTTTTTTTTTTTTTTTTTTTTTTTTTAGTCTTAAGCATGTTGTCTGGAAAAGAAGCATCCTGTCTGAAATAAAAATATCTTTGATCTTTAAATACTGAGACAAATTCAGTTGGAATATTTTGCATGTGTTTCAGTGTGTAGAGTATTTGGGTTACTTGCTACTCTTCTAATATGTTGTACCATAACATTAATTAATTTAGAAGAGTGCCCTGGCTGGGTTTTGTCCCAGAACATTCATTCTTATTTTCCCTGGTGGAATGAAACTGGGTTTCATTTGTTCTCAAAAATTCTAGTAAATCTGGTATGGAATACTGTATTTGTCTTGCTACTCCTAAGATCAGTTCAGCGTTAGTATTTTAACCTTTATGAAATGCATGTCTAACTTCTGGTCTGTGGGAGTGCAAAAGTCTTCTGAGTGGTATTGGCATGGTTTCACCATGCAGAAATGGTGTGTGTGGGAGGACAGGAACTGAAAGTTAGAATCCAAAGAGATCAAAAGAAGGATATACATATCTTTTTGTCAAATCTGAAATAGCATCTTTTTGATCCTGTAAAAGACAGGAGGAAAGCAGTGAACTGAGACTGGAGAAGCTGGCACAGCATTTCTTCTGATCCTTTCTCTGCCATCCTCTAGGGCAGATGTAAGGTACAAACGGACTCAGGTTTGTCCTGCTCCTTGTCAGAGCTGGCCACACCTGAGCTTGGTTTGGTTTTAAATTAAAGTGTCCTCTCTCTCAAACAATCTTTGTGGAAGAGTTTACTTCCACATTGTACATGTTGGTTTTTTTTTTTAAACAGGTCCAAAAAATGGAACCTCCACGTTTGTTTTTTAACCATGAACAGAGCTACCTGTTGATGCTGGAGCTGTGAAGAGGAGCTGAAGCTGAGACATAAATCTTGTCAGTTTTGTTCTTAGTATTGATTTTTAATAGGATTTTTGTATATGGTTTTCAGATAAAATCCTTTCAAGAAACCCATCTGTTAAATCTAGATGCTACACTGCTCCAGGCCCATATAGCAGTGGTATTTCCTGAATTTTATTTCATTTGATACTTCATACAGTACTCCCAAGTATTTTTGAAATGAGGAATAAGGATCCACTAATTTGCAGTCCTCACTAGAACAGCTTCATTGGACTGTTGCCTCCAAATAATCCAAGTAGCAGTTGACATGTGAACCTGGTTGGCAAGGATGCCAGTGTAGCTATTCCTTGACTGTGATGCTAAGTAAGACAGTGAAAGCATTTCCTTACTGCCAGCTTTTCATTGTTATTTGCCCTGGAGTCACATTCAAGTAGCTTTCAAAAAACATGGAAAATAAATCAATGCAGTTTGAAGATACATGATTATTTAATATGTAAATAGGATTTTATTATATATTAATGGATTTATTTGCTTTGAGTATTCTATATTAAGTACAGAAGTTTTCTATTAGGAAAAGAAAGAAAAAAACCCTTCCAAAACCCCAAAAGCAAGCCCACCTCAGAAAAACATCACCTCAAGTCCCTAGACATTTTCCAAATTAAATTTCATCTCAGATCATTAGCAGATAAAAATTTCATTCAAGTCTATTGCAGCTAGAACAGAACAGTTCTAGAGACTGGACACAATTTTCTGAGGTATTCAAGAACATTTTCCAGATATTTTTATAACATAAAGATGTTTTGTGACTGAAGATGACCCTCCATCGTTTCTTTTCTTTTTCTGCTGTGTTATACATTTCTTGAAGTGTTCAAGACATTAGACACTGAATGCTGAGCATTGCCTGGTGATAAACTGCAGAGCTTTTTTTTGTGACCCTGCAGAAGGAGGAGTCTGAATTGGAATAGCAAAGCCCAGTTCTCCAGAGTAGAGCAGCACTCTTTGCATGCCTGCACATTGCTCTTTCTGAATGAAGTGGTCAGTGTTAGGTTTTTGAGGAAGTGCATTGCCTCAGGAACAAAAAAATCCTCGGGGAAAAAGCCAACTTGGGTTAATCTGATAGTGATTTTGGGATGAAACTGACCCTTCTTGGGGTATACCTTTGTGGTATGTCATAAAAATCTTAGATGTTCTTAAACTCATGCCTGTTAGAGCTTTGTTGAGCAAGTGGGTTGATCAGTCATTATCATTTTGGATCCTAATTTGCTGAGTTCACTGCCTATCTACTTGCTTTCAAAGAAAGCTTGGTGAGGTGTCCCAGGTTATTAAAGTGATTATAGCCTTCAATGTTCTATTTTTGTAGGGACCTGAGGTTGCAGGAGACCCCTATTCTCTACCTATCTGCCCACTGGGAGAGAGAAGTCCTTCATCCAAGCAACTTATGAAAACCAACACTGGGTTTTGACCCTTCTTCTTCTCTGAAATTTCCAGAACTTCCGTTGTACTACAACAGGCACTTAAGCAAGTATAAAAGCTTGAGTCTTTCTCTCCACATACTTACTGGGTTAAAACCAGGTCTGTCTCTTAGTCCTCATTTTTTCACAGACTTTTCTTCTAGATATTTAACAGTAAACTCTAAAAAAGAAAATACCTTAATGAAGTTTTGCCCATGAAAATCTCGAGAGTGTAAAACCCCTTGTAACTGCATTTTGGCAGATTTAGAAAAATAAGATGAATATGTGAAAACTAAGAGCCCACGTGGGGAAGAATGCAAGGGAAAGGAAGCATGAGGTCCCACTGTAAGCAATGAAAGGCAGGGAAGTGGCAATGGTGGTGTTGCCTGACTGACTGGAGATAATGGCTGCGGATACAAAACTTTAATGATGTGTGGCAGAATTTATATGGGTTTGGCATATGCATGTTACTGTTAACCTGGGACAAAGACATGTATTATATTAGGCCAGAGAGGCTGTGGTTAAGATTTTGGGGAAAAAGCTGAGAGAACATATACTCTTCGTAGAAATGCATGTGTTGCCATCTCCATTGAGTTTCACGTCAAGATGGTTGCAACAAGGGTCAAAAATTGCTTTACTCAGGGTAAAGCAATTGCTTTACTGTCAGGGTTCCAGTAATGTATTTGTTACACATGCTGTGCATGTGTAACAAATAAAATAACTCTAGATAAACCACAAATAGAAGACATTTGTACATATATATGTATATGTACACATATATGTACGTATATTTTATTTTGTAACAGTCTAGTAATTTTTGAGAGACTATGGTGCATAATAAAACCAGTCTCTCCCCTTTTCACTGTCCTCTGTAAAGACAGAAAAACCTCCTAAACTACATACTGTGGAGTCAGTATTGAGATGAGTGTTTTCCTCTTTGCTGCAGCTTGAGATGCTCTTAGTCAGCACAGCGTAGCAAGAGGTAGCTGCCAATGCTGGAGCTGTGGAAACAGTGAGAATGCCTTGCATCACAGACTGGACGTGCTGTGTGGGTGTGTTTTATGGATTCCCTGGTACATTGCTCACTGAATCCCAAGAGCAGATCATCACATTATAATACAGACCAAAGAAAAAACTATCTTTTCTAAAGATAGATTAAAATCAGTAGCTTTACACCATTGGGATTCTCTTCTATCTGACAAACTCTTTTGTGCAGAAACAGTCTTTGATCAATGCAGGCCTTATATATAATGTATATACTTCTATTTCTGGCTGTACTACCTTCCAGGAATATTTCTTCAACAACTACTATGTACAATACTGATTTTAACTTTAAAATTATGAACATTCCTGTTTTAAATCATTGTACTGTGATTCATTTTATATAAGCTACAGTATCTTTTGGTAACTGATACTCAAGTGCTTCTTCAAGTTTCTCAAGAATATCTTGTTTGCTGCAGGGGAATTAAACTCTGTCTTTCTATCAAGTACATGCAATCAAATATCTGACTGAGTTGACATTTTAGCCTGCTTGTACAGCATGTTCTCTGCTGTGACCGTAGGTGAGACATTCTCTGCTCGGGTAGGATATCTTTGTGTTAAGCTACATGCATGGGGTCAGGAGTAACAGCAGCACTTGTCTTGCAAAATATGCTATTGAGCTGTATTGATTTCTCATTTAGCAGTATTGGGTGTTCACCCTGGAAATCCAGCTAGCTTTCTAGTTGCTTATGAGAGGGCTGATTGGTATTATGTTATCTAATGAGTGCATATAGACACTAAGGGCTTATGCATATTTTATGTGCTCTGAACAAACCAGAAAAGACATCTGTATGAAGTAATAAACTTTCCAGCAAGTAAATCATGGAAATTTCTAGACCATTCTAGACCAAAAATTAAGTTATTTTCCAGTTTTTGGAAGGCAGAAATAAACAGTGGATTAGTAGTTTGATTATTTGTCTGTATTTTAAACCAGCTGTGTACTTTAAGATTCTGCAGTCTAAGATAAAACTGTAGAAGGATATGATTTGGAAACCTAATAAATCAGGTTAAACATATGTGGCTAAAACCTTCAGGTCTACTTGATGTGCTCTCTGATTCAGGTTTTGGAATTACATAACCACCCGGGAGTTCCAGATGTCTGATGAGGATTTTCTGCCTTTTCACTTTCCAAATATTTCTCAAAGGCAATGTTGGCACAGCTTCTTAGGGACACTGTTCCTGCTAGCTGCCCTGGCTGTGGGACTGGGACTGTAGGACCAGCACCTTTGCTTGTCTCCATTGCCCATGATGTAGGTATCAATGGTAGGTGTGTGGTGACTACCTTTTAAGCGAGGTCACACAGCTAGGGATGAGTTCAAGCTGGAAAAAGGGTTTTTTGAAAATCAAACCAACAATTAGTGTTCTGTATTATAGAGGGTCAAAGTGGTTTCAGAAATATGGTGATGGAGCACTCATATTTCTCTCTGAAATCCATGAAGAATTTTTTTCATTCCATCTTCTGCTTTTCTGTTCACATAGTTCCTTTGATCCTTGATACAAAGAATGTTCTTGACTTTGAAAGTTGATGTCCACTTGTGCATGTGTGGGAAGAGGGGAGTGTTTCATTCATTGCCAAGGTATGCTTTTATGAGTGGGAGAGTTTCGTTCTGTTTATAGGGATGGACTGCATATCACATCGAACAGGACATGCACATTTTCAAGTGTTTATCCTGATTTTAATGTAAGAATTTTGACTCGGTCATTTGTCTTAAAAGTTATAGCCAAACAAGTAGGAAAACTGAGACATGTGCTATAATCATAATGGCATTGCCAAATGTTTTCACATTCTTCCTTTGTGAAGCATGCCCAGGAAGATGTTGACAGGAAATATCAGCAGTCTAGCCTGGCTATGCAGTATTAGTCATGTAATAGCTATAGAAGTAAATCCTTCAGTGGTATTCTTGTCCAGATTGGACATTGTGATGGTTTTAATAATCCATATTTTTTAGGTTCAGATTTGTCTGAGAATTTATAATTTCTTGATCATACTTTGCATTTCAGGAGCGGACTTGGACTTGAGCATGTCTATGTTACAATGAAAAAGATTTTCCATTTATTTAATGAGAGCTTTATTGCTGTTTATTAAAGGAGAGCTGTGCTTAAGAATACTTTATGTAAGTGCTATATTATAAAACCTTCATCTTCAAGCAATCCAGAGAGAAGGTAAACTACTGAAGCAGAGAAAATGATTAAGGGGGAGCTGAGCAAGTTATTTGCTGGGATAGGGAAGAGAGGGAGTCTACAAACATTCAGAGTGAGAGGTGCTGTGAAGAGAGAGATTCTTGGGGCAAACTTGTATGTAAATAATATTTATTTCTGCTGTTTCAGAAGGTTTATGTTTGGTTTTATGTAGACTTGAAATACTATACTTACAACTTCTGCACACTTTGTATTGATGGAACTTCACAATCTCGCTGACAGCTGCGCATCCTTTTCTATATAGAGAAAATGGGTTAGATTTTTATGTGGAAATAATTACAGCAAAGTCAAAGACAATATGCAACAAACTGCACACCTCTGCAGCTTGTTTGATCATGCTATACCGTCCAGTAGGAAAACTCTTCCATTGTTTTCATGGTACTTTGAATCCTCCGAAGAATTTGATACATTATAGCTGCCCCAGGCACCTTGACAGCACAGAACACAGATTTTTATTCTAGAAACAAGTTATTCTATAAATAATAATTTATAGAAATTATTATTCTGTTATAATTGTCAATTATTATAGAAATCATTGCACAGGGAAGCTTAATATAAGCATGGTGCCAATGTAAAAAAAAGTTGGTCTTGTAAAACAGGGCCTTTGTAAGTTGCTGCAATGGAAATAAGATGACAAGAGTGAACATCCAAGCCTATCACTTATAAAGCAAATAAACTGCAAAAAGAAAACCAGTGTCTTGAAGAAAAGAAGTATTTATAGGAAACCACAGAGAATTTTAGACAGTCAGAATTGCTATCATATAATCAGTAAGTCCAGCAGTCAAACTATTCTCAAGCATTGGTTGTTTTGTTTCATTTCACACAATCAAACTGAATTTTGCTAGCCATTAATGGTGGGGCTTCAATAGCTGGAGAGATGACTCTTTGTCCTGCCAAATGTGTTTTCATCTATGCTATCACCATCTGCTACTCTAAATCGGAGGAGCATTGGAAGTGTCTTTCGCCAGATGTGGTTTAAATCTCTCGCTTACTTTGTGGTAATAAATGTGCTTTTATAGGCACCTGAAGGGGTGTCAGACTTGGTTTGTATAGGTGAAATAAGGTTTGCAATGCTACTACTGTTGAAATGGAGCAGAAAAAGGTGACACTTGGACATAGTGTATACCATATACTCATAGTGGAGTTATGCCTGCCTGTCAGTATCATAAAATATTTGCAAAAAGTAAGCTTTAATTGAGAAACTTTTTCGAATAATTGACTGGAGCTTATTGCACTTCAAAATTTACTTCTTAACCTTTTTATTGTTTAATGCATGGAACGTTCTTAAGCTACTACATGTATTTCAAAGTAAAAAAAATATATCACTTTGTTCATAATAACTTGTAAAAAATGAATTCTGAATTTTTTAATGTTATTAGATGGAGTAATTTTCAGATTGAAGAACTCTTAGATTTTATTGGCAGTGCATTCAACCTCTAGAACAAATTGCTTTCTTCCTGAGTTGTTTTTCTTTTTCTTTCTTTCCTTATTTTCTTTTCCTCTTTCATTCCACCTCTGGATTTCATGTTGATGTAGAGTAGAATTGGTTTTGCTCATTTTCACCACTGTGACTTGGGGAACATGCTGAAAGCCCTAAAATGAGGAAGAGGTTCAAAGTTTAGGCAGTTTGGGAATGTTATTTTAGCTGTTTTTATATTTATGAGCTCATTACAGTGCATATCTGACCTGCAGTCTTTCCCTTAAGTTCCCCGGGAGGACTGCGGTGCTCTAGGTTGAATAGTAGAGTTTGGCAAAAGATAAGAAAATGTGACCGTACAGCCTAAACTAAGAATGGACAAAAGTTTTGTGTTATCTATAGGAGAGCTCAACACTGAGTATCAGACAATAAATGGATAATAAATGCGATCGTTAATTAACACATTGGTTTATTTATTTTGTCACCTCCTTGCTCCTTTTCTTAGAGGGAAAAAAGTCTGGTCCTGTAGATTCTAAACAAATTATGTCCAGGCAAACAAAACCTGTTCTATGACTGTTGTTTATAAGTCACACTCCATATAGTCAGTCCCTTCTTGGCATCTCTGAAATCATGGTTATTTTTCAAACATACTGAAAATGAAGATAATTATTCAACAAACCAATTCCTATTTCATCTCTGTTCCATTGATCATGTGTGTAAATTATAAAATTCCTTGCATTGGTCTATGCTGTCTGAATCCCAGCCACCCCTATATATGTTCATTTGTGGTAGTCCTTTCTGGATTGTCTGGCTAGACTAAATTCATTCTGGCTAGACTAAATTGTTTATTCCTGGTATGACTGGACATTGCTTACTTAGCAGTTTGGTTTTGGTATGTACAATTAACTAGGATTTCTCACCAGGAGACATTTGGTTTCCATTTACAAATAAATGTCTGACCCTTCAGGATAAAGATGGAAGGTCTTATGCAAGGTCCCGAATGTCTGAAATCTTAAATTAAATGTATAGGAACAAGCTTAGATAATTCAGTTCAGGCTTTCTGCAGATTTAATTTCTTTTGTACTAATTGATTTATTTGGGTCTAAGAGGAGTCTGACCCATAGAGAGCAACTATGTGTGTTGAAATTCCTAAGGTTTTTTTTCCCCCCTGTAATTCTGAGAACAGGAATTTCTAAAATTGAAGAAATACAATTATGGCAAGCTTGAAGTGTGGCTTCAAATGCTTATTTACTCAACTAATATGTCTTCCCATGCAATAATTACAATAGACAATATAAATAAGCACACAAACCCAAAAAGAACAGATTTTAGGTGTTTGGGGTTTTTTTAATACAAGCAATTATTTGAAAACACATTGTTTTGCATTAGTCAGTGCAGTGTTAATGACAAAGCATCTGATTATCATTGGAATTTAGCAGAGAGAGCACTACAGAGTAAAGCTAGAGTTCTACTGTTATAAGACATAATAGTAGAGACCTGTCCCAACATATCATACTGAACTTTTCTGAGATGATTTGTGGTATGAAAAAGAAGTTTATAATCTTGAAATGTACAAAAATTACTTCGCTTTGAATAGAGCTGTGAGAAACATATCCATTAAGAGACTCAGAAAGAATGAGGTTTATGATCTGGGAGGGAAGAATAATCTCTAGGAAAATTAGTTTTCTGTGGTATTTGAAAAGCTAATAGCATATTGGGATATGCAGTCAAGTTATATGTACAGAAACCCAGCATTTTGCAGCAGTTGAAGCATGAGACTTGAGGAGGTTATGGCTGTATGTGGGAAAAGTCTAACAGGGTTCAGTCACTTATGTCAGTTACATCAGGTATTACTTTCCCTAGCAAAAACAAAAGAAGTGGTAGGTGTGAGAGTTTAGAAATTAGGAAATGGAGAATGGCTATCTTTCAGCTTCTCAATTAAATTTTGTCTCAGTAGTGACTTTTAAACTCCAGGTATTTGCTGTTCACAAAACCTTGCTTTGATGTAAGAAAAAAAGAAATAGAGGTAGTCTGGTTGTAGCAGTGCATGGCTTTGGAATAGTATGGCAGGGCAAAACTGTTCTTCAGTCGAAGCCTGTTAGCACACCCACAAGTGTTCTGTGTTTTACAATTTTTTTTCTTTTTAGTTTTCAGCAGCAATGGCATTTGAAAAGTTTATGTTCTGACTGGTAAAGGAATTATTATGTCTGAAGTCAAAACACTGGAAAAATGGTGTTGTGCACTCTATTGCCTAGGCAGTTGATGGGACCTAGCATAACCAAGACCTGCAGTAATGGAGTTGGAATGTATTTTGGAGACTGCCCAATCCTTTAACCATGTCTTTCACTGCTGGGTATTGAAGGTAAATGTAGTTTTGAATTTTAGCCAGCTCATTTCTCCTCATGTGAGAGATTTATTCTGCTGTCTTTGCAAGGTGTGTGTTCATTCTTTTCACTATTCATGAGACACATGGAAGGACTTAATGTGATTTAAAAAGAAATAGGATTAGCCAAACTGTGAAAACTTAAAGGATTTGAACAGCAGTGGAAAAGGGCACTATCAACAATGGAAAATACTCTTTTGTTTAACTGTCTGTAGCCACAAGTATACTCGAAAAGCTCAGAGTAAGTACAAAGCATCCTGTCTTTGCACAATACTATTTTGCCTTTAAGCCCCTTTTCACTCCTGATCAGTTAGACAGGGCATTCCAGTTTGTGACCTGGAGTTACTTCTTTGTTGTGTCGTGCTGAGATTTGGGAGAGATTTTTTAGCTCCTGACTGACAGAATTCTTGTGTGAATTTTGTCTGTCATGGCTTTTCTTCACGTAAAGGGTGAAGGAGGGGAGAGATCCTCATTTTGCTGACGCTTCTTGGGGAATATGCTGGATATTAATAGTAATATTTTTAAGAATTTTCTCATGCAACAGAAAAAGGAGTCCTGTATGCATCTTTTGAAACTCTGACTCCTTTTGTGGTCCTGAAAGTCATCCTGCTTTGCTTGTGACGTAGCATTCACTTTTTGTCTCTAATGAACACATAAAATTAGTATAGCACTGACAGGGTGAACACTAAATGCTATAAATATTGGATAAGAAAATATGTTTTATGGACTACACCTGCCACATTAGTATATCTGCTGTGCTTGGCAATCTTTCTAGTGATGGGGAGGCTTCAGACTGAATGCTCAGTTTCAGTTATTTTGCAGATGTCCTTCTTAACTCCATCCCTTGGTTCCTTTATAATATCATAGAATTATATAGAAATGGTTTGGGCTGGAATGGACCTTAAAAACCTTCTGGTTCAAACTACCCCCACCACTGACAGGGAACCTTCCACTGTACTTTGGGTTGCTCAAAGCCTAATCCAGCCTGGCCTTGAACACTTACAAGGATGGGGCATCTCCAGGCATTTCTCTGGAGAACCTGTTCCAGTGCCTCACCGTCTTTACCATGAAGAATTTCTTCCCAATATTTAATCTAAACTTACCCTCTCTTGTGTAAATACACTCCCCTTGTCCTAGTCCTACAAGCCCTTATAAAAAGTCTCTCTCTGGCTTTCTTGTAGGCCTTCTTTAGGAACTGAAAGGCTGCTATAAGGTCTCCCTGGAGCCTTCTCTTCTCTATTCTGAACAAATTCAGTGTGCCTTCATAGGAGAGGTGCTCCAGTCCTCTGTTCATCTTTGTGGCCCTCCTCTGGACTTGCTCCAACAGGTTCAGCTAACAAGCTGACAAGTCCATTGGGCCAGCCACTTCTAAGCAGAGTTTATCCTCACAGACACTGGAATAAGTTTAGCAGTAAATTTTGGGTTATAGCATGGGAATATATGTGCCACAGATATTGCAGGCAGAGATGATTCTTGTAGCTTCAAGATTAAAAGGCTCAGGCTCAGAAACAGATAACAAACATGGTCATAAACTCCATTGGTTAAGGCAGTGGATTGTGGAGAGTGCTTGGAGCTCTCATGTGGAAGACCAGATTCCAAGAATTAACCTTGTCTTCTTTGCCCACTGGAGAATGACGAATATCAACCTCAGCATCCTCTAAACAGTAGTATCATTTGTGCTGACAAATTATTGGTCTGCAGGGAGGACTGCTGAGGGCCATTATCTCTCTTTCAGCTAACCTTGTGTTTACATTGTGATGAAGTGCTTGGATACTTGGAGCACACCCTGCATGTAGTTTGTTTTTCCAAATATTGTAGTATTTTTAGAGCATTCATTTCTGTCTTGCCTGTATTTATATGCATATATACACTACTCTAAAAAAAGTTTTACAGTGAGAGCCTTTGACACTATGCGGTTTTAAACCAAGTCAGTGAGACACTAGCCTTATAGATTGTATTTTGTGAGCTGCTAATGCCTTTCCTTTTGCTAAAAAGCTTAGCTATACAATATGAAGAATTGTTCAGAATTGCCTATTAACACCTGCCTTGTCAGAAAAAGGGAGAAAGAGCTTCTCTCTATTGCACATATAGAGGAAAAGGTTCAGAGAATGAGCAAGCATCATAGAATTCAGACAGTTCTGTAGTCTTGAGGATAGGTTTTAGTTTCTGAGAAAAGCAAGAAATTATCCCCTGAGGATGAGAGACACAAGCAACTCTGGAAAAGGAGAACAAGCTACATTTCTTAACTAAAGAATAGTAGGGGGAAGCTGTAAATTTCTCCTTTCTTTCTCTGTCCTATTGCTGTGACCTCACAATATGTGTAGTGGTCAGAGTAAAATATTTAGAGTGAATGGAGCAAAATGAGCTTGGGGTACTGGTTTGACAAGAAGTTCCAAATATTCCAGACCAGAAAAGTCACATAAGTTAGGTAGTTTCTAACAAATAAATAAACAAAAAGATAAAATCTGATCCAAGCTTGAGCATTGATACTTAAGGAACTATTTAAAAACATGTCTATAAGCAAGGATCTTCATAAAATATTGTTAAACAGAATTCAACACTGAATTCCTATTGATATTAGTGGTGATTGCTTTTGCCACAATGGGATGTGGATCTGGCCTATTACCAATTTTTGTAATAAAATTTAAGACAAAAAGAATTGACTAAGATGCTGTGCAATGATAAGTCATGTTCACTCCCCCTTATTTGCTTTTAGTGTCATAAAACTCTTGCAGAAATATCATGTACTACTATATAGTCCTCAAGATGCACAGAAAAATTCTGTGCATACCGTAAGGAAAGTGTGTCAATATATTGTTGAGGTGCAAAGAATGCTAATGATGTTGATCTCTGTTTTTTCCACTAGTAAGTGCTAGAAGGCAAGTCAACTGAAAAGAACAAAAGTTTATCTGGGTTCAAAACAAGCAAATCAAACTGTTGGAAATTTAATTAATCCTTTCCAATTTGTCTGAGAAATACCTAAACATGGTTACCTCTGACTTCAGAATTTTGAGAGATCATTGAACTGCTGATGCAATTGAATTTAAGCAATTGTATTTTAAACTACAATGTTTTTAAGTACATGTAATTGGTAGAATTAGAAAATATAAACTGCAATGGGTAAGAAACAGGAACAAGGATGCAGTTTTTAAATGCAGTGATTTAGAAATTTGTAGAACAGCCTCTTTTGAATGCTGATATTAATTTCAGATGTTCCTTAATAAAGTTCTTATCAAAGACTTTTGATCCTAATGCAGTCTGTGCAAAGGTAGCAGCTGAGTGTTTATGTGGAGCTTAGTGTGGTAAAAGATGTACAACTGCAGTGATTTAAAAGGAGTATTGAAATAATTATGCTCCGAGGGCGCAGTACTATTGCATTGGAAAAAATGCTGACAAAGATTAGAGGAAGAAGAAAGTGCCTCATATATGTCATAGATCATTCTATATTTTTGTCACAGGCGAGGTTATGGTCTCAGGAGGGAGAACACCTGCAACTACTATTGGGTTTATAACTTTTGTTTATATTGGGCACTCAAGAAATAGGCTTTATGTGAGACCACCTTTCCTCTTTATCCTTACTTCTGTGCAAAATAGAATGAATTGTAGCTGAAGGGTTATCATCTTAGGATGTATGCTCTGAAAAAAATGAGTATACATATAAACCTCAGGTAAAAGGAGGAAAAGATAAAAGAAAGAAATTCTGCGCTATCAAAATGGTTGGACATTGGCACAAGTTGTGCAGACAAGTTGTGGATGTCCCATCCCTCAAAATGTTCAAGGCCAAATTGTATTATAATTTTAAAATCAAAAGGCCACAACTATCATCTTACTACACAGATAAATTTATTATATTATGTAAAGATTGGAATTTATTTTATGTGTTTGGTTTTGGTTGTTTGTTCTGGGTTTGCTTTTTAAAAAATTATTTTATTGTGGTGGTCTTAAAAACTTTGGCCTTAATTATACCAATGAAAATTTAGAGAAATGCTACTGGAGTTAATATTGTTCTGAAACTATACTCTGACACTGAGATCAGGAGATGTGATTACATTATTCTTGTCATATTGCTTGCATTATGCATATACAATGTGCTGTCTAGAAGAGAAAAAAACCCCCAAAACCAAAACAAACCCTAAACATACAAACCCCTTCTCCTCAAACCAAAACAAAACTTCCCAAAAAAAGCCAACCAAAACCCCAAACGTCAGCTTTCTGTAAAGAACCCAAACCCATCCAAACCTGTATATACAAAAAAAATCCTACTGAAAATCTAAATAGTCTGGCATTTGGATCAAAGAGAACAAACTGCAACCCGATAAGTAATAGGATGTAGATGTGCAGTCTGTTTTAATCCAAGATACAGCACGGTCACATTCACATTCTAGTGTCTGTAATCGAGTTGAGGAGCATTACAATTCACTTCCATTGTTAGGACAGTATAGACATGTTCTCACACTGGAATTTTTGCCTGCATGAGGCAGGTATGAAGAACTGCTCCAGTTGAACTGTCATTGAGAGAGATTTGAACAGTAATATATAATTTTAGAAATTAAGAAAAGGTAAAATTAATATTTAAAAATCTCAAGGATGGACATAATCCAGTCATGAGTTTTAAGAGATCTCTCAGTCCTGAAATTAGTGAGTGAAGAGATGAAATCTGTTCCTTAAAGTGGCCTCAGAATATGGAATTGAAAATTTATGCAAATTTTTAAGGACTTGCAGCAAAATAATCCCCAGAAGATCTGACTTTTCTTCTGGTCATACTAGTAGAAAAGAAGTTAAATTTTGTTTTATAAACTTGGCTTAAAAGTACTTATAAAAGGAATTTTATCCCATACATACCTTGAAGAAAATTATACCTTACGAATCAAATAGACTTTTTTCCCCTAGAGTTTTAGAATTGTCAATGAGCATGAATGTGTGTGCTCTGCTTAGTGCAGTATGCTGAGATTCTTCAAAGGTCTTCTGGAAAGAGCCCTCATAAACAACTCTTGAAGAAATTAAGCTTGATGAAGTAAGTGGAAAGGTCTTCCTGTAGATGAATATTTACTTGACAGAAAAATGAAGCTGAGATAAAAATAGCTTTCACAATGGAGAGAGGTAACTGAGAATCTTCCTTCTAGCATTTTGAGTCTGACGGTTTGCTGTTTAACATATTTATGAATGAGCTGAAAATGGGATGAAGTAAAAGTGTACTTAGCTATGCTTAACTCTGAAAAACATGCAGGAGAACAGGAATAGATGAAGAGGCATATGGAATAGTTTTTACATGATCAGAGACTAAAGCTGCTTCTGCTAGAAGAGAGTCAGCCTCAGAGAATATGACAAAGACCTGTAAAATTAGAACACAAAAACTTGCCAGGGAAAGATCACTCACTATTTTCCATGGCACACAAATTAGAAAATTGTTGATTTAACACTTTAGACAAACGAAAGGAAGTGGATCTTGTTTGCTTTTTTAACAATATGACTGTATTTTTAGATTTCATCAATTGTCAGAGGATTTTTTTAATGTTCAGAAAAGCTACAGAAAGGTTACAAAGAAGTTGAGAGACCTTTAGGAAGGATTGTCCATTACGTGCTATTAATTGTGAGATCTGGAGAAGATAAACTACTCAGAAAAGTCCCATGGCTAACTCCTATTTATAACAAATATTCCAGGGGAGATGCTCTTATACCCTGCTTCTGTTCTTTTCATACTCTGCTTCTCCATGTCTTTCTCCCTCCAAGAGAAGTTCAGAGCCTCAGCACTGCTACAGTGTATGGAAGTTGTCAAGTTACCTCAGCTTTCCACTGTCTGGAACTACTACACAGTGTAAACAGGCTTTTAAAAAATTGTTTAAACCTCTGTAAGCAGTTGTTACTATCATTAATTCTCTATGATATGATCGATACTTTCTGTTGTGTAATACTTAGTCCCTGCTTATCACATGGACGCTGGATTCCAGAAAAGGAATGTATTTAAGGAGCTAACAAAATCATAGATGGCAGTAGTATTACTTACTCCACATTGATGTTAATACAGTTGACTTTTCCAGACCCTGAAATATGTAACATTTTTCAGAAGGATTAAAATGGCAGTGGGAGGTACCACAGGTTAAACTCATACTGGCTGAGTCCTTTAACTTTTTTCCTATGTCTTTGAGATACAGACTTAAAGGCCTGAATAAAGACTTTGAGTAATATGCCTGTGGACATGTAGGTTTTCGGGTTGACTCTAGCCTTAATGGGGGAAAAAAGCAGGACCTACTGCATTGAACAAAATGTGCATTTGGGGTAGAGCAATTAAGAAAACTTATTTCCTTTCCTTTTGCCTTAAAGTAATCTCAATGCAAGAAAGCAATATGAAGAATCACTCTTCCTGACCACCAGTGACTGTAAGAATACATTCCACTGTGCCAGTCTTCAGACAGTGCAAGGTGTTCTCTCCTGCTCTGTGCTTTGCACATTGGCCCATAAAGGAGATTGAATCTCAGAGGTGTTTGCTAAAATAAACAAACATACAAAAACTCCCAAACAATTAGGTTGTATTGAAATTCAATCTATATCTGATATGGCTTGGAGGCTGTAAGAGAAATCCTGTGGCAACCCAAACTCTTCTTTTTGTACTTGTAGGCGTGTTAGCAGCTTTTGTCTGAACAATCTGAACAGTTGCAAGAAGGGGACCTTTACAAAATTTGATTTTTGTGGTACAATCTTGTTTCTAGAAGTCTTATAAAATGCTTGTATGTCCAGGGCTTGAGATAATTGAATGTTAATCTGGATGAATAAGTACTAATCTGGAATTTAATTATTAGATTCAGATTATGTTCTGAGGCACAATAAAAAACCAGTGGTGGGTGTCTATTCATGAGGTTCGAGAACTGAAATTTGATTGTTATATTTTATTTTCCTTGCCTAGCCAAAAGGTGAAAGGTAGTCTTTCTTGTTGGAAAACTGCCATTTTGTTGGCCACAAAAACATGTAAGCTTTAAAAAAATTAAAACAACAAAAAAAATCTCAATCCACAAAAAAATCCCCGTCCAAATCAAAATCCTAAGAGAATTGTGCTGCACACAAGAAGCACTAGCCATAAAATACTCCTCCCTGTGCATCTTTACCAAAGTGTAATGCTGCCTAGTCTACTCATGATGTTTTAGCAGTCATGCCTGTAGTTTCTGGACATGAGCTTAGCTGCTGCATTTAAAGAAAATATGCAACTATGGCTTTCTTACAATAGATGATGGATGCTATAATACTTCCTTAGAAAGCTACTGGAATTTAGGGCATGAGCTGGGCCTGTGGTAGTTCAGATGCCAAGCCGTGACAGTCAGGTCAGAGGCATCTTAAAAACATACCCACCAGGGTGTCCCAGCTGCTCTCATGCTTCCAGATTAGTCCGCTGTTCGCAATAATTCACATTTGCAAAACTTCCCTAATGTAGAAGAGTAAGACAGGATAGATGAATACTATGGAAAACCTTCATTTCCTTGGTATGAAGGATGCAAATAAAAGGGAAATATTTGGTGTTGTTTTCTTGGTTTTTCTCCCCTCAAATATTCCAGGTTTTATTTCTGAAATAGAAATATAAGGTCAATTTTGTGGAGCATTAGAATTAAGGATTATAAAGTTGGGAGTTATTTTATGTGGCTGGTTGAAAAAATATTTGAAATTAAATCCTATGTTTTACTTTCCTATTGTCTCTCATTTTTCTAGGTAAATGAAAGTAATAGCAAAGTCTTCGTTCAGTCAAGGCTGAATAGAGAAAGGGAATAGGTTGCAGTTCACAGAAGTAAAAGCTTCTTATTAAATCACTTTATTATGAGAGTGGAACCACTGTTTAAATAAGGAATACTGTGTTCCTACTTTAACAGAGTTTGTCAGTTTCAAATGATTACTCTAGTCTGAAGCATCTCCAATGAATTGAAACTTAAACCTGTCTTCTTTTTTTTAATATATTACTAAGTTGGCATTATATTTGTGTTAAAACATGTCATCTTATGTAAGAATGCTTTTCCCTAATGGTCAGCTTGTCACAGTTAATTAGTCTTTAGACATATGAAGAGTCATAAAGCAGTGTGACTTTGAAAATTATGTTTCTAAACACACATAATTTTGAACCCTAAACAGACAACGTGCTCACTAGTTCTTTTTGCTCTGCAGCAGACTGTAAACTACCTTCAAATCACAAGGGCTAAGGGAGTATGCTGCTTTCTGTGTGCAACACTTGTCGTATGTGCATTTAAATTTGCTGCATGCATGGGTTCAGTTTTGATGTCTTCACAAGTTTTTAATAATGATGTAGAATTGCACAACTGACTTCCTGTATTTTTGAATTTGTTCTTGAGTTTTACATGTCCTATTTGTCATCAGAAAGCCCTGACTGTGCTCTGAAAACAAGAAGTGCATTACATGAACATAAGGCTATCCCCTCAATCACTGATCATCTCTAACAATTTGGAATTGCCATGAATTTACAGTAGAATTTATTTTGATCAATTGGAAATATGTATTATAAGTATATTCAGACTTAAGACAAACCTGGCATTAGGCTTTTCATTCCGGCCTCTGTCATGTTTTTAACTTCCTGGTGTTCCACACATTGATTGACACAATGCTTAAAATACACATGGGATTCATCTTGGAAGAATACAAATGAGCACTAAAATGTGCTGGACCATTAATCCTTGTTTGCTTTAAGCTGAACAAAAGCTGAACAAATTTCAGAAACCTGCAGCATCTATGTAATTTTCCCATTGGATTGGGCTCTATGCTATAAAAGAAACTGGAAAAGGAAATGAAACCAACAGAGTAAGTCCATTCATAAAAGATCATAGCAGATGCTATATCAGCATCTTAGTTGCCTGATGTTTATGCAAGAGGCTTTTTCTACCAAAGGTAATTCATGATGTCCTACACTCTATTCATCTTCTTTTGGATAAGGTGATTTCCATTTCACAAATATGAATGCTTTAGCATATAGGAACCAGGTTTTATTAAAATCCTCATTATGGTTTTCTGAAGAAGAGGTAATTGCAGGAAGATCAGAAGCTAGTGGTTAATGTATGTCTCTAATGAATTCTATTTGGTTTCAAAAACACGGCAACTTACATGTCTTATAATTTAAGATGATTCTTCTTTTTTCATTATAATAGTTTTAGTAGACCTTAAAAAATATTAATAGGGATGGAAAAATTATGCAAGGAGAGACAGCACAAATAGCTGTAAGAACTGCCAAAATGGGCTATGGGTACATAGGTAGTATTTTCCTTTTTTAAGAGTGTTCTAAATTCCAGTAGGCCGTGTTTGATCTTCCCTTATGTTTGGGAAGAATGAGAAGCTAGTGCCTTTCATGCCCTCTTCCCTCACTTTACAACCTACTAGTTAGCTGTCTTCTGAGTTTGGGATTCTGTATGAGCCTAACAAAAAGTAGGGGTTCCAGACACCATTTATTACATGCTGGTAAATGCTTAGAAAAAGCAAGATATTCTTTAGCATCTTGCCCTGGAGGTGAAGAGGACACTGTGCTTCCAAAGGTAGTCACAAACTATGGGAGTTACTAAGAGCAAGTGAGGTATGTATGTATGCCACAGGGAGGGGGACATCTGAAGTGGTGTGGAATCCAAGTGCCTCCATGTTGATGGACCTTTGTCTAGCAGGTTTAGCAATTAGAGGACTTGGGAAAGTTGTGGCATAAAGGGCTGGCCTTTGAAAGGATCTCCTGTGAGAGATGCAACCTGAAAAAAATCTAGAGGAAAAATCAATTAGGACAGATCTTTAGAGGAAAAAGAGATAATCAGAGACAATGTCATTAACTCTGTCGGGGTATTTTCCCAAGGCCATAGCACTCTGTGGAGCTGCAGTTTCTCAGCACTTGTCCAGCACTCAACAATATTTTACTGTTACACAGTTATTCCTTTCTTTGTAATCAAGCTTACAGACTGCAGCCTGGCTGCTGTATGAGAAATGCATAATAAAATTACAGAACTTGCCCAACCAGTTTTAGCAAACTCTGAACTCTCTTATGGCTCCATATACATACACCCTAACAAGCAATAACACTAAATGTCTTGTACATGAAAATAGTTTGCTAAATGCTGTGGTAACAGAATAAACAGACATTAGTAAAATGGAGTCCTGCTCTGATAAATACATGGTGCATTACATTCTGAAAGCGAGGCTCTCAGGACCAGATTCTCCTTATCTGATTTAGACCAACTCAGCATCATTAACTGACATGAATTTACACAAGTTCTGTAAAAATATGAATCTAAAGTTATTGATTTCTTCCCTCCTCAGGGATCATTTTTGAACCATGTTTCTTTTATGCCATATAATGTTTTGAGATTATGGTGCAAAATTCAGGTTTGGCCTTGAGAAAAGCAAAGAATCTGCAACTTGCCCAGACCAGGTATTGTCTACAGTCAGGGAAGCTCTGCTGCAACAACATGATGAGTCAAGGAGAGGTAGCTAGGAGAGCCTCAGGTGTCTTCTGAATGCTAATTTTGCATGGGTACATAAATACAGATTTTCCTGTAGGCAGTGAAGTTCCCTCTCTGAAATTGCTGTTGACAATAAGAATTCTAAGTTGTTCTGACTCAGCAGAGGTAAGATATTAGTAATATTCATATAATCACTGTTAGATGTAGTTATAGGTTATCCTGTAGCTTTTCTAAAATCACAAAAACAGTCTTTGTGCGTTGTAGTCTGTTACGAGCTGTCAACTATGGAATACCTGGCAAGGCTCTTAATGCACAAAATCTTGACAGGGAATAGAACTAGTGAGTGTGTGAATGCAACACGAGTCATCCAGCACCATTCAGGTTTGCACTAACATTTAATGGTTGTGCATTGAGAAAATGTATCTTAAAAATACTCAGATTGGGAGGCATCTTTGGAGGTCAAATGGACAAACCTCCTGGTCAGTCAAGAGCCAATGCAAAGGCTAGATCAGCTTACTAAGGACTTTGTTCAGATACCTTCTTGAGTATCTCCAAGAAGGAAGGCTTCTCATGTTCCTGTGCAAACATGATCTAGGTCTTAACTACTCTCTGTGAGTGTGACTTCTTCAGCTGGGGATAGTTTTCAGCTTCAGCTTCAATGTAAATATTGTAGGACATCTTGCTGCTTGTCTCTGTGCTGACATTAACTGATCTGTGCTTCAGAGGTTTTTAGGTTTTCTCTTACAACAATATATTGTGGGATTCAGTAAGGAGTTGCAAGACTCAGATTGCTGGGGGGGTTTTGGTGGTTTTAGTTGACATGCAGAGGTTGAGGAAACATCCCTATGCAGAAATTTCAAAGTAGATAAATTAGAGATGTCTTCAGGACAAATATTCTTGTTCTGGATCTTCTTGGACTTTAGAAAACTGTGGAACAAGACTTAGAAATTTTGCTAAAACATAGCTCTGCAAGAAATTAGGATGAGGTGCAGTAAACCTTGTATACGCTATTTCAGCTTGTGGGTGGCTGAACACTTTTGTGCAAATACATTGTGCAGTGTATAGTGTACTGCAATATATTCTGAGGTTTTAAAGGAAGGTGACATAGAGCTAAGAGGAAAAAATAACTGCAGTTCTCATGTCTTTGTCTTTGCATCTGATTTAAGGGAAAGAGACCTATGAATTAATCAGCTGCTGGTCTGAACAGCAGGAAAGGATAAATCCATCCAAAGTAACAATCTCTGTTGCTAAAATGGTGTTTACTTTTTATAATACAGGCTATAGATATGACTCAATACCTTGAATATTTCTCACCAAGGAAAGTGGAGAAGTGCTTGTGTTGCACCATCTTTTTTTTCTCAGGTGTTTTGAGGCTGTCAGCTTGATCTTGCAGTATAATTCGGAGGTTTTTCTGAGTGTGCTCTGCAGTTTATTATTCTTGCTTTTGATTATGGAAATTCCTTTGAGATATTTAAATGATAACATGCTCTGTTCTGTTTTGGAGCTATGTATACTACAACTGGCACCACACTTTCTCATAGTAGGTAAAAGTTGCCTTTTGCACAAGTAAATCTTCCTTATTTTGGCTGCAGTTCAGTATAAATCCGTATTCTGACAGAACTTTCCATGTTTGATATTGAAAAACATCATTGTCTCCTATGAAGAAGTAAAAGAGCTTCACCAGTTGTCTTTAGCATTAAAAAATGCTTACTCACAGAGGCCTTAAACCCCTTCCTTCGGAAAGATAAAGAAATGTGCACCCTCAAAGTGATCTCCTGAGGTCTCTGTGAGTCTGAGGACATTACATGAAAGAGGATGATGTGGAAAAAACTACACTGGCTATAGTTCTTCTTCTGCCCTTCTCTCTAGCTGCCCAGACAGTACCTCTGGACATAGACAACATACATTATGATAGGTTCAAATAATCCAGTACTTCATAAATTTCACTAGCGGAAATTCCCCAAAATGCACTATTTGAATATACCACAAGTTGCTGATTTTGCTTCTAGATTCCTATTATGAATTCTCTGGCATTTTTAAATAATTTATAGATTTTTTTCGAGCATCACATATATAGACTGTGGACTTGAACTTTAGCTTTACTAAAACAAACAAACCAACAAAGCCAAAAAACAAAACCAAACAAAGCTCCCTCTCCCCCACCTTCCCCCCTCCACCCAAAAAAAGAAAACAAACCCAAATCCTACCCCTAAAAATCAAAAACAACAGCTTAGGTTTTTAACATAACATAGATCCTCTCAGAACTAGGTTAAAAAAATTTTGATAGCCCAGACTAGGATTCAAGGTTACGGTAAAATCTGAAATTGTGCAAGTTTTGACAAGACTTGATATTTTGAAAAGAACATTCTAACACTTCTGAAGAAGCACACACTTCATATATTTGACAAAAAGCACTGTTTAAGCTGTATTTTCCAAGTCTCAACTGTGTGTTGAGAGATTAATGAGAATTTTCACCTTTGTTGCTGTGAAATTTATTTGCTAGAAGCAAATTGATTTTCTTTATTAGCTGAGCATTACTGATACTCTTACTAAAAACAACAACAACAAAAACACTAGGTGAAAATACAGGAGAGTAAATGTTAGGAAGAGTAGGCTATCCATCTGTCTTCATCCTAATTGTACGTGGAGGGAATTTTCACTGTTACTTCACCTGAAAGAGCTCCCTTCCTCTGCAGTCTTCTCCTGGTACCTGTGGGGAAATAAGAGTTTTGTTACTACAGTGGAAGCCATAGAACATGTTCACGTTCTGTGTAGTGGGGGTGGTATCTGGATGCCACATGTGACCAAAAACTAATCAGCCTCTTCAGTTCACCCTGTGTCCAGATTCTGCTTTCCATGCAGGAGGGATTATGAGCTACTTCTGTTCTGAGACTTGAACCTCAGAGAACGTTCTAGTGGTACCTTGCCAGTTAATTCAAGAGTGTTGTAGTTACAGACCCTGACCAAGCAAACTGTCTGTGGGATCTGCTGGTTGCTGGGCAGGCTTGGACTCTTTGGCTGTTGTGGCTGCAATCTTAGCCCGTGGCTAACAGTGCTGGATCCAGAGATTCGGCTTGGAGGGTTGTTTAAACCTCATGGTGGAATAGTCTTAGTGTGACTTATCTACCAATAAACCTTCTAAAATATGTCTTTCAGAATCTTGTAATTAGTACTGATCTCTATATCATCTTTAATCTCTCAAGGAAACTTTACTTGGGGTTTGATGGAGAGGTAATTTTTGAAATAAGATGGAAAATTCTAGTAAAACCTAGCAAACCCTAGTAAAGGAAATTCTTCCTCATGACTTCCTATTTTAAAAAGTCATGTGACAATCCCCTACAGTTTGAGTAGAAGAAAATTCTCCAGTATGACCAGTGTCTTCTATAACATCCAAAATCGTTATAGCAATGGAAGATAGTATATGGAAAATATATTTAGTTTTCCAATTTGGTTCTTCTGTATAATCTAGTTTGACTACTTTGAGTAATTTTTTTGATAGTCCATTCATGTTTTACTGTCAGGATCTTTCCAACTGATAGCATTACAAGAAGGAAATTATTTTGAGGCAGAATTAAGCTGGGTAGTACCCACTGAATTTGAAAGGGAAAATATTCTGACTACAGAAGTCATTCAAATTAGCAAAAAGGCTCTGGGAGCCATCATAACACTTCCAAGGCATGTTTTGTCTAGGTAGAAAAATTGTTTGTTATCCTTCCTTACTCTGAATGCATTAGAAATTCCCTGTAGTAAGCCCTAAGGGAAGTTTGCCTTGGAGTGCATTTCTCTCCTTTAACACTTCCCTGATGCAAATTATTGATGCATGATTGCAAGCTCCAATTGTGACAGCATTTCTATGTTTTAGCTTTAATGAACCTACATGATAGTTATTTGGAAACATTAAGGCTCATTTAAAACACTGTATTGATGATCAAGTGGCAAATACCATTATATCATTGGGAAATCTGTCAGCAATAGTTACTTGTTTCCATGCCTTCAGCACATTCATCAAAGGGATAACAAACAGATACTTTTTTGAATTTTAATGAAAAAATTGTAGTGCAGGCACAAGGCTTTAAAATTCAAAGGTCTATAAATAATGAATTTTTTCAGCAATGGTTACTGTTTCTTTATCTTTAGGAAAAATAACAGCTATATGTTGTATTTTGTTGCTAACAGCATGCTTTAATATTTATGAACTGCCAGTTTTCTATAGACACAGAAATTTGGTAGTTGTCACTGTAATGGTTTGTTATTTATATGCATCTAAATTTTACAGAAGTAGAATACTATAAGTTTATTAAATTTGCACTAACCAGACCCTCTTTTACTGTTATGTTCAATATAGAGCAACTTGAAAGCTACAGAAGTGCTGTCTTACAGTCTGTCACCAGAAAGCAGCCCACAGGCCTTGGCTCAAGAGAGGTCACTGGTACTCTGTGTGTGTGTGCAGGACCTCAGCCTGCAGGCAGGAAGCAAATTAAAGAAACAAGGCTTTCTGTTTGGTGTAATTTCATATCTTGGGATGAATGGAGTCATTGTGGCAATAACTAGATTATCTGATTAGGAGATGGATTTTACTGCAGTTGTATAGCTCCATTTTCTAGGAGGAGTTAACATCTTTTGAGTTTTATGGATACTGCTGGTGTTTTGAGAGGCTTCTGAGTATGTTACAAAAAGACTTCCTCTCAAGCTCAGTTTGGACACTGCTGCAGTAGTATGACATACAAGCACTTGTGATTTTCTAAATTACTTTAAAACCTTTTAAATCTAGAAGCCCCAGGCATCTGCACTTAAGTTTCAATTAGCCTCTGAGGATTTATTTGATTCCACAAAATGATCTCTCAGAGGTGTAACATGAACCTTCAATATTTATTGAGAGAGTATTTTAGCTATGTTAAGGTGTTTTTGTTCTGTTTTGTTGAATTACCAAAGGAATTGTAGAAATTTATCATTGCTTGACAGTGGTAGTTGTGTACATGCCCTTTGTCAAACTTGACTGAGTCAGTATAAATATATATGCTCTCTATGTGAAATGTTACTTCGCTTAAGCAGTGTCTAGATTTTTTTAATCATTTTTACCTCCGGATAAAGAGCTAAATCATTGCCTCTTTTGTTTTGTGGGTGAAGAAAGATGTATTGTCACTTCTAATGTCCAAAATGTTGATGCATACTGTCTGCTTTATTACTAAATAGCTTTCTTCTCTTCCTCTCCATCTTTTTAAATGTAGCTCCTCTGCTGCCACATAAAAGGATATTACAAAATATGGATTGTTTGAATAAGAGTTTCTGAATCATGTTCTGCAGAGCCTAATTTTTAGACATCTAGCACAGGAAACAGAATTTAGAAGGAGTTGCTTGAGTCACTTAAAAAGGATGTAGATCTCTGAAAAGCAATGAAAAGAAACTTGCATGCAGTGCAAGGAACAACCTAGAGCAAATAGAAACCACTGTGGTATCTTCAGTCTTTATTTCCACTTTATCCTATCTCTGCTCTCCTATAGAGTACAGCTGCCTCAGCAGCTCCAAGAAAGGTGGTTTGCTCTCTGTTATCTAAAAAATACATTTTTTAACATTAAAAGATTCCTGCCAGTTAGTTTTGTTTTATTTCAAAGAGTTTAGAAAAAATAGCATTTTGAGGTTTTAGGATAGGAATTGGAAATCTGCAGATTCTATTTTTTATTTTCTTTTTTATTATTATTATTAATTTCAATAGGATTATTATATTTTTAGGTACCTAAAAAGCTTTGTAGTTCTGGCACAAAATGCTACATTAGAAAAACCAAGCGAAAACCCAAACAAAAAAGTGGAAAAAAATCCCCAGCATCTCCCACAGATATTTCTGAACATTATGCTATTGGCATAACTATGGTAAATTAGGGCACACAAAGTCTGAAGGAGTAGTATTAACAGGAATTAATTTCAAGTTTTTCATTTTTACTGTATTTTCTTGTTTGATATAAATGTGTTTACCTTAAGAATCTCTGAAGAACAGTCCACATAATGAAAACAGCTTTATTCTGTTTGAGAGTGAATGAATGAAATCTCCATTTACTTCTATTTCTTTCTGCATTTGCAAGATCTTTATCTGTTCTGTAATTCAGTTTTCATACTAGTGCAGAATGTGTTACAATATGAATAATTTGAATCATGATTCACGTGGTCTACTCCAATGTACTTTGGTATTTTATAATTCATGCCAAAATTTAATTTCCACACCTGTGTCCATGAAGACACTGTCATTGCAGATTTTGCAGAGTAATGTTTTTAGAAGTAGATTCCTATGTGTGTTCAGTGATTCTTCCTGGGAGTACTGCTTGAGACTAGAGGTAAAAAGAAGACGAGGAGTGGGACAGATGGAAAAAAAAACAACCCCAGAACAATCAAAAACAGAGGAGAAAGGAATTCAAACAAATACAGAGCTAGTCCATAATAAATATATTTGAGGTGCTAATTCAGATCATCACATCTGTGTAAAGCAGAACCTTACTACTTGATTTTCACATAGCTCTGCCTTTTGTGTGCAAACTCCTACTTGGATGAGAGTACCGCATCTACAGTTCTCACTATATTCAGTCTGAAACTGTCATTCAGTGGCTTTTTGGGAATTTTGAACAAGGTTTCTTGGGTCAAATACACAGACAATTGTTGTTTAGATGCCCAAGCTTCTTGCAATGTATGGCCTGTGATAGATTTCTAAAACAGAAGCCTTGGGGGACGGCAGCATTCAAGAGCACAGTTCCTGTGAGAGGTGCTAAATAAGAAGAAATGTCTGAAGTGAGAGGCAATGGCAGATGTTTTGGTAATAACAGCAGTAAACACTACAATCAGTTTTAATGGCATTAATTAAAGGAATTAAATTTTCTCCTCCTCTAGCATGGACTAACCACAGCACTTTGCTGTGCTGAGGAACACTGCTGCTCATGACTTTGATAAAGACTTTTTAACTGGGTGGTTCTTTATCTTTTGTTAAGCAGCAGTGACTATAATGCCTTCAAATGAAGGAGAGTTTCTTCTATAGGAATGAAGAATTGTCTAAATGTAGTTATATGGAGATGTCCTTTTGTGCTTGAATGTATAAAGAAATTAGATTTGGCTGAAATTGCTCTCCATATCATTCAGTAGAAGTAAGTGGTGAAGTAAGGTATCTCAGAGAAAAGGTCTGAATACTGACGGATTATTATTTTTTTTTGTTTCACTTGAAGATGTGCTTTGAAGTATTGGAATCTTAAATCTGAGATGCACTTTTTGGTGTCTTGTAAGGATTGGAAATTCTTGTGCTTCCACCCTCCTCAGTGGACCACAGCTACAGCTCTTAAGCAGCAGTGAATCCTAGAATTCCCACAAGCACCCCCTAAGAGATGTATTTTTTTAAAATGTCAGAAACAAAACCCCGTTCCCTGTTTGTTTTGATATTTTTCTCTTAGAAGAAAGTGTCAGTTACAACCTATTTCACTTTCCACTGATCACATTTTCTGACAGCCAAAGTGTTCAACTGGGTAACTTCTAATCAGTCTAATTGTCATCTGTTAAAGCATCCCAGGTTATAATGAAGGATCCCCAAACTGCAGTCTCCAGAGACATTTCTGTAGTGTTTATCTTCTAGTGTAATCCAAGTGTTCAGTAAAAATTAAAGTTGATGGGCTATATGTTTCCCTTTGACTGACTCTTTATGATCAGCATTTACTTACCCATATCCACGGAGATGGATTCATCATTTCTTAAACACATTCAAGTATGAATTCGAGTTTGGATCAGGTTGTAAACATAAGAAGGCAGACAGAAGTGTAAATTCTTTTATTCAGGTTTTTTGGTGGCTTTTTGCTTTTTTGTTTTGTTTTAATTACAAGAACACATTTCGGAGTAGCAATATGGTTATTAGTGTCAGCCTAGTACTCATCAGCCATTACAGACACTTTAATTCATATATTACAGGAGATCAGAGAAAAGAAAAAGCAAAAGTTAACATAGGCATGAAGAACAAGTACTGAACTTCATGGATCTTGAAGGGAATGACTTCAAACTTCCAAAAAATTCCAGTTTGTAATAGCAACAAGGGTCTCCGTATCAATGCTTTTTAAAGCTGGATGGGGACACACTGCACCATCAGCTTTGTCAGAGGCCCTTAACCATCCTTGATCTTTATTTGCCAGAGGCTCTTAATCTTCCTTGATCTTTATTTGACAGATAAATGGCTCATACCTTGGTTTTTAATGCTTTGTTTCAAACTCTGAGAGAAGAGAGGGAAGTACAGCATGCTCTACTTTGCCTAACATACATATAGAATACTTTGATCTGGTAAAAATGTATTATGTCAAACAAAACGCTGCGAGGACCTCAATAAAGAGACATGACACAACTCTAAGCGTTGTCCTAAATTTCTCCATAAAAAAGGTCTCCATAGCAGCATTGAGCAACACTGTCAGCTGAGCTGAGCTCTGCCTTCCTGCAGTGGCAGCACTCTGAACCTGTGGAAAATGGCTCTTCTCTATTTATTTCTGCACCTGCAGGATGTTGGAGCTTTGATTAGATCTAATTAGCTGACTTTTATGCAATTTATGTCAAGCAAGTAGTTAAAAGTACTGATTGTCTTATCTCAGTTAGGCACTGAGGTCGAAGATGGGCTCTTCTTCTTTTCCAGGCAGGTTCTTAAAATTTCTTTCCATGTTTAAGGTTCTGACTGGAGAGGTGTAGCTGGTGCTCATCCTGACACTCGCTCATTTCTGTATACCTGTAACCTGTTTGTCTGTGTGCAGGTGTGTGTTTGCTGTTTAAAGGGCATATAATCACTATATTTTGATTGCCATAATTAGGTTTTTTAGAATATGGAAATTCTTTTCAACTCAGCATGAGGAATCTGGCAGTTTGTTATTGAGATGGCTGGAGCTGACTGTGAGGCTCCTACCATGAGCAATGACTCCTCTGAGTTTACTGGTATTGTGATTCTTGCAGGTTGTTACTGTCCACTGTATATACTAACAGTGTTTAAATATTAGTCACAGAGACAATGCATCTACAAAACTAGCTTGTAGTTTGTCTTCTGCTAGCTCTTGCTTATTTTTCTTGGTTTTTTTCTTCTTGCCTGTTAGTTGATCTTATTTTGTAAGGCTCAACTCCATCTGAAAGCTGCTACTGATGACAGAGTATTTTTCCACTTCAGAACACAGGGGAAAAAAAGGAGTGTATATGTGTATGTAGAAAATACATGCCTTAATGACTGCAGGGCTTCAAAAATGCCAAAACCTATGATCTCCTATTTTGAAAAAGTGAGTCTGAGTCATGGCTGACATTCTTCAGTAGAGCATCTATTAGCACCAGTAAAAAGGCTGCAGTATTTCCCTTGTGTGGGAAGAGTTTTATTCCTGTAGCTTAGTGCTTAGGAATAAATTCTAAAGGCCAGTTAAAAATTGTATTTTTTTGAAAATAGAGATTTAATAACCATTTTTGACCAAAAGTTAGATACTGATCCAATGCCAGTGCTACTGCTGATTTAGAAGAGGTGATGCCTTAGTAAAGGCTACTATTAAGAAACTATTTCACTTTGTATGAAATAGCATCTGTTTCTATGAAGTTGGTTTGTTGCAAAAATTCAGTTAAATAAGGTTTGTTTCACAATTGTAGTGTAGTGGTACAAAAGGCATATTGTGTTTTAGAGATTTGTGTATTTTTAATGTTACCTTAAGGAGTCATAAAAATGTGAACTTCTGTTGATATAGTGATATAGGTTGGGCATGAAATTGCTGAATTTTTGTGTTTTGTACAGTGGTGAGAGGCTATTTTCTGAATGTGCAGGGGGTGGCCAAGGATTGTGAGTACGGAGGCTGACAAGATTGACTGTCCCAACCCCTCCCTCAGGATTTGATTGGGGCTTTTCACCTTCCTCCTTTGACGCTGTTGAGTAATTGTCCTCTCCATGTTAAGTTTTGCTCTGTTGCCTTCTCCTTTCTCTGAGCAATGTTACCATTATTTCTGTTCAGAAGAGACAGACCTCTTTTTCTCTGAGAAAGAAGCCACAAAACCGCTTAATCTGAAGACCAAGAATTTTCTTTTTCCATCAATGTTTCTGTAGATGATATCTAGCAACTGAAATAGGGAAAAAAGCCAAGGATCCATGTAGAATGTTCAACCGACACGTGGCAGCTGTATATAAGTGAGAATGGTCACAGTTCTGTTGTGATTTATGGTAAGAGTTGAACTGCACAGAGCCTGGATGGGTCTGGGAACTTTAACCAGCACATTTAGAAAGAGATTTCTGGATATGATTGTGCAAACTGAATTAACCCTTTTTTCCCCAACTATTATGATATATTGATCAAATAAGAAAACACTTTTTCCAGAGAAAAGTGTTACAAGAGATTCTTGTACGTGTTCTCAATATGTCCTGACACAAACTCAATGGAAAGGGATTCAGTTCCTCTGTGGTAAGTCAGAATAAAAAAAAATCATCTGTGGTTTTTGGAACAAATTCGATATAAACTGAAATCTGCTATTTATAGCCTTTCCATCCAATCTTCTCCACAATATGGCAGAAAATATAAAAGTATTTAAGAATTTCCAGGGTTTTATTCGGCTATGCCAATTATTTTTTTCAGCGAGTATTGAGTTTTACTCACTGGTATGGTTAAGTTATATAAGAAATATAGGACTAGGTTAAATATAAAAATTTCTTTGTCTTTGCTGAGAAGATGCTTTGATTTGATTATGTAACCAAATCTGGATTTTTTTTTTTTAATTATTTTAGATGCATGGTTATTAAAAAGTATTCCTAAATGAGTCTTTGATGCTTGAGGTGAAACTTAATTCTCTAGGGGAAAAAAACCCAGGGGTCCAAGAATTGGTTTTCTCCTCTGAAGTCTCTTCACCTTTTCCCTGTGAAACTCTTACTGTCAAACCTTTGAAAAATCAGGTCTTAAAGATTCTTAGATGTAATATAAGTAGGAATGCCTGAAAAGCCTTTGATTAACAAAGAAAACATATTTCAGTTGAAGCTTAGGTGTATATCTTGAACAGGAGGTTACTTGGGTTTGTTATTTGGTATAGCTGTACTGATATGAAGCCACTGGTAAGAGCTATACTGCTGCAAACCTTTAAGGTAGGCAAGAAGATCATCTGTTTGTCCTAGTTATGGTTATTTCGGCCTTAAAGTGGAGTAAATTCAGCTAATTAAATACGAAGCGGCAAACTTACTGCCGCTGAGTTCTTGTGAATTCACACACCCAAAAAGGCTTAAAGAATGCAGACCAAGCAGTTCAAACTAGTGCAAAACTCTTTAATTTGCACAAGTAGGTCTCAAATCTCTTGAGAATAACTAGTTTTTAAGGGATTTGATTGTGTGTTTTTTTGGGGTGGGTTTGTTTGGGTTTTTTTGTGAGTTTTGTTGTTGTTTTTTGAGGGAGGTGGGGCTTGGGAGGTGTACTTTTTTTAGAGAGGGGTTTTTGTTTGGGTTTTTAGGGCAACTCTTGATTCTTGGCTTCTCAGACCTTACAAATTGACATAAACTGGTGCTGATCTTGAAGAACATGAGCCCCTTCTTCATGCATAAACAAATATATGTGGGGCTATGGAACAGAAGAGATCTGGGAGTTGATGAGGATTTAAAAACTTGACAAATATCCTAAGTTGCTTACTTTAGGACAGCTCCCATATCCTGCTCCCTGAATGTGTGTGCCAGAAGAGAGGCAGCTTTGCAAGAAGGTGACACAAAAGTCTGTGCATGGTCTTTCTGCTGATTATGTTGACTTAGGCTCATGTAAGCTTTTAAGTTCCTAACATGTGCATTGAACTGGAAATTACCTTCCTGAAAGAAACTGGAAGAATTATAGTTATCTAAAATCAGAAAGACCTAGAGTCCCTGAGGATCAAATCATTCAGTCTAAAGGTTTTCTCCAGCCAAGAAAGCTGAAAGGTCATGTGGAAGAGCAAGTTGAGATTTTAAAACTTGCTTTTTGTGAATCTGAGATGTTTAGAATGTTATAGTCACATTTTGCTTTAGATCCTGGGTTTTTCTGAGTTCTTGTACTATAGAAAAATACTCCCTTTTGAGATGGATTCAGCATCAATATTTGAGATTGGTGCTGTTGTCTGTGACAGGTCTGTTGCTAAGCATATAATTGGTAATCCATTTCCTTTCCCTCGTCATAAGCAGCTTTGTTTTTATGAAATGTAATCCTTATATCCTTATAATGTATAAAATGTATCCTTGTAATGGATGATTCTTTTTTATAAAAAAAGCTTTCCAAAAGTTCCAAAAGTATAACAAGGCTTGTGTGTTTTCTGTAGAAGGCTTCATGTACTGAGGATTATAGAGGACTATTGTATGTAGAGTAGTTATTTTTTTTTTTACTTTTACTAAGCACTAGATTTGCTAAAAATATGGTTTCAAATTGTTTTAACATGGTGAATTTGACCTAGATTTGTCAAATTGTTTAAAATATGGTAACTTGTTTACAAATATGCCTTGTAAGAGAGGAAAAGGTGAGGTGTTTCTATGATGATAGAGTGCTCCAAGAATTCCCTCACTGATGCTAAGGAAAATAGGTGTGATTTCTTGAGCCTGCAAGTAAATCAGAGGCAGGCATGATGGAAGCAGTGATTTTATTGACCTGTGCAAACTGTGGTGATCAAGCCCATGACTGCTTGTCAGGTACTGTGGTCAATTATGACTGGATGATTTTGCTCTCTTAGTCATCTTCCCTCTCTTTCATTTCCCAATTCTCTCCCTACCACTTTTGTCTCCTCCAAAGTAAATATTTACTCTTTTCCCATTGGTCCTGATTTTTATGGGTTTGACACCTTTGGTGTTTCAGATCATTACCCAAGTAATTTCTACCAGGGTTAACAATTCCCATAAGCTGGTACCCCTCTTTGGTTGTTATATCCTGTCTGTTTCTGCCATTTCCTATGGTGTTGTCATGTTAGTGTAGCCTCAGGGTTACATTTGCAGGCATATTATTGTCTCTTTGATATGAGGATGCTAGGGCAATGTCATGTTCTTGACTTGTTGGTATAGCTGTAGATTCAGGGTGTACTGTTTATTTGCATCTCTCAAGAGTTTCAGTGGCCAGTCTTTGGAGAAAGTGCCCAATAGCAATGCTGCCTTTTGTGAATGCAGTGGATGAAACATGCAGCACGATAACAAGCTTGGGGTTTTAATCTGTTTTGAGGGAGTTTCTATCTTAATGCTGTGGGAAATGCACTGTCTCAATGCAGTTAAGGTATTTGGAGTCACCCACATTGTTTTGCTTCCCAGAAGCAAGTGCTCAGTGTGATCCAGATGGAATTTAGATGAGTGTAATATGTAGATAGATACTTGGTGTGTTTTTTCACACTGGCTGCGAAAAGGAAAATAACTTGCAAGCATCCTAGGTGTCTCTTTCCAATAGTAAACTTCTGCTGCAAAAAAGGAAATTCCAGGGGCCAGATACCAGGAGTTACAAGTTACAAAAAATACAAGTTACAAAAGAAGCTGGAATGTGTCTAGTAATCTGGACATAAAATGTTTGGTGGTTTTGTAGTAATTCAGTAATCTATATATACCTATCCGTCTAGACTTGAAATTGAAGACAAAGAAAAGATTTAAGTCTCACAGGGTGCATTTCAGAACAGTGCAGAAGTGGCAAAAAACTGTGCAAAGAAACAAAGATGAACATCTTTATCTTCATCTCGAGTGATAGAAGAAAAGGTGTCAACAAAGTGCAAGTCAGTATCTCTGTGTTTAGTTCTGGCCTATTACGTGTGTTTGAAGATAATCACTTCCAGCAAAGATAGAAGTTGAATTTAAATTCTCTCATTAAATTAAAATTATTTTATTCATAGAAGCATAGCTTCAATATAGAAATAGGGAAATGTGAATGTCAGCCTAAAAACGCCTGTGGCTTAGGAATTACCTATATAAGAACAGGGGCAGGGGATATTATTCACCTATCCCACTCTATAGGCATCCATAATCAGTGTTAAGAGAAGGAGGCTGTTCAAGAGAGTGGTTTAGTGCTTTCTCAGGTGTTTGGGTTATTTTGTAGACGTTTAGTTTGAATTTTAACTAGCTGTGAACCCTGGAAGGTAAATAATTCCCTTAATAGTCTTAATAATAAGACTTGTTTCTCTGTTTTGGTCTTTTCACTTCTGAGTGTCATTGTTACCCTTAGAAAATTGGTACTCATCAGAACAGCAAAACAATACACATTTCTTTGTGGATTAATAATTGCAAATTTATTCAAACCAAATTTTTTTTTAAGTTTCAAACTGTTTTGTTGGGGTGCTTTTAGTTGGTTTTGGTTTTTTAAGGCTTGTTTTAGTCCCTCTGCTTTTGGGAAGTTTGGAGTAAAATGCAAGTAATACTTACACACACACAGAGATCTAGCCATTAAGTGACTCAAGAGTTTGGAACTGCAGTATGGAGAAATGAAGTTTATAATAAATTTTAAAATTAAATTAGTCCTTTCCTATTTCACAATAACAATGATCGATCAGTGACGTCTTGTCCTGCCCATCTGTGCCAAGGAAATTCTGGCAAAATTTTAGGAGCAGTAAGCTTCCAGGTCTGTTCTCAGCTTTGAAGCAAGCAATTAAGACTCCAGCATAGGTGCATTCACATCGGTCACATTAAGGAACAGTGGAAGACAAGAAACCGTTACATAACACATAAGAAGAGTACTGCTGTTGGGGGCTTCCTTGGGAGCTGATAAGCAAGGGAGAATATTGTGACCACTGGTATTCACCAGGCTGGCAGTACTGAAACTCTGTACTGTACCTCTTAATGCACTCTGTATACTTGAGAGATAATTAATTCGTTGGAAATATATTTTGTCCTGAAATCTTTTGGCATTAATATAAAGAATGTTCTACTGACAAACAAAAAAGTGTGTGAATTACTGTTATTCCCATCTGGAGTCATTGCTGCTTGACTATTTTCTAAGGGTAATAAAACAAGCTTTCTAGAGAAAAGTAAGACCAAACAAAATAGAGGATTTCTGCTAATCCTTTGAAAGTTCTTAAATACTTAGTATAATTATTGGGAGGAAACCTCAGAGGTAATTTCAGCAATGCATCTCTTTGCAGGTGTTGAGTGCAGAGCATTAGTGGCAGGGTTCTTAGCTTTCAAATGTTGTTCCTCAGACAGTGTTTCATGGGAAGTGGGTACACACTGCCATCCCCTATGGCATGTTTGTAGATATATTTCATGCCTGCTTCCTGTTCATTTGGATAAGGATTGTGTCTCTTGTTGGTACCTTGAGTCTTGCACCAATTCCATTGTTCTCGAAGAAAAAAACCATAAAACCAGCAATGGCAATGAAATAAAGTAATAGTTTCAATAAATTTAAAATTATGGAAAACCCCCAACAACCAAAAAACAAACATACA
The DNA here is from genome assembly GCF_021018805.1 of Prinia subflava. NCBI lineage: Eukaryota > Metazoa > Chordata > Aves > Passeriformes > Cisticolidae > Prinia > Prinia subflava. The sequence continues at coordinate 3,925,781 of NC_086283.1, read as the reverse complement.
TACAAAACCCAAGCAAAAAACAGAAACCAAAATACCCCAAAAATCTCTAAAACCACAAAAACCCAATCCCAAACTTTCCTCAAGCTAGTTGATTACTGACGTGCAAATACTTGGTATATTGGAAGGTTTGTTGTGTTAGATACAGTCCCACTGTAGGCTTATACTAACTTAATTGGAATATGGGTAAGATATTAATAGGTAAAATCTTAATACAATTGTTTTGTAAGGAGTTCTTTACAGACTTTCAACTCAAAACAGTTGAGTTCTGCCACAATGTGTTCTTGTTGCAACAGATGTGCTACAGGTGTGAAAGTGATGGTGGTTGTTGTTGTCTATGCTTTCAGCCACAACAGAACTTCAGAGAATTGTCTTGCTAAGCTTTCTCACTTTTTTTTTAAACCTCGTATCTTGTCAAACCAGGTGATTGTGGAAGTGCATTTTGGAGGCTGCAGCAACCTGAGCGGTTCCAAAGTCCTAAGTGCTGTCATTAGAGGCAAGAGAGAATCCTTAACGTTGTGCCTTCTTCCATTTATCTCTCGTTTAAATCATAAAGATTTGAGTCCAATAAAGAAACTGAGTGACTCGTGGCTATCTCTCTTTTCTAAGCCTCTTAAAGAAGAGAGATGAGTGGAAAGAAAAAGCTGTGATACTCATGGAGTTTTGTACAGCTGAAGTAGTAATTCCCTGAAAAATAACACTTTACTTTCTTGGTAGAACCAACTTAGAGAATAATTTTCTAGATTGTTCCCGAAAGTTGTTGCTTTCAAGACCTTCATGGCTATCCACTTCCCCATCTACTGTATTTAATTTGATTTTTGAGGCACCTCTTGTCTGGTGCTGCTGGTCTGCATTGTCACTCATTCATTTCTATGCAAGCACCTTTCTGGTTTCTCTGAGTGTTTCTCATGATTAGAAAGTACTTCATATAATTATCCATAAAGCTACCTTATAATCATATTTCAAACCCTGTCTTAAGTTCTCTGTCAGGATGCCTGTGGAAAAAAAAAAAAAAGATAACATTTTCTCAGAGAACCAAGAGCACTGCTTATTAAACTGGTGTCTTAGTGATCTTATAATTCCCTGATCATCTGCTTCTTGTCGTATCGATTGCAATTCTTAAACATGAAAGCTTTGTGCCACATGTAGCATATTTGGCTCTTTGTTTATTAACAGAGTTGTATAGCAGTATGAGAGTACAGCTGACTAAAAATAATCCAAATTTCTATAGTGTTCCTCGCTTTGTCTCCTATGGTAAATGCACAAGTCCTTTGGACGCTACAATATCATGATTTCAAACTCCTCCCATGCAAAGGGACAAGCCACATAAGAAAGGGGCTTGTTTCATCATGGGTCTTTTAGCCTGATGCTTTTGTCAAGAACAAAGGAATTTATTATATCATTTGGTGTAACTAAGGCTTAAATCGAATATGTGGTGTTGCATTCATGGTTACTTTGTGGCAACAGTATGGCTGCTGTGTCTTTACATGTCTGACATTTCTAATTTTCTTGCCATTTCTGATTTGAATGTGCAAATACTGCAAGTTCCTGATATTGATGAATTCTAACATGTACAGATGAATTCAGTCCTACCTTTAGAAATTGTGATTCAAAATATGACATTGTTAGTTCTCAAAATAAATGTATGTTATATTCACAGCTATGGCTTGGTTTCTTCTGTGTAAGACTTTATTTTAGAATTAAGTGGAATGCAATTCTACTTAATTCTAAAATAAATAAAATTAAGTGGTATGTGCAATTATAAAATGCAGACAATTTAAATCTCATGAAACTGCTGTTTTGCTGACGTGGCCTTTTCTAGATTGGCTTGACACACAGGGTGAAGTATGCAGCCAGTTTGCATATCTCTGTTGTTGGCCTCAATATTAATACCCACCCAGCATGTGTGAAATACTTCTGAAAGATCACAGACCACAGCTGATCCATGATAAAAGCACATGAAGCAGAAAAATATTATAGAAATTCTCTCTTCTTCCACTGCTAAGGCTAATTCTTTATTTCACTGTATTATGAAGGAGAATTGATACTAATCTGTCTGAAGTCTCAGAACATGCTTTTTCCTCTTGCTGTAATGTGTAACTTCCAGCAGAGCACTTAATGTATTTGTGTATAAGTTTGTGAGGACTTGAAGAATAACATATCTGGCAAGCAACAGAAGAATATGAATCTTTGGTCTCAACTATTAATTTGCACAAAGTTGTTGAGTAGTTACCCAAGTGTGAGGGTTCTGTTGTTATATCAGGCTTCTAGGAAATTACTGTGATCACTTTCCTCAGAATTTGACCAAAATTTGGCCATGGAGGTACTCTAAGTTTTTGTGCCAAAGTTGTGGATTTGGTGTAGTTAAGTCCAGAGAAATGTATGGCCAGCTTGCTAAAGACTGTCTAAACCTCTCTGTATTAGAAACAGCCATGGGAAAATTCCTGAACACAGGAATATCAGATAACTGAAATACCAGAACCTGTAATTTTGTCTTTGGGCTGTAGTAAACAGGATATATGATATGATTCTGTGCTACATTATCCTCAGCTATTTAGCCAAAACATCCACCAAAGCAGCATTTGATGTTTGGATAATATTTCATCAGGTTACAAATGGATTTGATGGTTAAATGTATGGTAAGGTGAAAGATCAATTATAACAGATTAATGCAAATTCTATGCTACCAAATATCTTAGTAAATTAATCTTGTATGTGTTTATCTGTCACTATAAAAATGTTACTAATCTCTAGAAAATGCTACAATCTCAAAGGTTACTGTTTTTTTTTTAAAAAAGGTAAATAATTTTATTTCTTAGATTTAAACTAAGTAAAGGATATCTCTTTACTTCACCTTTTACAGTGTCATCTGAAACAGGAAGTCTCCATTTTTTTAAAATTAATGTTATTAGCAGCTTTAGAAACTGTTAATTGGTGTGGTCAAATGAAATAACTATTTTAATACCAATGAACTAATTATTACAATGCTGGAATTTTGTGGTCTGGCATATGTTAGGGTGCTGATTGACATGATCATATGTTTGTGTAGATACCATTCTCTATAGCACAGTAAATTCTTCAGGTGCAGAGTTCATTAAATGATAGGATAACTGAGTCTCAGCAGTATTTAGAGACTGTGTAGAAGTAAATGTAAAATTTTCATGGCTGTTCACTAGTGCTTTTATGGGATGTGTTCAGTGTCCTGTATCCTGATGATCAGCTGAATATTTATGTGGCTCACTAGGTTACTACTGAATGCAGAGAGGTTTCCAGGTGACAGCTTGCCCTTACTTAAAGCACCTTATTATTGTAATTATCATGCTTTTAGCATGACTTTCAAATCCTAAGCTAAGTGTGTAAGTCTGTCAGTAAGCAAAGACATTTATTATATTTTGAGATATAATGCACCTAGAAGCCTCTGAAAGTATTTTCAGAATGGAGTATCATTTTCTGTTCCAGCAAAGGTAATTTTATGACACAAGGCATTTCCTGGGACTGCCACTGCAGAGGCAGCAGACTGCATGCCTCCTGTATGATGCTGGAGTTGTTTTGTGAGTAGGAGATTATAAGATGTACCAGTGATATGTGTGCAGTGGGGTCTGTGCTCAGCAATGGCAACCCTCTGTCTGCAACTCTTAATTTTCTTCAATATATCCTATTCTTTCCTATTATAAGACTTTTTTCTTATTCACAGCTTTCTGGGAACAGAGGGAAGGAATATTTTGGTTATGTGTGACAAAGAAAGGGAAATATCTTTCATTTTCTTACATTTTAACACCTGTAAAAGGTACACATTCCAGGATGGGAGAATACCATGAAAACCAAATTTTTTGCTCAAGAGAGGAGATCACTTGTAAGATCTAATATATTTGTTTGCATTCTTCCAATATCCTAGGTCTCAGATGTAAAACAGAATGCTGTGCCACAGAATATTGGATGAACCTCAAAGATTTTTCTAAGCACAAGACTGAAGTCTCTCCTCTGAAAGTCTCTTTTTTGTTAGAGCACTTGACAGAGATGGCTACATGGAGCATTCAAAATGTGAAAAGAAATCCTGATGGCATCCCTCTTAAGATTAGCTTGATGCAACTCAAAACATATAGCTACATTAAATTTAATAGAAGCAACAGTAAAACTGTCAAAGATGCTTCATCCTCTTGAAAAGGACATGGAAGGGGGTAGTAATGTTGGTCTTGGAATTTTATGACAATATTTTATATTTGGATTTGAGTTTTGGGTTTGTGTCAGGGTTATTTTCATTTGGTGTGTTTTGTGTGTATGTTGCTTTCCTCTTGACATTCAAATGGAAAAAATAATATGTAATCTGGGACTGGCAAACTCAGAATATCTCATTCTGGAATATTCTTGAAAGGGTTTCTTTCATATATACAGCTGGCAGGGCTACTTCCAAAAAATAAAGGGCCTTCAATGTCTGCCATTTTGTTTGTCTGAAAATGGTCATGAATTCTGTACTAGCAAAATGGCCTAACAAAATTTGTCTAGTAAAAGTTAATGCCAGATGGCATAAAAATTATGTTTCTTAATCTTATTCCGTGCAGGGAAGACAGAGTTGGCATTAAGTCATATGATATTGTTTGGCCATCTCTTTGCATTTCTTTTTGCTCTTCCCCTCCATCCCTCTTGTACCAGTACATGCCAGGGAAACTTTGCTACTCCATCAGATTAGTTTGGTTTTAAAGCAACATAACTGACAGCAGAATACATATTTATTATGTAACAGGCAAACCTCACATGTTTTGTTTTCTTTGCGCTTGCCATTGTAGCAGAAACTTTTTTTTTTAATATTAATTTCTTGCTGTAAAGGGTTTCATGCCTCAGAGTAGGTCTTAGTCATGTTGTGAAATTTAAGTTTCTTGGCTTCTTTGACCAGAAGTGAACCTTAAGATTTTTATGGAAATAAATTCCCATCAAACGTGAATTTTCAAAAGTGCTTCCCAATGAGCTGGGGTTCAAGATACTAGACAAACAATGTGGCCACCAAAGCGCGAGCTCTGAATTCTGCCATGAGACACAATAGATCTGCAGTGCAGTTGTAATGAAAAATGTTGTTTATACTCCTTAATACTTTGGAATGTATGTAGTCAAGGTTAAGCTCTATGGCCAGTGTTTTGTTCCGTTGGTATGAATTACAAATTCTGCTATCATCATCATCATCATCATCATTGTGTTTTCCATGCCACTCTGGTACAGTGCCAGGTTGGCCTTAGCCAGCTCCCCACCCAAATGCTCTCTGTCCCCATTCTCAGCAGCAGGATGAAAATTCTCAAGGTTTTGAGATAGATGGAGTACCCTGCTATTTAAGTACACCCAATATGCCACCAGTTGCTCTCTCCATCTTAAGTTTAAAGGTGAAATCATGTTACTGCTAAAACAGATCTGTCATGGTGAGTACTCATACTAAGTCTAGATATCCAAATCAGATGCTGAAGTTAGGCTTGTTATACAGAGGAGGAACTTTTAAGGGGCATGCAGAAGTTACATGCCCACTATCCATCATACAAAAAATACTGCTTGAAAAGTCCTTTTTTCATTTTGTATAGCAGATGGCAAGGTTGAAGTAATGTAAAAGGTTTCTGCTGCTAGTGAGATTTCAGTTAGACATAATGCTCTTACTGAATTCAGGACAGGTTAACAGAATTCAGTCCTGTCTGATCATTTTCCATGACCGAACAGGTAAATGTTCTATTGTGTTTTTCAGTCAAAATTATTCAAAATAAAAAAATTAATTTAGAGAGCATCCAAACTAACTAACCCAAATAATTCTGGAACAGCCTTGTTAGGAAGCAACTCAAGATACAACTGTGCCAAAAGCTCTTAGGAGGATATACCTTCAACCAAGATAGATAGTGGGAAGGAGGTAGGGACAGTGATAAGCAGCCTGAAGGTGATCAGTGTTCAACTAACTTATCTTGGTAGATAGTGTTAAGCATTGTCTTGGTTTGGAAAGACAGGTATCTGTCAGGGAAAACTGGAGTTTCCCTTGGAATGGAGAATGTAAAAACCCCCTCCCTCCAAATTATTGCAGTTTTGCAATTAGGAGCCTTCGGGCAAAAATATGGGAATAGGAATAATAATAAGTTGTTTACTAGGAGTATTTTAAAAAATAAAAATGCAGTAGTACAAACAAGCAAACAAGCAAACAAACAAAAGTCCTAGAAAACCCTGACAGAGTCAGAGATATGACCTGACACCCTGTTGTCAGGGTTGGAAGCAGCCCAAATAAGTCTTCCTGGAGTAACAGATGTTGTTCTGTGAAATAGAGATGATCCTGTAGGAAAAAAAAGGGTCCAGTGCTGGCGAGATGGGTCTGGTCTTCCTCCAAGAATTCAGTAGAAAACTGGCTGAATTGGTGTTTGGGATTGCTGGTTTTATCCTCGTGGAAAGGCTCTGGCTCCTCCCACTGGGTGGAGCATCTCACAATGGAATGAGGTAATGTTGTCAGTCATGTGAGAGGCCTTAAATGGCCCATTCATAGGTGATGTCCCTCGGAGGAGGATGGGTGGAGGAGGAGATAAGAAGGCACTGCCTTATCTGGTGTTATCAGTTGTCTCATTAACAGAAGGCACCCGCCCTCTTTCTACCCCTAGAGTTACAAGAGATAAAGAATAATATCTCCCAACTGGTTTCAACAGATGAAAATCAAATACACATTTTTGGTTACATGTTTCAACCCAAGACAAGCGTTCAATTATTAGTAATTTCTGGTAATAGATTAGAGGCAAATTAACTTATGTGATGGGAGTCAGCCCCAGACTACTGGCTTGATTTGCAATAACAGGAGTAAAACTATCCTGATTGCAGTACTGATATAAAGAAAAAAATTAGTCATAAGGGATGATAGCAATGCTGTAGCTGATGAAAAACTTTCAGTTGAAGATTTTATGTTCTCTGCAATCAGGAATGGGATTCCACTTTAGCAATGGTATTCATGCTGTGGAACTCTGAGCATGTCTCTAATAGTCAAAACAGAAAGGAAAAATGAGAAGGAATCAGGAGTATTTTGAGGGCTTTTTGGTGTAGATGTTATCTTAGCAGTACTCTGTAGTTGTCATCATTGAGCTATAAAAGAAAGCTGTAACAATTCAGATTTTGGAAAGTAAGTGAGCTGTAAGACCTCAGCAGATCACAGCCACGGAAGACAGTCTGTGCTGATGGCAAGTTGTCCTTGTTCCTTTCTCATGCTGGTGACATGCTCGTTCTTCCATCTTCCACAGTTTTTGCTCATTTTGTTTCCTGTTCTCATTCTCTTCATAATGCTTTTTCTCAGCACTTCTACTTCTTTTTTTTATAAATAGAGCTGTTGCCCACCAATAAGTCAATGTAGTATAATCTCATAATTGTTTCTTTTACTCTGTGTTTCCTCCCCCTCTGTTGTACTGACAAGAATAAAGCTTTGCAAGGATTCAGGTAAATATTATGGAACAAGCAGACTCTTTTCCATAGAATATACTCTGAAGCCTGTGAAAAGAAATAAAGTTAAATAAATAAATAAAGGAGATAACCTGTGTGTCTATGTATTCACCATAGATTGTTTCTCAATGACTTTTATGATATAGTATGGAGGTCCACGCTCTTTAACATCTCTTTTAGAACCTGGATGATAGGACAACTTTGCACTCTTTTCAAAATTAGGAGGTTATATAAAATTGGGAGGAGTGGTTGATACACCAGATGATGGTGCTGTCATTCAGAGGAGCCTCAGTAGGCTGGTGGAATGGGCTGGGGTCAGCAAAGGGAAATGCCAGGTCCTACACGTGAGAAGGAACAGCCTTAGGCACCAGGACATGCAGGCAGCTGACTGGCTGCAAAGCAGCTCTGCAGTGGAGTGGACCTTGGGGTCCTGACAGATGGTGGGGTGACAGCCAGCAACGCACCCTTGGGGCGAAGAAGGCCAACAGAATACTGGGCTGTCTTAGGAAGACTCTTGTCAGCAAGGGTGGTGCTGACCTTCTACAGAGCTGAAGTGCTGTGGCCACTTCTGGGCTTGCCCATACAAGAAAGATACAGACTTCCAGGAGTGAGTAGAGCAAGAACTGTGAAGATGCTTAAGGGACTGGAGCATATCTACTGTGACAAGAGCCCGAGAAAGTCAGGACTGGTTAGCCTGTGGAACAGAATGTTCAGGGGGTCTCATAAACCTATGTAAACCTTATGGGAGGGAACACAGAGGAGGGAGTCAAACTTCTCAGTAGTACCCAGTGATACAACAAGTGACAATGGGCACAAGAAAACACCTTTTGTTGTACACGTGATCCAACACTGGAATAGGTTGTCTAGAGGAACGGTGGGTCTCTGACCTTGATATTCAAAACTTGGCTGGGTATCTCCCTGAGCAACCCGTTCTAGGTAACCCTGCTTGAGCAGTGGGTTGGACTAGATGCTCTCAAGAGCTTCTTTCCAACCTAAATGATTCTGAGAAGACAAATAGAAGCAATAATTAGGCTGAGCTTTGGGAGAGAATCTTGGATTTAAATGATGTAGAGATTAATGATAGAATTGGTCAGAATGTATCTCTGAACAACAGGATGAATCTCTTTCATTCTGTATACAGTTAATTTAGTGTAAGTCTTATTTCTTTTATCTGTCATCCCTTATGTCTTTGCTGCATTCTAATTTCTGTGCCAGGAGGGAAAATCCTAGTATGAAAAAACAGTGCTAGAAACTGAACTCCTGCAGTTAAAGAAGGGAAAAAATAGTGAACGTGGGAAGGGAAAGAATGTCTGGCACAGCTGTTCCCAAGAGCTTTTGCTCACCTTGAGCAGAGCTAATAAATATGACAGGAGCTTTAAAAGATTATTCATCTTTTGGTTTTAATGTAAGGTTAAATGTATCTAAATGCAAATGTTTTTAACCAAAGACTTTTATGTTTCAGGATAATTCACTGAACTGTGAATTAAAGAAGGTTTTAAGACTCTGGATCTTAGGCAAAATGCAGAAAATCTTCTAATATCTGTTACAGAGTTTTTCATCTATACATCTTGAATTGTTTTGTAAAGGTATGATCATATTTAAAAAAAAAAATTAAACGTGTAAGTCAAAGTAGACAGAAATGTGAAGATCCTGCCAATATTCCCACAGAGCATGAAGGTAAAGCCAAAACCAGAAAACTGATTTCTGAGCTCCAGTGTAGCTCATTCTGTTTGATGAAAGGGTTTTCCTTTCCTCTTTACATGCTTTGTTCTGAAGTAAACATGAATTGTCTCTCCCTTCACATGCTATGCTCTTAGAGCCAATATTTCTCCTAGTATTCAGCCTCTCAAGTGTAAAGGACAACTTGTTTCTGTGCTTTTGGGGTTGGGGACTAAGCCCTGTCTTGCTAATAAAACTCAAGGATTAATGTTCCTAGATTTTCTGAGGTAGAAAGAAAAAAGTTGTGTCAGCCTGTTAGTGCTGGAGCTGGAATGATGACAAATATTTAATCTTATTGCAATTTTGCAACCTATCTCACATATATAGGGGGTTAAATGAGATTTTAGTAAATTGTTTTCTTTATGATTTGATTGGTTTTTAATATTTTAAGGTCTTCTTTAATATTAATGGAAGAAAAATTCAAAATAAGTCAATCAGCAAATTAAAAATATATTTAGAAAATGTTCAAACGGATGAGCTTGTATGACTTTTTTTTAAGATTCTTTTTTCCCCTTAAGACATTTGATGAAATTAAATTGAAAAATTCTACAGTGTTGCTAAATATCACCTGGAGTGTACAATTTCACACAGTTCTTCTTAACTTACTAGCAAGATACTTATAGGACTGGGTACTTCAGAGAACATAAATCCTGCTGCTTTGCCTGTTCTCTCATAAATTTTTTACTTTGGTGGAATGATTGTGACAACAAGCACATAAAGTTTATCTGTGAAAGTGGAATCTGTGGCTTATTTTTTAATTTTTAATTGTTTTTTGAATTCCCTTTTGGAGCAGGACATGCTTTGCTCGCACCTTCAGTGATCTATTTCTTTCTTCAACTAGTCTTTTTCTCTGAAGATCAGGAATGTTGATGCCAGTCTATGGCAGTTACACACTACAAACACAATTAATTTCTGGGAAGTGGGAAGGGGAAATGTCAGTAGAAGTAGCAATTTTCTTTTTTTTTTGTTTCTGCCAGGTGAAGAAACTTGCAGGGATTTTGTATCTGATGCTTGGGAGTCTTGTTCAGGGCAGGCTGGCAGGTTTCCCCTTGGGCTCTGTAGGTTATGCAAGCCTCCTCTTCCTCTTGCAGAGAGTAGGAACAACATGGGGTAAATGCTTCAAGTTATCTGTGTGTGATTTATGACAAGAAAAGGTGTTCAGGATGGGTTTTGATATCCTAGGCCAGACAAAACAAGTGGAGTCCATGCAGGGGTAGAACATTCCATTGAATACTCCAGGTATTCATCCAAAATCTGATTCTTGCACTCGCTCAGAATTGGAAGACTGGAAACAGATATGAAAATCCAGCTTAATATCAGACTACTGCCTTTATTAAAAGGAAGTTTTATGTCTTTTTCTTCTCCATTCTTTTTTTCATTCTGTCTTCGGTTCAGTTTTGTGCATGTTCCTGCAACAGGCTGTGGTCCCTGCTTTTCTTTTCACGCTGGCTGTGTGTTCCCAGCTTTTTTCCTTTAATTGGTACATCTCTGACTATACTGAACATCATTGTTTCCCCTTAGAACTAGCCCCCCTCTGAACACACACACACAAACATTCTCCACCCCTCTGTGGCATGTTTCAGCTCAGATCCTGAAAGACTGGCCAAAAGGAAGGGGCAGAGAGCAGGCTCCAAGAAGGCAAGTCTGGGGGAGATGGAAGGAAATACTTTTTTCCTTTGCCTTCTGATAAAAAAGGCCTATGTCATGCTGCATAGCTATGTAGAACCACCATCCAAGATCCCAGCACTTTCCCAGGGAAAGCTACACTGTGAAGAGTGGTAACATATAACCGTTGTAGTACAAGACTGAGGTGTACAAAGCCTGATTCTTGGACTCACATGTGATTACTCAACACAGAGTTGGGGAGTGGAACTTCTTGTGTTTGAGACATATGAACCCTTTATCTCCAGCTGACCCAAAAATGAAATGATGGTCAAGGAATTGTCTTGCACATTAGAGAGAACAAGTTTTAGCCCAGAAGAGGGAGAAAAAATGTTTCAAGCCATCTTTAGCTGATCTGTCTAGGAAGTTATATAGCACTAAAGCTGCTACCTGAACTTTCATATTTCTTCTCTTTTTCTGTTCCATATTTCCACACTTCTGATATTGGATTATTATTCAAAACCTTATTAATCATTAGTCTTCATGTGCAAAGACAGTAAATCAGAATTTGTGCGATAATGTTTTGTCTCGTCATTTTTATTTTTAAGGCTGGTGCTGGCAGGATATAGGTATGGAACTAGAAAAGTAAAAAGGGAATACAGCCTGCGCATGTTCAAGACGAAACATATGTTGTGCATTATGTCATGTTGTCTTGGAACAGGCCCAAACTCTCCTATTATTTTAAGTAGAGCATGAATGAAATTACCAACTAGCCCTTCCAAAATTGTGGAGGAAGAAATTTGCATAAACCTCTCAAAAATACTCATGTATCTTGTTCTTTTTTTTTTCCCATTTGAGCATTGAAGTGTTGGAACCTGTGTTTTCTACCAATATGTGAGAGGTAGTTGAAAAGCAAAAAACTGGTGGATTTTTAAATGGATTTTTCAGCTGGCGTTACTATTCACTCAGTGATTGTTTTCATACCGACAGCCTACCAGCAACATTTTCTTTCCCCAACTGCCTTTGCAAGTCAGGGCTCTTTTCTTGATGCAATTTTTGCGTTACCTGATGCCTAAAACTATCTTCTAAAGGTACTATCCCATGTTTTCTAATGTACACACAACATGACCTAGAATAGTAACACTGAAATTGCATTTTATGTGTGGCAGAAATCATAAAGTTAAATGTATTATGGTCTAATAAGAAAACTCATGGAAGTCTCTGTTGACAACTTTAATATCAAGTCTATGATCTTACATCCTTACAGTAAACGTTAGATCTGTTTTTGTTATCAGTTCAAGATGATTAGTCCTAGGACATAAGACAAACGAGATCCTAAAGAAATACCATGGCATGGCAGCACAATAAAAAAATCTAATATTAAAGAGTTTAATGTGTATGAATATTGGGACAACATGATGTACCCCATCAGCTCGTACACTAAAAAAATCCCAAGATTAAAGCCTTCCAGATGGTATGAGAAGTGTTTTCATAGCATGGCTGTATGTTTAAGAAAACATGTAGTTCATTTAACTACAGTATTGAATTACTGACTCTCCCAAGCAATACTAGAAATCGTGCCATGGAGGCAGAAAATAAAAAATAAAAGAATGTCATGTGGACCAAAGAGGACTATTTGTTATTGATCATCAAAGGAGTATAAACAAGTTCTTCATGTGGAAGCTAAGCAAAGATGGCCAAACAGAGGGAGTAGTTATGTAAGAGTATTTAACAGCACTTTCATTTTCCAGAGATAAAATTAGAAGTGCCAGACTGTTCAAAATTTGCCTCTGCTTGTCAACTTTCTATGAGGACCACATTTCAGAGGGTCATTTTAATCACAATGAAAGACACATCCTATTAGGACAGCTTTGCTGACAGATTATTAAGATGAATTACTAGCATACACTTGTCCCAGATGCCTTGTTGATGTCAGTTGGTGGGAGGCATTGGGAGGACTTACAGTCTGTGCTTTGCTCTTTAAAAGCAATTTATAATCAAAGTTAGCAATTCTAACTAAGTGAGAAGCGCTTAATCCTAGAACTGTAATTTTATTTTCAGATTTATTTTCAGATTCCTGACACAGTCACATTAAAACAGCTTATATGTAAAAGTTAATAGGGTCTAGGATATTTCATTATGTAAAACAATCAACTGTTTTTATTAGAACAACCACACATTCTCTGGGTGGAAGAGGCCGTGGCATAACAAGATAGAACTTCTAAGTTGGGTCCATTTAGAAGTTTTTATAATTGCTATCAAAATAGTTCTGCGATACTATTTTTATCCTGGACAGCAGCTGGTGGACCTTGGGTCTGACTACGTAGTGTGTAGGCTTTGATGGTGAGTGGTTGTGCCTATTGTCTTGCTCCCTTTCACCCCCTAATTCAAATTTATGTTGACATTTTTCTCTCAAGGCACTGAATATTATATTGTAATTAACTGTGGAAGCTGGAGTATTTGACAGGTATTTAATGACAAGTTGCCACTTTCAAATATGATCAGTATATTGCCATGCTTGAGAGAAGATCTCATTGCTGCATCTCCAGTTAGAAGCAAGAAAAAAAGGCTGTTGAATCTGCCTTATGAGAGTTTCAGGTGTTTTACCTTTTTCATTTTCCCCAAACACAGACCTTCAGGCTTATTCACTAGAGTATCTATGAGTCAATATGAGTGCTCCTACTTCTATAGGTATGTCTCTCTAAATAATACAAAACAAGAGCAGATATTTAATTCAGAACACATCAGAACACAGTTCTCTTCCATTTAAAATTGGCCATGTGAAACTTTTTCTCGTAGAGAACTAGGGAAAATGGAAGGTCTGTACAATCAAAACAGAGTTGCTAAAAGTACTTATGATGATAAGAGAGTAAGTGCTTTTTACAAGAAAAGAGACAAAATTGAAAGGAATTAGCTTCTAGGAGTATGTGAAGGAAGGAGATTCTGGGTAGGAGGCATGCTAATACAGTACCATTGTATTTATCCTATGTTTTGCGTAAGATGTCTTTTTGTAGTGGTATCCCTGTAAGCTTGTTGGAAATGCTGCTGCATCCCATAGTATTAGTACTCCCCTTTTCCCTTCAAAGCAGGGCATAAAGGCATACTTTAAGACCACAACTCCCAGGAAGGTTGTGGTGCTGCTTGGTCTGGAATGCAGATCTTAGGTTCTTACTAGTTCTGTGGAGGTCTGTCTGCACATCAGGAGCCAAGGGAAGCATTTGACAGGTAGGACCCTCCCTTGGAACATTCTGCTTGCATTTTTCAACCTTTTGCAATGAAGTTGCAGTATGTGTCTTTCTGATTTCTCTTTTAAATAATAAAAGTGATCTGTCAGGGACTGCTCAGTTGTTTCTGATAACTCCAACCCTACGCTAATCATAACTCTGGCACGATATTTCTCCATCTGTGTGGAAGAAAAGAGCATGGGAGGAGCGGGTGGCGGCAGTGGTGAGGATGCACTAATGCTGCTGCATTCACCATAAGCAAGATTTCATTGGCATACCGTCGCACATTGTCATTGTGATTAATTTTTCCCCTCAACGTGCTTAGTGTATCCTGATGCAAGAAAAAAAAGGAATGACAGGCAGTCTTTAACCTCCCTTTCCCTACCGTGGTACCTGAGAATTCTCTGGCCTTGTTGTGGCTGTGCTGTCTGTATCTTCACTAGATTTGTAACATATTTATTTTCTACAGGAGGCAAACCTCTGTTTTCTCTAGAGATGTACTGGGGATCATGCTTCCTAATACAGAAGCTTTTAGCTTCTGTTTTGTTGCCTGTTTCCTTCACAGTGGAGGTTCTAATTTTTGTTGCTGCATTGATGATCATCTTTGGAGAAACCTAAGTTTAATAGCACAGTAGAAAGAAACAAAAAGGGTAATAAATTCTGTTATATTATCTTATTTCATGGCAAACAAAACTTGACTCCTTGATGCCTTCTTCACTGAGGCTCAACACAGGACCTTTCTAAAGTTAGAGTGAAATTGCAAAAAGGAAATCATGGAGAAAGCATTCAGTGTGATAGGAGTGATGCTTTTACTGCATTTGTGATGCAATGGAACACAGAGACCAAACATTCCATGATGTGAAAGGCTGTGTATGAAGTGTTATTACTGTCACGATGATGACTGAATGCATGTTGAAATTACCTTTACAGGAATAGCAACAAATAATCTCTGTATCTTCCCCTCCTACTCATCCAAAGCTCTCAAGGCTGCATTCCTAATCAATGAAAAGCAGGCATCCCACACCCATGCCAAGAGGAATAACCTGAGCATGAAAGCTCTGCTCTGGATTAAATGTTAAAGTCATGTACCCTATATTGTCAGGTTATGGGAATGATAAATTCAGTTATAATTCTCTATGTGTGCCCTCACTTCCTGTTACTCAAATTCCAGTCTTGGAAACAAAATTCTTATTAAGTGCTAATGATTGTAATCATACAACTCTTCATAGCATATCATTGTCAATAATTACATACACATGTTCTTAAGTTGGAATCTTTCTTTATTAGAAATACATTTCCTTTTAGGGGCTTCAGTCACTTGAATGTGGAGTGAAAGTAAATTAGGCTGTTGCAGGCGTTGCAGCTATAGTTACTACTTCTTCCATTATTGCAAGTTATTATAAGCTTGTATGATTGAAACTGCTATAGATAAGCATGCAATAATATTTTCACTGTCACCATGATCACTGACTACGATAAGAACTTGATGTTCTATTTTTGTTCTGGATAGAGAAAAATAAGGAGGGGTAAATGGGGGGGAAAGGGCTTCAAGTCTTGAAGTGATATGCAAGGAAAAAAAATTTCCAAGCCTAAAGGAGGCCCACACATACGTCAATGATGACATGCAGTTCTCAGAGGATTTAGTGTTAAAGGGACGTCTGCTAATTTTATTTGCAGGAGAGAAAAGAAAGCATGCACATTCAAGATACTTGTTGTATCATTTTTAAATCAAGGCCATCTTTTTCTCGGTGGTAAACGTGAAATGTTTTTAAAGGCCAGACTTAGCATAAAATCTATTGGTTGCTATGGAGACCACTTACCACACAGGACTGCACTCTGTGTTCGACTCTGTGATTTTCTCTATTCAAAGGTTTGCCATTGTCAAAAAACAAATTAGTTTTTCAGTTGTTTATTACAAAGTTCATTATGAAAAATGTAATAAATAATATGGTATTTTATTCTTGTGGGGATAGGTGCCATGTGTGAATTAACCAGGGCACTATTTCTTAAATTTCCATTTTAAAATAATTATAGCAAAATCTGCTATTGTTAGGAAATAAAATAGATTTTGATCATTCTGTGTAAATGAACATGAAGCAAAGCAGATAATTGGAAGTCTGATCCCAACAAAATTACATGGTAATACTGCTTTTCACACCTACACAGCACTTAGTAACAGAGCACTGAAAGAGAAAGAAAGATTAAGCTCTGTTAGAGTAAAACTTTATACCTGAGGTGCATTACTTCTCTCTTTATGAAAGAAAAGGTGGGTTCAGGACCCCATGCTCACTGAATTATTCATGCTGTCTTCTACATCTCAGATCTTTAGGGTTGAAACTGGTAGAGGTTGTTATTAGCAGAAGCACAAATCTAACTAGGTACAGCAGTTCAGTGAAAATCTGTTCAGCTGTTTCTCCTGAAGTGTTTGTCTAATTACAGCAAATGCTTTCTGCCAAACTGTCCAGCACACCCACCCCCAA
Organism: Prinia subflava; assembly: GCF_021018805.1. Taxonomy (NCBI): domain Eukaryota; kingdom Metazoa; phylum Chordata; class Aves; order Passeriformes; family Cisticolidae; genus Prinia; species Prinia subflava. Next base: position 3,909,328 of record NC_086283.1, on the reverse strand, counting down.
AAAGAACACATTCAGGGAGGATGTGCAAAGTGTTTAATTTGGAATATATTTGAAATTGAGGCTAGTTGACACCTGGGATCTGGGTGAGGGAGAATTCATAGAAGTATCATGGGAAGCGTTTTATACTACTTAAAGATATTTCAAAGACAAATTGATGTCAGCAACTTCTTTCTCACTTTTTTTTTTTTTTAATAACATTTTAGTCTAATTCCTGATTGCTTGAGGAATGCATGAATATGTTACTTTCAGCACCTGAGATTTGCTCCTGTCCCCTCCTTGGTGTATTCTGTACCTAAGTGAGACAAATTCAGAGCTGCTTTATGAAGCACAGCTTCATTGACTTCATAGAAATGCTGGTGCTGCTTTTGGTGTGGGGTCTCTCTCCCATTGTCAGGTCAATGACACACACCACAGGTCAGGTCAAGGACTCTCACACCACACCCTTACAGGTCTCAGCTCAGCTTGGAGGTTTCTCTGTGGATCTTTCATGTTTAACAATTCATTTGGCTTTTCTGTGATGGATAGATTTTTGTGCAGTGTAGTTTGTCTCTAACGATTTTGTAAGACCATTAGACAAATGAAAGGATATCCGAGATATGGTGGTTTATGATGGTTTTTAGAAATGCTGAGTTACTAGGTAATGCAGTAAAGATTGCTTAATTGCAAATCTTATTTTTTTGCCAAGCATTTGTGTGCATGTAAGTTTAGATTTCCCTTTCCTAGTCAAATCACTCGTCTACTAAATACCAACTGTACAGTGTCAAGTCCTGATAATTAACGTGTTGCAAACATGCTATTAAGACAAATCAGATTTAAACACATAAGAAAAATGAAAGCATAATTTAATTCCGGCTATTGTCAGTCTCTCCAAGAATTATTATGCAGTTGGCCTCCTCCTGTGCCACTCAGTTTTAGCAGAGTGTGCACTGTTTCGCACTGCATGCAAAGTAACTGAAAAAGAAATGAGTCTTTAGAAAGGAATGCTCCAGTTTAAACAAGGCAGTGGAGGCTACTTAGGCAAAACTAACTGGTGACACTATGTTTATAGTAATAGACAAGGGAATATTACTCACAAATGGTGCAGAAAAAATATGTCTAATAAACCTCTGCTGAAAGTGTCATATTGTTATTTATAACAGAAAACTTTTACCCCATAGAATAAGCTTGTCATTTTTCTTTGTGGTCAGGTTTGTGTCTGAGTGCTCCTGCTTATCATCTTGCCCGTGTTTTTCCTCTGTTTGACTCAGGCTCCTTCAGAGAACTCAGTAGGGACCCAGTTTTCCTTCTATGTTCTGCCAGAATTCATTAGGGTGCTATAGACTGTTAATAGAGCAGATTTTTTTGCTTATCCCGTAAAATGGAATAATATTGTCTTTAATCAAAAGTAAATGTACTAGGAAGCCATCCCTATCTGAATCAGTTCTCCTCCTCTACTTCTAAAGCAACTTGACAAGGGGCAGTGTAGTAGACAAAACATTGTTTCTAGAATTGTTTTCAAGTGAATGAGGCATTCCTCAAAGGCACTGTATGTACAACACAAAAGAAGCAATCCCAACATGCACAAAGAGACCATTCAAGATTCCCATACAAAATTACTAACCTAATAATATGAGCTGAATCAGACATAAAGCACAAGATTTTTTTCATGCTTTTTGAATGCTATCAAAACTTTTACAAGAATATTCACAAATAGGAATCTGCTTCTTGCCACATTTTTCAGTTCTCAGTCTCTTTGCTTAAACCAGTAGCCTATTGAAAAAAATTGGGAGCTTGGTTTAATATCATTGACTGTACTCTGGGTTCTGCAGAACATTGATGTTGTTAATAAAATAGTGATTGACATGTTAGTGAGAGGCAAAATTGTTATTTTCAGTCCTCATCAAAATGAAAATCAGTGCATAGTTCAATTTGGAAGTTTCATTTAGGTTTTTCTGTACCCATTCTTGCTCATAAATCTTATATTTTTCTTTTAGAGGAATTTAGCAAGAATGTCACAGCTTGCCATCATGTTTATAGTGCATTCTATTTATAAGTAATCCCTTCTTCTGATAAAGCATTAATGAAAACTGTGATGCCATTCTTAGGCTGGAACTTACTTGTTTTAGAAGTTAGTTCAGTGCAGAACTCAGTCATGGACTCTGTACTGCATTCTGTTTCCAACAGATATCAAGAGCAATCTAACTCTTTATGTTATGCAATGTCTTTATTCAAGAGAAAGTGATGGGTTTTCTGTTGAAGCTGGACCATCTCAGATCATAGTCCTGATTTTAAAGTTTAGTAATTTGAGTGAGTTGAAATCAGGGGAAATGCTGTGTGTGAGAGTTAAAGGTATTTATAGAAAACAGCCATCAAATGATGACCATGATAATGCAATGATAAAGAATGAGGCAGCCAAGGTTTGTTCTGTTATTAGGCTTTAATACTCTTATATAGAAAAAATAGTAATGAGAGAGATGAAAAGGTTGAGAAATGGGAGCTGAAAATTTAAAGATGAGGAAAATTCCTTAAGGATTTATTTGAAGGACAAGTAATACCTGAACCCATATAGTTGAATTGTCTCGCCCAGACTCAAAATGGTGAATTACAGAAACTATTCTTCAGTCCTTTACCAACTACTGAGTAATCAATTTATTTGATCCAATTGTTGTCTTCTATTTTTTTCTATTATTTTTTAATGGTTAAAAAGTAAGCTGATCTATTAGGATAAACTCGGTAATTTTCTGAGTTTGTAAGACCATAATACTTACTAAACTATTTGTTTGATAATTTTGAAATGTAGCTTTGGACAGTTACTTTAGTAACAGAGAGTAACATATTCTTATATGATAATCCTTCCTTCTTCTCCTTTTTGTGGTTGGTTGTAAGGCAAAATAAACTGTATTGTGTCTCTATACTCAGCCTTTTATCTTAGTGCTGCCATGCAAAATTTTTAGTTACATGAGATTTTCAATAAAAATTCCATGCAGGCACATTTGTTTGACCCAGTATTGGGCAAACAAAACATTGCTTGTATGGTGCATCATCCTTCTAAAGCAGATGAAACAAAGAAAACGTGCACATGACAAAAATGCCTGAAGCTACTGCCGGAAAACTCCTTACATTTTTTCTGCCTGGGGTGGCTCTTTCTTAGGAATGATTCGGTTTCCCTTTCTCAGCCCTTTGTACTATCCTTTGTCTATCATATTTGGAAGAACAGTGTTTATAGTCAGATTCTTAAGGACTGTGAAGACTCCAGATTTTAGAATATGAATGTAGCTTGCAACTTGATAACTAAATAGTGAGAAAGCTTGGCCTGTTTTTCTCCTGTGTATAATGTTTATGAATATCCTTACCTTTACGACCTTTCTGTCTCTAAAACCTCAGAATAATGTTAATTTTACTTACTATGCATACGTATTGAAAATACTGACTGAAAATACTTTCCTAGGAACCTAGGTTGCATGGGACTTCAACAGAAGATGATGTTAAGAGTGGAGTAGCGGTAAACATAAATGCATCTACAAAAAAATGACAAGAATGGTCATTAGAAAGGAAAGACATTGAAATAACCAGAGTTATTTCTGTGAGACTTCTGAAAGATTTTCATTATTTTGGGTTGAACTTTGGATCTGAATTTATATCCAGACTGCCCTTGGGAACTGCAATTCAGCTATCAAATATCACTGGAATTTAGCCTTAGTTTGGGGAGTAGATAGGAAAAGAGCCAAAGCTGCAGTGAGAGGAGAAAAAAGGAACTGAGCAAAGCAGACAAAGTGGCCAGCTGTAATCTATTAAAAACACAAACCCAGTTGTATGTATTTCTAATGCTTCTTGCAATGTTCAATGTTTTCTATTTGGTTACAATTTTGCTGCCTTTTCGACTCCATCCTTTTGGATTTTCTGGAGGAATTCTTTCCCCAAACTACAGCCCAGTAGTGAGTTCTGGGATACAGAAGTCCCTGAGAGTGCAATGTAAGTAAAAACTGGTTAACTTCACTTTTTAGAGACCAAGATTTTGTCCTGTCCAGATTAAAAGTGGGAAACCGTTTTTCCTGCTTTTATTGTTGCATACATTTCTTGACCACAATACTTTAAGGTTAAATATACATATTTATAAGAAGTAACTTTTTATCGCAGACCTCCTAGGCAAGGAGATCTTTTGAAATGCTTTAGGTATCCAACAAGTTGCATAAGCAAAAGAAGTTTCCCTCTGTCCGGTGGCCTCTATTCCTGTGGAACAAAGTGCTGATTAAATATATTGAACACCCAAATCAAAACTGAAGTAATTTTTAATGGTTCTGAAGAGCAATGGGATACTGAAGTTGGGATCCATTCATTTGTGTTTTTCCAGGTTAAAGATACAGTGATTTCGAGATAGCTACAATTCACTTAATAAAGAGAAAAACCCCAAATGTATCTAATGAAAAGAATTTATTTTAAGATGAAAACAGAAGCAAAACTTTATCAACTGCACTGAAAAGGGACAAGAAAAATTGACTGAATTCTGTGAGCTATAATTATTGAAATTGATTTATTTCACTTCAAGAACAATTGTTAATCATTGACTTGAGTTTATACAGTCTTGGACCTCACAATGCGAAAAAAATGAAGATGGGTTTAGTTAGATTTACTTGTACCACAAGGGGCATGGAAAGTACAGAAGAAGGAAGTATGGAATGTACGTTAAAATATTTACATTAAAAATTTATGTACATCTGTGTTTAAACTATGACTATTTGAGAAAGACTATGTTGAACTGGCTGGTGTTCTGATGCACCATGCTGGACTTTGTGTACTGGACCCTCTAGGACAGAGGGGGTGTGTGCATACTGTGGAGATCCTAGAACACTGTACAGTTCAAACATATCTTCTGTCTATTTAAGGTAGAAGGTTTTTTTCATTTGTGTGTCTTGGGTTCCTTTTACTGTCAAATGACAGTACTTGTTTTAGTTGTTATCAGATTTCTAAGTAGCTTACAGATAAGAATAACTTTTCCCTAACTGAGAACTGTTGTAGCCTCTGTTTTGTGTCATGACACCTTTAAAAATCATTTGAATTTTCTAATGAATATGAAAATTAAAATATGGATTATTTCAGGAAGATGTGTTAGTACTGTTGACAACATCTATTACCTTCTTTGTGCCAATGTGTTTGCAAGTTTAGTACTGTGTGACCTTGAAACTTGCGGGCTAAAGAGTACTGCTGATTGCACTAGAGGAGACCTGCCTCTAGCAAGCACTGTTTGGCACCCAAGTAAATGGGGCACTGAAATGGGGCAAACTGCTTGAAATACTTCTAAAGGAATAAAAATAACATTACTTTTCCTCTGTGACTGACAAGACAGACATTAGTCCACAGAGGTTCTCCCTTCCTTTCCTCTTATGTCCTTTTGTTTTGGGGCAGTTCTCTATCCACTGAATTAAGTGCTACTTTCCAGAAATCACAACACACTGATTAATTCCTCAGTTGAAGCACAGCCTGCTGATTTATAATGCTGTCTATTCATACTCATTTCAAATGACTGTTAAATCAGAGCACTGAACACCCACATCTCTGCCGTGTTCCTTCAGCAACGTTTAACAAATTGGTTCCCCAGAATTCGCTGTTCCCTTCCCCGAAGAACTGCTGCTTCAGTGAGCATGAAGTCAGTCCTGTGCCACTGCAATAGACATTCACCTCAGCAAAGTCTGTTTACAACTGAGTGTTTAGTATCCCCAGGTCAAATCACAATTAGCTACCTCTGCTTGCAAAAATTGTCATCACTTTTTTCTACAATTGAGCAAGGCTCTGCATGTGAACATGCATGTGTTCATGGTATTGCGCTTGTCTTCATTTAAAAACAAATTTGATGGTGGAGGAATATTTCCTCCTAATGGTATAATGGCTCTCTTAGAAACTGTATCTAAACCACTGTGCCAAAAATCCTCAGTAATTATACAAATGATGCCTAGCTGTACCTGCTGTACCTTCCTGTAATGTGTGTGCCTGAAAGAACAGGGTGATGATGGTTTTATTGTGTCAGAAGATGTGATCGTACAACTAGATCTTAAAATAGCAACAAATCTAGCTCTAGAAGGAGATAGTAACAGTAACTGTAATCAGTGTATTGCTACATAAAATTGTTTATTTGAGTGCTGAGAAGTTTGAAGTAATTCCTATGTGTTTAGGTATAGGTACAACCTGTAGCCCACAGTAATTTTGTTTACTGCCCAGAACATGTTTCAGGATGTAGATTCCATAGTCTTTCACAGAGTAGCCACTTTCTCTTTAAGCTGATGGGGCTGGGGAAAGGGAAATGTGTGACAAGAAAAATTTAGCCTCTGCAAAAAATGCTTGACTCTACTAGACAGTGTAATTAATGAAAAGATTTAGAAGGAAGAACCTATGGAACTCTTTAAAGCACAAAAAAGGGACATTTATCTGCATTATGTCTTTTGCTGCAGTTCACATTTTCAGCTGGCTCTGTGTCAGTAATAGCTTATGATTCTGTTAGCTTTACACAGAGAGAAATCATACCTGGATGATAGATGTCACTTGTGGATTTTTCTTTGTTGTTCTTTCCCCATGCACTCAGTCTGCAGTGTATCAGCAGATTATTCTCCTGTAACATTGTGAGATACCTGGCAAATGTGTCAAAGGTAGTTGGTAAATAGGTGTATATGCGATTTACATACAGTTCTGAGTAGTTCATTATTCTTATGGCTTCTGCTTATGGCAAAAAATTGAGGTGAACAAGTGGATGGCATGAACTCTGAAAAAAACCCAACAATCTGCCTGATTTTTATGAGTGAGGCACAGTAAGACATGTAAGACTGGTAACTCCAAGAGTAGCAGATGATGCTCTTCTGTCATGGAATGATGGTAATTCAAGAAATGAATTTTAAAAGGAAGGTGTTTGGTATTTTATGCTTCAATGAGTTGGTGTTTCATAGAGATACCTGAAATAAGGAGATAAACTTCATAAATATTTGATACAAATGGACTTTTCTCTGTTCACCTTTCCACATAATGCCCCTCTGCCATAGCTTTGTTGAACAGAGAAATCTGAAATTAAATTATGCTAAAGGACATGCTTGCTGTGTCAGTCGTGTTTCAGTAACGTTAATTCAGAGAGAACTTGTGAAAGATCAGATGAAGAGTTTGTGTGCTGTAGGTGTTATACCAAGAAACATGGTGGCGTTCACCTCATTTGGATCTGCTTGGCCTCTTAGATTGACTCATGGAATCTTCAGCTGCTGATTATCACTGCAAAGAGACTGCATATTAGTGACATGAATGGAGTGTGCTGGTTTGTAAAGTGCTTGGGAAATACCTCCAAATGTAAGTCTCTAGCTCTGATTGCATGTTTTTATTCAGCATGATTTTTGTAAGAGTCTCTGTTTTTGTGTTTCAGCACAACTGTGAGAATATTCTAGTTGCAGAGACTTCTGCAAAGGATTAAACAAAAATAAAAATCTTCACTGTGTCATAGGAGTTTGTTTCAAAGTACAAATCACTTTTTGTCCTTTTGTGACCGTGCCTTATGTTCTTTGTCTGAGTTCTGGGCACCTGAACGTATTCCTGTAAGTATCAGTTTGTGCTGTTTTCTACTGATTTTTCTTCTCATGGAGTGAGCTGATCAGCTTAAGGAAGGACTTTGTATATAATTTTTGCATTGTCTGTATGTACAGAACCTGTACAGAACAGAACAGAACCTGTACAGAACACAGCTAGGCAACTACTGTGTACTTTGACAGCATGCACTGCAAATGTTGGAGCCTCTTGTTTCAGTTTTGTTGCTCTTTCTCAGATTTTAGCTTCTTGCAGCAATGATTTGCTTCATTGCTGATTCATATGGAGATGTGGTAGTCTGTTTTACAATGCTGACTTGAAATTGTAATTGCAGTATAGACCACACACAGTTTCCTGTAAGTAAAATTAATAAAATATCTGTCTTCATTTCCAGGCACTATTTAAAAAAATAGTAAATCAGTGGAACTCTCTGTAAAGTTAAATGATTTATTAAAGACAGCAGCTTTGTCCAAAATAGAAAAAGTGCTATTTTGCCATTAGTTTGCTATATGTTGTTCTCAGGTATGACTTCGTTTTCCACCTGAGAGGAGTCCTAAACTTAAGCATGTTTTTTATGATGTGTTAGTATTGGAGGCATGTAGATTCATATTGCAGAACTCAAAACTGAATGTGAATTAATTGTAAAATTTGACATTGTCAAAAGTATAGAGCAATATACCAACTGTGAGGATAAAGGTGTATTAATCCTCTTAGAAGTGGTTGAAGCTCAGATGACTTCCTATTTAACTTGCTTAGGCCTTGAGAAAGATAAAATCCTTAAAATTTCTCAAGTCCTGGAATCACTTCAACCAGTCTGTCAATACACATGATAGAAACTGATTTACCTACGTATTGAACTTTCCCTCAGCCCTTTCAACATGTGTCATGGGAAAGGAACTGAACTGTCACCTGGTGTGCATATATGCAGAATCTCAAAATCACAGAATATGCTGAGTTGGAAGGGACCCGTTGGGATCGTTGAATCCAACTCCTGTCTCTGCACAGAGCCATCCCCAAGAGTCACACCCTGTGTCTGAGAGTGTTGTCCAAAAGCTTCTTGAACTCTGTCAGGCTTGGTGCTGTGACAACTTCTCCGGGTTGCCTGTGCCAGTGCCCAGCTACCCTGTGGGTTAAAAACCTTTTCCTAATATCAAACCTAAACTGCCCCTGACACAGCTGCAGGCCATTCCCTTGGATCCTGTTACTGGTCACTACAGAGAAGAGAGCCTGCCCCTCTTCTTCCCTTTGCGAGGAAGGTGTAACTGCAATGACGTCTGCCCTCAGTCTCCTCTCCTCCAGCCTGAACATGCCAAGTGACCTCAGTCTCCTCATACGGCTTCCCCTCAAGGCCCTTCACCATCCTTATTGCCCTCCTCTGGACACTCTCGTAACAAACTGATGTTTTTTTATCCTTTGGCACCCAGAACTGCCCCCAGCACTCCAGGTGAGGCTGCCCCAGTGCAGAGCAGAGCGGGACAATCCCCTCCCTTCCCTGGCTGTTCCTGCTGTCCCCCAGGACAGGGTTGGCCCTCCTGCCTGCCAGGGCTCAGCCACTCACATTCAGCTTGCCATGGACCAGGACCTTTCTACAGCACTGTTCTCCAGTATGTATGTACATTCAGGGTTACCCCATTCCAGTTCAGTATGAGGGAGCTTTAATATTTTCCATTTGTATCTTCTTACTAATATTGTTCATCCCCTTTTTCAGTGATAACCCTTAGTTTCTAATACACCTACTGCATAGAGCTGCAGGTAAGTTTGTGGATTTACTTTAGTTTCCGTGCTGAATCGGATTGAATCTTCTGGATTGTAGCCGAAAGACACCTGCAAACATTTTTACTATCTGATCTTCTTAGTCCCTCTGTTGTTGTGACAGTTTGTCTCCTATAGTATCCAGATTTTTTCACTTGTGATGATAAAGAGCTTCAGCTCCAGCTCAGTTTCCAGCTGGTTCCTCTTGTCAGGTTCATAACATAGGCAATGCACTTAACCCAGTTTTTCAACTATTACATTTGAAAACAGTTTTGCTGAATGAAATAACAGCAGTGCTTCAAGCCTCTATTAGGCTGCTGTGTTGTATTGTTTCTGCTAATCAGGCTGGTTCCTAGCAGGCTCTCTTGGACCAGCCTCACTGGTCCTTTATCTTTTATGTTAAATCTAGGACCTGGTGTGGTGTCAAGGACAGTTTGTCATAACTGGACTTTACTGGGTTTAAGATGCCTTGGTGGTTATAGAGAAATGTGACCAGGGAGGTCACATGTGGATTTTTGGTAGCAATCCCCATTGTTAAATAAGGCAGACAACAGCTGCTGGTCTAGGGTTTTGTGACACGGCTGATGGGTTTTTTCAGCATCTGCTATCAAGTGTGGCTTAATCACTGGACCAGGTCATTTGTTTGAAGTGGTAAACTATAGCTTTCAGCAACTTGATCCATGCAAACGATAAAGTTTGTGCCTGGGTTTTTTTGTGAAACTTGCCCCTTCATTGTCTGGCTTTCTTCTTGGATACTGCAAACTGGAAAAACTGATTCTTTCAGCTATTACCTTGGCATTTATGAAATGTAAGGATAGGGCCTCGGTGAAATGGAAAAAAGCTATTTATTATTCTACCAAGTCTAATATTCTGCTAAATTCTTCTTGAACTGTCTAATTGTATCCATGTTCATTTTCTCAAAGGGATGAGAATTATAAGTGGGATTAGAAGGATTCAGGGAAATTTTCCAAAGTCAGCCCTTGTCAATTGAGGCTGTACAGGGAGAAACTCTGTATATTCTTGTAAAATGTTATACTCTTGAAGTAACTGGGGCTTGTTTAATCTTCTGCCCTTGCCAATGTAAATGTTTTAGTATTTCATATGTTCTTATGATTTCTGGGGTTTGAAAAGAGCTGTCTGTTGGATCCTATTTTGGCTATCAGCAGGAAGCAAAAGCTAAGTACTGGCCCATTCATCTTTACTGCTCTAAAATTTCTACTGGAAGGTCCTAGAAGATTGATACTGTAATAGGTCTTCTTTTTCTTCATTCTACCTGAGACCTTCTCTCTGCTCTCAACAGGTTTAGAATTTTGTCCCTGGAAATTATATCATTGGCTTCTGCACTCTTATGACTGAAAAGGTTTTTTTTAATGTGTTTATAAGCATCCACAGGATTAACATCAGATGGAATTGGGGAAAATATTGTATTGCAAGGGACCTCTGAAAGTGTCTAGTCATGGGAACACTCTGCAAATAATTATACTAAACACAAAAGCTCGAAAAGGATGTGTGGAAACACCTTATGATAACAGTAAATGTTAAAAGGCAAAGTAAAATAACCGCTGTGTGTATGCATACCCACCTGCATGTGTAATAATCTAAATTCCTCCTCTCCAAAGTGAGCAATTTTGATGATCAAACAGGTTTTCCCTTACCCACATCTTTGCTGCTTGAACAGCCCTGATTATAATTACTCCCTTATGCAAATGGCCTTGGGAGGAGAAGCGTCTTGGAAACGGGAAGGAAGTTCCTTATGCAAATACCAAGAGATAAAGAGAAGTGTCCAGATTCTTGGACATAACAGATATTTGCACTGCTGGCACAGCTTACACACCTCCTCTGTCATGTGGATCCGTTTGTTTATGCCTGTGCCTGCATCTGTCACACACAGGCACCTCTCATTCCGAGAATAAAGGTTCACAGGTTCCCCTGCCAACCCCACCCCCACATTTGCTCACTCTTTAAAGGCAACCAAACCAACCAAATGCAGACTCAAGGAGGAATGCAGACTGATAGGGACCCCTGAAAGTCTCTGCTCAGCCCCCTGCTCAAAGCAGGGCTACCTCAAAATGGCACAGCACCTTTTGCCATGAAATCTTGAGGGTCTCCAGAGATGGATTTTCTGTAGCATCGGTTGCAACAGCCTGACTCAGGGCTTATCCACCCTCTTTGGGAAACTTTGTTTTCCCCAATTCCCAGACAGCTCTGCCCTTGCTGCAACTTGTTGGCTCCTGTCCTTTTCCTCTCTGCACCTCTGAGAAGAGTCTGTCTTCTCTGTGGCTCCTGGCAGGTATTTGAAGGGAAAAATTCCATTCCCCATGCCTGCTCTTTCCTATGCTGCACCACCCTTGGGCCCTGCTCTGGATTTTCTCCAGGCTGTCAAAATTGGTTTTGTTCCGGGAGGTCTCAGATGTGGACATACAGAGTTCCAGATGAAGCCTCACCAGCTTCGTACTGAGCCGAGGGCCACCGTCCTTTCTTTCCCTGTGTTTGGCAGCCACACTCGTGCTCAGGACGTGGTTGGCCTCCAGCACGGCAAGGATCCACTCCTGACTCTGTTCTCCCTCCCTTGTGCTGGGCCCCAGCCCCGTCCCCGCAGGGCTGTCCCTGGCCTGCAGCCCCAGCTGTGCCTTGAGCGTCCTGGGCTTCCTGGCAGGTGACCCTGCAGGGCCTTCTGAGTGGCACGGAGGGACCTGTGCCAGGAGTGCCTCTGCAGGGCTGGGGCCTTCCAGCAGCCACCAGCTCCCCCCAAGTCGGGGTCACCTGAGAAGCTCCTCCGGGCAGGTGCTTTTGTGCTGGTGATCAGGTTGTTGCTGCAGATGGGAAGCAATGGCAGCCCCAGAAGTGACTCATACCAGTAATGCAAGGCACAGTGAGCCTGCAGCTAAAATATAATGGTACTGCTAGAATTTTAAGCCTGATACTCCAGCCATTTTTAAAGCCATTTTGTAATTCTATAATTCATATTTCCTAAATTTGACTACAGGGACACTACAAGAGACACTACAAGTGCTGAAAGCCTTGCTAAAATAAATCTACTGTCCTTGCCTCATTAACAGAGCAGTCTTTTCAACATAGAAGGCATTCATATTGATCACCTTCAGTTTGTCCTTCAAATTCTGAATTGTTTCCAGACCCCTTCTTATCCTCAGCATGGCTGGAAATAGTGTCTATGTCAAAAATTTCAGGGCTTAGGGAATGTACGACTGTCCAGCCTGTAGTTTTCCTGATGTATTTTTCTGAAAAAGAGTGCACCATTTCATTCTTTCCAGTCAATAGAAACCCCCTCAGATTGCCATATTCTCTCAACATAAGAAATTAGCTTTACAATGTCATGTGCCAACTTCATCAGCATCCTTAGATACAATCTGTATTATCTGATGCATTTTATACACCCAATGTACTTAACATAGTCCTTAACTTGGTCCTTCTCTTCCCAAAAATCTCCATTGCTAGGTGCAATCTAGAGATCTGAGAGGCCTATACATACTGAACTGCTGTAAATACACAGACAGTACATGTAGAGTACTCAATCAAATGACAACTATATATATAAACCTGCCTACCTGTCAGTGGTAGTATACTAGACAATTAAATACAGCAAGAGACTTAATTAAAATTGCTTACAATACATGAGGGGACTTTGCCAGTACAAGGATACTGGCCTAAGGAGCACTGTTCATCTGAAAACATAAAGATATGCCTACAACCCATCTGACATCAAATGATTTTATACTCAGCTACCAATAAATGCAACATGGTATTTCATAGGGGCACTACTAATAGTGAATACTTAAAATGAATTTATAGTCCAGTCTGTTCATCTCACACTGAGGAAATGAAACCAGATCTGAGCATCCACCAGTACAAATTTCAGTTTGGATTCTGTGCATTTTTCTTGTTTTCCAGACTCTGTTACCCGCATGTGTGCTATGTTTGAAGCATGTTGACACTCTCTGTATTGATGCAGCTGGCATCCCAGATCAGTTCCTGGATGCCCAACTTGAAAGCACTTGAAAGGAAAACCACAGGGCAGGCGATATGGTTGGCTCTTAAGTCTGCTGGATTTTGGCTGGATTTGGATCCAGCATTGCTTCATTCCAGCAGAGTTCCTTTATTTTGTATTTCTTCTCTAAAAACTATGGGCATTTGCTAATATCCTGCATACTAATTTGATTTTCCAGTAGCTATCACAACATCAACATCATAATTACAAACGTAATTTCCTAAGAAGCACTCTGAACTTTGAAAGGAGCCCTTTTTTTTTGGATTCCTGCAGTTTAGTCCAATCTACCTCCAACACTCCACTTCCCTTTGATCCTCCCCTGCAGAGATGGCCAGAGTAGCATTACTGCATGTTGGTGATTCTGACCAGCAACTGAAAACACAATCCGCACTCAGACTTTATCTGGCTTTTGTTCTAGTTCCTCACAAGCTAGTTTGGATTAAGGCACAGCTCTTTGCATATACAGAAAGATTAAAAGATTCTGAGTTTTTATACATCTTAGCCAAAAAGCAAACAACCACCACTCACTGCAGGAGTGATGGCTCTTTCAAAGATGTGGTTTCCAGCACCAATTCTGCAAACAAACTCTTTGGCAGTCAAATATCTCCTGCGAAAAGCAGTTGATGAGCTTAGGGTGTTGCTATCCCTTGCATGCAGCAGCTCTGATGTGGGTATACAAAGTAAAGCCCTGCTTTCCACCACCAAGGGGGACAGACTCCCACACTTCCAAAGTGTAAAGAAAATAATATCCTGCTCTATCTCAACACCAAGTATAGCAGTGGTAACAGCACTTCTGAAGCTCGCTCTCACTGTTTCTCTGCTCTCCAGAGAGCCCCTCTTTAGATGCCAAGGTACACTAAAGTCCTATGCCTGAAGCTTCATGTCAGTGCACAGTATTAATGAAGCCATTAGGGATTTTCATTTTAGAGAATGCTTTATGATTTTGATACCTGGTCAGCTTCTAATCATGTAAATCTAATGTGAAGAAAAATTTAAAAAGTTGTTCTCGCTCATTGTTCATTTTGTCTGCATGTGGTCATGCAGGGTAGTTTTATCTTTACTTAAAAGCTAATAAAAAGAGACAGTTCCACATTATGAATATCTCCTCATTCTTCATGCACAGCCAACATTTTTACATATTCATAGCCAACTTGAAGGCAAACATAAGGACCTGGCTACTAACATTTTTCATTAAGAGATGAATGGGCATCCTTCTCCCCTTACTATTAAGTTTTGGCATGATTTAAAGGACACTGAGCTAAGATGAACCATTTGTCACTACAGGAGAAAAACCTGCTTGTTACATAGAAATACCTAATGGCACTTTTCATTAATGTTGAGTCCTTTGTACTCACTTCTCTCTGGTTCTGGCAGCAATTCCCTATGACCACTGCATAAGGTTTCATTATGATACTTATCCTTGAGAAGCATTTTCATTTGCCATAGAAATGACTGGAAAGATAATGTCATTGTTCTGTAGTCAGCTCTTCTCTTCCATCCCCTTCCTACTCCTTTTATTTAATTTAAGGAAAACAATAAGAGAGACTTAACTCCACTTCTTTCCCTCTCTTTCACATACTATGAAAATAAGATAAAAAAACCTGTCAGGTCTGTCACTGAAATTTCAGTTTATTTATTATGGAATAACATTGTTTTTTCCAAGGAAGCATGCTATTCAGATTTTCCTGTCATCATTATATACTAAGAGGGAGAGAGAATTATCTGATTTCGATCAATAAATTCTTTTATGCCAATAAATATGAAAACTTCAGGACAACAATTTGTAAACAACCTACTGACAGGCTTACTTTTCCCCTTTAAGAACTTCTGTGTGCTACTGCCATTGCTGCTCAGAGAATTTTGAAAAGAGATAATAAAGAATCCTGACAACCTTTTGGACCTGTCTTCTTTCCTCCCCCCACTCCACATCTGTTTTTGCCTTTCCCTGTCTAAAAAAAGTGTCCTCTTTCCCTTGGCTGTATTTTACATTCTGCTTTTTGTTTTGTTATCTGCTCCTTATTCTTTGTCCCCCTCCTCCACCGGAGCTTGGGTCCTTCCTCCCTCCCTCCCTGTGAATACCATTACCCTAGGGACATCAGGAAATTTTTCAGATGTAAACAAAAGCATAAATCCCTTTGCTTGTCTTTTCCTACCTTATTGTCTTCTCTATTTCCCTTCCCCCCACTTCATAAGTACTTTTGTATGTTTAGCCACCTGCAGAGATCGAGGGTGGAAGACATGAAATCAGAAGCAAACAAAACCTTTGCTTGCTTCAGCTTAGTCATTAATAGCACCATTAGCTTATTGAACTCCAGGATATATCATGTCACAGTTCATGATTCAGGGTCTCTCAATTGCTCTTGCATTGTTTATATCCTGAGTCAGAGTCTTTCAGATAATTTAGGCTTAATCACTCTTCTGCAACAACAATCTTACGGGTGCCATTTAATCAAATTTATCAGTTATGTTCTGAGACATCTTGAGGTTTCAGAGGAATCACCAGACACTGCCTTAGCATTTATTTATTCACAGGAGTAAAAATGTTGTTTGTGCTTCACTTTAGTGAAAATGCTAATGACAAGGAAGCTGAGTGAACTGAGGTATCTGGATCTGTTATGTCAGGGTGGGAACAGGGAGCTCAACCAGAGCACAGAAATATGGGAACAAGGAAAGAGCCCTGACCTCAAACAGCAGCCATGAACCAACCACTCTGAGTTAGTGCACACAGTTTGTTTGGCTTTCTTCTGTGACCAGACTGATGCAGACCAAAACCCAAGTATTTATTAGAACTGCAAACAACAGAAAAAAAGATCCTTATTCCAATGTGTTGCTACCGCATCTGTCAAATGAGTGCTTCTTAGAAGTGTTTTACAACATTAATGTATTTGTTCTTATGCTCCTCCTTGCTCTTAAGTTGAAAATCTCAACAGCCTGAACTTGAGTTCATGTTGATCTACAAGTCTACCTATTGCCACTTTAGTCTTGCAAAGTTATCAAAGCAAAATACTGAGGAAATGGTCTAAGAGCCCTTGCTGCAGGGAAGAGCGGTGCCCTTACTTTCAGCTTTGTTTTCAAAGAATTAAGAATACAAGGGGAGGCTCCA
The DNA here is from genome assembly GCF_021018805.1 of Prinia subflava. Taxonomy (NCBI): domain Eukaryota; kingdom Metazoa; phylum Chordata; class Aves; order Passeriformes; family Cisticolidae; genus Prinia; species Prinia subflava. Next base: position 3,892,937 of record NC_086283.1, on the reverse strand, counting down.
ATCATTCAGTACAAATAGGGGTTTTGAGGTTTTTGCATTGTTTTTGTTTTGTTTTGTTTTTTTAACATGCAGGCTTACTGCTGTTTTGTTGTAGGAAACGTTACATTTAAGCACAGGCTGGCAAGGAAACCAGGCTCTAATGTGTTGTCTGCCAATTCAGACACCCAAAAGAATAAAACTGGAGAAGATAAAATCTTCCGTTGTTATTTATGAAAATGGAACTTAAGCATTTTTTTCTCCTTTTGATATGATGGAGGAGTACCACATATAACCTGGGTCCTGGAAAAATTAGGAAGTTTATTTAATTTAGATGAGAACTCATAATTTTGCAAATCTAATTCATATCATCCAAATGCTTTTTAAAAAATTGCTCAAATCCAATTCTTTCACAGTCTCACAGTCTCAATCAACTGACAACTTTTAGAGAAGTACTATTAAGAAAATAACGTCCTTTTCCATACTTTTTACATATTATAGCAGGATGAGAAGCTTGTTCTCAAGAAAGAAATTTCTCAAGCTTTGTAGAACAAAATGTTCTACTTCTAAATCACATACCTACAGACAGCTAAGCAATTTAATTCACTAGTATTCTCAAATTTCTCTAAAGCATAGAATGTTATTAGTCTTTGGATTATGGATAGGGAAGGCAACACAAAAATAATTGAGCCTCCCAATGTTCTTGCAGCAAAACAAAGAACAGAACTAATACCTCAAAAGTAACTATGCATATGGAGCCTACAAACACCCTTTGCTAAAGGGTCTCCATGCTTCTGATTCATGGTGTTAGTAAGCACATGAAATCGTTTATGCAGTGTGTTACTCTCTGAGAGACAACTCCCTTTTCACTTTACAAAGAATCCTGTGCAGTATTCCTGCTCAATATTGTTGCCTGGTTCTTGGGAGCTTCTGAACAGCTGTCTGCCCTGGGACCTTCCTTATCACACTTTGAATTACAAATACAACATTCATCTGATCTGCTTTCAAACCTTTTATGATAGGCACATATATCTGTATTATCCACTTCCTCCTTTAATCCTGCACTAAGCCTCAGGTCTGTTTATCAACCACAGCATCCTGAGGTACCAGACTACATTCAGTGTTGTTTTCCACAGTCCATCAAAGATATGAATTGATAACTCCTCCTAAATATAAAGAACTAAAAGCATGCTGATGGCACAATTCTGTTTGCTGCTTTTCACCTAGGCCATATTTGCCTGGAGTCTGTTAGGTTGTAGCTGCTGTTCAAAAGCAGCTGCTTTTTTTTCCTGTTCTCATACAGTCCCACCTTGCCAATGGACCCAATCAAGACAGTTGTCCACAATAGTAGCCAGGAAAAATGAAACAGGTGAGAATGATACCTTTAAGCAGAATTTCTTCAAGCTGAATCTGTGATCCTTTAAAAAGCAGAGGAAACTGTTAGGGAGGGTGTCTGCTTCATGTACTCTCTAGATGCTTTTGTTCTGCTGATGTGCACTAAAAGATGTTCTTGGTTTCACATTCTTTGTGTTCTGGAAGGAATGAAAGCAAGCCTGCAATGCTTTTTATCAGCCCTAATCTAATTGGTCTTATCCTCACTTTCACTTGCAGGTAGATGACTGTCACACACTAAGATGTTCCTAAAATGCACATCTCAACATTTTTCTGGCATATTTCACTGCCTTTTTTTTTTTTAACAAAACAAAACAGAACAGAACACCTGTTTCTCTCTTCAGTAACAGAACTAAGAGAGCAGCACTTCCCAAACCGTAATATGAGCACACAGTGGACCTTACAGACATTCTCCAGAACAGCGTTTACCACATTAGCTTTGACCATGTTTTGCTGTTTGAAAAGAAAATGCTCATGATTATCTGAAGTGATGGAATGAAGTGGTTTTGAAGTAATTGGTCTGGGTGGAAAATAAAAAATGCCATTTAGGAAACAGACAAGACAGTACTTGTTTACACATCTGTTCAGAAACAAGCTTGCACTTGCTCATTCACACCACCAACCCTGGCCCATTGCTTAGCAGTGAAGTTGAGCATAAGTAATTCAGCTACCTGACCAGCATGTTATTCACCATCAAAACATTCACGACAGTGCCTGCCACTTTTGTTGGCCAACAGGTAACACTAGCAAGTAACCAGCACTCTCAATTTCTACCTTAACTGTGGTGGAAGAGGTGCCTTAAATTTCTATTAATTTCATAGCATTTCAAGCAATGCAAAAAGTCTTTAAAGCATCAATTGTGTGCATATTTATTTAGTGATGCTTTATGGCAGGTGTATATAATTTTTTTCCCCCCAAGATTCTAGATAGAAACCTGTAATCTAGCTTTAGAAAATGTAATAGTTTGAAAAATTAGGTTCATAGGTTCATTTGTCACAATGCCAGAAACAACTTGGCCCATTAAAATCATTCCCATACACATCAAAGACACTGTCAAAGAGTAGAATGACTTGAGTGAGATGCTGAAACATTCAAAACAAAGTGAGAGAGTGCTATGCTCTGACTACCATTACAGAAATAAAACACTTATTTCAGAAGGCAATGGCACTAACAGTAAAGAAGCTGTGGAGAGGCATATCTGAGAAAACTTTATGAATAAGGATAGTAAAGTAAGAAATACATTGCTTAAACTGTTCTCAAATGCCTACACTACCATACTACTTCCATAGGCAAATGCTTTTCAAGAATATTCAGATAAAGCTGAACCTGTTATGGAGAAGAGAAAAAAAAAATCTGGCCATCCACAGCCTTTCCTGGGAAAAGTTCCAGTGAAACCAACACCAGCTCCTGGACAGTTTACTCTGCCTGCCTTGTCACTCCTTATCCCCTGCTCCACCAGTCTCCAGTACCTATACCTTCTTTTGGTGTTCATGGATCCTCAGTCTCATGCCCAACCTGCAGGACATGCCTCTCTGTGTCCTTCTGAAGCCCTGAATCTACCTGCTCCCAGCAGTGCCTTAAAACTGGGATAGGACTATGAGGGGGGACAAAAAAAAAGTTGGAGTTGATGCTGAGGTTTCCTACCTTTGAGGTGTGGAGGAGATACACTGCTGCTTCAACTTGGTTTTCTTTCAGACGGTGTCCCTTTGTGACCTAGTGGTAGCACTGCCTTCCTCTGACTGTAGAGTCATGCATACTCAGCCCAAGCTAAAATGGGAGAAATAACCTTTTACTTTGCTCTGTTGCATATCTTGGCTTTAGTTGGTGTTCCTCAGCAGCAAAAAACTGATGGGCTAGGCATCTCTTAATATCTCATTCAGCCATATTTCCATTATTCTTTTCTTCTGTGATTTACTAACAATAATCTAGATTCAGAAAAACTAAGAAAAAGACCAAATGGATGGAAAAACCCCTAAAATAATTGTGAAGAGGAATTCAAAAGAGGAAAAGGAAGAAAATATTTATTATAAAGAAACACAGTAGCCCAAACATTTAAACATGCCTGTTGAAAATTTCCTGGAATCCTGAATTTTCTAAGCATTGAGTACTTTTCATCTGCCAGTAACCGTTACCTTGGTACTTGCAAGTCCTGTCATTGAATTAACTGCTCTGAAAAACAAGACCTATTTTTTCTTTCCAGTGCCTGAAGTGACTGATGTGGATGCAGGTGTTTAATTTTAGGCACACAGGCTTGAAAAATACAAGTGATTAGTTCCAGGGTTAGTTCCAAGATAGATTTACTATAGCTAGACAAAAATCCACAATCCATCTGCTTAACATTTTAGTAGAAAAGTAGACAGGTAAGATAAAGCTGGTTTAGTGAACTTCACCCTGCAAAACCACCAGACTCTGGAACATCACCCAGGAAACAGATATCTTGGCTTAAATAACATAGCACTACTCTGGCCTTTCAGAGTAATACAAGGCACTTTTTATCATTTTAGTATCCCGCATCTACTCTCACATGTGTATTTGAGCATGAGCAGAATTAGAAAGAGCTGTGACCACAGGATTCCCATTAAACAAAACTGTAGCTCCAGCCCCCTGTCTTTGATTGCTTAACAGGATGGGAAATGGTTGTCCTTGCTTTGGACTATACACCAGATCTGTGCTACTAGAAAACTCTCCTAAAAACTTTATTTCAGCCTTAGATTTAAGAGGTTCTTTTATGTTCTCTAGCTGTATCTGACACACACAGACATTCTCCCTTCTAGAAACAGGGTTCAAGCACTTTGAGATGCAGATTAACTTGACAAAGTTAGCAAGTGTGGTGCATCTTGCATACTGCTGTGTTATATTAATAACCAATAACAACTTACAGCCCTTCAACAGGGAAAACTGACAGATCAAGCAACCCTGAAGCATTTGAGTGTGAAACCAACTGAACCTCTCCATGACAGCAAGATCCCCTAGAGACTTGTCTGATTTATGAAAAAGTTACCTGTTTGAAATAGAAATCCACCTTTTTATTCAGATATAACTTTACTCTGTACTGCAGGGTGTCTGACTTGTGTGCTCAGGAAATGAAAGGTGGAGCCCTGGTGCATTTGCCTGTGCTCCACAGGAGAACGTTCTGACTGAAGAATCTCCTCTTGTGGAGCTTCTGTCACTGACTCACTGATCCCAAAGTGCAAGGGGATGGGGTCAAATGCCAATTAGGAAAGCCTAGTAGTCTATTTTACGATACTGTTTTTTCAGGAAAAAAAACCAAACAAGGGACATGAAGAGAATGCAGCAATGATACAGGGAAGAAGCACGTTGAACTCTCTCAGCTTTGAAGAGAACAATTTTTTTAACCCTCTTGAGGGAATGCTTACTTTTTCCATCCCATTTAATAAAACTGATCACAGAGAACTAATTTCTGCTAGGTAAATAGCAACTGGTACATCAATTTCCTGCCAGCAGCTGCAGTTTCAACAGTTTCAGTCTTTCATTCAAATGTGTGAATGCTTTGCTTAAATTGCACATTTCTCATTTAGTGTACCTTGAAAATACATGCTGTCACTCATTCAACCTCTGAGGAGTTTGGCTGGGCTGTGGCTGGCATAAAGCAGCACTAGAGAGAATCATTCAAGTGGGTAAGAGGAGACATTAGAACACGCACAGGTAGAGTTTGGGAAAATGAAAAAAAGCTTCTGCCTACAATTCTGAGTAGCAAATGAAGCATCCAAGAGCAGAAGTTCTAAATCAGCTCACCAAATCCATCTGATTTTTCTCAAGGGTTAAAGGCCAACAACTCCTGTTAAAAATGACTTATCACACAGACTCAAAGATCTTGAAAAGATAAAAGGTGTCTCTTAAAAAAAGTCCAAGCTGGAAGTCTTAAATGTAGCAATGAATTAATACAAATCTTCAGAAAATTCTACCTTACTGTTCCCGTAAGTAACCTTTCTTTTTGTCCCCAACTGCTTCATTTTATTGACAGGAAGAAACAAGGATGCCATTTACTTAACCTAGCTAATATTTCTCATTTGTAATTCCCGGAATACCAGTTCTCCTCCCCTCCAGCCTGGGGAGCCGTGTGATTTTGTGTGTTCTTACCACTGGCTGCTCTGGGGATTCCAGACCTTCTCATGTACCATGCTGACATTTTGCAATCAGCCCTTTTTGGAGCCCAAGAAGAAGTTACAAGAGAGAGTATCTCTTGAATAAAACTAGAGCTTTTCAAAAATTCCCAGATGAGGTTTTCTATGGGTTTTTTGCTTTTTCCCCACTAGATAATGCTTGCTCACAGATATTTCATCTTTTTACAGTAGTAGCCAAATTGGAAAAATATGCAGATTATGCTGCAAACCATTCTGTTTTCAAAACAGCTGCTCAAAATAAAATAAAATTTAAAATTTACTTTACATTTGAATGAAAAGAATCCTGGTTTCTCTATAATAACAATGTTTTAGGAAGGCATTTTACACACCTTTCCCCCAAAGTCACCATTCTTATTTTTGCTTTTAGACAAGACAAACTTTAAAGACGTGAAAATTCTTACAAAATGAAAAATCCAGTTTCTTTACTTTCAGAATAAATCTAGTTATTAAAGTATGTAGCGTTTGCCTGCCCGTGTTCTTTAATGTGTACTGTCTATATGTTTATCCACATTATGGCTGCAACATGATGCCAATCCTGGAAGTCAGGGATTGGCTCCCAGTTACGATAGCCTATCTGAAGTCATGGTTCATTAAGAGTGGAGTTTGTGATCCTATGAAAGGGAGTAGTAGTTAAAATATGAGCATATAATTAGATACATCACCATGACAAAGTCCTTCAGTACACATCCTTTTCCTTTTTTTCTTTCTAACATGTTAACTAACATCTAAGTGTTTTTGTAACATGTAGATTTGTACTGTGTCTGATTTCAAGCAGTACCCCAGCATTTACCTACCAGATGGCAGAGTTCCTGGGAAGAAAAAAGACTGAAGATGTGATAATCTGACCTCCCAGAAGCAGCATCACTTCATGTTTCAGCAAGAGCACTGCATGCAACAGAAGTGTGAGTAGAGCTCACATGGCAGCTATGGGTGCTCCAAGGATGTCATCAGTGATGTTTCAGTTCCAGCTGAGTATGCAGGATGCTCCTTCCCAGCTACCTCACAATGTTTTTTCACAGAATTGGTCATCCAGGGAGAAGCCCTCCATATTGGAGCAGATGGTTCCTTAATCATTTGGTAGCAAACTCAAAAATACAAGTCTTCCCAAGCATCTTGCACCGCTAGTATGAACCAGACAACATAAATTTCATGTTTTGAGCATGCAGAGCAGTCACGGATGGAGATGTGCACCTCAGAAAACAAATGAAATCAGTAGTTTTCTTGGGAAAAATTACATTTAGTAAGAAATCAGAATTATTTCTGGGTCTTACTTTGTTCTTACAAGAGATTTAAGAGAACGTGTGATTAGTGCCTCAATTAGGTTCACTTTCCCTGCTAGTACCTATACAGAAAGAGGTTTTCACAGGCCAACAGAAAAGGAAAATGTTTCTACAGCTCCAAAGGTTCTTCCCATTAACAACATCAATGCCATGTTCATTATTAGTTCAGAAGCATAGGAGATGAGGGGAAATGGAAAGTTTAGCATTCAAAATTCTGACACTAGTAGGGAGAAATAAATTTTTTAAAATGTATTTGGAGATGCTGGACACAAATAGTTACCAAGTAGTTACTAAACTTCCACAGACACCTATTTTTTGCAAATTAAATTAGCATTTCAGAATTACCATGGATTAAAAGTACCATTCTGTAAAGACCAGTTGATTAGCCCCATTGCTTAGTCTTTCTAGTCCTTTGTTAACGCTGCTAACAGTTCACTAAACCTAAAAAAACCATAACACATTCTAACATGTGAGTCAACAAACATCTACATAGGGAAATCAAAAACCCATGAGGCCAAACTAAAAAGGGAAAATATTTCTAAAGATTCAAAGATTCTTTCCACTAACAACATTAATATCACATTCAATGCCATTGCTAAGACACACATTCTCTCCGGCCTCTCTATGGAGCTTAATTTGTCTGTGTCAATAGAAAGGACCTCGGGAAAAAGTAAAATTCTTTCTTACTGAATGTTGTTTGCTACTTCTGCAACGGGAGATGGGTGCTGCAGTGCCTTGTTACTCTTGGACAGTGGCATTAAGCTCACTAGAAGGAAATCCTGGAATGACTGCAACAATTGTGCTCATTAGAAGAGGAACAGCTTCCATCACAAGAAATACATATTGGTAGTCAACTGGAAAAGCAGAAAGAAGATCCTAATGCTTACCAACACCACACTGGTAGGCTTTTTTCCAGTGAGGCTATGTATTGCTAGCAGGTGTTGCAGGACACAGCAAAGAGTCTATCTTCAATAAAATTTGTTGTAACAACAATTTGGTGTACAGATGCCCAAACAACTCCAAGTATCAACTGAAAAATCAGATTCATATTTTTAATGGCCAAAATTAAAGACCCTGAAAAAATTAATTTTCTCATAATATTCTTCATTTGTATGGAACAAAGAACTGCTAAATGTGTAAATGTGTGAAGAGGATAAAGGGTTTCATTTTTCCCAAATTCCTAGCTGAGAAGTATAACATGGTGTTACAAAAGCATGTAAAGAACTCTAATAGACTGGACTGAATCACTCTGAAGAAAAAAAAAAGTGTGTGTAGGAGTCTGACAACAAATTTTGGCAGCTGTCACAAACCTGGGTAAAGCCCTCATATTGCCTTCATCCCTAAATATATCTTGCTGCACGTAACATAACCAAATCATAAAGCGAAAAGTTATATTGTCATCAAAGCATTCTTTTCCTCTAAAATGACATGCCATCATTAGCATCCATGCTGCTAGCTCTGAATGATATGTTACCCACTGTTCTAGCTACTGAACAGAGAGAATAATGGGAGCAAGAAAACGTTCCCTATAGTTCTGAATTGATCCTATAGTCTGCCCTGGCACACAGAAGGGAAACCTTTTCAGACATGAAAATTGATTCAGGCCTTTCAGTTTTCTGTTTCAACCACAGCATCTGGAAGTCCCTTGGGCTGATTTAGAGGCTGAGGTGCTCATGTCTGCTGGAGATGGTTGCATTAGTAAGTGTCTCTTCAGAATTAAGAATGACTCCCTCCAGTTCAAGCTGTGTGTCTTGCCAGATAGTGCTGTTGGCAGGAGCAAAGGACTGATTCAAAACCTGGGGCCCCTTAACAAAGTCACAAAATAAAATTAACTTAAATAACAGAAATCCAAGAGGAAAAAACTCATCTGCTCTGAGCACTTAAACAAATGATTCTCTCATGCTACAACACTAAGTTGGAGTGTCAAACTGGACTGATTGTTACAGAGCTGTAATTCTCAAACACAGTACTACTCAGGACAAAAGTAATGGAAAATTCAGAATACACATTAAAGTAAAGCTGGGCCATTTTCTTACAGTTTTTAGAATCATGGTGTTTTGATTTCTTTTTCCACCTACCTTTCTACTAAATCACTTAGTGGAAAAATAAAATTTTCTATTTCTCATTTCTTTCTTTGTGACACACCCAGTCATGGCTTGCTGTCATTAGTAAAAAGTACTAGTGGCCAGTGGTACCCAACAGCAGCTTTACTTGATAGGGGAAATAAGTACCTGTTTTCTGTAAAAGAGATTCATTCTAGCTTCAAGCCATAAAATAACATGCCATTTCTGCATTCTTTCCTCCAAACAGAATATTGCCTTTTATATCATCCAGTCACATGGTTGTCAAGCACAGAAGTCCTTTTTTAGTTTTTTGACTTTTCCTACTGTTTTTGACTCAAAAAGCCAAATATCTTTGCAATGAAAGATCTCATATTTGGCTGTATCCTGAGAGAGCTCTCTAATCTCTCACCAGTATCCTGGATTCAGGATGTCAGCTCTCACTGAGCCATGAAGGCAGCTTAACAGTAAACTAGATTCTTCAAAATACTGTTTGCATATAAAAACCCCCCAAAAATCAATGGACTGCTTTTCCTCAACAATATATTTCTCTCTTAGGATGCAGTAAGTACTGTTCTGTTCCTTTCTATCTGTATAAAAAGTTTTTCATATGTGGATGCTGACAGAGAAAATTTTAGGCATCAGGCAGCAGCAGAACCTGTGGGAAAGCAAGTCAGATAGACTTTCCCAGGCATTGCTCTGGAGGAAGACATTCCAAACAATTTCTAATCTCTGCACCTGCTGTTTTTGCAACTTGTTTACTTGCAAAGATGTTTACGAAGAGGCATTGGTCTGAATGACCAATCATATCTAATTGTATTGGAACGCTGTATAAAAAGGATGTGCCTTTCAATAAACATTGCTATATGTCCTCCAAGAAGATTGGAGCATATCATTATTTCAGCAGTCCCAAATATAATAACCATATACATACATTTCAGGCACAATAAATAGAAAAAGTAAGGCAAACTAGTCTCTTTTCTAATTACCTATTATCTTCTTTCTTTACTGGTTATGGTAGAGAAAATCACTTCTGATTGTGAAACCACAGAATATAACCAATTGCACAGTGCAAGAGAGACTAGGTAAGAAAAAGCCTCTATTCCCAAGAGACAATTTTTTTAGCCGTATTTATAAAACAATGAGGTTATAAATAAACTAGCAGGAAAAAACCTAGGAATTTAAATTATATTTGAATAAATATTTTGCTTCTCCTCTGGCAAAAGGTATCTCAAGAAATAAAAGAACATTCACAGATACAAAGCAGAAGCTTGTGCAGCGGGTCACATTCTGAGTTTCTTAGTTTTCAGGTCTCTCAGAAAGATTGCCTTCTCTTTGCCAGCCAGGCCTTTGATATGCTTATCATGCATTTAAAACTATTTATGGATGGATATATATCCCTGCCTAAACCGATTAGAAAAAATTAAATCAATCCACCAGCATCTACTATATTAAATCATGTACTTATTAGGAAACATTCCTGGAACACCAAACCCCTCCATTAATGATCTTAGTTGGGGGAAAAAGGCTGGGGTAGAATCCCAGACAAGTTCTCTTTCTCTCATTTCTGTGAGTGAGAGAATTTAACAAGCAACTGTTTTCCAGCAGTTGACCGTGAAATGGATCATCTTTTATTTATTCTGCACAAATGGCAAATCACAGCCAAGTGTAGCCTTGGGATTAATCAGTGGGCTTTTATCACTGGGGCACTGGTTGGACTTTGGTTCCTCTCAGAGTGCCTACAAATCACTCTGATTAGATGCCTGTCTGAAACATACATCATTTGACTTTGTTAGCTTCAGGCATAATAACTGGAAGACTGTATAAAGGGGATGAGCTTCTAGAGGGTGGGTCACTAAGGCTTGATATAAAGGGTGAAAATTAGTGTGTCTGAGAGAAGACTAATGAATAACAGCCAGCAATACTGTGAAAGTCTAATCTAGAAAAAAAAATATTACAGAGCCTTGAAACACTGATCTTTCCCAATTCCTGGATAAAGGCTTGGCACTTTTACAGCTGAGTGCTGGTGGTAGTGCTATGGGTCACACAAGTTGCAGCTTTCGCATTTCCACTCAGCAGAAGAAAAAGAACTACTATGGAGGTGACTCAAAATTCAATGCAAGTGTTACTGGAAAATTGATATTGGTTAAGATAATTTGTAATAAATGTAATGATACCAGCTCACTTCTCTATGGCAGGCAGGAGCACCTAGCCTAATGAATCTACCCTGGAAATGGTCAAGCTTGCAGATTCAGTCATATGTCAGTGACTTGATCTTTCTGGGAATGTAGGCAGAAGAGGACCTTAATGTTTAGCAGTCCCGGAAAGAATATGTATATTTTCTGGTCCCATTAAAAGATGCCCAAATTTGGCCCAATTCAAACACAGGAAACATCCTGTTTCAGAGATGCTGAAGCTCTTAGCAAGGGATTCAGGTTTTTCTGCATTCCATTTACATTGTACATCTCCCTCTCCACCAATGGTGACATGGGAGGTTCAAATCTCAATTGCTTCATTTTCCAGTTCCCAAATCCAGAAGCTTCTCTATACTACCTGCAGAATAGATGTCTCTGCTGCGGTGCTGTGCAGCTCTACATTATGACTTTTCACACAGAGAAATTATTTACTGCTGCTACTGTCAGCAAAAGCAATTCTAGTTGCAATCTGATAGTAACTGCATCAACACAAAATAACAAAGGTTGTAAATCTAGCCCTGAAGCTTTGGATTCAAACCCTACATAGCATTCTATATGTCAAAATGGTTAATTGAAATAGTATATACTTAATTATTTGAAATGTGCTTCATTTGATTGCTACATGATACACACATTTGCAGAGTCCATTTCTGGCATTTGGGTTTCCTGACTTGGCTGTATATGTTTTTCCTGCTTACCCACAGAGATCCTGTACTGTCTAGGAACTAAAAAAATACCTTGGGCTCTGGATATGAGCCCAATCTGGATATGAGGTATATATTATTGTAAACCATTTTCATTTGGAAAAGTAGTATTACAGCAATATTACTTATTACCTCCTGCATGAACACGATAGATGTGCTTTCTCTTCCCTCTGCATATTACTCATTTGATTCTGTTAGCCTCTCGTCAATACCCATATTCACAGCAGCTGCTTCTGTTCACTGAGCAGAAAGGAAAAGTATTTTTCTTTGAAGATGATGTGAACACCGTTCAATGAATCATTCAGCAAGTACTACTGCAGCTCAGTCATCCTACAGGCCATATTAGACTCAGGACCCTTGAATCTATAGCCGAAATAAGCCTTCGTATAGAATGTCTTCTGTAGTTAAGATAAGCAGTAGCTTGCAAAGTATTAAGGGAAAATCCTATACTCTGATCTGAGGTGTATTATAATGGGATCTACTTAATATTCAATAGAGCTCTTTCAACACACTTTCATTTTAAATACAATTAATGTATTGCAATCTCATATTTATCTCTCTGGAGAGCCTAAGAATATTTTCTCCATTGTACTGCAAATGGAAAAGAATCCTTTGGTGTCCTGACACATTCTGTTGGAGGTTTTCAGTGCTTTAAATCAAAGCACCAAAACAAGGGCTTATTGTAGCAACCCAGAGGGAAGCATCATCTCCAATATCCTGATTCTCTGCAGCTACTCATTCATCATGGATGCAGGCTAGTTATTAACATTAACAAACGGGGACTTCCTTTGGAAAACTATCTATATGTCCACACTGCATATTCTTTGCATGTAAGAGGTATCCATAAAAATTTAGGAGAATTTATATCCAGATGTATACCTACTCATATATTCTCAAATTTTATATGTTGGAAGTTTTCACTACAGGAAAGAAAGTATGCAAGGTGAAAAAGGCCACCAAGTTGAAGAGTCAAGGGTTCAGAACAGGCAATAACAGAAGTCTTAATTCAATTCTACTGTGCATTGAAGTTATGATATTGTTATCAATTATATGCATAGAACTTTTCAACTGGAATCCTGTTTTATTTGCACTCAAGATAGAGCTCAGGGAGTGAACTGTTATAACACCTTGGCTAGTTTTACCCTGATTTTGGCCCTTGGTCTTATTACTTACACAACAGTGTTTTCTATGCTGACTGTATAGGTGCTAATTTTTTCCCGTTTTTTTCCTACAGTATTCTCCCCTGAACACCTCAGCTATTCCAGTCAATTTTGTTACTGCCCCCGTTTTGCAGACAAAGCAATCAAGGTATAGCAGAAGTGAAAATGGCAAGAATTTATACCCTAAATTGATAACACAATTTTATTTATCTGCTTATATAGCCTTTTAAAGAACTTTGTGTTTTGAAGCAAAACTCCACTAGACATCAGATGTGGTTGTGAGAGCTCAGCACTTTTATAGGACTGAGTTAGGTTTGTAGAAAGTAAGATCTATAATAAGTGACAACTTATAAAAATTTAAGAAACTTCCTCAAATTATTTTGTGGCATATGCAGGAAAAGACTACAACAGATAAGAATGGTATTTATTTGCTTTTTCCATGACATCATTCTCCTAATAAACCCTTCATTCTTTTACCACACACCTCATTTTGCAACAGTGAATGACACAACTTTTATTCTATGTATTTAAAGAGGCTAGAGCCTTTTGGAGGAAAGAAGCATGTAATAAAATAATGCATTATGGTGTTTATGCACATGAATACCAATTCAGATTGCAGAGAATATCGACTGCAGTATTTCTAAACTTTGGGCTTCCTAAGTTTTACAACATTACCATTGGTTTAATGTATGAAATTATAGTAAAAATGCCTAGGCTATGAATATAAATTTCTTTATGCAGAACAATACTTAATAGTGAGAGCTCTAGATATAGTTTAGTACAAGCTTCTGCTGCTTGAATTAATGATGCCACAGAGGTAGCAGGCCATTATTTCTCAGGAGACCAAGTGTGTTTAGAAGACAGACCTTTAAAGTAGATTTCATAACCATTTACTAGTATTAGAGGATGCTAAAATTAAAAACTCTCCAGCATTTTTCAAATGTCTCAGGTTTCAGGAGGAACATGCTGTAATTTATTGCTTCCTTCTGTACTTCTTAATCTTTCCTTCACACTTGGCATGATGCATGATATGTGCAAGGGGAAATTGCAGGAGAAGTTCTGATCAATCAGTGTAATCCTGGGACTGCACATATTCAGGGACATTGGGGCAGACTGAATTCATGTTAATTAGAGCTTGAGTAGCGCATCTTTCTCAAAATTAAAAGTATTAGATCTTCCCAGAAAAAACAGAATCACAGATTTTGCCAGCAGTACTACCTGTAAAGAATCCAGCATTCTACTTAATCAACAAAAATTAATAAATCCAATGTAGGAAAACAGAGAGGCATGTTTTGGTATACCAGACTTAGTTACTTTGGGATTTCATCAGAGATGACATGAGGTACCTTTGCTTTTCATTCAAGTGATTTAATTCTGTTTCTGATGTAGCACTTATTCTTAGATCTTGGAATAAAACCTAGACAGGAATAACAAAGAACCTTGCAGAAGAATTCCTCTGAGAGAGAGAACAGGAGAAAGAAAGCAAAGGGGAGCAAGGCTTGTCCATACTTCTGATAAAACATACCAGAATTAACTCAAAATTCCTGCAGTTTATTCATTGCTGTTCAGGATAGATTTATCAAGAGCATAGGCATTCTTAATCCTTGGAAAAAAATATTTTTCAGGTACGTATCTATGCTGAATGAAAAATATGGATGGTGCCATATTTTAACTCTGGTACACAGAAATATTAGATTATCTCAACTTAACTGAAATCAGAACAAACAGGATATATGATGGATTGTTGGAACATAATTCAAATGCTTCTGTTCAGAAAAGCATAGAACTTCACACAATGAGAAGAATGCGTTTTCTAAAAAAGCCGTACATCTCACACAGAAAACAATCTACCTCTACTTCCAGATACATAAAACATCCATCTTAACAGCTGGAGAATGCTGCCAGGCAGTGATGTGGGCCATAAGGAGCTTAGCAGTTGCATTCCTTTCCTGCCTCTCCCCTGCAAATACTCTTGGACCCAGACAAGCAAAGGAAAACAGGCAGATTGTAAGACAAGCCATGGGGCAGTAAGTTATTTCTGATGTAGAAGTATGTCTTTAACAAATGGAAACTAGTGCTATGATACTTGAGACAACTTTACTTTCCTTTCTAAGTTATGGAGGCATCCTAAGTAGGATTACAAAAAAAATCACAAGAATGTGATATTAGCCCTAATCCCAACTAACAGCAATGGGAAAATTACCCATTCCACTCAAAGCACTGAGATACTCTGCCATGCAATACTATATTCCCTGAAATCTGTAGTCTGCAGATATGGGTATTTTATATGGGGACACAATCCCAAACTCAGCAGGGGCATTGTCTCTTGCAGGGACAAAATATAGCCCAACAGGCCCCCCATTAAGGCAAAAGCTTCCCCCTTACTTAAAGTTACCTGGCTGCTCTGTGCAGGGCTGTTCCTACTCCATACCAATTTGCTTCCAGCACCCTCAGAAACTGTCTGAAGCAGGAAGACATGCCCTTGGAGTGGCTGATCAGTACAAGCTGCTCCTGCCCCAGTCTTCCACAGCTCCCTCAAGTACTTGCAGAGCCACTGCCTGCCAGGGGACAGGGGTAGAATGAAGCTTTTCAGGATGGAATAACCATGGCCTGGTGTAAAGCCTTCCATGCCCCATTTTAAACGCTACTTACAGCCAAGTTCAGCTGCCCCTGAATCTCACTCTCCCTCCAGATGGTGATTACTGCCCACACGTTGGTCTCGAGCCATAAGGCAGCACGATCAAGGAAGGCCTGTAGAGAGATGTTCGCAGTTGAAAGGAAGCAGAGCCAATCATTGCAGAAGGAGCAGACAGCTGAGAGAACAGCATGAAGCTGTGCTCCATGGTCTGAGCAGTGCTGCTTGTACAATTAAGCAGCTTCCAACAAATCTGACCTCTGTTCAACCCACTGCAGAAAGCAGACAAAAAGTATCCTCCCCTGGAATAACTGCTCTGTTCTGCTACAACAATGCAGAAATTGGCTCTACCTTAGGGGTTGTTCCACCACTGAAACCTGTTCACCTTTATAAAGCACAGCAGAAGACTTCACAGTAGTTTTTACTCAAAATCTAACCCAACTGGAAATGTGCTTATTAATAGAATGACCCTCCATGGATAGCTATAATGTGTAAAAAGCACTGATTATGGTCAGACACTGGACTGGCGTGGACAAAGCCAAGGAGTAAGTGAAGCATTGTTGCTAATGTCTGTATGACAGGAAAGGCAGAGATGCAGTTTTAAACACAAAAGGTTTGTAAGTACTCTGATCACAGCCCATAGAACTTCATCCATCTCTCACAAACACAATTTCCACTTCAACGTTTACCAGTTCCATTGTTCAGGTAGAATACCATTGACATCATGACACTGTTCAAGAGATTTCTCATGAATCCATTTAATTTTAAATTAAGTGCAGGGCCAAAAACTTGAATTCAACCTATAACTAAATAGATGGGGCATTAAGAAATAAACTAATCTAGACTGGATTTTTAAAAGTCTGCACAATAGAAAAAGTGCACAGCATTTTGCACTTAGTATACCTTCAGCCAAGTTCTGATCTCAAGTACTATGGATAACTTGCAGTGCCTGCTGCTTGTTCTGGATATAAAAACAAATTATATTTTGTCCATCATTGCCATTTTAGTCCACATTGTATAAAAACTGCTGCTCATGGCATGGCAAAGAACAGGAGAGAAGAGAGACAGGTGATGGTGGCTGTGAAGGCTGGTACCAGGTGACAACTAAGAGAAAAGTACAGTGCTATGTTATTCTACCAAGACATTAAATGACACAAGACATGAAGGTCCACCCAAAAAAAAAAAAAAAAAAAAAAAAAAAAAAAAAACAAAAAAAAAAAAACCACCACCCCCAAAGCATAAAAACTTAATAAAAGACGGAAAAAAAAAAAAGTGTGACAAATCAAAAAAACCACTAATAATGGCCCAAAATAAGTTCTAGCAAAGCAAAAGTGGTTTGATTTCATATTTGAATTCTTAAATCAGAAGTAATTTTGAGTACTGATGAAGTAAGTACATAAATACTGTATACACTCCATGACTTTGATTATCAGGACATTTTTAACTACACACAAAATTTTAGACTATCATTTGCCTCTGTTTGAGCAGTTAGGACTGGATTTCCATTTGTGTTCAAAGTTTGTTCAGATCTGACTGTTACACAGAGGAAAAAATGAAACTTCCTAATATCTATACTTCCTATACTATACTACTTATACCCTTTCCTCAGAAAACAAGACAGAGAGTTGCTGATAAGCCCTGCCTTCCAATGTCAGGTATACCTGAAGTTGTCTGGTGTTCCATTTAAGGATTCCATCAGCTAACAGCCCCACGCCACCTGCTATCAGTCACCAGAAAACAGTTTACAGTGCAAGGATGGTTTAGACATTTTAAAAGTGACTAGAATATTTTCCAACCTTTAATGTATTTTATGCCACAATTTATTCTAAGATTCTTGCTGTAGTTTGTATCTAAAAAAAGACAAGCACCTCAAATAAAGTTCACTTACACTAGGAAGCCCCTGGTGGGGCCATAAACTGAGTACTGACCACTGGATACACATCTCCTTATCCGATGCATTATGTTCAGTACGTGATGCAGTATGAGCCAACAGAAGCTTTTCTCTCTGCAAGACACAGTATGTTTCTATGGATTCAGATTCCAGTGTGTGCAGACTTATTTTCAAAATACAGTTTGTGCTTTTCTGAATAAACAGGTTTGAATTAGGTCCACAACTCAGCCTTTATAAATTTAACTATAGCACATAATAGGATTATTTACCGCTTTTATAAAGTGACAAGTGTCTGCTACACAATATTTGGGGAATTATACAGTTTCAATGCCTTCAGTTAAAAGCCTGCCTCTAGCCTCCATATTTTTATAAGATCAAAGCTAATATTTCTCTGTTTATCCCCCATTCAGAAAGATGATGTCAAATCTCAGCAAGAGTGTTTTTTGCATTCAGACTTTAACAGCCACTGATTATCGCCTATCATAGATAAAACTGCTGGAAGCTGTTTGGAAAAATCCTCATGCAGCTTTCATTCTCTGTGCCTTCTTCAAAATGCTGTGAAGGATGCCAAGGTAACTCCCAACTCAGAAGAGAGCTCAGGCCAAGGCTGCCCCACTGCCTCCAATTCTTCTGGCTGTGATGGAGACCCCCTCAACAATTCATACATCATAACTTTGTACTTGTTTCTGCAAGAATTCTCTGCAAGTACAAATCAAAGATGCGAAGCAGGTTAAGTGTGATCCTGTATTTGCCCCTAAATTACTACCCTTTGCTCTGCGACAGATTCTAGAAACACAGTACACCTGTTGCAGGGACTAAGGATGGGGAGGAGGGCAGGTGACGGAAGGGAATACCTTTTTATCTCCATACTCCATGCAGAAGAGGCTCATCTTTTTTCCGTATATAAGGAGATGTGGTAGAGTTCCATGCCAAGTACATTTTAGGCAAAAAAACCTCCCATAAAGGTGGAAATGATCCCTTAGCCTGGTGAGACCAGATTCCTACAATCATGGACAAGAGTACTATAGATATCTTATTCACAACATCTAGTCCAGACAACACCATAAATCATGTATTTCACACACACAAAAACACCCCTACAGAAATTTAATGTGCAAAAGAACACAGTAGAAGAGACTAAGGTCCATGAAATGGCACTGGATTATTTAGACAACACTTTGAATAAATCTGAAAAGGCTCATGACTTGTATTACACAGCACTGCAAAAACGAAACCATACAGCTAAAAAACCCGAACAAAACAAAATCCACAAAAATCAAACAACTAACAGCTGTACCATTTTCAGAGCAGATTTCCTGCTGAGCCTAAATAAGACAATGACAGTCTAAACAAAAACACACCAATCAGGTAATAATTCAGTGTAACAAGGAGCAGTCATATACCCTGATTTCAGCTCCTCTCTAGCTGAAACCATTCCAGTTGACTGGGGGTACAACAGAAGACAAACAAGCCTCAAGACAGGTACCCACTGCAACAGCCCTGTGTCTCACTGAGAAAGGGACAGTAGAAATCCCTCCTGACCCACAGAAGAACACCAAGAACCCCTGGTCCCCTGATGCACAGGGATAATAAAACATAAATCCTCAAAACTATCCCAGTTATTCAGATTCCTTTCAAGGAAAGATTCTTTCCTTCGATCCAGGAAGATAACTTCTCTTTTCCAAGGGAAAGCAAAGTCAGATAAGCTGGGACTCATAACAAATTTCTTGTGTTAAAAATGTTCTCTTCTGGTTATACTATTGTATTTCCATAAGATGACCATGACTCATTTAAAATATTTGCCTTCACAGTACTGGGTGGCAGTGTGGATTTGCTGGAGGGTAGGAAGGCTTTGGAAATGGATCTGGAAAGACTGGATCCATGTGCCAAGACCAATTGTATGAAGTTCAACAAGGTAAAGTGCCAGGTCCTGCCCTGGGTCACAACAACCCCAAGCACCCTGGCTTTTATCAGGAACAGTGTGGCCAATAGGACAGGGCAATGATTGTCTCTCTGTACTTGGCACTGGTGAGGTTGCATCTCAAATGCTGTGTCCAGTTCTGGACCCCTCACTGTGAGAAAGACATTGAGGGGCTGGAACGTGTCCAGAGAAGGGCAACAGAGCTGGTGAAGGGTCTGGAGCACAAGCCTTGTGAGGAGCATCTGAAGTGTCTGGTGGGTGTTCAGCCTGGAGAAAAGACTCAGGAGTGACCTTATTGCTCTCTACAACCACCTGAAAGGGGGCCATAGCCAGGTCAGGGTCAGCCTCTTCTCCCAGGTAACCAGTGACAGGATAAGAGGAAAAGGCCTCAAGCTGTACCAGGAAGAATGTTGGACATTAGGAAAAATTCCTTCAATGAAAGGGTGTTCAGGCTTTCCAGGGAGTGATGGAACCACCATGCCAGCAAATGTTATAAAAGGTGCATGGATGTGGCCCTTGAGGTCATAGTTTGTTGGTGAACACAGTGGTGCCAGGTTAATGGTTGGACTTGATGATCTTATAGGTCTTTTCCAAACTGAAAGATTCTATTATTCAGGTGGCCAAGTTTCAAAGGTCTGCAAGTCTTGCTTTTTCAATAGTTTGCAGGATTTTGTCCAGAATCATTAAAATAATTTTTATTATGTACTAGCAAATATTTTATCAAATGTGTTGGAACTTGAAATATGTCTCAAATCCATTCACAAAGGTGCAGAGAAACAACAAAATGGACAACTGAGAGTTAGACAAAATTAATTCCTTTCAAGGGCTTTGGCGATGAAATAACCCTGAGATTTCCAAATCTTCTGATGAAACTGTCATTACAGCTCCCTACACACATAAAATATTCTCTGTAAAAAACCCCCAAGTTTCTAAAAATTGGTTACGTACTTGCAGACAGAACAAAAAGTAAAAATGTCACTTCATATAGTCATTTTAGCACAGAATATGGTGTATTGATTTTAATGTCTTGAAATATGCACAGTAAATGGATTTTTTCTAACTATACATCTATACATCACAGACATGCAAGATACATAACAGCTGTACAAATGAATGAAATGTCAGCTAAGATCTGATCTGTGTGCAGTAAAGTTTGTGACAAATATTAAAATAATGGTACTCCTGCCTTTATATGTTGCATTATGCAGATATGTAGAATATCTGTTTTTGTATAATTAAATGTACAACATCAAAATTTGAAAAATTAACTACAGTAATGCTGCTGCTGAAAAGATGAGCCTTTACTTTCCCTGCCTGCTTGATCTCACTGCCTCCTTATCACTGTCAACAGTTTGTTTATTGGGGCGTGTTATCATCTAGATTCAAAAACTGACAAAAACCCCAGCAGTTCTGAAGGGGGAAAATAAAATAAATCCAACCCCAATCAATAACAAATCCATTATGTTTTGATGAAATGAGCTCCCTCTCCCTAGGTGCTATTACCAGGACAGGTAGGGGAGCAAAAGATCACCAAATCTCAGCACTTGTGTGAACCTGGAACACCTTAAACAAATCACAGAAGTCATGCTTACTCTGGTGTGTGGAATGAAAATGTTTATTGGTATAAGATGGACAATTTATAACACTGTTATGGAACCCAAGTGCCCCACCAATTTATTCATCCAAGAATATCTAACATGTTTGATGAAACTTATACAAAGAAGAAGAAAATGCTATATTAACAACAGGGTTTTGCATTAAGTTCCTTTCTTCACTAGTATCAGGGTTAGTATCTTAAGAAAAAATGCTACATTCATTGCTCAGGGTAGTAGAGGCTGCACTCAGCCTTATTTTCAGATTATTATAGTAAAGTATTTAAGAAAACAAGAAAAATCCTCTAGGATATCATGTCCATTAATCCAATCTCTTGTAAAACATTCTATTGTTTTGCACTTGCACATCTCATTCCTGCTAAAAGCACAGTAACTGAAATACACACTAGTCAGCACTAAACAACTAGGTACTTTTAAATGTTAACTGTATATGGTAGCGTAAAATTACAAATGGTCAAAGATCCTGTGTTTTGGCCTGAAGGAAGGAAAATTATACAAATGTTAATAAGAGATTTTTTAAGGTCATACTTGTAAAATGATCCCAGTGCAAAGGAAATGCAGTTAATATTCTTACCTAATGCCCCATTCCCACATCTCCCTGCTTCTTCAGTTGTGTAGATCTTGGCCATTTATGTGTGAGGCTCTTTTCTGTCCTCATATTGCTTTCTAAAGGAAGAAAAAAAAACTTAAATTAACCTCTGTTGCAACTGCAGCTGAGTCAGTCAAATTACACCAGGGATTAATAAGCCTGTGTCTAACCATGCTCTGAACATGGATCTCCGGTCTGCTCAGATAAACTTTTGCAGGCTTGCTTTGTGTTTGGGTTTTTTAGGTGAAACAGCACGTGCATTTAGGTGTCAAGGCCCATAGGCAGCTGGAACCATCTAAATGTAAGGTAAAGCTAATTGGTTTAGGGGTAGGACACTCATAGTCTTCAAATCCAGAACTCCCTTGGTTACAGAAATCAGAGCTCATTCACCAAGGGAAATACCAGACTTTCCCTTTGCAAAAGCTCTTCCGCAGTGACATTATATCATGAGTTGGCATCAGCTCCCCGGAGGTAAACAATCAGAAATATTTCAGAACCTCAAATAATTAAGCAAACAGGAAGCAAGCAATGATCCAAGTATGCCAACTGTGAAAATACAAGAGACAGATGGAGATCAGAGTTTTTCAAGTGGAGATCTGTCTATAGAAAGATTAGGAAGACCTGGAATTCATAAACATGGAACCAGAATCCAGAAAGGAAGGATAAAGTAATAAAAAGTGGATATAATACGCACAAGATTTAGTTCTGTTCGTTTGAAACACAGATTTTTAACTTGCAAATTGTATTGACAGGCAAGAAACAGCATTCCTATTAAAAAAACCCCACCCAGGTGAATTATGTTAGTATTGCTGGCATATAGCACAGTGAAGAAATGAGCAACGATTCCTACAAGTGCTGGCACATAGAAGAATTCCATGCCTAAGGGCTGAAGTGTTAAGTTCTTTCAATGTGACAGTAATACACATAAGTTGCACACTCATATCCATTAGGATACAAATACCAGAAATTAATTAACTGATCTGAAAACAGTTTTTGGTGGTAGCAAACAAGCACAGTTGGATCTAGGAACCAAAGACTGAAGCTGCACATAGAAAGCTGAAAGGTGACATCTAAGAAGAGCACATAATACAAAAAGAGGGGAACTAAAAAAAAAAAGGAAAATCCACTGCCTAGACAGTGTGGTGGTAAATTACATGTCTCACAATGCTTCCCATAGTCCCATAGTCCCATATTCATAAAGTTTCTTTTGCAATCTCACTACAAGCCCTTTCAATACATGTCCTTTCATAATTAATTTCTTCAAAAAGACTTACGCATGAACTGTTCTTGTTAAACTGTTTAACACTCCAATTAAAACAGTATGAATAAAAGAACATTTTGTAACTCAAGGTGACTGAAATCCCAAATGACTGCATGATCTCAACTTCTAGTTCTTGCCTTTTTTTAATAGTACTTCTTTCTTTTCTGTGATCCCTTCTTGTTCTCATCTCAATTTAAAACCCAGTCTGTCAACCTTCTGTATGATATCAGTTGTCAGTAGGGTACTACGTGGTACAAATCAGTGTCAGATGAAACCCTTAAAGAAAAAAGTGCCTGTTTTGCACACAGCCAGGTAAGTGAAAAGCGTACAGTACTAAAAAGAGGCACCTAGGAGTATTTTTTTGGATCTTATCTGATTATCAGCTTTAAATCAAGAAATTCTTCCTTTCTGACAGTATGTTGTAACAAATCCTAATCCAGTGGACTGCATCACTTGCAGAATAACTTTAATAGAAAGGACATAAAATTCAATCATGAGATGAATAAATTAGGACCTTTCACAATAATGTGTGTGTGAGATAAATCCGGTGAGGATGTGTTGGGGCCAAAACTACTCTCTCATTCTTGAAAAGAAAAACATAAAAAAAATTACCTGAATTAATAGATTATCTACTCAGAACCTCATGTCCTTCCAGAGAATCTCATGATAGAAGACACTGTTAAGACTGAAGAAAATTTCATACAGAAGCAGTACATCACCAGAATGACCTTCCTAGAATATTAATGAGAATAAACAGAAAAACCACCAATAAAAAAATCCAGATTCATATATACACTGCTACAATTACAAAACACTTTCATGCTTATAGCAGGAATTCATCACAATTGTTTTTCTCTAATAAATTAATAATTGGAAGATAGATTTGGCATTTAACTTATTTCCACATTTCACCATGACATGCTAGCTATACCTGAGACTGTCACCTCTATTTTCCCCCTCCTTATTGTGCAACTATTTCTCCTTCCCTTTTCTGGCCAATACTGCAATCCCATTACCACCCCCTTACTTGCCATAAATGCCTTCTTTCACCTGACTTTAGAACAGCATATCTCCTTTGTGTTCTCTAATCCCTGATTCCCATGCAGCATCTCCACCTATGGGAAGTGCAGCCTCTTCTTGTTTATTTGGTTCATCTTCTCTCTTCTTCTCCTTTTCACTACCAGACTCCCAACCCCATGATCGGTACTTACTCCTGGTCAGCTGTCACAGTTCAGAGACCAGTTAAGCAGCTTAACCTTCTAGAAAACAACCCAGAGCTGAGTCAGACAGCAGGGCTTAAAAAATACTGTTACGGTCTGTGAAGGCTTCACTTCGAATCACTAGGCTTGCCAGGCCCCGAGCTCCGCCACAAAAGACAATGATTCATCTTCAGCCTTTGGAGATGCAGAGAAAGAGATCTCAGCAGCTACAGTCCCAGTGCTCCATTTGCAAGGCTGATTTTGGAAACAAAATGAAAAGCGGGAAATGCATGTGATTTTACAAAAAACTAGATTAATTTTTAGTTTAACAGTTTGCAAAATGGCCTTCTTGGACTCCAAAGCACCAAACCATAGTGTAACGAATACCAGAGGCTTAAAGTAAAAAAAGTGAAACTCAGGAAGGCAAAAGGATTCAAGCTCTGTGTAAGAATATTAACAGGTTTTAAAGTTAGCATGTATATGAACACCACAGAAAATCTGAAATGAGAATAAGAAATTACTTGCTAACCTTTGCTCTGTCTGGGTCTTCTGTTCCTACCTTTCTGAAAGGTGAAGTCCATGCTCCTGGTGACAGGTTGGGGTTTTTTCATCATCAAAAAATGCCATTGTCATGCCAGAACAGGTATAGCTGAATATTAATCATGCTAAAAGATAGAGCTCCCTGTATCTAGACAGACCATTACTGAAAACAGTGACTTAAGATTAAAATGGCAAGAAAACATTTTGAATGCATGGGTTCAATACTGATAAGTAAACTGTCTTGCTACCAAAAAATGTAAGCAATGCAAGTGAAACATGTCTGCATGTGGAATTTGTCCTGCCAGTGGCTCACCTGAGCCACGGCTCACCTCCCCTGCAACTGTATACCCTCCACATACAATGGAAACAAGTCAGGTCTTGCATCAGTCATACAATATGACTGTTAGTTGAAACTAGGAGTTCATATAAACAGTAAGTATCTTAAGGTGAACTACTTAATATCAGAAATTGGATTTTTGTATTCTTACTGTTTCCTTTACTGTTCCTCCATTAACAGAGAAGTCAGTCATCATTTAAGGCTCCTTAAAGGAACATGAATGGATATTGAAATATAATTACCTTCTGATTGTTCCTAGAATTAACAGCAAAAGGTAGCAGCCACTGGCTGCCCGGTAGTTCAGGAAGATTTGCTGAAGGGTCAGAAAGGTAACAGGAATTTCAGTCAAAGGCCAGACAAACTATCTCCTTCAAATTATCAAACATCATTCAAAAGTAAACACACTACTGCACTTAGAATTTTCCTTCTGGGAAAACAAGCAGAAAGATAACAAACCACATATGTCAGATATTATGCACATCACTTGGCATTCTCTGGAAAGCATTCAGAGAAACTATGGTCATGACTAAGGTATAAAAGCCTACATAAACTTTGCTTCAAGGGAGCTTTCTTGTGGTTTATTTCCAGAAAGGTTTATTTCAGAACAGAAGCAAAAAACGATAAAACCAAATCAGATTTAAATGACAATAGCATTTTCTATGAAGGAATGATGGTTTTCTTCTGATTCTCCTAGACCTAGTCACGTCATTCTTTAATAAAGAGCAATTTCTGATAGAATGGCTTGTATTAATCCCTAAGCTCCTGAAAGAGATGCTTTACTCTCAAATCTTTTCAGAGCTGTATAGGAATGATGAGACAATAATTGTTTGCAGAAAATGAAGTCCATATAAAGCAAGAAACTGTTTGGAACCGAGGAAGTTTTCCACAACCTGAATATGTGTACGGGTACGACAGCCTGAGACAGCAACATCAGCCTAAACTAACCTAGCACATGAAAAAAGCCCCAGTTTTGATTGGGTTTCTTTAAAAGCACTTCCCTAGAGAAAGGATCTGCCTACAAGTGATGACCATGCATGATGTGCAACTACTGGAATTCATGGAATGCAGTTAAGTAAGTTCATATGCTATTTAATAAAGATATATATGAGAAAAGAACAGAGAAAGAACACCATAATATTAGCAAAGTCACACTAGTATAAAAGGTTCCACTCCCAATAAAACATCAAATCTATCAGAAATAAATTACTTTATTGGTGACTCTAAAAAGAGTGTAAGTGAAATTGTTACTGTGATCTCGAAAGACCTTAAATTATATGCTAGCGAAGGTACAGTAAGTTATTCTGCAGTGAACTGTGAGGGTAAATTTCACATAAGTTTTGAAGCCAGATTTTCAAATCATAAGTGGATCTAGGAATAACTATCAATACATCTACCTTAACTCAAAAAAAAGTCCCCAAACACCAGGACATTCAATAGAAGTTTGATTACATCTGTTTTGTAGGGATTTGAAGATAAATTATAATTAGGAGATAGTAGGGTTTCTAGAAGATTCTAGTAAATGAGGCTTTGAAATTTTAACCAGGAGGGAATTAACAGATGAAACAAAATTAAAATAATATTAGCAAACAAATAATTAGCCATCAAGCAAGAGTCTGCCTGCAGACTGTCTTGTTAAAACAGGTCAAACAACCAAAAACACTAACAAAAAACCCAAAACTACCCCTCCCCAAACTCCACACAAGCAAGCAAAAAACAAAAAGTAGAAGTCTGCAACAGTTCCAGAGATGAAACTATTTTCCTCAGCTGAAATGTTTTATACAAAATGATGTATACACCCAGTGGAGTGTACTGGGAACTGTCACTGAATAAACGTATCATTCAAAGCCTCTCAAACTGCAAAACACCAACAAGACTACTGAGGCAGGGGACATCCCAGAATCTGCAGAGGAAAACTAAAGGTCTCTTGAAATATTCACAGGCACTGGTCTGTGAAAGGAGTGAGGCATTATCCAATGCAAAAGAGTGGCAGATGCTCCTCAGGAACGACTGGATCCTGCTCAAGCAGGTTATCAAAAAAGAAACTCATACTCAGAGACCTGCACCAATTCATGATTGGACCTGAGGCCAGGAACACAGTGCAAGGTATTATATCAGTGCAAGGTATTATACTTCATCCATTATACTTCACTCCTGCATCAGGGGTTAGCCTCAAGCTAGTATAACAGTAAACCGATCCTGTTTGCTTTTAGACAAGTAACAGCTGTATCTATGTATCTACTTGGCCATTTTAAAAGGACATATAGTTTTCCAAAACTAGGGAACACAACCTAGCAGAATGGTAAAAACTGCTCCTTGATTATGACTAAGAAACAGTAAGTCCAAGTAGCTCATATGAAAAGCTCTGTGCTATAAAAAGAAATTGGGGTGCTAATGTAAGACAAATAGAGGCATAATTTTAATTTCTTGACTGTTTAGTTGTCTCTCCAAGCTTTACAGTTGTGCTGAGTTTCCTAAATAAACATTATTATTTTCTTCCATCTACCATCACAAATGTAAAGTAAAGGACAACAATTGATTGTAATCATCTTATTGGCAAGGTGAACCCATAATTAGGATTCTGGTCTAAGTAGAACCCAGTGTATTAGAAAGTTCTAATATCCCAGAAATCCCTGTGAACATAGTACTAAATCTAAACACTAGAGAGAAAAAGGTGGTACCCACAAAAGATCTCTGAGGAAACACTGCCAGGAATTCTGATGATGACAGCTGTCATCTTTGCTGATGAGAGCCAAGGAAGTGCCCAAGGTGTCTGAAAAGCTGTCTGGACCATTGGGCTCAAAGGCTGTTCACCAAGGGTTCGAAGTCCAGCTGAGTGGCCAATATAAGTGCCATTCCTCATGAGTCACTTCTGGGGCTGCCATTGCTTCCCATCTGCAGCAACAACCTGATCACCAGCACAAAAGCACCTGCCCGGAGGAGCTTCTCAGGTGACCCCGACTTGGGGGGAGCTGGTGGCTGCTGGAAGGCCCCAGCCCTGCAGAGGCACTCCTGGCACAGGTCCCTCCGTGCCACTCAGAAGGCCCTGCAGGGTCACCTGCCAGGAAGCCCAGGACGCTCAAGGCACAGCTGGGGCTGCAGGCCAGGGACAGCCCTGCGGGGACGGGGCTGGGGCCCAGCACAAGGGAGGGAGAACAGAGTCAGGAGTGGATCCTTGCCGTGCTGGAGGCCAACCACGTCCTGAGCACGAGTGTGGCTGCCAAACACAGGGAAAGAAAGGACGGTGGCCCTCGGCTCAGTACGAAGCTGGTGAGGCTTCATCTGGAACTCTGTATGTCCACATCTGAGACCTCCCGGAACAAAACCAATTTTGACAGCCTGGAGAAAATCCAGAGCAGGGCCCAAGGGTGGTGCAGCATAGGAAAGAGCAGGCATGGGGAATGGAATTTTTCCCTTCAAATACCTGCCAGGAGCCACAGAGAAGACAGACTCTTCTCAGAGGTGCAGAGAGGAAAAGGACAGGAGCCAACAAGTTGCAGCAAGGGCAGAGCTGTCTGGGAATTGGGGAAAACAAAGTTTCCCAAAGAGGGTGGATAAGCCCTGAGTCAGGCTGTTGCAACCGATGCTACAGAAAATCCATCTCTGGAGACCCTCAAGATTTCATGGCAAAAGGTGCTGTGCCATTTTGAGGTAGCCCTGCTTTGAGCAGGGGGCTGAGCAGAGACTTTCAGGGGTCCCTATCAGTCTGCATTCCTCCTTGAGTCTGCATTTGGTTGGTTTGGTTGCCTTTAAAGAGTGAGCAAATGTGGGGGTGGGGTTGGCAGGGGAACCTGTGAACCTTTATTCTCGGAATGAGAGGTGCCTGTGTGTGACAGATGCAGGCACAGGCATAAACAAACGGATCCACATGACAGAGGA
This sequence comes from Prinia subflava, assembly GCF_021018805.1. NCBI lineage: Eukaryota > Metazoa > Chordata > Aves > Passeriformes > Cisticolidae > Prinia > Prinia subflava. Next base: position 3,864,163 of record NC_086283.1, on the reverse strand, counting down.
GGTGTGTAAGCTGTGCCAGCAGTGCAAATATCTGTTATGTCCAAGAATCTGGACACTTATCTTTATCTCTTGGTATTTGCATAAGGAACTTCCTTCCCGTTTCCAAGATGCTTCTCCTCCCAAGGCCATTTGCATAAGGGAGTAATTATAATCAGGGCTGTTCAAGCAGCAAAGATGTGGGTAAGGGAAAACCTGTTTGATCATCAAAATTGCTCACTTTGGAGAGGAGGAATTTAGATTATTACACATGCAGGTGGGTATGCATACACACAGCGGTTATTTTACTTTGCCTTTTAACATTTACTGTTATCATAAGGTATACCCACACGTTCTTATCAAGCTTTTATATTTGATAAAGTCATTTTCAAATGGTCCTGTTTTCAAGCATTTGTTAATTTTAAAGCCTACTTAGCATACTTAAATGCACTGATGTTGCAGTATTTTCTATCTTTGTAATTCCTTGGGCATGAGTCTTTTCAAGCCTATGATCGTGCTCACTCCCATTCTCCTGATTTGTTGTTGAAAAGTTTGCTAAAAGCATGGTTTATTTCTATCAGTCATAAAGAAGTTTGCCATTTTGGTTGTGGTTTAGTGAGAATAAAAAAAATAAAGAGGTTGTATAAATGTTACTCCATTTAGAAAAGAAAAGCTAATGCACCAATATGTTGTAATGAGAGCTATTAAAATAATTAGTCCCTATCTTAGGATGATTGCAAAAGGAAATAAGTAAAGAGAATGAAACATATAACAGTTGGATTATAAAATGAACAACCAGCTTAAAACTTAAGTGAATCAAAAGTTTAAACCAAAATGTGACTGAGTTGCAGGGTAATGTAGGAGGAGAAAATGTAATTGTGCTTATTTCATGGCAGTTTACTTGAACTAAATGTGCCTGAAAATTGCCTGAGACATGCGGATAGAGGTTGTACTTTTCAAAAATGTACCACCGTATTTGATTTCAGGACAGTCAGTGGGTCAAACTTTGCCTAAGGCAATCACAGCAGCTTTAACAATCAAGTGCTTAGGGGAATGGCATAAAATGTCTGCATTCTTTGATTTGATCTCACTCCTTATTTTATTATTGCCTGCTGGATGGGTCTGTGTTTGTTCATTTGTGTCCAGTGCTGCCTCACACCAGGAGAAGAAAGATGGGTACTGCAGGTCTGCCCCCAGTGCCCGCAGCTCCTGGGCCTCATGGCTCTTGTCAGCCACTGTCTCACTCTGGTGCCTGCACTGTTTTTGTGTGCTTCTCCTTGTATAATTGTCATCCTCTTGCCTCAAAACAGTATCAGACAAGAAGGATATTGTTCTGTTGATGCTGAGGGCTCAATATTACGGGTATCAGAGATGTCAGGTCCTGGTGGTGTGTTATCTGATGACTGTCTTAGCTTCAATATGCATATTGCAATGTGAAGCTCTAATCGTGGTGTATGTTACTCAGAAAACATCCCTTGTCTTGCTGTGTGGAGTTACAAAGTATACACACTGATCAGATGGATATCTTGTAATTTGAAACCTTAGCTATGTAAATATAAATATTATTACTATTTATAATAGATAAAACAATTACTTTAGAAATAGTCACAACTCTTATTTCATCTGATGCTGTAGAAGCCTCTGTTCAAAGGCCATCTTTGCACTGTCAACTTGTGAAAGGGATGAGGTGTGCCTGGTCTGTCATCAGTGGGCCAAAGCAAGCTAGACCAATCCATGGCCCAGAATGTCCATCTGTAACCACATCTCCCCTCAAAAAACCTGTATTTTGGACAGTATTGTGTTCAGTATATAACAATAGAATTAAACCAGCCTAATTGAAAAACTCTTCTAGTATACATTTCCCAGAAAAGATTCTAGGAAAAAGTATAAGGCTGAAAGATATTTCAAGAATCACAAATATAAATTCCTAAAGAGCTGAGACCCAAACCTAAAAGGAGGTTTTTACAGGCTCTTACTCAGCCCAGATTTTTAAAGGAAAAGAGTGCTTATGCTAATTTCAGGGAAAACATGCTATTAAGAACAAGGTTTTCTGTGATTTAAAAACATCTAGCACCACCACATACTCTAAATAATGGTTCTTATATATTTTATTCCTGAAGATAGAAAGATTATATTAATGCAATAATACAGCTGTGTAAACTTGTCCTGCTTGTTCAAGGTTGTCTTTGAAGTTTTAGAAAACAACGAGGTGCTTCAATAAACTTTTTGTCTTGTTTAGTGAAGCAAACCAGCTGGGACAGGTTTAATCAGAACTAAACCTTGTCTGAGTCAAATGTGGGCTACAAAACCAAACATGCTGGACAAGTTACAGCAGAGTTAAGGCCTGTTCTTTCAGCTGTTCCAGGGTGTGGTGTCTGGGCAGGGGGAGAGTGTCTATGTACATGCTTACAGAAAGACTGGATTAAGTATCCCTAGAGTGTAGGAGTCTGGCAGTCATCCTGTATCTACTTGTCTATGCTCCCAAGGAGATCTGATTCTGAGGATGCTCTGTTTAGCAAGGTAAACCAGACACCAAAGGAATAGGCAACAAGAGCTCAGCAGTGGGCTGTTGTTGAGTTGGGCTGCAAATAGTGGGCTGAGAATTTGTCCAAAGATTTTCAACTGTCACAAAAGGCAAATATTCATTGCTCTTCATGGCTTGTTTCCCAGAAAATCAGATAATCTTAGTTGGATCATGATTTGTGAGATAAAATAGGTAGCCTTATTTCATTTAAATTCATATGTTTCCTTCAAAGTGCTGTACTTTTCCTCTTATTTACATGTACATAGACTAATCCTGTGGCAAAATCAACTCTAGGGCTACAACCACATTGACATTTACATTTCATTTGTTTATACCAAATCTGAGTTTATGTCTATGCATTTTACCAGTGGCTGCAGAAGATGAGAAAAGATTTAGGAAAGAGTCTGCATGTTGATGAAAGAGTGAGTTATGTGCTTTTCATAACTGTATTCCTGACTCATTATTCGCAGCACAAAGAATTCTCTTGTGGCATTCCACTTCTTATGTGGTTAGTGTACCACTCCCACCATCCGAAAGTCTCAGCCACTCAAAGACATAATTTTCTAAAGTATAGGCTGTAAAATTAAAGGTTACATTTCAGTTTCACAAGTGAACCAATTTACCTGGCAGTTTTAGAAGAATATACATTTGCGTAATAGTTCAGAAATTAGACACAGAAAAACCCACCTTAAAACCACCTAACAATAAAGTTCACTTTTAAGCCCACTTAACAATAGAGAATTCAGAAGCTGATACTCTAATCTGTAATTCCACTTACTGTCCTGTAGCGTATGCTTTGCTGTATGTAAGATCAACTGACATCCTAAATGGGCTCCCCAGCTAGGGGAGTAAAAACCTGAAGTAAATACAATTAGATCTGTTAAAACTTTGGGGTCCCTGGTCTTCCATTTTACACTTTTTTTCCTTGAACGTTTATGAGTAGCCAGGGAGTGCTAAACCAAAATCTTTTGTCAAAATTATTTTTTCATGCAGCCCGCTATAGAATGTTTATTATCCCTTTTACGTTGTAAATCGGGTGGCTTGCAGTTTTGATTCTCACATTTCCATGAACTAGGGAAATAGCTTTATTCTTATTTTATGACTGGAGGTTCTGAAGGTTCAAGATGCTAAGCACCGTCACCTTCTAGCTTTCAGCCTTCAGTAAGTTACACTGGAAAAAAAACCCAACCAAACATAGGCTCAAGGATTCTCAATTTCCCAGAGAATTCTTTATTGCTGGTGCAAAAAGAGCTCTGTATTACTCATTTTTCGTTACATATAAATGGGAGATATGTGAAAGGATCTTGGATCAGGATGGGGCCCTTAATTTTGGTCAGGTTAAATGTTCTGGTGACACAGCTTTGGTGGCCACAGCACCTCTGTAGCATGCTTCCCAAAGCACCCTGCTGTGGTGAAGCTCTTGTTGCAAGCAGCAGGGTGGAGAGGGCAGCCTTGTCCACAGGGAAATCTGCACATCTTGGAAGCTACAAAATGGAGAGAGCTGATCTGATAATCTGTAGGAATCAGTTAATTTGGTCTGATCCCATGTGTAGTTTGAGGGATTTGTGGAGTGTCTGGATACTGTTAAGATTTTTTGAATGGTAGCTTAAGTGCAAAACTGCTGGTTCACACTTATGAAATGTTGGAGGTTATTCATGGACATTAAGATTGAATCTGATGTGTCATTTTAATGGAACTGCTGTATTTTTTCTCTAGTATTTTAATAGTTTATCTAAATGCATACATGTAATAATTCAGTAGATGCAACAGAAATACTTTGAAGAGAAGCTTACTAAAATGGAGGAACTTTGAGGTCTGAGTCCAACCAATAAATAAACAAGTCTACTTTAAAGGTGTGTTCAAAGTGGTGTTCCGCAGATTTTGAAATTGATCCTGCTTTGCTGCAGAGGTGAGGGGACCTTATCAGTGAGGAGTTCGGAAAAGGGCAAGTACTTGTTTAAGTACTTGAAGGCCATTTGCACATCAAGATTCTTCCAGTGGCTTGTTAACTGGACCATATTGGATATAAAGTAGAAGTACATAGGATCAAAACAAATAATACTTAACCTGTCATCTTCCATGATCACTGTTCTGTTTCCACTTTTATTACAAACTGAAAATGCCCAAGATGATGTTCTCTCACAGCTGTGTTGTGGGCCTTCCCCTTGTGAACATGCATTGTGGTGACTGGGAGGACACAGACCCCTCTCCCAGGGAGAGCGGACCTGAGCAAGGTGTTTGTGAATAGACCACAAGTCAGGTCCACGTTTTGATGGCAGCATAATAAGACGGTGGTGTCATAACTGCTGTGCTGGCATCCCTTTGGAGTGAAGAGAAGAGGGCAGCCCCTGCCAAGGACCGATACCCGTTTCATGGCAGACTGAAATGCTGTTAATGGGGATCAAGACACATGTGCATTGCAGACCACGTGTGGGCCACAGGCTGTGAGCTGAAGCTGAGGAATCCCCCTGGTTGTTTGTGTGCTAATGTTTGCTGGAAGTCTAAAGATGCCTGCACAACGTAGGCTGCAGGGAAACCGTGCTTGTTAGCTTGTTATTTAAATCAAATAGCCAACAGGTGTTACTGGCAGTTCCTGTGAATTCAGGGAGTCTGCTTCAAACTTCAGTTTCATGAAGACCATGTGATCACAATGTAGCCCATAGTCTTTCCTTGTTTACTACTGATTCTCTGACTGTCACTGCACTACAGCTGACAAGACTAAATTCCAGTGGTTTCCTTTACTTTTGCTCATTTTTAAAGGAAAAGTTGTTAAGTATCTTTTTGAAGGATAAAAATGCTGTATCAATGAAGAAATAGTAAATGTATTTACAGATGGAAACTATGTATACAAAAATCTTGATATATCTGTATTTCTATTTTTGCCTATAAGGTATTTTAAAATCTATTTATTTCAATATTAGGGTGAAGTAGGAAAATAAATGATGGCAGTAGCAAAATGTGAATCCACGCATTTTTGAAGGGGATTGATTTCTGGGTAGTGAATAAACATTTCCAATTTAAGGTGGATAAAATTAAATTATGAATTATAATTGTCTTCAAAATTATATTTAATATAGAAGCATCCATTGATCTCCTATGCACAGAACATGATATAATGCATCTTATATATACACAATGTAATAAGTGTATTTAATTTATCAAGTTGTAGGATGTTTAATCTCTGAAAGCAGTTATATTTAACATTAATGAGTACTAGGACAGTTGCCCAGACTTATCTATAATATAGAAGGCAGATAAACCGTTGTATATACATACAGTCCCGTGTTTTAAATTAACTTTATATTCTTGAAAGTATGTATTGATTCTTACAATTTCATTGCCAATAACAAGAAAACAGATTTAGAATGCTTATTTAACACACATAGGCATACAAAAAAAGGACAACACAAACCCCCTGAGCTCTTATGGTTCTGGGTCCTTGCGTTTGTAAGAGCTTTATACAGACAAATAAAGGAGTTACTGTAATGTGTATTTGTGGTCTTCTCTAAGATGCCATATATGTTGCATTGTTTTCTGATGATGATAATTAACTGGTGCATTTCTGTGGGTAACCTTCAGTATTAATCTGAAGGTTAATATGTATATTATGTTCAAGTTCACAAAAAGAGATGGTTCTGTGAAGGCCTCTAAATGAACCTCACTGATTCAATCATTCACTCATTCACTTGCCTTCCTCCTTTTGATTTCCCCTGATTATTTAGGGGAAAAAAACCCTGTAGTTTTGGATACTCTAGCCTGGTATTACTCAGCTGTTTTGGCTTCTACTTTGGAAGTCAGTTAACAAAGGTTTTAGCTAGATTTCTAATTTGGCCATTATAATTTGGTTTGGGTGAAGCTGTAAGAATGGGACTACACAGGGTGTGCATAGCAACTGTTGACTTATGTGAATAATTGTAGCTGAAGTCAACAACTCTACACCACCTTGAACTAGCTAAAGAATTGCCCCCTGAAGTCTGAAATATTAAAAAGCGCTTTACCTGGTCTTGTACTAATATTGTATAAAAACTTATCAAAATGTGGAAAATGTTGCAGGTTTCTACTCCCATTCCTTTCTCTTTGTTTGTCTCTCATAGCCTTTGAGTATTAAATTGCAGAATGAATGTCACAGTAGCCCAATTTAACTTCAGAACAAGGAAATATTTGGAATTCTGGAACTACTCTTGGTCATGTGAGACAGTTGCAACAAGCAGTATCTCTTTAACATTTCAGTCAGTATCCTCTTCACAGCTGTTGCAAGGTACAAAATACATTGCATCTAGCCTCTGCCACCTGTTATAGACAATTTGGAATAGAGTAAGTCAGTGGAGGTTCAAGAACACATTTTGCCTTCTTTCAGTGATACTATCTGCATTTCATTTAGCAGCCACTTAAACTTAGGCCACTGAAGTCTTTCCTTCATGCCCCTGTTTTGCAGGGTAGACCTGTGTTTTTGTAGGGACGGGACTAGGTTAGTAAATTGAAAAGCTGTAGGTGTTTTTTCCACAGTCCTTTGCCCCATTTTCTTTCTCAATTGCATTAGGCCCAGCCCCAGAGGAGCCTCTTTGTTTCTAAAGGAAAACTGAGCTTTGGCAGCATTCAAGGACCATCCTGAGCATTCACCTCTGCAAGCACTCTCCTCTGGAAAATGGAGGAAAAAGGGCACTGGTGATGACTGCTTCCTATTCAGCTCTGCTCAGAGAGGTGCTAGACAAATAGATTTGTGTCACACACAGAAAGCATGAGTGAATTGCTAACATATGAGTAGTAATACTCTCTCGGAAAAAAAATGTTTCCTTGATATTCTTTCCTTTCTTGAAGGTCTTCTAAGTTCTGGACAGTGTTTTCAGAGAGTCCTGAATGTCACAGAATCACAGAATATTCGGAGTTGGAGGGGACCCACAAGGATTATCAAGTGTAGCTCTTAAGGCCCATAGAGGGATTGAACCCACAGTCTTGGCATTTTTAGCACCAGGCTCTAACCTGCTGAGCCTCTGCTTCACTTCTTTGCAGTGTCTGTTGCACCTGCAAGTGTCAAGCCCTTTGTAGTACACACTTTTGTTTAAACCAATCTACATATTTTTCTTACTTTTTCTGAAATGCTGTGAGTTCTGACTCTTCAGAATGCTGCCAGGTGGCCACAGGAGGTCAATGACTTAAGCTGTGTTCTGTTAGAATAAGGTCATTTCACCTGATGGCCCAGCTTTGCCCTCTCCACCATGGTCAAGTTTTCCCTCACAAAGTAGTTCTAATCCATACTGATTTGCTGAGTATCAAAGAAAAAAAGATATTCAGAGCATTAAATAGAAGCTGTACATTGATGGGCAGATTAGTAGACTGTCCCAGTACCCCTAACCTTTTGTCACTGGAGCTTTTGTAGCCTGCAAATTGCCTCCAGCTCTTCCTTTTTCCTGTCCTTGACATCTAGATTGGTCCTGAATTTGAATGTGTCTCCAGACCACTGCCAGGAGAATCAGGCTTTTTTTCATGTTGTTCAGAAAACTGCAACTTTTGTTCAAGTCCTCCTCTTTATTCACCTTGATTAATGAAATACTGTCTTCTCTGACTTCCTTGACTTCTTGGTCATAGTTATTGATGCTACAGAAAACATAACTACAAAAATCATCCATCCCTCACAATTGGCTCTGATGATGATGACAGTTAGAAAAAGTTGCTGTTCTCTTACCTATCTGATAGAAATCTTTTATGTATTGTTTGTCACCTCATCCCTTAAGTATTGCAGGAGATAGGGTGGGAAGATTGAGGACACTGAACTGTTTCCCCTCTTCATCCTCTCCAGCTCCCCTTTCATTCTCATTGTATGTTACTCACCTCTGAATCTCAGGTACAGCTGTGGCACTAAGTTCCAGCCTGTAAAAGTCAGTCTGGACTTACAAATTGCTTATAACTTATGTCAGTGGGTTACCTTTGTGGGTTACAAGTGCTTGAGCAAGAGCCTGGACTAACTGTGTGGTGGAGACATGCAACTCCCAAAAAGGAACAGTCCTTCCTTCCTACTAACAGAAGGTTAGTAAGTAGTGTGGACTTTCAGGATCCATGTGGGTTTTTTGTTGCCTGTACATCCTGTCATTTACTGCAAAGAACTGCAGTGAGCTTGAGGTGAAATTTACTGAACTAATTTAGGGAGACACCAGGTATCCATGAGATGACAATTTTAATGTCTACCCAGGTAGTCTGGATTTGAGCTTGAAACCAACAGAAGAAAAGCTTGCTTGGTTGTTATTTTCTCTTTTAAGAGCTAATATTATAATTCAGGAGTGAGGGGCCTTTTTTTATTTCGAAAGATAAATTTACTAATTTAAGATTTGGCCTTTGTGCAGTTTGTACCATCAAAATCTTTTACATGATTTTACATGAGCTTAAACAATTTCTAGTTGTTTGGTTTGGTGATTTTTTTTCCTCAAAGTTATCATCAATGTCCTAGCTGATTCTTAAGGTAACAACCTGAATGACGCAAAATGCTGTAACTCTACATGCTAAAAAGACTAAAAATCAATCTTTAATGCCAAATCTAAGTCAAAGAATAAATAGCTCTACTTTTAAAGAATGCTTCCATAATAATTCATCATTTTCACACTGCTTTGCTCTTCCGTTGACGTTGAGCTGCATTCAAATTTTTAATCAGAAAAAATTGGTACAGAAAAAGTGATATGGACAGAAAAACTATCTCTCTGCATTGGATTGTGCATCCTTTGTCCCCTACAAAGAGAACAAATCTGTCTGTGCTCATGCTTTTATAGCTACTATACAATAGCATTACTATTAGTGGACATGTACATAGCCTTATCATTTATGAGGTGTATGTGTGGGAAGTTTTCCGGTAGGATCTGATTTGTAAAGGTGGCTTGATATTGGTTCCTGTGCCTTGGACATCTCTGGCACAGCAGGGAGTTTATTTGAGCACGCTGCATTCGACGTGGGTATGCGTAGGTGAGTAGGAATGCAGGATCAGCAGGCAGCCTCTGGGCAACTGAACCCTTCCTGTCTTGTTCTGGCAGACAAACGTACCATAGATACTAGTTCAGAAACATACATAAATCATCCTGTAACACCAGATATCATAATTCTCAACACTTAAGAGAAATTTAGAATGGTAGTAAAAATCTAAAAGCTGCACCTGTACCATGTCATGTGCAGAAAGCAGGAGTGGAGGATATTTCTAGTCTTCCAGGACTGTGCGCTAGCAAAATATTTATAAAATTAACTTCTGTGTGATCCCAAGAAGCTGATCATGCTCTAAATTACTGTTAGGACAAATAAAACCCCTCTGATCCCTGCTAATCTGACTTGGAGAACAGATGTCCTCCTGATCCTAAATCGGATGAATAGTTTAATCCTTTGTGTGTGAGCAGGACACCATTCATCTGAGAATTTTGCATCACTAGAAACACAGCTGTAGTCTGTTTACATCCTGGTTTTTGTGTTGTCCAATTTCCAGAAGCAAATGATAGACTAAAGAAGGAAAAGGAAATTCCCTTCTGGTCCACACAAGGACCAGAAACCGTCCCTCAATGTGGTGCACACCCCCAGAAGTACTGTTCCCTCTCAGAACTCTTTGCATGTTATTGAGGACTGGATTCCATAGAGACCACACTGCAGAATTAATTTTCTGGGTTTAGGAGTTCTCTTAGTTTAATTTACATTCCTTTCTGTAACTTGGTCTTGCTTCCCACATTTCCTCCTCCTGTGACCACATTTACAAGGCTTCTCCAGAATTTATTCTTGAATAAATAAAATTTCCACTTTCGAGTCCAGATTTGTTTATGACCAATTTATTGCAACAGATGAATCTGCCAGAAAAATGCTGGAGCGCTTTTGAGCTGAGATACTAGGAGACCACAATGGTTCTTTTTCCGTAAGTGCTTCCATCCAACCTAAATGATTAGTTCAAATATGTAAAATTTCACAAAAATTAAGGTCACTGTGATATCAAAACACCTGAAATTTTGAGTGGGAAGATTTGGACTGCCAAACAAAAGAGAGAGCTTGCAGATGTAGCGTATCTGTTCTTCCAGCTCTCACTGAGTGTGAGTTTCACTAGTCCCTTTCACCTTGCTGTATTTTACTCATTGTCATGTCATGACTATTTTTTATAATATCCTTAGACAATATCTGCTGGTAAATGCACTTATATTCTCTTCAACTGTTTTAAATTATTTTTAGTGTATTTATTAGTATTTCCCACTGTTGTAATAGCTCCTTTTGACCCTGAAATTGTCCACTCATTTTGATTAAACCCATGAGTCTAGAGGATTTGAAAATTGAATTATTTTAAATGCAGCCTTATTGCCAAACAGGGTTTCCCTGCAGCCCTCACAGCTGTTGTTTTTAGAGGAAACAGTTTTGGGTCTCATACAGTAAACTGCATTCAGGTACTTTTCTTTAATGGGCAAGGCATTTAACAGTAATTGAAATGAACTAATTTAAATGACCCGCTAGTGAAAAACAAACATGAACTAAACCAGGTCTAAATAAAAACACATTCTTTGTTGTAATTGCTCTTTCAAAAAAACCCCAATAATTGATCAAAGCGTGATGTATGAAAGCATATAAACTATACAGATCTATACAATTGCCAAACTGGAAAGGAGATTCTTGTATAATTTGGAATTTTTATTTTCTTTTTCAGCACAGGATAAATATTATGGATATTATCATATGCTTATGATCCAAATCTTTTATGTTTTCTGTAGAATACTTGAAGTGAAACAATGCATCTTTTACCACTAAAAAGAGAATAAATGGGTCCCTGAAGGATTTATTTTAAGCCAGATGCATTTGTCATTCTATATTGATAATCTTTGCACTTCATTATCATATTCAGCTCACCATTTATATGCAGATGACACAATCATTTATGGTAATAGATTATACTAGAAGAAAGCTTAATATTATCTTCAAGCTGATTTAAATGAGCTTTAAGATCATCTGGCACAATCTAAATTACTATTAAATATTAATGAAACAAAGATCATATTATTTGGCTCAAAACAGAAGTTGGGTAAACTGAACAACTGACAATCAATGCGACCTTGGAGACAGTTAGCAAATGTCAATGTTGAAGAATATGGATACATCGTTTTTCATCGTATGACTAAACTATTGATTAGAAGCTGTGAAGGTTTGAAAGAAAGCCAAGAATTTTATTTGGGCTCAGAAAATTTGTTGACTTAGGGGAAAAGAAAAGATTTGTTTTCTTGCATTTTCAGTTTCTATTATGTACTTTGGGTTTTACTGATTGCTGCATAATGTTGTTAGGAAAGACAAAGCATTTTTAACTTGATTATCTAGGCAATTTTGCTGTGAATTATACATTTCATAAAAATCACTGTCTGTCATTTTAGCAACAATTGGCAAAAAATAGAAAACTGTCAACATTTCATTGGTATGTTATCCTTCTACTTTCTCCTCCATCCTGTCCTGTGTCTTCAGATAAGTTACAATCTTCAGTCTTCCACATTTTCTGAAATAGAAAAATTAATAGGAAAACTAGTATCTCTACTTCTTCATCTGGAACCATACAGCTGTGGATTTGATAAAGCAAGTCAGTAGGCTCAGGTAGATGTTTTATTTGTATTTGTTTATTTTTATGTAGGTAAAATCCTGATCCTGTGATAACTTGAGCATGCTCTAGTAGACACAGATGAATTCATTGGCAGTTTATGTCAATTCCCAAGATGACAGATAAGGTCTTTTTTCCAGAAGATGTTCTCATTCTTAGAGATTCAAATAGATAATCCCACAGTAAAAAGTGAAAAAACATGACCCCTGTTTTGTTCAGTGTATTAAAAATTCAGGGGATCTCCTGCATTTTAGTGCTGGCAATCCACCTCCTTTTTTGTGTAGCAAGATGTGTCACAGTAATACATCCATTGTCCCAGAAATGCCAGCTCTTTTGAGGTTATAATGAATCCCATGGTAAGAGATATTGTTAGTTGTTAACCTCTTTCTGTGTTAGACATAATCAAGATCAATGTGGATATATTTTCTGTTCAGGGCATCAAGTGTTTCCCCTTAGTATTTTGCTGGGCTGTGCCAAATCAAGCTGGGCACGGTTTCCTTTGAGCATTTGCATTTAGGATAAGGGCCACAAATTTTTTTGACTCTCATCTGGATCTTCACTACTCTCTTGGTAAAGATCTTTCACATGATGTCTGGAGATGGAAACCTATTCTGACATCAATAAAATACCGAGGGAAAGAGGAGAATGCAGACATTTGGTTTATATACTTGGGAATGAGGCAGCTTTAGAGGGGCAGAGCAGCTAGTGAACTGTAGGGCAGGTCATAAAGCTGAGTTAAAAACGAGAGTGGGGCCTCTGATAGTTTGATAGGTCTGGGACAGACATTTTGGGAAAATCTGTGTAAGTAGGAGGCAGAAGAGTCTAGATGAGTGGAAGGATGGGTGCCCTCTTGCACCACAGGAATAACAGGTAAAGAGGAAAAACAGAGGAAGAGAAAACAATGATGTAGAAATCTAGGAGAAAATGAGGCATTAGTAAGACAAGGTTTCTTGACAAGGTAACCAGAAATTCAGGTCTAAAGAAAGGATTTTTTCAGCAATGAGTTGGAACAGTGAATGCCAAATAGGGCACTCTAATGTCCAGTTCATTATCTTACCTGGTCTGGACAGGAGCTACTGAAATTACAGGTGAAAGGAAGAGAAGGGGAGAGGGAAGAGTTTGTATCTTCCCTGCTGCAGATATTTGAGAGAAGCTGCTGGGATCTCTGTCAGGGCAATTGTAGGGAGGAGATATGTAATTTATTTAAATATTTAAAGATATTTTCTTATTTGAAGTTAGTATGTCATATGATTCAAATACAGATATATTCCCTAGAAGGTAATCAGGCAGACTTCTCTCAAAATAACCAGTAAATTGTTCTTACAATTAGCCTTACAATGAATTTTAAAAGCTAATTAATTAGGTTCATTATTTGAATTTTGATTAGGCACCACTATTCTCCTAGTCCATCCAGGTGTCTCCTGGCAAGACACTTGAATCAATTTCCTTGTCCCTTTGTACTGCCAGCACTCTTTGAAAGAATGGGAGAATCTCAAGAAGGACTTATGCTCTGAAAGTCACTAAAAATCTTGTTCCACTCTAATCACATGAGGAGAAGGCTCTTTTAAGCTTGTACATGTTACCTAGTGATAATATAAGGTTCCTAGTGAATACAGATATTCTTCAGTGTGATTAATGTTTCCGTTATTCCCTTGCTCTGTAGGTGAGAACCAGGCCCATGCTGCAGTCACAGGTGCTTGGGAGTGCTGCTGTGAGTTTGGTAACAAATGAACTCTGACATTTATTGCTTGGGTTTGTCTTCACCATTGCTGCCAGATGGATGTAGTTCTTTCCACTAGAGAGTGATGGCACTGCATTGCAACCCTGGCTTGTTCCGCGTTCCGAGAGATGGCTTTTCCTTCAGTATTTGAAGCAAAGCCCCTTCTGCGGACAGGTTTTCTGTCTTGCCCCTGTCTGAGGACAGAAGAACATTTTTTTTTTTTACTAAGAGGACTCTTCCCCTCCTGAATCTGTTTTTAAGGAGATGTTCCCTCCACCTCTCATTGAAGTTGAGGTCACCTTCAACCTACTTTCTTTTTGTCTGAGGAACCCTCCTCCATTATAGTCCAGTTAGAAGTCTGTTGGTCCATTAACCAGTCAGCTGTGCTGAAGACACCACCTTTATTCCCGTGTCACCTCTACTAGCCTTTCCATTATCTGAAGTTTCCTACATCCATATATCACTATCCGTATTCCAAACTTTCCTACTTTTAAGAATACATATATATATTTGACTTCCCACTTTCATAACTCTTCCCCAAATGTTGCACTTGACTTCCTCATCAGAAGTATTATGTCCCAAGGCTTATTAAAGTGTTTACTTGCTATTTGTCCTCAGGGCTCTGGCCTTAACCAGTCCTTGGACCAGAAAAGAGCACCCTCCCTGCATAGCCCAGCTCCTCACAGAGCAGTTGTATGTCCTCCTTGCTTGTGTAACTGGGAAGCCTCAGCTTCATCAGAAGGGGCAACCTGTGTCTGACCAGAGAGAGAACAAAACCAGCAGTCTGCACCTTGGAACTCAGCCTGGATCACCACTGTGTATGAGAAGGAGATGGTCCCTCCACTGCCAGCCTCTTAACCTTTCTGTTCTGGGCTCCTCGAGTAAATGTTGAGTGCTTCACACAAGTCTGAAAATCAAAGGAACTCTTTGTAGGGAGAGAGGAAGATAGAAAGAGAGTGAGTGGGCATCTGGATAGTTTTACTGGGGCTCACTACTACTTAAGCTATACATTTTGACAGTGCCCTAACGCTGCTTTCAGTCCTTTCTTACAGAGAAAATGGAAACTTCTTCAGACTGAGGTGCTTAAAATAGGTTCCTAAATTGATGTTTAGGCATATAAATAGATGCAGTTCGATATTCAGCAATGCTGAGTGCTCTGGTCATGCTAGTAAGGAAGAAAATGCTTTGCCTACAGAATTGCATTATTAGAAAATGTGGAGGTCCAAGAATTGCTATTTAGAGACAACAAGTTACAATTGGAGTAATCTTTTTTGGGGTCAGTTGGGCTTGACTTATCTCTGGCCTCCATGTTTTTTATTCATTATATGATTTAAAAGTAGTGTCTGTTGCTATTGGATATTTATGTCCACTAATTGAATCTAATTTTATCAGGGGATTGGAATGAGAAAGTGAAGGTCTTTGCAAATTTCTTAGTATCATACTCTCTGTTGTGTTCTTTGTAGAGATGAAATATCTGCTGCCATACCCTGTGGCTGTCTCCAGCTCTCACAGAAGCTGGGATGCACAGGGTTCCTAGTTTTTACAATAGAAGAACCTGCAATCCTTTCTAAGGGAATGCAAGACTGCAACAGAAATATAGATACAGTTTCTGCAATTTTAGCATGCGCATATCAATATCTGCATCCAGAAGAACCTTTTGTTTGTTTGATTTTGCTTTTCTTACATGGATTCTGAGCAAACTTCACAGTGGAGCAGTTGTCTTCTTGGATTTTCTTCTGTCTCCTCCCTGTCATCTCTATGAGGACTTTCTGTAGAAGTTTTATGAGGTGTGCAACCTGCTGTGAGGAACCCTGTATTTTTACAGGTACACTCCATGCAATAACATGGGTAGTGAATGGACCAGGATGCCAGATCTAAGCACTGATGAATACAGTGAATGCATGAATGCACCCTTGCGAGTACCTGATGTTATTGACATAACTCAAGCATAGCCCTGAGTACAGTACAAAGCTTAGTCCCTGAAATTAATTTCTGAGGTGTCTGGAAATGCTATAAAATGACTACTTCTCTTTTTTTTTTTTTTTTTTTTTTTTTTTTTTTTTTTTTAATGTCAATGACAGTGGAATTGTATCTATGAAATGCAGTAGAAAAATCAAAACCACTCAACAGAGGACTCTTTGTCCTGTCTGTGTGAAAGACAACATAGTAAAATGGGTATATTCCATAACAACAATTAAATACATGGTGGGGTTTTTTTTTTGTTTCCTTTGGAAAACAAAAGCAACCTGAGGTTGGTTTTGGCAAGGATGAATCCTAAGTTGGCTTCCTTCTGAAATTCGTGTTTGGCTCTTATTAATTTCTCTTTTAGGGTTATGAAGACTGTTTCCACTTGGTTTTCATTTCTTCTTGGAACAGATAATTTCATACTAAAACCTTCACACTCATATGCAGTTGAATCCATGAGGTTATTTGTATTACTGTGTCCTGCAGATTAGAGTCTTTAACCAGATTAGAATCAAATTAATCATAGTTTAAAAAATTGTGATTTTCTTATGCTTAGCATATTCTTTAATAGGAAAATATTTCATACTTTTTCTATTAATACAAAACTTCAGTTAGATATCAATCAGCTGGCTCGTACTCAGGACCTGAGGTTATTCTCTAAGATTCACATAAAATACAATGTCACAAGAACCTCATTTCTTGGTCACATATTGTAAGCTGTAAATATATTCAAGTCCATGTAACATTAGAAATCACAGATAATAGTTGTCTCATATTTCCTTCATGGGTTTAAAAATGTTCTTACGTGGTAGAATTCTGGCAGAATTTTGTGTTTGGAGGGGTGTGGGTTGTTTGTTTCTTAAATGCTTAATGATAGGTTGGAGATAACTTTTCAGTGTTATAGAATTTGAAAAAGTGACAAGGAAATAACCTTGAAAGTTCACAGGAGGCTATAAAGAAGATATAAAGAATGTAAAATGTCATAGTAAGATTTATAGTCATTTGCTGAAAGCATTTAAATATATTGACCCATGTGTTAGTGTAGGCCTTTTATTATTAAGTGAATACATTCTTAATTTTAATTACTTCTTTCCTGTAAGAGGAATTTTATAAACTTGAGCTATTAATTATAAACTTTCAAATCTAACATATCATGGGCAGTTGTGATTAACTTAAATTTAGGTGAAAGAAAGGTAAAGCATCTGTGGTTCAAAAAGGGACATTAAACAGATGATACTGATTATATCAGTGTGTATAACAGGACTAAGCTGTTTTTTGTGAGTGACACCACACAGATTGCAGGGCAGGATCATCAGGAACCCAAACCAAATATTTACATGACCAAGCTCAGCAAGAATTGGCCAGCAGACCAATGGCCTCTATAAATAAATTATTTGAAAAACATAAAGGGGACCATTACAGGAGAAGTCAGATAAACCAGTCCAGACCCCTGAATTCTGCTCCTGGCTCCTTACATATTATTGAATGTCTCAGTGCTTCTCATTTCTATTTATGAAATGAGACTAATATTTATTTACTTTTTCAAACACTTTGAGATCCAAAAATTGCTCAATATTAATAAATTGTTTGCCAACCAAGCTCTGGCAAATCCCCTTTGTACTTCTGGCATGGAAGTCCTTCTGGCAAGGACACGAGGTTGGGGTGACCTGGTGTACTGTGGTACACCAGGGGGTACTGAGGTGGCTCAGGGCTGCTGTACAGCTGAAATGTGTCCACCAGCACAGAGCTTTCAGTGCAGAGCAGCCCTGAGACAGCCGTGGGCAGCAGCGAGGGCCTTCAACAGCCCAGGGGCAGAGCTGTCTCTGTGCCCCCACCACGGCTGTGGGCACCCTGCCCTCCTGCTCTGCTCAGGAAAAGGCACCTCCCCGGGCTGAGGGCTTGGAGAAAAGGAAAGGTGAGAAACGTGGACATTAAATGAAGGTGAAATGCCAGTGACTGCACAGGCAGACTCTTTTGGAAAAGGCCATGCTGCATGCAGAGTTTGTTAAGAACAGTCTGGGCTGCAGCTGCACTGTGAAAGTAAATGCCAGTCCTGCCACTAGAGCTTCCTGCTCCTTTTGAGAAGCTTTGCATAACACCACTGGCCAGAGATGCTGAATAGCTCCCCAAAGTTGGGATTTGCATTTTAAATCTCATGGCTCCTAGGTGATATGTTAAGCTCTTTCTTGTCTGACAGTTTCTTAACCTTTTTTGGGGCCCTGTCTAGGCTTCTTCATGCATATCACCCTTTAAAACCCACTGAGACTCTCGGGGGCCTTACATTCCCTTGTATCTTGAGAAGAATTGTGCAGAGATCATGACAGCAGGTAGTATTTCTCTTCAGGTGGTCCTCCCCCCATCCCCTACTTTTTCATGCTTCTGTGCTGCTTGGACTGTGGCTGCTGTTTGAGCTCTTCTTCCCATTTCAGTGTTGTTCAGGAGGCAGAGCAACTCAAGGAGCCACAATTGGAGAACCTCTGATAAAAGGCATTAGAGAAACGCAAAATCTGGTGCTGTTAATGTACTTAATATTAGTACTGTTCAAAGTCTCATATTGATAAATTAGTTGATTTGAATTTTTCTTCCTCTTTTCCACAAAAATAAGACCACTCTGTATAGTAGAAATATTGATTAAATTGAAAGTTAAATTGCTTTTACATAGCCCTATTTTCTAATTCCTTAATTCCTAATTCCTTTCTAAAACCTTAAATAATGATATTAGGATCGTTCTTGAGTAACAGGCCATTATGATGTCAAGGGGAACATTACTTTTCCTGGCTGTTTTTAGTAGTGAAGAAAAACAGCGAGAACTTGTTTACATGCAAATGTCATCTGTATAAAAAGCAGGGAGATGCTCTAAAGAGAAGATCCTGTTACAAAGGCATAATTTTCTGGAGGCAGAAAAAACAGAGGAAGCATTTCATAGTCATCAGGAGTCTCTCCATAAATCCATACTATCAAGCATGCTGTGTAGTTGGCATGTATACTGGTCTAAAAAAAGCCTGAGACCCTCAGCCTGGAGACTAAGAAGAAGGGGAAATGCAACCAATATGTCAAAGAATTTGCTGTCTGTGCTGAGCAGAAACCAGATGTTTTTGTTAGTAATTATTATTATGATAATTCATTTAAGTAGGAATAAAATAGGGCATGATTGTTTACTGCAACATGTTTTCCCCAGACAGTCTGGGAAATGAGAAAAAAAATCTCAGAGGTTTTACTCCTGGTTAAATGAATAATTTTTTCATTTAAGCAGGAATAAATATGACAACAAAAATAGTTTTCATACATATTGCCCAGTAGCTGTGAATAGACATCAGACAGTTTTTTATTTGATGAAGTCACTAGAGGCTGTTGAGGAATGTTAGGAAAGGTCACTTTGAAATTTTCTTTTTTTTTTTTACACATTTTAGCTCCTGCTGAAATGACAGCTGAACAGTGGAATAACTGAAATACTAGCAAAAGATTAGGTAAGTCTAGGTGGTTATTTGAGATGAACATCATCTGTTGGGAAGGGATAGTGGAGTGTGAGGCAGGCTTCTATAGGTTTCTGCAGGATATCCAATGGATTTTGCCCTAGCATCTCTTACACAAGTTGATTTCATATGTGTACAAAAGTTCAAAATTATTAAATCCTTCTCAGTTCCTGGTGTTTGATCAGGAGCTCATAGTAAGCATAGGGTAAGTTTTTTTTTCCTGCTGATCACTCCCACAGCATATGAGTAGCTATTGGTGGTTTTTTAATATAGATAGAGAATAGTGTCAAGCAAGTGCTCAGCAAATATAAATCGTGTTGATCTATTTAGTCTGAGAAGAGAAAGAATGGTTTTTAGCTGCTATCCTTTCTGCAAAGTATTAAGCTGGAAGCTTTGAGTTAGTTAAATAAGTCCTATAGAAAAATTAAAATCTAAACAGTCTGGAGAACTTTAATTGAGCAAGTGCATTATTGGGAGTCTCTCTGATGGTGGGGGTTAATTTATCACAGCATATCCAATCACTTTATAAAAAACCAGCATGGGTTTCATTTACTTTGATGAGGTTTACTGCAAGATTCCAGAAAATCAATTTTACTGTGAGCCATATTAAACCCAGGGGAATAGAAACACTATATGTACTACACATAACTTCTTGTTATTGCTTACTGGATCACTGGGGAAATTATGTGTTTACCATGAAGAAGGGCTATGGCTACGTTCATTGTCTTGGGTGACTCCCAGCCTGGCCATCACAGTGAAATAAAACAAAATGGTGGAGTTCGGAATCAGCAACCCTTAACTTGTCTTCATATAGCCTGAGATATGGAAACACTCAGCAACAGTGGCATAATTTTCCAAAGGACTTTAAATAACTGTTATGTTATGTGCTGTCGTTCTCTGCTTGAGCAAATGGGCACTAAATGGAAGCAGGGCAGAGGCTGCTGCTGTTGGACCAACCCCAACTAATTCCTGCTCCCAGAGCTTCTTGAGGTACAAAGGCAGCACTGACAAGCAGTTACCTGGAAATGGTCAAGTCTCATCTGCTGTTCAGAGACTATGAAGAAAATGTTAAGGAATTTCTATTGGGTGTTTACTCTTTCTGTCTTTCCTCCCTATCTGATTTACATACTTGTTGAATTTTACATGAATTAAAATGGTAGCAAAGTAATTTTGCATTGAAAGATTACGTTTCCTCTGGCAATAGCAGGGCAGAAGCTCATTTGGGGTTGCACTCAATAGATGATTTCCTGTTTCACATTTTTTTACATACCAGTAAAGTCAAAACATGTTTCAATTATTGGTAGTTTTTTTCTCCTTGTCTGGCCTTACAGATTGAGACATACTAGTTACATTGAAACTGATATAGTGGACAGAAATGGTGTTTTTTACATAAGGAAAATTAGATTGCAAATAAATATACAGAAGTCATTTTCTGTAGAAAAAGGAATCAGAATTCAACAAAGTACCTTTCAAAATCAAATGCATGTAGCCTGTTTCATGAGGATTTTGATGCTTTCTTTTCCCCAGTGTTGGGCTCTGTTGTGCTGTGACGGGGAAGAGCAGCTCTTTGTGGCCTCTGTGGCTAATCAGTGGCTAAAGTGAAAGAGCAGTGGAATACATCCATGAGTTTGTGTTTCATCTGTCTGTTTCCATGTGAGTTTCATAAGACCTAAGATGGGATGGTTGAGAAGGTCTACATGTAGTTAAATGTTCTGTTTGATCTATTGTTTTAGAGAAAGTCTAGCTACTTGAGCAACTTTTGACACTTTTTCTTGAAGATGTAATTCATGTCATTGTTTGTAGTTTTATTTCCACATTATTTTGGTAGTCTCCTGATCCAAAAGCTCTTGATTAGGCCAAGCTCCCAGTAAAATATTTGGAGTAAGAGAGGAAAAAAGAGAAATGTAACTGTTATTTAAAAGTGTAAAGTGTGTTACAATTTCTAGATGGTTGTAAAAGTATCGTAGCAATGGAATTCAATCTCCCAAAATATTTATCTTAATAGTCCTTCTAATAACTTTCTATCCAGATGTGTTTACTTAGGTGTTCTCAAGGGAGTGCATATGTATGTGTTGAAATAGCAATTAACAGACTGATTCACAGCAATGTGTCAGTAATCTTTTAACTCTGTATATGGAAAAAAGTTACACTTCTTAATTAACTGTTTCAAGACATTAATTTTTGAAATTATTTGAGCACACAAACTCAGTAAAAGAAAATGTAATATGGACTCTCGCTACCATGTTGCCATCTTTGCCTTCCCTGTCTGTTCTTTGTTGTATTTTTAAGTGTGAGCTCTGGGGGTGTAGGCCAGTTGGTTTCATGATGCAATTGAGTAAAAATCTGCAAACAGACAAGGGTGGTTAAAGACAAAGGAGCACCTGGTCTTGTATTGTGGTGTCCTTTTGAATCTAGTCACTGAGACTTTGGTGCAGAGACACTGTCAGAAAGAGGGTGTGGATTTGTCATGGGCACCCCTGCATTTGTGCTTGATTTCACAAATCCACAGTAAAGTGTATGGCTGGTGTTCTGAATGGCAGAGTTAATTTTGTATTTGATTTAGCTCAAAGAGAAATCAGGCTGAAATACCAACATCTTTGAATACTCCATCCACAACATCACTTGGGCTCTTCATAGCTGTGTTTGTTCTTTGTATACAGAGCATTTGGGCAAGTAGGAAGTAGCCTAGAGCTGGTGAATACAAAAGATCATTTCTGAATCTGAAGTTTGTCTGTGCTCAGCTCAGATATATTTCTGAGAGGACAACATGCGGCTGGGGTAAGTCAGTGTCTTCAGTAAATGAGCAAAAGCTTGAGAATCTAACACCAAACATAGTTTGGTATTGATATCCATACACACTTGTTTATTTGTACTATCTGAAGACTACTTCGTGTGCATGTGGATGCTTTCATACACCACACAAAAGAATACTAACAAATCTTTAGTTTTAGACAAATATTTTGTTATTTCCTTCATTCTTTTCTTTGTATCTGTGCACCAAGGAACTAAATCATGCTTCAGTAGCTAAACAAATTATGCAAAATTATACACCATGAATATTTTATACTCCAGAAGCCTGAAGCAAGGACTTTCAATGGCTTTGTGTCTGCAGCAACCTATGTCATACCCAGATGAATTCCACAACTGATAAGTCCTCTTCTTCCTAAAACTTTACTGAGGTCTTTATTTTATTATTTTTCTCTGCATTTGTCAGTGGTTATTAATAGGAATGTCTCAAGGGTTTTATAGTGTGTAAGAAAAAGTTACTGGCATCAGCCTTTCTTCTACTATTACATGAGGCTGAGAAATCATTCCTCTTATAATTCTGCATTTATTTGAGATTTCACATAGAGGAAGTAATGTGGCAAAAACAAGACTAAGTATAAAAAACTAGCTAAATCATACTTCATCTGATGCCTCTGACCACACCTACTCCGATATCTCTTAAAAAAAAATTTGGTACATGAAAGTGTATTTCCTGAGAAATATATTTCCTCCTTTTCAGTGAAACTTTAATTGCAAAACCATGTAGATGTCTTTTTAGGGCAGGCAGCAGGTATTGTGCACTGGAAAATGAGAGCAGTTTATAGAAAATATTTTAAATTTTTCATTATTTAGCTAGTTTTAATTAGCAATCCTGTCCTGTTTCCATCTAATACTAAAGAACTGGCATGTCGAGATCACACATGTCTGCCCCTGAAGTGGATGGCAAAATCCTGTAATTATAACTTAACAAGGATTCTTTGGCACTGCTTGCTGCTTCCTGGGATGCAGAGCCTGTGACTTAATGCCATAATTTTGACAGTAAGTAGCACTGACCAGGCAGGGTAGGTACATTTTAGTGTGCTCATTAATCTTCAGTCTGTTCCAGTAACTAAATATCATGGGCAGATGCTGAGTGGATTTGTAATTTTGGGGGGTAAACTGTGCTATTTACCATTCATTTAATACCACTAACTTTTTAGGAACTTTGACTCCTATAAAGTCTCAACTAACTCATCCAAAGAATGTCCTCTCACTCTTGGAAATAGGTTTGGGGACAGTCTACCTGTTTTTTGTTAATTTCGTCCATTCCATCCATTTTGTTTATGCTAACATTGTTCAATATAAAGTGATAATTTTCAGTTAAAATAAAAACATTCACTGCCACAGGTAATGCTAACAACATATTAAAATGTATTTGGGTTTATTTCATGCCTGCTGCTGAAATATTTTAGTATTGATCTATTTGTCCTCTTTATAGTTAAAATTGAATGTACCGATACAGACAAGACAGTTGATGAGAAAGGTGCCTCCTTTGAAAGATATTTGAGAGTTTATTTGATTTAGTTATCTACAGAACACTTTCTTGATCTGGAGCTATAGATAGCAGCTGTGTGCTGCAATGTCCATGGCCTATACCTGTTTATAGGGGTGCTCACTGCAGGGATGGTGCCAGTCAATTAGAGAACACTTCATGGCTGCCCTAGTGCTCGATTTGCTCTCCTTATTTTTGCAGATTTTGCAAGGATTTTTGCTCAAGTGAAATGTCTATTATTGTTACCGTCTGCTGGCCATGATGGATAGCAGTATTCCAAAATTAGTTAGCCAGTGTTACTAGGTAAACAGTAAACAATGTATATAAGTGTATCTTAGCTCCTGACAGATTGTGTACCTGTATCAGTACAGATTGGGTAGAAAGGAGGAAGAACACACTTTTTTTTCATTTTACAAAACTAATCTAAGTTTATAACAAAGTGTGTAGCTCAACAGTAGTCCCTAAAAACGGTCTTATCGTACATCTTTATTCATTGTACAGATGTTTTGGCTTAAGATTGACTATTCAGTGCTTCAGTGAAACAAAAATTAGAATTTATATTGTTCATTATTTTTACAGCTTGGTGGAAAGTGCAAATAACGTTCATAAAATGTTGATGGCCAGATAAAATTGTAAAATATTATTGATGAATTAATCTGAGATACAGATCAGATGGATGCAATGCTTCCATTTTATCACAGAATGTGAGTGTAGGCTGAGAAAACACAATGCTAATATTACAAATTCCTGATGATATTTTAGAGTATTTTACCTTTCAAAATGGTTTTTACACTGAAATATGGAATGGTCACTAATGTTGTAACTGATCCTATATACAGGATATGAGATTAGAGAAATATTACCTCTAGATTCATATAGAATAAAAATCCTGATAAAGAAAAGTACTTTTTTAACTATTCCAGAGATGAGACCTTTTTGGAGACAGGAATGAACCACAATGTTTTTAAGAGAGAATCTCTGATTTAGCCTGGATTTAAAAATGTGTAAGTATATGTTTTTTATTTAAGTGAAAAATACTGAATATTTATTTGCTTCCTCAGAAAATTGCAGTGGTCTGTCCACACATAATTCTAAATGCATTACTTCTTTTTTATATTAAAAATATCTTTAAGAGGAAGGAAAAATGTGCACAGCTTTATTCAAAGAATTTTACTACAGAAAAGTGAGATTTTAACAGCTTTTAATAAAATAGTACACATATTGTTTGGTTTTCTGATAGCTTTTTTAGTAACATTTAAGCGTGAGCCAGTTGGAACAGCACACACAGCTGCAGGAAAATAATGCAAATTTTGACATTTGAGGTTCAATAAATTGAAGCTTTGTTAACTTTAAACCAAAACTCTAGTATTTTGTTGTGAGCAAGCAGTGGAATTAAGACTATGCACTGAGTTCTAAAATGAACCAAGTCAGGAGATGTTTGGTTTTGCTGAAGCCTGAGCATTTAAATTAACTGACAATTATCTTAATCTTCTTCTGAGGAGAACCACTCTCATGCATTTTTCACATCTTTTGCTTCCTTCTGTTTTTCCCACACTATGTATTTGGTATGTTTGACCTGAAATATTCAAAGGCATATAAAATAAATGGAAGTCCAACTCCCATTAGAATAGAGTGGAAGTTCAGTATTTCCTCCTTTGAAAACTCCAGTCTTACATAACCACAGTATCTTTTTTTTCTTTCTTTCTTTCTCTCTCTCTCTCTCTCTCTTTTTTTTTTTTTTTTTTAACTTTGGCAGTGTTATTGATTGTGACATAAAAACTTTAAGAAATAATCAGGGAGCATAACTGAGATGAGGAGGAGTTTGGATATTTGAAGGAGGATGATTAAATTATCTGAATACACTGTGAAATACATTCAGGCCGTGGGAGGACAAAATTTGGCAATAACATCTTGGCAGAACAGAGTAGTCTGAAGCTTGATTCTGACTTCTGTGGTTGAACTTCATACCAGTGGGGGGAAAAAAACTTGAAAAATGCCTGTGAGGATGAGGGAGGAATTAATACCTGCTCAAGGAAGAGGACTTCAGTTTGTCACTGTCACTCACCTTTTTGACCTCACATGAGAACAGGTGGGAAGATAGAAAGAAAGATTATAAACTAGATGGATTTATTCATAGCTATAATATAGAGGTTCTTAAGAGAGAAACTTGCTAAGACACGCTTGTGCTACAATTCTTCTATGTATTTTAAGGGAAGTGAATATCTAATAAAGTCCTTTTGGATGTAGACCATGGAACTTGGAGTCACTGATAAGTTAGTAAGTTCAAACCAGCTGATATTTATGCATTAATTATGTGTTTCAGAGTACTCAAGTGCTCAAGTAGTTATTCCAAGCCTCTTTCTTACTGTTCTTGTGATAGCAGGATGGGTTTCTTTTTAGACTCTATTCTTCATGTCAATTGAAATTTAAATAGCTTCAGACCACCCTTTCATCAAAATAAAAATTTTTGTATATGTATATCTGAAATGTTAGATATTTTCTTGCCTTTTGAGGTGCTGATGTTTATTCTTGAAAATGTTTTCTAGCTCTAGGGACAGCACTTACGTAAGGAATTTGTTTGAGATTTACTACTGATACCACTTAACACTCATTCAGCATTTAAAACTGTCCACCTTCAACACCTCAATTTTAATATGCTTTTTATATGAGGTTTTAATTTTTTGTGAGAAATGAAAAAAAAACTTAATTACAGATGTGGAATGATGAGAAATGCTTCCTCTTTTACCTTTTTCTTCAGAAGCTCAAATAAGAGATTGTTGAAAAGAGTGTGAGGAAGCATAGCAGACCTGCAGGCTCCCCTTGGTCAGGCAGACCTCCTATGAGGAAGTTGGTAACCTATATGGTACACTTGGGATGGCTAAGTTCCAGCCCCTAAATGTGTGAAGTTGCAGGAAGTATCTAATTTCCAGTCTTTAAAGATGGGGCACCTCATAGAAATATCTAGAACTGTCACTCCCCTTAGGTCATCTATTCTCTGTATAAGCTTACTATAGGAGGAAAGCTCTGATCTAAAATTTCTAGCGAAGAGACCATAGGATAAAGTGCCTTCAGGTCATCTTAGAAGGTTTTCTGACTCCCCAGCATCCACAGAAATTCAGCTCTGCTACCAGGTTGAATATGTACTGGTTTTCAGAGCAGCAGGCTTGGCAGGATTGGGGGTGGCTGATAAAGGATGTTTCAGTGGGATGAAGTAGTTGTACTCTGGGAATTCTTTTAAATTTGAAATCCAGTAATAAGCTTACTATAGTGAGACATCGCTGTCCCTTACATGACATGTTGAAGGACAAGGTGTGTCCAGAAAGCACTCAATTTCATTTCCTAATGCGTACATCTATTTGTAAATAGCAAAAGAATTTTGCCTTTGAGACACAAAGATTGTACAGAATGTAAATTAACTTCAAATTGAAATAATTCATGGTTCTGAGCAAAAATAACATAATGGTTGTTATAACCATGTTTATGAAATGCTAAACTTTAGCACACAGCAATCAGCCAAAGCGATAAGGCAGTGTAAAAGACTGCACACTTAATAATTGTAAATGTTACATGAGTGCGAGTTGCTTGATTAAATTTATTAGAAATGTGTTACAAGCATTTTAAGAAATAAAGCATTTATCACAAAATGATGATTTCTTCACTTAAGCTCATTAGAAAATCACACATCGATTCATGCATAATTACAGGGGAATTTCTGCCACTCACTACAAATCATTACCACATTAACTAAAGTTGACTTAATTTATCTGTGATTTGGAAAAGGTGGTATCTAAACAGGAAAATTAGCTTATGCAGGGGATGAAACTATCAACATCACCACAAAGGACTTAGCCTTCTCTTACTTGTTAGAATACCCACCTTTTAAGTCTTTTATATGTAAACCTCGTACTTCTGAATGAGCTCTAAAGCTTTTCTTTCCATGTTAGAATCCCATATTATGGATCCAGTGCCAGGTACTTAATGAATCGTTGATAGTCAAGGCACGTTTGCTTGCGCCAGACGTACTCATTGTTTTTAATGATCATTGCAGTTTGAGATTGAATTGAAAGGGTTTGGGGGAGGCTGGGAGATGGGAAAGGAACAAGTTTTGCTGTGCTGGCAAGCTGGTCCCCCAGCAGCAGAGCTGCATTCTGCCAACACCCACAGCATTTATGCTGCCCTGTGTTTACATTCCTGCGGTGCTTACGGTGGGCATAGCTCTCCTGTGGCGTGTTGTACCTTCTTTCTTCCCCAGACTTTGCATAACTTTGAGGACACAACTGACAGTGTCAGCTCAGCATGTGGCTGGCCACGGGTGATCCTTTTACACCTAGTTTGTGTGCTTTCTGTTTGTTGGTGCACAAGAACCCTTGTGAAGGAGTAACTTAGGCTCAGAATAATTACACTGCGTGCTTGTCTATCCAGGAAGCATTTAGAAACAAAGTTTTTGAAACTCAGAACTGTACATTTAGAGGGAAATTGCTCTCTAACTTTGCAGCCATTCATTATATGATACATGACTTAGTTTGAGCATTTTCCTATTCTGTATTCAAGTGCTGTATCATTCTTACTATTGGAAAGTATTTATGTCACAGTTATTGAGTTTAATTAGAAGGGGGTTTTGTCTGTTTTAATCTGGGACATTTCGGTCACATTGGCACCTTGCAGGGAACAATGGGCTGTATATGGAGCCATGAAGGAAACGGATGAAGAGTGGATCAGGGAACTCAGATATTTTGATATTGACTTTGCTGTCAGAAATAATGTACCTGGAAATACATGCTCAGTTTTGTAGTGAAGTACTTATACTTTGTTTTCCATAGCCCTCCTGAGGTGTTCCTCTGTGTCCTCGGTTCAGGGTTTTTTGTATAAGTTCAGGATCTGCAAGTTGAAAGTTATGCTCCTCTTTCCACATTAGTACATCACATTTATAGACTGAAGCATTGTTTCCTGTTTCTCTCTGAATTTATCTCCCTGGAAACATATAAGCCACTTGGGATTCTTTAGCTACTAACTTTTTACTTCTTTTGTGGGCTCCAAGTGAGTTCTGAGGGCTGTTATTTTCTGAGTGAGATGTAATGTTGCATCGTGCATTTTAAGTACACTATGTTTAGTGGCTTTAGTGTATTTTCATGTCGTTTTTCACAGCCTTTAGTAGGATAGGATGTGAAGGTTGCATGAGCTGGCTGTGCCAAATGAAATGGTTTGCAATTGCCAAAAAGGGTAGTCCTGCTCCCTCCTCCTTTCTAGTTCCTGTCTGACCCTATGTTGAGCCGATTTAGCATACTAAACTCACAGAGACAGGTTCACTTTTTTCAAAAAAGAAAAGGATTTTTTACCAATGTTGCAAGTTGAAAAGTACCTTGAGAAGTCCACCTACAGTGTCTTTGAATTGGTTCTGGTATTTTAAAAAAACCTAATGTATATAGTCACAATGTCTCTTGAGTCTGGTTGTTTTTTTTTTTACTACTGTTCCATTTTCTATTATTATAAATAATATTTTCATGTAAGAATGATGTTTGCCATTGAAATGGATGATTGCTAGAAAGATTCGACAGTCTGAGACAACTAATGCCATTTCAGTTTTAAGAACTGTAAGATATCCATTTATATCCTAAATTTATAGGGAAGAAATTATATCTCAATATCTTGTTAATTGTTTAAGAGCAGAAGTTAGAGAAGGTCCTAATTTTTGCAGGTCTTACACTTTTACAGAATTTTCTTTCTTTAATCTTGGAATAGTCATTTGTAACTAAATTAGTCATTTGATATACTGAATTATGTTCTTAATCTTATTGTGCACAGAATTCATTCTATAGACAGAATTCATGTTTTAAGCTCATTGCTTCTAAATTTCAAGTTGGTTCCGATTCATCTTGAAGTGAGCACTGCACTCTAGGTAGGAGGCAGTATGTTCAGTAAAGAATGCCAGCTTTGCCCATGGTTGAAGACATTGTAATGGTAAAAAAGAAAATGGGGGGAAAGATCCGAAACAACAATCTGAGCAGCCATTCTCCTGCAGTGACAGCAGCAGTTTAGTACATTGTATCAAAATGAATGGGCTTTGCATAATTGATTTCAACATACTAGTAGCCTGAGGTCTAAGCTGCTCTAACCCAGAATTTATTAGCCCTGCTACAAAGAAGGGAGAAAACTGCAATCTGCTACAGGGAAGGTAGAGAATAGCATTGCTGTTAGAGTAAAAGCATTAAAAGTAGGACAGAGCTACCCCTTTTGTATATTTATGGGGGTTATTCTGTTCATCTCATTCAGGTATTGTAAAAAGCTATTTTAGAGTCATTGTGCAATACCAAATACTAAGACTTAGAATCTTACTACTTAGTAGGTTTTATTACCTAATTTGAATGGCATGCCTGCACAAAGTTTAATAGCTGTGCTGTGAGATCTCTTGTAACTGGGAAGCATTTTTAATAAACTCAGCAAAACTAGAGATGCAAAATTAGGCAAGATGCTCTTTTGGGATCCACTTTACTTGCTTTTTGTTGCACATTCACACACAAATACTAGTTTTGTTTAATAATGTTCTGCTCTGGGGTGAATCAACAAGTATGTTTCCTGGAGCTTCCTAAGGAGAAGAGGATTATGTGCATTACAGAAGCACATATAACTGTACTACAGGATGTGAAAACTCTAACAGTTGGATGTAAAATCACTGTGTTGAGCAAATGAGAACATGTAATTTTAATGCCTGTTTCCTTGCTGCATTGTGCTAGTTTGTCTGTTTTGCTTTGCCTCCTCTGGATAAGTACTTGTGAGTATATGAAGAGTCTGGATTCATGCAACAGACTCCTGAGAGTAGAATGATTGTATATTTGATAGAGGAAAAAATAGATTAACTTTTCTGACTAGAATCAAAGGTGGATAGGTGAGGTGAAGGACTGGAAAACAAGATTTGAATGAACTAATGTGTTCAGTGTCAGGATTCTCAGCCTATTAGACTTCTTCTTTAGAAAACCATGACAAAGTTTTTCATTAGTGTTCGTTACGCTTCATCCAGCAATGTGAAATACTGACAGTGACTTCTTTAAACAGGAGTATTCTGCATGGATCAGCATCAAGCACCTTAGTTATGCCCTTGCTCATATAAGGAGCTAAATGATATTAAGAAGAATATTGTACATTTATCAGTACTGTAGTGTTTATTCTGAGAGGATCCAGAGCTGTGATTGACTGAATGAGGTTCAGTACTCTATAATTGGGAGACTTTATAACCTATTTTTTAAAAGTTTGACTAAGGAAAGTTCGAGTAAAGAGAATTCTGTGTTACTGGAAATGTTTTATTCATTTATTTTTTATTTGCACTGCTTTCACAGAATCTTCATAACATTCACAGAACTGTAGAGGTTGCTGAAATTATCCTATATTGTTTGAACAGAAATTGCCTCAGAAAGATAATGAGGTAAATCTTAGGTAATTTTTGTTTGGTCTTAGGCTATTTAATATTGTGACATCCTTTACAACAGAAAGTTATGAACAAGTTCTTGTGACCTATTCTAATGGATGTATTCATTTATATGACCCATTTTAAAGTATCTTTTCTGTTCTGCTAAAGACGTCAATTTGTTTCAGAGGTTGAATCATGATTTTTGAGATTTATGCTGACATTATTGAAGGAGAAGAATACTGGCCAGGTTGTAAGATCTTTAACAGTATTCCAGTGCTATTCTTGCAAATATCTGGCAGAGCCCATATGAAAAAACTTGTGTGGCAACTCAGCTTTGCCTTGCACAGATTTTATTGATAGTCAGGGGAAATCACCCTTAATAATAATAACAGTGATAATATGAAGGTCCTGGAGGACTGGTTGGAAGCAGCAGCCTGCCTGCTAATAGTTTTTGCTTGTTTGCAAAGAATCTAAGATAGGCCTTTTCACATTAAAATAAACTCCAGTGGGAATTTTGGGTTACTGTAACATGCCTTTTCTGTCAAAGAAGCCTTTATGCTGGATAACCTCACAATTCTAGTAAGTCTTGATGTGAATTCTTGCTCTGTGAAGACCTAGATGACATGGATATGTACATGATGTACACAGACGATTTGTTAAATTGTTTTTACATCTTTTCTCTGAAGTTCACACCTCAGAAAGAAGAGACGGGCAAAATAATCATGTTCAGCTTTGAAATGGAGAAGCAATTTGTGCACTGTTTTAAGGACCATCAAATCATACTACCATCAGTGGTGAGCCAAGAATCCTCAGACTGAACTGTCAGGGGAACATTGGATAAGAAGGAAACATACCCTTGTTTACTTCCTTACTCTTTCAAGTTGTTTGCTGAATTTGACCACATACAGATGTTTTTAAATGCTTTATCTTCTAAATAACCATACCCTTTTCAGTATTTTGAAGAAACTTGGGAGAAGAAATACAGAGAATCTTTTATAGAAATCAAAGTCTGTGCCTTTGTGAAAAACTGGTCACTGAATCTGTTTAATACTTAGTGGGCTGGCCTGTTCCCCCAGCAGGACAGGAGTGCTGACAAACTGATGGCTGAATTTTCAAGAGTGAGGTTTACAGGAAATGTAATAGCAAGAACATGGAAAAAGCAATTAAAAAGATAAGTATGTATGTTCTAATTATGGGTGAAGATAGTGTAATCTGGTGTTTTTTGTTATAGAGACCTGTCATGGATTAACCCCAGCCATCAACAAAGCCCCATGCAGCTGCTTGGAGAAAATTAGGAGGGTAAAAGAAAACTCATGGGTTGTGATAAAGACAATTTAATAATGAAAGCAAATATCACTGTGCTGCTTTTCATCTGGAGTAGAGTTTATTTTCCTCACAGTAAAGGGCTATGTTTTGGATTTGTGCTGAAAATGGAGTTGATAATATAGAGATGTTTTTGTTATTGCTGAGGAGATCTTGCACAGATTCAAGGACTTTTCTGCTTTTCTGTACAGAAACACCTCATGTTGGTGAAGAAGCTGGGAGTGCCTAGGAGTTTGGGAGAGTATGCAGACAGGAAAGGTGATCCAAACTGACCAAAGGAATATTCCAGCCCATGTGACATCATGGTCAGCATATAAAGTGGGGAAAAGAAGGAGGAAGTGGGCAACACATTTGGAGTGATGGTGTTCTTCTGCCCAAGTCACAATTATGTGTGATGGAGCCCTGCTCTCCTGGAGGTGACTGAACACCTGCCTGCCCATGGGAAGTAGTGAATTAATTCCTTCTTTTGATTTGCTTTTGTACAAATTGTATACAAATTTTCAAATTACAAGCACTTGCGATTAATTTCTTCAAGCCAAGCATCTGCCTCAGTTAGGTGACTTTGTGGGAGAGTTTCAAGTAAGTTTGTCCATTTATGAGAACAAGGTTAAGGAGTAAAGATGTTTTGCCTATCTTGAAATTAATGCATACCTGTTATGCTCTTGAAGCTCTAGCCAGTTTTCAGGCAGAGGCTTGATATTTGTCAGGGCATCCATCCAAATCTACACACAGCTATGTTAAGCTCTCCATTTTTGGTCAGTTTGCGAGCCTTTGAAAATCAAAGCTAGCCTGCACAGCAAGGCAGACTTGTCAGAACCTAATGGCTAAGTACAAGATTCACAGAAGGGTTCAGTTTTCTGACCAGCTTTAGGTTGGGGGGCAGTGAAGAACATGTAGGAGCTGTAAGCCTCAGTATGTGTGCATATTGCTCTGGGGCTGTAAAGGATCTGTGTCCACACAGCAAGCTCTGTCCCTTCAGGTGTTTTTGGTGCCTGCTCAGCTGAATACACTTGGAACTTTGGGGTCTGAGTTGTTTGCTCTCTGTTTTTAATGCCTTCCCATTCTGGCACTGTGCAGTGCCAGTACTGATTTTCCCTTTGTCTTCTCAGAGCTCGTGCCTTTGCAGCCTGAAGGAAAGCTGGTGTGACTGCATGCAGAGTTGGGGGGGTTGGGTGCAGGAACCCAGGAGAGGCCTGGGGAATTGGGGAGAGCAAGGAGGGAGGGGTAGGGGCTGGAAACTGGAGGGAAAGTTGGTGGAGGAGAAAGCAGGGGAGGGTCTTTGCAGGAAGAAGGGGGACCAATGACTGGTGCATGGGAGAGGAGTTAGCAGGCAGGATGGGGGCAAGCAGAGCTGAGATTGAACCAAGGGTATTAGAGAGCAGGAAACAAGCAAGATGAATGGAATAAAAAAGGGGCATGGATGGGCATGAATGGAAATAGAGGGGAACAACAGGAATTGTGCCCTAGGATACATTTTCTCCTTAGCAAGAGAAATTCCAGAATGGAAGAAAACCAAAGCTTACTTCAGTGACATTTCTCAAGTGCAGGTTAAATATTTGGTTTAATGATGTATTTGTAAATGCATGGTTCTGTTAGAATGTAGGATCTTTGGGGCTCTGATTCTGCTTGATTGTGATTGCTATAATATTGTGTATGCTTTTTGCACACTAGTATTTTATTCCATTAAAATAAATACACTATGATTACCATTTCCTAGTTGCACCACAGTATTTCTGAATTTCTCTCCTGTTCATTTTTGGTATTTAGGTGCGAGGCTCTTTGTGTAGACCTGCAACAGTGGATTTTGATAGATGTTTTTTGTTTCTACTAACAAAGACATATATATCTATCCAGATGAAGTCTCTCTCTATTACATGGTCAGCAACAAACTGTTCCATTAATAATAAAGCATGCTTCTGCTGTGGGGCTGTTGGGGGTTAGATTTGGTTTTTTTTTTCTTTCTTTCCTCTCACAGAATTTTTTCCCATAAGTTTCCAAGAAGCCTTGATGACTACTTAGTCAGAACAAAAGGAGTACTTGAGGGATATGGCAGCACAAGGCTACACCTATTGTTTCTGAGTCCCTGGGAGTGTCCCTCAGAGGGGAGAGATGATGAGCTTTGGGAAAGGCAAAAAGACAGATCTGGGGAAGGGGGAGGCACTCTTGCTCTCAGCGCCGAGGAGGACGGTCAGGCTGCCCTCTGCCTCTGCCTCATCCTGGGAAATCTATCGTCATCTGCTGTGTACCCGGGAATCCTGAGCTCGTTTTCTCCAGCCTCCCCCCACCGCTGCTGCTTCTTCGGACCTTTGAGGCTCTCCTGCTACTCTGTAGCCCTGCACTGCCCAGCCCTGCCGGGACACCCCTGCTGTTCCAGCTGCCAGCGCAGACCTCATCTCATCCACCAGCCCGGGACTTTTCCTCCCTTCCAGCTCGGCCTCTCGGAGCCCTGCAGGGGCACCCAGATCAAACTGCTCTGGGCTTTTGTAAAAGAAAGCCCTCAAGGTTCTTGGTTCTGTTTATTATTGATGCTGTAGTTGTTGTTTGTTTGTCATTTTGTCATATGTACTAGTAAAGAACTGTTATTCCTACCCCCATAGCTCTGTCTGAAAGCTCCTTTAATTTTTTTAATTGGAATAATTTGGAGGGAGGGGATTTGAATTCTCCATCTCTAGGGAGGTCCTGCCCTTTCCTAGCAGATATCTGTCTTTCAAACCAAGACAGATTATTGGTGCCCAACGTGGGGCTTGAGGGCATTGAGAGGAAAAGGAATAACAGTTCTTAAGTGACATTGTGCACTGGGTATAGAAACCTCCCTAAATAGCATCATGTGGTCTAGCTTACCTTGGTTTGGGTGGCGTGTGGTTGTGGCTGTGTTTCTCCCATTTGCAGGCCCTTATTTAAACATGGGCCCTATAACTAAGGTTACTGTGGCTGTTATCCAGTTTGCACTATGGGTTAATAAGGTGAGGAATTCATGGATTTTTAACTTCCTCTGGAAGGCGGGCACATGGATACATGGCTATCACACTCTAAGTGTTTGTTTGTGGGGTTACTTTAACAGTGGTACCTATTGTAAGGAAATGACACCAGGGGAAATTTTTTCCCAACCCTTTACTCAGCTGTTTGGGTCTATTCCACCAGTTTTTGAAGGGTTTAAATCTTCTCTGAATGCTAATTATATCATACAATGGCTAGTATTGCTCACAGCCCTATTCTATTTAATATTCCGAGATAAGGGGAGATTGGCCTGGATAACCACCCTGATACCTACCCCAGAGAATAAGGATACTGCCCTAGAGACTGAGGGTGCTGCCATGGAGCCTGACACTGCCCCACAGACTAAGGATGCTGCCCCACCACCTGACCCTGACATAAAGCCCACCTCAGAAATGAACCACCCAGATTGGGTGGGAGTTCTGGTGAAAGAGATAAGCCAGGTGCTGAAGGAGCACCTTTCCCCAGCTGCTGGCAAACCCTCCCCCTGCCCTGAAGAGGAAGAGTCTGAAGGTGCAGCAGTGGAACCCACAGACTTTACAACTGTCCGGGTTCCAGCTGAACCACAGGGGCAGTCACAGCCAGCAGCAGTTGCCCCTGTGGAAAGGAAGAAATATAAGGTGAAATCAGAGCACCCAAGTGATAAGGATAAAAAAGGAAGGCCCTCACAACCCACAGGGGAGCCAGAAGTTGAGATCATCACCGAGTCCCTGCCGTATGAAAATCTCCGTACTCTGCAAAAAGATGTTGCA
The DNA here is from genome assembly GCF_021018805.1 of Prinia subflava. NCBI lineage: Eukaryota > Metazoa > Chordata > Aves > Passeriformes > Cisticolidae > Prinia > Prinia subflava. The sequence goes on along the minus strand of NC_086283.1, from coordinate 3,828,157 downwards.
CGACGGGGACGTGAGCCTTATACAGCCTGGTTACTTAGGGTCTGGGACCTTATGGGTAGAGGTGTGCAACTGGATGGTGGTGAGGCAAGGAATATGGGACCCTTGACCCAAGACTCAGGTGTGAATCAGGTATTTGTAAGGGAGCAAGGACCCCTTCACCTTTGGGACCGGCTTTTAATGAGTGTAAGGGAGAGGTTTGTCCCCAGAGACAGAATGCAGGAGCACCACCTTAGCATGCGCTGGAAGACTGTTGAGGAAGGGATCCAACAGCTGAGAGAAGTGGCAATACTGGAGGTAGTTTTTGGGAGGGATGGACAGCATAACAATGACCCCGACAATGTCAGGTGCACAGGGCAAATGTTGTGGCATCTAGCAACTAAAGGGCCATCTGAATATAAAACATTCATGTCAATGATTAATGCTGATACCAGCCGAGTGACTGTAGGTTCTGTAGCCAGCAAGCTTAGAAATTTTTACAGTATGATCAGTGGCCCAATACAGACTCAGGTCTCTGCCGTGGTTAAAGAACTCCAAGAGGAGATAAGGGAGGTGAGGGAGGAGATGAGGAGGAACAGTTCCCATGTGGCACCGGTGCGAGCCACAGGCCCCAGAGTCAGAACCCAACGTCCCTCAGCTAGAGAGAGAGGGTACATCCCAAGAGCTGACTTGTGGTCCTTCCTGCGTGACCATGGGGAAGACATGGGAAGGTGGGATGGGAAACCCACTTCTGCCCTAGCAGCACGGGTGCATGAGCTCAAAGAGAGAAACACTAACTGAGAGGGTTGCACTAGAATGAAGGTAGCCTCAGCCTCCCATGACCAGGCTGTCAGGTATTACAGAAATGAGGATGCTCTGTCAGACCCCCTTGAAGGAACCTCTACTATGTATGCACAGGAAGAGAGTAGTAACCGGTGCAAGAGGGGCCCTGCCTCTAGCCAGGAAGAGGCACGGGAAAACAGAGTCTTTTGGACTGTGTGGGTTCTATGGCCTGGCACATCAGAGCCACAGAAATATAAAGCTTTGGTTGACACCGGTTCTCAGTGTACCCTAATGCCGTCAGAACATGAGGGAGCAGAACCTATTTCCATTGCCGGGGTAACAGGGGGATCACAAGAATTGACTCAGTTAGAAGCCAAGGTGAGCCTGACCGGGAAGGAGTGGCAGAAACATCCAGTTGTGACTGGCCCAGAGGCTCCGAGTATTCTGGGCATGGACTGTCTCAGGAATGGCTATTACAAAGACCCTAAGGGGTTCAGATGGGCTTTTGGAATAGCTGCTGTGGAGGCAGAGGGCATTAAGAAATTGAACACCTTGCCTGGATTATCAGAGAACCCATCTGCAGTAGGACTCCTGAAGGTAGAAGAGCAACGAGTACCTGTTGCCACCTCGACAGTGCATCGCCAGCAGTATCGGACGAATCGAGATGCTGTGATCCCCATTCACAAGATGATCCGGGAGCTGGAGAGCCAAGGGGTGGTCAGCAAAACCCACTCACCCTTCAACAGTCCCATCTGGCCTGTGCGTAAATCTGAAGGAGAATGGAGACTGACCGTGGATTACCGTGCTTTGAATGAAGTGACTCCACCGCTGAGTGCCACTGTGCCAGACATGCTGGAACTCCAGTACGAGCTGGAGTCCAAGGCAGCGAAGTGGTACGCCACAATCGACATTGCTAATGCGTTTTTCTCCATTCCTCTGGCTGCAGAATGCAGGCCTCAGTTTGCTTTCACCTGGAAGGGCGTGCAGTACACCTGGAACCGACTGCCCCAGGGGTGGAAGCACAGTCCCACCATCTGCCATGGACTGATCCAGGCTGCACTGGAAAAGGGTGAAGCTCCAGAACACCTACAGTACATTGATGACATCATTGTGTGGGGGAACACAGCAAGGGAAGTATTCGAGAAAGGAGAGAAGATCATCCAGATTCTCCTGGAAGCTGGTTTTGCCATCAAAAAGAGCAAAGTCAAGGGACCTGCCAAGGAGATCCAGTTCCTGGGAGTAAAGTGGGAAGATGGGCGGCGTCAGATTCCCATTGAGGTCATCAGTAAGATCACTGCGATGTCTCCACCGACCAGCAAGAAGGAAACGCAAGCTTTCCTAGGCGCCATAGGCTTTTGGAGAATGCACATTCCTGAGTACAGCCAGATTGTGAGCCCTCTCTACCGGGTTACCCGCAAGAAGAATGATTTCCACTGGGGCCCTGAACAGCAGCAAGCCTTTGCCCAGATCAAGCAAAAGATCACTCATGCAGTAGCCCTTGGCCCAGTCAGGACAGGACCAGAGGTGAAGAACATGCTCTACTCTGCAGCCGGGAACCATGGCCTGTCCTGGAGCCTTTGGCAGAGGGTGCCTGGTGAGACTCGGGGTCGACCACTGGGATTCTGGAGTCGGAGCTACAGAGGGTCTGAAGCCAACCACACCCCAACAGAGAAAGAAATCTTGGCTGCCTATGAAGGAGTCCAGGCTGCCTCAGAAGTGATTGGCACAGAAGCCCAACTCCTCCTGGCACCCCGACTACCAGTGTTGGGGTGGATGTTCAAAGGAAAGGTTCCCTCTACCCACCATGCCACCAATGCCACATGGAGCAAATGGACTGCCCTCATCACTCAGCGCGCCCATATCGGAAACCCAAATCGCCCTGGGATTTTGGAGATAATCACAAACTGGCCAGAAAGTGAAAACTTTGATCTCACAGATGGAGAGGAACAAGAGCAAGTGACACGTGCCGAAGAAGCTCCGCTGTATAATCAGCTGCCAGCAGAAGAAACGTGCTACGCTCTTTTCACTGACGGTTCCTGTCGCATCGTAGGGATGAACCGCAAGTAGAAAGCAGCCGTATGGAGCCCCACACGACAGGTTGCACAAGCCACTGAAGGAGAAGGTGGATCGAGTCAACTTGCAGAACTCAAGGCTGTTCAGTTGGCCCTGGACATTGCTGAAAGAGAGAAGTGGCCAAAGCTCTACCTCTACACTGATTCATGGATGGTAGCCAATGCTCTGTGGGGTTGGCTGGAAAGGTGGAAAAAGGCCAACTGGCAGCGTGGGGGAAAACCAATCTGGGCTGCTGATGAGTGGAAAGACATTGCTGCTCGGGTAGTCAAGCTACCTGTAAAAGTCCGCCATGTAGATGCCCACGTCCCCAAGAGTCGGGCTAATGAGGAGCACCAAAACAACGAGCAAGTAGATCAAGCCACCAAGATAGAAGTGTCAAAGATAGACCTAGATTGGCAACACAAGGGAGAGTTGTTCCTAGCTCGATGGGCCCACGACGCCTCAGGTCATCAGGGCAGAGATGCCACCTATAAGTGGGGACGAGACCGAGGGGTGGATCTAACCATGGACAGCATTTCTCAGGTTATCCATGACTGTGAGACGTGTGCTGCAATCAAGCAAGCTAAGCAAGTGAAGCCCCTATGGTATGGCAGGCAGTGGTCCAAATACAGGTATGGGGAAGCCTGGCAGATTGACTACATCACCCTTCCCCAAACCCGCCAAGGCAAGCGCTACGTGCTGACCATGGTGGAAGCCACCACTGGATGGCTGGAAACCTACCCTGTGCCTCACGCTACTGCCCGGAACACCATCCTGGGCCTGGAAAAGCAAGTCCTGTGGAGACATGGCACCCTTGAGAGAATCGAGTCAGACAATGGAACCCATTTCAAGAACAGCCTTATAGCAGCCTGGGCTAGGGAACATGGCGTTGAGTGGGTGTACCATATTCCTTATCACGCACCAGCAGCCGGGAAAGTTGAACGGTGCAATGGCCTGCTTAAAACCACCTTGAAGGCACTGAGTGGGAGGACTTTCAAGAACTGGGAGATTAATTTAGCAAAGGCCACATGGTTAGTGAACACTCGAGGTTCCACCAACCGAGCAGGCCCTGCCCAATCTGAGCCCCTGAGAACAACAGATGGAGATAAGGTTCCAGTAGTACACATCAGAGGTATGCTGGGAAAAACCGTTTGGATTAATTCTGCCTCCAGCAAAGACAATCCCATCCGTGGGGTTGTCTTCGCTCAGGGACCAGGATGCACCTGGTGGGTGATGCAAAGGGATGGAGAGACCCAATGCATACCTCAAGGAGACCTTGTTTTAGGATAAACTACCCACATCATGTGTCTGTACCCATATCTATATGTATAGATGTATATAATTTAGGTCATGCATGTGTGTATATATGTATATATTTTAAAGGTTTAAATTCAATGTAATAGGTTGGTATGGGAAAAAATTCGGGGTGGATGATGTTGGGGGTTAGATTTGGTTTTTTTTTTCTTTTTTTTCCTCTCACAGAATTTTTTCCCATAAGTTTCCAAGAAGCCTTGATGACTACTTAGTCAGAACAAAAGGAGTACTTGAGGGATATGGCAGCACAAGGCTACACCTATTGTTTCTGAGTCCCTGGGAGTGTCCCTCAGAGGGGAGAGATGATGAGCTTTGGGAAAGGCAAAAAGACAGATCTGGGGGAGGGGGAGGCACTTTTGCTCTCAGCGCCGAGGAGGACGGTCAGGCTGCCCTCTGCCTCTGCCTCGTCCTGGGAAATTTATCGTCATCTGCTGTGTACCCGGGAATCCTGAGCTCGCTTTCTCCAGCCTCCCCCCACCGCCGCTGCTTCTTCGGACCTTTGAGGCTCTCCTGCTACTCTGTAGCCCTGCACTGCCCAGCCCTGCCGGGACACCCCTGCCTCCAGCTGCCAGCGCAGAGCTCCTCATCTCATCCACCGGCCCGGGACTTTCCTCCCTTCCAGTTCGGCCTCTCGGAGTCCTGCAGGGGCACCCAGATCAAACTGCTCTGGGCTTTTGTAAAAGAAAGCCCTCAAGGTTCTTGGTTCTGTTTATTATTGATGCTGTAGTTGTTGTTTGTTTGTCGTTTTGTCATATATACTAGTAAAGAACTGTTATTCCTACCCCCATAGCTCTGTCTAAAATCTCCTTTAATTTTTTTAATTGGAATAATTTGGAGGGAGGGGATTTGAATTCTCCATCTCTAGGGAGGTCCTGCCCCTTCCTAGCAGATATCTGTCTTTCAAACCAAGACAGGGGCAGAGCTGAACTCAGAGGCAGGCTCATTCTCAACACTAGAGCCAGCACTGTTAATTAGATACATGCCATGGAGGGTTGTTTGGGGAGGGAGTTTGTGTGTGTAGGAAGAAAAATCTTCCTTCTTGCTGAATACAAAAGTAGATTGGGTACCCCTACCAGCTGGGTCTCCAGGATTCTGTATGTTTTGTTCTGTTACCCAAATTTTCCTCTTATCCATAGCTAACTCCCAGTAAATTCACCTTACCTTCAGCTAATAAAGCAAGAGAGAACAAATGTTGTGCTCTGAGAGTGATCTGATAAGGATTTATTTAAAAGCTGTGCAGATGGAATTTCCACTTCCCCTTCTTAGTTTTCCTGTGGTCACTCAAGATTTAACATTTCCTCAGGCAGCAAGTGGCCTGGGACCTGGAATACCGAATGTACATCTAAAGAGGCAAGAGGTGATGGTGCAAGTACAGCTTATAGTCTGTATCCCCACTTGGGCAACTCTCTTTGGCTCTATAATTAATTTCTTATTGACTCATCTCATTGCAGAAGGGAAAGAACCGGCCTACTTGAGAAATACCTGGGGCCTTCCGTTGTCTTTGGAATGATACAAATGGAATTATTTTCCCAGAAAACAAAATCACATGCAACCAACATAAATTCATTTTCCTAAGAATATTGGGACTGATGTTTCCCTGGATGCTGGATGTCTTAGTCCTTCAGGATTGTTATGAATTAAAAAGATTCCTCATCATGGCTGCTCCCAGCATAACAATGAATTTATTAGATGCCATGGACGATTTTTAACTAGAAATTGTAGGTCTGTTTGTGTACTTGTCTATATTAATATAAAATACAAAAATTAATGCTTTCAGTATCCTTCCTTTGAACTGTCTTGCTGTGAGCCACATCTCAGCCCAAGACATCTCAGATGTGAAGGCAAAGTTGTGATTCTCTGCTCTGAGGATGAAGGCCAGGATAAGAATGCCATTGCTGCTGTAGGGAGAGGAGAAGCACTGATGTAAGCAACCCTTCCTTTCTCCTCCAGGTAACTGCTGCCTACATACTCCAGCTCTTTTCTTGGTCAGTGGGGCAGGAGTAGTTGCCAGCATAGCTGTCCTTGCCAGAGGTGAGGTGAAGTAGAAGCTGGCCTCATATTGCTACTCCCAACAATATGGTAGCCTATACAGAACATCTTGCTTTCCTGTGGGTTGAAACAGCCATCCATAGGCAAAAGCGCAGTTATTAGGAAAAAAAAATGTTGTAAAGCAATAGCGAATCAGAATAAGTGACCTGTAACTTTTAGTGCAGTGTTTTGGAATAGTTTTACCTAACATCTCTGAAGAATGTATCTAATGGAGTCATTTAAAGTCCTTGTAGAAATAGTTCAGAACAGCTAGTAATTGGTGAGTGGAAAATTACTTTTTTTCACCCAAATATCCCTACTAAATGTTTGTTTCTGCCTGTTGTTTGTGTGCTATTCCAGCAAGCAGTAATTGTGGGCTGACTAAACAGTCATAGGGAGGGTGGTTTCCTTAGAAGCTGAGAAAAATTCCACATGGCTGAACTGATACTTAAGCTTTACTTCCAGATCTGTGTTCAAGAATCTGATTTTGCCCAGGGATCTGAGCAGAGGTTGGTCCCTAACAGTTTTGATACCCAGACCAGCTGTATGCATTCCTAAGTAAGACCTTACCTAAAATTCCTAGTTAATGGTATTGCTGTTGTTTTCAGAGCACACTTTACCTGCCTCTGTTCTTAGGTGTGCCTCTGTTGAGTTTGGGAACTGAAAAAGGAAGTGATTTTATAGTTGTCTATGGATTATTCTCTTTAGGCATGGAGGTAGAAGAAGAGCATGCAGTCCTGCTTACTTTCCTGCTGCTTTTTTTTTTTTTTTTTTCTTTTTTTTTTTTTTTTTTGGTTAAATTAGAAAATCTCTGAAGAAGCTGAAGTGAGATAGGATGAGCAATTTTCTGAACTTTGCATATTCAGTTACTGATAGTAAATTCCTCTGAAAATTTCTTGAATATATACCTTCTTGTCAATCTTTAACTCCAGATGCTGTTTGAGATGAGTACTAATTAAATAATGACTAGCCTTCCAAACTGTCCCTCTAGAGAGATTTCAAATCCAAAGTTCCACAAAGAAAGCACCAATTTAATTTCCTTAACAAAAATGTTGCATAAAACTACCCTGAATCTCTAGTTCCAACTTCTTTATAAAATGTGGTTTATTTTATAATAGGATAGGAGATGATACTGAGGATTACATAGTAGTCTGTTACTGATGCTACAGAATAATCTGTGTAACTTCACAGACACTTGCCTTTCCCAGACAATGATTAACATCTCCAAATCAAGTTTATATAATCTAGTTTCCCATATAAAGGATATGGTTTTGGTAAGAGCACTGATAAAAGCTGTGCATTAATTGAAATGGAAATTCTAAAGCACCTTCAACAGAAGTTTATATATAGGGTGTAAAATCACCCGGTCCCTATGGAGCTCAGTAAAATGCAATCCACCCATTAAATATTTTAGTTCTCCTGTTTCCTCCACAGATTTTGTGACTATTAAAAAGACCATCTTTAGGGATAAGTGCTAAAGAGACTCTTACTCCAAATGCTATTCAATCCTGCATTTTGAACGAGAAGATTATAGGAGGGATGGAGACCATTTATGAAGTACTCTTCCCCTCCCTTTAGTAAAGTACTAAATTTACAGATAGTGATGGCTACCACATTTAAAGAACTGGTTTTGTAAGAGCAGATAATACTGAAGGTTTATACATCATTAGCTGCAATTAGATACAAAAATATCTTCTGCTATGGTAGTTAACTAACTCTGAATTCTCTAGTCTGTTACTAAACACTAATATTTTGGAAGGACTTCCTCCTGACCTGGGCAGCCATGTTTCTGTAGTTGATGGTCTGTATTCAGCACGACCTGCTGCTGTCCAGGACCAAGGATTCCAGAGAACAGCTAAGAATTTCTTGGGCCAGTCATGGGTAAAACTGAGAGGTTTCTGCTGATGAAAATTGCAGTAGTGGTTTAAGAGTATTGTAATAACGAATTGGAGCCTATAGAGATCATTCTCCTTTGATTTTCCTGAGGACATGTGGAAACAGGTGAACCAGATATAAGCATGGGTGAATTCATTTCCCTTGCTTAGCAGGGATCCATGTTTTTGATGACCAGTTTTCTTTCCCACACCTGGATAAAAGCAGGAATTGGAGGGAACAGCTGTATCATCTCCTTCCCTAGCAAGATGATCAGGCCAGTACAGAGAGCCCATGTTTTTGCCTCATTTACTCCTTTATTTTCCCTGGAGGAGAAAGGGATCTGCCCCATCAAGAAATGCAGCTGAGGGAGTGCCACACTCCCTCATTTTCTTGTTCTAACAAGGTATGGTAGCTGGGAAGGCATGAGCCAAGCTATGGAAATGGAAGATTCCTTAACAAAATGTGCAGCACCACATATTCCCCTATCTGCAGCAGTGGCAGCATCTGAATCTCTGGGGTGGCAACAGAAGTCCTGCCATTTTTTGGTGTGCTGAGCCAGGAGAAAACATTCTCATGGCAACGCTGAACATGTCTGATCATTTCAGACATATTCACAGTGAGTGTACCTGTGTTGTATCCAGTTGGATGGTCTTGTGAGCATTGGGCATTCCTGAGTTCTATATTTGGCACCAACTTTGTCCCTTGAGAGGCAGCAGAAGTTTTGGCTTACTACAGGCAACCTACAAATCCAAGCACACAACAGGAATGTCAGACAGTTCTTAAGAGAGCCCTGAAGACTGTAAGTACCTATCTGATAGTGTATACAGAATAAGTGGAGCAGTGCAGAGTGACAGTGCATGGGGATGCACCTATGAAGTAGTCAAAGGACAGAATGCACCTCACGCTGTTGAGGATACCAAAAGATTTAAACCCCCCCAGACACTCTCATTGGCAAGTAGTCTAGAGCTAGGCAACTGTTCTGCCTGCAAGGATGCCCTCCAGGCTTTTCTACAAACCCTGGCTCCTTATCTGACTCAGCTGAATTTAAAAAAAAAAAACAAAAAAAACCCCACAAACAAAACAACAACAACAACAACAAAACAAACACCACCACAACCTGTGTGCTAGCATTGGCTGCTGCTAAAGGTGCTCAGCAGACAGTCTTGACATCAGCAGTATGTTGGGAAAGGACTGGATATGCCTTTCAGTCAAACACCTTTTTTTAGCATTTTAGCAAAGAGTTTTATTAATAATGCCCTGAAAAAATTCTAGATTGGTGAAGGTATGTCCTATGTCAATAACATACAGAGAACTTTCTTCTGTGTTTGGGATGGGATGGTGAGGTAACTCCAAGGGTTTTTTTCTGTATCAATTTGACAAAGATCAAAATGACAAGAATGTAAGAGATGAACCTTCATGCTACGGGAAAACTTGCCTATAATTACAAGTTCAATTTTCCTTATCAATTAACAGTTTTTGTGTACTGTGAACATTTTTGGATTAATTCCTATGGAAGATTTCTGTTGATAAATGTTGGTAAGGGCTTACCAACTATGCATTGTAGCTATTTCAGGATTGGTTTTGATAACACATAGGCTTACTTAATGCCAGCATCGTGTCTTGTGTGGAAAGCTCTGGCGAGGAAGCCTGTGGGTAGTCTGGTAGATATTGTGTTAAAAGTAATGTTGCTAATGCAAAAATTGAAGATGTTTTTATGTAGTTGCTATGGACCTACTGAGTCACTACATACAGAGATTGAACTTTTCCTGTCTTGAATCTTTTTTATACCCCGTAAAGATGCTACCAAATCAGAGTGGAAGCATTTCACGCTTGGGTTTGTTCAGGTGTGAAGCAATGCTGGAGGGAGGAGACTCTGGAGGATATAGCCATCAAATTCAATCATTTTCTCTGAGAAGAACAGACAGTTCTAGCTGCAGTCTAGAGGCAGGCAGGAGTGTGAACTGATGTGGTGCACGTTCATCACAGTATGATGCTGATACTACTCAAAATCGTGACTTGCAGACACGCTACTCCTCAGTGCTCCTGAACAGTGCACTGCTGCACAAGCTGCATGGTGGGGAAATGGCTTCAGGTGTAGGCAAGCATACTCATACACTCAGGTCTCACACCTGCAGGTTTTTTGAGTGTAGTTTCCTACAGAGAACAAATTAGCCTGTTCACTAATTTCAGCACAAAATATCAAATATTTCATAGCTATTAAAATCTTTGTAAAGTGTCGCTTTCTGGCTGTGTTCCAGCCTTTACTGGCAAACACTTCCTTCCAATTAGCTGTCTTTTAATGCATTTGTGCAAGAACCTGCTGATGCAAAATTTCACTTTAAAGGAATATATATTGTTGGGTTTTAAACTTCTTTGCTATGTATGTCAAAAACATGCGTAACAGCCTGCTTTAATTGGAAAGAGTTGGGGGAGTAATCAAACAAAATAAAATGTTTATTCTGATTGCTAAGTACTTTGGGCCAAAAAGAACTGAATACTCTTACATATTTTGTACAACGCTAGATGCTGGTGCTGTGTTACTGTGTGGGCTACCATTATGTACCCACCACAGTAGCTTCTACAAACAGCCTTGGGGATTGCCACATCTTTATTTAGAAGAGGGGAGTTGCAATGTGTTTCATGGTTTTGTCTATAAATCTTGCAGAGATACTCTGGAAGGATTTGAATGTCTTGTGAGCAGGGTGGCATTTGTGATAGCAATCAGAGCTTATCTATAGTGCCCCTTATTTAGTGACATTGGGCTGAAGATGTGGCACAGGCTGCCTATGATACAACTAACTTGATGCTGTCTTTCTCACAGAGATCATTGAGTCATATGGCAAATTGAAATTGAATCATTAGAGCTGTAAAAAATCATAGAACCATTGAATATCCTGTTTTAGAACAAACTCACAAACATTGCTGAAGTCCAACTCCTGGCCCTGCACAGGACAACTCCAATAGTCACACCATTTTCCTGAGAGTGTTGTCCAAATGTTCTTTGGACATGTGCTGTGACCACTTCCCTGGGGAGCCTGTTCCAGTGCCCAGACACTCTCTGGGTGAAAAACCTTTTCCTAATATCCAACCTAAACTTCCCTTGACACAACTTCAGGCCTTTCCCTTGGGTCCTGTCACTGGTCACCACAGAGGAGAGATCAGTGCCTGCCCCTCTGCTTCCCCTCACAAGTAAGTTGCAGTTTGCCATGAGATCTCCCCTCAAGCTTCTACTTCTCCAGGGACTGATACAGGATATGAGCAAATAACCATCATAGCAGAATGGGAACACAAGTTCATCTTCCTGTTTTGCTATGTTTTTCAGGAGCTTTGTTAAATACTTGCTTACACTTTCAGGTGATGTATGTCATCCTCTCTGAAAAATCAAGGCCTGTCTCATCTTAGACACCCCAAATGAGCACTTTCAGATACCAATGTTACTCTTACTTTTCAAGGCTGGGAGATATTGGATATGATATTCCTTTACTTATAACGCTATCACATCAGTCTCCTTGAGCCTTTGCATTGATCAGAGATTTCTCATATATAAGTCTGTCCAGGATAGGTCACTCGCTTTCCCTAGTCCAATGACTCTTTTTTTTCTTCCTCTCACAAGACCCCTTCCTGCCCAGAGACTTCTTTGCAGAGTATAAGTCTCAATCCTTTTGATTCTAGGTAAGCATATAGGGGAAAAAATGTCCTAAAGTAATATTGAATTATACAAGTTAGACAGAAGGTTTTGATTATACTTGTCTAATTTCTTGTTTGGCAGAAACATGTTCTTGAAGTGCACTGTTTCTCACAACAGGGAGTGGTTTGGGGATTGTAATGTGTACTTGGTATAACTAGACACATGCAAAACTGTGTAATGCTAGAACTGTTCTCTAGTTAGCCAAGACTAATGTTATTAAAAGAAATGGTGGATAAAATAGGAAATGAACATCCTGTTGCCAGGTCAACCACATTCCTTATGTGTAAGTATTAGTGTGCGTATGAGGCGGATCATATGCAGTGAGGACAGACAAGAGCTGAAAGCTCTTCATGGCACTGTGGGAGGGAAGGGTTGTAGAAAATAATGCCTCTAGCAACAATGACCTAAACCCTACATTCTCTTATCTCTCTGTGTACATGTCAGTGAGAAAGAGGGATAATTATTAGAAGGATCAAAAGGCAAAAATCTTTCTTAATTAACTGTATTTCAGTTTCCTAAGGGGACACAAAACGTGTTTCTGTGTGTTTTCTCAGATTTCAATGGTGATGAGAGACAGTGTATCAAAGATGTTGCCTCAGTTAAATGGCCCTCAATTTCTTTGTGTTTACAGTAAGTGATTTGTTACCTTTCCAAGTTTTGACTTCATTCCTGTAAATGTTATTTTTAGGGTTTCATTACTAACCTTCTTGTGAAATCTACTTGCTATGCGAGGGGAAAAAAAAAGAGAGAAAACAAAAGAAGGTTCAGGGTTTTTTTTTTCAATTTGTATCATCAAGCAAAAATGTTCGTTGTTATGATGAAAAAAATGTAGCGGTCAGAATCTTTTGACTTGCTAGGCTGATTGTATGGAAGTCTAAAGAACAGTGGTTCACTTGTGTAAGAAATAGTGATGTTTAAAATAGGTTTAAAATCTCTTGCACCATTAAACCTTTAAAGTGATTATTTGGGGAATGTGCCCTGCATCTTACTGTCACTGATTTCCAGAAAATTAGGTATGATTCTCTGGTCTCTTGTTCTCCACGTCCACAAGGGCTAGGAATTCTGTGATGGGAAAGATGGGCTCACATTTGAAACAGGCAGTGCCTGCCTCTATTCAGCAGGTGGCTTTGCAACCTCTTGAGAGTTGTATGCATGGAATACAAACAGTGCAATCATACAAAGAAAAAATAAGTGCTTTTTCTTTTACTTTAGGTTGTCTTTCTGGTTATCCAGCAGTTCTTGTTCTAATCTGTAGAGGACTACTAGGTGCTCAGCATTTAAGAAAATTAGAGCATGTAACTACCTATGTGCAGATATAAGTCTGACAGACACCCAGTTTTGAAAATCTTTCCTAGTGGGTGCAATGTAGGTGGTCAAGAAATTTTAATTGGGTTCCTTGGAGGTGAGAGATGGAAGCTTTGATATAAATCACTTTTTTTTTTCTAGCAGGAAATAATTTTATAAGAAGTGGCTAATAATTTCCTACTCTAGTCTGTTTCATTTTCCTTCCCTTGTTTCATAAGGCATTCTTCATTTGACTGTGGGGAAATCAAAGCTAAAGTATTGTATCCTGTGTTGCAGCTGCTTCTATATAATTTTCTCTTCCATTGCATAAGTCAGAACAAAACTGAAGTACTCTTCTTTCCAGAGAAGATTTATGTTTTGGTGAGAAGGAAAATAAAATCAACAACTTGTGTCATAGGCTTGGAAACTTGTAGTTTCATCTGTACAAAAATGTGTTACAAAACAAAGGAAAACAGTGGCTTTTGCAGAGATTGTGCAAGAGAGAGAACCTGGGGTAACCCAAGGTATTTTATGATTTCTAAAATGCAAATTGCAGAGAAGGAGGAACATTTTTCTGGACACAGAACCTCTGTCTTTTTTTCTGTTTAGCCAGCTCTGAATGTAGTAATGCAGTATTTGTCTTCTGTTTAGGATAAACATGCGATTGGCAGTAGGTGTTTGAGTGTGCATCTTTTATCTCATACAAGTACTGTTTTCCCTGTTTCTGTTCAGTTAAGTCATGTTGCATATTTTATACAACCTAGAAGAGTCTCTGTGTTCTATGGAAGAGTCTTTGTCTTCTATGGAAGTGGAAAGGTTAAGATAAAGTAACTGGGCTCTCTGATGGCAAAATCTTTTCTTGTAAAACTCCTGCTTGCATTTTGCCCTCTGTTTGCCTTTCTGTTCTGTACACTTTGGCTTTAGGATAATCACATATTATATTACATACATAATATGTGATTACATTCTGTTCTTCCATAGGTGCACACAGCATGTTCATGGAAACAAAGCACTGATGTATATAGGCAAACTACAGCAGATATACTAACCCATAAAATATATGACCTAATGTTATTAGGTCATATATTAGCTGGTATAAGTTATTCAGCAGAGGTGTCCTGAAATTATCCGTATCCTCTTTACTGAGTTGGTTATAGCAGTGTGTATATACAACAGCATTTTACTGATGCATCAGATTCTTTGTTTTGATACCCAGAAGTGTTGTTTGGGCTTTGATTTGTTTCCGTGTTCTGTCACACTCTAATATAAAGCTTTGGGTAAAGAATGCTCCTGGTAAGGCAAATTAGGTCTGCAGACTGCATGTTTTTACTAATTATTTTCTATATTCTCTGTTAGATGGATACTTTTCAGGTTGGTCTTACTCTTATGCAAAACTGTCTTGATAGATGAGTAGCTCAGAGCAACATGTGTAATTTATGGATATAGAAAATGCGTGCAGTCTCTCACTGTCTTTACAGATGTGCTTTAGGGCAAGTGAAATGTTCAGATAATGGAAAGGAGGAGTGTTAATAAATCTCAGTCAGGAAGACAATACTTACTTCTTTTCTTTAAAATAAATTCAAAACTGAATTCCAAATTGTTTTTTTAAACATCATTGATTTTTTTTTCTTCATACTATTGCTATTGTTAAATTCAGTGCAACATAATGTGCTTGATGTGTAATTCAAAAATACAAGTAATTAGACTGGGATATTTGTTTTCCAAAACAGAACTGGTAAATCACTCAGACTCTATAAAGATGTAGACTAGTGCTTTTGATTAGTTGTTGGAGGCATTTAAGTTTCTATCGGTGTTGTTTCACAGAGTCTATTACCATATATTGAAAAATGACTGCTGTGGCATTAATAACATTATTGAAGTCTGTAAGGACTGAGAAGAGAGTGAACGACACAGAAATTGCTGCTTTGGAACAGACCAGTGATCCGTACAGTCTTGTATCTTGACAGTAACCAATATGTGATGATTCAGAGGAAGAAATACACGCAGCCAATTGTGTTATAGTGTACCGCAGAGGGAAATTTCTTTCTGGCCCCAGATGGTGCTCAGTTTACGCCTTAAAGCATGAGGATTGATAGCCATTGTAAATTTTACCTTAGCTAGTATAACCAAATTGGATTGCTCCTTGTTGTCCATAACCTGCCCTTCACCTGGCCTTCAGAGAATTACAGTGCTCATCCTTACTGCTTTTTTGGAATCATAGCTTTTACCTTTGCTGTTTTAAGCAGATGCAGTAATGCAACTCAAAGATTTGTGCCACCATTTTACATGTCACACACATTGTATTTTTCATCAGTAACAGGCTGGTTCAATGCCTTTAGTTAAACTGAAAGTATTACTTTTCAGTGGGGCAGAGCAGGTATTAGACTCACTCTGTGTCAATTCTCTGCTATTCTGAGCATGGGAGCCTTAGGTCACAGAAATAGTTGAACATTATGCGTAGAACTGATGCTGTAACACTTTTGTGTCATTGCAGTGGCCTTGAAAGATCAAAATTGGTTTTGGAGCATTACCACACCCTGAAAATCTTGACCTCAGCAGCCTCTGAAGATTCTTCATAGTGTTCTTTCACTTCTTGCATTCCTAGATTGGAGTGCAAGGTGCTGTTAGAGTAGTGAATATGGTTCTGTTACTGTTCATGTGCGACATTTAGACCAAAACTCACAAAAGTACCCTGGGTTCAGCTGTAACAGAAGCAGAGTTCTTTGTACTAAGCTTTGGTATATTTCATTTGTTGTGCACCCATCTAATAAAACCCTGTAGTCTGAGAGAAGCTATCTGTGAGTGTGGTAAAATAGTTGTTGCAGACAAAAGCTGACCTCATTTTAGGCTGTCATTCATAATGCAAAACAGCAGAGGCCTTTGAAACTGCTTGCACTGATGCTGCTGCCCTCCAAGACCTTGGGTTCAAGCTAGTTTGATGGAGAACAGCACTTCATGTCTAACTGGTTTGTGCACTGCCTTTTAGCAAGTCCTCCCTGCATCCAGAGTAAGAAGAATCTGCAGCAGTACTTATGTAATTACTGTCCTTCTTGTCTTTGCCTCTGCGGGTGCAGATCAGTCTCTGACATCACAGATAATATTAAAAAAGCAGTAAGCAGCTATCACAGGAAGCAGATTTTGCTCAGCAACTTGCAAAATTGTCATTAGGTCCTTTCTGCCTTCCAAATGCATGCTCCACTGTCATTTTGTTCCTTCTTGAGAAATAATTAAACAACTCAAGTCTCCTTGCCAAATGACCAGTCAAAGCCAGGGAATCTGGGTGTCCTGAATGACAGTGGAGCATTATAACAATCTTGTGAGAAAAAAATTTGCTTTCTCACTGAAGGAAGGAGGTTCAGATTTGTTTTATACTCCGTTAGTATTACTGATTATGAATCTTCTGGTGGGATCATCTTGGTTTTAAATCAGCATGAAAAAATAACCATTTTGTTGGTTGGTAAGTGGCAGTTGTCATGTGGCCAATCTCTGAACCTCAGCTGATCGAATCCAGCAGGAACTGTCCTTGAGTTGTCAGGCTTTATGAGCTGGCACATTGCCTCCTCCTTTACAGCAGACTCTAATTCTACCAGCACTGCAGCAGTTGAATACTCACTCAAAGTGATGACATTTTGTATATTAGTGAGGAAGTTCTTCTTTGTCCTATGAAGGACGGGGCTTGTGGTGGTGGTATGCTGCTGCCTAGACTTTGGAAAAGGTTTCTGTCATCCTGGACTTCCACTGGCAGGGCTGGTCCTCATGGGCTTGCATGGTCATGTCCTCCCACCCCAACTTCCCATTCTGAGCTGAGAAACAGGACTGTAACCACTCAAGGGAAATTCCTTCTGAAGAAACCTTTAGATTTTCTTGTCTAATACTCCTCCTTTCTTCCAGCCCATATTGGTTGCACAATGGGGCATCTCCCTTGGAGCCATCTGTCTGTGCAGCTGCAAATTTGGATACAGCAGTCTCTGCACTCAACAACTGCAGAGGCACAGCATTCATTTGCAGCCATGCTATCTGACAATGGGAAACTAGTGGCTTTTTTTCAGAAGATAAATGAAGTTTTTTATGCTAGCAGATAAAATGGAAAATTTTGCTGGCCTTAATCTCAAATCCCGTATTTCCTACTCTTGATCTTCCATATAGGTCCACAAAACATTTTAAAATAACACTTGTGTTCCAAGACACTGCAGTCAGTGGACTGTGTACTTCAGGGTAAAAAAAAAATCAGTTTGGTGTGGTTTATAGATGAGATGCAGAGACAAGGTTTAAAGACTAGAAATAAGAGGAAGCCAGTTCTGTAGTTATTGATGTAGTAGACTAACATTACATACAAACAAGAAAAACACTTTTAAGCCTTCGATGTGTGAATTGTTTTACTGAGTAAATCCAACATTTCTGCAAAGCTCTTCCTCTTCCACTTGCTCTGTGATACACTTTACCTTACTCTTAACTGCCTCATATTCCTCCTCATGTTAATTACCTTCTGTATGTTTATTTACAAGTTGCAAAAATCAGAGATCCTCAAGTCATAGTTTTAGAAGTAAACATGTTTTTATATCGAATAATGTAGATCTGTGTGGGGAGTTTAATGTGGATCTAGGACCTTCTTCAAATCTCTCAGTTCAGGTGTGTAGTAAATCCTGGTACATTCTGGCTGGGCTTTTGTAAAATGGGTGAATGACAAAAAAAGGATGTGTGAGGTGGTTGAACTCTCGGAGGGGCATGTCATTCAGTGGCACTTGCACAGCTGGAATAAGACATGCCTGTCCCTGCACCTGGACGTGCCATGTTTCTTTCACTCTGACGGAGCTGGGCTGTGGGAGCTTCCAGCAGTGTTCAGGTCCAGTTCAAGGGACTAGAGAAAGTCTTTCAAACTGAGCTCCCCTCAGTAAATCCTGGTCTACTTCAGGCAAATGAAAATGAACAGAAATCTTCCTTGCTTGGTCCCATGCAGTATTGTAGACCCTTTGGCCTCAGCATGGTGCCTTTGACTCAATAGCCCCTCCTTATCACAGAGGCCAATTCTTGTCTCTGGTGTTGGGAAGTCTCCCCATTCCCGTTGACCTGAGGGTTCTGTTCTGCTGTGGAAGTGAGATGCTGCAAGTCAGCTGTGTGATTGCATCTTTCAGCTACCCAAAAGAGCAGCCTCGGCCCACCTGTTCAGCAGAGCTGCAGGAATCCCAGGGCAAAAGCAGCTCCCACTGCATTTCAGAAAATTGTGACCAATACCTCACATGGGTCTGCTAGCTTTGGAATAAATGGTACCATGGCATAATGATGCTATTCAAGCAGGGCTTAGAAAGGGGGCTTAGTCCAGAGGTGATGAATGAGTTAACTCATGGAATGGTTTTTCAGAATGAGGTGGGGAAATTCTCTAGGTAGGGTAAGAAAGCTGTTGTTTTGCATCATGTCCTAGCCAAAGCTGTGAGAAAGAAAAGAATATTCTATCTCTCACTGATGCGTATTAACCTCCCTTTGCAGGGATGGGACTCATGCAGTGGCAATGTCTGGTTGCTGCAGATTACTCAGGAGAGCATGTATTGTGCAAGCATCAAGTTTCAGCAGTGCTGGATTTTGTTTGAGAGTTTTTTTAATGCAGAATAACAGCCATGTTAAATTGATTTGTGTGAGCCATGGAAGCTGTTCAATTAGAAGAAGGCCGATTGTTCATCAGTCAGTTCTTCTCCTGTCCCTGTGTGCATCCAGGGAATCCCAGACCTCCTGATAATCCCAGAAAAACATCCACACAGTGTGGTATGATTTGTTTTTGATGCACAAAATGGTGTGTATTGTAATCTTCCCTATATGTGTACTCAAGAGGCCAGGCCTCATTTTTGTTTGTCTTGTCCCTGAGCACTGCTAAATGGACTTATTGTGCAAAATAAGTATGAGTGTCAATCTCTGGTTTTTCACCTCAGAAATTAGTAGTACTTCCTTGAGGCAAACTCCCTCAACTCTCAAGGCTGTAATACTGCTGAGTGGTTAGGCTGGAGTGGGTTTGGGGACCAAGCTGCTCTGCATAGGTGAGATCCTGATGTCAGGCCCAGACAAGCTGAACTAAACACACCCTGGAATTTGCTGTCAGTGTTAAACGTCCTTCCTGGAAAAAGGCTGGTTTATTTTCTTTTCCTTCAAATTTAGTTCACTATTTTCAGTCCTATATAGCAAATCTACATCTGTGTGAGATGCCAGACTAGCATGTGTACTAGTTGGCCATAAATTCCCCTCCAGGAGAAACAAAGCAAACCCACCTATGCCCAGCACAGTCACTATGTGCTGTTAGAGTCAGCCTAGATTTGATGCCAGTTGATAGTAAGAGGTGCTGTATGACCCCTAAGTGTTTCTTGGTAACACTGAGTAGAGGAGGGACAGACATGTTACTGCTGATATTTAGTATTGAAATACGGACAGCATAAAGGTACTTTCCTTAACAAAGTTTACTGATAAAAATATTTAATGATAATGGGCAAATACACGTTAAAAAAGTGATAATTTAGGAGTTTGTCTGCTATAAAGTTTATAAGCCAGACATCCTAGCTAGGCAGCACTGTGTGTGCTGTGCTTAGTTAGCTGCACTTGTAGGGAAGGTCTGTTACATCTGTCCTCATTAGTGCCTTGCATATTTTTAGGAATAAGCACACTATGAAAAAAGCCACTTCAGACATTATACACAGAAGTAATTTGCTTCATTACCCTGGAATTCTTCTAGAGAAGATCTGCATGTCTTTTGATTCACTACTCTGTATTTATTTATCAGTGTCATTCCCTAAGAAACGCTGTCAGTATTCCTGTGAAAATGTCCTCTAATGCAGTGGAAAGCATTAGCACCCACTAATCTCTTCTAAATTGCTCTTTTCTGCTTTTGATTGCTGAAATGTGTTAAAGTAAATAAAATTGCAGGCTATTCTTGCTTCTCTCGTATTTCATGGATATTGTTATTATTTACCTTATTTATGAATAAATGCAGGCCAACATATTCACATAGATACAATTGAAAGCTTGAGTCCCTTGCTGTTGCAAGCTGTTACATATCAAGCACCACTTAATGTAGTGACTCTGTTTTCTAATGGGTAAGACACTTAAAACCATTTCTTTTGCTCTGTGTCACTGCAGCAGTGATTGGCTCTTCTGCAACCAAATTGTCCTAGTATCTGAGAAACAAACCATTGCTAATGTGCATGCCAATGGCCAGTTCATACAATTTTTTACTCTTTTGTCAGCTTTTTTTCCCCCCCTTCAGATAACATCCCAGTCTAAACATCTCATCTTCCCTGTCTTTCTTTTTTAAGATATGCACTTCTGAATGGTTATGGCAGCATTTCTCTGCCCTGTTTTGGTTTGTGAATCTGCGTCTTAAATATTGAGGACGTTATCACATGCACTTTTTGAAAGAAAGCCCTTGTACAATGGCATAAATACTTTTCTGTCTACAGAAAATATCTTGATTGATGCTTCCTAGCATTACATTTGTCTCTTTCACAGCTGAATCTTACAGACCATTCATTCTCCACCTTTGTAATTTCTTACTGATGAGCTCTCAGCTTCTTGCAGCAGTTTTTGCAGTTAGCTCCCAAGTGCAGAATCACAATATTTTTTTGTTCATGTGGAACTCATGTCAAATTTCTATTGTTCTTGTCACTAAAGAAATCCATTTCTTTTGGGGTAGGTATTGCAACCTTCCTACATTGGCAATGACACCCCATATCACTGACTCTCATTAGCCCAGTTGTTCATGCCAAGGTTATTAAAGAAAATACTAAACTAGATTTATCCGTGAAAAACTCCAGTAGCCAGGCTCCCTGCTGTCTGAAATGCTTCCCCTTAGTACTTCTTGTTGCTGTTTTTCCTTTGCATAGCTGCCTGCCCACTAGCTTTCTAAATTGACATAAGGTTTCCACTTGAAATGCTTTTCTGAAATCTACCTGTATATGACTGACTAAATTTCTTTGTCTTTGTCTAAAATATAGATTATCTTACCATGTCAATCTGGAGAACTCTTCAAATTTTAGCCCATTTTGCATTTAGGTCAATGTCACTCATTAACCATCCTTTAAAAATTTGTTGTAAGTTCTCCCATACTTCTGAGGTCAAATTTACAGGACTGTATTAATTAATATTATTTTCCTATTCTTAATGCAGGCATTACTGTTCTCCAATCAAATGACATGACTTCCAACTGAATAGACTATTATAAAAATACTTGCTACAAGGCTATAGCAGACAATTATTCCTATGATGTATCATTATAATGGAGCTGTGAAAATGAAAGGTGTAGTTCTGTCTGACTTTATTTTCTGAAAGAAACTTCTAATCATGGTAAGGTGAGAAACTTGGTCGTGTGCAGTATGGGTGAGAAATTCTTGTCTGTTTATTTTTACTTAGCCTGTAGTCTTTTTTAATGTATGCATGGGTTTTCATTTCACTGTCTGTTTACAAAAACAGATCTTCTTGGAATAAGAATGGAAACAAAATGAATAATACAGTGGTTTCTGTGAAAAAAGAAAAGTCAACCATTGTCATTTTATATGAGAAAGGAAAATGACTTTGGTATCTCGCTTCTCAGCTGGGTTGGTAATAGCAATTGAGAAGCATTGAAATAATGTTCTTAAGGGGCTGTTTCCGTTTTGATATGGCTGTCTTTTCCTTGCATTTTAGCAGTTTTTGAGCATTTATCAACTATCTAGAATGTGACCTGACATGGCTATACATGTTATAACCATTTTATAGTATTTTATTAACAAGGGAGTATGATAATAAATTATGGCAGCTGTGAATTCATTCACAAATTATGGTCAGCAGAATGTAGTCCCCATATCAATCTAATTTAATGACTTTGATAGGCATTTTTTTTAAACTCTCTTCTTCACTTGATGATGAACTTAACCTTAGAAAAGCAGAATGTCATCTTCTGAATTGATATTAGGGACAAGACCTGTTCTCTTTTTAAGAAAAAGCTGTGAATACTGTAATAAACCAAGGCAGTGTTGGGAAGGACTGCATTATGTTAATGTTTTTGCAGTGCTGCTATGTTGGTTTCCCATGGTATTAGGTAGGGAATTGCAGTTCAGGAACAAACAAGGAACAGAGGAAGCGTAGTTCTGAGTCACTGAGAGACCATCCATGACGGTGTTTAGTAATATGCTGACGTCAGGGAAGTTACTGCCAGAGGGTCCAACTGTGGACCAAAGAATATTCTTTGATTTCACTCCATCTTCCATTTTAGTTTTCAGTTTGCTGCATATGGATTTCTCACATTATGATGTCTATTTAAGAGGCAGTCAGACTTATTTCAGCTGAACTGTGCACATGGATATAGTAAACAAAATTTGGCCCATTTTGTTTCAGCTTATTGGACCTTGTAGAAATGTCCTTGAGCCAGAAAATTTCCACATTTAAAAAATGTCCAGATCAGCATTAGCGTGTTTTTCCTTTTTCAGAGATTTGAAAAAGGGTAGAAAAAGAAAATCTAAGTATGGTAATCATCTGAATGCATTGTGTGATTGACTGTAATAATAAACATTTCTAACGGAAACACATAAACTTTGTGTAGCAGTAACTACACAACTTTGTGTAACTTTGTGTAACTTCTCAGAGCCAAATTTTGCATTGATGGCAGTTAGCAATGCAGAATTCATGTACATATTTAATACATTTTTAAATAGAAGGCACAGTTTGATAAATGTATGGCCCAGTATTCCAATCACACACAAAATGGACAGCTGTACTATCATTTCCCTGTCAGTAATGCAGGGTTTACATTCATGTCAGACACTAATGTAAATGTCTTTACTTTTTCCCTTTGCTTAGATATAAAATGATTTAGGTAATGGATTCTTTATTGCACCATGCCTTGTGGCTGTGCAGCTCATTTAATTTGATACCTTACCTACCATTTCCTGTGGTAGGTAAGAAGATCATATAGTGTAGAAAGCTATAATTTAATAAAATTTTTGAAGCCTTGACAAGGTGTTTTGTGTTTCAGAGATTTCCATCTCGGTTTAAACATTTACATGGCTTTGCAGCTAAGTGTTGACATGAACATGTAGCTTCTCATCTGTTGGGATCTTGTATCTGAGAAAGAAGAGAATTTAAAAACTATGGAAAACCTTTTTAAAATTATTATTGAAAGATTTCTAATTCTTTTAAGGCCGCTCCCAAATATTCATGATTTTATTGCCCCTCAGAGATGACCAGCTGTTTTCTGTTTATTGGCTGGATCTCATGCTTCATTTATGGATACTCACAACACTATTATCTAATAATAAGCAAAATGGAGAATCATTGTCTGTGGACCTTACAGCCTTTGTGTAAACCTTTGAAAATATTTTAATGTACAAGGAAGGTTAGCACAGAGCACCTCAAAAATGTATGGTGCTGTTGCAGTCTGGCAAGTATCTAGCAGTCCAGAAAAGCTTCATAATATGATGTTGAATTTTCCTTGCTTGTCTTGGGACCAAAAAGCTCACAATGGGTAGTAATTCCTTTTGGTACTGTAATATATTGTTATAGAAGTCTGCTAAGTATAACTGAGCTTTGTTGAATGCAGAGATGAACTTAACCCTCCTATGTTAATCTTTCTCTGTGGGTGGTCTTTCATATTAGTTACAGGACAGTCAGATTTTCTAAATTATCTAAGTGACGTAAGGTCATAGATTTCATTCAGAATCCATTTTCAAATCTCAATTTTTCTTAAAAGCGAACAAATGAAAAAAACCCCTCAACCAACCAAAAAACCTCAAAACAAGTTCCAGGTGTACTTTTAGAAAACTAATGAGAGTTGGTTTTGTGTCTTCTTAGCCTTTTAAAGGCAGTGTGGCAAGTTGTCATTTTCGCCAAGTCCTGGCTTCTTTTGTTCTGCAACTGCTGTTTTAAGCTGAAACTTACGCTTTTCTGACTGTGACACCTCATGAGCCTGAATTCCCAACTTCTCAGTGCTGTAGTTCCCACACGTCTCAGCTATGGAGTAGTCTAGCAGCATTGATTTACTTGAAAATCCTGTTTGGTCGGAAACATAGATAATTTAAATTTTTCTTCCTTTAGGGAACAAATGTTCTCTAGGTATATTTTACAGGTTGGTATTGTTTATGTAGTAGAAACATGAGAATTTCTGCTCAGCTATGCTCTGAAGTCCATCATGAAGATGACTTTTAGAAATCCCATGCTGAAATCTCCATTTTGTATAGGTGGATTCCTCTGGCTGCATGCAAAAAGGATCAAAAGCAGGAAGCAGTTATTGCCAAGTTTTCTGTGGCAAGGAGAAATCATGTATTGATGAGCTAAATTTGAACTTTCACTTCATTTTACCATTTCTGATCATTATTACTGCCTACACTAGAATAATTCTCAGTTTGGCCAATGATGCAGCTATTGCATTCCATCTGTTGGAGAGATGCAAATATAAACAGGAAGAAAAATACCATCCCAACTTAATCCATGTATTCTGACATCAAGGCAAAATTTGCCACTTTTCAGTATAAGAAACTTGGAAAAAATGTTCTCTCTCTCTTTGCTTATCTTGGGTGATTTCATGTCTACTCTTGGTACATCCATTCAGTGCTTCAGAAGAAGCAGGAGTGGTGGGTGGTGCAGTGCAGAGAAGGCCCTTGTGCCTGCTGATGCATGAGATGTATTAAACAAGCCTCCACTGATTTTACTAATGCAGTGGTGCAAACAGTAGAAACTGCCTAAGGCCCTTTCTGTTCCTTTGGAATAATGGTAACATTTGGTGGAGTTCTGGCAACAGTGGTACTCTTGATGCAATAGCAAAAGTATAGGGGGGAGGTGACGGCCAGACAAGGTAGTGGCTGCTGCTTACTAAGTAAAATAGGGAAAGGCAGCAAGTGCCTTGTGTTCTGTTTTCCCAGTTTGGTAACTGCAGTACTTAAAGTGTTGTGTATGAATAAAATTGTAGCATCAATTTGAAAGATGTTTTAGATTATATACCTTCAATGTTCAACATAAAAGCTGAAGGGACAAGTTCCACATCCCTTTATTTCTATGTGTCCCTCCTTCTTTTATCGTACTTGCTAACAATTTCTCCAGTTCCCCTGCTCTCCCTCTTTGAGCAAGGTATCACACTTCCATTGTTTCTTCTACGCCTTTCTGCGGAAGGACATTGTATTCTCTTCCTATGGCTGTTAGTGATGAACCTTAAATCTTCTTTACAATGTTGCTCTGCCTGTTGGAAAGCAAAACAAAGCATTGACTGTGGATATAATGCAGCCTTGTTTGAAGTGGTAATTAAATAAGAAGCAGTATGTTGGAAGGCAGAGTTGCCAAGTGCCTAAGAAGGGAGTGGAAATTTTAATACCTTCATGATCTTATCCCACCTTCCTCTTAGGAAAATAGAAGGCATGAGAAATCTACCATCTGGAAAGACCTTCTAAACAAGATGTTGGTTCACAGTGAAGCTTCTGTCTTTTTGCAAGAGTCTTCTTTGAAGACTCTTGCAAAAAGTAAAACTCTCAAAAGCTGCTCTCACATCAGTTTCCAGTGAAGCTCATATTGGATTATTTCTGGTTTCCAGTTTCTTTGACAGCTTGTCATCAGTCCCACCTCCACCTTACATAATTTTAAGATCCTGTTCAATAAGTAGAACAAGTATATACATGATTCTGTACTCAAGTTATCCTGGCCCAGGGTGGGGGAGGAGGGGAGGAGAGGAGCAGACACATGGAAAGGCAAAGCAGCATGTTCAGTCGGGAGTTTTAACAGGACAGATCACTTTTTCCTTTAAGTTTGGAGTGTTGCCCTGACTTTGAAATTCTTTACTCTCTGGTCTCTTCTGGCTAGCCCTAGGTCCTTTTCATTTTTCTCTTCCCAGCCTACGTTTCCCTCCCTCCTCAGGCACTGCTGACTCTGCTCCTTCCTGTTTCTCCCTTGCCTACGCTCTCAGAGTATCATTGGCTCCATGCCTCACTCAGCCAGGATAGTGTCATGAGTACTGCATACTGTTCAAATGTGCATGTCTGATGTGCAAAGTTCTAAATTAAATGCTTCTGTAGATAGAAACTGTGGGGGGAATATCACAAATCAGAGTCAAGAAAATTGCTGTGTTTTCTAGAGAGAGAAAACACATTGAAAATAGTAATTTGTAAATGACACATATGCCTAGTGAGTGAATCATACGCAGTGTTCTAAAAACTAGGATTTATCATAAAAATCATTTGAAATAGGGACCTCAAGTTTATTTTTAATCCCTATCTCCAGGGCAGTTCAGCTGTATCTCAAAGATTGCTACTAATGTTTATCTAACCTTTTCAGAGGGGTGCCTGTTATGAAAATCAAGCAAGCATATTAAATTTGCTGGTGGTTTGTTTTATCCCTGAACAGAGGATATATTATTTCTTCCTCTTTGCAGCAGCACTTTATATACATGTTATATATATATTAGTTGATTTCTCAGTATCTCCCTTCCTCAGATGGAGCATCTCTCATTCTTTCAGCATTTGCTCAGTCTTTCATCCAGACATTGCTCATCCTTGTTTTCTCACCTCAAAATTCTAAGTGGTGTACAGTTGGTAGAGTTTTTTAAATGTAGAATGCTAAACTGAACAAACTACTTTGGGACAGGTTTGTTAGCTCTTAATGTTGTAATGTTTAGGAGGTTTATTTTCTTGTCCTAACAGTGTGACAGTGCTGATTGATACTTGATTTCTGAGCCATTCTAACCCCTCAGATTGTTTTCTGTCTCCTGGGTGGTCATCCAGTATCTGGGCACTTGACTGTTGTGACCTTCAGCTTGCTGACAAGTGAGGTATAGCGCTTAGTGTTTGTCTTTACTGAGGCACTCCAATCTATTTCAGACCACTTTTCCATTTTCTTAGATTTGTTTGGGATTCTATACCTGCTCTTCATCAGTTATTGCCCTTTTCTACTTTCCTTGTCTGTATACACAGCAAGTGTATTACATCACCCAAGGCATTAGTGAAATGACTGCTCACTGTGAGTTTTAGTAAGACAGTGAGCAAGTGATTATCCTTCAAATGCAGCTTTTGAAATAGGAATGTGCATGCTTTACCTTACTCACGTTCCCTTTGGTGCACCATGGAAGGGCTACATAGGTCAGGGCACCATTGATATGTTCTAATAATGCCGCAGGAGTTTGGATTATTGTCATTTGTGTTGATTGCTACTGATCACCTTGCTGTCTTCTCCATGCCAGTAGAATAACTAATCTTCCTTGTTCCCTGTCCTTGCCGCAGTTACAGTTAGGTGCACTGAAATCAGAATCTCTGTGTTCTCCTTTTCCTACTCTGTATATGTGCCTTTTCCCAGTCTTTAAATATCTCTCTGTCTTCCAAAAGTTGTTGAAGACTTTTCTTGGAAGTTTTTCTCATCTACAAGGTTGTTGTCATTGCTTGTATCAGGCTGACACTTTTTACTTATGCTTTCTTGTAATTATTTGCTCGTAGGTGTCAGATGTTGTACAAGAAAATGTCAGCTGTTCAATTAATAGATTCTTTTTAATTACTGTTACTGTCCCCTCATGTTTAGCAAACCTGCTCATTAATAGTTTTTTTGAGAAGAGACTGTTGTTCTTTTCAGATGTTTGTGGTGTGCCTTTTTTATTTTATTCTGTAGTCTTGGGCCTAGGTTCAGACCTAACCTCAATGTCTCAGTGTTTTGTCTGTCAGGAGACATGATCTTCAGTCAGAAAAAGGCAAGGGCATTTAAACTGTCTTAAGGTAAATCATCCTAACTGTGCCCCAGGCCACATTTAGAAGGTGAAGCCATCCTTGCTTTTTGCCCTTCAAGGCAAGCTCAGCAGATATCTGGCTCATCTGGGAAATGAGCTCACTGAGTTTACATGAAATACTTCATTCACTTAACTCTTCTCCCCTTTGAATGTGGTACTTCTTTAAAGTGCCTTTTCAAAGTTATCTTTCTTACCTTTTACCACACATTACGGGTGAAAATCTTGCCTGACTGAAATCAGTATAAGCTTCAGTTAGGTCAAAAATTTCACCCTAGAATTTAAAGTACAATTATATTGTGCAAATCTTAAGTAATGTTCTCATTTTACTAAGCTCACTTGTTCTCTCTAATGACTCTTCACTCAAAACTAAGTAGAGAATAAGGAAAGCAGTGTATATAGTCTTGGTTTTGTATAGACAAAACTAATGTTATGAGCTAATTTTTGTGTTTTCAGAACAAGGCCAAGTTCTCTGCAACTACTTCATTACACGTTAAATAAATCTGCATAAAGAATAGATCTGTGTCTCAGACAACAATCTCAGGAAATCTGAGTTGAATTGATGACCTTGACATTGGCATTACTTTCTCATGTTTTCTTTTTTTTCCATCTGTAAAATGAAGATAATGATACTGGGTATTTCTTTAAGGCCTTTGGAGATCTTTGGATGAGAACTTTTGGCTATATTCTATAAGTGACACATCTTTACTTTCCAGAAATCTTTTCAATCTTTCATTTATAAAAAAGAAAAAAATAAAAATTCAGATTTTTGTGCTGGCACTTGCAGACTTCAATGTTGCTAGACAATGTTGCTGTGAAATTTTTCCAAAAATGAATCATGAGAAATGGGCGTTCTTTTGCAGCCATTGGTCTTCAGCTGAGCTAGAGAAGGTTGGTATTTTTGCTTTGCAGCAGAAACACAGTTTTGATGCTTGCAGGGAACAAGCACAACAGTTCTCTTGCAGTTGGTAAGGGAAGCTTGTATAGGACTCTCCTCTTAGAGTGGTTTTTTGGAGTCCTAGTAGACAGCTAAGTGTCTTTTAGAATATATTTAAATTAATGAAGGGATTAAAGGATGTTGGTGCTTAAAAATAGCACAGAGCTGTTCTTAATGACAAAGAATGATGGTTCAGCAGGGAACAGCTCTGACTACACCATTACGTAAGAAGCAAGGAGAAAAGAAATCAAGTTTGCCCAAAGACCAAAAGTCCTGCATTTGTAGGAGGGGAAGGTAAAGAAACTGAGAGACCTTCTTGCATTGTGATAGTTTGTGGTAGACTATGAACGTGAAGATTTTCTAATTGTCAGGAGGCTGGGGGTGGGGAGGGGGGGTTGTTTTGTTAAACAGCTGAGGATTTCAAATGAGAGAAGTAGCTGTTACATAACATTTAGCACAGAAACATCCCAAGGTTTCTGTGGGATTCCCTTGGCATGGAGTCAAGCGAGGATAAAGCACTTATGTTTCTGTGTTTCTTAAAATTACTTTTTCAACACACTGAATGGTTCTGGTATCTCAGGGGAACAGTCTAGGCCAGACTTGACAGTGGAGGTGAATCACGGGCTGCCATCCCAATGGAGATGGGAATAAGCAGACAACTTCCATTAGAGACCACCGTTGAGATTACAGCAGCTTGTTGGAAGTACTGTTTGCATTCCAAAGAGTATTTGCACATCACTAGAACACATCCCTCTCGGTTGCATGGTCGAAAAAGTCGATATTGGCTTGGCGGGGAAAGGAAAGAGAATTGCTTACTGCGAGTGGGAAAAGCTTAAGGTCCCCATTTCCATCCCATGGTGTATTCTCTTTCCTTCCTTGTGGAAGCCTTAAAAGCTGGTACACTTCTATTCTAAGTGATTTACAGCCTCATATGTTTTCCAAGTTTTGAATCTAATTTGCTATTCTGATTTTTTTTTCTTAATGTGCTTTCAAAGCCAAGGTTCTCCAAACTTCAGCTGCTTGCTTGGCTGAAACCATTCCACTGCCTATTAAATTTTACTGTGAAGCAACTTCTCCCCAGCTATCTGATTTTTCTTGATTTCTTTCTGTAAATGCTTAGATTCTTCTCTATATTTTAGCCCACATATCTCCTAGTTTCACATCTTCAAATATTTGTAGATTTTTTGTAAGCTGTTCTTATGTCCTCTTCATTTTAGGTCTGTTGGACTCTTTGGATGTCTGCCCTGTGAATCCTTTTATTTGTTTTCCCACATTAAGGTGATTGGCACTGAATGCATAGTCCTAAAGTGATCCTTTTCTATGTACATCTTCTGCTTACGCCTCTGCTTGTGCAGCCTAATCTTTCATTTGGTAATTTGTTGCCAAAGCACTTGGCAAATTTGTCTCCCACAAATACCTTTCGCAGGTCATTGCTGAAAGTTTTCTACCTTACTCTGGTGCCAAAATGCAAGTTAGCTAATTTAAACTCTTGAAACACATTAGCATAGAGAAATGATTGAAAAGTTTATTGGGTAGTGGAAAGCTTTCAGGTCAACAGTTTTGCATTCAAAGGTGATTGCAAGGAAAGGAAGGTGGGAAGAGAAGAATATCTGGGTGATCTTTGCACCTAAGGAAAGCCTATGGTAGCCTGTGACTGCTGTAATGAGCCTTGGGGCCACTGGCAGTTGCCATCTTTCAGCTCCTCTGCCTTGCTCTGGAAGGCTCGATCACCATGAAGCAGCTAAAAGATGAGTAGTAGAGTGCAAAACCTAATTTAAAACTGCAGCTTCCTGTTCCTCCCGTCTTTGCCAAGTACTTTGTGGTGAGAACTAATGATCAGCATTGCTGCCTCCCTGAGTGCTCCCCCTTAGGAGGGCACAGGCCTCAGCTCCACGGCAGCTCACGAGCCCTGCTCGCCTTTATTGCAGCTGCTGTTCACTTGGCTGCTCCTGCACAAGGGTGAACGATCCTGCACAATACAGTATGTCCCTTTTCTTAATAGCTATCTCATGCATTTGCTTATGGTTTTCAGGTTGTATCTTCTTTATATCTGTAGCTGAGACTGCTGCCTTCCCTAAGTTGTGGTGTGGGATTTGCTTTACTCTAAGGCATTTGCGTTATTTTACCAGTCTCTGTAAATACACTATTCCTCAAGGCATTTTCCAGTAAGAACAGTAGTGAAATAAAATATAAAGGGGACTTACATGAAAGACTGAGAGCCTTTTTACCAAGGCTTGTAGTGACAAGACAAAGAGCAATGGTTTTAAACTGAAAAAGAGTAGAATTAGATTTGACATAAAGAAGCCCTTTTTTTATGATGAGAGTGGTCAGACATTGAAACAGGTTACCTAGTGAAGTTGTGGATGTAGTTTTGTTGGAAGTGTTCAAAGACAGGTTGGATGGGGCTTTGAGGAACCTGTTCTAGTGAAAGATGCCCCTGCCTACCACAGGGAGGTTGGACTAGAGGAAATTTAAAGGTCCTTTCCAACCTAAACCATTTTATGATTCAGTCCTGAAAATAACTCAGCCTATTTGACAGGTATCAGGATGTTGAAAGTCAAGTCTGTCCCATGTTTAATGTCCTGCTCAAGTTATCTGAATTCAGTTCATTTTTTCTCAGCCCAGCAAGACCTGGGATAAAACTCTTTTCTTTCTGGGTGCTAATGCTTGATTCAGCTGTACAGGTTTCACTGCCTCTTTTGTCAGCCTAGGAGGATGCATATGGGAAGTGCTTGTTGCACCTTGGGGTTCTGTCATATGCTTCTGTCATATGCTTTGTGCTGTGTTTGCTTAGCTAGAAGAAGAAAGGATTTTCATTTCAAGCCGTTGGACAGGGTGTGTTCTGCAATCCAAACTTCCTTTTACCGTGCTGCATTTCTCTCCTTGATGGCACATTGATTTACCTTACTCAGTCAAGTTGGGCCAGGCCCAGCTTTCTACCCAATTCTGTGTCTCAATATCTTTCAATTTCGCATCTTAGGCTGAGCTCAGACTTTTTCCTCCATGCTGGGATCAAGTTCTGTAACTTGGATTCTTGCTGTGCATTTCCTTTGGGCTCATAATGAGCAGACACGGTGCAGCTGCAGTTGGAGGTGAGACAGGTGGGGTTCGCCACAGATGCTGAACACCTTCTGAGCAGTATGTGGGGATTCTGCCCCTCCAGCAGCCTCCTGCTTTTCCATGCAGCATCATGGAAATGAGCAGGGCTGAGCACAGAGATGGATTTGAAAGTTTAGTTTATGGGTACTTGATTTGTCTCCTCTGCAGAAGGTAGTGCTGAGAGTGCACAGCCTGTGGTGTCTTGAGCATAGGTCTCTTTATTTCCTCCAGAAGTGTTCTTTCTTTCCCTACCAGCAGCACACAGGTCCCTGTTCAATGTGTGCTAATTGCCTAGGCATGGACAACTAAGTTGAGGCAAAACATCTGATCACTTCTCTAAGGAAAGCAGTCCAGTCTGGTCCAGTGTGGTCCAGTGTTACATCACAGATGTTTGCTGGGATGGTTAAAGTGGTCAGAGGACGTGCTCGTAAGCTGACCTGACTGATTACTGTTACCAGAGTGGTTTAACAATCTGAATGGGGCCTGAGTGTCGGGTGAGCATGGGAATAAGTGAGACAGGAGATGTGGGAATGGCAGGAGTTGAGGTGAGTGCAGCATCTCGGCTTTCCCTGACACCTTTTGAGGTATCAGCCTAAGTGTTTTGTGAGGTTTTAGCATCTCATCAGGATGCTGGGAGAGGCAGACCTGCCTTGCTCCTGGCCACTTCCTTCCCCTGTGCTGGCAGCTAACTGACCCCCTTGAGCCAGCTCACCTCCCCAAACCTCAAAAAAATTAACTGTTTCTAAAAACATGAGTTCTCCAGCTGTCTCAGCAGATCAACTCACCACTAGAGTCAGTTCCACAGGGCAGCAGGGAGTCTGTTGTAGGAGCAAGGCTCAGACTGCCCACTGTCCTTTGAAACAACCACCTTCCCTAGCTCCTTCCCCCAGGCTGAGATTTGGTGCTTGACCAATGCCTTTAGACAGCCTGTAAACCTAAAAAACCCCAATAAGTCACTGATTTAGCTGCACCTGGTATAGAGAAAGTTCTAGTAGAGTATTGCAAAAGCTGCTTTGACATTCCTGCTATGTTTTTGACAGAATAGTTACTGTATTTTTAGGAAGCATCTTAGCATGCACATGGCTGTATAATTTAAAAATTGCATATATCTAGCTCAGAACACTACATTTTTATTCACACACTGTGATGCATTTTTGTACTACTTTTTTAGAGTATGAATTTTCAGTCTGAAAAATAATGTCGTTATCCCAATTTCTGTTGCCGGAGGTTGGTCATACAGGACCGTCCTCAGCAGAAGACAATACTGCAGTTCATACCAACAGTTCAGCTTTTATGCATTAATAATTAAAAGAAAAATTTTGTATTTATTTACTGGCCAATTATCCAATTTTTAAAGATTGGTCTTTACTGAAAGATAAAATGAAGAGAAATGCAAAAGGAAAATTAGGTCATTAATGTACTCTTTGCTTCTAGCTTTCACTTCATTTGATTGTAAATTGTTTGCAGTAAAATTGCAAATTAGTAGGTTGGATAAAGCACTATGAATTCCTTCAACATCAGATTTAAATGATGAAGAATTGGGCCTCTAACCTCCATGGAGTATAACTGTAGCTGGTTGCATTCCTAGGGGCTTATTATCCATTCCTGCACATTATTTGCTTGAACTCTCAATTGCTCACTGTTCAATGCACATTGGGATGCTGGAAAATGCCTAAGATGTGAGATGGAAATGTAGAAAGTGGGATGCTCTTGCTACCAAACACAGACGTCAGAGGATGCACCACATCCCACAGCAGGCTTCCAAACAGGAATGGCTCTCAGAAAACCACGTTGCTTTCCAAGTGTAGTGCAAAATTGACATCCTGAGCTGGCAGAGAGATGAGGGTTATACTGAAAATAGGTTATCCACATTTTGTAAGAATGGGTTGAAATAGCCATCCCTCCTGGAAAGGAAAAAAATACTGCATGAACTTCAGTTAGTTGTCTCCAGCCTCTTATAAATTACAGGAGAAGTGTCCTAAAATGTAGGTTGGGTAAATTTTGGTTTACCATGAGATATTACTACTGTCACTTCATTTATTTTATGACTAGGGTAATTTCTTCCTGTTTACCACATGGCTACTAATTGCCTGTGAGGCAGTGTCTTTTGTTTCACTTCTATTGCTTTTACTGAAAGCCAAAGTGATAGGAAGAAGAATCTTTATGGGCAATATCCTGGATTTTTAGAAAACAGCCATGAAGAGAGAGAGATAAAGATCCTTTTATAGAGGGACTGTTGGGTGTGTGGTGGCTGGGGCCAGCCTGGAGGGAAGGGTTGGTGGCAGGAAGGATATCTGTGTGTGCTTCTGCTGGCCAGGTGTTTGGGAACAGGGTGATTCTGTGATGCAGAAAATTTAAGCTCTGGTTTGTGTGCGTAAATAACTGTGCTCAGGTACTAATTAGAGATAATTTGTCTAGAAAGTCAAAGATTAAAGAAACTCTTGTCTTCTTGTCACAACAATTTTATCTGCCTTGTGCTGATAAATCAGATTGCATAATGGGGGTGTCGTGTGGATTTTGGATTTTCCAAAAGCAAATCAGAATATGCTGATGTTAGACCCAACATCATCATGTTTCTTTTCTTCTCTGGTGCACTCATTAAGCCTGTGGGAGAGATTCTGCACCCTTTCCCGTTGGGTTTAGCTGCCTTTGTCAGCTGTGGTGGCTCCCGTTAGCTGTGCAAGGTACTCATCTGGGTGTCAGTGGGAAAGGCTTCTGCACCTCAGGCATTTGAGATACAATGCTTGTCACGTGTCCTGCTTTTTGAACTTTGAACCTCTGTCTAATTCTAACTTATTTTTTCTGATCCAGTGATCCTTCAGCCTGGAAAGGATGAGCAGGAATGCTCATGTATTGTCAGCCTGGTTCAAGCTATGGGGAATGTACAGTGGTTGCTGTTCTGCTTTTTGTAAAACAACAAGCAAGAGAAAAATGCTTGCATAGAACAAGCAAAAATAATAAAAAAACCCACTGTGTAGCAAATAATATTTATCTTTCTCACTGAGTAAATGCAGCCATACAATCTGTGAGTATGGTATACCCAGTTTGGGCTGTGTATTGAGTGGGAAAACACTTACAGGGAGAGACGGTTACCTGCAATTGTTAACAGTATCATTAAGACAAAATGAAACAAAGAAATAAAAGATATGGGTACTTGAGTTTTATTGGTTTAGCTTCTTGTTGTAGTGTGGGTTTTGTTTGCTTGGTTTGGCTGCTTTTTCTTCTGCAAAGATGAGGATGTCTTATCCATTGAGTTCGTTGCTCTGGACACTGTGTACTTCTTAATAGTTGCTTAGCCTTTTGAGTTACATTGGTTTAAGACAATGCAGAAGCCAAGTCTCAGATAAGTGCTGGATGTCTGGGACTTTTTCTAGTGTGATATACTGTGGCACTAGAACAGTAAAATCTCAGCAGCATCACGATAGTGTACCTGGTCCGCAGTCACATCCTACGCTGGCTCTGGAGCTTTTATTGCTTATGCTGTCAGTGCATATTAAGAATTAGTGAGCAATGTGCACTAGATTGTTTCAGACATGGTTTCTGTATTATTCCTAACATCTCCTGACAGACCGTGTTATCCCAGCTGTGCTGTGTTGGTAGTACCGGAAGGAATATCAGCACCATTGTTGAATTTGGAATATAGGTTCGTTTGCAGCCTCAAATTCTTATTTATTATACAGAGCTTTATGAAATGGACATCTGTCAGGATGACCAGTTTCTGTCCAGATGTGAATCTTCTAAAAGTTTGTTAACAAAAGTAACAGATTTAGAAAATAGTGTATTACCTATGTTTCATAATGAGGAGCATTTTCAAAATTATCTTTACATACTAGATTTCCTTAGAAGCAAGAAAACATAATTTTAAAATAAAATACTACATTTTGTCAGAAAGCAGAATAAGGAATGTTTGATGAATATTGGATTAGACAATGCTTGTTGCTCAGCTCTTTGTCAGATTGGTAGTAGACCAGTCTGTGCTCAAGAGGGCACGATCCCATTGCTGTTGGACCATTTGAGTTATTTGTGGACCATGGGTAGGCAAACATCAGATGCAGAAAAATAGATGAATTTTTCTGAGTGCTCTATATTTGCTTCTCATCTAGCTTATATATCTACTGTATATCTGGTATGCACAGAGGGGTGTGAAAAAGACTTCAGCTCGCCAACTCAGATCTTGGAATAAAGAAGAGAGGAGAGCTGGCTCTGACAGTTCAAAGCAGAGATGTTCACAAATGGAGAAAGATGAGGAAAATAAAAAATCTGGAAAATAGGGACATGAATGGTAAAACATGAAAAGAAAAACATAGGGAACAGGACAAAGGAGGAAAGGAAACATAAGGAAATTGAAGTGCGAGTGTCAAAGAGAAGAGAAAATAAGAGGCATAAACAGAGGAAAACAGAAAAATTATGTAGTTGTCAAGTCTTTTTTTTAAATATGTAAAGCTCTAAGTATTCCAAGATGAGAATGTGTATATATAGAAATGAATATATATGAATATATGTTTGAGCCTTTTTAAATTTAGGCTAAAGTCTTGAATTTTTCAAATCAAATTGGAGACTTATAGGCTTAGTGGAGCCATATCCCATTTACAAGATGAACACATTAGTGGTACCTCACACAAAGCATTCCTGCCTCAGGTTGTACCTGTCCAGGTTGTACCTATTGTGCCATATGGTCAACAGTGATAAACAGTGAGGCCTCAAGAGCTGGTTCTGCTCAGAAATGATTGCCTATAAACAGGTAAATCCACACATACCAGTTTGTGGGTTTGAAATCTAAAACCGTGTGACTGAAGGATGGACACAAGGAATATCATGTTACTGTGTTGTTTTGCATGAAATTGGAGTATTTGAATTGTTGCAATTGTCAGCAGGATGGTAGCGAGCATCCAGTGCATGCCAAAAGTGTGTGCTAAGTGGGCAATAGAAATACCAACAGAAAAATGTTTCTATAGAACTTGTTTATTTGGGAAAATGTGGATATTAGTTAATTGAAACATGTCTGTCTACTGAGAACTGACAGGAGATACACCA
This sequence comes from Prinia subflava, assembly GCF_021018805.1. Classification (NCBI taxonomy): domain Eukaryota; kingdom Metazoa; phylum Chordata; class Aves; order Passeriformes; family Cisticolidae; genus Prinia; species Prinia subflava. The sequence continues at coordinate 3,791,389 of NC_086283.1, read as the reverse complement.
AAGCAGACAAAAATCAGCAAACTGTCTGAAGGAACATTTTTTTGAGCCCTATCTAGTCTGCAGCTTTTGAGTTCTTCCTTATTCCAAACTATAATGTGAACATTTAAAATCAGCTCTGAAACATATCAGGAAACTTAAAAGAGAATGGCATTTTGAAAAGAGAGGGGAATGTAGTACTCAGATTTTCTGTTTGTCAGGGTAAGGTAAGGAAACAAGTTTTATAATCTTTGTCTATCTGTAAAGCTATGATACTGCTAGAAATTCATTTCAAATTGAGGAGCTCAAAATAAAACTCCAGTTTAGGAAGAGTGGTGCTGTTCAGTTTACCACACTGATATTTACAACCATAGTCTGAATCCTTCTGTCCCTTAGAAATCATCAATCCTCTCAAAGTTGTGAGCATCTTCTCACACTGTCAGATTTGAATATTTAATCTAGAGAATGAACTTGAGTTTAAATGCGACTCCTTTGGCAATGGAAACTGCGTTTGAAGTTTTTGGATCTTCTACATTCCATGTTTCCTGTTTTAAAGTAAAAGAAGGAAGCACTCTCAAATAATGCACGAAGCAGGCTGCGAAAACTGTGTCTCATACATGAGGAACTAGACAGAAGGAGGAGGTCTGGGGGCATTTAATTCGTCTTCCCATCAAACAGTTTGGCCCAGGTAAGAGCAGTTCAGGTGAGCCAGAGCTAACAGCATTGGTCATATCCTCAATTACAGGGCAGCCCAACTAACAGCTTTCTTTAAAAATCTTACTCCTGTGCTTTGTTGATGACAATGGTGAAATACCCCACAGTAGCCATTGTAGGATGTAAAATTATGATCTT